>NC_140618.1:12785594-14115594 GCF_057382275.1 Copadichromis virginalis
TGCTCAGAGAGAAAAATTTGGAACGCTTCACGAATTTGCGTGTCATCCTTGCGCAGGGGCCATGCTAATCTTCTCTGTATCGTATCCAATTTAGCGTACGCGCTTGCCGAAGCAAGCACGCTTACCATCAGGCGGGGCTTGCTATATATCAGCCTGCTGGAACACGCCGCACCTTATCGCGGTGCCCCCTTCATAGCTGCAGGCTCTCGTAACCAAGGCATTTAAATATGCATTTATACATTTGGAATTGATACATTTACTCTTGCTGAACTCGACACAAGAAAGATCAACACCAACTGCTGACAAATTCTTGTCAAATTACTCAAAAAGAACAAATACAGAATAAAAGGGGGAGGAGCCCAAACCGCTCTCAGGCCACATAGTTAACTCGTACCTCGAGGCCAAGTGCCCGATCACAGCCTAGCAAACGACAACTCTGTCAATGTAGAAGGGAAAACAAAACAAAACAAAAGACCCAGCATTTGACTGCTGAATGAGCTCCAGGTTGACCCATACTGTGTCAATGCGTTGCCAAAGCAAGCACGCTTACCATCAGCTCAGGTCATACAGCATAAAAGTGGGCAGAGGCCAAATCAGAAATTTCTGTTTCCGTATCTTCCTTTTGCATCCCTGTATTCCCTCTCCAATAAGATATTTAAATACCCTCACAGGATAATATTTATGCTGTGTTTCCTGGTCTAAAATGCTCCGCTTTTAATTTGTCAAAATTTAATTTTTTATCGATGTAGTTAGATGACAGGTACTGAATCATTTGTTAGACGGTTTCATTTTCTGTCTAAGGTTTAGTGGGGCATGATCACTGATGATTAATTTGTTTTTGTTTTTTTACATTTCATAATCATGTGTTAAAATTATGAAATTACGTGTTAAAAAGAAAATTCACAGACTAGAGGGGGGAAAAAAAAAAACTTATACAGGCCAATTCCTTGTGAAATGGACAGTGTAATCAAAGACTGCCTCAACTAAAACCAATCATTAAAATGTTTTTATTCATGTAGATTTTAATGTTTGTTTAGTGTTGGAGCCCATCTGTCTGTTACCCCTTTTGACAAATAGAAAAGTTTGTGAGTGAAGAAGAAAAATTGTAAAAGACTAGATAAATAAATGCAATAGACATAATTATTATCATTAAACCATTGTTAATATTGACTACAGACAGATGTCTGTATACACGTGTGGTGAATGATGTTTGTGTAATCATACCATTTGTGATAACAGAAACAGAAGAAAAAATATGGCATTTTTTATGAACAGAAGACCAAAACCGAAATAATTAAACAAAAAGGGACACTATAGCGCTTTAGATCTCAAGCCATTTCAGTCTATGTTAGTTTAGAAGCCGGAGAAAACTGCTAAGGAGTGGGGAGATGCAGCAAATGATTGGTAAAATACTCTGTGAGTAAAAAGGAAGTGATTCAGATTTGGGTTGGGGAACTAGAAAAGCAATTGGGTCACATTTTTGTTACAGTAGAGTTTTCATCAATTATATCTTTTATGTGATTTATATAGGTTCTTTGATGCCAAGGCTGTCTGCCTTGGCATATTGTATATGTTCATTACGTTTATAATGTCCAAACTTGGTGACATTCAGTGTAGGATGTTATGTTACTTTTTTTTTATTTATTTCCAGTTTACACAGTGAGATGTGATGCTACTGACAGGGGGCGGGGGGAGGGGGGGTTGTAGTTCTAGTCTCGTCACCATGAAATTCATCTGTTCTACGTTCCTGTATGCTGGAAACGACCAGGGTGTCCCTATTGCTGCTTGTTTTCAAGTCCAGAATATAGTTTCTTTCATTTTACTTTCAGCTATGATAATGTTCAGTTGGGTGGTGAGAGTAAAGGTTTGTAGTGTATTATTATCATCTTTGACCAGTGCTTCTTTCTGGCCCTAGTTAAACTCCAGACTATCACTTTATGCTTGAAACGCATTATGCAGGATTTCTATTAAAGAGTCGGTTTAAAATCCAGATAGTGTTGGTTCTATGGATAAGAGCAAAATCTGAATCTGGTAAAGATTCAGGAGTGTTTAGCAATTTATGTCAGAGTCTTTTTAGAGGTTTGTGAACCAGCCCTGGTTTTCTTTTCTTGTGTTTGTTGTTAATGGTAGAAGAAGTGACTGATTAATTTGTCCAACTCAATAGTTCCAAGGGTAGTGCGAAGTCTGAGATTTTTGAATATATTTACAGTGCAATGTTGAGTCTTGTGTCAATCTCACAAGTGTGGCATTCATGGACACATCACACAGTCTTCACCTGCACCAGAACAGCACACATTCAGCTGCAATGGGACTTATGTATGTTGATATCTGTTTGTGTGTGTGAGTGTATGCATGCTCTTTTGTTGCAGCACTAAGCATGTACTTTTACATTAATGACCAAAAAAAAAAAGTTCTTACTGGCATGTATTTTTTGGAGGTTGATATGCTTCTCCAGTTCCCGCCGCAATGTTACTTCAGCGCCATACTTTCCCACCGTCCCATCATCCACAAGGAGGAAATGGGAATGCAGGCTGTTGAGAACGTTTAGTTTGCTGAGA
Organism: Copadichromis virginalis; assembly: GCF_057382275.1. Taxonomy (NCBI): domain Eukaryota; kingdom Metazoa; phylum Chordata; class Actinopteri; order Cichliformes; family Cichlidae; genus Copadichromis; species Copadichromis virginalis. The sequence goes on from NC_140618.1 coordinate 12,788,153, forward strand.
GGATTCAGTAGTGTCTGATATGGAGCAATAATCTGCAGTGTGGAAAAGAGCAGCCATTAACAGCAAGAAAAGTAAAGGAAAAAAAGGAGACTATACACACATATATCTTTATATGCACACATAAATTACAACTTCTGTGGCGCATTAACATTCAGGTTAGTCACAATAAGCTGCATCTTACGTCTCTGCCGATGAGATCGTTCCTGTTTTCAATCACTCCCCAGGGTGCAATCCCGATAGTGCAAATTTTCTTTGATGATCTTGAACAGTGTTCTTTGAGAGCATCTCCCACATGTTTTGCTACACCTTCAGAAACAAATAAAAAAAGTAAGCTTTTATTCTTTCTTTAAAAAAAAGGTTTCCACTGCTAAATATTCCTTATTATTATTAGAAATAAAACTGTCCACCCAAGTCACATATCTCAGCATAATCTTTCACCATTAAAAATGCATTTTATAGATATATTTAATCAATGTTGTGAAAAGAAATGGACAACCTCCATCTGACTTTCAGACACTAAAAACATTGGATGGGTTAAACTATAATACATCATATCAGCAGATTTATGAAAGATGCCTAAAGGATGCTCAAAATCTACCTACTAACAGTCTATATTTAAAGTAACCTCGACAATAAGGTTGGGTGATATGTAAAATGTTTCCAACCGACATTCATCAGGCCAATAAATGACAATAGGCGATATATTCACCTGACTTTTTCGTGACATTTTGATGGGCAGAACTTATTTGCGCGTTAAGAACATAGAAGAAGTCCAAACATGGAGGGCTTAGTTGCAGCTGAATGAGTTTTAGTAGATATTTCACTTCTTTATTTTAGATTTTAACTTTTAACATTTGAAGTGGTTGTCGCCACAATCCGCCACACTTTTCAGTCACACTTCCTTAGTTTTTCTGATGTTAGTTTGTCATGCTTTAATGATATGTGAACATCTTTTGTACATGTTTTCATATGATATTTAACATCAGTTTGTTTTAAACGTTTTTCTTCTTCACTGTCTGTCTGTATAATAATTAATGTTGCTAATGCACGATGTAAGGTGCTGCACAGTAAAGCAGCATGATTCATTATTGATGAATGTGATAAGCGGTTTTAAAATGCGTTTGTTACTAATTTTGGTCATTTTCTATTAAACAGTTCTCAAATTTAACTAAACACTTCAGTGTTTCTTAGCTTTAGACTAGTTGTGGATTACTGTGCTTTTCCATAGAGGCATGCTTTTACTTCACTGCCAGTGTATTTGGGATCATTCTGAAAAACCAAAGCCGTTGCCAATCAGATGCTTTCCAGATGTTATTGCATAGTGAATCAAAATCTGACTACTTTTCTGGGTTCATCATTCCATCAATTTTTACAAGATCTCCAACACTGAAATGCAGCCCAAAACCTCCTATGTTTTACAGACAGCTGTAGACATTCACGGTTGTGCCTCTCTCATGCCTTCCTCTATGTATAATCATCACAATTTAAACCAAACATTTCTAATTCAGCACTCTATAAGGCCTGTTGCCACTGATTTTCAGTTTGCATACCTTAGCCAGTTCTCTCTGTTTCCACTCCTTTAAAAATGGCTTCTCGACAGCCACCCTTCCAACTGAGAAAAACTCCAGCGAAGCTTCAGTGAACAGTAGATGGCTCAACTGAAAGGCTGGATGAATTTTCTATTTCTTAAAAGACTGTTGATCTGCTACAGGAGATTCTTTTTTAAGACCTGCTACTTCTTTTGTCCTCCATTTGTCCAATCTTCTCAATTTTTTTTAAGGACCCTGCACACAATGTCAAGACATGCTAAGGTTTGGGCTAACATTTCTTTGAGAACTACCTTGTTGGTGCAAGAATACAATTCTATGCCCATCAAACTGTTATCTTTGGCCTTTTTCATAGATTCACCTAAAGAAATAAGAGAAAATTAAGCGTTTTAAAAAGCCTAAACCTACAATTTAGATTTGTATGGTTAATATTAGTTCTTTGCTAATTTGTCTGTTGTGTGCAGACACAACACTGGTCCATCACCTTTTTTAATACTTGAATGATTCATAGGTCAGATTTAATTGGCTTAACAAATCTGTTTGGGGTTGTGTGAGAAAGGCCAACTGGCATAAAAATCTGCCAAATCATAAATGCAGAGCTACCCGTTGTGGCGACCCCATGGAAATAGGGGAGCAGCAGATGTAGTTTTATTAAGTGATAAATCTACCATTAGTTTATGTTTTTCAATTTTCTCTCATTCTTAGACAAAATAACAGCCCATGTTCCTCTCTTGTTCTCTGTTCATTAAAGTACATGCATTGCTGTCAGGTAGCAGAGTCCAAATAAATAAAAATAAGTCCAAATAAAAGAAACAGGAAAAAAAAAAAACCCAGAGTGTTAATGACCAAAATGCCACTGATGGGACCAGCTCACAACAAGTACATTAGCCCTGGAGTTGTTTGTGAACCACAATCCTCACTTGTTGGATCCTATAAATTCAGCAGTAATTTGTGAGCCGGGAGACCATCCCAACTGGCCAAAGTACCAGAGATGGATTAAAAGTAATCACCGGTCTGAGTAATTGACCCTGTGAGTAATGATTTAAACACTATGATCAGACCACAACATCTTAACGCCATACTGTGGCTGCAAACACACATCAGCCTCGACTCACAACCAAATGACACGGTTAGAGAACTTCTGCTACATCAGCGAATCACCATTAACGGGCTGTTTATTTGTGTAGGATTGCATGGCTAAGAGTCTTCCAAAGAAAAATGCCTTTTAAGAATTTGTTAATATATAGAAATTATAATTATTATCATTAGAATTAAAAATTAATAATAATAATAATAATAAAAAAGCATGTTTATTCAGATATATTAATAAGTGTATTTTTCATTATACCAAGAATCCGCTGACTCAACAAGGAAATTTTACATTTAATTAGGTTTGTTGTAATGACCAATTTCTCCTACGCGAGAATAGTACAGGTAACTGTCGAGTGAATTCACACCAAGTAATGTCATATATCCTGCCTCTTTCATGCTCCACCCAGGGATCACCCTTCCCCAAACCAAAGCAGAGTATTTCTAGTAGAAGACCATTTATTGTGTGCTATATGCGAAAAAGATAATCTTCCACCCAATCAAGCATAGTTGGCAATTCATTTGAAAACCAAAAGGATTTCAACAACAGATATCTTCCTATTGGTCAAACAATTGATGGGCGTTACCTTCATGAGAAGCTACATCAAATATGTTCCAGGACTGACAATCATTTTCTAGCAGCACCAAAAACAAACTACCCATGAAGTTCTGTCACCAGTTCGAACTTGCCAAACCTAATGGAGGCTGCTATGCTTTCAGCATTATGATCAACTTTTGGTTTTATTTCTAACACATTTTGTCTAATCGCGCAGCATTCAGTGATGGTTTCAGTGGTTCCATCCACCAGTAGCAAAACTAATGAAGCCTCTTGTCTCATTAAAACATAAAGATGATACCACAATGGTCAGTCACTGCTGAGAATATGAGGCCTATTAAGACTTATTCCTCAGAGTTCTTGTGCTGAGGGAATAAAGATCTATTTGTGAAAACCACATGAAAATGTTCATCCCGAGACTCTGATTTCAGTATAAAAACAAAACTATAATGATTTAATATCCTTGAAGTGCAACTTGTTCAAAATGTATTGAGGCCAGTAACACTGAAAAGGTAGAGTCCACTCAGTGCACTGTGGCTGATAAAGTTAATCTACAGATAACGCAGTTTCTTCCCGCTGAGCACATGTTGGACAGGACTTCCTTTCCACAATGACTGAACAACCTGTTAAACATGAATCTGCAGCTTTTGTAAAAGAAGAGTTTGATCATTAACAGTCTGATTTATATAATTGTTCAGTTTCTTTTGGAGAAACAGATTTAAATATTTTTGAATATACATATAAATGTACATTGTGAGAATCTGGACATAAAAGTGTAGATTTCCAATATTTTCCCTAATTTCAACAAAAATAAAAAAAAATGCCTTTCCTCATTTAAAAATCAATCTGAATTGCAAGACCTTTTAAAAAATGATACAACACGCAGAAGAACTTTGTCCTTTCCACAGTATTTCAAAAAGAACAATGTTTCTCTGATTATTTACCTGTGTTAACACCACCGGTGAGAATCCAGGCCCCGGTGGTGACAGCAGCTTTGATGAGGCCCTTGCCGATCACCTGCTTAATGCGGGGGTGCAGGTCAAAGTTCTGAACTCCTCCGTGGACAGAAATGAGGATCTTGGGAAGCTCCATGTGCCACTCCTTTAGCATCAGTCGTAAAATGCTGTCTGGCCTCGTGTCATGGGACAAGCGTACATACTGTCCACAGTTTCACAAACACAAGAAAAACATGTTAGCGTAACACACAACAAAGAAAGGATGGGTCATCACACACAATAAATTTGTGTTTGGATTGAAGAAACTTGCCTTTAAATATTATAGAGAGTGAAGTGCCACGGAAAAATAAGCTAAAATCAATTGAAATACACAATCTGCACTATTTATCAAACCGTTTTTGATCAAACTGTTTTGTTTTTTTATTTCATCAAGTCGAGCCTAAAGTTGTTTACCTATAAAACTCCAAGACCAAGGATATCTATGTAGAAGTCACCACACCTTAAATACAGTGATGGAACACCCGCCCCCCCAACACAGTTTCTATATTAATGTTAAATTAAAAAAATTTAAAAAAAAAGTAAACATGAGACAGCAAAGGGGATTAGCCCCTCACCTTGGCTCTGTATGAGTGAGACCCTCCCTGGAAGTTGATGACACCATAGGCATCAGTGGGTCTGGCCTCTGTGTGTTTTTCCACTGACCACTCCTCCAGCTCGGGCATAGGCACATTGGAGCTCTCACCCAACTTCACATCTGAGTACTTGGTGGCCAAGCTGGCTGTGAAGCCAGCATGTTGGCGCACCAGCCGCCCACAGCAGCACCTTAAAAAAAAAAAGAAAAGAAAAAAAGCCAAGATGAATTTTTCAAATGTTTGCCGTTTCAATTATTATTAGCCATGATACAATTTTGAAATAAAAAGAATAACAGGAAACCAGTAAAACAATTACAACAAGAGTTTTCAAAAGCAGAACAATAATCTAGAGAAACAAACAGTACAAGGAACAGGAATCCATGCCACACCTGATAAATATTCCTGAAGTGTTTTTCGGAAAACACTGCACTCTTCAACTGAATATTATGTTGAACTATGAATGTGAGCCTATTATTTTTTACATTATTTTCTATAAACACACATTGCGACAATGTTGGCACCTCAAAATAAACATTGCTGCGGTTTCAAATCATGCCAGCCAAGTATAAGTAGCCACTATAAATCAACAAGTTCAGGCTTTAGATTAGGTTTTTTTTTTTCCCCTAAGATTTCCTAACATCTGTATGTGTACGAGACAACACTGTCATGTGAGGCACACAGCTCTGGCTGAGTACAGACGCCCTGTCCACCTGCAAAGCAAACCTCCTGTTTGCAATGGGCAGACAATCAAAAGCTGCACAAAAAGGCAGAGAAGCTAAAGCGGCACATCATCATTAACAAAAACTGTTTACATGTGCATAGGATCCCTTGTTCAAAATAACATCTTCCCCCAATAGGCCAGAAGATGAGATTATTAGTCATTTATTTATATATATTTTTTAAACAAGCCCCCCCCCCCAAAAAAATGCCAATTTAATTACAGAACGTACTCCAGCTAGATTATTAAGAATATAGGATAATTAATTTGTTTATATACAATTTATATTTAAAAAAAAAAAGCTTCAGAAATAGCAGTAATGGAGAATAGTATTGGAGTGCATGCTGTGTTAGATATAGCAATTTATGTGTTAGTTTTCATTTTAACAACTTCTTAAATTAGTTGTGCTATGACTGTGCAAAACAAACCAGCGATGAATGGGAGCAGTTCAAACCCATTCCTTAAGATTATAATAACCTTTAATGTAGTACTTCTAGTGACATTTTAATCAGGAAAAAAAACCTACTCATTAGTGAGGGTTCATTTAACCTAATCTGCTTCACAGTTGAATTAGTTGGTGGAAACATCGTCACAGGTCCAAAAATGACCCCAGGCCATTGGACCATTGATTTTGTCAAACCCTGCATTAATAGTAATGGCATTCAGGTGTACAAAGAATTCTCAGGTACTACTCAGCCGCCTGGGACATGTACTGTATATTTAGACTTAGTCAATCAGTGCAATATTGCATGTGTTTTTTGTCATCTGTATGTTTAAGACCCTTTTTGCAATAAAGTAAAGGTGCAGGTATTTGAAATGATTGTACAATTCATTGGACTATTGGACCTAGTTTTGCCTTGTTTTAGTGTTTTCTGGTTATAACTCTGGCACACAACCTTCACAATCTTTCAAAGCCTCTTAACATAGTGTGGCAGAAGCCAAGACAATGGAGACAGCTTTAAATAAATAAGAAGAGTAAAACAAATTCAGCAAAACAAATTGTCCTTTTCATTTACAAGATCGACCCCTGGAAGTACTAAGTCTGGCTCTGTCTACCTGTGACATAAAAAGAGAAGTAGGTACCCTTATTTCCTCTTTTGCAGCAATATGGGATATTGCTTATATGGGGGTACAGTGCAAATGTACTCGATATCATTACATAATCTTAAAATAAATATAAAATAAAACACATTCACTGAAATCCAGTTCTCATAACGGCTCTTTAAGCTGCTACTTAAAGAGGGTACAACATATTGGCCCCATTGCCGAAGTTTGCTACCTGGATGAGAATCTAGTTTTGTTTTTCAAAGCCATACCCTTACACATGTCATTCTTTATACTTTGTAATAACAACTTCATGACACTGATGTACCCCATTCTTTTTACAGCTGAAATCTTGATTATAATTTCTGTGTTATAATTCTAGCTCCACCAAAATCAATCAACTTGGGTTGATATTCTGTCTTTCTCCATTAAAATGAAACTTCCAAAAAAAAAATAGGGGTCTCATTTCTTTGTAAGTGAGCAAACTTACTTAGCAGGGTATTAAATGTATTAATTATAATTAATTAATTGTAATTAGTAAATTAAAATTAATGAGCTGTATTTCATTCTCACAAAGCAGCTCTATAAGTAACAAGACAAGTCAAAGTCATGCCCAGCTGACACAAAGTTATTGTTACTATCATTCATCCTTTATTCATTACTATCAAGACTTGAACTTCCAGTTCATGGTCAAAGGTGTAGTAACTGGCACTTGCTTTGGGGCGCTAAGCTTAATCCATCTGGGAAACATGTGGGCAGAGTATAGCATTGCTTATGAACATCTCCTCATTCTGTCATACAAGTACAATGGCCACAGTGAACAAATCAGTCCTCCATTAAGGCAACTCGTTTAAAGTGACACTAAAAATAAGCTTGGGTTAGATTTTGGTCTCACCCGTTTCAAAATATTACACCCTTGTCACTAAAACACCATCTAGACGAACCCTGAAATTATTAACTGATGGACTAATGTTAGGATAAATTTAAATGGCTCTCACATTTCCTTTTCCGCAGGAGAATTTCTTATGCTTCAGCTCTTAAATCGCAGTATTATTGACCCACGAGACAAAAAAATAAATAAAAATACATATTATTCTTATAACTTAACTATTTGAGTTATCGGAAATTATGACCATTCCACTACAAAAAAACCCACATCAGCTAATCTTATTGTGCTGATATATGCACACAGATCCTGACAGTTTCAGCTGTGTAAGGCCAGGATCATCTACTCATTATTGTGGGTATACGTTTTTGGGTTTGTTTGTTTTTTTTGCATTTCCATGACTTATTGTATCTATAACATCAGTTAGCACTGCACTGTTCAGGACTTTGTGAGATAAGCAGATGCTGAGTTTATGTTGGAACGCAGTTGCCCATTTATTTAGACAGTGAGTTCAAAATAACTGCCTGGAGGGCTGCAGAGTGGCATGGCTTGGCTTCTAGAAACATTTTAATATTCTCCACAAGATGTGTGCCAAACATTGCCAGACAGGATTCACTGGCAGGGACAAAGGTGATCTAATTCACAGCCTCTTTACTTCTTTCTCCATTTCCATCATTTGTCTATCTCCCTCTCGTGTCAGCCAGATGTTGACACCGGTCTCCCTTAAAGCTTCTGCCTGGGTGTGTAACTGCAACAGTATTGTGGTACTTCCAACTCTGAGGCAGCAAGCTACTAAAACATATACACAACTGAAATACTGGACACACTTGGTAAAAGTGTGTCCAAGATATGAACCATCTACAGATCAATGATGACAGATTTTTCTAAAAACAAAAAAGCCTAATTGTTTATCATTATTGAGTCTGAGCTTTGTTTTCTGTCTTCCTCTACTAGCCTTAGGGGAGAATACGCATCCTAACACATAAAGCCTGGAATTTAATTGTTTCCTGGTAAAGGTTGTTGTTTAGTGGAATTTCAAAGGAATTGCAAAGAATTTACCTCTGGGGGTTATTCTGATGTAAAGCAGCTGGTTAGGCATGGATTCTGCCAGGCTAACCCTGTCAGATAACAGAGAATGAGTCGAACAACAAGCAAACAAATACTCACCTGACGAGCTGCTGGCAAATCTGGCATCCTGGAAGGCATCTGAAAGAAATGCCACAACAACTCAGTCAGTGCGAATATAAATAAAAACAGAATAGATAAATCTGAAGAGTATTTCCGACCATACACGACGGTTCTAAAACAAGACTAATGTGAGGGTTTGATTTCTCCAAGTCTGGAGGAAGTTCTCAGCAGAGAAAGTTCTTTAAGGACATTAAGGAAGGTTAACTGTCTCCTGGGCAGACAGCCCGGTTAAGTTGGCCTTTAACCAAGAGACAGTTATGAAACCTTCCAAAGGGACTCACTTTGATCACAGTCACATGCCACACTTTGACCTAATGTTAAATGAGCCTGTGTTCACTAACACCTCTGAATCATTTAGCAGAAGCCGCACATATAGCAGTTAACAGAGAATAACCAGTTTGCAAATAATTGATGTAAAAGAAAACACAGGAAAACGAGTCACCCATCATTATTGTGAGTTTACAAGAAGAAAGGAAGACATCCAAGGACTGTTTAACTGTAAATATAAGCTGCTGGTGGGAACATAAATTTTTTTTTTTTTTTAAATCACCTTTTCCTTTCCCGTTTCTCTGAAAGTGCATGAGTATTTATAGCAACTACTGCCCCTTTAACAGAGCTGTTTGATGTTTGTCATGCACACAGTGTGGATAAGTGGCCTTCATGACACGCCAAGCCAAGAAGACGCCTGCATATAATTTCAACACTGCATTGTAAGATTCCAGTAAGTCTGCAGAAAAATACTGTGTCAAAAGACCTAGACAGACAGACAGACAGCTATATATCTCTCTATCTACACACATAAAAGATTCCTAGTCCAATTCTCACTGTGAGGATGACATTTTATTACTTTCACACCGGTATAAAGCAGATACCTGAAGCTGGGGTATAAACATCATATCAGAGGTAACAGTGCTAATATTGCTTTTTTTTTTTTTTTGGGGGGGGGGGGGGGGGGGGGGGAATCCCATCCCTAAGATTGAAAGAAGTCACGATCCACAGGTTCATCACTTGCTTAACCCCACACTTAAATCTGTAATTTTATTGACAGACGTAAACATTAAAACAGACTCATTTTGCCTCTGGAGAGTAGTCGTTATGGTTTGGGCCTTCTTTAACTCACACCATGCAATTACGCCGTTTCCATGGCTATCACCAGCAGACTCACTACAGTAGGTCTAAGCACATACCTGTGGGGGTCCTTTGACACTGGAAGTATGTACACACATTCCCTCTTGGTGAAAGTGCTTTCTATCCAGGATTTCTGGGACTGTGAACAAAAAGAAAGAGTTGTGAGCAGCGGCAGCTGAGGTCTCTCATGTTTAACGGACTCAAATGCAATTCAAGAAAAGTATACATAAAAGATACGTAAAGAAAAATTTAATGAGAATAAAAGCAAAGTATGTTTTAAGTTATTTATAACAATGTTAAATAATAAACTTCAAGACATCTTAAAAGGCTAAAAGGGATGTTGCACCCCTTAATACAGGATTTAGTCTATAACAATTTAAGGGGATTAGAAGGTTTAACACAGGAGAAAAATGAAACAGTCATATAAAATCATGACAAAAAGAGCTGACGAGGAACACCAGTTAGAGGCATCTACCAAACAGTATAAACAGCCTTCTAATTCTACAACAGCATTTTTCTCGTAACAAAGGTTTATGGTGAAGGAATTTTCATTTAATGCCTCGTGCCTTATTGTTCCCCTCCAGAGCAGCTCAGAGGAACCCAAGGGCGATTAGCACTATTAATCTCTTCAGCACAAAGAGGGGAACCTGCAAACACCTTCTCCAAAACATTTCAACAATTCCTTAAAATCTGACAAAAGTAGCAGAGCAACATTTTCTCCCGGAGGTCACGTTAAACATTTCTCAATATCAGCATGTTGTTTGATATAAACTAAACAGAAGCATCTTAAATTCAGGATCCGAAGTTACATCCAACACAACAGGATTTAAATCTGCCTCCAGAAAATACTGAAAACATGTCAATAAGCATGTCATCCCACATCTTGACTAGTGACAATAAGCAACCAAGTTTGTACCTGGATGTCCTCCTCTTCATCTCTGTGTTTAAGGGCTTTGTACAGAAACATACCAGGGCTCCTTCACGCATCTCCTGGACAAACCACAACACCCACAGCCTCTCCCGAGTCCTGGGTCATCAGCAGCAACTCACTGTGCTGTTAGATCTGCACGCAATTTCCATACAGGTCTCAAAGTCTACAGCTGCACAGTTACCATACAGACCCAGCTCGAGTTAAACGCTGAGTGATCAGTGAGAGGTTGCAGCCTCCAAACTCCATCCACAGTTAATCTGTAAGAAGCCACTCAGGGGGCAGATGAATGTGTCTGAGACAAACTAGATATTATACTTAGGCTGGAGAGAAAGAAGTGAGGGAGGCAGGGGTGTGGGAGAGGATTAGTGGATGGGCAGAGACCTCAGTGATATATACCTAGTTGGCTACTGACAACACACCACCAACTGTGATTCATGCAGTACACACAAAACCTCTCCCAACAACTCAGGCACTACAATTAGTCTTTAAGAAACCTCCTTTACTTTGATACTCATTTACAGGAGAACAGCATAAAAAAATGCCAGGATTAAATAAAGGCAACTAAGTTTAAACAAAAAGGTCCCAACATGGATTAATACACCAACTTAACGAAGATCCTGAAAATTAATACGGGTACAAGGGGGTCCAAACATTATTGTTCAATTTCCACTTCTATGTCAATAAAATATAAAGTAACATTACCTTTACAAAGAGATTTATGTTTACACAAATGCCATTTATCATATTCAGCTGTTTTTTAACATATCAGAACTTTTTTTTTTTTTTAAATCAGTCCTAGCAGTTTGTGGGGATGGAGCATTCAGGTGTGTCTTAACATAATGCCAAGATGGAAAGACATCAGCAATGATCTTTAAAAAAAAAATCAATTATTACTGTCTATCAATCTGTAAAGGATTATAACACAATTTCCAAACAATATCAAGTCCATAATTCTAGTGGAAAAAAAATCATGACAGCTGTTAATATTCCCAGCAGTTGAAATTCACCCAAAATGAGACAATGTTCAGAGAAACAGCACAAAAAAAACAAAAACAAAAAAACAAAAACAGCAACATCTCAGACTCTACAGGCCTCGGTTAGCATGACAAATGTTAAATGTCGTGGCAGTATAATTAGAAAAAGACTGAACAAGTTATAGGGTGTTGGGCAGGGTTGCCAGTAGAAACCTTCTCTCTAAAAAGAACATGGCAACACAGCTTAGGTTTGCAAAACTGCATGTGAACAAACCGCAAGACTCCCGTAACTGTCCGCTGGACAAGACCAAAGTAGACATGTTTGGCTGTAACGCACGACAGCACATTTGGCAAAAACTAAACAAGGTATCAGCGTAAACACCTCATGCCAACTGTCAAGCATGGTGGTGGAGGGGTTAGAATTTGATTGTTTTGCAACCACTACAAGCTGCACCTGGGTAACTTGCAGTCATTGACCGTATTAACAAAATAGTCTCGAGTCAAATATGACAGCATCTGTTTAACATCTAAAGCTTGGCCCAAATTGGGACATGCCACAGGACGATGATCAAAGCACTCTAGCAAATCTACAGCAGAACGGTATAAGAGAAAAGAATAAAGTTGTTGTGATGGTCCAGTCAAAGTGCAGACCAAAACCTAATTGAAATACTGTGGCAGGGATATTAAGAGAGTTGTACAAAAACCTCAATGAACTGAAACAATATTGAAAAGAAGAGTGGCCCAAATGTTTCCACAATGACGTAAGAGCGATAAAGAGTGATAAAGTCTTAAAGCAAAGGCTTACTTCAACTAATTGCTTCAGTTAGGGGTTTTTTTTTTTTTGTTTATTTTTTTTTTTAACACTGCTTTTTCCATTTTGGCTTCCTTTTTGTCGACTAATGATGTGGTATAATACTCTAGCTCCTGCACAGGGAGAAGAAAATGATACAATGGTCTACAGCTTTTGACAGTGGCGATATGAACATTACTTTGAGTTACAATACACAAAAAGACAAAGTGCTGGTAAAATCCAAAGTGTGCAAAAGTCAGAAACTGTCCACCAATTCTAGCACAAGATCGGCTCTTGTGCTCAGTAGCAACAATAGTGGGGAAAATAGGTGATGTTTTGCTCCCGAGCAAGATAGTTACTCAACCACCATGATCAATAATAATGATAACAATAATAATGTTTGTTTGTGTGTAAGTGAGAGATCTTTTTTTCCAGATTTCTTTGAAATTGCCATTGAATTTAGTTTTCCAGTTTGTGTTCTTGTGTACCAATTGAAGCTTCTTCCTATTTGGAATTAAGATTTTAGTTTATTATGTATAAACACCTATGTTAAAATACAGTTGTACAATTTTACAGTACATTTCACATGTTCAACAGAAAATAAATATTTTACTGTATATGATTAAGAAAATTAAACTTATATCTTCACATGTGAGGAGTAAAAAGAGCCCTTTAAGCTTAAAGGAAATAACATATTTGATTTCTATCATGAGATACTTATATTGACTGATAAGAAAAAAATATACGATTTTTTTTTCCATAGCCCTTCTTCGTCATCCTGCCCTACCCCTGGCAGCATGCTCAGACAGAGCCGGTTGGGTTTTTTTCCCCCCTCTGTGGCTTTATTTTTAATAATTGCACAACAAAGGCAATTGAGATTACAAGTTCTACAGTTTTACAACTCTTCACACACACACGCGCACACACCTTGGATTACCAAGTCAGAGTTGGTGTGACTTCTGACGTTTCAAATAGAGATGGACCGATCCGATATTACGTATCGGTCCGATACTGACCTAAATTACTGGATCGGATATCGGAGAAAAATAAAAAATGTAATCCGATCCATTAAATATCACGAAAGCACCTCACAAAACTTGCAACACGCCGTAACTCACCTCAGAACGTTAGCACGTCGGAGCAGTATGCATCACGTGATAGAGCGGCTGTGGCATGCGGGACCTGTCAGTGGTCTGGATAGCATTTGGAGCTTCGCTAGCAATCCGGCATTTCATCTCCGACAAAGTTATCCCCGGGAGAAGTAAAGCAAGTGTGTAAGTCCATCTCTAAATGTTTGTAAAGCATTCCTGCGTTAAGCTTAACAAACGACTGCCTCTTCTGGCTGCTACTTCAATCATGAAACTGCTTAATGATCAGCTGATCAGCTTTTCTGTCGCGAGTCCGTCTCTCTGGTTTGCTTTTGGCCCACTTTGCACCAGAAAGAGGAAACCAGTGGCTGAACAACAGCAGCACGTTTAAGCTTGATCAGCTGTTGTTAGAATTTATTTAATATTACTTTCTACACCAGGATCTTTTTCTTCGTAGCTGACGGCTGGTAACTGTGCAGGGGCGGATCTAGCAAAGTTTAGCCAGGGGGGCCGATAGGGCATGAACAGGGAAAAGGGGGCACAAAGACATACTTTTCTTTCTTATTCTCATTTAAAATGTCTAGCTTTTAATAAATAATTATCTGAATCTTACACCCAAAGTTTTAATCTGATGTAAAATGAATAGAAGTCAATTACTGTATATAGTGACTATTAAGTCTAATATATATATACCCTAGTAAGCTATAGTACTTTTTCCTTTGGGAAGGTACCATCTGTGCAGTCTGCAATTTTGTTGAAGAAAGATGTTGAATCTATTTAATATTTCTTGAAAAATAATTGATTTCTGTGCATTTTTTTTCCACACTGCATCAAATTAAGGTTGATTACGTTGATTAAGCATCATGAGGTGGAGCGTGAGGGGTGGTTCCCCATTTTTTATTTTTTTATTTTTGTTGTTGCTGGGAGTTGGAACCCTATTAGTTAGGTTGCTTAATATTTACGCTAAGTACTCTTTAAAATACCAGAATAGGGAGGATGGTGTAGGTTGAAGTTTATTAGATTGATCAGTATTGCTGAAATATTTTTTTTTGCATACAGGTTTAACAGAATAGCTTTAGTGTAGTTGTTGTTTTAAACTTGAGTATGAACTTATACAAAATGCAGCAAGATATTTAAAAAAAAAAAAAGTTTTGTTGATTAAAAACACTATATCGGATTCATATCGGTATCGGCAGATATCCAAATTTATGATATCGGTATCGGACATAAAAAAGTGGTATCGTGCCATCTCTAGTTTCAAACACACCATGTGGTTTTTGTCATAATCAAGCGACACTACCTGAAATGAAGTGACGGCACAGATTTGCTGCCTAAAAAAATACAACCTGCATACTACTGAGATAAAGGGTCTTAAATCAAAGAAGAATCAAAGAAAAGCTGCTTAACAGACCAAAACTTTGAATTTTGACCTTTTATTTATTTATTCTCAAATTTTATCCTGATTTCTGTAAGAAAACCTTTGAGGGTTTTTTTTTTTTTTTGGGGGGGGGGGGGGGGGGGGGGGGAATTTATTATCTCAGTAGTGGGATTATTACCTTCACTGTTAGTATGGATACAGGTTTTAGTCAACTGTCTTCATGAAGCCTTTGCTAACCACAGAGTGTAGATCAACCCACAATTATCAAAACCACTTATTAAAGATGGTAAATAAAAAGTGGGTGCCACTTAATGGTTGGAATAATCCCCAAATTTAGACCTGCAGTTCTTAAGGTATGACCCAAACAGTTAAAAGATTTTAGAAAACAGATAAATACACATTATAACATCAGTAAGGCATAAAAGCTCGTGACAGAGCTGACCCCCTGATCTGTTTTCAGTCTTTTTTGCTAAGCCACCTGGCTCTGGGCTCCATCTTTATATTTAACACACAGACACACAAGAGCAGCATTAGTCATCACATCAAACACAGAAGGTAACCACAAAATCTTGGACTTCTTTTAATTAAGGTAATTCTGACTTTTTGCCAAACTACATGTACAAATCTTGCTTACTTGCATAGTCACCACCCAAAGGCCCATGCTGAGCCAGGAAAAACCATGTTTAGCACTGGTTTAGAGCATGCAATTACAGGCAGTCATGGAAGGCTAAACCACTGTATCCAATGACGTTAAATAGTAGGTTTGATATTTGGTGAGCCAATTAGAAAAATAGTATTGTTAGTGCTTGAAGCAGTCTATCCACGTGATAACACTTCAGATTTGTCATTTTAAAAAGGAAGAATATGTTGGCTATCACAACATGCTGGCCATGATAACAATGGCACTGGTCTACAAGAAAGCAGGAAAACATAGCACAACATAAAAACACCCCAGCAAAGAAGCATGAATTATGTAGTTATTTACTGCAATGGCTTTGCATCCTTCCCCCACTGTCCACCAATTTTTCAAAAGACTGTATTTAAATGATGGAAGGACTATCATGCCACCCACTGGGTATAATTAACTCCCACAGTCCTCCTCCTGTCGCCATCTTTATGTTTTGATACTGGATGCTCGCAGTAGCAATTCGGCAGTAACGAGGCAGACCTGCTCCAAGGTGAACTCTACTTTGTTGTCCTTTTTAGCTCTAACTGGTAACAAAATTTGTAAAATGAAACTAGTGACTGACACCATACAATTATCAGGTAAGAGTTTATTTAGGGAATGGAAGAAAGATAACACCGTCTTTTCCTCAGAATTCTTCACAATATTCGTGCTGCTATAGGAGTCACCCCCTGCAGGCATTTACAAGAATGCAGGTTTAAGACGCTTCTGCACTGGCTTCATTTTTTAGACCCGGGAGCTTTGCCTGTCTACGTATTCATATACAGTTAAAACACACTTTACCCCCTTTGAGTCATTTGTTCTTCACCACAAGATGGTTAGCTTTCGGTTTTTCCTCAAGTGATGAGCACCAGCAAAAGTAGTGACTATTGTCTAATATCTGCCAGCAATGCAGCAATAACGCATCATAAGAGGACACACAACCATATACTGGCAGTTGCAATATCTTTACAGTTACACTAAGCAGAGAAAAAAGATAAGCACAGTTCTTTACTACAATAAGGAGTCGATATGACTGCCGCCTCATAGCTGAAACTGTCAAACACCAACTGCGCAAAACAAGACCAGCTCATGTGTTGATTGGCTCTCCAGGAGCAGGACAACCACCTTTCGCCTATAAATTTTTATTCAGTAACACGTGTCTTTTTAATGTCTCTGGTTTTAATGTAGCTGATAGGGCTGCTCGATTATGGCAAAAATGATAATCACGATTATTTTCACTGAAATTGAGATCTCGATTATTTGACGATATTTATTTAACCCTTTAAGACCTACCATAGAACCAAGTCCGCCAGAGCTGCTTTTTTTTTTTTTTTCACATGCTGTAGTGCCATTTGTGGGAGCATTTTAAGTTGCTATACATCAATACAACTGTTATAGCCCATATTTTAAAAATGTGTATGTATTAAGTCCATAGTAACTACATTAATTGCAAAAAAGTGCAATAAACTACAAAAAAATTGAAAATCATTTTTGTTTTGTTTTTTTACATATATTTCTACTTGGAGAAATTTAAGAGGTTTATCCCTCAAAACTTTAAATACAAAAAAGTTGCAAAAAATAGTTTACAACAACAGGAAATTTATTTTGAGTGTCTTCATAGTTTTATTTTTGGAGATACAGCAATTTTTATATACTGCAGGAAAAACAAAAAAAACAATCCTATGATGCAAATTTGCAAAGAATGTGCATGTGCATCAAAATAAACTATTTCCAGCTGTGCAATTCGAGTTCTAAGGCCTACAAGTAAAAAACTACATTTTCCGCGAAAATGACGTCACTTGCGATAGTTCGTGTTGACGTCTTTTTCAATGTGGGAAGTGTTAAGAACAGCTGATCGGATCGGCAAAGCGTGTTTCTGGAATATTATGTTTTTGTTCCTGCAAGCACTTTTTATGCAATTTTTGCAAAGCTATATGTGGAAGGAAACCGTGACCTAGGACAAGCTGATGGCATAAGATGTAAATACAACTCCTCTGGTTTCATATGGAAAAAAATTTATTGTGCTAGCTTAGCGGTTCAGGTTCTACAGGGATTTAAAAATAGTTATACAAAACGAGCATGCTGCTCTGACCGGCTTTAAAGGGTTAACAATAACAATGTATTGAATAATGACTTTAAAAAAATAATATAAAATAGTGTGCAAATACAGATAACAGTGCAAATGTTCGCAATATAAGAAATAAATGAAAAATGTAAACTTTGCAGTGTTGCTCTGTGGTGCAGCTACGACACCATAGCAAAGTTTACACACTGTGTCTACTTGATCCACATCTGACTCCGCGAACCCATAATGTTTCCACACCACTGAAGTTTTTTTTTTTTTTTTACCTCTCTTTTCAACCAACGGCAGTCCACTCCTCTCCAAATAACTTCTGCTTAGCTCTCCGAGCTTCCCTCGGGTCCTCTTAATTGTTGTGACGCGTGTTCGAAATGCAGAGCAGTGCGCTTGATTTGCCACACGGAGCAGCGCGAGAGTAAAGCATGAGGGAGGGGCTAATAATCGGCTCAGTCATTTTTAATGATCGTTGAAAGCCCAGATCGTAATCGTGATTAAAATTCGATTAATTGAGCAGCCCTAGTAGCTGATGTCAATACTTTTTTCCATTTTTTTCCTACTATTATTGGCCTAATCCCCTCCAAACACATTTATTTAAAAAATAATAATAATCAATGAAGGAACAATTTTGTAAACACCTTCATGATAACACTGCTTCATGTATTAATGGCTTCTACTCCTATACCAGTACTGATGGGAGTTTCCACACCCATCAGTTGATGGGTTTGTGCACATCCACTAGAATAAATGGCTTCAGGGCTTTGATGACATCAGAGTTGGCACATGTACACGCAACATTAGTGAGCCTTGAACATGTCCCAGCCTAGTTGGGATTGAACAAAACTGATGATGTGATGCAAAAACAGAATGCCATCTAATAATCAGTATATCTGGATTACCTTATTTTAATAACAGCATTTACTATAATTGTAATCATTTAAATTAAAGCCATATTTATTGCATGGTGCCACATTTCCCCATATTTACTGAAACTTTTCCACATGGTTTACAGATTATGGTTTACATTTCACAAACTTTGCTGCGTGATTTCATCTTCACCTTCTACCTGCACAGCAGGTCATTTGCTCTTTACTGCCCACTGGTTAACAGAATCGCTCATCTAATCAGTGCTCAACATCCAATTCAGTCTCGCTATCTGCTGAACTAGTAACAAATGTGAGACACACCTGAGGAATAAACAGAGGTCTCTTTCTGTGATGTGGAGGAATGCATTGAAACCGTTGTCTTTTTGATCCAATACAATCTAACAAAGGGTTAATAAGGCAGATAAAAGCAAGACTGCTAACCTGTAACCATGGTACCTGAAAATGTCAGGCAACAAAAGACTTGAGCGTCACAGACGCTGCCAAAAAACACACACCAACTCTTACTCTCCCACTTCCTCGCTCCCTCCCTCTTCCTCTCTGGCTTCTTTCTGAGCCCCGGGTTTTTATGACAACTCCGATCACGTGGAAAATTTGACCCAGCACCTTTCTATCCTGTTCAGCTCAGCAGTGTTAGATACTGTGAGTTTTGTTTATGGGCAGCTATGTGCAACTGGGGGAATTAATATGTTAATTTGGAGAGACACAAATTTGATTGTGCACTGTCACTTTATCTTCCATCTGTCACCCCTCAGCCAGAAACCTTGCCAGCTGAGCTCTTCCTCTCCCCTGCTCCTTTTTCCCAACAATGTTACAAGGCTGGCTGGTCAACCCATCATTCCTCTGGCCCTGAGTGACGCAATACAGGGTGAGATAACATCTGGCTTGGCAATTCTATTACCCATTAAAAAGAGTGGAAGCAACGAGGTCAGCACTTCAGTGCAAGAGCTGTTCTCAGAACAAACAGAAAGACCTAGATTAATTATTGCCATTTTATTTTCTTCCATGTTTGATTTAAGAAGCTGTTACCAAATGTGCTGATAGAAATATAATTTCAAGAGCTTTCCCACCATTTGTAATAGACATAAATATGGTTCAGGATTTAAGCCAATTAAAAATGTTATTTTAGAGACTTAACCCAAAGATATGATTTTTTTCTTCCCTTAACAAGAACTACTACTGTGCCACAGATCTGCGACTCATCAGATCTAGGGCATCCTCCACGGTACAGTGAGCTTAGGCCTTCTCATGGAGATTTTTCTTTTGTCCGACTACTGATCTCTGAAGTGATTAACTCATAAGGTACACAACACAATCTTGAGACCTAATTATTAATTTAGATCATACTACATATGAAATGGACAATTGTAGGGACAGGACATTTAAAAATCTGAATTTTTTTTTTTTTTAATATGTTTATTAAGATTTTTCATATAAAGAAAAAACAAAACAGACAACACAACAGTAAGGGCAACCCCCCCCCCACACACACACACACACACACAAATAAGGCAAAAGATTACACTGCATCAGCAAAGATACTACTTCAACACTGGCAAGAAACAAAAATAAAACGCTAGGGTGGTAGACTGAATTATCAATCAAAGAGAACTTTGTTTGAATACATGATCTAAAAATGGCTGCCACGCATTTAAAAAAAAAAAAAAAAAAACTTACTAAGTTTGTCCTCTAATGTACACCTAATTCTCTCCATATGCAGTAGAGCAGTCACTAGCCCGTCTGGGCCTAAACTCTGCTGCAGGTCCATATATCAAATGATCACTGTGGCATTACTGAGAGTTAAAACACTGTCTTAAGTCTTTCATCTTTAATAAAATGATCAGCGTTCTGCTCTACCAGGTGTAACAACTGAGTTTAACATCCAGGCATCCATGAAAACGGAATTTTTGACATTTAACGGAGTTAGAAGTTAGCAGGAAGTTAGCTCGCTAGCTTCCATCTAAATACAATATAGCATGTCCTGACTGCGGGGTTTTGGAAACAAATTAAAACGTACAGCTCTGTTATCACTTCCAACATAAATGAAGACAGAAAACTAAACAGCAGTGATGTTTGTAGGGTTACTGAAGTTTGGCTAGCTGGTATATAGATTCTGATTCTGATATAAAGATGTGCTACGTGACCGCTAGCGACACAGCTATGTTAGCATAATATAAACAAGCTAACTTTTTTTCCCACTCGATAAAAGTTAACGTTGTGGAGGTAAGCATCAACAACACAGAGCTCTCAGTTCACACTCCTTTATTCGTCTCCAACATCAACTGCGCATATCGCGCCACAAAACACAGGAACACACTTCCTATACACTGGGTGTGAGTGGAGCCCTCTAGTGGTCCACCACAACGTGAGGGTTCTCAGTGGTCAGGAACAAATGTAATCGCATGGCAGGATGCTGTAAAAAAGGACCAAACTTCAGCCAGGAGAACTGAGATAATCCATCTACAATACGAGGTTAGTCATTCATATACTGCTGCATGGTCTGTGCTGTAGTTACATCGTAAGGTTTTAAAAACTGAGCTTAAATAAATGATTAGCGGTAATAAAAGCCGAGGGAGGTCAACGGTGATCACTGACTGTTTTAGGAGCTTTTTGAGGTTAAACAGAAGAAAATACAGGGAGTGCAGAATTATTAGGCAAATGAGTATTTTGTCCACATCATCCTCTTCATGCATGTTGTCTTACTCCAAGCTGTATAGGCTCGAAAGCCTACTACCAATTAAGCATATTAGGTGATGTGCATCTCTGTAATGAGAAGGGGTGTGGTCTAATGACATCAACACCCTATATCAGGTGTGCATAATTATTAGGCAACGTCCTTTCCTTTGGCAAAATGGGTCAAAAGGACTTGACAGGCTCAGAAAAGTCAAAAATAGTGAGATATCTTGCAGAGGGATGCAGCAGTCTCAAAATTGCAAAGCTTCTGAAGCGTGATCATCGAACAATCAAGCGTTTCATTCAAAATAGTCATCGGGGTCGCAAGAAGCGTGTGGAAAAACCAAGGCGCAAAATAACTGCCCATGAACTGAGAAAAGTCAAGCGTGCAGCTGCCAAGATGCCACTTGCCACCAGTTTGGCCATATTTCAGAGCTGCAACATCACTGGAGTGCCCAAAAGCACAAGGTGTGCAATACTCAGACATGGCCAAGGTAAGAAAGGGTGAAAGACGACCACTACCGAACAAGACACACAAGCTGAAACGTCAAGACTGGGCCAAGAAATATCTCAAGACTGATTTTTCTAAGGTTTTATGGACTGATGAAATGAGAGTGAGTCTTGATGGGCCAGATGGATGGGCCCGTGGCTGGATTGGTAAAGGGCAGAGAGCTCCAGTCTGACTCAGACGCCAGCAAGGCGGAGGTGGAGTACTGGTTTGGGCTGGTATCATCAAAGATGAGCTTGTGGGGCCTTTTCGGGTTGAGGATGGAGTCAAGCTCAACTCCCAGTCCTTCTGCCAGTTTCTGGAAGACACCTTCTTCAAGCAGTGGTACAGGAAGAAGTCTGCATCCTTCAAGAAAAACATGATTTTCATGCAGGACAATGCTCCATCACACGCGTCCAAGTACTCCACAGCGTGGCTGGCAAGAAAGGGTATAAAAGAAGAAAAACTAATGACATGGCCTCCTTGTTCACCTGATCTGAACCCCATTGAGAACCTGTGGTCCATCATCAAATGTGAGATTTATAAGGAGGGAAAACAGTACACCTCTCTGAACAGTGTCTGGGAGGCTGTGGTTGCTGCTGCACGCAATGTTGATGGTGAACAGATCAAAACACTGACAGAATCCATGGATGGCAGGCTTTTGAGTGCCCTTGCAAAGAAAGGTGGCTATATTGGTCGCTGATTTGTTTTTGTTTTGTTTTTGAATGTCAGAAATGTATATTTGTGAATGTGGAGATGTTATATTGGTTTCACTGGTAAAAATAAATAATTGAAATGGGTATATATTTGTTTTTTGTTAAGTTGCCTAATAATTATGCACAGTAATAGTCACCTGCACACACAGATACCCCCCTAAAATAGCTAAAACTAAAAACAAACTAAAAACTACTTCCAAAAACATTCAGCTTTGATATTAATGAGTTTTTTGGGTTCATTGAGAACATGGTTGTTGTTTAATAATGAAATTATTCCTCAAAAATACAACTTGCCTAATAATTCTGCACTCCCTGTACAAAGCATTAAACATGTTAACAACACAAAAGCCATATTAAATGCAGACTACTTTATCCCCGGAAGTAGGATTCGTCACATCATCACTTAATAATCGGATTGTCTTAGCAATTACCATTCCAAACAAAATTGTCATTTGTGCAGCAGAGCTGAGATGTAAAAAGGAAGAGGTTCCAAACAATGCAGTTATCGAGTCCAGCTCTATTGTGCAGTTGTACATATCAGAAAAACATTTAAAGATGTCCAACCAATAGTTGTACAATTTGGGGCAAGTCCAAAATAAATGAGTAAGAGAGCCTTGTCCAAGTTTACCACGGACTAATCGACTAATAGAAGGAAAAATCTTGTGGAATTTAGTTTTTGAATAATGAAGTCTGTGAAGCACTTTGAATTAACTGATGCCTTGCATTTATAGAACAAGAATGGAATCCTACACAGACTCCTCTCCCACACCTCATCTCCAATTAGCATTATTATTTTTTGGGTGTGTTTTCTGTCCATTGTTACAGTGGCAGATTTTCACATTAAATACAGCCAGAGCAGGATAGGGCAGGATAATCCAGATCAGCAAAAAGTTACAACTTTGAGAGGTTCCCCCCCCCCCCGTCTCCTCTTGGCTCTGTATGACACCAACGAAAGCAGATATCCCCAATATGGCCTTGTCAGGTAGCCAATCAGAAGAAAGCTGGCTTAAAGGAAGAGGAGTAAAAACACAGTGGGTTCTGAGGTGCCCAGTGTAAATTATGGTTATTTTGAACTGTGAATTATGCAAAGCCACTCCAGTATATTTTAAAGAAAAATAAATCAAGGAGCATTTGGAAATGAGCATAACAGACCTCCTTTACAATCAAAAACAATAAAGAGGAACAAGAAGTTTGCTTTTATTTCATTTTATTTTTTTTTATCTAGTTATTTTGAAATCTTTCTGGTATTAACTTCTTGATCTTTTAAGAGAGGACAGTGCTTATTGTCCTCTTTTCTTTACTTGATTCCATTTCAGTCTTTTTCCTGCAGTTACAACCATGGCAGTGTTAAAGTTGTCATACACAATGTGAGATAACATAGACGACACATAGATTTTATGGAGTACATCAATTTAATTATAGTCGGCTCTACTTGTACCTTAAAAGCAGCGCTGCTGATAAGCCTGCATCACTTTGTCAGCTTTTATTCCCAGCTCCAGCTGCAGCATCTGTGCTGCTGTGTAAGGCAACTACAGTCTACAATTTTAGCAATGTAACGCAAGACACGATGCGCAACACAGATCTAATAAATCTGGATACAATGTGTTATGTGTGAGTAGTGATAGGAATTGATAAGAATTTAGCAATTCCAATTCCATTATCGATATCACTTATCGATTCCCTTATCGGCTCCACTTTGAGATCCACACCATCTCTAAGCAGCATATCAAAGACATTAAGTTTGTGCAAATCAATTACATACCGCGTGGTTAAACGCTTGTGCATGTTGGAGGTATTTCCGCTCTTTGTTGTGATTAGTGTTAGTGTCACTGCTTAAGTAAATATTACACAGAACATTTTTCTTAAAAGTAAAGCAGTACATTATTTAATTACAGCCAGGAGAAAGACATTTGTTATAGTATTCGTAACATTGCTTTCATGTTACAATGTAAAATAATCTGAAACACTGTCTCACTTGGCTAGCTTACCGTTAGCATGATGTCTGTGCAGGTGTTTGCGAAGAGCTGAAGTTGTGTTAACCGTATAATGCAGCTGCTTCTGTCCTGGAGCAGACTACACTTTACCATCGTGCTCTCATTCTTTTGTGCAATAAAAATAAGAGTACTGTCCATATCCACACTGGAGACTGCTCCACTAGTTTCCTCCTCCAACACAGGAACTGATATCAACTGATCGACGTGAGTGTGCAAGAACCAATCAGGGAGATCAATAGGCAAGCAGAGTAACACTTCCAAGGAATTAGAGTACTGGGAACTGGATCTCTACAAGAACTAGTTCTTGATTCCCATCCTTAGGTGCGGTATGTGTGAGTAAAAGAGCATCGCACACTGAATCATATGCTACAACATATAACTGAAATTCCTCAAATATTGGTTTCCATTTTATAATCTCAATGGTGCAATCATGAGGTCATACCATACAAACAAGGCTTCCAACATTTATTGGATTTCATTTATTTAATACATTTGTTGTAGCTGTCACATGGTGAGACGTCATCCCAAGTTTCTGACAATGAAAATTTCTTGCAGGCCATCTTTAGTTGTAGGATCATTACAAAAAGCCATGGCTCTAAAACAGTGGTCTTATGTTACACAGTGAGAGTGGTTCAAAGATATCACGAGGATTAGCTAGAGCTGGGCGATATGAGATTTTTTCATATCACGATATGTTTTTTTCATTTCAGGCGATAACGATATCTATCACGATATAAGCCAAATAACTATATTTGTAAGATTTAAATGTGCCGTTGCTCACAAGTAAAATGTGAAATAATCAGCAGCTTGTTTTTATTTAAATATTTATTTCCCATAATAAATTCAACAGGGTAGATGTACTTAAGGAACATGAGACTTTTTCAGATAAATAAAGGCAAATATTGCAAACTACACAAAAGGCAGCCGCTAAAGCGTTTAAGTTTCAAAATAGAACAAATGAAACAGACTAAATTGTCAATTCCACTTAGAAACAAAATATTAATTCTAAAAATAAATCTTAGTTTGTTTTACAGAAGAACAGACAAAATTGACTAACTTTTGTCAATATCAAATAAACTGAGAACTAAAAGGAAATTCTCAATCTCTCCTTGTTGTATAGCTTAGCTTTTCAAACAGTTTTAACAGTTACTTTAGTCTGACAAAAGCCGAATGACGAATTAGCGCTTCCAGTCAGAGACTGAGGCTACGTCCACACGTACACGGGTATTTTTGAAAACGGAGATTTTCCGTTTTCGTTTTAAAAAATAATCCCGTCCACACATAAAGGCAGAAATGAAGGAAAACGCTGCTATGAACATGCCAAAGCAGCAGGTGGCGCTAGATTCCTAACTGTGCAGAAATATTGGCCAATCAGAAGTCTAGAAGCCTCGGTGGGAAAAAGTAAACAAAGCTGGGGCATAGAAGCAGAACCGAGTCGTATGTGTGGAGGGACAGTAACTGTGTGTATATGTAAGCATTTAAACACTGCTGAGAGTAGAATTAACAGTAACAGTATTGTAGAAATTCATTTCACCGAAACAATAACGTGGCGCACAGTGTGACGCATGCACCAGTTTATTGTATTTGTCAGACTTGAAATAGCCGAAATACCTTCAAACTACGGAACTTCTATGGCTCTTCCGTTTGACAATCTCTCCGGCATTGGAACCATCATCTGTTTTCTCTTCGGTCACGCTCAGTTGATTTTTCTAGTCGGCACACTCATTTCCTCCATTATGCGCTGGCTCCATTACCCGCTGGCTGCTTCCCAAACAAACACACGTGCGGCTTGGCACTTGTGCTGTACGTAACAAGTCACGCGGCGTGACGCTGCGGCTGTGATTGGTTCGGCTCTGCGCTACTTAATTTGGATTGGCTGACCTTTTTTTTTTTTTTTTTTTTTTTTTTTAAAGAGGACAAGAGCGGCGAGGTCTATCGCGATAGCTTAATTTCTCTATCGAGTAAAAGTTATATCGTGATACATATCGTTCTCGTTCTATCGCCCAGCTCTAGGATTAGGTTACGTGGCCATGGTTTTGCCTGGGACAAAAAAAATTAATTAAATAAATAAATATAATAATATAGTATATAGTCTGATTTATTCTGCTACCTAGTAAGAACCATCAATATTCTCAGAGACTCATCACTTTTTCAAGTGCTACAAGTCCAACAAATCATGGATAAGCAGACTAAGAAACAGCTTTTACCCTGCAGCCAGCATCACTCTTAAGTCTGGATAATCATATGAAATAGCTTATCCTTATGTGTAAAATAAAAAATGGAGAGCTGTAAATTTCCTCCAGAAAAAAAGACTTTACATCTTTCTATAAGACGAATCACTAAAATGTCCGCGTTTAACCCCAGATACTATACAGTCTGCTAAACTAACAGACCCAATCAAAAGAGTTATAATGTGGTTATCTGAAAATCTGTTATCATATATTGGTTCAATTAAAAGAGAAGCACAATACGGGACATTTATTTTAACTATGACAGCTCTTATCAATTTGCAATCCTTGCCATATGTTATTGTTCCAAGAACTTGGCCTATAAAAGACTATTAAAATGGAGAGAACAGGTTCATTAAAACCTTCAGATAAGATTGCCAGAAAGCAGCACACAAAAGTACAAACAGTCATGAGACCAAAGTGTGACAACTCAACAGCTCACACATTCATGCCCTCTGGGGCAAAGCTCTGAAAGACTGCACTGCATGGGGCGGATATAGGGGTAGCATCAGGCTAGCCTCCTGAGTGCTGCACCCAGAAAGCTGTATTACCTAGTTCACTAAAGCATGTGATAGCTTTCCTTCTCAACATCTGATGCAGATAGCTATGCAAACCCCTGAAAACTACGGTTCAAGCAGAAACAAGAGTAGGGACAGTGCCAAGGTAATGGTGTATTAAAAGCCAATAAATAAATAAAGAGCATGCTGTACAAGTAAAAACAGAACTATCTTGCAGTTCTTTCGGGGAACTCTGGAGCACCCACAAGTCAGAAATGGGCCACAAGCTGTACAAGTGACACGAGTGAAAGCAGTCAGCTGGATACTACAGAGAAACACTCCATTCACAAAAATTCACAAGTTGTGACTGCTACTATTTTTGAGTTTGAAAACCCTGCACAGTGCTGTGCCAGTGGAAAAAACTTTATCTGCCATCTTCAAATGTGCTTTCGTGTGTGTGTGTGTGTGTGTGGTGCAAATGTAGTGTGAGATAAACTCAAAAGTCAGTCAGCAGACTCAAACACACATGCAGTAACACAAATACAGCTCGAGTCTGTTGCAGACCATAACAAAGTGACGCAAAACCATTTTCTACCAGCTCTAAGCCAAAACTGAAGCTAAAGTTAAACCACCTAACTTTACGTAACAGTCTGCTACTAGCAATAACAAAACTCTATCAGAGATTGAGCTCACGTCTATAATGAAATGGCATTTGTTTCAAACTAACAGTTACAATTGCACTGTTTAGAGTAGCAGCACAGCAGAATTCATCATCTAGAGGTAAGCTGGAGCGTGTGACCTGCTCAGGCCAACACTGAGGAAAGTAAAGGGTAAAAGACACACTACAGGCTATTATAATCTCAAGCTGCTTTTGCACAAAGCTCTAAAATATCAGTAGAATCAGGACAAGACATTGCCTTAAGTTGTGCTTTCTAACATGGAGGAGAAATGTTTCACTTTAGCTTTGGTCCTACATTTGAAAATAGTGGTCATCTTCTTAAACCAGACTAACTAGTAGTGAATTCACCAGACTATTTCCTGCAATACTGGACATCAAGCAGTCTATACGAAAAAAACTTACAAGTTAAAGACAGCTGCAGTGTAGATATAAAAAAAAAACTATTATTAATAAAAGTAGATAAATAAAAGTAGATGTAACATGGATGTTTATAAATCGTGGATGACATTTTTAACCATTTCAATGACTCCTAAACTAAACCATTCTCAAACAGGTAAGATCCAAGGACATAGCATATCTGTGTTGATATAGTCAATGTTCCCTTCTGAGTACCAACAAAACTATGGACAAGGCTAATTCACAGCTGTTTCTGCTTCACTTCTTCTCTTTACATCCACCCCGAACCGTCATTCTGTTTCACAGGAAAAGTACGAGAAGTACCATCAAGTTCTTGGAAAAAAGGGAGGTCGTGGTTTTACAGACAGGAAAAAATACAACTTGCAAACACATGTTTGGGCAAGTCTTAAGGGAGCATTCCAGACAGCACGTTCAGTGAAAACTCTTGGTTTTGTTGATGACAAAACGCAGAAAACTATGTTTTTTCATTCCAAAAAGAGGTAAAACACTCAGCCTGCTTGCTGGAAGGTCTTCTTTATCAAATCAGCAGCTGTCGGACATGATGAGTGCAAAGCCAAATTAATTTGCATTACATTATATCACTGCTCTCAGAGTACAGCAAAGTCATTGTGCCAAATCACCTACCTGCAGATTTAAACTCACTGTTTTGAGTATAATTTAAACTAACAACTATGACTACATGAAGTTTACTATAAGTACCCAAATCGTGTAGTCATAATAATCAAAGCTGAGTATGGAAAGCTGAATACGAAAACATATGGTATAATTTTTAGCCATTACATTAGACCAGTTTTGACATGACAACAGTTTTTCTTTGTTTGTTTTTCATATATATTTATTTATTTTTTTCCTTGGATCAAAGACAGGAACAAAAGAAAAGTATATGAATATCAGCCAGGTTGCTATTTTAACGCAACTGTACTAATACTGGCTGAGAATAATTTATTGACAATTGATTACTCCATGATTAGGACCTCTGGGTGGGGTTTTATTCCTAGTCAAATACATATAATTTAAATAGTAAGACTGTCAACGAGTTCTCTGAGGGGATGGCAAGACCATTAAGGCAGCTCTTGTGTATATAGACAGGTGGAGATTCTGTCAATATACCAGGGGCCTGAAACAGAAGAAAGTTTAACATTTCAAGGTTCAAGGTTCTTTATTTGTCACATGCATAGTTATACAAGTATAACACACAGTGAAATGTAGTCTGACACGCTCCTCGACATGTGCAAAAATTTGGGGGGGGGGGGGGGGGGGGGTGTAGAGGAAGAACATTATATAGTATATACACTGGGTGAATGTGCAGTAGTAGCAGCTAGCAGGTGAATTCTGTACATTAATATGAATAGACATCTGACTATTTTACAGGATGGACAATATAAACATATTTAAAGTTAAAGGAATTGAAATGTACATTGTGCCTTGGTTTAGAGTGTCTGGAAGAGAGTCCTGTCTCAGTCAATTATAGATGATGTGAGCGGGCGGGTGTGTGTGTTTAGGGCACGGATGGCTCCTCTTGAGTCTCTCTGTCCTTGCCCGGAAGATGCGGAACCTTCTACCAGATTGCAGAAGTTGGAACAGTTTGTTGCCAGGATGGGACGGGTCCTTCAGTATCTGCGCTGCTCTAGTCCGGCATCTCCTGGTGTAGGTGTCCTGAAGCAGGGGGAGAGCAATCCTGCAGCAGCGTTCTGCTGTACGGATCACTCTCTGGAGAGCTTTTTGGTCCTTCACACAGCTGTTCCCAAACCACGATGTCATGTTCTGTGTGAGGATGCTCTCCACAGCGCCTGTATAGAAAATCCTGAGGATCTTTGGAGAGACCCTGAACTTCCTCAGTTGTCGTAGGTGATACAGGCGCTGCCTAGCCTTTTTGGTCTGGACCTGAATGTGGGCAGCCCATGTCAGGTCTGAGGTGATGTGAACACCAAGATACTTGAAGGACTGCACCCTCTCCACTGGAGCTCCATTGATGATAATGGGCTTGTAGTCTCTGTGCTGACCCCTTCTTTCCAAAACAGAATTTTCGATATCTGACATCACTAATGATAAACATCTGTATCATGTTAGGTAGTCATACAAAGGTGTATTATTTTAATACGTCAATGCGCAATAAGATGAAAATCACAAACATGGATGGGCAATTCATTTTCCCAAGAAACCACAAGAGAATTCGGGACTGTTCTGGAGGGTCGGACCAATAATACTGAGCAGAATTGACTTCAGCTTAACAATATTATCTCTTTGTAAACTTACACAGTACAACAGTTCCAGTTTCTGATGTGGCCCGTTGGAAAATATAATTGCCCATCCCTGGTGTAGATTATTTTTCTCCTTACAAAACGAAGAAACTATGATTGGATACAAATATGAGGAACTTAAAAAAAAATTTAATAAAAGGTAAAAGCAAGACCAAAACCAGGAATGAAAACTTTCAATGCTGCTGACGGTGTGACAGTATAATTTAACAGGCTTATTATTAATACTGCAGTCCAATCATTAAATACGTAATATAAAAAATACAGAATTGTAATTAACATGTTAACGGTATTTTAGGGTGTGTAGGACCGACAATTTTATAGCGTTTTTCTGGCAAACAGAAGACAATGTTTTCCTTTTATCATTAGCATTTTAACAATAAAGATGTTTTAAGTTCGGTAAATTAAACTGGACTTTAAGAAAATGCTGGTTAAATATATTTTAATCACAGTCCTGGTGATTTTTCTTTGGTGGAAGGCCAAAACCCTCAAACGGAGTATTAGAGTCTCTACAATAAAATATTTAAAAAATATTTCATTTGCATTTTGAAAATAAAGCAGAAAATCTGAGAGTAAAAACTGAAAAACTGCAAAGCTGAAAAACAACCAACACATACTTTACTTCGTGATGATCACCAGAAAGAGTCACCTTACCCAAAAACTGCTTATGTCCTTCTACGTCTGCTCCTAAGAGGGCATATTAACATACTGTGTGTGTGTGTGTGTGTGTCTGTCTACTCTGACAGCTTCAGTTGCAAAGACGAAAGGGTTTAAGCAGATCATCAGACGCCCTCCTTAGGAGTTACAGTTCCCATTACCTCAAAAAAACCAACAGGATCATCATAAAAGATGAATCCCAACAGTGGACACTTTCTGTTTGAGCGTAGGCTAGCAGATGATCCAGGACATAAAAACAATAAACACATTTTTTAAGAGAATCAATCTGGCAATCAATGCTCATAGAATATAAAAGTAAAATATCTTGTATATTGTTGTAGATTATTTAAGTCTTTTTTTTTCTTTGATGTCTGAATTAAGATAACATACAATTTCCCTGTACAGGTGAAATGACAATAAAATATTTTTTATGTGACCCTAATACTTTCTGGAGGGCCCTTGTAGGTTTTAAACGCACGAAAAACATTACGAGTATATTCAGAGAAATACGCAAACAGATATAAGCCCAGCGGACGTTACCAAAGACATCATTCTCCTCTACGGTTGCCATGGTGAATCCTAGAATCGACACTCCATTGATGACGACTTTTTAATAGTCGTCGCGCACGCGCTCGGCTCGAACCCAGTTGTTTAAACCAATTCCATGTTATTTTTCCTCCCTGTCTCTCTGACTCTCTCCAGGAATAAAACCACAACAATGACTGCAACAGGCCTGAAACGTTCAGGTCCAGCCCAACATGAGCAGAAATACAGGCGTTTCACCAAAACCTGAGCTAATAAAATGAGCATTTCAACACCACTTTACTTTTCCTGACGCTGGCACGTCTGCGCAGACTTGGCAGCCACTCAGGGTTGCATTGACTTGTTGGTGGTAATGACAGCGTGTCTTGTCTGACATCTGAGACAGCTAAAGGAAACGTCTTAAACAAGTGCTAGCTGATATTATCAGGTCTAAATGATCGTGAGGTGAAGAAAAGCTCAAAGACAGCGTTGCTCATATCGGCCAGCTACCACTGCTGCTGCTGCTCCACTAGCTTGTTAGCTTAGTATAGCGCTAGCTCGCTAGCTATTTAGCCTCCTAACGTTACGCCCGTGTGTGATTTGGAGTTTTCTTTGCTAGACGATGTGTCACTGTGCGCTCTTCGCACACTACCTTCACGTTACAATGTGTCAACTCAACAGCCATGCAGCGATTAAAGAGGAAAAAACGGCAAAGCGTCACCGCGACCCCAGCTGGATACCTGACCAGGCAGGAGACAGCATGCATTGGGGGAACCTGCCACTCAAACCTCGATCAGTCACGATGATCCTCCGCGTCAATTTAACCAGAACATAAAACCCAGGGGTGGCAGCTGACCACCCGGAGAGCTTCACATACCATTCTCTTCACCGTTGAGACTCAGGAAGAGCTCTGTCGTGGCTTTTATCCATCTATCAGCGGTACTCTCAGTTAGCCTTGGAAGGAAAGCCCGGTAGACGTTGGAGAGATCCGCTTCGGGTGCAGCTCCAACGGAAGGTTGCCTTTTCATAATTGTGCGACTCCAGACTGACGCTGCATGACGAGCCGGCTGACTCAGCCAGCTCATTGTCACGTGGCGGAGGCGGAGCCAGCAGCCACATGTGCGCTTTGTTTTATTTCCTCTGTTTTTACGAAGACGCCACAAGGTGACGACGTACGCTAAAGCGATTAAATTCCGTTTTATTCACATAGTGCAAACCCGTATTAACAACTGTCGCGAGACGTTTTAAGATAAAGACCCTACAACCCCATCATCCAGCAATCCCACTTAAGCAAGCTCTTGGTAATGTTGGGGCGGAAGAGCTCCCTTTCCACAGGAAGAACTAGTGATGCGCGAATCATGAACGAATTGTTCAATACTCGAGAATCACTTTACTGACTCATGAATCATGATTCACAAGCCCAACTGACTCATCCCTGTTGCTGTTAGCAGCAATATATCTAGCTTATAATTAAAATTGTGGAGAAAAACACAACATCCAGTATCTTAACAAAAAAATTTCTGCTCTGAACTGGAAGAAAAAACCCTGAGTAGAAGCTCACATCAAAACAATAGCTCCTTGGTTCACAGTAGCATCGCTCTGCTAACAATGCTAACAGCACATTTGAGCTACTCACCCCCTCCCTTCCTGTGCTGAATCATACATTTCACACATCTCACACATTTTTTGCACTCTCTGGTCAACTGACTCAGTGAATCAAATGACTCAAAAATCCAATTCACTTTGGTGAGTGACTCATTAAAACTCGATTCAGTAAAAAGAATCAAAT
The DNA here is from genome assembly GCF_057382275.1 of Copadichromis virginalis. Classification (NCBI taxonomy): domain Eukaryota; kingdom Metazoa; phylum Chordata; class Actinopteri; order Cichliformes; family Cichlidae; genus Copadichromis; species Copadichromis virginalis. The sequence continues at coordinate 12,821,603 of NC_140618.1, forward strand.
TTACCATCACTAGGAAGAACCGGGTCCAGGGCAGGGGTGGATCTAGAAGGGTGGCATGGGGTGGCATGTACCATCCTAAAATCATCTCTTGCCACCACAAGTGCTACTCTAGTTTTGCATATGACAGTGTTGTTTATTAAAATAAGATAGCATAAGCACTTTGAGCGTAGTTACAGTTAAAAGTGATTATAAATTCTAAAACTGAATATATTGATAATTTCCTCTTACTTTTGCTGTTTTGCTTCCACCACAATAAAATCACAGTTCCTGCACAGCTCTCTCTAAGTGTACTTTAAGAACAGTTTCTCATCTAAAAATCAAAATTTTCTGCATTATTTGCTTTCTTATTACCCACCTGTCTACCGTTGTGTACAGCGCTGTCGGCCAGTGTTTTTTTAATGACCTCCGACAAGAAAGCGCCATTTCTGCTGTTCAATGCAGAAGAAATGTAAACTTTTTAAAATGATGGCACATTGCAAAACACTTAGCTGTGTCTCTAATCAAACCTCTGTAACTTTGCTCTGCTTCACTTTAGCAGCATCAGGTAATGTTCATATGTTGATGCATGGTTTTCTTTTGTTTTTGTTCTACTGCAGAATATTTTTAAGGATATCTGCTATAAAAAGCCAGGCCAGAAAAATCTCGTTAATGTTTTTCTGTTTTATCCTCAGGTACTTTGACATGGTACTTTGGCATCTGCTGTGATGCTTACACCTCTGATGAAGTCTCACAAGTGTCAGTACTGATAAATGATCAGAATTATAATATTTCTGACTGTCTGAGACAAAATTTCCCCAATTCAAATTGAATCAAAATCGTGGATCGAATCGAATCAGGACCTTGTGAATTGGAATCAAATCGATCGTAGAAATCAGTGACAATACCCAGCCCTATTTCACACAGGTGGTTGGTTGGTGCACTCTGGAAATGGAATAAAGGTGAGTGTTATTAACCTTTTGGGGTCCACGGACACACAGCACCTCCAAATCACATAACTGATTTAAGATGACTTTAAGCTCCAATAAGCTGCAGCCACGCTGAGTCTCTATTTCAGCCTGTGTTGAAAGTTCAGACTTCAAAGTATACACCGGTTTTTAAATTTTAATGACAGACCACTAAATCCAGAGTTAAGATAAAAAAAAATATATAAGCATTTTTTTCTAAATACTATTGTCTCATTTTGTGTGTTTTTGTTTTTAAAGCATTTTCTAAGGACAGCACAAAAACACTAAAGAAAAAAAATAGCCACCTCTTTCCTACTGGTGGAAAAATGTAGCATGTCGACCAATTCTTTTTTAAAAAGTCAACGCGTGGGATTTGGTTGTTTAGGAATAGGGGAAGGTTTTAGGAGTGATGGCAGAGAGACAGAACGAGCAAGTGAAAGAGAGAGACAGAGAGATATCGATAGCGAGTTTTGAGATGTGAGAGATTTGTGAGGTTTAGTGTGGAGTGTGTAGTTAGTCTGTTATGTAGTCGTTGTTTTGTTTTGTGTGTCAGTGAGGGCACTAATGACTGTGACAAACCACTAACCTACTGATCGGAAGGTTAGTGGTTCGATCCCTGGCTCCTCCAGTCTGTATGTCAAGTATCCTTGGGCAAGATACTAACCCCAAGTTGCTCTCCGATGCAACATCGGAGTGTGAATGTGTATGAATGTAGTTAGGAAGCACGCAGAAGTCTAGAAGAAAGTGCATGTGTGACTGGGTGAATGTGGAATGTTTTACTTACTTTGAGTACTCCAGGAGAGTAGAAAAGCGCTATATAAGAATCAGTCCATTTACAAAGGCAGATTGCAATGCAAATGCTGTCTTCAGGTGGAAAAGAGGTGTGATACACCTCCTGTTGTTAGGCCTGCAGGTTTATTGCTGTGGTGTTCTCCTCTGTCTTGTGGCAGACAAACATTTTTTTTTTTTTTTACTGGCACAAATAATTTGTGGGGCATCTTATTAAGACACCTGATTGTTCTCTCATTTTCATTATAGTAATATTTTTAAATGGTTGTACAAAATAAAATAAAAAAAATAAATAAAAAAAACACCAGGTGTATTTGCTGCATTTGTTGATAAATAGTTGTATATGTTTACAAAATGTGTGTAAGTTTTCAAAATGTACAATTTATATTAGCATTTAAAGTTATAGAAATAATTTACTCAACACGTCTGTGGTTTTTACAGTTAAAAAAACAAAACAAAAAAACAAAACAAAAAAACACTACTAGGATTTTATGTTTGGTTTTTTTTATGTTTTATTCATGTCTCTAATCATCTGGCGTTTGCTAAAAATCTGACGTGGAAGAGCAATTTTACCTTTCAGAACAACAACCCAAGCACTGTGTGAAATGTACAGGTTATAGGTCATATTAAAGGTGGGAAAAACCTGTGAAATATATACTGGCTTATGTTTTTTCCCCCACAACAGCAACTTACATTTTAACAAGAATATGCTAAAATTCTTGTTAAAGAATTTAACACACACAAACGCACACACAGAACTGGGGTTGTTGTGCACTTCACCTATAGGAAGACTTTGTTCACTTAAAAGTCACAAATTAAAAATCAGAAAGCTACAGACAAGAACATGAAATACAATTCGTTTTTTTATTTAATATAAGGCAACGAAAGAAATCACATCTCACAAACAGGTTACACACAAACCCTAGTTATCAAAATAGCTACAAGTAATTTAAAGCCCAAACCCATTCCCAATGATGTAACAACTGCCAAGCTGAATATTATAAAGTGCGTTCTTATTCTCAATCATCACCAAGGCAAAGTTGTCATTATGTTTTTCTCAAAGTGAACCTGACAGAACTTTCAGGCGCTAAGCATGTGTTTTTAATCACTTTAATATCTCAGTTGCATCTACACAGCATTCATTTACCTTTCACATCAATCAAAATGTACTGCTTGAAGGATCATTTGATCAATAACATGTGTTCCCTTGCTTTGCAAATGTAAAATTAAATTGAGATTTTAAAAAAGACAAAGAAGAGAGTCCATATTCAACACTGTAAGTCAGCATCTTTCGCCGTCTACGGATCGGTCAGTTCTTTTCTCTAAAGAAAAGGAAAGACATGTTAATGTTTACTTTAATCTTTTAGTTTAGTAAGAAAGGCAGACTCATAGGCAGCATTTGAATTTATAATGCAAGCTGCATATATGATTTGTTCTACTAATAACAAACAACAGAGATAATGCATTCAAAAATTCATGCCACAGCTCTCCCACGTCAACTGCAAGCAGAATCATGCAAAGGGCAACATGAACACATTGGGAACTGCATGAAGGATGAGGCAGTTATTAAATCCTGTCCATTGAAAAAAAGCTGGAATGAGCAGAGAGTGGAAAAGGAAACAAAAAAGGACAAAAACAAACAAACAAAAAACTAAAAAAAAAAGGAAATAAGTTAATGTCATTCCAGGGCCACAGCTTTTAGACAAGTCCACTTTATCATATCACTGGGAGTCACTTTAGACACATCAAAGATTATTTTCAGTCAACTGGAGACACCTAATGGCTAAAATGGTGTATTATTTCACACTCAAACTTCTGTCCTAAAATGTATTTGAATTTTAAAAGAGTTAATATGTAGTTTGTCTTTAAATATCAAACTGACCCTGGAAATCAGGAGTTAAAATGTCAAAACAAAGGGTGATAAAGAAGCTGATAAGAGACAATAAGGCACTGCAGTAAGTGACATTAATGACAGGAGCGTTGCAGGGGAGAGGTCTGGGGTTTGGAGGGAAGCACACCTGGCAGCAAAGGTTCCCTGGATGAGTCCAAGACCTGGTGAAAATGAAGCCAGGTCAGAATTGTCTCTCTTTTACAGTTTGTGCGTGTCTCACTCTCATGGACATACGTACACACACACGCCCACACATTCACCCAGCCTTGCCAGAGTGTTACAAGTTTAATGTTTTGTGATGACTTTGAATGTCTGGATGGCAAATGTGAGAACCACAGATATTTTCATATTGGCTGCATGGATTTCCCTAAACCTTTCAAACATAATAAGCCTCTCTCGTGTGAGAAATAAATTTCAAGTTATAGTTTTGACTGATGGCTGTCTTTGTATCATAAAGGCAATCTCAGAACTAAAGGTATAGTTTAGATGCTTGGTTTTATTCTTTTGATTTAACAAGCTCAAACATTAAACAAACGATAAAACCATTTCCTAACATCCTTGAACCCTGCTGAGTTGCTTCTATATTTAGTGATTGCATGGTCCCGTCTATCACAAGCAACAATCATCTTATAAGCAACAATCAGCTTAGATAAGCTACAATCGGCTTATCTATCAGATTTGTTATCATTTTATGCGCCATGCCATATGCTTGGGTCAGTTGATCAACAGCTTTTAATAGTTCAAAGAAGGAGACTGGTTTTCACTGTAAAAACGATCCATTTAAGACCAAGGAGTCAACCTCATTAAGTACTCAAATCTCAACTAAAAACACACTTGGTTTCATTATCCTTTCCAGTTTAACTGGTGTATTTCTTCTGTTCCTTCAAAAGCAGGCTTAATTTATTCTTGCTCTCCAACATTTCATTAATTTTGATTCTACTGTCATTCTTTTTAATTCTCTGTTTATTATGTATTTCTCAGTATATTGTAAATACTTTTTGCTTGGTACACCATCTCCAGCTGTTACAGATTTTAGTCAGAATGAACCTTAAAGTTGGATCAGAACTGCTGGATATGTTTATCTAGTCTAATATCACTGAGATTAACAGGAGAGGTAGCTGAATAACACTGCTACAGTATTCCGCAAATTTCCACGTGTCATGTCTGGAAAACAGAATTTATAGACATCATGTCCATTTTCTAGTTGCTTTTCCAATTCAGGGTCACCAAATGGTTGGAGCCTGTTCATGGTGAGGGACGGGGAACAGCTTGGAGAGTTCTATCACAGGGCTAAAACATAAGGACAGACAAACATTTACACTCATATCTACAAATATGCCCAACTTAGATTTAACCTAATATGCATGTTTTTTGGATTGTATATTAGGTCAGAGTTTACAGAAATCCATGCAAAGATAATCATCATTGTTTTCACATTTACCATCATTTAAGCCAGCAGCCGTTCCAGTTAAAACCATTCTCAGTCACAACGGGGGTCACATATTTTTAAGGTCAGGAAACAGTTAGACAACAGGGAAAATAGCCTGGAATAAACAGCATTCTTTGAGGCCAGCATGCAATTCAATATAATATAAGCACTTTTTTTGAACAGCCTGCTGTGTCAGGTGAGACCAGTTTTTTTTCACAGCTGACTTGTATATGAACCGCTGACAGGCATATTAGAAATGATGCATGCTATGGAACTCCAGCTGACAGCAAACAAGATTTTTCTGTTTGTTTTAAAACAGCTACCAGTCAAGAAAAACTCGCTCTGCAAGAATCCAGCAAGCAAACAGTCAAGTTTTCTTCCAAGAACTCCAGCTAACACAGGAACACATAGGAAAACTAACAAGTGATCTTTCCCTTTTCCTCCTTTTTTAACGGATTGTCATTTCATTATGGTAAACAAAGACAGCCTACAACTAAAGCATGTCAGGATTTCCATATTAGTAAGGTAAATTATTAATAATCACGTAGTCTGTGACTACACTTCTTATTCCGTCCTCTGGATTTAAAAAGAGCAAACTGTTGACAGATTTTTTTCTTTAATGAACCGGTATTGACAGTCAAATATGACAGCTACAAGAGGAATGACGTTTTTTGGAATAATAGAAAAACACCAATACAATTCTCCCTCTCCTCCTCTCACCTGGTATGTGGTTCCAGCCCAGAACTGCTTCATCTCCCCCCTGCAGCCTGCCACCACAGCAGAAGTTATCACAGTGAAGGGCACTAAGTAAAGCAGAGCAGGCTGTCCCATTCCTGACAGCAACATCACGATGAATGTCAGTATCATTCCCAGGAAATAGGCTAAAAAGAAATATGAAGAAGGAAAGAGATATGGTAAACTTAAAGCTTACACCTGGCTTTATATGGCAGCCTTTCAGTTGACAAGTGTGAAAAGAGACTCAGTAAAAAGCTAATTCAGTGCACTTGTAAATAAAACTTTATTACTACATCAGCTAATAAACCTCAAAGACTAAAAAGTAAAACTGCAGCTAAATACAAGTGAACCCTTTGAAAGTACAGAGAATTGAACTTGCAGGTCATAAAAATGGTAACAAACAAAATGATGCATAAAAGCTATATTCATGTATTCAATAGTAAAACTAGGTAGTTATCAACAGTTCAAGCTGGAAAAAGTTGTGCTAACGACTTGTCTTTGACTCATGTGCTCCAATTAAGAAGATGACATTTGAAGTAAGGGTTGTAATTTTTTTTTTTTTTTTAAATAAAGTTATCCTCGAGAGATTACTCGGTTTGAATTATACTTCAATGTCAACAATGTTCAAAAGATAAATTACAGAGATGTAATGAGCTGGAAAAGCCTGTAAAGTATTTCTAAAGGCCTTCTATTCCACTTATCCAGTTCAGGGGCTGGAGGGCTGGAGACCCGACAGATAGTCAGTTTGCTGTGGGGCTCATGCTCAAATTCACACCACGACCAATTTAGGATCATCATTCGCCTAAAATCATATCTTCAGACTGTGGGATGAAGATTGCAAAAGTCCACTTTTAGACAATGCTCTGTGGCCAACTATTGAACCATTTTAAGCTAAAAAAAAATAAATAAATCTTGTTTGGAGGTATAAGGCATTGCACACCAACACGTAAATGTCATCCAAGCTGCAGAACACGGTGAAAGGAACATCACGGTCTGTTTGCACGTGTTCTTATAAAATACTTCGTCAGTGCAGCGACACAATAAATTATGTTTGGTATGCCAATTTTAAAGAGGAAGTAGAGAGAAGAACATGATGAGTATACCAACAGGACTTTGGATTTGAGCAAGGTTGTCACTGACTCTGTTGAGAACAAGGTCAGTAAGATGCAGTGGTATTGGGTGAGTCTGGGCTTTTTGTAAACATTATTGAAAAAACATTACCACTTAAATGTTGGAAATATGCATTCACACAGTCCCATTATCATGCTATTAAATATTATAGATTACTGCTATGCAATATTATTTTTTGCTTTGTGCACTTATATGTATGTATAACAAAGAGATAACAGAGACCAAGTAAATGAGGGAGTGTGTTTGCATTGGTACAACACAGCATTAAAAATCCAGGAAAAAAAAAACATTTTGCAATTCTGAGAATTTCTAATGGAGACCGTTGTGACTGAAAGAGGTTCTACAAGTCACGTAAGTCAAGAGTTCACTTGCCTTTTCCAGCCTGCACTGTGAATGATTTCTCAGTTTGTGTAATAAAGACATGAAATGTACAAATGTTCTCGTGTTATCAGTTAAGTCATGTTGACACAGATGAAGATCAGACCACATTTTATGAGTAATAAAACTAAAAAGAGCTCATAAGCGTTTGCGTGACATTGCATGAAGTTCAATATGAAGAACGTGAGTTCAGTCCTGGCAGTCAATACAAATGACTGATCACATGCAATATGATAAGAAAAGAAAAGAAATAGTGTACGTTTAAACCAGCAATTCACTCAAACAGATCGGGGTTTGGCAAAAATCAAACCCCGATCTGAATATTTTCCCCCTTTTCACAAAATTCAATGACTTTACACAAGACATTGTGTGTGTGTGTGTGTGTGTGTGTTTTTTTAAATCCATGAAAATTAATGACAGACCCAACAAAATGATAACAGATGTGTGATACCTATGCAGCAACTGACGAAGTAGACTTTCCTCTTGCTCTTGATCCAAACATCAAACCTGCTGCAGTAGGCAACCAAAAGACCTGTGGGTCCAACAACAATGCAGGGTGAGAGCCACTCATCATTACACATACATCATCCAGTATGAAATCCTGTATGTATGGGTTAGTGACTCATTCATTTCCCCCCCTATTTACAGTTAATGATGTAAAGAGACTAACCGAAGACATATGAAATCTATAGAAGAGTCTAGCTAAACTCAAACCACGGACTCTGCATTTATTGAGTAAGCACCCTAACATTTTGCTATCAAGTTGCAATTTTAAATTAGTTTTCCTATTTTGTTCTTTGTGTTTTTGAATCAAAGAAACAGACTAGATATTTTTAAAAACAAAAACAAAAAAACAACAACCTTTATTTGTATTAAAAACAAAATCTAACACATTGTTAAGAATTGCTTCATATGTCTAACTAATGTTTGTACACAGAAATGCTCACACATATAAGCAGTGGTGTAAAGGTGAACCGCGAGAGCGTCTATATCCTTACCTGGGACAATGATGTCGCCGTAACCCAGGATGGAGAACTGCATCATACACAGGTTCTGAGCCCAAGCTAAGAGACGCGGGACACGCATCACCACAGGAAGCTGAGAAAATGAAGCATTACAGATGCTAAAAATGACAAAAAGGCCAACAGCAGAAATCTTGTTCAGTGTCTTTGTGTTCCACCTAATCTGACGGCCGTCCCTTAGCTTTACTTGAATCCAACCTATAGCAGGTACACTTTTCTACACTGCTGTAGATTACTTTGCATATTTTCTGATACACAGACATTTCCAGCTAAATCTTTCATTTCCATATTTCAGAATCCATCCGGTCTGCGTAGACATAAAGAACGAAGCTCTAAACAAAAGGACTGCTATCATTTATTGTTGTCTGTATTGTGTTTTTGTAATACCTGAACTGAACTTCTTAAATCTTACCTCCCACTTTTATTTTTTCCACAATAAGATCGAGAACAAGCAAACCCACTCAGGAATTTAGTAAAATAAAAAATGAAAACCAAAGAAAAAAAAAAGCTAGTCACCATGTGTGTAGGCAATTTTTACACAAATCAATAAGAATACAAAACAATTTGTCTCAAGGAGTATGAAAATAATGCATTCCTGATTAATTAATGAGCTGTAAAACTGCTGCTCTAATCTTTCTTAAGCAATATTACTGGAAAATGTGGTAACTTATAAGCACCCATCACCGTGCACCTTTTTTATTAATATCCTGTAACAAAAACATGCGTGTGCACATAACTAGCTCACAACATTACTTGCTGCAAACAAACAAAAAAAACCCACATCTTTCTCGTGCCAAAAAGATATTTTTAATCATATTAGTTTCTTCTTAACCACCTTCTGGACATGCATGACAGACATGCATATTGATACACGTATATAAACCTTTTATCATTTTAACATATGTATATATGTACACATTTTAACATATGTACACATTTACCCAATCAAAACGTAAAATTAGTTCTTTCACAGACTAAAACATCAACCGCCACCGTACCTCCCTACCCACCTCAGCTATCATTACAACAAAAACAAAAACAAACAAAAAAGGAAAAAGTAGTGGATGGGTAACAAGTCAAGCCTTACTTTCTCAGAGGGAGGCTGGGGTTCAGCGGGGATCTCCACACCTTGTGTCTAAGACAGAACCCGCCCAACCCCAGTGCACAGTTAGTCTATTGTTCCCCTCAGGGCATCTACAACAAGCAGTCCATGTCAGCTGGGTTGTTAATGAAGCCATAACAAACGTGTAAGGGAGTTCCACCAAGCCCATCTTATAGTGCTCCGTTTGTGACTCTGGTAAAGAGTGATTTTTTTTTTTTAACCCACTTCCTGAACCCAAATTTATACAAGTGAATCTGAGTATTAAAAGAAGAGTTACAATGCAGATTAGTTTGTCCATTAGACATAAAATGTTGCCTTAATTAGGCTGTGAATTTTTATGTATACAATAGTGTGAAAAGTCTTGAGTTAGCCCTCATGTTTTTATATTTTGCTAGGAAAATGAAAAAATATGGTTGAAGTGATTCCATGATGGTTGAACCAGGACTCTTAGGCTTCTTGAACAAGACAAAAAGCTTTTCTTTGGGTATTGGCTGCCTTTTCTTTTGTTCTCTGTTAAGATGATCCCACATTCCCTCAATAATTTTGAGGTCTGGGCTCTGGGGACACCAATCGATGACTAATAGTGTTCCACTGTGTGTTTTTTCTATCCAGGTGTGCTTTTACTGTGTTGGAAGTGTGTTTGCTGGGATCATTCTCGTGCTGAAATATGAAGCTGCTCCAGCCCCAAACTCTGACAGAAACTCTGCTGCCTTTTACAGATGGCTGCAGACATTCACTATTGTCCCTCCCTCCTGACCTCCTTTGTACATTTTGATCATTTGGATTTAACACCCAATGGGACCTGTTGCCACTGATTTTCAGTCCAGCACTTGTGAATTTGGTATACCTCAGCTTCGTCTCATTTTCTCCTGTTTCTTAAGAATTGCTTCTAGACAGTTACTGTATCTGATGAGGGTAGATATTTTTAGTCTGTTACTTCTTCTTTTCTTCTCTACTTGTTCAGCTTCCTTAATTTTTTTAAGGACGCTCTGCACACCATGCTAAGATATGGTTTTTAGCTAATAACTTTATTTCCAACAGCCTTTTTTCTAAGCTGTCTGTTAAGCGTAGACACAGAGGTTCATCTTTTTTTAGCTTTGAATTATTCATCGGTCAGTGTTAAGTAACCTAATAAACATTCCCCTGAAAACGAGTGAAAAATCAGCCAATGGCCAAAGAAAAACTTTGGCAGACCTTTAGAAACCCTGGAGAATTTTTGCTCAAGACCAGTTTAAAAGACAAGTCTGGCTCCATGGATGGGAAATATAAAAAAAAATAAAATTCTAAGTGACCTTCTAGTCTTTATGGCGCACGTTTGAAGAAATTCTCTCATAATGTGAAAGAGATTTTGCATTCACATCAGTACAGTCAGACTTGGATATGGATAAAGCCAGCTGTGAAGAAAAAAATTGGGGTTTTTTTCCAAATTAACAATAGCCCTAAAAACAGTTTGGTGGAGTTCCCCTTCAAGATGGGAAACAATGCAGGAAGCTTACCTTCTCTCCAGATGCATCTGGGCCCAGGGCAACCTGCACCATGATGCTTACTCCATTCTGTGGCAAAGGGGGAGATGCCAAGCATTCATATCAAATTACTTAATGAAAATGAAATAACATCATACTAAAACACCAGAGCAAAATATCCTCAGAAAGGCCCTCAGAGAGTGCAAAAGCTAATGCCTCATCTCATGTTGTCTAAGCGATCTTAGATTAGATTAGATTAGATAGAACTTTATTAATCCCTCGGGTGGGTTCCTCTGGGAAATTCGATTTCCAAAAAGCACAGCACCGACAGAAGTTTCAGAGTTAAGATCTAGATCTAAACCAAAATTTAGACAGAGTGTACTCACACTAGACATAGTTGCCTCGCCTGAGCACGACTGTTATACATCCCCACTCCCCTTATGGCTTGTGCTCATATAAACCGGAGTAAACTTCAGTTTGTTTCGCTCACCCTCTTTCGTAGACTGTTGCTGTTGAAAAGCACTCCTGCAGAGCATCAGTTTGTCATTGACGAAAAAGTGAAAATCTATGCTCAGGCCTGTGGACCACTCACACTACTGTGCTCAAGCATTCCTGAACCGTAAAGATTCACTTATCTATATCCAGGCATGGCATCCAGTGATCTAACTAGTACAACTAGACTTTGCCTCAATTCAGTACAGCTGAAATTCCTTCTGCCTCAGATCAGATCCACAACAGAATTTCACAGAGGTAGTCAAACTAAATAAATTCAAGTCATTTTTAATTGTTCTTATGGCTGCCAATGTTATATATAAACCTTATGGCTACTTCTTTGCCTGAGACGACTCTATTCTGAAGTTTTAAATGTTTTAGCTCTGACGTTTTTAGATGTTTCTGCATCTGACTTTTTTTATATGTATAAACTTATTTTGTGGAATTTCTTGTTTGTTTTATTAGTAAACTTACTTTTGGCTTTCTCAGCTTATACGCTCCTGGTTAAATAAAGGTTCAACTATAAGAAAGTATTATTCCCTTTTCCATGCCACACATCTACATTAATTTTTATTAAATTAGGGTGATATTTTTGTAGTTTGTGCACAAACTTGCTAATAGACAAAAACATCCAAGGTGTACATATCAATTTGTGTGCAGGGTTCACTTCATATTAAAAAATAATAACTAATTCAGTGTATAACTAATATTTGATGAGTGGATTCTCAAATGTGTCAGACCTTGAGGCAATAAGAGCAGCAAATGCAGAGAAATAGCAAAAACTTCATTTTTTAAAAAAATCAATAACAACATTACTGCTTTAGCAACAAGATACAGATAAAACATACCTTAGTGAAGAAAGGAGTGATGAAAACAAAGAAGACATCATATACAAGCAGGAGGCTCAGAAGAATCACACAGATCTTCGAGAAATTGGAAAGAAAAAATTATCACCAACTACATGGCTCAAAACTCCATGTGAGGAAATCTGCTAGAAGCTTTGTGAGTGTGATAACATTTTTAATCAAATATCAAAGACGGGAAAAAAACAAAAATTCTTAGGAATGGAGCACTGCCTGACATTCTTACAGGAAGTGTTGATAAATATGAACAAATATATATTTGTATAAATAGAACAACTACAGTGCAAGTATTCATTGTACAAGAAAAAATACCTTGAAATTGGACAGTGAAATTGTCTTCATGAAGTTGAGGCAGAAAGCAATGCCAAGGAGGTCCTGCAGAATCCAGATCCATCTGCAAGACATAAAGACCTCTTTGACTTTAGGGTTTTCATTACTTTAAATGTAGCTATTTCAGGATAAACTGTCTCATAAACATTGTTACAATTTTCTGGGTAATTTTAACCTACAGTGTTGTAGAAATTCACCACCACAGTGGTGTAACCATGTCTGAAAACTGACAGGACTGTGAATGTGTACCTGTCTTCATTTCTGTACACTCCCCAGACCACAGAAATGCTAATGCACACAGCAGCCAACAAGAGAGACCTCACTGAAAAGTTCCAATTCCGGACAGAGAACCTGGAAAAAGACACAGAGCCACATTTAGGTAGAAACAAAGAAAAAAAAACAAAACAAGTAAAATTCTTGCACACATTCACCGAGACGCTGATGTTTGTTTGAAGCTTTTCAAGCTTTAAACCACTGGTCTTTTTAATATAAAAACAGAAAAAAAAAAGTTTTTTAAATGTTAGTAACACATCAAAAATCAGACCTTTACTATCCATGAATCACTTGGATCTTGCAGTACTTAATTTCCCCCTTCTGCCTAGATAATTTTACCTCACCATTTGTGTGAACCACTCACTCAACGACAGCATCCCCCTTCTGTGACTTCTGGAGAAATTCACAATTCATTTTTAACTTTTACATGGCTAAGCTCCTCATTTTACTGACCTACCGTACATTCAACCAATTTGCTATACGTTAATTTTTATCTTTTCGTCACTTTAACGCAGTAATTTCCCCAGGTTTTTCAATACAAACAAAATAATATCTCACTCAAAATTAGTCGCCAGGAACTAGTCAATAGTAAAAACTCTCTCTAAAGGTCTGATATCTATTTAATGTTTTAACTACAATGATGTGGTGTATATTTAATGTGGTTCCAAAGTCTGAGGCTCATACCTTAAAGTGCCGCAACCGATTTTGTCCATCACTGCATCAAAACAGCTATAGAGCGCAGAGGCAGATGCCAGGCAGAAGATAACAATAATGACGTAAACTGGAGAAAAATAAATAAATAGATCATATCACCAAAACTCGAGGTAAAATTACTCTGTTAAACAACCAGGAACTGATAAAAAAAACAAAAAACAAAAAAAAACAACAACAACAAAACCCTAACCGAGAACTTTGTAGAAGAAGTACATGAGGACGAGCATCCCGCACATCAAGGCAACAAAGATAACCACTTTGAGAGGAGAGTACAGTGAAAGCTCTCCACTGTCTGCTTTGCTTTCTCCTCCTCCTCCTCCTCCTCCAGACGCACCGCTATTCAACCGTTCCCTGAAACACACAAACAAAAAACCCCTCTTTGAACTGTGTTTGAATTAGAAGAAACAAAACAACATCAGGCAGAATGAAATGTGAAGCAATGCAATACATATGATCTCAGCAAGAGTACATTTAAATGTCACTTGCTCACATCATTATCACCAATTGACATTACACAGTTAATGATATTTTGACTGCATATGAAAAAAATATATAAATCAATGTGTTTTCTGCTATGTTTGGTTTATTTTTAATGAGACATCATTACAGACACGAGTTTTCAGCTCACAGCTGTATAATACTGAAAAATCTCACCTCTCACACGCCCCGCTCCAGTAGCCGCCCAAAACAACTGTGCCAATGGAAATCAGCAGGATGACTGCAATGCTTGGATCGATCTTTGTGGAAGGTGGAGCATACAGCTTCACCTGCATCTCATTCCCGAAGACCTGAGGACGCATGCAAAGAGTTAAAAATGGTCATCAGATTCAAACAAGACATATTAAAGGATTTATTAAAAAGAAAAAGTTCTCTGACCTGCCAAGCTTCCAGGAAATCCTTGTACCTCATGAGAGCGAGAGAAATATTGACCTTCGCGTACTCCGACTCGTTGGCTGATGGGATTGTCTGAAGACATTTTTATAAATATTATCAGTGATTTGGGAATGTTTCAAGTATAATAGAGCAACAATAAAACAAACAAAAAACACTTCGAGATGAGACTTTTTTTAATAAATTGACTCTAGATCAATTAAACTGCATAGAATTTAATTTTTTGTGAGGTGGTAGAAGTATCAGTTTTACCGCTTGCTTTTGTTGTGAAAGTGTTCGTGCAGGGACAGAAGTACAGGGCAGATGTGTATTAGTGGTCTTGAGACTCAATGCACTCTTTATGATTTGGTGGATTGGTGATCACCGATCACAGGATGCAACACTGGCGTATATTTTTCAATAAAGCAACACTGGGTAAGCTTACAGTTTACTTCTTCTGTTACTAGTCACCTTGGACATTTGCAGGAAGATCTAAACATAAATATACTGTTGCCGCACAGCAAGAAGGTCCTGAGTTCAATTCCATCATCAGGCCAGGGTCTTTCTGTGTGGAGTTTGCATGTTCTCCCCGTGTTTGCATGGGTTCTCTCCGGCTACTCCGGCTTCCTCCCACAGTTCAAAGACATGCAGCTTGTGGGGATAGGTTAACTGTTTAATCCAAATTGCCCATAGGTGGGAATATGCGAGTGAATGTGAGTGCGAATGGTTGTCTGTCCCTGTGTGTTGGCCCTACGACAGACTGGCGACCTGTCCAGGGTATACCCCGCCTCTCGCCCTATGACAGCTGGGATAGGCTCCAGTGCCCCTCGCGACCCTGAAAAGGATAAGCGGAAGCGAATGGATGGATGGATCTATTGTTAAATATGAAAGCATTATAAGGTATTTAGTAAAGGAGACAGGGCTTTTCTTCTTGTTTTTACACTGCATTTTTTACATATTTTAAATTTGTATGGGTGCAAACTTGGGCAGGTCCTGCGTGTGAAAGGGATTAGATCTCACTGGGAGCTCCTGATTAAATGAATGTTATTAAAATTTGACTTCAGTTAAATTTAAGTGAACAACACATGTATGCTCTTGGGTGTCGGCCTTGTAACAGCAACTCTAATATGAGGTATCTGTTTGTGAAGACATAAAGCAGATTCATGTCATAATTTAAAATTAATCAATAAAATTTCAAATTGTCTAGTTAACAGATGAATGAATTACAATGACACCAAACTATTTCACAAGGCAATAAAGCATTTTTAGATGGAAATCCCCACAGAAACACCACATCTGTATCATTTCCTGAATCACGCCTTTGTCTAGCGCACTTCTCTGATCACCCAAAAGCAGCAAAGAGGAAATAATAACTAACCATAAAAAAAAAATTAAAGGAAGATCTCAAATCAGCTTAATCAAGCTAACATCTTACCAGCGTTTTATTGCTGGCAATGAGCAAAGCCATCGCTCCAAGTCCCTGAGCGATAAGGGCCTTCTGGCTGAAATCACAGTTGCCCCTCATCACCACCAGAGCCTTGCCCATTACTGAAGATGCATTGATCCCTGAGCTGTCACACAGCAGAGAGGAAGTCATATTCACCAACTGGTACTCCATCTGAAAAAGTCCATTAACACTTACAGTAAGACAGTGTTTGGAAAGGTGTCAAAACCAAAAGAGCTGTAAAATAGAAAAACTTACTGCAGAATTCAGTGACTGTGCCAGTGGGGTCCAAGAGTGATTGTGAACAATGCAGAACTCCCTCTCTGTATCTCCATTTGAAATATGCGAGATCGCTTCCTGGCCATTTATCTATTGAGAAAGAAATAGTACCCCTTTGATACACTACATATGGAAAATATCTGAACCCAGCCCTGCTTTGACAGTAAAATGTTATCCATGTTCAACACACTTAAGGCTCATTGAGTACCTTGTCATAAATCATTCACACTGAGCCAAGGGACAAATACAAATAAATACAAAATATGGTATAAAATGGTATCAAAATCACATTATGCTCTGAACTATTCATAAGTGCAATAATCTATTTTTTATGAAGAGTACTTCAAGCATTTGCCCACACAGATGCATTTGGAGAGTTAAGAACAACAATTTTTTTCCCCCAGCTAATGGATCTTGTTCATCACTTTTCCATTTCCGAACAAACAAAAACAAAACCCATCAATGCTTACATCATCTGTGTTGAGATCTACAACCTACTAGATGATACTATAAATCTGCTAATGCTTATTGGGTTAGTTTATGCTACAGCATCCTATTAATGAAATAGGATAATTAATTAAAAGTAACTAGGTTAATTTAAATACATTCCAACACTATCACCATCAAATCTCAACAACAACAGCCCAACAGCCCATGTATGTTAGGATATACAAATATTTTAATATTATATAGGACACATGAATGAAGGAAAAGTTGCCAGCTTTTCTTGTAAATCTGCCACTTTTTCCCATAAATTTGACATTTATCAGAAAGTTTTTTTCCTCATATATTTTACATTATTTTCTCATAAATTTAGCTCATACATTGGGGTATAGATCTCATGATTTTTTTTCCTTTAAAAGTTTTATACATTTTTTTTTAAAGAGGGGGGACTTGGATTTTAGCCCAGCCACTTATTAATCACTTTATTTTATTATCGCTGTCACAGTAATCCGTAAACTTTATTTTGTACTCTCAAAGTTAGATATCTCAAAGTTTCATGCCACTTGTCAGCTTTAGTATAGAGTCCCACATGAACACCCGCGCTGTGATCTGCTCACCCAAACGTAAACACTTCCTTGTTGGTGACGTCGCGGAAATCACCGTCTTCAAGTTCCATGGTTTCGGTAAAATTAGATTAAAACGGCCAGCACAGTTATATCTATCTTCACTTCAGCTTTCTTTAAAACAACCTTACCCTAACAGCAGAGCAGTAAAACAGTTTTCCGTGTCGTAGCGCACTGAGGCTAACTGAAATGAACACGAGAGCTAACAATTAACCGCAGTTTGAACGGTTGTATTACAAGAAAACACAATCCCTGAGATAGAGACTAACACGGTCTGCCGACTACATGCTCAACATTTATTCAAAACGTTAACAGTCACAGCTGACCGTTTTTTTCGTCGGTAAGTTTGGCTATCAGGCCCGTCAACAGCTAGTTATCAACATTCACCAACTTACCTCCGACGCTAAACAAAGGAGCGACAAAAATACGACTGCGACAGTTCCTTCCATCTTGTTACCACTCGTTTTTACCTATCCAGACAACATGAAATCACTTCTTTACGGCACGACGACACTTTCTACCCCATAAGCTGTTCCATCATGGCTGTGGTTTAGCTGGCTAGTAGTTGCCGGGGGACTTCCTGTATCGGCTTGTGACATAAACCTGCTGAGCCGCGAGTTTCTGTTTCACCCCAAAGCGTCAGAACAACAACACATATGGCACACGCACACACACTCCTCGTACTAACCACGATTTTAGCACCGTGTAACTTTGGAGACGTTTAAGTTAAGTTTCTTTCACTTAAATAATAAGTGGCAGATAAATTATAATGGCCAGTGTTTAAAACAGAGCTCTAATTCTTTCAAAGTTAAGAAAAGACAACTTTCTTCTTCTATTTTTACCAGATATTTTCTCATAAATGTGACATAGTTTCTCATCAATTTGCTTTTGTTTTCTTATTAATATGCAATTACCCTTTCCTTGTACCCAGCTTTTTTTTTTACTTATAATTTTTTTTAATGAATTTGTCCTGTTTCTTCTCATAAATTGGCATTTTTTTCTTGTAATCTTGCATTCTTCTACATAAATTAGCATATTTTTTTTCCAGATTTGTCTGGCAAATTGGCTTTTTTCATTTTTCATATTTTAAAATTTGCTCACAATAATGTTTTTTTTTGGTTGTAAATTTGACAATTGTTTTCTTGTAAAATTGCCTCTTTGTTTTTACTGTAACCAAAGGCAAAGAAAAACTGCAGTCAATTTATGTCCAAAGCACCTGTTTCCTGGGTTTTATTAGATATCAACAGAACCAGGGTTCAGTGCTAGGACCACTTCTGTTTACATTATTCCCCTAGGCAGCATCATTAGAAGACATAGCATACATTTTCACTGCTATGCAGATGGCACGCAGCTCTATCCACGAAGCCAGGTAACACACACCAATTAGTTAAACTGCAGGAATGTCTTAAAGACATAAAGACCTGGATGGCCGCTAACTTTCTGCTTCTTAATTCAGATAAAACTGAGGTTATTGTACTCGGCCCTGAAAATCTTAGAAATATGGTATCTAACCAGATTCTTACTCTGGATGGCATTACCTTGGCCTCCAGTAATGCTGTGAGGAACCTTGGAGTCATTTTTGACCAGGACATGTCCTTCAATGCACATATTAAACAAATATGTAAGACTGCTTTCTTCCATTTGCGCAACATCTCTAAAGTTAGAGATATCCTGTCTCAGAGTGACGCTGATAAACTAGTTCATGCATTTATTACTTCCAGGCTGGACTACTGTAATTCATTATTATCCGGATGTCCTAAAAACTCGCTGAAAAGCCTTCAGCTAATCCAAAATGCTGCAGCAAGAGTCCTGACAGGGACTAGAAAGAGAGAGCATATTTCTCCTGTTTTGGCTTCCCTTCATTGGCTTCCTGTTAAATCCAGAATTTAATTCAAAATCCTGCTCCTCACATACAAGGTCTTGAATAATCAGGCCCCATCTTATCTTAATGACCTTGTAGTACCATATCACCCTATTAGAGCACTTCGCTCTCACACTGCAGGCCTACTTGTTGTTCCTAGAGTATTTAAAAGTAGAATGGGAGGGAGAGCCTTCAGTTTTCAGGCCCCTCTTCTGTGGAACTAGCTTCCAGTTTGGATTCGGGAGACAGACACTATCTCTACTTTCAAGATTAGGCTTAAAACGTTCCTTTTTGCTGAAGAATATAGTTAGGGCTGGACCAGGTGACCCTGAATCCCCCCTTAGTTATGCTGCAATAGACGTAGGCTGCCGGGGATTCCCATGATGCATTGAGTTTTTCCCTTCCAGTCACCTTTCTCACTCCGTATGTGTTAATAGACCTCTCTGCATTGAATCATATCTGTTATTAACCTCTGTCTCTCTTCCACAGCATATCTTTCATCCTGTTTTCCTTCTCTCACCCCAACCGGTTGCAGCAGATGGCCCCACCCCTCCCTGAGCCTGGTTCTGCTGGAGGTTTCTTCCTGTTAAAAATGAGTTTTTCCTTCCCACTGTCACCAAAGTACTTGCTCATAGGGGGTCATATGATTGTTGGGTTTTTCTCTGTACCTATGAAGTGGCTTGAGGCGACTTTTGTTGTGATTTGGCGCTATATAAATAAAATTGAATTGAATTGAAGTTGGACTCAGATCATCTTATCAGTCTCAAGTCTTTGGCCACTGATCAGGCAGTCAGACCTCGCTTAGCCTTTTGGGTAATAAAATATGAAGATGGTGTCAAAGAAAACATTTGGCTTTTTCCTAACCACTGGGTGGTTGCATCCATTGTTTGTACTGTCTGGTTAGAAGATGGTTTTTGAGTTATAATCAGAATTAGATTAGGCTACGGTTTGTGAGGGGCTTGGCACTTTTAAGTAAGCAAGATAAGCGTTACCTCTCTGTTTTTAATGGTGATCTATCCTGTTACATCGTATTCCTCAGCACCAGTTAGTTAATAACAGTGTCAGTGCTTGTATGTACAGTCAAGTGCTTATGGAACCAGATATCTCAAACACATCTGCCTTTGCCACATGAATCTTAAACCTTTAAAACCAGCTGAATAAAAACAATAGTAGAGCTTGTAGATAGATGGACAGCTAGTTTGAGGGCAGATCATGTCGGCAGTATCTAGCAGCTTTTGTAAGATTTCCCTCAAGGTTCACAGTTTTTATGATGGGATTTGATATGAATTTGCTTTCATTTGTTATCACAACATCAACAACATGTTTGTTTGTTTTTTTGCAGGCAATGATAACTTAATGGCTTAATGTGCTTTTCCTGTTTGTTGGAAAAATGAACCACATGGAAACTGATTTACAGGTGTACATGGAGACTTCCTCCCTCATCCCTGGAGCTCAGCAGCATCTAAAAAAAAGATAAACACTGCAGCTGCTTCCTTCGTCTGACCCTGACTGAGAAGCCAGCAGCTGCAACTGTGGCCCGAGGTGTTTATTTTGAATCTGTCACTTTAAAAAACGCTCTCTCAGTTACTGCATGGCTACTGCACCACTGCTTTAGGTAAAGACTGTGTGTGATATTGCTCTCAGTGCGTTTTGAGTTTAAAATATTTCAGATTTAAGCAGCCATAGCATGAACTTCTATTCATATATACATAAATATTTCACTGGAAGTCTATTTGCATGTAAATAGACTTCACCGATGCAAGTACCCCAGCCTGCCTGTACACACACGTTAAAGGTGAAATATTTGGGGTGTCATGAGATTCAGATTTGCACTCATTTGCACTGCTGTGATGGTGACCAAACCATTTACCATCCCTCTGTTTGCCTATTTTTTTTCTTTTAAATAAAATTGGACTAACAACATTTGAACAAACAGCAGAAGTTATGTTGAACAAATACCTGACATTCAAAGAGATTTACTGCTCATCTAAACTATTTTTTTAGTTATACTGAGAAAACGCCAACATGATTTCATGTTTTTTGTCACTTTTCTCTGAGATGAGAATGTCAATGTCATCCTTCTGGACTAACAGCCAGATTACCATGGTGTTTTCAGAGTTTCAAGGATATTAGTGAAGCTTCAGGGTTTTAGGTATGTTAAGTTTGTGATTTGACCCTGAGCACACTGAGATGGAAAGTGCCGTAACAAGAAGAATAAAAACAAAAGGAGAGCATTTTCTGGAGGGAGATACTCTCAGAAAGGGAATTTTGTTAATGCTTTCTTCCTGGTAGATCCTCCCAAGCTTCACTAGAATAAATGTGATGAGTCTGTGATGATCATCAACACCTAACCGTCCATGCATTTTGTCGCCTTGAGGCGACTGTTGTTGTGATTTGGTGCTATATAAATAAAACTGAATTCATTTCAATTAAGCCACATAATAGGCATCTTTTCCTTGCAAGGAAAGTAAAAAGTATATTAAATAGTTGACTCGAAGGGAAAATATGGCAGAAAAGGATGTACAGGACAACGGGGATCACTGCAGTCTTCACAAGACTGTCAAGAAAAGTCGATTCAATACCTTGGGTGAGTTTCATAGGGAATGGACTGAGGCTGGTGTCAGCGCATCAAGAGCCACCACCCACAGATGTCATCATGAAAGGAGCTACAACTGTACACCAACTCATTACTAAGCTGGAGACAACATTAGAAGTATCTTACATCTTACGTGATGCATCACTCATCTTACTACTGCGATCGTGGCTCAAGAGTTGGCAGTTCGTCTTATAATCGGAAGGTTGCCGGTTTGATCCCCGGCTCGGACAGCCTCGGTCATTGTGTCCTTGGGCAAGACACTTCACCCGTTGCCACCTACTGGTGGTGGTCAGAGGGCCCGGTGGCGCCAGTGTCTGGCAGCCTTGCCTCTGTCAGTGCGCCCCAGGGCAGCTGTGGCTACAATGTAGCTTGCCATCACCAGTGTGTGAATGGGTGGATGACTGAATGCAGTGTAAAGCGCTATACAAATACAGGCCATTTACATGGGATACAATGTGCTGAAATGTTGCTCAGTTGTCCAAAGTCCTCTTTTCAAAAACAGTGAATTCAACATTTCATTTGGAAATCAAGTTCCTAGAGTCTGGGGGAAGAGTGGAGAGGCACATAATCTAAGGTGTTTGAAGTCTGGTATGAAGTTTATGCACTCAAGGATAATTTGGAGTGCTATGTTATCTGTTGGTGCAGGCAGTGGTTGGTTCACTGTGATTTATCAAGTTAAAAGTCAACAGATCCATCTACCAGGAGATTTCAGACCATCTCATGCTTCCATCTGTTGACAAACCTTATGGAGATGCCAATTTCTTTTTCCAGCAGGACTTAGCACCTGCCTGCAGAGCCAAAACTATTACCAAATGGTTTACTGATCTTGTTATTACTGTGACTGATTAGCAAGCCATTAGCAAGTGAGAAACACTCACCCAAAAATACACATGAAGGCTGTTATCAAAGAAATGTGGGCTTCAATAACACCTCAGCAGTGCCACAAGTTGATGCCAATCAGCTTATGAAAATCATGGTTTAGTTGTCTTGCTGCAAAAAAAGCTTCTGTTCAATAGAAGTCTTGAGCAAATGAAGCTTGGCTTCCTTCTCTGTGTCCCCAGTAAACAGTTTAATGATGACTTTATGGGCTAGTCACTAGTTTTAAGTCATACTGACTAGAATGTTGCAAACCAAAGTCCTTATTATAGTCAGACAGGAGGAAATGCTGATAATATACTTAGTAAGAGGTCCTTTGAATAACTGTTAGATCTGATCACATTTGTTATATCAGATACAAAAAACAGGACTTCACTACTCAACAGGTGCTATCTTGGTGGCTATGTGCATTTTTTTTTATTTTTATAAACAGTCTGTGGTCTCTCCACAGATGTGGGATTATGTCTGGGTCACTTGAGGATAGTCAGGGAGCTGAAGAGGCTGCAGCCTGTTGACCCTGTACTACAGTCTCTGTAGTCTGTAGCGGATTGCCGACAAAGACCTCTTAGTATTTTGTTGCATTCATACGTTACCTCAGTTCTGAAGAGTTTCTTTGACACCTGTGACACCACCATGTTTTAGAGATAATACACTGTAAGCCAGTTGAAGAACAGTGTGTGATGTTTGCTAGGAATGAGGAGTTCTGCTCCTAGTTTTAACTCCATTCTAATTTCAGTCCATCTCTACTATAAATTTCAAACCTTTGAAGTTAAAGCAACAAATATTTAACTTAAGAAATGATGAGAATTAACATGAGATTAACAGTTTAATAGTAGCTACACAGACACATTCATAGCCCATAAGATTAAGAAGAAACAGTTATGTACATCGTAAGGGTTTTGTTACATCATTAAACACACTTTCTTTGCAGACACTCTTTAATGTTACCTTACATAAACTCTTATTTTTAATCAAAACAGTTTAGATACAGTTCAAAAGTTTTCCTTTTTTTTAAAGCTTAAAAAGACAACTGATCATGTATTCAGAGTATTAACTTCCCTTTGAGAGCTTGTGATGAATAAAACGAGAAGACCGGTGAGGCACAAAACAACATGTTCAGGTCAGTATGTTCCCTTCCTTCCTTCCTCTTGGTGATCTGGACAACACTTACACAAGCTGAATCCATTTAAACACAACAGATCATGCGACATGAACATGAGCACATCACAAAGGAAGGGCACTGTGTATTGTTTTGACAGTCCCTTTCAAATAGATTAGTGGACTGAAAATGTCATGGCGATAATGATGGTCTTAATATCACAGGATTCAACATTGTGTCTGGTACAGCAACAGTTAGACTTGCTTTTTAACCCCTACTGCTGTGGCAGAAGATAGTCTGTTATTAAAAGCAATTACAGACTTATTATAACAATTATAAAAAAAACTGTTTAATAAAAACATTAAAATTATAACGAGTCTTTTCTGTAATACTTGCTGTCATAAATAGTAATTACACTTTTCTTACTACTTTTCCCTGTTATATTTGTCATTAGATATAATAAAGCCAAATGTTTTTAGAGATAAGCATCTTTCCACCCACTTTAGTCCATTTTGGGGTGTTTTTCTTGCATGTGTGGTGAAAAGTTTTATTGCCCATAATAAAGCAAAATATTCAACTTGACATTGGCAGTTTTAGCAAATTCATCAAATGATAACAGACAAGTAAAATCTGCCCTTGCTAAACCCAATATCACAGTGTTCAGTCCCTACATGTAATGGATCTTTGATTATGGTGCCATCACTCATTCCTTTTGTGTTTTGCTCAGACTGGAATAGATAAAGAGAACATCTGTGGTGGTTTAATTGATTGCTGTCACCTCTTCTCTTGCCATGACCTGCAATGGGCTTTAAGTGAGACATTGCCATGGAAACAGAGCCCATCGGTTTGAGCTGTTCAGCCACATAAAT
This sequence comes from Copadichromis virginalis, assembly GCF_057382275.1. Taxonomy (NCBI): domain Eukaryota; kingdom Metazoa; phylum Chordata; class Actinopteri; order Cichliformes; family Cichlidae; genus Copadichromis; species Copadichromis virginalis. The sequence continues at coordinate 12,846,120 of NC_140618.1, forward strand.
ATCTATAAGCTTTTTATTAAAATAAACTGCTGTCAGTGAAACGTAGCAGTGAAGACATGACACAGCCTCACAGGGTTGAAGTTTTAAAAATGCTTCTTTTGAAAAAATCTTATACCGTAGGAAAGCCTGTTTATTTCCCTTTAAATGATGCTACATTTGTAAGGAAAATGCATTTGTAGGTTAAGAAGAGAAAATTGCCTTTTCTCTTCCAGTGCCTTTTAGTTTTAAGATTATAAAAGACAAACACAGCAAGGTAAAAAACAAAACAAAAAACTGCAGTCCTTCTCATGGCCAACAGGGGGCAACTCCTCTGGTAGAAAAGAAGCCAGACTGAATGGAAGTCTATGAAAAAATTACCCTACTTGTCACTTTACATATGATCTCAGTAAATATTTTTCTGATAGGTTTATGGGCTTAATTGCTAATTTTAATTCTTTGCCTCTATAACATCAGGCTGAATTGATAAATTATGGTCCCATTTAGTGTAAATCTGCTGATAAAGCTGGGTACAATCAGCAGCTTCACTGTCAGGTAAGCATGCTGTCTTAAGTTTTCATTCACATATTGTACACTTTCTCTTGTGACATCTAGTTAAAAAAAGTCAACAAAATTGAATTCAGTGCGACAAATTAGTAAAGTTATGTCATGGTGGCAGTTTCTGTCACTTTGCATTACATTAAGCACCACCTAATGTTCGTGGAGTTGTTATAGCCATGTGGCTGAAAGTCCTGTGATGTAAGTATTATTTGACACAACCACAACACAACAATGGAAGGCGATAAGGCAATGGTATACCTGCTGCTAGGTCTATGGCTTTTTGTCAGACTCAGGGACCATTGTGTTGGTTTTTGTGTAGCCACTTCCCTCATTGTTAGGTTTTCATTTCTCTAAAGGAGTCAGTCTCATGACTTGTGGGATGATGCCATTGACTGGCCAATCGGTGGCATGCAGTCTGTTGATGTCACATTTTCAGATCGACACAGCTCACCGAGCAGGTACTAAAAAGTACCTGGTATCAGATGCTACCACCTGATGAAAAAGCCTGAAAACTGACTCACAGCAAGTTGAGCTGAGCTGAGGCACTAGTGGAAAGGGCTTTATGAGGAACTTCCACGTTAGCTTCACTTTTCTAACCTGGTGCATCTTTTGTATATGGTCTATTCTTGTGAGTCAAAGGACTTCCACATTTGCTCATCCATATCTTGCTTGCTTACATTTTATTCCCAAGTCAAATGTTTTGATGTTAAATGTGAACATTACATATTGAGGTAGATATAGTTTGACAGTAGATGTGTCTCATAGGCAATCTTGGACTTGGAATGAGATTAGGGCTGCATTTAGTCTTGAAAAAACTAAGTAAAAAGTTGATTTAAATGGAAACCGTGGCGCATTCAACTCTCTCTTATGTCATACCTCTGGCACCTGACCCCTGTGTGCACTGCTCCCATTTATTTATAACCCTGAGCTGACTGAGCAATAAAAAATATACCTCAAAGCTGCTGGCAAATTTCAGGTAAACATATTATTCATTCTGGAAACTTAGCAAAATGCAACGATTGTTCTCAGATTCCACAATTGCTTTTTCAAGCAATTTTTTTTTTCAGAAACTAGGACTGCTGTGGAGAACAAGTGCATTAAAGTCAGGTTCGGTGTCTAGGGGAGATGTGATTGACACTGAGACACTGAGAAGGGATCTGTATTTGGATTTGTTAAATTTCAGTGATGTTCTTTTCACATGTCCAGGTAGATCCAAAGAGAACCAATATCTTCTCCTTATGCATGGAAGGTTCTCCTCTTTGAAAGAAGAATAAAAATTTATGTTGCCACTTGAATAGGTTTCATTTAAAAAAAATCATTTTAAAGAAGTTTCCCCTGCCCTATCAGACACTTTTAAAACAACTAGTATTGTTATAAAATCAATTGGTAATGCTGAAGCTGTGGAAATCACTGGTTTATGGTATTGACTAGATTTATTTATTTGTTTGCTTTGCACATTTCTGTTAAATGAGGATTAAAATATAGGGTTAAGCATATGCAAACTGTGATGCAGCAAATGCTGCTGGCAGCTCTTCACACCTTAAAGTCAGATTTCAAGTGAGCTCAGGGACTTTTTTCCACTTTCAGCCTTCAGATTGATCCAATTATTGATCATGCTGTACAGAAGCCAAAACATTAATAGAGAGACAAAGATGACCTTTCAGAAGCAGCTTTTGGTTTTAAGAATTAAATCAAGGCTTATGTTTTAATGGTCACTGGGGCATATAATCTGCACTCATACAACCACCGGTCAAATAAAAAAAGAAAAAACAGACAAAATAATTTTTCTGTGAACAGCGCATCTCAAAATCTTCAGATGTTTGTCACGCATAATGTTTCTAAGCCCCAGCTGTCTTTCCCCGATGATCTCATGAACCATTTTTATGAGATGGGGCTGACTGGAGGGTATCACACCACAACACTCATCCAAACTATAGTTTTTTTGTCTGCCTTGTCATCATTCATCACAGTTATGCGTCCTAACCACTTGAGTGGGCTGTTGGCTTATGAGGTCAGACCCCCCATCTCACACGTCTCTGATTGGTGTGTATGGATAAGGGCGGAGCATCTGGAGCAGAAGAGCCGGACGGCTGAACCTGCGGACTTTGTAAACTTGCAGCAGTATACCTGTGGAAGACGGCATCACTCCATGTAAGTTTGTCTTTTTTTCATTTTTAATAGCACGCTGTCTGTTTTGTTTATTGAATGAATTTATTAAGAACGATTTTAAAATGATGATTTTTACGCATTGCTTTTTGTTTTTTGTTTGTTTTTTTAAACAAGTCTGTAAAATAACATGCCTCCAGTGAAGGTTACCAGTTTAAAACAAAGCACAGCACTGTACAGCTGCAAAATGTCCAGTGGATGTGGTGTTAATCTCGTTTTGGGGCTCCAGATCCTCCGGATAAACAGTGCACGGTGTCTTCTAATCAGTACCTCTTATTTTAAAAACAGAGAACTCTGATAAGATGTGCGCAGTAAAGATTTTTAGGTCTATTTGGATATAAGGACGCCGGATTCGTCGATTTACTAACTACAAATAGGATTATACTGAAACTGTTTTTATATAGTGGTAATAACTCACAATGCAGTTGTGCGTGTAATATTTCCTGTTTTATTACAGCTATAAAACACATGCACATTAGAATATAACATATTGCTTATTTTGCTACTGACGCAAAGCAGACATGATGCTGGTGAGGCCTTTCATTCATTTCATTCATTTATTTATTCATTTTCAGGCACAACAAATACCTATATTGAACATAAAATACACAAAACAAAAAACAAAACTTGCCTGAAAAAGGAGTGGGACGAAGAAAACTTATTAAATCCCACCCCTATACTCACTCATCAACAAAAAAAAACAATAAACTTCCCGCAGCTACGCCCATCATTGCATACAGACCCATCAACAGCCCCGGGCAGATACAAGCATCTAAGCGGCAGCTCGCAACCAACAATTAGAGCCTTCATAACTGAATACAGAATATATAAATTATAAATTGCATTACCACAGGTAACAGGCAGTAATAACTACAAGTAACAGACACACATACATATACATACATATATATCTACACACACAAGTACATATATGTACATACATACGCCCACTTTATTTTTTATTTTTTATTTTGGAATCCATACCAGCAATGGTAAGAGGACAGACATTACAGAGCACACTAAAACCCATCATTGAGTATACTGTGACCAGACCAACTGTTTGTAGAGAAATTTAAATCTATGAATATTTTTGCATTGTTTCAATTGTAAACTCAGACTGTTCCAGATTTTCACACCACATACAGACACACAAAAGCCTTTACGGGTTGTTCGAGTTCTGGGTAATTTGAATTCTCCAAAGCCTCTCACATTATAAACCTTTTCTCGAATTTCAAATCTAGTTTGTAAATTTGCCGGTAAAAGTTTAGTAAAAGCTTTATACAAAACTATGGATGTATTGTAATTAACCAGATCCTGGAATTTAAGTAACTTTGCCTGAAGAAAGAATTTGTGAGTATGATCTAGATAACCAGCCTTGTGAATAATACGCAGTGCTCGTTTCTGTACTGTGACTAATGGATTAGTTGTATTTTTATATGTATTTCCCCACACTTCCACACAATATGTAAGATATGGAAGAACCAGGGTACAGTACAGAGTACGAAGTGCATCTTTATCAAGGAATTGTTTCACTTTGTTCAAAACTGCGAGGCTTCTGGAAATTTTGGTTTTTATGTGTCTGACGTGGGGTTTCCATGAAATTTTGTTATCAATTATAACTCCCAAAAATTTGTTTTCACTCACATTATCAATTGGTACACCTTCAATGATAATTGGTAATTCTATATTATATTTTAAATTACCAAAAAACATTGCTTTAGTTTTATTTATATTTAATGATAATTTATTTATGTCCATCCATTTTTTTATTAATTTTAGCTCCCTGTTTACAGTCATTACAAGATCAGTATAATCATCGCTACTGAAAAATATGTTGGTGTCATCTGCGAACAGTATGAGTTTAAGTACTTGAGAAACATCAAAAATATCATTTATGTATACATTGAAAAGTTTTGGTCCCAACACTGACCCTTGGGGAACACCACATGTAATACCAAGTTTCTCTGAATGGTAATGCCCTATGCTAACATATTGTTCCCGACCTGTTAGGTAACTTTTTAACCAGTTACCAGCTTTCCCTCGAATACCATATCTTTCCAATTTATCCAGTAAAATTGAGTGATTGATTGTGTCGAAGGCCTTTTTGAGGTCAACAAAAATACCAACTGCATATTTATTTTTATCCAGTGTATCAGTAATTTCTTCTACTGCCTCAATTATCGCCATTGAAGTGGTTCTTTGCGTTCTGAAACCATACTGACCAACATTTATTATTTGATGTTTTTCAAGGAATTTTTCTAATCTTGAATTAAAAAGTTTTTCTAGAATTTTTGAGAATTGAGGCAGTAGAGAAATAGGCCTATAATTGGTAAAACTGTGTTTGTCATTACTTTTATATAGTGGTATTACTTTCGCAATTTTCATTTTTTTTGGAAAACAACCGGACTGAAATGATAAATTACAGATATATGTTAAGGGACTAGCAATATTCAGAATAACCTGTTTAACTACAGACATATTTATGTCATGATAATCCATTGAAGACTTACTTTTACATTTTAATGTGATATTTATTACTTCTTGCTCATTTGTAGCTGAGAGGAACAGTGAAAAGGGATTTGATTTTATATCAAATCCCTTTATATTTATATTCACGCTGTTGTGAAGTTTCCTTATATTTTATGGTCTTGGCTGAACTCTTAGATTTAAACGTTTCATGGTGTTATGCAGGTAGCATCACTGTAATGTTTCATATTTGGTAATGGGGCTCACAAAACACCATTTAATGATATGGTCACCATGATGTTTTTCTTTTTCTTTTTAAATGCTCCTGATTTAATATTTAATAATATACAGTAATCTTCATTTTTGCTTTGTTTTTTTCAAATCTGTCTTCGGTTTTTAAAGAAATTCTCGGAAAGCTTTTGGTGAATATTAGACTTCTTGTGTGCACTCTGGGAAAACATGAAAGCACATTTGTAGAAAAGTTTCAGCTATTGCATTAGCTGACTTTGGTCCTCACAGTCTGTTAGCTCCATCTTTCCAGCTCAGTGCACATTGGGCGTCCATACATGCATATTACTTCCTCTTGATGTGCTGCCATTATTTATGGGCTGTTTGTGTTTGTCTTGTAACACACTTATTCTGGTCCCTTGGTGATTCCTTTTTATTGCTTTTCTCCTATTTCCAGTGTTGACCTTCATGGTGGATGAGCACAATGTTCCTTCCCCTGAGCTTCAGAAAATGAACGCCTCTCTGTGTGACCCTGCAGCCGTTATGTATCGACTGGTGGCAGACCACCAACTTGATACCAGCTGCAACTGCTCCTCTGCCCTTTCAAACTGGACAGCGAGGGGCGTGGCCCCTCAGCTGCCCACATTCAGTACAGCGGCGAAAGCGAGAGTGATCATCACCTTCATCCTCTGTGGCATATCTGCCTTTTGTAACCTGGCAGTGCTGTGGGCGGCTCGCATAGATGGGAAACGAAAATCCCACGTGAGGGTGCTGATTGTCAACCTGACGATGGCGGATCTGCTCGTGACCTTCATCGTGATGCCCGTAGATGCGGTGTGGAACATCACAGTTCAGTGGCTTGCCGGAGACTTTGCCTGCAGGCTGCTGATGTTTCTTAAGTTGCAGGCGATGTACTCCTGCGCCTTTGTCACAGTTGTAATCAGTCTGGATAGGCAGTCAGCCATCCTCAACCCTCTGGCCATCAATAAGGCCAGAAAGAGGAACAGAATCATGCTCACGGTGGCTTGGGTTATGAGCGTTGTGCTGTCTGTCCCTCAGGTAAGGACAGGCATTCCCGCTGATAGCAGAGGCAATGATCAGGACTAATTTGAATTCAATCAGGCCATTAAACTGCTTCTCATCCTCTCTAAAGGAGGTTTAACTCCACTCCCTGCTTTAGTACAATCTTTCATAAATAATAATTTTCAGAACAAAAAGTATAGAGGCAGTCCTGAATAAAGAGCTCCCTGTGACACATTCATCCCAGTGTGGAAAACTGCTGAAAGAAGCACCAAAGTCAACAGTAAGGGGTCATTTACTCAAAGGATAATGTAGCTTTATTTATTTTTAAGAAAATGAACAAATCCCACAATCTATCCTGGTTACGGGTATTGTATCACAGACCCAGCATGAAGCTGCTGTGTTCTTGTTGTCCAAGAACACATAACAGAGGGATACTGTTGCATTTGGAGTGCAGGTAGCATTTTTCTTTGTGTTTGTGAGAACATCAGCTGAATGAGCCTGTTATAGTTTTTTCATTTCATTCTGTTCATGAGTCACAAACTGACTTAAAAAAAAAAGAAGGTATTGATTGCAATCTGTCCTTTTTGTCAGTGTTTCTTAGCACCTGTTAAAATCATCGAGTAGGTGTGTGGTGTTTGAACCTGCAGGTGTGCGCTGCGTAATTTGAAACAAAATCAAATTAAACTGTTTGTGTTCATAGAAGGAGGACACACTGGTTAGCACTGCCAGCTGAGTAATTTCTGTGTTGTTCTCCCTGTGCCTGCATGGGGTTCCTTCAGTTTCCATCCACAGTTCAAAGACAGGCATGTTAAATTAACTGGTGATGAAGCCTAAGGATAAGAGATTTAAATAGATCACCCTTCTCTAAGAGAAGAAGAAGTTTTTTGGATTAGGCTCAAATAAATTAAAGGTCTAAGAGGTGTAATTATACAAAACTGCTTTTTAAAATAAATAATAAACCTTTGTTATACTCCGTCCAGTTCACGCTCAGAGTCAGCACTTGCATATGCACTATAGAATTATGGCTAGTTAAGGACAGCAGGGTTAAAACCAGTTAACTATAGCTTCATTTCACAGGTTTGCATGGCTTATTCCAACTTTTGTAACACCTTCTAAAGGTTCATGAGCTCCCTGAAAACAGGATGGAGATAAAACTTTGTCAGGCACAAGCAGTAAAAGATGTTATTTAGCGCTCTGAGAGACAGTAGCTTGGTAAAATGTATTATCCTCATATGATCAAAATCCAACTTAGTAGTAGTTTTCTCTTTGCAAATAACTGTAAACAATTTTTAAAAGTCAATGTGACATTAGCTCAGCAGGGTTAATTCATTCTCACTTATTTCCAGTGGTATGTTGCCAGTATAATTTTCACTAATTTCTGCTACAGAAACAATACAAAATGATGAACTATCAGCAGGACTTAAAGCCACACAAGGCTGATTTTGAACCGGGGTAATCTGACCCTTGAAGTTTCTTCCTGAAACATCCATTCCCAGCTGTTTGATGTGTAAAAGCAGCTGTGAACAAAGATATCAGTAAACCTGTGAAAGTTGCTCGTGTGTTACTTCATATGACTAAAAATCATTTTCTAAATGTCACATTTTCCCTCCTCAGATGTTCCTTTTTCACAATGTGACCATCATCCATCCCGAGGACTTTACTCAGTGCACAACACGGGGGAGCTTTGTCACCCACTGGCATGAAACAGCCTACAACATGTTCACGTTTTGCTGCCTGTTCCTGCTGCCGCTGGTCATCATGATTACCTGTTACACCAGGATCTTCTGTGAGATCTCCAGACGACTGAAAAAAGACAACTGTAAGTTTCAGTTTAGTTTAGATGTAAAGAAGGAATAATCTATTAAATATTAAATGAGCGGCAGTCTGACCAGCCATAAATGCCATAAGTGTCTCCAGGTGAAGAATCCTCATACTGGTGATCCCCCTACATATTTGAGAACTACCAGCTGAACTCCCAAAAGAACGAAACAATACAGGAGGGCCATAGAAAGACTAGAAAGGGGGAGGAGCAGACAGGGAAAGAGTAAGAGAACTAAACAAATAACAAGATCGCTGTAGAAGCTAAAGCTGAATGAAAAAACAAGAATTCAATGACTAAATCATTCATGAGTAAAGTTGGCAAAGGCCTTTGACTATCCCTTCAGTATCACAGTACTCTCAAAGTGAACATCTGCTTACCTCGAGCCAATAATTAATCAGAAATAATAACTTAAAAAACAATAAAGGTTTGTGTTCATAGCATTTTCAATGTGCACTATATTTTGTTTCTGTCCTCTGTTCTGGTTCCAGTACCTTCCAGTGAAATGCACCTGCGGTGTTCAAAGAATAACATCCCGAGAGCCCGGATGAGAACTCTGAAAATGAGTATTGTGATTGTTCTGTCTTTCATCATCTGCTGGACTCCATACTACCTGCTGGGCCTGTGGTACTGGTTCTTCCCTGACGACCTGGAGGGGAAGGTTTCCCACTCCTTAACTCACATCCTGTTCATCTTTGGGCTTGTCAACGCCTGCCTGGACCCACTCATCTACGGCCTATTCACCATCCACTTCAGAAAGGGGCTCCGAAGGTTTTATACCGGCACCACCACATCGGCTGATCTGGAAAACAACACGGTCATAACTGGGTCTTTTAGTTGTGCTGCCAACTCTTTGTCACTGAAACGGGAGGTGAGCCCTGCCAGCCCTGAGAGGCTTCTGCTGTGCAAAGCAGAGTGGACCCCACCGAGGAGCAGCTTTCTAACAGCTGACAACGACACAGACAGAAAAACTCACCAGTCCAGTGCTGAGAGCATGTTATGAGAAGAATATAGTATTGGTTTTACTGTTTTATTTCCTCATATTTATTCAGTGTAATGCTCTCATATGTAGGGTACTCTCATTCTCTTACACTCTTAATTAGATACACCCGTTTAACTGCTCAAAAACACAAATATTTAATCAGCCAATCACATTGCAGCATTTATGGACGTAGACATGATCAAGACGAACAGCTAAAGTTTTTCAACTGACCATCACAATGAAGATGACAGGTGACTTTGAACTTTGAATTTGAACATGGCACGGTTGCTGGTGCTAGTTAGAGTGTTTAAGAAACAGATGGCTTTGAATCTCATCCTAGATGTGTAGCTGACAAATGTGCAGCAACTGTGTGATGGTATGGACCAAAATCTCTGAGGAATGTTTCCAGCACCTTCTCGTATCTGTGGCAACTTTGAAAGGAAGTGAGGGTACAATCCAGTGCTAGTCAGGTACCAATCGGAATACATAAAGTGGCCAATGAGAGTATGTATAAAATACAAAGGCCAAAAATGGCCGAATGCTGGAATATTGATAATTTTGTATGATATTGGGAAAATCTTCAGAAAATAAACAGTGATCATAGGATTAAAATCAATGCTTTGTAAGATCTCAATGAATAAAATCCAGCTGTGTCAGAGTGAAGTTTGTTTTGATTTTTTTTTTTTAAAACAAGCCAGGCTTTTAGTTGGGTATGCAACTATTAAACAGTCCAATAGCAATTGCAGACAGTATTTGATGCCCAAATAAGAGTAAAGAGACTGTCTGAAATTTGGTCCTACAATATAAGCAATTTAAAAAAATCACTTTGATCATTGCAGTTCAGTATTTATGGTCCAGTTTGTGCCAGTGCATTGCCAAATATTAGCCACCATAATATTTTGTATTTTTTAAGATTTTTTTTTAGATAAGTTATGCTACCTGGTGTTTTTAAACACAAAATAGAACTTTTAAAAATGCATTTAAAAAACTAACAACTTTATATATTTCTCAAAAACTATCTTTCTACCAGTCTTTAAACATATCATCTGCAAATCTCATTTCAACAATAATATTTGCACTTCCTGCAGGAGTCCTGAGAACTGTTAAGGTCATGGAAATAAAGGACTGTTTGTATTTTCTGTAAATTACAATTTGAGACCATCTGACATTAAATGTATTCAGCTGGTGGAGTGACTTTTGCTGCTGGAAATGTCTTAAGTAAAAGAATTTGTGTTGGACAGCAATTATATGGGATTTGTGTGCAGATGTCATGCAAACCCATGTCTGTCTCTGTCCCCAGAGGGGAGAGCTGCCTATAATCAGCGATGAATCATAACCGCAGATGGAAAAGGCCATTTGTGCCCTGGAAATGTGACAAAATTAAAATCCTCTTTGGCTCTCATTAAAAGAGAGCTCAAGTTCGGAGCAAAGAAACTGAGAAGTGCAGGTTCGTGCAGCTGGAGATGACTGTTGGACGCTCATTTGGGAGCGATTCTGAAAACATTTCTTAAAAAGCAGCATCTATTATTTATTCATTCATCTTCCGCCCCCCTCCCATGTGGTGTACCTCAAGGATCCATCCTTGGGCCCCTTCTTTTTAGTATTTATTTACTTCCCCTTGGCCATATTATTAAAAAACATAAAGTCTCATTTCATTTTTATGCAGATGATTGTCAAATTTATCTACCGCTGAAACACAATGACCCTAACCCCCTCAGGCCTATTTTAGAATGTCTTAAGGATATCAGAGCATGGCTGGCTTTGAATTTTTTAAACTTTAATGAAAAGAAGACTGAGGTCATTATATTTGGGCCGAGTGGATCTGGTGTCCCTCCATCTGACTTGGGTCCTCTTACATCGTGTGTCAAATCAATTGTCACCAACCTTGGAGTAAAATTTGACACAGCTCTTAAAATGGACAAACAAGTAAATACAGTGGTGAGAAAAAGCTTTTTTCAGTTGAGGCAGCTCTCTAAAGTAAAACCTTTTATTTCTTTTTGTGACTTGGAGAGAGTTTTGCACGCATTTGTGACCACTCGCCTTGATTATTGTAATGGACTTTATATTGGTATTGATCAGGCTTCACTATCGCGCTTGCAAATGGTCCAGAATGCTGCTGCTCGCCTGTTGACAGGGACACGCAAACATGAGCACATTACCCCTGTTCTTGCCTCCTTACACTGGTTGCCTGTCCATTTTAGAATTCATTTTAAAATTTTATTGCTTGCTTTTAAAGTCTTAAATGGCCTGGCTCCATCTTACCTGTCAGACCTTTTACACCAATACACTCCACAAAGATCTCTCAGATCATCTGACCAGTCACTCCTTACTGTCCCCATGTCGAGACTGAAACACCGAGGGGACCGAGCTTTCGCTGTTGTGGCCCCCAAACTATGGAACGAACTGCCCCTCCATATCAGGCTGGCCCCAACACTTGAAATGTTTAAATCACTTTTAAAGACACACTTTTTTTCAAAGGCTTTCTAGGAGTATTATCAGAGTCAGTTTGTAGTCAGTTTTTAGTCAGCTGTTGATCATTCTTAATCTTTCTACCTTGTTAATTTTATTCATTGTATATCTTATTGTTTATTCTACTCATGTTGTGATATTTAATATATACACTGATTTATTTTTATCTTTTTTAATTATATATTTATTTTGTTTATTGATTTCATTGTATGCTTAAAGTATGGTTTTTAACTGCTATCTCTGTTTTATTATTGGAAAGCACTTTGGTCAACTTGTTGTTTTTAAAAGTGCTATATAAATAAAGTTGGATTGGATTGGATCTATTATTTACAAAAAAAATGTAAATGATACAAATAAATTCAGAAATTCATCTCTTACAAAATAGTAGCTACATACCAGCATTTTATGAGGACTATATATGAACATGAAAGACTTTGGAGGTTGCATTTAATTTCAAACTGAGATAAGAAATTGAATCTTCTTTCTAAATGATGCCTGTATCATTCATCTGCTGGTGTGTGCCAACTGGATCAGGAAAATCTGGAACTGAATTGTAACCTTAGTCAAAATACTGGAATTTGTTGTTGGCCTCAGCTTGTGATTAATACCATTATATATTAAGCAGTCAGTTATTTTATTAATCAACCAATTAGTACATATTCATATGTAAAATATTAGCAAGAAGATTAGAAATCAAAAACTTGTCAGAACAATCATGATAAAAATAAACAGACAATCTTCAAATTTGAAAAGGTTTTTGCATGACTTTGAAAAAAAAAGCAACATGTTGATGGAGGAAAATTACACATTGTAGGTTTTTACAAGCGTCATATTACAAGACATTTAATGCTGAGATATAAAAGGCTCCTTAACCTCCCAGCTCTCCGTTACAAGACACACTCAGGTAATGGTGCTGTGAATTCAGACTGGTCCAGAGCGGTCATCCTGTGTTTTGCCTCCAACACAATCTAAACTTTTTTTTGACATGTTCAAGAAGCCGAAGCCCGCAAGTGAGAACAAATCCGAAGAAGACCATCTGTGCTACGTGTGATAAAAGGGCAACTTTGGATGGATCTGATTCTCCTGAAAGTGCTCAGAGTACATGAGTAAAAACAGAACTGTTATGAATCCTTTGTTTTTAAATTAATTTAACAACTTTTAATTCAGGTTTCATTTGGCTTTAAGGGCAGAAAATAAACCAACAAGGGAAAACTATCACTGGCTGTTTTGTTTGTGTGTTAGCACTTTCAGTTAATCCCAAGGAAGAATAAAGGTAAAAGACATCAGTTAATCTGAGTGGGAAAAACTCAAATCATCAAAAATAACAGACCAAAAAAAGCAACCCTTTGAAGTCTTTGCTTCATAGCAGGAGCTTTATTTCATGTCAGAAGCTTTTTTTCCACAAACAGATTCTTTTCTTGGTGCACATCTAATACTGACACGAAAACCTGCCAAGCTCTCTGAATGGAACACCTGAGCTATTGTTGCCTTTTGAGTCATGACATGAGGGCTTCTGGTCTCAAGTCTTTTTAAAGCCTCTTAGAAATTCAAATTAGAAATTCAAATGAGGCTTTCAGTCAGATATTAAAAACGGTATCAGTATCTTGTTCACTTTCATGGAGAGATGTGGCAGTGTGCTTTCATAAGATGAAAGGAAATGAAAGAGAATTACACAACTGTGTACAATCCTGTTTCAAAAAAAAAAAAGAATTGAATGAATGGGAAGTCTTTTAAAGACACCCCCCCCCCCAGTTAAATGTTACTCTCCATGCTCATTTTCAGTTTGATGCCAGTAAGATGTTGAAAAAAGGCAACAACCGAGTGGAAAAGAACAGAAAAAACCTGCTGGTAAATCTCACACTTCATTAGCTTAAATAGTAACATGACTGGATACAAAAATATTTCCCCACAAAGGCATGCTTTCTCATTGTACTCACTGCAAATATATATATATTTTTAATGAGTGTAAACCTGTCAAAAATATGGCTTTCATGAATTATGGTCAAGTATATAAACAGGACCCCACATTATAATTCAATGATTCAGCTGTTCCTAATATCATCTCAGATCTTACCTGTCATCTAATTTTTTTTTACCTCAGTGCTCATTAAATTCAGTTTTCAGTTTTCAGTTTTATTTGTCATATGCAAGTTAGCACAGGGTCAACATTGCAATGAAATGTGTTTGGCGAGCAGCAGTCACTCAGCAGCGTGGTACAGTAGGAGAAAATATAATAAAATATGATAAAAAATAGAAAAATAGTAAGGAGCAAAATATTAGAGAGACATGGTAAAAGAGAAAAGATGACTAAATATATATGTATCTATAAATATAAATATATGTACAGGGATTAAATAAGAAAATCTTGAAAAGAAATATGACGGGAGGACAGATGGGATATTGCACAGGAATGAGCAGCAGAAAATTACAGTATTGCACTTTTAAATATAAATATCAATAACAGTTAATAAAAGTTCAGACATCACCTGATCATGTTCCCGTCGAGAAAAATGTTTTTGTTTGCCAAAAAACATAGCTGAGTATAGACAATAAATACTCTTATACGGAGCCCCGCAGGGGACATGGGAGGAAAAAAAGTTAAGATGGACTTTTGCGAGATCTCGCAAAACAAACTTGGGATCTCGCAAAAGTTTTAGCCGCATTCTTCGGAGGCCGCCAGCTCGAAGCCGACCGGGAGGTCGAAGCACGATGTGCCGGGAAAGCGGTGTTCCTCCCGGCTGTAGTAGGTCTCGACCTCCCGTTAGCTTCGAGATGGTGGGTGTCAGATCTCCGAAAACGTCGGAGCACTTTTGCAAATATGTGATGTCTTGTAAACTGAGCAGGTATCTGACGTTTACACAACTACATTCACGCCTCAAAATATCTTAAAAGTGTGTTTTGTGACCCAGAAAGAGTAATATTACAACTAAGTAGCTGCCGCCATTGTTGGAATTCAACTTTTGCGAGATCCCGAGTTTGTTTTGCGAGATCTCGCAAAAGTTTTGTGAGATCCCGAGTTAGTGTTGCGAGATCTCGCAAAAGTCCGTCTTAATTTTTTTTCTCCCATGTCCCCTGTGGGGCTCCGTACTCTTAAGCTACAGTGTGTAATTGTTTTTGTTAATTTTGTTGCATAACATTTTTTTTCCCCTGTCTTTTGAAAACATGACTTATGACACATTCAAGGCCCCAAAAGGCAACAAAATGTCAACATGCTGCGACTGAGCTCAGCTCAGCTTGCATACAGTCATCCTTTAAATAAATGTCCCTCGAGCTCAGCAGATATAAAAGCAAGGACCATTTTTCTACAAGTCACATTTAATACCTGAAATCTGATCTTACTTGAAATAAAATAAAAACCTGAGATTCATGGTTTGAGTCACTTTTGGATCTATGAGTTCTCCCAGGTAAAGTTTTGCTGTGAGAGGACCATGTTTCAGCAACTTTGTATCCGAAATCATGAACATTTACTGCAAATAACACAGGCATGAAACCTTATTTCCCTCTATGAACATCATGCTCATTTTGGAGACTACACATTAGTTGTTAGTCTCCAAAATGAGCATGGTGTTCATAAACCTATCAGGATAAAATTTAATGAGGTCATAGACAATGTTCCCTCTAAGCTGCGCACGTGCGCAATTGAGCACTGCTGGCACGCTCTCTGCGCACAGAAAATCTGTGTTGTGCACAAAAAAAATCTAACCTGAATTGAAATTAAAATTAATACTTTAACAATTCTGTTTTGCAGTGTTAGTCAGTGACTGGCTGCTCCCATATGGGATTAGAACGATGCCACCTTATCCCATAGTCCAGCCAATGATGCGATTTACATTCCTATATACGCAGCTAATCAGCGTGGTTGACAGGCTATGACAGCGTCCTTATGTGCCGACACCGGTGTTTTAGCTAGGAAAGCTGCGTGGCTGATGTGGAGTGAAGCCACGTTAATGACAACGTGTACAAGCTGTGAGCAGGACAGACGGAACAATTGACGGAAAAAGTATGGACTTGATTTTCTTCCTGAATACTGTCGTTGTTTATATTTACTGCAGGAATAAACGGTAAAAACGGCGTTTTATAAGAAAAAAGGCTCGAAAGCACTCTCCGCATGTGAGCAAAAACTCCACCCCCCTCTCCCTTTCCTATTCGTCCAAAAAAGTACTATGTCAACCAATCAAAAAATGATATGGCAACGTGGCATCTAGTTGTTAAGAAACGGGGAGAAGTTTTAGGAGTGACGGCGGTGCTTTGAGATGTGAGAGATTTGAGACGTTTAGCGCAAATCTTGTGTAGTTAGTGTGTAGTGTAGTTTTTGTTGTGTGTGTCAGAACAATGAGGCGACTGCTGAATGTTACAGAAGTTACAGGAGTGATACATCTCCTGTTGTAAGGCTTGCAGGTATCAGGCTTGTGATGTTCTCCTTTATCTCATAGTGGACAGAAATTATTTTTTGGAGTGGCACAAATAATTTGTGTGGCATCAGATTTGATGCAGAACAGCTGATTGTTCTAAAAATTTGAAATGTTTATTTAAAAAACCGCCTTGGCTGCATTAAAAAAATAGCTGCAAATTTTTTTTTTTAAAGAATTAACTATATAATTAATTGCCCAGCATTGGTCATTATATACTATATTTTGCAGACAGAGAGTTACAGGACTCTCTCCCAGACCACAGACTCATAATACAAGTCAGCGCTTTTTAAAAAAGAAAGAAAGTTGTGCTTTCAAAATTGGAGTTCAAGTTATTTTTACTTCCAATAGTGTTAACATACTACACAGGTCAATGACTAGATTTTTTTTTTACATTTTCATTGTAAGTGGGCTAAAGCAGTTAATTAAAAGTAGTCTAACATAAATGTAAATGCTGTAATTTGATTATTTTAATAAACCATGTAACTTGGATGGATTAGATGCCGGCGTGACCACAGTGCACACGTCTGATGTCACTCACAGTGGTCCAAGGGATCGCTCAGGGAGTTTGTGTGTTCGCTCAGACACGTGAAAAATTAGAGGGAACATTGGTCATAGACCAAAAGAACAAAAGTTCAGTTTCCTGCAGGTACTTACAAAAGCAACTAAAGGAGTCGCCCCCTGCTGGCAATTAGAAAAATACAGGTTTAAATGAGTTCCCCTTTGGCTTCACATTTCAAATCTGGAAGCTACTCATCTTTTACATGCAGTCTTTGTGTGTGCCCATACACCAGGAAACAGATTCTCAAAATTATTGATGTTTTAATAAAACAATTTCAGTTTACAATTCAAATGCATCAAAAACATTTAAATAACAGAAAACAAGGACAATATCTTAAGACAATTTCAGCAGTTCTATATTTATATTTGCTAAGTTTATCAATTAAAGAAATAATATTTAATAGGATCCTCCACTTTGTGTCTGGGTGAGTAGTGCTTTACAGATGGTGGGAATCACTTTATTAGTATCTTTATCATTTGCTGCAATTCTTCATTGGATTTTCCTGCAGCTGCTCCCATGTCTGTGTCAGAGTTTTGTTCCTTTCCTCCACAGACTGTGCTCTTCACATGAAAATGCAGGAAAAACACAATGCTGCTTTATCATTCTCATACACTTACTTTACTCATACAAGTCATTTGTGGAGTTCAAGAGCAGTCTGCATACAGTACAAAAACAATGCTAACCTTTTCTGAAGGTAGAGATTGCAGGTTTCCTTTAAGGTGTTGTAGCTCAGAGTTTGCTGCTGTCGTGTGGACTCAGGATATGAAACAACGTGCTGCTTAAAGATGTCAGACTCTGCAAAACGGAAGACGAAAAGCTGGCTCTGGCTCCTTTCTTCAGATGTAACACTGCAGCTGGTGTCCTGGTCACCTGGATGAGAAAAAAAAACAACTTTATTTACAGTATTGTTCTAACATTAATCCAGGAACATGCTGTTATCATAAAATGGTGTTTGGGTTTACCTCGTATGAACAGACTCTGCTGTTTGGAGTTCAGCGCATAAATTGGACTGTGGGGAGTCGTAATGAGATGAGTTGTGGGAGGAGTCAGGAAGCACACAGTGGTGTTGTTGATGACATCTTGGATGGACATTTTTCCACTCCTTTGCATTACAAGTGACTCACAGAGGCAGGAGAAATGAGACAGTAAGATAAGAACTTAAAGTCATTAAAGGGAACCTATTGTGTTGATTTCCTAGTGCTTACTTCTATTTTTGAACCCTACTCCAGTAGCTCTGCATGACTTGCAGTTCAAAATAACCCATTTATCTTATACTAGGTCCACTGAACCTTTACATCATAAAGGTCCAATGGTGCATTTAGTCAGGGGCGCAATTTCCAGGGGGGTTATGACCCCCCTAATAATCAGACCCAGCCAATATAACCCTCCCAATAAAATTATGAATGATCTTGCATAAATAGGCTGTTGATTTTCTTTACTCATTTCAGTTATTACCAGCAAAATAGTTGCATGTTTAATCATCTGGGAATTTACCCAGATTTATTTATTTATTTAGACAGAGATCTTGACACCCCCCAATGTTCAGCACAAAATTATGCCCATGCATTTAGTGCAGTCTCAAGCCTGAGCTTTTGTCTCACAAGGGTTATTTGCCCATACACTGACCTCATTATAAGTATTATGGCAATCCATTGTATATTTTTATCAACAGCTTGAGTATTCCTACCAATCCCTGCAGGAACAGTACTGACGCAGTGACAGTTGGGAGGTCCTTGCTGTCCTTTGGCCTGAACAGACACATAAAGTGATGTGTAAACATTTAATCTAATACAATGCCACGCTACCACGCATGTAAAACTCAGACAACCTTTCAGAGAGCTGCTTTGTGCTGGGTTTTGTCCCCCGTCCAGTTGTGACGGTTTGAATTGCTCCACTTTTACACAATATCAAAAGATGGACTTTTTCAGCAGTAAAAATCTGGAAGTCATCATCAGTCACAGGGCAGCAATCCACAAACTGTACCCTGAATAAGGCGCTGTTTGCTTCTGGCATTAAAACGAGAGACAATGGAGCCCCTGGAAATAAAAACAAAGAGGAATAAACAGGCTAAAATTAGTTTAGAATAGAAATAAATAAAAAGCTTTAAGACTTTTAGCCTCATAGATATTACATCAGAGACTGTGTATTTGTCTGCTATCTGACTCCTGCTAATTAGTGTTTTCAGTCATGTTTTTGTTGGAGAATAAATATATCTGTCAGCTTACTGAGAACGTGATTATTAGCTGAACTGTGTTGTCATGTGCACAGCTGGATGCGTGTTTAACTGTGGAAGCACTTAATAATACTGACACTGTTGTGTCAGTATTTTTAAGTGTCAGTAAGGGAGACAAAAGGATGTCTGCCTTTTCTGTCCATGTGTTTGCAGAGACACAGAATAGAAGAAAATGGATATTCTGTGAGGAAACCAATCATTGCTTTTCATCTAACTTCCTGAGAACATCTGATTTTTTTGTATAAGAACTTTAGAATATATTAAAAAAAAGCCCTGCCAATTTACAGGCCCCTTTAAATAAACATGCGTGGGTAAAACTTTGGTGGCTTTTGATTTATTTATTTATTTTTTAGTAGTTTTGAGTCCTCATATCTAACTAAAGTACAAGACGATTTTAAACTCATTCCTGAGTGTCATGAGCTAGAGACAAAATCTTTTTTTTCTTCAGCATATTACTCATATTCTCATTCATTTTACTTTAAACATCAAGATCATGGGATATACCATAGTTTCAACAACGGCAGCAATTTAATATTGAGGTAGAGAAACAGGAAAAAGAATTGGTACCCTGATAATTTACTGGAGAAATCTTCCAAAATTGCATTTGAGTAAACTTTCAGCGGTCATATCACCACTTGGGATAAGTTGCTTGTCAAAGGAACTCATATGAGAAGTTTTGATACAGGGCTCACCTTTAGCATTCATTCCTTCTGGGGGGTCAAAGTGATTTCCTATTCTAGACATTCTAAACATTCTATGAAATGGAGAAGCAAAATAGAATGTGAACTGATGTTCACATGTTCTATTTTCCAGATTTCATTTTAACGGAAAACAAGGATGTCTGCAGAAACTCACTAAACTCCCAATCAAAGAAAGCTATGGAGAATTCAACCATGGTGACATTTTAGAGCTGCCCCGTAGGATTTACTTACCGGATCGCCTGTCCCAGACACACACCAAGGCATCACTGAGCCCAAGAGCGATGTAACGGTTGCATTTACTAACAGCTGAGCAGAGGATTTCCATTGCATTTGGCCACAATACATCTGGCATCGGGTCCACATCTGCATCAAACAGAAGGCCATTCCAAAACGTTAAAATAATCTCACTGGTGTAAAGAAAAGTATGCTGTAATATCAGCACTTTTTAAAGCTTTTGTTCTTAGTATCTAGACTTATCTCTTAATTAATAAAATATCATACTTGGGCTGCTCTTTGGTGGTTTTTTTAGGAAATACTGAAGAAGATTACAGCTGCCACTCCACCACACAGCAACAGCGACAAGTAATCCTAAGAAAAGGTCAGACAGTGAAAATGACATTAACAGGAGCATGGTCTGCATACAGACTTGAATATGTCTTTAATGGATCTCTGACTGTTGAATGCATAACGAATACAATCCAAAGCAGGAGGATACCCTTGTGACTTTCAATCAGTTCATCAATCATACATATAAGGTCAGAAAGACAGAAGGATCATTATTGTGGAAACTTCCAAATGGGTTTGACATATTTAAATTACTGTTAAGCAATTAAGCAATAACACTTAATGCTACAAACCTGGCTGAAACTCTGCTTTGCTGTCACCAGGACCACAGGGCAGAAGAAAGTGCCACGTGCAATGTCTGGAAAAGATTCAGTAACTAATATGTAACAAAAGAGAGATAATTGTTTGCAGACAGACAGATTACAAATGCTGGAGTACCCAAAGGTGAGTTTTATTTACTCGTTATATTAAGATGTAGAACTAACTCATCTTATGTCTTTAATACTGGATTTGCTGATAATGTAGTGACTGGTTTGATTAGTGATTCTTTGCATTTCTGAATGAGTCTGTTAGTGTCATTCTAGTTTTCTTTAGTTAACCACATGAGGTCTTAGAGGGCAACCACACAGGAAGTGAGGAGCACCAATGTGGCAACTACACACCACTAAAAGTCAACAACATTCGACGACTTCAAACGACTACGAGCAAAATATCTGCTGGCGATGCAAAGTGGGCAGATTTTTTAATTTTGAGGTGAGCGAGCAGGATGACATTTACAAATATAAACAAAATGAGCCTATAATTATTATCTAATACAGACAGACAATCTGCAGAATATCTGTGAACTCCCAATCAAGAAAAGCTTTGGAGAATTCAGCCATGGTGATATTTTAGAGATGCCCCGTAGGATTTATTTTAGACAGACAGACTGACCAAAACAAAACAGAGCAACCAATGAAAGCAGCTTAGCTTTGGAATGCTGATTGTATTGGCATGAACTTTATCACACCTTGGGCTTTCATTCATTTCCTTTCTTTTTCCTTCATCTGTACTGAAGGGCGGCTTCTCCAAACGATGGCTGCTGCTCCTGATTATGTCCAGAGCCAAACAGTGCATCAGAAAGTCTGTTGGCTGCGACGTCTCAGGTGGACTACTGAGTGCCTTCTCTGCCAAAAAGCAGAAACATGAAGGTCAGTTGCTTGGCTGCATTTTTATTTCAATCATAAAAACAAGAGATACAATACATAAAAACTGATAGACCCACATACATCTCTGCATGTTTGGTTAAATTGTAGCACAGTGTAAATGTAATGCTTCTGCTCTAACAGAAAAGTTATACCTGTTGGGATTTTTGGTGGCCTGATTTGAATCATTACAGTAACTGGTGACCATTCAGATGAGTTTGGGTTCTGAGGATTAAAAAAAACAAAAAAACTGTTTATTTAATGTGTGATTCAGTCACATGCAATATATAGTCTCGATCAAAAGACTACTTGCAAAATGGCAAAAAATCATATTCTGCATGGTTGGATCTTAACAAGGTTCCAAATAGAGCTTCAACATGCAACAAGAAGAAATGAGAGTGAGACAAAACATCTTTTTTGAGCATGCAATTTATTGAAAACAATACTTAAACTGAAACAGGCTGTTTTACAACTGATCAAAAGTTTAGGACCACATGCCTTTAAAAGGCCAAATCTGTTAAAAAAAAAAGTGGATTCATTGTCATCCATTGCATACATTTGAAAATCCTAGGTAACTTCCTTATTGCAACCTTCTGCATTCAGAAGGTTTTCAGAAAACCTGACCTCTGACCCTCACATTGAGGTCGAGGTGACTGAGATTCAAACTGAGATTTTTAATACATACACTTATCATATTAATTTGACAGTCCTTGTATCATCTTTCTTGAATTGTCATGTTCACAAAATTTTCCGAAAATTGGACTTCTGACCTTGGCCTTGAGGTCAACGTCATGGATATTTGAACTTGTCTAAGATTTTTAGTAGATATGCCTAAGGTATTAAATATGAAAATCCTAGCTGGGTGTTAATGCTACTTGCCCAGCTGGATGATGACAATACCCCAAGCATTTCAGGTTTAGAGGTAAAATCTAGAAAAACAACCAAAAGGATGGGAAAACCTGAAAAAAAATGATGGTAACATAAGTCTAATATGAAAAAAAATGGCATAAAGTACAAAGAGAGACCGGGATGTAACCAGGACTTCAAAATCTTTGGTCTTAGCACTCCTTCCCAGAGTTCGGTACCCAAAACACATTCTTATTTCAGTTTAAACTGTGACTCATTACCTGTGCATTCTCCAACTCTTTCAGCCATGCTGCTGAAGGAAACTGGTAGACCTCAAGCCAAACAGCTCCGCCGCCTGATAGGATACGTAAAATGAATAAAATTTTGCATTTGATTGCAAACTCTGTAACTAAATCCCATCATAAAAACTAAAATAGAAGTTCATACTTACAACTGAGTGATGCAGCTCCATAATTTCCCCCTTCAAACAGTTCAAATGACAAACAAATGCTCCTTTTGTTGATATCTTCCTGTTATTCAAATAATTGATTTGTTTCTTTTTTTTTTTAATAATTAAAAACAGAAAAATTCTAAGTGAAAACCACACCCTGTCCCAGTTACAGTGGGGCAAAAAAGTATTTAGTCAGCCACCGATTGTGCAAGTTTCCCCACCTAAAATGATGACAGAGGTCAGTAATTTGCACCAGAGGTACACTTCAACTGTGAGAGACAGAATGTGAAAAAAAAATCCATGAATCCACATGGTAGGATTTGTAAAGAATTTATTCGTAAATTAGGGTGGAAAATAAGTATTTGGTCACCTCAAACAAGGAAAATCTCTGGCTCTCACAGACCTGTAACGTCTTCTGTAAGAAGCTTTTCTGTCCCCCACTCGTTACCTGTATGAATGGCACCTGTTTGAACTCATCATCTGTATAAAAGACACCTGTCCACAGCCTCAAACAGTCAGACTCCAAACTCCGCCATGGCCAAGACCAAAGAGCTTTCGAAGGACACCAGGAAAAGTATTGTAGACCTGCACCAGACTGGGAAGAGTGAATCTACAATAGGCAAGCAGCTTGGTGTGAAAAAATCAACTGTGGGAGCAATCATCAGAAAATGGAAGACATACAAGACCACTGATAATCTCCCTCGATCTGGGGCTCCACGCAAGATCTCATCCCGTGGGGTCAAAATGATCATGAGAACGGTGAGCAAAGATCCCAGAACCACACGGGGGGACCTGGTGAATGACCTGCAGAGAGCTGGGACCAAAGTAACAAAGGTCACCATCAGTAACACACTACAACGGCAGGGAATCAAATCCCGCAGTGCCAGACGTGTTCCGCTGCTGAAGCCAGTGCATGTCCAGGCCCGTCTGAAGTTTGCCAGAGAGCACATGGATGATACAGCAGAGGATTGGGAGAATGTCATGTGGTCAGATGAAACCAAAGTAGAACTTTTTGGTATAAACTCAACTCGTCGTGTTTGGAGGAAGAAGAATACTGAGTTGCATCCCAAGAACACCATACCTACTGTGAAGCATGGGGGTGGAAACATCATGCTATGGGGCTGTTTTTCTGCCAAGGGGACAGGACGACTGATCCGTGTTAAGGACAGAATGAATGGGGCCATGTATCGTGAGATTTTGAGCCAAAACCTCCTTCCATCAGTGAGAACTTTGAAGATGAAACGAGGCTGGGTCTTCCAACATGACAATGATCCAAAACACACTGCCCGGGCAACAAAGGAGTGGCTCCGTAAGAAGCATTTGAAAGTCCTGGAGTGGCCTAGCCAGTCTCCAGACCTCAACCCCATAGAAAATCTGTGGCGGGAGTTGAAAGTCCGTGTTGCTCGGCGACAGCCCCAAAACATCACTGCTCTCGAGAAGATCTGCATGGAGGAATGGGCCAAAATACCAGCTACTGTGTGTGCAAACCTGGTAAAGACCTATAGTAAACGTTTGACCTCTGTTATTGCCAACAAAGGTTATGTTACAAAGTATTGAGTTGTATTTTTGTTATTGACCAAATACTTATTTTCCACCCTGATTTACGAATAAATTCTTTACAAATCCTACCATGTGGATTCATGGATTTTTTTTTCACATTCTGTCTCTCACAGTTGAAGTGTACCTCTGGTGCAAATTACTGACCTCTGTCATCATTTTAGGTGGGGGAACTTGCACAATCGGTGGCTGACTAAATACTTTTTTGCCCCACTGTATATAAGTCATTTAGTAAAATGTGACAATACACACCATAATGTTAGTAACGCAGAGGAGGTGTATCGAGTCTGAATGATGACCAAAGACTCTCGCAACACCTGTAGATGATAGCAATGATGTCAGTATGATGAATAACATTTAATAATATAGAACCTGTTTACACACTTCAAAAAGCATTACTGTCTAAGGCAGTGGTTCACAAAATGTACAATTAAAATGGAGCATTAAATGCACAAAAAGGCATGAATTAAATAACATTTACTACATTAATTACATCAGATGCCCTGATTAACCTAACAGTGGCTCAGACTGACTGCAAGAATAATATTTTTTATGACTTAAAAATGAACAGTTTTTTGGGTGGAGTTAAGTTATGCTAAGATTGTGCCAAGTAACCCAACAAGGCTCTTGGAAACCAAACATCCCTTCTTAGAGAAAATGTGCCTACTGCACAGATTCCTAACCAGAGGCAGCAGCAAAGTCTGATTGTGTGTAAAAGCGGCCAATAAAAAGAATAGTGACAGGAGCCTGTCCTATCTGTCATAGGGTGAGAGGGCGGGGTGCATCTTGGACAGCTTGCCAGGGCATTGCACGGCCAAATGTCAGTGTGCGTTTGCTAATCTATAAACTTCCAGCTGTCTGATATATTTTTATGGCAGATAATTGTTATAAACAGCAGAAGCAACCCAAGGAAAGCCTGGTGGACCATAACTCACCCATATCATCAACAGTGCCAAGCAGATACATGGTCTTAGACATACTGGTCATCTGGATAGATGTCATTTCCAGCCTGTCCTGCAGCCACCCTGCAACACGATTCAGAGATGACGCACACCACACAGACAAGCCCCCGGAGTGGCCCAGACAGAGATACCTGCCGTCGTCTGAGCAAGTCAAGCAGTTGGTGTTTCCTGGGAGCTGACAAATGAGGGAAATAAGTATTTATAGAAGCAAGTCTCACCACTAAACACCTTATATCGGCCGCTATTTTGAAACAATAACTTCATGAATTTCATTAATCACAAGTATGTGAAATTGCACGTAGAATCACCAGTGAAATGAAATCTCATAACAAATGCTCAAAAATACTTACTCACACCTGTAAGTTGTATTTCTACAATCTTCCCACAGGTTTCAATTAGGGGTGCAACGATACTCGTATCGATATTGAACCGTTCGATACAGTGCTTTCGGTTCAGTACGCATATGTATGAACAATACAAAATTTGTAATTTATTTTATCAACTTTCCTTCTGACGATGCTGTCTGTGTTGAGCGCTCAGTGAATCTGCGTTTGACTACGCCTAGGCTGCACTGTCGAGCGCAGATCCACTGAGCGCTCAACACAGACAGCATCGTCAGAAGAGCGCAGGGCAAGCTAGCAAGACAGAAGTTAAGCTCTCCTTGCAACATGGAAAATTGAACCTCCCCCACCCTCATTCAGATCTGGCGTTTGGAAGTATTTTGGTTTTCATGTGACGTATGACCCTGAAGGTAAGCGCGTCATGGACTAAAGTAAAACAGTATGTTGGATGTGCCGCGCACTAGTGTGTTAGCGCAGTTAGCTCGTTAACGTGTTGGCCGTCTAGCCCCACGCACGGAGATTTGCCGTGTTGTGGCGTTAACGTCATTTCAACGAGATTAACGCTGACAGCACTAGTGGGAACACAACGAATATGACTGCACATTTACACCGACATCATCCTAGTGCAAAGACAAGTGGAAGCAGACAAAAACAACAAGCATGCATGCTACAAACTTTACCCGAGTCATTTAGACAGCCGTTAGCACATGATTCTCCTTATGCGGACCTGATATGTTTAATATTGTGGCGAGCTCAGACAAGGTGGAGACGGAGGTGTCGTTTGGTCTTGCTTCCCGTGAGCTAGCCTGGGAGCACAGCCGTTTATTGACATCTGCAGAAGAACACTGCCGCTAGCTAACTGCTCAGCGCGGCAACAGCACACCGTCGCAGCGAGAGGGCGTCACCCGTCACTATGGCAACATAAACAAAACATAACTGTACAAACAGAACCCCGAACAGCCCTGACCCGCTACATAGCCCCCAACTAAGGGGTCAGTCGTCCCCGACGACCCCATTACCCCACACAAAGTCCTGCAAATGTCCAGGTGCCTTCTTTTGGCGCACCGGCCGGTCACGACCGGCGGGGGAAAATTCACTCGGGTCAGAACATGGGGTGCCACCATCATCCCACTTCTGACACCAATGTGGCGAGCTCAGACAAGGAGGAGACGGAGGTGTTGTTTGGTCTTGCTTCCCGTGAGCTAGCCAGGGAGCACAGCCGTTTATTGACATCTGCAGAAGAACACTGCCGCTAGCTAACTGCTCAGCGCGGCAACAGCACAACAACAACAACACATAGGGCGCCCTCTGACCCCGGAAGGACACACCGTCGCAGCGAGAGGGCGTCACCCGTCACTATGGCAACATAAACAAAACATAACTGTACAAACAGAACCGCGAACAGCCCTGACCCGCTACATTGCCCCCAACTAAGGGGTCAGTCGTCCCCGACGACCCCATTACCCCACACAAAGTCCTGCAAATGTCCAGGTGCCTTCTTTTGGCGCACCGGCCGGTCACGACCGGTGTTCCAGATCTACTGGCGTTTAGATCAACTGGCGTTGGTCGAACAGATGTGTGTCAGTCTTGCGTTTCAGGAGCTGCTACCGACAAACCAGCAAAAAAAGGCCAAATGTGTCATCTGTGACATTTGTGAGGTTGTCTCAAACACACTCCGTCAGTCTTGATGCTGTTGAACAACAAAATGCTTAAAAATGTGGCGAGTTTACCTGGTGATATCCTCATGCGCGACGCGATCGCGAAAACAGCAAACAAGTAACACCACGCCGTTGTTGTTCACAGGACACAAAGAGTAAACGATCGGGAGACTCTTGTCGTCGTCATCGTTCCCCTCGCACGGTTTATTTCTCCGAATTCAGCGTTTTTGCTTCACAACTACAGCGTGCTGTTTACTTTGTGCACTAACATGGAGTCGAGTCAACCAGCGCCACCTCTGGCCAAGTGCCACAGCCTACAGCCAGATCAACCTGTGACACACATCTGCACCACGTTTGAATTCGTGTCATGCACATTTGTACCTTTCAATTGTGTCTGTTTGTGCGTCATGCAAATAAACCTTTGAAAAGAATGAAATGATATCATATATTCCTTATTGGCCTACATTTGTACAAAATTCCAAATTATATACACAAAGTCATAGAAATCACCACTCCAATTGGTCATCATGATTTTGATATTCTCTTTTTCCATAACAATGAAATACGCCTTGGACAAATATGACACATCAATATTTCATTAGTGTTGTAACATCACATGTCGCTAGCATAGTCTGTCTGTGTCTTTTCCCTGAAAATGAATATTTCCAGCCAATATAGGCAATTCATCAACATGGCTGGAGTTATATACAGTCTGTATAAGTGTGGTTAATCTAATGAACATTTGTAAGGAGACGGCAGTTACTGTGAATTCACAGCAGTTACACAGTGATTAGTAATAAACAGCCAGTGAGAGTGAGTGGATATGACTGTTCCCACCACTAACACATGACCATAGCCCACTACTAGATTAACTTGTGACACATCTGCACCTGCTGCTATGATCACAGTGAGTAGAGGCTGAGTGGCTGCACTTACCCCTGGTACATCCAAATCTGCCCACAAACATGTTGAAAGATGCAATGCCAGCAATGTGGATTGTCAACACTAAAAACAATCAGTAAGCAAAGACAACAGGGATCACTTTTTTCTGTTTATTTAGCACCCACAACATTTGTAGTCGCCTTCTGCACAAGGGAAGTCCACATATACCGTGTGGTACCACTTTCCACAGAAGGTGCAATCTGCAAGATTGAATGAGATTGTCAGAGTCATTGTCTGGCTGTTTATTACTAATCACCTGCTGTACATTCACAGTAACTGCCATCTCCTTACAAAAAAAAAAAAAAAAAAGTGCCAACAGATGCCATGATGCTACATGGATATAAAAATGTGAGAAAACATCAGATTATGAGCTTTCAAAATGTCTTATTGACAGTTTTCACAAAGTAAATCATGTTCTATTATTGGTTTGTTAAATACATATTTCTTTGGTTTAGGAATCAAATGCATGGTGTCCAAATGAGTGGACATGTTTGTAACTCCCTGAAAAATGAGTTCATGAACAAAATTTCAATTGCATTTTTGGGTTGTTTTTCTTTTTGTGCTTAAAGAGGAATAAAAATCTAAGGAAAAAATCGTGACTGAGGCCCTCATAATTAATGCATGAGATAGTTAAACTTAAAACTTTACATGTCAAGATCTTTGTACCTGCATCATACCAGTAAGTTCCAAAGTAGGTGTCTCATCCCTGGATGTCTTTGCGTTATGGGCTGATTCCATTTCTTTTCTTGTGATGAAGAATAAACCTGGAGAGAGAATCGAGAGCTCTCATGTCGTCTTTGTTTACCTCCACAACAGAAATTTTTTTTTTTTTAGAAAGAAATAGATGTCTGTGAAATAAGACAACACAGACTCACTGCTTTAACTATATATAGATTTTACTCATCTGCCCCTTTATTAGCTAGAAAAAGCCCTGAAGTTAATTCAGTATAAAGTATTCCAAAAACATGTAGAATATGGTCGTTACTATGCAGGAACTGAAATAGCCTTAAATGTCACAGTGGAAAAAGCTGATACTATTTATATGCCGCTGAAAGTATTTATTGGAAATAAATAAAATAACAAAATGAATCAGATTAGCCCTTTTCGTAACACTTGATGTCGTTCACTAAATACTTTAGAGCATAGAGTTTACAACTTTACACACAGACTGATTCATATGGCCTAGATGTGGCTGAAAAAGAGTTCAGTGAGGTCACTGGTTAGCAGTGTTGGGCAAGTTACTTTGAAAAGTAATTAATTATAGTTACTAGTTACTTCTTCAAAAAAGTAACTGAGTTAGTAACTGAGTTACAATTTTCTAAAAGTAATTAATTACTTGAAAAGTAACTATTGCGTTACTTTAAAAAACAAAAACAAAAAAACGTTTAACCCTGTGGGGTCCAGGTTGTAACTGCAGCCATTTTTAACTACTTTTGATGTTTTCTCTAAATTTTACCTTTAAAAACTATTTACCTTTCCTTGTTTGGTATCTTCCTTTTCAGCACAACCTCACGTGTCTGAATTTACAGTTATGTTTTCATTTTGACATACTGTATTAACACAATGATCTAAAATCACACAAAAAACATAAAATCAGAGTAGAAAAAGTTATATTTTTTACTGTAACAACCACAAACATGTATAATGAATCATATTTCATAACTTTAAATGCAAATATAAATGGTCAATTTTAAAATCCTATGCACAAGTTTTGCAAACAATAAAGTTATTTGCATCTATTTACCTTTTACCTTGATTTTCTAAATAACCATTTCAAACTATTTACAGAACAATCAGCTGTTCATTTTTCAATAAGATGCCACACAAAAATAATTTCTGTCCACTATAAAGGAGAACATCACAGCCTAAATCCTGTAGGTCTGACAGCAGCAGGTGTATCACTCCTTTTTCTATCTGGAGACAGCAGTCACCTCATTGTTCTGACACACAACACAAAACTATCCACAACACTACACTCCCATCACTGCTGGTTAGCCTGGAGGCTAACAATGAGCTGACACCACAGATAAAAAATCGTCATATAAAGCTGTTTAACTCAGGACAAAAAAGGGGCAGCTTGTAAAACAACTATTAGATCACAAACAAAAGTATTTTAGTGTAAGTGTAATTTTAGACCAGAGTGGAAAAGCACTGAAAATGGATATGTTGGTCTTACCTCAGCTTTGTGAACTCTGAACGGGCTTGATGTTTCACGGTCGCTATGACAACCGACTGGCTCCACCCCGACCGCGGTTTAAAGCTGCTTTGTGTCAGGAGGAGCTACACACCGGCGTGGATGCTACAGAAGAACGGTCACAGTGAGATCTGCAGCCCTGCGATCTAATCTATGTCTGAAGAAAGTGCATGTTCTACTCTTGTGATAAATGACTGATAAAATATTATTCTTATGTGCACTTTCTGTAAAGCAGAAGGTATATTTTTTTTATATTTGGTAGCACTTTTTTAATAATTTCACACTATTAAGCATTATTAAAGTATTGGTAAGGTATTATAGAGTACTTAATTTAGCATTTATAGACATTGCCCTGCTTTAGTATGCCATTTATAAATATAGATATTTTATTATGACTATGATTACGATTGTTACTGTGATAGCTCTACATGATGTAACAGTAACAGATGGAGAGACATACCTGTATTTATAAATGACATACTGAGGAGGACTCTCTCTTTCTCATTTATCTTTGAATGTTATTCCATGTGGTTTAAGGGTTTCTGTTTCTCAAAATCATACTTTACTTATAGCATATGCATATTTATCTGTTCCCACTCTCCTGTTAGACGAGTGGACCAATCTTTGCCTACTGCAAGTGCCAACATCTGTATGATGTATAGAAAAATTTTACACACATTAAAGACACTTTTTTGCACTAAGCAGCAACCTCTGCAGCTAAAAATTCAAACCAATTATAATACCAACGAGTGCAGTTTCTCTGGTGGTCGCTCCCAATTTTATTTATATAACACAAAATCACAGCAGCAGTCATAAACAGTATTTCTTTTGTGCTATCATTTTAATAGAACTCTTCAAGCATGTCAGCCTTGCAACTACTCAACCCGCTGAACCCAGCACACATGAATAAGCAGCCAAAACTTAACTGAACTGGTCTGTGTTTTTCATTGCAAGTTGGAGAATGATACTGGGATGAGGTCAACATAGGGACAAGCTGATGGTCTTCTGTTGTTCTCCTTTTATAACATGGTAGTTAACAGTATATAATAGTGTTTTGTGCCTCAAGTGCCGCCTTGCAACTCTGTGAATGTTTTCAGATCTCATCCATCTGGATACCAGAGTTAGTCTGTATCTTTGCAGTAAGTAGCAGATGTGTGTATTCAGGCACTGCATCTGTACAGTTTATCAATGCAGCTTGCTAACCACAGTTACTAGTGTTAGCTGATGACTTAACCTACATTCTCAAATATGGTAACTTCCAGCTAAACAGGCAAAAATGAAGCAATTATAATAAAATGAATGTGGCTTTCAAAACGCATGCTATGACCATCTTTATTATACAGTTTACAGTTACCCTCCAAGTATACCAAAATGCAAAATTAATAGGACTGTTTCATGCATGTGAAGCATTATAATGATATGGTATTGCACTGTGTTAACTGACAGGATTTTATAGCCAGCTGGCCTTCGCTTTAACAATTAAGGAAACAAAACATATTATTATTCAGGATCTAAAAGCTTGAATTTTAAAGATCTTGATTTAGCCCATCCTTTACATTTGACACTTTAAGTTTTAAAGTTTGCAGTTCTTACACTTTTGACAAAGGAAAACTCTCTTGCTGCAGGATAATCATCTGCAAATTGATTTTTATCACAAACTGACAACATTGTTGTTAGCCCTTTATAAAACAGAAAAATATAAAATGTCTTATACAATAATTTCTTGGCTTCTACTTATACCTGTGTATGAGGGTGCCTGCGTGCATAAAGAAAACATGATTGCTGTGTGCACAAAAAAATAAGAGCGATCTACAAAGAAAAATGTCTGTGGTTATAGATCTCTTTGATGGTTTTATTTGTTTGAAATTTGCACAATAGAAGAAGAGAAAGTACACAACTGTAAAATGCAGTTCATAATGCATACGCTCCTCTCCGGGTCTTCATTGTTGGTGATACTTTTATCCTGCTCAATCGCCCAAATATAATCATACCCTCTTAATCACAACAATCCAAAAATAATTATGGTTTTCCATCAATAATCTGACACATCTATTCCTTTCTTTCTATAAATATTTTCATAATTACCACTTGTTCGTCAATTGTTACTTTTAAGATTGGGCTTTTTGTGCTTGAAATATGGCCGAAATCACTAAAAGGCAAATTTTCAAATCAAACTACTCTGTGTGCTCAGAAAGTAAAACAGGGTGTCAACAGGAATATCGGCAGCATTAGAAATATATAAGTGTTATTCTTAATGGTGAATGCCTGCACATTTACCTCAGTGATGAATAAAGCAAAAATGTACCAGAATGATTACAAATGCAACAAATGAGTAAGCAATGTCATCACAGGAAACAGAGAACGTTAAATTACATTAAGAATACAGAAAGCCACTGTTGGCAATCATTTAAACAGTTTTAAACAGCAAACAGTAGTAATAAGGCAGATAACAGATGAGTGTGTGTATGGATAATGAGCATCTTGATATTGGCAGTTTGAAGACTATATAAGTATCCTTAAGGCTTCTATGTCAATGACTGTGTAATGACATTCAATACAAAAGCTGCAGCCACAATGGACAAATACACTCTGAATAGGCACTGATTAAAAGTTGAGACTCAGCTCTCCAAGCTTAAAATACCTAAATACTACAACATATAGTAAGTTAGCAAATGCACACATTTTACCAATATAGTGGCAGCTTCTTGAAACCCGTCACTGTACACTATAAAACATCCTCAGTTAACTACTTTTATTTTCTAATAAGCCAAAAAAAGCAACACAATATGAACATCAACCCTCATAAAGGTGAACTTTTCTCATAAGTAAAATGACTGTGGGGTTAATTATCCAATTTACACGGGAATACTTCTTTAATGACGGCATTTATGTTCATTGTACCTACGCGGACACTTCATTAGGTATATCTGGCTAGCATGGGCTGGACCCCCGTTTGCCTTCGGAACAGCACATATTCAACAAGGTGCTGAAAACATTCCTCAGCTTGTTGCACAAGCTGTTGCTGTGTGCAACAGCTTCACACAGCTGTTGCAGATTCATCACCTGCACATCCACAATGTGGAGTTCTTAAACCACTGTATCTCAAAGGTGCTCTATTCAATTGTAATGTAGTGGCTGTGGAGCTCATTTGAGTATAGTGAACTCATTGTCGTGTTGAAAAACCAGTTTGAGATGATTTGAACGTCGTGACAGGTCACCTTATCCTAATGGTCGTTTATCATTATTTAAATGATGCTCGTGTGGTAAGGGGCCAAAGTGTGCCGAGAAAATGCCAAATTCTATCCCCAGTGTAACAGCTGAAATGAACACTCCTCAGACTGAGTAACATTTCTTCAGTCTTTTTTCCCCAATTTTGGTGAGTGTGCCGAAACTGTAGCCTGTTCTTAGTTGACAGGAGTTCCAACCAGTGTGGCATTCTGCTGCAATGTTCAAACTGCATACCTCAGTTTTAAGAAGTGGTTACTGTTGCCTTCCTGTCAGCCTGAATCAGTCTGGTTATTCTCCTGTGACATCAACAAAGCATTTTCGCCCAGAGAACAGCAGCTCACTGGATATTGTCTCTTTTTTTGGACCATTGTCTGTAAACCATGGAGTTGGTGGTGTGGGAAAAATCCCAGCAGGTCAGCAGTTTCTGAAATGCACAGACCAGCTGGGATTCTAGCACAAACAACCGCGCCAACTTCAAAGGCACTTAATCACCTTTCTTCCCCATTCTGATGCTTGGTTTGAACTTCAGCAGGTCTTGTCTACATGCCTAAATGCATTGAGTTGCTGCCATGTGATTGGCTGATTTGGTCTTTAAAAATGAGTTGAACAAGTGTGCCTACTAAAATGAATGCAAACTGTTCTGTTCATTTAACTGTTTTCATCTAACTGAGCTGCTTTTAATTGCATCAAGGCTTCTGCTGCAGTAAACCTTGTTGCTTTGTCTCTATGAGCCATGGCTCACTACGAAACACAACGATGTAGTACTTAGAAGTGGAAAATTACAATAAATCAAACCCCATGATGTTGGAAACCTTGCACAGATTTCCAGGATCATAACTGACCCCACAACTTTCCAATATCCTTGCCACATCAATGTGCCAATTCATGAAAAAAATAAAGTAGTTTTTGCCATTGTGATCTAAAAAATGTTCACAGCAGCACTGAATTTTAAAGTAACAGGTTTGCTATGTGCCTCATTCTTTTTTAATCTATTTTTATAGTGTACAAGTGAATGGTTTCAAACATAGCTGGAGAGTTAGGTGACGTGTCTATTCACTGCTACCGAGGCCTTCTGTAGCTATATTAATCTTTTAATATTTAGAGTCCTTTGGGGCTGCAGAGACAAAACACACAGTAAGTTATGATACTTTCATCTACAACCTCTCCCCCTCTTGATGGATACAAACACTTCGATCTACCAAGACCGGCTACCACGATCTGTGGAGACCAGCGACACAGGAATGAGGAAAATCATTTCAAAATAAATACATCAGTAGTTCTATGTAAAAAGAGACAAAGACACTTCTTTCCAGTAGGTTTAAATACTTTAAACTAGACTTGCTGCTTGCTTATTAATGACGTCTGAGCATTTTGGTCAGTTTAGCAAAAGAAAGGGAGTGTACTTAATAAATACTTAATAAATACGGCACATATCGACTTATTGCAGTAAGTTTCATGTGAACCTGAAGCTCTTAACATGTTTAACCAGGTAATTGAGAACAAATTTTTGCTAATTGGATTCAGCAGCTTTCAAAATGAGCCCGAATCAATTTAGTGTGTGAGATGTGAAGATCGCATACTTCATAAAAAGTAAGAAACCAGCTGACTCCAGCTAAACAGCAGGAACCTCTTACAGGCTGCATCGCAAAATGTCATTATCTTACATGACTTTTTGTTTTGCCACAGGGTGACAATTATTCCACTTATTTCCAGTACAGAACAAACATAATGCAGAACTCTAAAGCATCCCTTCCTCCAAGATAAATGCCTGAAGCACTGCAGGTGGAAAAAGAGAGGGGAAAAAATCTCACCCACTTTGCATAATAAGACATGAAGGATAAATCTGAAAAAAAAATTATTTGAATCATTTCATTTTCTCTTTTTCTTTGCAGTGCACAGCTTCTGTCATTAATCGCAAATTAGGGTGCTTTGATAAGAACCTGAACTGTAGTGTCTCTTTTATGCTGCTTATTTAAATCTTTAAATGTTAAAAAAAAGAGAGAGTGAAAAACCGCCTGAGGCAATGTTTGACTGAGCAAGTCTCAAAAACAAAGGGAATAAGTTAAAGTCACTTCTACCTTTGATATATTTCAATTCAAATGTCTGACACCGAGTCTGGCTGACAGAAGGTTTTAGGAAATGTATCTGTCTTGGCAAAGTGAGGTTCACAGTCCTCATTAGTGCCAAGACTCTCTCTTTGCCTCTCCCTCTGACTTCTTAAATCCATGAGATATCTTTTAAGAAGTCATAACTACACAACTAAAAGACCACAACAGAAATCTGCTATAGATTTAATATCATCAACGCTCACGGCATCATTTGTGGTCTGCAATAGTGTCTGCCTTTTTCATATACCGTAAAACCTTTTCACCATATAAAAACTCTTTGTTTGACACTCTGTTTGTGTATGCATATATGAAAATCTGCTACGAGGAAGCTTTAGAGACGTCATAGTCCATGATGAGCTGCTTGATATATGAAAGTTTTTCGTGGAGATACTCGCAGTGTTTCTTTTCTTCCCGGTAACCGGGGAACTTCTGTGGAGACAAAAAAAAAAAAAAAAGGTGTATTATTAAAAGAGTTTTACATGGTTTTCCTCTATGTTCACGCCTACAAAACTTACATAGTAGACAGGTGGAAATCCTAAATAGAGCAACTGCAAAAAACCTTCTTAAACTAGTGCCAGCCTACACCATACAATCCACATTCTCTCAAATAAATAAAAAATAAACAATTAACAATAAATAAAACGATTTCTTTCTCAACCACTAACATATTGAGGATCAATCTTAAAGATTGTCTTTGTTTAGTTTAGGTTAACTACTCGCTGTTTAATAAAAGCAGCTTTCACAGAATTTAATTGCTTAAAAAAATCAAGCTATTTAAGCATTGAAATGTACATTTAAGACTATAAGAGCACAAAAAAAGAGGAGCAATAGGTGATAAATCTGAAATAAATCTCAAATATGTGAACTACAAGAAAAACGACTTCAATGTGTCTGACTTACCTTGCGATACTTGTTGTACTTTTCTAGTATTTGGTCTTCCATTGTCTAAATGGTACAAAACACAAAGTTGTTAATATTAGTTTCCACATAGAGACTAACAGTCCAAACTGAGCACTTGCATATCTGCATATATCATGTACCTTATATTCTTGAGTACCAGGGGACAGGCTCTTGATTTTAGAGCCCAGCTGAATGAACATGTGAGTTATGGTGGCAATCCGGGAATGGAGGTCTTTGTACTCATCATACTCAGCGCAGAAATCCTCCTGGTACTGCTCACGTTGCTCTAAACTTGTTATGGGGCTGTATTTTCTATAAGTAGACACAGAAACATAGTGTGTGATAATGTAAAGACCACCACAGAAGATAGAAATAATCTTATGCAACATTGAGCCTTCAAGAGACTCTCTTCCATATGAATTCTTTCCTAGAGATACAATCACAATATTTTTTGTGCAAATTTCTAAACTGCCCATTTCCCTAATTTCGTTTACTTCTTGTGTAGTACCTCTTTCTGCCACGAGATGGTAGCACAAGCCTACAATGTCATCCTACACAGTTTGTTCTTGAATCCTTGTCATCTACTTCATTGAA
The DNA here is from genome assembly GCF_057382275.1 of Copadichromis virginalis. Classification (NCBI taxonomy): domain Eukaryota; kingdom Metazoa; phylum Chordata; class Actinopteri; order Cichliformes; family Cichlidae; genus Copadichromis; species Copadichromis virginalis. The sequence continues at coordinate 12,883,244 of NC_140618.1, forward strand.
TCACCTTGTTGTTGAATTGTGCTATACAAATAAACTTGCCTTGCCTTGCCTTGCCTAAACAAAAGCAAAAGATTCTAGCAGGTCATCAAAAAATAACTTGAAAACATGTTCAGACTTACAGCACATAATCTGGCTTCTCTTCAGAAACCACAGTATTTGTTATGTCAGGATCTGGAGCAAGAACGTAAGAAAAAGAAAATATCATTAGCTGCAGTCGAATCAGTACAGTCATCCATGTGGATCTTTGCCATTGTCTGAATATTAAGCAATATGTTTTTTATTTTGCTAAAAGCCACAGTGTGTCTGTGTGTGTGTTCATCTCTGCCTCTGTTCAGACTAGCTAAGAGCCTGTGGGTGTCAGGAGACCTCTAGGCTTAGAGACCCAAGCTGTTGTTGAGTCAGTCAGCCACATAACACACTGAGGACTCAAGAGGGGGAGCTTCAGGAAGCACATACAGTCATGAGATAATACTGTGCTGATACAGCACTGGGTTGCAAAGGGGGGACTTCACATGCACTCACCTGCCCATTTATTAGGTACATCTGTTTAACTTTTTGCTAATACGATTATCCAGTTGGGTTTAAATGGACGAAACAGCGCCAGTGCCAAAATAAACGAAGTAGTTTAATTTAACACGAGAGGCAGCAATGAAGAAGGGGCATTTAAATCCAGCTGACAGGAATTTGGGGGAATGTTGGATGAAAAAGCAAAACTACAATCACTGACTTAATGATCTGGAAAACATTACAAGATGTTTTTTAGTTTTGTTTTTTTTAATACACAGGGGAAAGAAGGCCTTACTGTCAAGTTTGTCTGGATTCTTCTCAAGCTCATTATTCGTCTTTAACCAGTCAGTCCTATGGTCGTCTTTAAATTTCTCGCGCTCCTTGTCCTTGTGCTTTTTCGATTTCTTCTTTCTGTGCTGGCTGTTGGCGAGCTGTGGCTGAGCGCAGTTGGAGTCACGCTGGGTTGGCTGGAGGCTGCTTACTTTGGGTTCTTGCTCCCTGGTCTCTGAAACAGGCGTGTCAGAAGTGCTAGATAGTTTGTGCATTAGAGGAAAGGAATTATGGCTCCCTGGTAAACCATTTTGGTTATCAGTATGGTTATCTGTCCTTTGAAACTCAGTCTTTGTGTGGAAACTTGGGTTAAGGGAAGGAGTTGCATCATTGTGTCCTCCTTTATTGTTTAAGAGTCCGTTTACAGCTGGCTGCTGTTGTAACCTCTGGTCTGTGAGTTTTTGTCTCTTAGCTGCTAGTCTTTCCTGTGAGTCAAAAGGCACAGGGCGTTTCTAGGGAAACAGACAGGGAAAAACAAAAAATACATCTCTGAAACATTTTCATACAAACTTCATGAATAAACTTTAATTCCAGCAGACAAAGGTAAAGACTAGAGGGCAAAGGGCACACATTTACACTGACGTAAAGAAGCAACATCCGTTCAAAACCACATCAACCACTTTCACACATACTGAAAGGTAAATGGAGAACAATACAGCCATTTACCACTGCAAGATTTTTTGCTATGCTTTGATCCTCTGACGTCCTTAGTACTGATGGGTTTGGTTGAGGATTTCGCGACTGGTTGCCAATATGTGGCTGCAACTTCCTATCAAACAGAAAGAGAGAAAAAAAGCAATCAGACACAACCAAAGCACCTTTGGGAATTTCATAAACACCTAGTCTTGCTGGTTTACAGAAGCCCGAATATGGCCGAGCTTAAAGGTGGAAAAGATTCTCTGTATAGCAAGGACACACACGGTCTGCCTCTGAGGGCTGACTAGCACCTATACAGAAACACGTCGGAGTGAAAGATGATGTGCAGGAGACCTTACTTTTCTAATGCGGCGAATAACAAGTGCAAAATGAAGTTTCAATGATTCAGTCATCATCTTGTTATTTATGAGCTAACACCAGTACCACTGGGGAATTAATACATAAGATATATCAGGCATAAAAGTGAAAGGGCACGTTTACGTACAGCACGTTACACAAAAACAAGCTGTTTAATGAGAGCGCATAACTTGCATCCATCTGGGACCCCCTGCCTCTAGCCCACCTGGCCAGCAGCCGGCTGACAAGCTGCTTCTCCTCCTCGTTGTAGCCTGGCCAGTCTCTCTGCACATGCCTGTAGAAGTCATCTCTCAGTGAGTAGCTGCTGTCTTTGGGGTTCAATTTGGCCACCTAAAGAAATATCACACAACACACAATGTTAATTCAAATTCCTATTAAAGTTAGAAAAAATGTTATTTATTAGTTACTCCATGCCAAACGGTGAATTTTAATGTGACATTCACCGTTTTTTTAGCTCCGTTTTTAGTCTCCACCGGCCCCAGAGGAAAGCATCTGCTTCAATAGCAGTTAAATATTGCCATATGTTCAACAGTTAGTCATCAAATTTGTTTGCCAGAAAGTGGTTAGAAAGTAGGGAATAAGAGGTTATTTTTTCCTGGATGACGCACACATTTCTACTTCTTAATTAAGACAGAATTTAAGTCATTGTATTTTGGCTAAAAATCTCAGTCATACAGACTCTGGCTGTTACTGTTAGGAAGGTTGGAGCTCTTTCTGACCAGGCATATGCCTCATTTAATGTCCTCATGTAACAAACCTCTCAGACACACTTCTTTCATCTGATCAGTCATGTAAAAGTGAGGAACATCCATTCTCAGGAAAAGTAGCCAACACCTTTATTTCTTTTAAGCCTTTTGCAGAGAATACAAAGCTGCTGCCTTCAATCTGTTGTGGCGACAGGATTCTGCCATTCAAACACACCCACTGCAGTGACAGAAAGCACCATGCAGATGATTGGAATAAAAGATGAGGGTTTTTTCTTGGTCACAAGAGTAGCCAAGTCATAAGTGCCTTAACCTTGGATTCATGATAGCTGTGGTTGCAAAAACACTTTTAGTCATACAGAATCTCAGTGCTGACCTCTAAATGCTTTCCTCGTGGATTTATGGGTTCAATCACTCATTTTGAATCATATCGGATGAAACATTAAGTCCATTTTACATATTTTAGTCATTCTAGCTGTCAAAAAAAAGGAAAAAGGAAAAAAAAGGAGTACCGTATAATCCAGGATGTGGTCAACTGGTATTGACTTGTGATTGAGAAGCCATTAGCAATGAATGCCGACTGGATTCATACAAATCCAGTCCACAGATTACAACAAAAACATCAAAAAGGGTTAAAAATTATCTTTGTGGTATTTTTTAATCCTTAAAATATACCAAACCTCTTTTTTTTATTTTTAACATGTCCTCACATATGTAATAGCAATCGATATCAACGTGTCTTATATTCCGCCTACTAATTTGTCAGTAAGTTGGGCTTCTTGCAAACTTGTTTCGATTGGGATAATAAAATATGAAATGGTAGAAAAATAAATAAAAAGACTACTCAGAAACTTAAAAACACAAAAGCCGCCACCACCTGGATCCATTATGTGCTAAACCCGAAACATCCACATTCCTGAAAAGCAACAACACCTTCTCAGCGTTTCCGTTTCCATCCGAGCGTCCCAGATTTTTTCCCCTCACATTCTCTAAAGACGTCTATCTTTCTGAAGCCTCCAGACAGAGGAGTCTGCCCAATAGCAAACAATCTCTGAAGACACAATTACAGCAGCGACCTAATTACTCCTATGCAGTGAGACAAGAACCACATGCGTGTACAGACATCAACTAGCAGAAGGCCTGCAAAACACACAAACAAACATCACTTAGGAATAACTCAAAAATATTTACAGGAAAGCAAAAGAAACTTCTTAAAATTAGATCCCGGCTTTGATTAAAGCACAAACGGTGCTGGTCTCTGTCAGCACACACATTACCACAGATCTGTGTTGTTCAGAGCTTTTAAGTGCCTTTCAGACACTCTGACAGTGTCAAAATGTATTGTTTTTTTTTTAATATTAAATATAGTAGGGAAACACATACTTGATTTTCACAATGTGATATTAGTTGAATGTCAGGCAATGGCCATATATAATGTGCAAAAACAGAGCCAACACAAGCACATTTGCTTGGCTGGAAATGTAAATCACTGTTGTCTTGGTATAATGTGCAAAACCATAGCGTGTTTTTTAAAGTTTTATATAATGACAATTAGGGGTGTTTAAGGATGTTCAGGGAGTATAATGTACAAAGTCTACATTTGAAAAAAAATATATGCATGAGATGCTGCGCTAGGCATGCGTGTGTGCCAAGCAGCAACCGGTGCAAACATGTTTACATGATGATTAAGGGAAAGAAATGTTTGTTTCTACACTCATTTTCCCCCTTTGGGACAATCTGTTGGAGTTATGCATTTTCAAGGTCATGATGGCTTTAAGTAAAAACCATACACTGTATATAAAAGATGGAAGTAACCACCGCATCATTGTTTACTGGTTATTGAAACCACCAGCTGTCCGGGCGATCGTGGCTCAAGAGCTGGGAGTTCGCCTTGTAATTGGAAGGTTGCCGGTTCGAGCCCCGGCTTGGACAGTCTCGGTTGTTGTGTCCTTGGGCAAGACACTTCACCCGTTGCCGCCTGGTGGTGGTCAGAGGGAACTCTAAACCCTGCTGTTGGAGCTTTTTAGAGCATTTTAATGAACAAACAGTATGGCCTCCTGTGTGGTACGCATTATCCACGTTTATACTTCAGTTATGGTGAGTCAACTTGTATTATACTAGTATTGTACTACAAATTATATCTTTGTCTGAACAGTGCATCCACAGAGTTAATGGGTGCAGCTTTCTTACCCAGAAATCCCCTTTTGGATCCAGAAAACCAACATGATGACACTGCAGTGGCTAAATCCATCTTTTGTTACACTCTGTGGCCTCTGCATGGATGCAATTGCTTCAGCTTTTGTACATTTTGTCTACAAACAGTGTTTCTAAGTACCTCCTCCAGTATGGCACCCAGCTCGGCCTTATCTTTGGGGCTTGCTCTTTCTCTTTCCAGCCACAGCAGCAGCTCTGGTTTTCTGTAGGGTTTGAGAGCCAGCAGGTGGACGATGCGATCCTTCAGGGGCTTCTGCATTGAGGTCGCCATACTGCCATTCCTCCGGTTATTGACAGAGTACTTGGAGAAGCTGCTATCTGAGGCAGGGAGTGGGCCTGGCCTCTTCTGGTACTTGACACATTTACCTGAACACAAAGTAAAAGAACAAGATCTACGATGATGCATCAGTCCGCCTGTGATTTAGGATGGATTAACTTAGATGACATTACCTCAAAAGATACACACATTATGTTAATGAATCAAATCAACATCTAATTATAAATACTTTGTATGCCTCAAGGAGCGGGCTTATAAAAAGCAGGATATTTCACATTTTATTGCAGGTGGCAAAACAGAAGCCTGTTTTGCATCAAGCAGTTTTGAGAACTACCTGAAGAGCTCCTCGTTGAACTTCATACTCTCCTTTCTTTCCATCTGTTTGCATTCATATTGCTTATAGAAAAGCTGAATCACTGTATTAACCAGCCAGTGGCCAGGAATGCAACATTAACTTTGTTTTTCTTGTATTGCTGTTTTAGCCTCTTGAGTTTTCTCAATATTTTTTGCCTTCTTGTGGATTGCGCTAATCAGCTTCACAAGTGTTTACTTGACATTGTTTTATATTTTGCCGTCCAGTTATAGACAGAATGGATTTTAGTGTTGGTGTTTGCATGTTGCATGTTTATTTTTTTGGCTATAGTTAAGAGTTATTGGTTACTTGACTCATGTTTTACCAAGGTTAATACTATTTGTATTGCTACTATACCAATCACAGTACACCTACATCTCTCAAAAGGTCCTCTTATGCTGGTAAACCTATAACCTGATAACCTTTTCTGTGTTAGGAGCTAAAAATGTAGTTCTGAGAACAACAGTTTTCTCCAGTTGATGCAGTAATTGAATTCAGTCTACATACAATATAGCACAAGGAAAACACCAGGTGCATGCCTTTGAGATCGGATTGCAGTGCAGTTTTGTTCTGTTCTTTGCATGGCTTTGAATCACAATTTAGTCTGCCAGGGGTCTTTTATGTTTTAAAATTGGCCAGATTATCTATCATCATTCTTTGTCTGATTTCCTGTCTTTACTCCTTACCTGCTCTATGTAGCTTAATTCATATTTTATTAAAAGAAAAAAGAAAAGAAAAGAAAAAAAGGAAACAAGGGGAAAAAGACAAGAAAATACAACTATGCAATTTTAAGCAGGGATACACTTCTGGGACAATTCTGAAATACTTTGTGGGTCATCCTGTGGAATTACAAGCACCGTCTTACTGGGGTCAGAATGTAACACAGCCACGCCTGGTGGATTCCTGAGGTTAGAGAGAGAGAACCCCAGCAATCAGACAATCTCCTATGCAAGCTGGCGACTGTGGGAAGAAAGAGCTCCCTTTTTACAGGAAGGAATCTCCAGCAGAACAAGGCTCAGGAAGGTACAAGGAGAAAAGAATCTTAAGGCAGTGAGATCTGTGCTAATCCCATTACGGGTTAATCTGCGCTTTGCAGGTCAGTGACAGGAAAAGAAAAAGTAAGTCCAACAGATAACTTCATGCATATGTACTTCTGTTAGTCATTTATCATGATGAAAATAAGGAGAATTATGTTATAATGTCATGGGGATTTATGGTGTGCCAGATACGTGCTTGATAGGGTTTGGCTTTCTTCCTAATAAATTCTGTGAGAGTTACAATTTATACTGCTTTGTCATGTTCACCTTAAGATCTGATGTTACACAATCCATGCAGTAATCTGGTTTAAACCAACTACAGTTGCAGCTTCCCTGGAGCTTCAGCACTGACATGGGGGTCCAGGACAGAGCCAAGAAAAAGTTTTGCATAACCGCAGCAAAGTTTAGCGAACAGGGAAAAAACACAGAAGGTAGCTTTCAGGTCATAGTTAGTAAAACCTGCACGTCCCATACAGCTCTCATTCTGCAATAATCTTTGTTTTAGAGACATGGCTCCATTAACTATACTTTTCAGTTGTATTAATGGTAAGGGCCTGGCAGTGAATCGAAACTCCCTGAAATTAAAGTTTAAAGACAGTTTCTGACTTTGAACAATGACAAACATTAAATATCGGAGAAAAGGCTTAGCTTTTGTCTTGGTATAACCAAAAATACGGCCTACGCATGTGGTTTCATCGCACATCAAAAACAGGAAAGTATCTGGTTTTTAGCTTCAAGCAATAAATAAAGGAATATTTTTCAAGGCAAATATTCCTTTTACTTTTATTGGTGCTATTATATTTCTATTTGGGTTTTTATACAGCCTCTTTTGTATCCACATCCAAATTGCTGATCCCTCTCCAACTAAAAAGCTATTTGGCCCTTCCACATGAAAATCTGCAGATGTATCATCTTCGATTTCGGTTTTCCTGCCACAGAAGCCTTTTGCTTAATCTTACTTGGATGTGTTGCTCCAGGTTTGATCTCAATGGCAGAGCGGCTCCAACTGTCCTTCTCCACCTGCGACATCCTCTCGCGGGTCATCTGGTAGGAATCATCGGTGGCACACACAGTGATCTTGTCCTGGATGCTGCCCTGACCTTCCAGCTGTTCGCGGCCGTCACTACAAAATAAAAAACAGCCAGCTGTTGAACTTCACGGCATTCTGCTGCTTTTTAAAAACATCCTTTAAGTTATCTCAAAGCAGGATGGCAGCGCAGAACCTTTGCAGCAGAAAGTGACTTTGTGGCGGAATCTGGCTAAACCTGTGGTTGCTGTATGTTATGTCACTGTCTAGATTTAGCTCTGCAGCCTGTGACATGTGAGAAAGGCTATATATCCGGGTTCAGAGCAGGACAGACCATGTAGAAAAACCGCCAGGATTAACTTGGCTCCTGTCGGCATGCTTGCAAAACAAGAATCATCTTGGCCAAAAGTAAAAAGTTAAAATAAGAACCTGAGCTCCATTAATGGAGCAAATAAATCAGAGATTTACAGAGCTGCCAAAATCCAACAAACAAACAAAAACAGAACAAAAAAAAAAAAAAAAAAAAGTAGCAATTCCTGCTAATTTGAGACATTTTCACTACACAATAACATAAGTGACCAATGGCCACTCTTTCACTCTGTCCTCCAAATATCAAAACAAATGCAGGGGGCAACGGGAGCAAGATATTGCTGTCATGCTGATGTGCCGTTTCTCTTGGCTGCAGTAACTGGCTGAAATGAAAGCTAGTTAAAGTTCAGGCCACAATTAGCCATCTGGCACCAAGAAGCCGCAACAGAGCATAACCTTTAGTTTCCAAGCATATCCACTCCATAAATAAAGCAACGCGGGTCTCAGTAATGAGAGGTTCGGCCCAGAAATTTACAGGAAATTACAAGTGCCCCATGGTCTGTACGGTAAGATGCAAGCAAACAGTCTCTTCTGATTTGCGAGCATAGGGAGACAGTGTCTTCTGAGGTTATGAGCCACTACAAGAGGATCAGACCACTTACACATCTGGAAGCTCAAAAGTGTACTTTGCAAAATTCTCCACAAATGATGCACAAGCAATACGCAATCCTTCTTCATAACCATTTATGACCCACTGGAAGTGGGTAGTGGTGTACTTTGTTTGCATTTTCTTCTACATTTGGAACATTTTTGGGCCGCAACCTTCAGACAATACGTGGATGCCAGTAGCCATGTATGCAGGCAACCAGCTATCAGACTGAAGGGGGCTGAAAATGTGGATTCAGCAAAAAACAGTATTATAAATCTTCCAGACTGAATCTGAGGCTGGCCTTCACCCAACCAGCCTAAATTGTTGATGCAATGCAAGATGGATCTTGGTTTAAACATTTTTGCAATCCTTTATTTTTCTTTTAGTTTCTTGTTCTTAGCTGATAAGAGGGTTAAAAGTTGGATAAGTTGTCCTTACAGAGAAGCTCTTTTGCATACTTTTGTTGTAATAAGTGATTATTTGAGTTGTTGCCTTCATATCAACCCAAAGCAGTCTAATCATTCTCCTCTGACCTCAACAAGCATTTTCATCCAGAGAATTGCCGATCTCTGCATATTTTATTTTTCTGACCAGTCTCTGTAAATCCTAAAGATAGTTGCGCTTAAATCAGCTTTCTTCCCCATTCTGGTGGTCTGTTTGAACTTCAGTTTACATGCCTAAATGTACTGAGCTGTGGCCATGTGATTGGCTGGTATGTGGGTATGAAGTTTGTGTGTACATCTATTTGGTCTTAATAAGTGATAATAACCAACATAAATGTTAGCAGCATATTTTAAGTCTGCAGGTGGTTCACTGGGGTTGTGTGTGTGTGTGTTCTGGCAAATTCGGTCAGGCATATTGAGCGAGAACTTTTGGCTGCGCTTATCCAGAGAAGAATAGCCAAGTTTGAAGTTTTAACAAAGAGTTCTTTTTTTTTATTGAAAATATTTGCCAAAATTCTTTGCTGATTAATGTAACGGGGAAAAAGGGATTTTTGATTAGTCTTCCATGGTGCTCAAAGTTGGATCTTGATTCAGTGGCGATAATAGTACTCGACTTGTGAAAACAAGTTTCGGATTCATACCTCGACACATACTGATGGATGCAGTCAAAGCTGGCCTGTGGCTGGTCTTTGCTGTCGCTGGACAAGTAAAAGGAAAAGACACGGAGGGCAGAAGGAGACTCTGAAGTGGGAGCTGGGATCTTGATGTACTGTGGAGAAAACAGAGGAAAAGATTTTTATTTTAGCAGATGCAAATAATAACAAAGTCGAATGAATGACCAAGTTGCATAAGCGTGTTAAACGCACCCACAAAACGATAATAAATGTATTCCAGGTTTTCCTGCCAGCTGATTTTGTCCTTAAAACAGCTTATGTAAATATTGTGTGAGCGCATTACCCCGCAAAGTAAAAGAATGGTTTTATTGTTTCATTTGACTGCCAGCTAGTTGCTTTAACTTATCATTTTCCTAAGAGATTAAGCGTTTTTGATCATATTTCAAACTGTCAACTCATTGCAGGGAAAAGCAATTATCTACTCAGCACAATTTTAGGCAAGCTGATGCCAGATGCATTTAAGCCAAGAACACGGGACCATCCAAAGTCAAGGTTTCTGCAATCACCATAAATCTGTGAAGTTTTTATTTTCACAACACAATGCCACAGAAATAAGACTAAGTAACATGCACAATAATGCATAATACCACCAAAGGGAATTTACTTTATTTCATCAACAATTTTACCCAACAGGATGTTAAATGGACAAAAAGCAGACTGAGACTTTGGTTTGTGTGCAAAAGTGAACCCCCCCCCACCCCAAAAAACAAAACAAAACAAAACAAACAAAAAAAAACCCCTATACTGTGCACTGGCTGCCCAGCACAGCAGAGCAGACACATGCAGATAGCATGGTTTCTACAGGAAAGGGAACAACTGTGAAGTTTACCATGAGGAGGATGGGAGGAGGATAAATAAAAACATTAAAAATAGCACACAGAAAATTGGTGCTTTGTGTATTTTGACTTCTCCTGTGCGACAGGGGCTAAGCTAAAACCTCCAAAGGGAGGTGCCCAGGAGACATCCTAACCAGATCACAGAACCACCTCAACTGACTCCTTTTTAGCAGTACTCAGCCACATGATAGGATGTGGTTCTGTGTAGAAACTACGGACAACCAACGTACTGCCACATGGTGATCTTGAGGAAAAGGTTCCTTTATCTTGTTCCACCACCACAACACAAATTAGAATTTCATTTATTCACTGTAGAGCTTACATTAAACTCAAACATTCAGTGACTGAAATTGGAAACATGACAGTACGCCAAATCCCTTTGGGGTTGGGTCAGGAAGAGGACCTGACATTAAAAAAATAAATTAAAATAACAATATTTGTTGCTACCTGCTGTGGCGACCCCTTATGCAAATAATGGAGCGGCTCAAAGTAAGGCAAGGCAAGTTTATTTATATAGCACAATTCAACAGCAAGGTGATTCAAAGTGCTTAGTTTCTACATTACGTTACACACAATGATAAGTCATTAAAACAATTAAAATTCAAACTGGAAGTAACAGCTCTCGCTCCTTTGAGCACCCCCATATTAAATTGGCAAAAATGGTGCAAAATTCAGCAAAATCAACATGGTGGGCTTCCTGTTGGATCTGGAACGCAAGTCGTTTTTTTACTGAACTTTACTGAATTTTATTTAATTTAATTTTGTAGGCGGTGCTATGGTTCTATTTACAGATTTCGTTCCTCAAGCATGTGTAGCTCTTCAAAAGTGCAATTCATTTTTATAAACAACAAACAGAGCAATTTCATTAGCACCTTCATACTGTTTGTTCCCCCCTAAAAATCACACTCATGTGTGCACAGTAGTGTCCTACTGCACACAGGTTGGAAAACGCATACTGAAACCAGGCGACATGTCAAAGTCTGTTAGAGAAGAAATCTGCCAACGCAATGTGATGATTATCTCTGGGGTAAAATGTGGGAGATGAATAAAAACAAAAAAACAAAAACACTACAGTTGCTTGAGAACAAACGCTTGGACTATGACAAATGAGCTGTGGAGAAATACTGCATTAAAATGACAAGGTTTACACACCTTTTAGAAAAAACACAAACATCACTCGCTTCATTTTTTTGTTTTGTTTTCGTAGCATTTCAACACAGTCTCGCATGTACAATGAATCACACACAGTTTCTCTCAGAGGTTTTAGACACTTTGTACTGCTCTGTAACTTTAAATAAATCTCCTTGGGTAAGCAGTGTTTTTAAGAGTCCGCTCCACTGAGGCGTCCATAAGATCTCCTGGCAGACTCAGTGGAGCGCAGCAGAGCCAAGGCTGTAACCTCCAGGGCAGACCAATGCATGTGAGTGCACACACACACACACACACACACACACACACACACACGGAAAAGGGAGCATGAGAAAAAAGTTAGGATCAACGTTGATTTGACCACAGAAAAAGATGTAATTGTAGGTCTGTGAGCAAAGTCCTGAAATATTTACTTTCATTTATGGGAAATTTGTAGAAGTTTTTTTTTTTTTTTTTGAGGGGGCATATGAGTGAGTAAAGGCCACTTCATCAGCTACAGGAAATACAGTGACTGAGTTGAGTCTCAGAGTTCAGAAGACATCCACATTGTCATCGCAGTCTCCTAACAGTGGCCGGGGGGGATCAGCAGTTTCATATCGGCCCATTCTTCATGCTGCTGGCAGCTGTGGCGTCCTTTTGGGTTGGGAAGCAGCTTAAAGTGCAGATATCACGGGGGATTTCCTCTGTTTTCTCCTTTTCTGTCTCCTCACTACATGACTCTGGTTTCATTCAGAACACAATGTGCAGTCCCTGCTCAGATTTTTCCAGCTCCAAGTGTGGACGTGACACAGATGCTCGGGCTTGGGCATTAGCACTGAACGGCACAAACACATACCACAGAATGTAGTTTCTAAGTTACTTAAGCTGAATATAATCTAAAAAAAGAATCAGACTCTAAAATAGAACTTATGATTGGTATGCATGCCCTGTTAGAAATTACTTTGTTTTCATTAGGTATATATTTACATTTAAATGGCAGCAATTACACAACTTTAGGAGCCAAAAATGATCACGCTGGTATGAGATCCCTCAGTTTTCCATTAAACTCACATTCTCACATCTCTGCCTTTATTGACACTTTTTCACTTTGCACATGTTCAAATGCGCATTAATGCAAATATCCAAGCAGCCAATCACATGGCAGCATCTCAATGCATTTAAGCTCAAAGTTCAAAATATTAAGAACCATTTATTTATCCCAATTAATGGATGATCAAATTGTTTATTTTGAACGTCACCGAAGTGTCAGACTGCCACACTTTGTAAAAGCAGTAACTTATTTTTGGCAATTCTGACATTTTTAAACCATTTTTCTTGTTTCTTGCTTTTCCCCCACCACTATTTGATATTAACTGCTCATGTTTTTAATTTAAAGCTTCGATTAGCTCAACAAAAGATTAACTCCTTTATGTTTCACCTGGGTGGAAAACAGTTTCTATTGCTTGCCCCCTCTATATACAGAGATACAAATGTTGAGTGCATTTTGGATAAATTAGCAAGTATAATATGGTCTCATGTGAAGAGCTGAAGGTGAGGAACTGATGATAATATATTGTTTATATATCAGTTTTTAAAAATCAAAAGTCTCTACATATCTAGAATGAAGACATATGCTATGTTTTACGTGTGTACCACTTTAAAGAAACAACAAGAGCCTCATAGGCTATTAAACCGAACAAAACTAATACTGTTATAGGGAATTCTGATCTACTCTCATTCAGCTGTGTGGCCCATTACCTCTGTGTATTTGCCTTTAAGTCACCTCAGATGTTTTGCAAGTGTGCAACAAAGAACAGACGTTGGGTCTCTTTTCTTATCAGCCTGCTGCACATGTCTCTACTTGCAGGCTTTCATCACAGGAATTTATACAACCTATATTTAGCTTAACTCGGATGGGACAGAGCAGTTTACATGTAGCTACACAGGTGGATCTCAGTTCCTGAAAAAGTTGTGTTTCTAATTCAGCCTTTGCTGAACTGTGTAATGTTTTTCTGAGATAGTCCTGCAAGTTAACACTGGATGTCTCATTGTTTATAAGAAAATGGAATACAAAAACATGTTGATTACACAGGGGAGAAGACCAAAAGCATTCCCCCCCCACCATAAGACATTTCTGTTAATGATTCATAAGGCGATGCCTGCATTTTCTTCAAAGCAAAAAAACAAAACAGAACAGAACAGAACAGCAATAAAGTTTAAAGTCTTGCAAGTTAAACAACCACATTAGGCACACAAATAAAAATGCTGATTTACATACAGATGTCACTGCAATCACTAACGCTTAGTGCATCTCTGTCAGTCCAAATCATTTTACACCTACAGCTTATTTCACGCAACAACCACTTAAGCTGCAAAACCAGAGAAGCAGCCATTAAATAAGAGCTCATGTTTCATCTGAAAAAGCAGAGAAACAGTCTGAGACAAGCAAGGGAAAAAAAAAAAATCTATTAGTTGATCAAACAGAAAAGCACTCATAAACTGTTTTGAGAAATATAATTATTATATTTACATCTAAAAGTAAAATCACAATTACAAAAAAGTAACTGAACAAACAAACAAACTGTGCTGCCCAGTAAGACTCAGAGTAAGACTCAGAGCACACTAGATTATTATAGTGTATTATAGTGTGTTGGGGACCATGACCTGTCTCATCATGATCCACTCATGTACAGTGGGGCAAAAAAGTATTTAGTCAGCCACCGATTGTGCAAGTTCCCCCACCTAAAATGATGACAGAGGTCAGTAATTTGCACCAGAGGTACACTTCAACTGTGAGAGACAGAATGTGAAAAAAAAAATCCATGAATCCACATGGTAGGATTTGTAAAGAATTTATTCGTAAATCAGGGTGGAAAATAAGTATTTGGTCAATAACAAAAATACAACTCAATACTTTGTAACATAACCTTTGTTGGCAATAACAGAGGTCAAACGTTTACTATAGGTCTTTACCAGGTTTGCACACACAGTAGCTGGTATTTTGGCCCATTCCTCCATGCAGATCTTCTCGAGAGCAGTGATGTTTTGGGGCTGTCGCCGAGCAACACGGACTTTCAACTCCCGCCACAGATTTTCTATGGGGTTGAGGTCTGGAGTGTCATGATTCGGCCGTGTGGCAGGCAGGATGAGGACCCAAATTGCAAACTCACACACACGGGGGATAAACTCAAAATGCAGCTTTATTGCTGATAAGTGATAAACAATAACGATGATACAAAAAGCAATACAAAACTACACTAAACTGGGAAAAGCTAAAGTAACATATACTGGAAGACACGGGGAGAACCACACACGGCATGAGGGAGAACGCGACGCCGAACAGAGGAAGACGCAGACAGAAATACACAGAGGGTTAACGAGGAAAGTGGGAACACACGGGGAACACAGCTGACACAGATAACCATAACGAGACAGGGCGGGGTGAACATAACACTGACGGGTACAGGCACAGAGGTTCAGACAGGAGGAGAGAGAGCACGGGGAAAACACAGACATAACGGGCTGGGGAAACATGAAACAACCACAAAGGGAGACGAGGGCTCATAAATACATAGAGGGCACACAGGGGGGAGAGAGAGCACGGGGAGAACTTAGACATAAAGGGCAGGGGAAACATGGAATAAAACATAAGGAGAGACGAGGGCTCACAGATACACAGAGGGGCACACAGGGGGTAAAAGCCATGAAGGGAAAACACTTAGGGAACAACACAACAGGGCAACTCAGAAAACATGGTCTAAATAAGGAACGAATATACAAAAATACATGGAAACTAAGAATACTGGGCCAACACGGCCCAGGACCATGACATCACCCCCCCCTTAAGGGCTGGCTCCCGACAGCCCAAACCCGAGAAACAAAAACAAAAACAGAAAACAACCCACCCAGGGCGGGAGGCGGGGGACCAGGACGGAGGGACCAGAACGGGAAACAAAACAAACAACAGAAAACACAGGAGCACATGACCATAGTCAAAATAAAGTTCAGGGGGCCGACCCAGAGCCCACAGGCACAAGAGTTCACGGGTCACACGGTCGGGGGGCCGACCAGGCGGGTAGCACAGGTGGCAGAGCTGGTCCGGAGGCCGGCCGTGCGGAAGGCAGCGGCGGCGGCGAAGGAGACGACGGAGCAGTTCAGGGGGCCGGCCGCGCGGAAGGCAGCGGCGGCGGCAGAGGAGACGACGGAGCAGTTCAGGGGGCCGGCCGCGCGGAAGGCAGCGGCGGCTCTCCAGTGTCAGGCGTGCTGGCCATGGCCCGGTGGGCACAGGACCAGACGAAGCACAGGCTGAAGACTCAGAGGCTGCTGCAGCTGACGAAGGCTCGGAGGCTGCTGCAGCTGACGAAGGCTCGGAGGCTGCTGCAGCTGACGAAGGCTCTGAGGCTGCTGCAGCGGGCGAAGGCTCTGAGGCTGCTGCAGCGGGCGAAGGCTCTGAGGCGGCTGCAGCGGGCGAAGGCTCTGAGGCGGCTGCAGCGGGCGAAGGCTCTGAGGCTGCAGCGGGCGAAGCACAGGCTGGACTAGGCGTAGCAGAAGGTGGCTGGATGGGCTCCTCGGGCCCTCCAGCTGATGTGGCATGGTGCTGGACGGGCCCCTCGGGCCCTCCAGCGGAGACAGGAGGCTGAACGGGCCCCTCGGACCCTCCAGCTGACGTGGCATGAGGCTGGTGCGGTTCTCCCGAACCCCCAGCTGACGAGGAAGGTGGCTGAACGGGCCCCTCGGACCCTCCAGCGGAGACAGGAGGCTGAACGGGCCCCTCGGACCCTCCAGCGGAGACAGGAGGCTGAACGGGCCCCTCGGACCCTCCAGCTGACGAGGTAGAAGGCGGCGTGGGAGCCGCGGAGTCCTGGATGAGCTCATCCGAGCTCCCAGCAGGAGTTGATGCAGAGCCAGAGAGATTTGAGACCCCCGGCTGAATGTTAGGCTGACCAGCGGACCGTACTGCTATCGGGGACTGGGCTACAGGAGCTACTGGAGCCTGCGCTACAGGCGGCACTGGAGCTACTGGGGCCTGCGCTACAGGCGGCACTGGAGCTACTGGGGCCTGCGCTACAGGCGGCACTGGAGCTACTGGGGACTGAACCGGGGGTGACACTGGTGTACTGGGGTGAAGGCAGCGAGGATGCAGTCTCTCTCTCAAGGGAGGATCGAATGATTTAGCGATAAATCTTGACGGGAAAAGATGCTGATGCTGAGAATACCAGGCAGCGGGGGCTTCCAGGAGGGTAGCTGACTGAACTGAGGGTGGCTGCGAGGGAGCTAACTGAACTGAGGGTGGCTGCGAGGGAGCTAACTGAACTGAGGGTGGCTGCGAGGAAGCTAACTGAACTGAGGGTGGCTGCGCCGGCGATAAGCAGCTCGCGTCGACATCCGCCACACAAAACACAGCCCCTGAGCGAACAGTCACTATGTCTGGAAAAGACACAGAGTCCTCACTCACCACAGCAGGTGAATTGGAAGTCCGAGTGTCCGGCTGTGGGGTGGTGCGTCGTTGTACAGTGTCTCCGGAGTCCAAACAAAAGGGGACAGAATTATCCGAGCCCGGTGTTAAAAAAACAGAGCCACTCACAGTTGTGCACGGGTTAAGAAGTCCGGGATCCGAAGGCTCGGGCTGAGAGTGTGACACACGGTCACTCTCTCCCAGGGGTGAAAACTGCTCCGCTGCTCGGGAACGGCGACGACGTGAACGCCGTTTTCTCCGGGAAGGGGGAGGAGACGAGCCGGGCCGCGAATCCGTCAGCGGGCCGGGCTGAACATCCTCCGGCTCTTCGTACAGGAGCGACCGCTCCGGGAGGACGCCTACAGTGGAGACGAGGAAGTCCTGGATGTGGGGGTGGAGCGCGCCGAATAGCCACGGGAGTCCGGACACCATCCGCTGTAGGCGGACGGCTACGGTCTCCCGGTACTCACCCTCGGGCAGCACCACCCACTCCTGACAGTGGTACTCCACTGTATAAATCAGATCCTCCCGGAGGTCAGCGGAGGGGTTGTGAATTGCTGGGTCCATATCGTGGTCGCGTTCTTCTGTCATGATTCGGCCGTGTGGCAGGCAGGATGAGGACCCAAATTGCAAACTCACACACACGGGGGATAAACTCAAAATGCAGCTTTATTGCTGATAAGTGATAAACAATAACGATGATACAAAAAGCAATACAAAACTACACTAAACTGGGAAAAGCTAAAGTAACATATACTGGAAGACACGGGGAGAACCACACACGGCATGAGGGAGAACGCGACGCCGAACAGAGGAAGACGCAGACAGAAATACACAGAGGGTTAACGAGGAAAGTGGGAACACACGGGGAACACAGCTGACACAGATAACCATAACGAGACAGGGCGGGGTGAACATAACACTGACGGGTACAGGCACAGAGGTTCAGACAGGAGGAGAGAGAGCACGGGGAAAACACAGACATAACGGGCTGGGGAAACATGAAACAACCACAAAGGGAGACGAGGGCTCATAAATACATAGAGGGCACACAGGGGGGAGAGAGAGCACGGGGAGAACTTAGACATAAAGGGCAGGGGAAACATGGAATAAAACATAAGGAGAGACGAGGGCTCACAGATACACAGAGGGGCACACAGGGGGTAAAAGCCATGAAGGGAAAACACTTAGGGAACAACACAACAGGGCAACTCAGAAAACATGGTCTAAATAAGGAACGAATATACAAAAATACATGGAAACTAAGAATACTGGGCCAACACGGCCCAGGACCATGACATGGAGACTGGCTAGGCCACTCCAGGACTTTCAAATGCTTCTTACGGAGCCACTCCTTTGTTGCCCGGGCAGTGTGTTTTGGATCATTGTCATGTTGGAAGACCCAGCCTCGTTTCATCTTCAGAGTTCTCACTGATGGAAGGAGGTTTTGGCTCAAAATCTCACGATACATGGCCCCATTCATTCTGTCCTTAACACGGATCAGTCGTCCTGTCCCCTTGGCAGAAAAACAGCCCCATAGCATGATGTTTCCACCCCCATGCTTCACAGTAGGTATGGTGTTCTTGGGATGCAACTCAGTATTCTTCTTCCTCCAAACACGACGAGTTGAGTTTATACCAAAAAGTTCTACTTTGGTTTCATCTGACCACATGACATTCTCCCAATCCTCTGCTGTATCATCCATGTGCTCTCTGGCAAACTTCAGACGGGCCTGGACATGCACTGGCTTCAGCAGCGGAACACGTCTGGCACTGCGGGATTTGATTCCCTGCCGTTGTAGTGTGTTACTGATGGTGACCTTTGTTACTTTGGTCCCAGCTCTCTGCAGGTCATTCACCAGGTCCCCCCGTGTGGTTCTGGGATCTTTGCTCATCGTTCTCATGATCATTTTGACCCCACGGGATGAGATCTTGCGTGGAGCCCCAGATCGAGGGAGATTATCAGTGGTCTTGTATGTCTTCCATTTTCTGATGATTGCTCCCACAGTTGATTTTTTCACACCAAGCTGCTTGCCTATTGTAGATTCACTCTTCCCAGTCTGGTGCAGGTCTACAATACTTTTCCTGGTGTCCTTCGAAAGCTCTTTGGTCTTGGCCATGGCGGAGTTTGGAGTCTGACTGTTTGAGGCTGTGGACAGGTGTCTTTTATACAGATGATGAGTTCAAACAGGTGCCATTCATACAGGTAACGAGTGGGGGACAGAAAAGCTTCTTCCAGAAGACGTTACAGGTCTGTGAGAGCCAGAGATTTTCCTTGTTTGAGGTGACCAAATACTTATTTTCCACCCTAATTTACGAATAAATTCTTTACAAATCCTACCATGTGGATTCATGGATTTTTTTTTCACATTCTGTCTCTCACAGTTGAAGTGTACCTCTGGTGCAAATTACTGACCTCTGTCATCATTTTAAGTGGGGGAACTTGCACAATCGGTGGATGACTAAATATTTTTTTGCCCCACTGTATATTGTTTATTTCTTCTTTTGTCGCTCATATATTGTGTGTTTTACATTGCTGTGCTTGAGAGACACCGTCGACCAGAACCAAAATCCTACTATGTGTTTGCACATATATTTGACCAATAAATGCGATTCTGATTCTCTGCATCACCTCCTGCAACTCTAGTTAGGGACTTCTGGATAACATCTGGATGTGGATAGCATCTATTCTATCTATTACACACGATAGCTAAACATTAGTCAAACAAATACAAACATTAGTAATTCTGATACTGTAAATCTGATATCTGTACTTCTTTGTCACTCTTAACATGAAAAAGTAAAATTGTATTATTGGTATTAAAGTCTTAAATTAAACCTTCAGAGGTACTCTGTTAGCGTGCTAACAAGCTTAACTAAACTTAAGAACACAGAAAATACTATGCTAAATATTAGCACACGTAACAGGAAATTTATACTTGTGTTAAATGTATGACTTTGGTCATTCGTAACCAAAAACACCCCAGAAACACTACAACATAACTTATGCCGTAACCTGATGTGCACCTCCCTGGAAATGTAACTACACATAGGGTTAACACAGCTCAGAGCTGTTTTGATTGGCCTGTTCAGTACTGTCTAATACTCCTGTGCAGCTACTTTTTCACTGCAGGTTTTGGATTTAATCAGTGACAAAATAATCATCATAGCTTCAATATAATAACTCACTGCTGTCAGCAAATTTCTAGAGGGAGATGCAAAAACTTTCAGAATGGATGTGAGATAATGTACGAAGGAGTCGAAAACCCAGAGGGACAAATGATTGCCTGAATATTCTTTGAAAATTTAAAATGCTAACCACAACAAAGAGAAGCATTCAAAGATGGAAAAAGTCCCCACGTTTTAATTGTATGTGGGTGGTACCACATATGAAACATCGGGACATTGCCAGAAGATAATTAACATATAAAACACCACGTAAAAGCATCAAAGCTGGTAATAGCGTTGGCCATTCATGAAAGTTAGGTTGAAGCCTCTACAATGATTCAGCGCCTAAATCTAAGTCAGTCATAAGCCCGTACATTACTGAGCTGCTAGTGTTGACTGAAGAAGACAAGGAAGAATCAATAAGGAAAAAAAGAAATCAACATCCCACAAAGAGGAAAGGGTTTAAAGTCTGCCTCCAATGGGCTGCTGACTGGGAAAAAAATGGATCTCCCTGTTGAAGCTCAGTCTGGGGGGAGTTCTTTTTTTCTCCTCGTCTTTTCTCATGTTGTGCATTTTCCATTGTTGTTCAGTTCCGGGTCGCTGCTCGTGCGGCTGACCGGCCAGCTACCTAGCCTGACCGGTCTCCCCAATGTGATGTTTGTGTATTGTATGTACGGTCGGCAAGGTCAGTCTCTTATTTGCCCCTTGGGGATAAATAAAGTCTTCTGACTGTGTTATCATGAGACACGTTTACATCTCTAAACATTGGCCCCACCCACGAGCTTCAGCTTAACAGCAAACCATTATGTCATAGATCCTACAGTTGTAGAGTCAAAGCCCCCAACTCAAGGAAACCTCTGATCAACAGTCCTTCAGACAGGGCATCACACAGCAGATCTCTGTCAGCTTAGAGACCAATGTAACGTTGGATTCACCAAGAAAACAAGACGCAAACATCGTTCTGCTAATTGTGTTAGTTCATGATACATTTTGTTTGATCGTAATTTAATCACCTGACTCTTAAAAGCCCATATATGCAAATGACATAATGAAATAATGAAGTATTTAAAGTCATAAAGTTAAAGTACCACTCTGTGAATACATAGACAGCCCTCACTGCAGGAGGGGAGACCAGATCACCTCCTCGCTAATTAGCACACAAAACCCCTGAACGACCGATTTAAGCTACTTTCTTGACCTGTGGAGAACATTCTCCAACCCACTGCGATCTGCATATTCAACCTGAAACTCAACCACCTTAGAATCACCTAATATGCATGTCTTTGGACTTTGGGAGGAAGTTGGAGCACCTGGAGAGAACATGCAAACTGCACACAGAAAGCCCCAAAGTGGATTCAAGCCCAGGGCCCTCTCGCTGCGAGGTGACAGTCCTAACCACCCGGAACTAAATTTGTAGTTTTGCCATTTCAATATATTTTATCAACAGAAAACATTTTCTGTCTTATTGCATAATAAAAACTCAAAATAAACACAGAAACATGGTGTTCATGTGAGTTAGATGGTGATGAGTCGTGCTGCTTGATTTGAATATGACTTCCAATGTAATCTGACTTTCACGTGAAGCCTGATAAGCATTCATGGGTGATATGTGACAGCAGGAAGGTGACTAAGCACCACACTTCACAGGACAGAAGAAATTATACTGGTGGTATTTTTAAAAAAACAAAAAACAAACTAAAAATCTGCACATTAACTTTTCTTTTTTTAGCAGCATATGTTTTTGTCAGCTTACAGCTGAGTTCACACATAAAACTTTGCAAATGTAAGGCACTTCTAGGTGAAAATTAGAAGTCTGTAATTGCCAAGAGCATCCACTTTTGGATGCTGCCGCTTCTTCAGTCAGGAGTTCATCATTACAGGATGTTTTCACAGTAACTTTCAATAATTTATGGACTGTTGTGCTGCGTGCCGTCACAAGACTACAGCTGTCACAGATGCCCCGTCACGCAGTGCACGTAGGAGCAGTAGCTGGCTGCTCCACAGGCAGACATCTAGATCCCCACCGTCCAAACTACAACAATCACTCTTGTTCCCAGCCACTGGGGCCCATGCCAAAGCCAAGCGTATTCTCTTGAGAGACAAACACTGCAAATCAAACCCAGAGAGGCACTCGAACAAAAGGACTGGGCACTTTAAGAGTTCAACTGACCGTGAATAATGAAATATTTATTGTCTTCCTCTGAAGTGAAATATCCAAAGAATCTGTGGGGTTGCTTCTGATCTTTGTGCTTTTTAAATGAGGCAAAAAGAAAACCAGATTAACCAAACAGGGCGCAAGTAATCAGGACGGTTAGGTATTCTACAAATATTAACAAAGGTCTCGTCTTAAGAAATTTTTGTAATAAAAATTGCTTTGAAAGAGACTTCTGACCTCAGTAATGCTCGGTGACCCCAGAGGCCACAAGGCAAAGAGGCAAAGCAAGCAGAGCCTGAATCTGACAAATGTTTCTGTTATCCCAAATCGAGAGATAACAGAACTCATCATTCTTTTTTATTGTAAGTTAGACAGTTGGGCAGCCTTGTTCCAGTTTCTGCCTTTTCACTAATTCCCCCACCATCAAATATTATGCCTCTCCTAAATCGGGTCTGTGGTACAAAGTCCAAATGTCAGTCTGTGTCTCATCATTGTCATAGGTTTCACCATTCGTTTCCTTTGAGCTTTTCCGTTTCATCCGTGTTCTTCAACTGTTAACGATTTAAAATCAGGTTAAAATGGTCGTAAAAGGTGCCATTTTCCCAACTAAAATGTGCAAGCTCATAGGAAAGAGACATCAGTCAATCAAATCTAAATCTGCCTAATTAAATAAAGACACCTGTGTGATCACACCAGCCCATCAAATAAGAAACCCAACATTGCCACGCAGTGATAAATGAGCACCGAGTTTAACTGCAGTGTTCACTTTAATGTAATTTTCCGGATCTCAGTTTCTGCACCAAGAGTAGGTCACTCCCTTTATTGCACACACAAATCCATTCCCTCAGGCCTCCAACAGTTTTAATCATGATCTTTCCATATTTATCATGTTACATATTAGGCCGAATAAATGAGCAGACATTTAAACTTTCACCCCCTTGGACTGTGTAAGGGAACGCAGCAGCAGTTTAAGGCTTGGGAAATCTATACTTGGATTTCTCTCGGTTTCTTGAATGTTGAGCTGAATGCCACATCTGTGCAAACAAACGAAAAAAATAAATAAATAGAAGTACATATTTTATGTTTACACAAAATTTTGCATTTGTACACCTCCATACAAGCTGCAACTTGTTGCTGAAGAGTATTGTGCTACTCACTATCCCATTATAATCTATAATGCAACTTCATGTACAGATGGTCAAATCCTGGCAAGAATTAAATTTGTTTAATGAGTTTTAGGACAAAATACTGTCAGATAATGAGACAGCAGTTGTATTTTCAGGTTCATGTGACGGGAAACAAACAAGGAGAATAAAGAGAGACATCTTGCACGTAGCACACAGCAGGAAATAATCCACTTCAAAAGCATTCAAGCTACATGCTTCGTGTGGTTTAGGCCACAGGCAGTATAAAAGATGTACGTGGCCTCCGTGATGGCACTCACTGGTTTTGTACTACAGATTTTCAAGTCTCCGTTATTTTAAACGAAGCGTGGAGTGCAAACACCAACATTGGCAGGCTTGGTTAAAAAACCGCATTCGCAAACTGCAGCACAATCCAGTGAGCACAACAGTCCAACAGCTGGGTGTAACATACAGATAGATATCTGCTAATTACTGCGGAAAACAAGACTGAAAATAACCCCCCCACTACAATTTAATTCACCAAAACTGAAGCGCAAAGCTTTTGCCTGGTCTCTACTATAAAACAAGTCATTAGTCATAAAATCCATTAAACCCCCCTATAGAGTAATCTATAGAGGCTAAAGCTGTTCCTTAAACTGGGATGTAAACGTGCCTTTTAACGCTGTACAGTCGGGCTTTTTCAGTCTGTGGGGTTCGACTCACTTTTGAAGCCAGACCTGCCACATAGCAGCAAGCTGACATAGCAGGTGAACTACGGTGGTGTTGTGACGCAGTTCTGATTTATTTTAAATGAAATGTTGTCAACCCAACCCTACATACTCCAAGAGCCCTTTACCTCGGAAAGTATTCATAGTAGGATGGCTGCAGTCACCCGTGCTATCCTTACACGTGTTTCACTGGACATTAAAGGGTGGGAGGTTAAGAACTGGCAGGTTAAGGTCTATTCATCTAATCAGACTTTTGCATTGTTGCATACAGATGATGAGTAATGTCTAGAGAAGTTCACGGCTTCAGTGCATGTGTAACTATAGTCTAAGCACATCATAATGACTGGGTTAGGTGCGACTGACAGACTGTTTCACCAATGACGGGCACGTGAGCGGGATTTATGGCTCCGTGCGCTGTCTGGCTCGGTCCAGTTTACAGATTCAGACTTGCTTGATCACTAAAGCATCCATGCAATCTTTTTTTGTTTAATTCTTAAAAAAAACCCTAGCAATAACTCTTACCCACCATAGTTAGGTATACAACGAGCTACACCCTAATTTTATTCAAAATGAGTTATCCTTCGAGGTTGATCCCACCTAACGCAGTAAATACACTGTACTTCAGCTGAAGGCAAACAATAGTTTATGAGTAAGTACCCCTGCCTCCACAATGCCAGCTTTTTATTTTTCCCCACACCGTCTGTTTCTGAGTTTTAGACCACAGCTGAGAGATAACGCTGCCATAAATTGCATGACTTGGAAGCTCAGAAGTGTGTGGGCAGATCTTTGAAAAGTGGCTGTCTTTACATACTGCTCCGAGAGCAGAATGAGTGCAAATGTACATCCTCACAAGTCCGCATTTGCAAGATTTCAAACCTCAAAAACAAGCTGATGCACCAGGGACACTGACAATGTTTGCAGACATTGGACAGCTTCTTTCCAGCATATCTAAACATTGAATCTTAGTTTGTAAAGCTTGCACAATCTTGCAAAACCTCCATTTTAATTAGACAGAGTTTCAAAACTGAACAACTTTCATCCCAGACAAAGCCACTCACTTGCACACACAAGATTTTTAATTTCTACCTGAAAAATAGTCCCCATGCAACCCACAGCTGTTCCTGAAGGAAAAGAATCAGCTGCTGGGTTTTTGACACAGTAAAAGTTGAGTCTGTCAGCCTCTGTGGTGACTGTATCTTAATGAGCCACAGTTCACTCTCTACTGTCATAAATGTCTCCACATGTTGAAGGTGCAGGACGGGAAAGGCTCATTTTCCTGGCTTTATCAAACTATAAAGTCAATTGAACAAAAACTGTGAGAGACTGCTGTCGGTGCACAGGGCTTATGTTTCCTGCTAGCTTTTGGTTGAATGTGGGGTCTGGGTGTAGATCTCATGCAGGCTATTGTTTCCACATCCTCTGCAGCCTGAGTAATGGCCTTCTGAAAACAGGCCGTCTTTTGTCCTGGCCTCCCCGGCTCCAGAGTGAGATGCCATGGCACTGCTTCCCTTTCTGGTTGATAGGAGGAGGAGAAGGTGGAGGAGGGAGTGAAACCTGTCGCCACCACCACTGTCTGTTATCAGCAGGAGGCAAGTCACTCTGAACTGGTTGCTAATGCAAACTGTGCATGTGTGTCTGTGCTAATCCAGCATGAGCAAAGAGGCTCAGCTCCAGCTCGTCTCACCGGGGCGTAATCAGCATTACTGCCACTCATAAGGGTGAAGGGGGAGAAAGGCCAAAGTGTAGCTATCAGCCAAACATCTCCACCACTGGTTTAAAGACAGACACACACACACGCTCAGACAGCCAGCCAACCACCACCCTCATCCTCACCACACTTCAGTAAACACTACTTCTCATCATCTCATCGCAAACAAAAGGGCCGAATCGTTCCCAGGGCCACAAGTTGACACATGCCATTTAAGACAAGTCCCCTCCACAATGGAGGACAGAGATACAAAACACAATGTGTGTCTGTGTTTCAGGCTGCTTGGAGGAGAGGGGGCAGGGGGTGGCAGAGCCGAAGAGAAACATACAAAGAGAGAAACCAGTGATTTTGAGTGTTTTTATGCAGGCGTGCGTTTATGATCCCACAGTCAATCAGTCAATGCTTGGAGCTATACTGTGTCTTCTCTCTTGCCGAGTTCCACATGCCGACACTGCGTGATTAATGTGGCTGCCATGAGTGGGAGACAGTGCATGTAATCAAGCCCCAGCCTGTAATCACCCTCCATTCCTTTTCATTTGCAGTTTCACAGAGGGGCAGAGCTGCTGCCAGACCTGCAAGCTCCAGCACTGGGGCGGAAGAGGCTGATATGAAGGAAAAGGAGGAAGTGGTGCTGCGCCACAAGAATCCCTCGAGGTTTCTCCCCCCTATAATGCCAAGAACGATACATCTCTGGCAGGTGCCCGAGGGCCAGACTGCCAACTTCAACAAATTGTGGGTCACTGTTCCTGACAAAATGTCACTCCTTCCACCCTCCAAACTAAGCAGGATCCTCCCCTGAAGGGTATGTTACCCAACGTACCATGATGCACGTGTGCAGGGGCGGGGAGAGACAAGTGGCCCTTTACACCTCATTAACTTGTGTGTGAAGTTTTCACATAAGGGAATTAGACAGGAATCGGGATAAGTGAACCAAAATGTGCTCTGGATCTCCGAGCTGCTTGATTGGACAGAGGACGCTTTTCCAGAGCTAATGAATCTCAGAGGAACGCCCGCATTTTTTATTAAAATAAATCAAAACAAAAAAACCTCACCAACACATAAATAATCTGGTCAGCACATAAGAATATTCACAAGAAAGAGCACTGATTTTTTTTCCCCCTCAGAAGACAGCATTTTCTAAACATGCTGAAGGAGGTGTGCAGTCATTTTTCTTGAGAGGCCTGGTATTTTGTTGTTGTGGGTGTTTAGATTTCATATGCATTTTGTATATCTTGTATTTTATGTTGTATTTGTTGCATTTAAAAAAATATGCTTTAAGTTGGCATGGGTGCTAGCTTGGACAGACAATGTACTACAAAGCAAGCTCAAGACAGCCAGACTTCATTCATCTCAGCTCCCTTAACTAAACTTAAAAGCTCAGTCAGATAACTGGTATCACAACGGTGGTAATCGACTTTCTCTGTTAACTCAGACTTTCTGCTTCAGGATCTGGACATGCTCACATTAAAAGGTGCGCCTGGCACATTATTTGATTCCCCACCCAAGACAACAGCTACACATCGACCTTTGGATTTAAACATTAATATAGTCAGTCAGGTTACTTAGGGTGATCATCCTAATAAATTAGATATTCAAACCACTTTAATATGTCGTCAGATCAAAGGGAAATTTTATTGCTTAAATAGGTATCACTGGTGATAAATAGCCATAAACGTAACTGATCAATTTTCTAACCTAACCTCTGTTAGCTGCTGTTCTTGGAGTTGGAGATTAAAGTAGGGCTGAACGATATATCGCATTTGCGATAATATCGCGACATGATCAAGTGCAATTTTCTAACCGCAAAGGCTGCGATTATACTCTGGACATGTCCAAATTCATGGGCTGCACCTCCTGAGGCCGCATTTGTAGACCGATTACGTCACAGCGACGCGCCGAAGGCTGTCCAAATTACTACCATATCCCAGAATTCATAGCGCGGCCCAGCCAAACTCCAGTTTCCAGCAATGGCGGCCGCTACTAAGTTTTAAAATTACTCATACTAATCTTTCAGGGTCACAAAATAAACTTTTAACATATTTTCAGGCGAGAAAGTAGTTATGTAAACATCAAATATCTGCTCGGTTTATCAAGATATCCCATATTTGCAAAAGTGCTTCGACGTTTTCAGAGGCGTCTGCTACCCACCAGCTCGACAGCTAGCCGGGAGCTCGAGGGTTACTGATGCGGCCGAGAACGGCACAACTCCCGGCACATCATTTTCAGATCACCGCGGAGTTTCGCTGCTCGGGTTAAACGTAATATATAAGTCACTTAGACAACCTAAAAATGTTATTGTTGGGCTTTTTTCAGTGTTTTGTTTGTTCGTGAGTAAATCGGTTTGGCTGAGATTAAAGTTATTAGATTAGATAAAATAAAACTTTATTAATCCCCCGGGTGGGTTCCTCCTTGGTTTTCACACAGCTGACTAAACGTCAAACAGAAAACTTATTAAACAGAAGTATGAGACAGTCGAGAATTTACACCAGTGTCTGGTTATATTTTAGATAGCAAGAAGCAGACGGCCAAGTTTATTAAACTCCACCGAGACAGCGGTGACGCTAATCAGAACTAGACCGTCCAATTTCACGCCTTTAAATTTTAAAGGCGTGTTTGTGTGTGTGTTTATACAATTGCTATTATGTTTGCACTTTATGTGTAATGTTACTGACTGCAGAGATCAGTAAGATGTGTGTATTTTTTATTTATTAGTTTTATTTATTTAATATTATTTTTTAATTTAATGACTGTCTAGTAGTTCACAGATGTCGAAAAACTGAGTGTGGTAAAGCCACTGATTTTTTTTATGTATATTTCTGCAATCTGCACATTGTACTGACTTTCATTTTAATGTTTACACCAGGGTTCCTTGTCAGCACTTTATGCTCAGATGTTTGTAAGCTAAAAATAAACTATTGTGTATGTTCAAATATACTGTTGTGATTGAAGAAGTTAAATAAAAATGTCAGTCATCAATTCATGCATCACCTCATGTCATCATAACAGAGGTCTGTCTTCCAGGAAAGAACAGTTTAAAATTAATGTAATATAGTATTGGCCATACTATATGATGTATTGCTTGTCTTTGTTTAATAATACAGAAGACAAAGACCTTAAAAAATAATCGCATATCGCATCGCAATCGCAATATTGGGGCAAAAAAAATCGCAATTAGATTATTTTCCATAATCGTTCAGCCCTAGATTAAAGCCAAGCATGAAAACACTACAAATGTTCTGTATCACCAACTGAAAGTATGTAAATTCCACTGACAATGCAGTATGTGCTGCAGAAACTTTATAGCTGGGCTTCCTTCAGTGGCTTTAGCAAGTCGTAAGTCATACAGGCCAAGAGACAGGCTGGTGACCCCCTGCCAACCTCTGGTTGCTAGGGAAAATGTCTATTCCTGGACTGGTTGGTGAGCTGTTGCTTGGTGTCGCTAGGTGAAACTGCTAACATGTACTTTCAGTTGCTTTAGTCGCCAGCAGGTTGCCTCAGTGTGTTTTGCTGAATAAGTTGGAAGTTCTAAGCTCCCAGATGGAATTTGGATCTGGAATTGTATCTGGAACAACCCAAGATGGTGCCAATGAACGTAAACTGTAGTAAAACTGCAAAAATTTTTTACTTTTACTTTACTGGAACTATTATGGATTTGTGACGTGCTAAATAAGTTATCCACAGACTTTGTAGCCAATTTCACCTACCAACTCCTCCAAAACCTCCAGCAGCCGCTCACCGAATGGTTGAGGAATACTCACGTTTCAATAGAAACCTGTAGTTGCTAGAGGTCATTACCGATTAGTCTACAGACATGTGTGACTGAGGCTTGCAGCTTAAAAGCTTCATGCTATGAACATTTTTCCTTCCCCAGAGAACACAGAACTTTAAACACACTGTAAATAAAAGAATTATGAAAAGTTCCGATTAGGGCTGGACGATATTATACCGCTCACGGTAATACCGGTAGAATGTTGGGCAACGATAAGAAAATAAAATATCGCAATAGAATATGGGTAAAATGCACATGCGCAGTGCCTTTGTTTTCATGCGCACATGGCCGAAAAGCATGGCAGCAACGGAGAATGAGAAGAGGCAAAGCGGATTGTTGAGTGAAACAGATGAACCAGAATTGGTTTGTAAAAATGGTGCAACTTCAGTGGTGTGGAACTGGTTTAGCTTTTGTCTGTCAGATACACAACAAAGCACTATTTTTGCTAGAGCATGCTAGCGGGCCGTCGTTATTACTGTATTTGACGGACTAAGGTGCTCGTAAATCTGGGAGTAATCTGGGACCAAAACTCTGTCCACTTCAGGTGCCAAAGTCAAACGAACACTGCAGCATCACTAATAGTTAAAAACTGTCTAAATTCTTTCATCTTTAATAAATTGATCAGCATTGCTGCTTTACCAGGTGTAACGATTAAGTTTAACATCCAGGCATCCATGAAAACAGAATTTATTACATTTAACGGAGTTAGAAGTTAGCAGGAAGTTAGCGGAAGTTAGCTCGCTAGTTTCGCTAGTTACCTAAACATGATATAGCATGTTCTGACTGAGAGATTTCTGAAATAATTCAAACGTACAGCTATGCTATCACTTCCAACATCAATGAAGACTGAAAACTAAATAGCAGTGACATTTGTAGGGTTACTGAAGTTGGACTAGGTGGTATATAATGATGTGCTAGCGACACAGCTATGTTAGCATAACATAAACAGTAAAGCTGGAGGATGAATGCTAACTTTTTTTCCACTCGATAAAAGTTAACGTGAAGGTTCCTGATGGTTAGGGACAAATGCAATAGCATGGCAGGATGCTGTAAACGGACCAAACTTCAGTCAGGAGAACAACTGAGAGAATCCATCCACAATATGAGGTTAGTCATTAATATACTGCAACAACATGGGAATAGAGCAGCTGTGATAGAATACAGCATTAATGAATCAATGGTACAGAAGTGGAGGAAGCAAGAAGAATGAGTTGAATAAAGTTTGATTTATCCGACTGCTTTGTTTCGGTTAATGTGCCTTGTAATCCTGTGCACCTTATGGTCCGAAAAATACGTATTTGACTTTTTTTATTTGGCACACTGCAGTTTAATGTTGCAAGGCACCTCTTTTTAACTTTAGTGGATATTATACATGTTTATGCTCAGGATATGTCAGCCCATTTCAACTGGAAATGTCTTTTGGTTAAAGTTTCAGCAAGGAATTTGCATTTGCACTGTTAAATCTTTATATAGCTTTAATGCACATAAAAAACAGCTGCTTGTTTAAGTGAAAATAAATAGATGGGTTTTTGCGTTAGTAAAGTTGTGGAGTTGTATTTTGTCTCGCATCAATTATATAGTCAGTTATATCGTTATCGCAAATTTTCAAATATATATCGAGATAAATATTTTTGGCCATATCGCCCTGCTCTAGTTTCGATGTTAGATTTTAGACCAAAACTCTGCTCCAGACCACGTTGTGTGTTCAGCACAAGTTAACACAGAGATTGACCCACGTAGAAAGAAAGACACCTTCATAAATCTAAGCTCGCTAACACATTAATTTTGTTTTGTAGTACAACCCCTCTAATCTCCCTTGTAAAATACCCCTCAACCACGTTTCCTGTTTAAATAAAGGCATATCAATAAATATGATGCTTGTTTCTACTGTAGGGAAAAAATATATAATCAGTGCCACATACAATACAGTATTGTATAATGTATAAATTTATATGTATAATTTATAAAATGCCTGACAGATTTTCCCAGCTTAGTTGCAGTGGTTTGCAACTTCATCATATCTCAAGATGACTTTTTTGGGCAGAACACATACTTTTCAGTGCCTTTGTGGCAACTGTTTAGATAATCCACATACAGTACACAGTAATGATGTGACAGAAGTACCATCAATGTTTTTTATATTTTGGTCATGGTTAAATAACTAAATGGTTAAGATGAAAGCTGTTTGCTGTGTTACTCCCCACTCCATTAGATCCACAGCAGGGAAGTTTTTATCACGCTGGGCACAAACAAACCCTCGGGGCAGGCCACAACACATCTGGACCGACTGTAACACATTAGTCTGAAAAACCTGATTCATTTTGGGTGATCCAGGCAGGGTGACAACACACCGCCTGCATTCCCCCGCTCATTGTTATTCAAATCAGAGGAGACGGCACACAATCAGAGGGGACTCTCGGGAACTCAGCATAGGCAGGCTAAACACACGCACAGACACACACTTGTGGAAAAATAAGTGCCAAAATCCTCTCCTTTCATTCACTCCGGCAAAAGAAACAAACAAACACACGGCACACATGCAGATGGACCTTAAGGGATCGACGCTGGTCCTGCCAGGCTAACGACTGCAGCACACCGGGCACAGGGGGGCAGGACAGGAAAGAGGAGGTCAGATATGAATAAATCATGTCTGTAGACCACACAAGGGATAAACAATCACACCAACCCAAATCAAAAACATCCTGCCAACACCCAGGCCAAAGCAAGCAGAAAAAATTATATCACACATACTAACGCGTGCATACATGTGCCATTCACTGCATCACTAAAACACGCTTTAACACAGAAGGTGTGATCTCTCTGCTCAATTACTGGCACACACAGAAAAAGTAGGACTCCCAACTTGTAATGGGACGGGAAAATTAGCAGGTCAGAGTTCATGTCATTAACCTAGCTATTACTTCAGCAAAAGTGTGCCACTGACACACACGCGTATATCCCCACATTTATCAACGTCTGAGCCAGGCAGACAGGGAGAGCTAATGCATACTGAAGTCATGATGCCTCACGCTGTAATCAAGAGCGTTACAGCTCCTGTAATTACCTCTAAACATTCGTTTCGCTTATAAATCTGTGCCGTATATTTGGGAGGAGTGCCAGATTCTCTCCGATCCCTGAGCCATCACAATGACAGAGGCGCAGATGAACTGTCAGGGAAAAAAATAATGTCTCACTCAGATCTCCCGATATGACAGAGTATTCAACACATTCCTTACATTAAAAGGAGCTCAGTTTAACTTTCAGAAAATCACTGTTAATGACAGTCATGGCTGTTAAGTCAACTATAGTCAGCATTTTGTTGCACATCATGTCTGAGTTTATGTCAACAGCAATGAGACACACATAAGTCTCTCCTAAACTGCTTTGTTGTAACTAATGCAGCGACCAGAGACCAGTGCATACCCAAGCATTAGTATAATCAGAGCAAAGCTGATTTGAACAAAACAAAGCTACCAGTGCTGGATGCAGGATAATTAGCAAAGTAATGGATATTTGTGATTTGGATTTTTTTTATGAGTAACACATGTGAATTTGCTTGTCTAAGCACTTTGTAAAGTATGTTCTTAAGCTGCTATAAATGTATATTAAAAATAATAACAGTACAATAACAACAATAGTAATATTAATGACAATAGCGAAGACTACAAGTAGTATTACTAATAGTAATCACCAGTGTGTAAAAGTCTTGAGCCACCCCTCAATTCTGTATATTTTGCTTCTAAGGAGCCAGACTTTCTCACAATTTTTTGCTCTTGAGCAATAGTTCTCCAGCTTTTCTTTGTGAAACTGTCTGATTTTTCACTCATTTTAAGTCCAGTCCTTGTATCTTTTCAGAAGAATATTTTTCATTGTATTATTTTTGGTTTGGTAATCCACTTAACACTGCCCTGTGAATCACGTAACTTATGCACTTAAGGGATGAAAAGTGTCTGCACACAACAGACAACTTAACAAAGAACCAATCCTAAACTTTATCTTTAGGCAGCGTTAATAGCCATTGTTAAGAGTTAGTAGAAACCTTGGCATCTCTCGTCATGATGTGCAGTGTGTCCTTGAAAAATCTGAGGTAACTGCACAAGTAGCAAGAAAAGACTACGTTGTAGAATAAAGGTGGTCATACCAAATACTGACTCTCAAACTCTGTATTTTGCGTTTATATTTCCATGTATGTTTCCACATGTTTAAATAGATGAAAGCACCTATTTCCAATTTTCCTCACAAAATAAACAGAAATTAGGGGTGGCTTAAGCCTTTTGCACAGTACTCTATCACTACCAACACGCCACCTTGTTGAGCAAAACTTCCATATAAAGTCAGTTGCCATTTCCCTCGTGCATGGAGCACAGGACAAACCCAAATTAATGAAACTCACTTTTCACGCACAACAGCTTCTCTATTAAAAAAAATAAAAAAAAATAAAACAGGGAATCCAACTATCATCTTTGGTTGTATTCTAACTGCAGGCATTTCTCAGCACGCCATCAGCTTCGGATTTGCAGCATTCGTTTTCTAAATTACTGCCATACGTACTCGTATCATTGCCTTGTCTAATGGGAGTTGCAGTCCGTACAGAGCACAACACAAACAAAAACAGGAACCGACTGACCGCTTCTTTACCTCCAACTCTTGCAAAGAGGTACCGACATGTGAATCAATCCTCTGTGACAGCTCGAGTCAGGTCAGACGCAGGTTAGAAAAATCCTGGACTAGTTACAAAAACGACAGGCACCACACCTTACTGTCAGAAAAGTAAAAGATTGTTTTCACTACTCTTAAACTTAAAAAAACCCCCAAAAAAACCCCCCACACACATACACAAATTAGAAGCAGCAAACGTTCCACCACTATTCACATTTACAGGTTTTACAGGTTATCCATACCCTGCCCCCCCACTCCCTCATAAAGCTCAGGACCACTCAGCTCATCTTGTCATGACAGGAAAGGGGGGGGGGGGGGGGGGGGTTCAACTCTTTCCAACCAGCCTGTGCAATTAGCATTGCCTGAAAAGAAACTATTCCCCAAGGACACAGCTGCTCCCGACTTGAGTCAAAACACGCATACTTCAGGCTGCTTACTGCAGATTATGGCTGAATTTCACGAGCCAAAGAAAGCTGCTAATGCACTGCTGTCCTGATGTCCAGCGACACACATGCAACATTAACTTGCATTTTTACAAAGTAGAAACAAGGTGCACAAGGCTAATTTGTATCTATTAATGCTCCTCATTTGACTCATAATAACTCCTTTCCCCACTGTTGACTCTGGCTCTGTCAGTGTACTGCGCACTTCTCCCTCCCCTCCTTCTTCCCCCAGCACTGACCCAACAAAGCCTCTCCACAGCCTGACCCAGTAACCTGCATGCCTCCTATCTGCTGGAGGAGACCAGCTATAAGCTCCCATCTGAGCGCTCCGAGGGTGGCAGCATGGTGGAGAGTGTGAGTCAGAAGGAGACAACAGCTCGGCAGCAGAATTTAAGGAGCAATTTGCTCCTGTTTTTAGAAATGTTGCTATTTTATTCATTTAAAGAACAACAATGCAGGCTTTTTCAATTTAGTTAACAAATAAATGGGGTTGAAATCCCAGAAGCATAAAAATACAGTTATGTGCACATGTGAAAACAAACAAATAAATATGATCACACTTACCCCTTGGCTCCCTTTGAAACATATTGATGGCTCACTTGATAAAGACCCCTAATGAGAAAAAAGAAAATGAGGCTATTGTAGTTGCATATAGGTGTCTTTGGAGAATTATGCAATCTGAATTAGTGCAGTAAATATAATTTATCTTACATTTAAACAGATTAAAGCACAAGTTACACAATCAATAAAGCCTGTGTGCTGTTAATGATCTCCACTGGAGCCAATTATGACACAAACTAGGCTACTTGTCAATTAGATAACTATGCAGAGTGCTGCCTCTCTGCTTTACTTTGAAGCAGCACCAGGAAGGTTTCCCAGCAAACAGCTGAGGGGCTCGTCTTTCCTGACAATCACTGGGTTTAGTTCTGGTATGTTACCCAGCCACGAAGCCAACTGATTCAGTCAGAAGTAACTGTACTGGCCGGAGCCACAACCTCAACACACACTAAATTAAAAGCGTGAGCTAAATAAACGCAGAAAAACAATTTAACAATAATTAGGTAGTGGAAATTTTTAGAAAGAAGATAAAAGAGAAACTTTGACGCATGAATTCACATCCAAACACACAAAAAGAAAACAAACAAACCACAAAGGTACCTTGAGGTTCTGGTACGCCTCCAGCGCTCTGATAGCCGTGTCCGTGAGCTTGACATGGTACAGCGTCCTGTTGGGGCTGTTTTTGTTGTTTTTTCCACAGGAGAGCCCGTACTGGTGCTCCTGCCTGAGAGAAGCCATCGCTGGCTTTTCTCGCTGCTGTGCAATTAAAGCTGCTTTCCTCTCTCGGCTCAGCGCTCTCCCCGCCGCGTCACGCCGAGGGCGGGGCCTCGCTCGGTGACAATAGCGCCGTGAACTGATGGCTCCGAGCGGTGGCGATACACAGGCTGAATGTGCAAAACTAAACGCTTAATAATTAAATAAAAGCTAAGGGGAAAACCATAATTACCCATTTTACATATGAAGGAAAAAAATGCATGCGTGTAAGCAGTGTTGTCAGACTTTTTTGTTGTTTTATTCTGGTTCGTAAAACTATCAATGCCATTTTTAAAGCGTTCTGACATAAGATGTATTTAAGATGTACTAAATAAAATAGTAACAAAAATAACAAGACAAAGTAACTCAATTATCTGAAATGTAACAAAAGAAGTGAAATAAAAATAAATAACAGAGCTGGAGAGCTTCTTTTGGCTGCTTTCTTTAGGAGCAGGAGATCATCTGCCTCCTTCTCACCCTATCCCCAGCATCCTCATCTCTCACTTCAACCCTCTGGATGGCCTCAAAATTCATTGTCCAATATATCCACCAACACTCCTCTGCAAATGCTGTCTAACTTAGTCTCCAACGCATTCAGCCTGAGCTGTACCTCTAATGCACTCATTTCTAATCTTGTCCATCCTGGTCATCCCCAGTGAAAACTCTCTAACATCTTCAATCGAGTCACCTCCAGCTCGGCCTCCTGTCTTTTTGTCAGTGTCTCCAATCCACACATAGCAGGTCTCACTACCATCTTTCAATTCTTCCCTTTCAGTTTTTCTGCTATCCTTCCATCACAAATAACTCCTGACACTTGTTTCCACCCACTCCACCCTTCCTCTTCTTGCTTGCTTCCTGCTCTCTTCTTCACCCCTTGTGCACTGTCTTGCTTAGAAATGTGGACCTCAGGTTCACTACCTCAGCTCCTTGCATCTTCACTGTTACACCTGTCGTCCTCTCATTCTCATGCATTCTGGTATCTGCTGACTTCCATTCCTCTTCTCTCCAGAGCTTACCTCCACATGTCCTCGATCCCTCCCTCCCACTGTGGATCATAGCGTTGTCTATGAATGTCATAATCCATGGATATTCCTACCTAACTTCATCCATACTGCTCATCACCACAGCTGAATAAAATTCTCAATATAATACAAAAATCTAACAAATAAATCCATGGATTGTGGAATGACAGGTGGTCACTACATATCTGTCTTTATAGCAGCAGAACTGAAAAGTTTTTGTTAGAAGCACTAATGCTTTAGAATGAACTGTGGGTCAAATCTGAGTCCACAACATAAATGTGAGTATGGTTCTGTGGGACACATTAGCTATGCAAGATGGAAGTTTGGCATCAGTCATACAAAAGGAAAAATGTATTTTGTGACTTCGTTTAAACACAAATGGAAACTGCCTTGTTTTTCTGGTCTTTGCACACTTGCGTTCCCTTTTTCTATCACAGTAACTGCTAAAACTGTTATTTCAGCTGCTACTCTGTCTGGTAATCATCACTGGGTTTCAGTGAGGATGCATCTTCAATATATCTCCTTTTGAGCCACACGTTTCCCGTGAGACTCGCAGTGTTGACTTTGCTAAACTTCAGCCAGTAAAAATGTGGGACATTGTCTCAATATGTGGGACGGGGGGGAGGGTAGGGATAAAAAATACTGTGCAGTCCAATATAAAGCGGGAGACCTGGTCACCCTGTCTAAGACATTATGAGAGAGGAACGTGGCAGTTATCCTGAATGAGCTCTAAGAGGAATCTCACAAAAGTAAAGACGGTGGTTAAACGTTTACACTTTTAAAAATCGTATTTATGGAAAAAGTGACCCAACCTTTCCAGTGTTTTTGTCAACTACAGTCTTTATAAATGTATGTTTCATGTTTCAGTAACCACTGAAATCAAAGTTAAATTAGTTCATGCCTCAGAAAACCTCCAAAAAAGTGCTGCAGTCCTTTCAAGATGGTGGCAGAACTGGACATCTTGCTTTGATCTTTAAACTATGAGGAGCCGAGCAAATCAGTAAGGGAAGCTGAATTAAATATGATTTATCTAAATGGAAAGGAAAAAAACAAGAGTTTAATGACTCTATAATGCTTATTTTTATTTTAGTGAAATTCAGCTTGAATACTTTTTCTGTTGTTAGTGAGAGATTAAAAATTGAGTGGTAGTTTTTTTAAGTTAATGAATTTGGTGCAGATTGCTTATTATTCTGGTTTTAAGTGAGACAACTTTACTATTATCTCAACAGCAGCAGCAGGAAGACATTTTTAGTGTAAATACTTTATCTAGAAACAAATAGACCTGCTCCAATAAAAGAAAGTTGAGAATTTTTCACACCTTTTCCAGCCCTACAGAAAAAAGGCAGACATCCCATTTATTTGAATGGAGCCACTGTCATCACAGCAGGGATGCCAATTGAAGGAGCAACACAGGAGCCACAGAGGGTCATCAGTGCAATGCAGCGTCGACCAGTAAGGGCCTGCTTTGGCTGAATCCCCACATGGAAACACATTCCTGGAGCATCACTGTGTGACATGAACACATCCTTGTGATGAAACACAAGTCATCCAACTGGAACAGCATTAAAGGTCATTTGTCCCTATTCTGCAGGAGTGTTTCCACTTTCAAACAACAGAAAGTCTGCATCAGGGAGTCATAGGGAGTGGGGTTGGAGTAGTTTGGGGGAGAGTGGTGGTAGAAACACACCCACTTTTCTACTAAACAACTGCAATCCACTTACTTTCACTTGGTCTTTCGCTTTTTCACCAAATATGCAGTCAAAGTGAAAGCTGAGGCAGCGAATTTACTTGTTTGGGAGATTGGAAAAAGATTATGGTTTACATAAAAAACAAAAACACATTAAGCATGAAGATGAGATTTCCTAATATGTGCGTGGATCTCTTCACATCTAAAGGTGACACCAACACACATCTTACATGCCCTTATTTACATGGCCATTAGAGGTTGGTTTGTCATTCTAACAGGTTTCACAATGGACCTCCGGTGTCATTCTTTAAAGAACACACCACCATCAGCAACTAACGAACTCAGAGACCAAAACAGGGCCGAAAGAGGAGGGACGTTTTTAAAGTTTTAATGACATATTGCACTGTCACAACTAATGAAAACATGAATAGTGCAGGATTAAAAAAACAAAACAAAAAACAGCTAGGGAATATAATAAGGACTTAAACCTTTGATAATATAAGTGCAGAAAAACATGTAAATGTTACATACACAGTTAAGTTTGGAAGTTTTCTTGAGCTTGCAGCATAAGCCGAAATAAATTATGTAGCATCTCACATGTGTCTAAGTTTAGCAACAAAGTCGGCGTAAAGCTGGAATCTTTTCCCATCTCACCTTCATCTGCAACAGAAAGTCTGAGTCTTTGTGTGGAGCTGTGCAGAAATCTTCCATGCATTCGAAGTTTCTGCAAAACCTGGAGGCTAAAATCTAATTCTTACTATGCTAATAAGAATGCTAAGAAATGCTGATCTACTTGTCATGTCATGCCTGGCCTGGTGAATGCCAGTAGATAAAAACAGAACCTTTGTGTAAGCATGACACATTTCTCATTAAATAGCATGGCAAACGTGCCGACCATAACACTGTAAATGTGTAGTATTATGTCTGGCACGTTAGATGATACATAAGTGCCTGATTAGCAACACTGTTGACTTATTAAACAAGAATAAGTCAAGAAAAGGCCAGTTTGTTTTACGTTAGAATATACCCTTTCATTGAGATTAATAATAATAATAATAATAATAATGATAACAATGATAAATGTAAGTGCTGTTTGAGCTGAGGACACAAAGCAGTAGGACAAATACTGCGGTGGTTGGAGTGCAACAGCTGTTCCAGGAAAGTTATTATTTAAAACATATAGTAAATTTTCAGTTGCACTGGTTATATTTACATAAAATCACCAAAATGATGGTGTCATGCTTGTTTTCTTCTTCCTTGCTTAAGAGCCACACTTGTCCTGAATGGTAGAGAAATTCCCAGTAACCCACAGGTAATAACTACTCTAAGCCCACAGTAACAAAACAGCCATGTTAAGTAGATGAATACCCATGTTTTTGTTCCATTTATGAAATTATCAAGTTTTATCTTCATCCTTATCCAGCCTGGAGAACTCGGGACAAATCATTATGTGTATGCACCTATGTCTGTCACATATCAAAACTCCCCCCTATAACCAATTATTTTTATTCATCTAGTTTTATGTCAAAGTCACAGAGAGCTGCTTGAGCTCACCAAAAGAGCCAAATATGTCTCAGGAGCCATAGGTTTTAGACCCCTAAAATAATTTATTTAATGTATTTAACGTAAATTTTGACACAGAAATAAAATACATGCAGACACAGTTACTGTTTATGTACATATCATTATTTATATACATATTATAGATACGTTATTACAAGGTGAATGTCTGTCAGGAAGAAAGAAAGAGAAATGGATCCAGTGACAATCATTGTTGGTCAGTTTGCAGGATAAGCATCGTTCCCTGACTTGAATGATGCTTATCCCGGGGAGTTAATTAGCTAATATGCTTAAGTTATCTTCATTTTTGACGGTTTGTCAACTGTCTGTTGTGTTAGTGATTGAAGCACAATGCAAAGTAAACAGGAACGGCTCTCTGTTAAGGATTTTTGCATAGTGATTTAGATGTCTCACAGCCCAGCAAGCATGACCCAGCTGAATGACAGCAAATCAAAGCAACCTAAGTGTTTGCAAAAAGGTGAGAAAGAGCACGAGTAAGGGTGGAGCTTGGAAGGAAGAAGAGTTTGATAAGTAAGCCTATTTAGGTAAATTGCTAAGCTCTGCTGTGTCAATGAAAGTACGTAAGAGGAGGGTTTACTGCAGGTCAATGCTGGAGAGGTTTGGAAAGCTTTATTCTGATCCCCATCCATTAAATCTTGAACTTGAACAAAAGGATTGTGTATGTGTAAATCCAGCCCCTGTATGACAAATACAGGAGTCCTTCCCGTTCATTCACCGACACAGGTATGAGTAGGTTTCAAGTCACTCCTCTGACAGATGAGCAGTTGAAGATTAACCCATCCAACCTCCTCCCTCTTCTGTACCTGGCTTGTCTGTCTCATCCACTCATTGTCTGCGGTTTGCCATCTGCTGCAACTGCTAATGCAGGCCTTGACCCCCTGGGAGTGACTCGACACCTGAGGTCGGTGACTCCCAGGACACCTGCAGCTGAGTGTGTTTGCTTTATTCACAGCAGTCTGCGTTTAAAAAGCTAACAGCTAATATCACCAGCACAACTTGAAAATAATATTTTTGTTCTTAACGTAACTCAAGACACAACATATAATGACTACACTATGGATCCAGCATGGCTGAAGTACATAAAAAAGAAGCACGACTAAAGCAAATAATAATAAAGATATAAGTTTCTTTTTCTACTGGATTAGTGTGGTGAAAAGGAAAGAGCTACTACAATCTGATGACGACAGAAAAAAACTTGAATTGTCTTTCAGCCCTGCTCAGCATCCCCAGGTCAGATCCAGCATGTGTAGGTGAACGCTAATTAAAAGTAGAAATATCTTTATTTCACATTTTCTTCTTAAAAATCGAGCTTTACCCACAGTGCAACTCAGTCAGAGCTAGTGAAGCCTTGAGATGCTAGCTTACAGCTAAAATGAGCAGTGATAGGTCTGCTCATCAGGCCAACGCTGACTCAAGCAACAACACTCAAGGCAGTTCATCTTCATGTGGCTTTCAAGCACTTTAATATAAAAGTATGTTCAACTGATATCTGTTGACTGTGGAGGCCATTTGAATACAGTGAACTCATTGTGATATTCAAGAAACTAGCTTGAGCTTCGTGACATAGCACATTTGACCACAGTTGGTCATAAATAGATCGACACTGCTAGCGACAACACTCAGGTTGGCTGTGGTGTTTAAACAATGCTTAGTTTTGGAGGTTGAATATTCCTCAGCACTGTTAGATCACCACCAACAGCCCTCAACTGCTCATGCGAGGCAGGATGTATCCATGCTTTCATTTCATTTACACCAAATTCTGATCTGATCTGAATTTTGCAGCAGAAATTGAGATTCATCTGACCAGATAATCTTCTGTTGTCCTGTTTTAGCAAGTCTGTGTAAATTCCAGCCTCAGTTTCCTGTTCTTACCTGACAGGAGTGGCACCTGGTGTGGTCTTCAGAGATCAGAAGTGCTCTTTTGCATACCGTGGCTGTAACAAATGGTTATTTGAATTACTGTTGCCCTGCTATCACCTTGAAGCAGTATAACCATTAAGTACAATAGCTCTTTTTGCTTGGAGACGTGACACTTCCTGATATTTTGTGAGAGATGGTTGTGAGGAAAAATCTCAGCGGATCAGCACTTTGTGAAATACTCAGACCAGCCCATCTGGCACCATACAAAGACACTTAAATCACCTTTCCTCTCCATTCTGATTCTTGGCTTGAACTTTAGCAGGTTGTCTTGACCATGTCTACATGCCTACATGCTTTGTGTTTCTGCCACAGAATTGCTGCCATGTGGTTGATCAGATATTTGCGTTAACAAACCTCCCCAATAAAATGACTGGTGAGTGCGCAGTGTCTTATAATATAGTGAACTAAATAAAAAGCACTGGCACCGTCAGCCAGACGGGTGTGACTCATTCAAAGCCTGATAAGCATTTCACAGGAGCAGATAGCACAGAAGGTCTCGTACCAAATACTTTTCCCAGCATGAACCACCACACGAACATGCAAAAGCTTCACCCATTTTTGCCTTTAATAAGTGACTTCCTTTTTATTTGCAGTGAACATTATTATTCTGTATTTACATATTAGTAAAACACACAGAGAATCACATTCATCATGTACAGTAACTGCACATTTAGCTGTGAAACCCTAGAAGTTGTTTCAAGTTGTATCAAAA
The DNA here is from genome assembly GCF_057382275.1 of Copadichromis virginalis. NCBI lineage: Eukaryota > Metazoa > Chordata > Actinopteri > Cichliformes > Cichlidae > Copadichromis > Copadichromis virginalis. The sequence goes on from NC_140618.1 coordinate 12,926,186, forward strand.
CACACACACACACACACACACACACACACACACACACACACACACATGCGCGCACACACACACACACACACACACACACACACACACACACACACACACACACACACACACACACACTTATTTCATCTGGCAAGGAATCTGTCAGACTGGGAAAGTACTGAGAAAGGTATCGACAGAGGCACCTTATTAACACCTTTTGTGTGAAACTGGCGCTTCCCCTGTCAAACACAACAGAAAGTTTATAGCATTCTAACAAAAGTTAAAAACTTAGACTTGTTTTTAGAAATCCTTTTTTTGTCTACTTAGGTTTACTATTTTTTTGTTATAACATTATCGATTCTTTGAATCCTGTCTTTACTTTGCCCTTTTAATGAGTTTCAGTATTTAATCCTTATAGATGTTTTAGTTTTTTAACCACGTCTAATGTGAGTCTTCTCTCTGTGTTTAATATTTACATTTTGGCTAGTTCCTGTTTTACTTTGAAGGTCAGCTTTTTTCTGCATTACTTTTTATTTCCTGTCTCAGTCTTCTTTCCTGTGTTAATTACTTTAACCTTTGTCTCATTCTTATCCTGGTTTTCATCCTTCAGTCAGCCCTATGTTTACATATATAATCCTGTTTTTTGTTTTGCTTGTTTGTTTGTGTTTCTTGTGTCAGGTCTTGTTCTTGGATTTTGTTCTCAGTCCAATGGTGATATGATGATGCTCAGTCCAATAAAAGACTCGCACGTGTGTCTGTTTTGTCTGCTTTGTCTACTTGGAGTCCTGTGTTTACCTTTTACAGTGTGACAATCTGATGTATGCAAATGCACCACAGATAATACTGTTATGTTCTCTGATATTTAAAAAGTCAAATATCTCTGCTCTGCTATTTTACTTGGCATATTTTGCATATCTTCATGACCTTCAACATGAGCCGTTAAAATGGAAGTATAGTTGGTTATGTTATCAAATGTCCCAAGACACTCGACACACCCCTGCGTGTCAACGTGTTTAATTTGGCTTCTGTAAAGGGGGACAAGATAAGACAGCAACCAAATACTTCTGCTACTCCTAATCTTATATTCCAGTGTAATGTTAGTCTGAAACACAATCAAAAATGACTCCACATAATGCTAACTGCTGTTTTAATTGTTTTTATTTATTTATTGTGGCTTAGAAATGATGCAAATAGATAAACGTCAGCATCATTAAGGGTCCACATTTTGCTGGTTATCTGGCATGGTTACACTCTCCAGCATGTGCAGCAGGCTGAGTTGGGATTTTCTGCTCATAGTTGAGATTTGGGGTAAAATAGTGTGTTGTTAATTTGCAGTTTATGCAGACACTAAAGTAAAGATAAGAAAGCTGAATTTGTCTCGATTGTTTCAATGCTTGGTTAATTTTTTGACATTATGATTAGTTTTATTGCCATTGATCTGTGGACCTCTACAAACCACACTGAAAGAAAAACCTTTAGAGCTTCAGTCACTCAGGGCTAGAGACCGAACAGTGACCCTGTGGCAACTTCCAGTTGTTGGGGAAAAATTTGTATTTCCTGACTGGTTGGTGAGTGGTTGGACAGCAGTTCTGGGTGTTGCAAAATGAAAGTGGTTGCACCAAAAACCACCTCATGACTGGACTGGTTAGTAACAGATTACCACGTTTGCCTGTAGTTTGCATGGAAGATGCTGACTTGTCTGCAAACATGGAGCGAAAACCAGAACTGGATAACTTTCATCTCCAAAGTAAAATTTGTGTCTTGCTGCTTAAATATAATAATATTTTAAAAGGGGCAACTTTTGCTTAAAAGGCCCAACTGTTTGCATTGTATTCTTTGCTGTTTTGCTACGGCTGGCAAGCTGATAAGTCGGCGTCTTGCATACAAACAGCAGGTGATCAAAGCAACCTGCTAACGATCAAATCAATCACAAGCAGACTTTCAGCGCAGCGTTGTACTCCTCCTAGTGATTCATTTTAGTGGTTACCAGGGCTTCACTCATTGGTCTCTATGTCTGCATGACTGGGCCTTCATGCTCAAATTATACGTCTCCAGTGAGTCAATGTAGATCCTACAACAGAGCTTATGCAAGTCACCAATGCTGTTGCTAGCATTTATAAGAGTGTGGGCCTTGGTCGACAGTAATGTGTACTTAAATTTTCTAGGATTAAAATGTACACCACAGGTAGGTCGTAACCACAAACCCTTTTGAATGCCTACGCCCAGAGATGGGCAGTAACGCGTTACTTGTAATCTGATTACTTTTTTCAGGTAACGAGTAAAGTAAGGGATTACTATTGCAAAAACGGTAATTAGATTACCGTTACTTTCCTGTAGGAACGCTGCGTTACTGCGTTACTAAAACCGTGATTTTTTTGCAAGAATGTCTCATGACAGTGACATAAGCGAGTGCGACGTTTGTGAAAACAGCTGTGTGCAGATCAACAGTGCATCATATATCGAGTGCGGGAGAGAGTATGAGCGTGCAGCGTTTAAAGCTTGGAAGTACTGACCTTACTTTGAGTTTGATTCCATAAAAAGTGACAAAAACATTAGTGTCCGTTGTGTGTGGGAAGAAAACTTCTTTTTAAAGCGAAACCCCCCCCCCCCAAACTTCCAAGCAAGCACCGAGTGCGCTACGACGTAATGGGAAACTCACAGAAAAACTCGCGGATTCTTCCACTGACCGCTGCGGCACACCTGCACCAGGGTAAACCTCCGCCTACGCCACTCCTGCTTTACAGGTGAAAATAGAGCAACAGGACCGCTGAGTCTTTGATGTTATTTATTTTCTGCTGTGTTTTACTTGCATCTATTTGAAAGAGTGAGTGTAAACACAAAAAATATATATTTTATGTGCTGGAATGTGCAGAAAATAGGTTTAAATATTAAACAAATTTCTTCCAGTCAGAGAATGTTGCATATAATTAAATTTTTGCTTGATGCATAAAGTTAAAAGGTTAAAACTAATTAAACAAGTTTTAAAAAGAGACTTTTCCATTTGATTACATTTTGTATGATGGATTATGTAGAAAAAGTAGAATTGGGCTGAAAGATCTATCGCTTTATCACCTATTCAGGTTGTAAATCGTGTTTTTAAAAAGTAACTAAGTAACTAAGTAACTAAGTAATTAATTACTTTTGAAAATAAGTAATCAGTAAATCATCAGACACATTTGAAAGCCTCTAGATTAAGCACATATTGGCTGACTGAAAATATGTCAGGAATCCTGATTTTGTAGCATCGATCAACACTCTTAACTTCTGTGTTTCAAAAGTGGTGGAATTTCAAGGCTGTGTGTTACTTGTGAGGCGTGTTTGGCAGCAGATCGGTCCAGGATGTCTCAGTCTCTCACTAAAAGCTGCAGCTGTAGTCGGGGTTTTGTTCCTCTATGTTGTGTAACACTTGTTGCCTTTGTGGAACTTGATAATTTGTTATTTTTTGCTGCGCTTAGTGTAACAAAATTGATCTCATGTTTTCCCTAACTGGCAAGACAAGGTCAGTGTAAAAGAGCCTCACATACGTTGAAAACTCCCATGGTAACCAGGGTCAAACTGAAAAAGTTCCATGTAAGATAAGATTTAATCAAAACAATCAAACCTGATGACTGTAGAGTTCAGAAGCTTAGCTCGCAGTAATCGCCTTCTTCCTACTTTAAAATAACAGAAAAACATCTGGACCTGCGAACCGTGTAGTGTAAACACGGGCTTATTCAGCAAAGGCTGCGGATTACGTTCACAACTGAGAGTTACACATTTGTTTTCACTGTCTTCAAAGTGAAGGTGGGCACAAGCTTTCCCACAAGGCAACACAATCAGACTTTTGAATCAGCTTTTGATTCCCTCTGAATGTCTGCGTGTGTGTTCTTCCGTGGCATCACACGCATGCATGTATGCACTCGTTGATAAGCAGACCCAGGTGTTTTGGTGTTTTCCTGAGCACACAGGGCCTTTACAGCCATGGTTACAAGTGTGACTGATGACAGATGAAAAAAGACTCCAAGGAAACAGGTTTTTGCTGTTTCAACTAATATTTGCCTCCATGCTGCTGCTAGTATTTGAAAAAGTTTAGATCTGAATCATGGCGGAGGGTTCCCCTTTCAAACTAAAAGTATCGAATGAAGATTAGGAAACTCATCAGAAGATTGGAAATCATCTTGTGCTGTATCTCCAGCCCAGTCCCCTGAGAAAATGATAAGTAGTCAGTGAAAAGCCATGTATTTCTCCGTGGTCATGACCCAGTCATCAGGCAAAGTATCTCAATGGGAAGCATGTTTCCTATAGTTTGAATTGAACCCAAACCATCATCTTTTTCTAATCCCAACCAAATTGCTTTTAATGCTTAAACCCAACCAAAGCAGTAATCAATAATGTATTTGAAAATAAAAGAACTATGTGTGAAGATCTTTCATGTGCTGACTTGGGTCTCTGGTGTGAGCAGCACCAACAATCCATCCAACCTCAAAATGTTGCCTTTTTTTTTTTTTTGTCTTTTAAGAGTGTGAAGCATTAATTTTGCGTACATGGACTGAATCAGCAATACAATCAGCCTTGTATTAGCAGTTCGGGCTGCTGGTGGTAGAGTAATGATATGGGGAATATTTTCCTGGCACACTTTTTGCTCCTATAGTACCAACTGAACATCATTAAATGCCGCAGCCTACCAGAGTATCGCTGCTGACCATGTCCATACCCACAATCTTTATACTACATCCATTCCATTTGGATAATGCACCATGCCTTTGTAGCCTAGATAATCTCAAAGGGGTTTCTTGAACATGAAAATAAGTCCACTGGACTCAAATGTCCTCAGAGTCAGCCGATCTCAATCCAATAGAGCACCTTTGGGTTGTGTTAGAACTGAAGATTTAAATCTGCAACAACTGTGTGACACCGCAAATGTTTCCAGTTCCTCGCTGAATGGTAAAAATGGTAAATGGCCTGTATTTGTATAGCGCTTTACTAGTCCCTAAGGACCCCAAAGCGCTTTACACATCCAGTCATCCACCCATTCACACACACATTCACACACTGGTGATGGCAAGCTACATTGTAGCCACAGCCACCCTGGGCGCACTGACAGAGGCTGACAGAGGCGAATGAATAATTAAGCTCTGAAGGTAAAGATGGGTCCAAACCAGTACTAGCAAAGTGTACCCAATAAAGTGGCGGATAAGGGAGGGTTTTCCTTTTTCAGATTTGAACTTGTGCATTTTGCTTGGTGGGATGTGGATTGCTGTCTGTGGAATGGGAAAAGCAGTTTAAAGTAATTTTGTCTCAGCCTCGATTAGCTTCCTTGTTTTCATTAAAAATAAATATGTTGTTGTAAATAAGGATTTGAACATTAGCAATAAAATATTTAATATGTCTAGGACATAATGATTATACCCTTTCTAAGTCGTTTTTTTTAAAAGCCTCAAATTTTTAATTCCCTGTTTTCAGCGTGCTTGCAGACACTCAACAATGGTGAGATGGTTAGCGTCTGTGTTTTTTACGATTTAATTGGCATAATTGGACAATTTCTGATTTTTAAAAAAATCAGTCTTCTCTGGCATACCCAGCTTTTTGTTACTACACCCACAAGAAAATAATGGGCAGCACACGCCTCTGGAGCAGGATTTGGTAATTGGGAGCAGGAGCTGGTTTCACATAACCACAGGGACACAGTGACTGGTGATCCAATAAAAGTCAGACACCAGACTACTGAAGCATTTATATCAAGGGACCAGAAACAGTCTGTGTCTTTGAATTCATGTTGTGACCGGAGTTTCACACACTGATGCATCTAATGCCTGTAAAACACAAATTAGGATGTGACAGCAGCTTTAAAAATGCATTTGTAATATCCTTTGGGATTTTATTAAAATCACTAAGGAACAGGTGGGATCTGCTGTAGTTAAATATGTGATGGTGGCAGAAGCAGTATCCCATGCACACACAGTGTCAGCACTAATCTTTGTGATGATGCAGACATTTGTTGAGCCTTTAACACAAGGTTTAACTGAGGATGGTGGAAATGTTACGAAAGGTATTGGATGAAAAGTCAGGGGCTCAGCAAAGTGATTACAGTTCATCCTGAGAGAGACGTAAATGTCTGTAGCAGTTTTCATGCCAATCAGTACAAATATTTGGTATTCAAATTTGCAAATTAAGCTATGAAGCAACAAATTTTAATTCAGTATTTGTTCAGATGTTTCAGTATGGAACAAAAAGCACGACCTAGCCATTTCCTCCACAACTGCAGTTTTCCTAATGGCCACTTTAGGCTAGTTCCAGAAGAGAGTCAGTCCCCATAGAGTCCAATGTTGAAATCCTCAACTTCGCAGCCTGGAAAAAAGGAATTTGAGTGGCTTTTTTACTCCCCTGGTAAGTGCCTTTAAAAAAAAATTAACCTTAAAAAAAAATAAATTGTAGAGCTTAAATTTATGCACAATTAAGGGTGTGGCTACTTTGATTGACAGGTGAGTGGTGGAATAAGCAGCTATAGCAACTGTTTTTCTGCTGTGTCTCATGTAATGTAATTTGAGCCACTTCACTAAATCTGTTGACCATGTTCATGGTTCATGGCAGTGCATTCTCTTTCATAATGTGTAACATACCGACGATTTGTATCGGTGTCTCATAGGAACGCGAAAGGCACCCTTCTGCATCTTTATAAGATGCTCTGTGTTCTCAATTGAATCCAACAGAATGCCGTCCGCGGCATGAACATACGCTTAGGGCAGAGGCTCCAGCCGTCCATTCCAGCCCTAACACTAACCTTAACCCTAACCTTAACCCTATCACATAGTGTTTTCCAAAGTGATTCATGATCAAAACGTAAAACACATTTACATGTATAGGTTCACTGCAACTGCCTCCCATGCCCCTGAATGCGTAACATACTGACGATTTGTCACATGCGTCGGTATGTTACACATTGGGATGAGAACGTGTTGTTCATGGCTACCTTTTGCATTTTAATGCAGCAATCTCAGATAACATTTTCTATGCAGTCAATGTATAAACCATTCAAAAAGTCTGAGTTCAGATGTAGTTTTTATTAGCATGTTAGCTAGAATGTGTGTTCAATTAGACCCATGCAGCTAAGGCATCAAAAAAATCCTGGTGATTCTTTACTGTTTTTAAGTCCCAGTGTCCCGACTGAAATTGAAGTTAGTTTAGTTAACACTTCAATATAACTACATGATCAAGTGTCTACCAGGTTATGAAAACTGCTTCTCAAAGGACAAGACAGCAACACAGAAACTCTGTGCTCCGAAGCAGACCCACACAAATCAACCTTGGCTCACAAACCACTGGATGACACCACAATTGCGTCATTGTAGCAGGGCGCATGGTACATTGCTCTTTCCTTCCACCAGCCTGGTTGCGAAAAAACAATCTACATTCCTAATGCAAATTTCTATTCAGCCACTCAAATGGCAGCAACTCGATGCATTTAGTAGCATGGTTGCTAATCTGAGTCGTTCAGAAACTGCTGATCTACTGGATTTTCTCTTACAACCACATCAAGGATTTAAAGAGCATGATCTGAAAAAGAGAAAATGCTCAGTGAGTGACAGATCTTTGTAAAAAAAATGCTTCGATGATGCTAGAATTCAGAGGAGAATGGCAAGAGTGCTTTAACCTTATAGTAAGATAACAATAACTTCAGCACCACAATGAGCTTCAGCATCAGAAGACCACACTGGGTTCACCACTGCCAGGAAAAAACAGGAAACTGAGGCTACAGTTTGTGCATGCTCACAAAAATTTGAGAACAGAAGACTGGAAAAACATTGGGTAGTCTGATGAATCTTGATTTCTGTTTCAACATCAGATGACAGGGACAGACATGGCATAAACATTAAAACATGGATGGGTTCAGGCTGATGGTGGTATGATATTGTGGGATATATTTTCTCGACTCACTTTAGTATCAGCTGAACATTGGGATTGATTGCAGACCATGTCCCTGACCACAGTGTACACATCATCACCATGTTGCAAAGCTTAAATCATTTCAAATTGGTTCCTTAAACACGACAATGTGTTTACTGCACTAAAATGACCTCCACAGTCCCCAGATTTTAATCCAACACAGCACCTTCGGGATGCGGTGAAATGGGAGATTCTGTCTCGAAATCTGTGACATTTATGACTCAAACTGTAATGAGTCACTCCAATCCCTCCAGCCACCAAATATGGACCCCCCCCCCCCCCCCCCCCCCTTTAATAAGGGAAAATATTAATTTCATTATGTGAACATGAAATCAGTAAAAACAGGTCTGAAGAAATTTAAAACCTTGTTCAGGACATGAAAAAGAAAATCATATTCAGAAACACAAGTCAACTGATTAAAGGTTGTGACTATTTCACAAACTGCTGTGTGGCTTCACTGAGTCCACAGAAGCACACATGGTACCCCTGCAGATTAAAAGGGCTACAAATGTTTGGAAACTATGAAATGTTAATTTAAAGTTTCACAATAGGGAATTAAAAACAACACTACATTCATAACTTTCACTTTGATTTGATCAAAGTAGAGATGGGCACACACACTTATTAGAACACTACACGGGCACCAGCTCACAATGACTCCCAAACATAGACAATCAACATGTGAAGCATCTAAGCAAAGCCTTCTGACTGGCACATTTTTCATGTTTTAAGAGAAAAACAATCAGCCAATTCTCTTTGTGTGCGTGTGTGTGCCACAGCATGATGCCTTGCCTTGCCTTTGAAGCTTGATTAAAGTCATCGCCTTGTCAAGAGCTGTATTATATATTATATCCAGGTAATCACACTTGAAAGTCAAAGGACTGGAGACATAAAACGAGCTGCACTGTGTCTTATCTTGGAGTTTAACACTGTTCATTGTGTTCCTGTTATTCAGCCGGATGATTGGAGCTGTCTCATCCTGAGATTTATGTGGGGAAATAGAGAGCACAGTCATTCACTAAGCTATGGTTTTCCCGGAAGCTCATAGGGGTCCTGATGACTCAGTTAGACCACAGACGTCATGTTATTCTGGTTATGCACCAGCTGCGTGCAAAAAGGAATAGAGAGAATATAGGGCAAAAGATCTAACATGAGAAAGGGGTTTCAATAGAAAAAAAGCATTAAAAAAAAAGCATAATACTACAAAAATACTTTTTAGACCCTTTTGATTTTGTATGTTATTTATCTATACTGTAAATATTCTGATCTGATCGATATGCTACCAAACAGACTGGACACCTGCTCTGTTGTGATGACTGACTGACAGTTAAAGTAGTCATAGTCAGTGAGCAGGACAATAACAAGCAGTCAGGATTGCCTTGATTTCCACCTGAGTACTCCATTGGCATTTTTACAGCTTAAACTGGAGAAAACATCATGTTTGTTCATATTAAAGATACTTAACTGTTTAAACTACCAACAGAACATAAAGAATTACTGCCTGTGTCTTTTAACCAGTATGTCTGTGTATTGTGTTGGAGAGACATTAGATGGAGTTGGAATAGGGCTGTACTTGAATATAATACGAGTATTTCCCAGCAAATCAGCATAACCTTTGTTTAACCCCACAAGTCATTATTATTGCATAATACTGTCCTGGCAAAAGGAAAATCATCCTGAATAAACAGTGGTAGTTTAAAAGACATATCAAAATTCAGCACACATCCTAAAATATCCCAGCACAGCTACTGGTAAGATGCTGCCCCCTTGTTGTGAAGGGTTCAGTCAAATTGTTCCAAGTGTAAGAACAAACAGTTGTCGTGAACTGGCTGTGTGGAGGCAGATGAGGACCCAAACGCAAAACTCACAGAGACAGGAACTGAACTCAAAATCACTGCTTTATTGCAGGCCTTTAAAACGAAACAGAACTAAACTGGGAATACTAACAGAAGACCGAGGGAACACAGAAAGCCACACAGGTTCGGGGAGGAGACATTGACGACATGACAAATACACAGAGGGTTAACGAGGGAAGTGGGAGCACACGGGGAACACAGGTAACACAGATAATCGTAACGAGACAGGGCAGGAGTGAACACAACATGACGCATACTGACGAGAGGCTGTCAAAGTAAAACAGGAAGTACACAGAGGTGCAGACAGGAGGAGAGAGAGAGCACGGGCATAGTGGGCTGGGGAAACATGGAATGAAACACGAGGGGAGACGAGGGCTCACAGATACATAGAGGGGCACACAGGGGATAAAAGTCACAAGGGGAAATCAAATAAGGAACAAAATACAAAAAGACATGAATACTAAGACTGCTGGGCCAACATGGCCCAGGATCATGACAAAAGTATCATTAATGCACAAATATTCCAGCTGATGATGGCTTTCTAGAAGAAGCCTGTTGTACTGTTTTTGATTTATTACATGTTGAAGTTCTATTTGGTAGTTATAAAAGGTTTTGTGTGTATTTACACTTTGGGCTGATTCTCTTGTTCCCTCTCGCCACTCGCCTGCTGGCCTGCGCTCACACTGTGATTAAGCTTCTGGACATGCCTCAGTTTGTCTTTTTGATCTCTTCTTTATTTTACTCCACTGCTCCTCTCTTTGATTTTCATTACAGAGATGACACTTTATTAACATGGTTTGTTTTTGAAGAAAAACTCTAAAAGAGCACAATGAACTTCATGATTATATTTACTTTGTGGTAGGAATTGGTGAGATTTAAAAATAAAAAGCAAAAAAACGTAACCACTTATAAAACTTTTTTTTGGGTCCAAATTCTACATTCCCCCCCCCCCCAAAAAAAAAACAAAACAAAACAAAACAAAACAAAGAGAAAAACAAGAACAAACAAGGAACCACCGAGAACTAGCAGATGCCAGCTGGATAAAGAGTGTGAGATTATATGGTAAAAAAAACAGGAGAAACATGCAAAATCAAGGACTTTTTGACTTATTTAAATGGAGGCTTTCCCAGCTGTCACAGGATACAAGGTGGAATACACGCTCAACAGGTTTCCGATGTGTCCCAGGGTTAAAACCGAGGGATAAAGGATTATTTACACACTCATTCACACGTGCAACCAATTTAGAATAATAAACAAGCATGTCTTTGGATTGTGGGAGGAAGTCGAAGTACCTGTAGAGAACCACAGGGACAACGTGCAGACAGAAAATCCTCAGCTTGTCTCTGGATTCAAAGCCATGACCTTCTTGCTGTGAAGAGCCACTGCTAACCCCTGCACTACTCTTCCACCACTAGTGTTCATTCAAAATGCCTACCTTTACTTTGTGGTTCAGTCATTTGAGGTGTTTCTTTGGCTCTGGCAAATCTGTTCAAGCAAGCCAAACCATGGTATTCAGCAAACACACAAGTCAAGCTAACTGGACTTACACTTGGGGTCAAGTGTTTGTTCACCCTCACAGACTGATGACCCTAACCCTTTGACATGTGAATGTGGACCAGAGGCTCTGTTCAGATGGCCGATGGACCAAATATGCTCCGATCAGGCAGACTTGAAAAGTGTTTTCAGGTGATGGTTTCTTTTAATTGTTAGTAAAAAGAAAAGGATCTCCTTAAAAAATAAAAAAATAAAAAGCACTTTGCAGCTAAAGAGCCTGAATGGATTAGACTCTGTATGAGGAGGGTAATAGTATTCACAGTGAAACGGGACAGAGAGACTAAAATACAAATTTTTTACTAGGGTTATGCATGAGGAGGCGGTCGGACAGGTGATAAAAAATGGAAGGCATGAAGGCAAAATAAGGGTAGGCTGGAGAGTGAGTGGATGAAGGTGAGTATTGGGCAATTAGACGCAGGTCTGATGGAAAACTAAACAAAGAGAGGAAGTGGACGTAGTGAGCAGAGAGCAGGAATCGCAAAAATATATTAGGAAATGGAATAAGCATAAGCATAAAAATTCTAACTTTTGTTATATTCAGCATTTGACACAAAAGTGTACTTTCTTTCATATCCTCTGTGAGGTCTAACATCTGTTTTGCAGTACTCAAACTGCGTCGCTCGAAGATGAAGGTATACAATAATGAACTCCCACACAACACACATTGTGTTAAGTATTCATCATCATCTGCATAACATAGGCTTTTATAGCTGAAGAGCTCTGGGAGCTGCGGTAAGACTAAAGGAACACGATGCATCTAATTCCATCCTTCATAATATTTGTCTCCACGTGTCCTCTCAGGGAAAAGGCACTGTGGATATTTGTTACTCCTCACGGCAACAATAATGGGCTTCACTGTACAGAAACATGCTTCTGTGCTCTCTCACCTCTGCTCTGGTCCCTGGGGCCCTGTCTCGAGATGGGCAAGGGATTCCCATGTGTCCTGCCACTCAGCTAATTGAGGCCTGTGAAAGGCGAGTTGCTATGGAGGAAACTCCCACATGTGGGATGCTACTTTTAGTGACAATCTTTTGGGAACGTGGGTAGTGTGCCGAGCACACACACACATATTTGTGTATTTTTTTCATAAAATCTTAGTACAATTTAGTACATGTCTGAATAATTATATCTACACTTAGTGCACTTTAACCAGAGAAATTGGTTAGTTGTTAACTATTCCAATGTACCTGTAATAATTATATAAACAGGTGAAGAATTAATTAGTTTAAATGTTTTTCCTAACTTATTTTCTCCTTTGTTAACAACTCACTCATCAGTGCAGCGTAATAATGCTGTTTCATATCACATTTCGAACATTAATCTTAATATTTCAAATGCATAAGTGTGCTCACTCAGATAAGTACGGCTATTTGAATTGCGCTAAGAAGAGCTGGATTTTTAACTCATAATGGTCAGCAGTAGGGCTGGGCCGTTTCATACCGTTCACGGTATAATGTTGGGCAACGATAAGAAAATAAAATATCGAGATAGAATATGGGTAAAACGCGCATGCACAGTGCTTTTGTTTTCATAGGCACATGGCAGAAAAAGCATGGCGGCGACGGAGAATGAGAAGGGCGAAAGCGGATCGTTAAATGAAACGAATGAACCCGAATTGGTTTGTAAAAATGCTGCAACTTCAGTGGTGTGGAACTGGTTTAGCTTTGTACCGGAAATGCCTTTTGGTTAAACTGTCAACAAGGAATTTGCATTTGCACTGTTAAATTTTTATATAACTTAATGCACATAAAAAACAGCTGCTTGTTTAAGTGAAAATACATTGATGTTTTTTGGGTTTTTTTGCACTAATAAAGTTGTGGAGTTGTAAAGTATTTTGTCTAGTGTCAATTATATCGTCAATTATATCGTCAGTTATATCGTTATCGCAAATTTTCAAATGTATATCGTGATAAATATTTTTGGTCATATCGCCCTGCTCTAGTCAGCAGATTACATCAGTACATGGTGGATGATAGTGCGGATGATAGCACAGACGGTAAAGCCAGTGGCAGCTAGCAAACTAATAGCAGGAGATTTTAATCAGCAATAACACTGACTTGGTGTCTTTATTGCAGGAAGGTTAACAGGCTAATGTTAAACAGGCTGTTGTGAGTGGGCTGAATGGTTGTCCTCCTGTAGAACTGTAATCAGAATGCTTTATTTTTATCTATTATTTTGAATAACTAATAACTGCTAAGCAACTTTGTTGAGTGATTGAGGGCTAATTCCACCCTTTGACAGTTGGAATGGTTCCTGTTTTGACCTGAAGTGAAATAAGTGGTCAAGAAAATCGATTTAGAAGATGCAGGAAGTCAACCTCTTGAAGTTCAAATTGAACACAGAATGGTCCGAAAAGGAAAAAATATCGAGTGAGCTGTAGTTCTCTGGGAGGGGAGAATGGCAAGACTGCTTCCAGCTGATAGAAATGCAAGAGTAATTCAAATAATGGCCAAGGTATGCAGAAGAGCATCTCTTAACCTGATTGGGTACAATTTGGTTTGGAAGAAAAATTTCCTGCTCTGATGATTCTTAATATCTGCTGCAACAAGCAGATGGAGGCAGAATTTCACATAAACAGCAAGAAAGCATGACTCCATTGTCCCTTGTGTCAATGGTTCAAGATGGCAGTGTATTTGTGTGGGGTCATATTTTCTTGGTACAATTTAGGCCCCTTTGCACCAGCTGTCCTTCGTTTAAATACAAATTCAATTTCTAGTGCCAAATCACAACAACAACAAACCTCAAGGCACTTTATACTGTAAGGTGGAGGACAATATTAGAGAAAAAACAACAACAATTAGACAAAGATGAGCACAGTGACAGTGGGACGGAAAAACTCCTTTTTAGGAGCAAGACACCTATGGCAGACGCTGGTTCAGAGAAGGGCAACTATCTGCAGTGGCCAGTTGGGGGTGAGGGGAGGAAGATAGCACCGAGGACACACTGTGGAAGAGAATCACAGCCTTCCTGAGTGTAGTTTCTGACCATTTCCATCTCGTTATGACCATCATCTGATGGTTGCTCCCAAAAGGATAACCCACCATGTTACAAAGCTCGAATCATGTCAAACTGGTGTCTTGAATACGATAATAAGCGCACCGTACTCAAATAGCCTCCACAGTCACCAGATCTCAATCCAATAGAGCATCTTTGGGATGTGGTGGAACAGCAGATCCACATCATGGATGTGGAGCCAACAAATCTGCAGTAACTGCTGCCATGTCAATATGGAGCAAAATTTTCTGAGGAACGTTTCCATACTTTGTTAAATCTGTGCTATTACGGCAGCTTTGTGTCACGATCTATGTGTGACTGTGTGATTTTTTGTGTGAGGACCCAAACGCAAAAAGAGGAAGCTGGACTAAGACTTAACCAAAAGTAAGTTGTTTATTATGGCTGGTAGCAAACATGAACAAAAACTGAAAAACCAAAAAGACTAAAACGGAAATGACACCTACCACCTGAAATCTGAAACACTTGGAAATAACGAGGGAACATGGAGACACGAGGGAGGATTAACGGGTGATTTGCAAACGCACCGACAAAGGACAAGAGGAAGGCCGAGACAATAAATACACTAAGGGATAACGAGGGAAGTGGAAACTTGTGGGAACACAGCTGGAGGATGACACAGGGGGAAGCAAAACTTAACACAGCGAACACAGGATGAGAGACTGTCACAATAAAACAGGAAACACTGAGACGCCGACTTAAGACACACAACTTGACACAGCAATGGGGATAAACAAGCAGGGAGGCAGATGAGACACAAGGAGAGGAACGGGGAAACAGGTATGGAAGACGAAACACAGCGATATAACTAAGATACACGGAGGGGCGAGAGGCATAAACACGGGTGACATGACAGACTTTTACACTCAACACAGGGATGAGACAGAGACACAAGAGAAACCTAACAGACAAGAAACCACAAACTGGGGATGCAAGAAACTCAGAAACATAGAAATAACCTGAGTCTAACTGTAGAACTGGAACTAAAACCATCTTTATAATAGAAAAGTCACAAAAAACACAATGAACTCAAAACCCTGACACCTTGAAGGCAAAGTACTAATAAGTGATACCTAATCAAATGGCCAGTGAGTGTATATGACTGGCTCTTCTTGAGTGGCCCATAGAGAATTTAAGTCTGCTACTCCTGTGGTACAAAAATATCAAACATATAAAATCAAACTGTTATGACTTTAAGTTGCATTCTGTGCCATCTTATTAATCTAGTTTATGTTTTAAAATATGTACAAAAACCCTTTAAAGCTCCCTTTTTTTGTGAGAGACACCCCGTTGAGTTCACTGGAGTCTGAAACATGCTGTGCATACAGAGTGTTGTCAGTGATTCTGCACTACCTGCCACAGAGATGGAATAATTTTCTGCACTTTACATGCAGAGTGAAGAGCCGTCAGTCAGGAGACAGAGACGAGCTTATTCACAAAGACAGATGGGGAAAAAAAAGCAACATGTTTGCAAAAATAAGAGATTGTGATCCATATTTTGACAACTATGAGTGGGGTTGTGTGTCTGCTCTGGTGCAATTATCCCTTTCCAAACTCAATTTGAAATTGAACCATGTAAGCCTGTCAGAGGCATTTGGTATGATCCAGCGCACCATCCACCGTTATGTAGTCATCTCTAAACTCTGGACATCATGCATTAGCTGAGAAATGGTAGTTACCTTGGCAACCATTGCCAAACACATCATCTGGACAATGTCACATTTTCATTTCATTATTGTAATGAGACCGGTCCTTTTGCTCGGCATGTTGAAAAAACGTTCAATGAAAATCTAAAACCACCTCACAGATTCATGTTTCTTCTTAGTCGACTGCTTTAATGTTGCAAAGACTAAAGTAAAGAACAGCCGTTCCAGCTGATTTAACGCATGATGTTTATATGGTGTGGTAAAACCAGGTTACAAACAAAGCAGGACTAAGTGTACATCTGATGTAAATTTAGAAAAGTAAAGCCATCATTTTCTCCTCGGATGATGGCTTTTGTTCCGAGGCAAGTAAAAGAACATTTAATTAAGCTGTATCAGAGGACAGGTTGTAATGTTTTGCTCCTCACACTGCAACATAGCTCAGTGAAATCTAAAAGTGGCATGATGGGAGCAATTTTGTGAAACAGCAGATGAAATTACATCGGCTGCTTGGTTGTTATTCTCATAAAGTCCACACGTTGTGAGGTGTTATCATGTGAGTAGTGTTTCTCAGCACCCATTTCCCCTCACAGTCTTAAGCTTTCAGGTTAAAGGTAACTAAAGTTCTTTTCATATTCATGATTGTTTCACGTCTCAAACAAAAAGCTTTTTCACTTCTAACAGCTGATGGGGAGTCCCAGGTGTTTTACCTCTACTGTGTTTGTCATCTCAGACGTCATCATGAGTCATAGACCCACCGTATTGTCAGGTGAGGCGTTAGGGTCACATGAGTGAGCAGTGAAGTGGCTGGGAAGGGGTCTCAAAACTGCATTTTAGGAGGCTGATGGTGTTGTAGGCTAGCACTTCTGTTCAGTGGTGCTCATTCCAGGTAGACGCAGCTTCCTTTATTCCTCTCTTAAACCATTCTGTTGTTCTCGGTCCAAAATTGTAACTGCAACTTGTCCCAGTGTGTACACAGTATTCGTAAAGACATGGACGTGGACATTTTGGCTGGGGCTTATAAACATTGCATAGCGGTGTTTAGGGGTATAGTGTGCCAAGAAAATATCCCCCACACAATCACACCAACAGCGGATCCAGAGGTGTAGTGGTATTTGTTGAAGTAGCAAAACAATCACGTGCCCATGTGCACATGCAGGTATTATTTACTTCCAAGAATATTGCATAATGTAAGTGACAAGCTTACACTATTCAGCTATAACTGAGTAAAAGTGACCAAATGTCAGACTGAAATTTAAGATCATTAAATCCTCTGTCTTATCATCTTCAACACCATCATGATGCTTACACCTGTGTCCTTTCTGGATTTGTCTTCTCTCTTTTTCATTTATTTATGTAGGTTTGTTGGGTCTCTAACTTTGATGCCCTCTGATGCTCCTTCACTTATTTTCTAGTGAATTTTGAATTCTACCACTTCACACATAAGTCAGAGATCTAGATATACCTGACAGCTTAGGTGTAGCAGAGGATTCATCTACAGGGGAGCTCCTTTATTACAAACTACTCCACCGTGTAAACCTGAAATATATGTTGCAGCTGACCTATACAATTTTCAATTTATATACTGCGAAATCCCAATAAGAATCACTTCAAAGACCCTACAATAATACTCTTTAGTAATAATACCAGTATTTTCTTTAAACTGAGCAGAACTGATCCAAATTGAATCGTGTTTCCGATTTTTTGTTACATCTCTAGACAGATGTGTAAATAACTACAGTATCTTTGCTCAGCAGTGCACACACAGAGAGATTTTCATTTATTTTCTTTTGTTAACTTCTCTTTATTGGAGCCATACATACATGAAATGTCTGTCAAAATAATAACACCTGCAGCTTCACATAGCCTGCAGAAAAACAATGGCAATGCATGCACGCATTTAGGCACGTGGCACAGTAACAGTACGTTCCCTAACACATCGATGGCTTAGGATCTCATGGCAAATAATGTTTGGTGTTCTTCTGCACATCGTCAGCTGTTACATACAGATTTCAGGTTTAATGGTGGAAATGTTTGTTATACTGCGGCTCGCATCTGAATAAATCCTGTGCTCCATCTGAGTCTAAATCCTTAGGACCCCCCACACAGCCCCCAGCAATTTGTAACAGATGAGTTCATTTGTATTGAAAGTCATACTGATTCTCCTTCAGCCTTCTCTTGTTTATCATAATTGCCACGATGTTTTCAGCGAGAAACACGTATAAAACCTTTCATTGCGCTGCATTATTTTTGTTAGCACTCACTCCCTCACTTAGGTGTGGTCATTTTTGAGCGACTAATTTGTGCTGCTCTTGGCTGGTAATTATTTCAATATAATTAGAGCACTGTTAGTAGCTTACACACATAACTTTCCACTTTCATGGACGCATTTTTGAATGCATCATCAACCTAATTTGCCCCACAGTCATAAAACTGACACTGTGCCTCCTTACATGCAACGTTAATACCTGGTTACACCCAAACTCCTGTAAGAGAAATTCAGCTCAGTCTAACCTCCACCCGGCCAAACTGTGTTTCCATGGCACAACATCTGCACTCCAGGGCAGATTATTGTTACACTCAACACATCCTCATTTATCCCCAACTTTTGATCATGTGCACTAGTTTCCCGTCAGGCATGTCAGGGTTAAACAATGGCTTCCAAATCAGGTGAAATTGGAGTGAGAAGTAGGAGGGGTTCCTTTTGTCACGCTACAACAGCAAAACCCTCCCTCCACTGACAAGAAACAGGTGGATGTCAAAGCCGGTTACTGGATCTGTCTCACAGAAGTTTTATTTTTGAAAGAATATTGATTCGCGTGCTGTTTCCATTATGTCCCAGAAAATATTGAGAAAAGGAAAAGGAAAGATTTATGTCCCTGAATAACTGTTTTACTTCAAGCAGTGCATACATACCAAAGACTTCCTTTTTTTCTTGTTAAGAATTGATCTCATTTTGGCAGAAATTCCACATCACATGCCAGGGTGCACTATCTTTTCCCAACCATGTAAAATATTTCCACTTTTAAATGGTATTTTCCACAGTAAAACCTGCATTTATACTGTAGAAAGTTCTCTGTTTGGTTCAAAGGAGGGAAAAGGCACAGGTTAATAAAATGGAGGGTGATAGAGGTCTCTCAATAGTGTGATGCATACTGGAAATGGAGAACGTTCGCCTTCAGAGTAAAAGTTATGCCTTACCACTGCAACAAACACACCCCAAAAGGTGAATATTCTTAATTTCTGGTTCTTGTTACAGTTCTCACAGTTTCACTACAACTAAATAAAGCGAACTTTATCTCTGTATCTTTGAATTAATACCATTCATTGTTAAAATGTCAAGAGTAAACGGCTTATTTTGCTTGTTTTGATCATAATTTTTCCTTCCCTATGTGTCTTAGTGGTTCTTAAACTGTAAGGGACACTATTTTGGTGCGAAATAAACCCACTGAGTGAGAGTGTGCATGCATGCATGCGGTATGGTTTATGATTATTTAGGGAAAATAAAAGCTTGCATGTGTGTTGACCTTAAAAATTGTTTTAAAATGCTTTGGGGTGAGGAGGGTTAGCTGTTTTTTGGCTCTAACAAAGGTTATGCCAGAAAATGTTTGAGAGACTCAGCTGTAGATATTAAGTGAAAGTTAAAAACAAAGAAGATCATTTTGTGGTGGGAACTTTAGACAATGTGTGTAAAAATGGTCCCAGTGGATCATGTATTTAGTGACTTTTATGTTGCTAACTAACAATTGTGTAAATAACGTTCTACAGGAAACAATAATCTTTTACTTAAAGAGATATGTAATAGATTACTTTTTTGAGTAATGATGGCAAAACTGGTGAAATTCTGAGACAGCATTTTGGGATTTTCATTGTGAACATGCTTGCATGCTAACTTTAGCATTTAGCTCAGATAGTTTTGCTACAGACTGCTGATCTATTTTTGTACAAACACTCATTTGTTGCAGATATTCTGAAGGAACGGAGGATTCACACTGAATACAAAGCAAAGTTTGACCTTGTTTTACTGGCATAAATTCAGTCGTGATCCTAGGTTTCAGTGTTGGAAACCTATGGATACTCACCCCCTTTGTCTCTATACACAACAACTATTCAGTTCCAGCTCAAACAGTGTAAATAAGGTTGTCCTCTATATCAGATCACTGGTGGCTGTCATCAGGATTTGAAACTGTGCGTGGTGTGTCTATGATGACCTGCAATTTCACCACCAAAACCCTAAGCAGTGCAATTTCTCTCTCTCTCTTTGTGTATTGATCCATTCTCTTTGAATCAATTTGAAGGATGGTAGTGGAGGACAAAATGATTTTTTTTTAAAAATAATTCCATTACTTACAAAACCACCAACCCTGCTGGCAACTATCAGCAAATTTTATTAGGAAATTCTTGGAAAAACTTGCAGAAAGTCAATTTAGATCCTTATTATGCAAATTACAGATTTCTGACTCTTTTCAATGTGGTTTTCCAAATCAGCACTCCACTCAAATCACTCTTATAAGGATCTATAATGATATCTGATTCAGGGAATTGTTCTGTACTCAATGCAGCCGTTCATGCTGTTGAATAGTATGTTACTTAATAGGCTTAAGTTTTTAAAGTTGTATCTCCAGCTCAGCATCCATCCATTCGCTTCCGCTTATCCTTCTCAGGGTCGCGGGGGGCACTGGAGCCTATCCCAGCTGTCATAGGGCGAGAGGCGGGGTACACCCTGGACAGGTCGCCAGTCTGTCTCAGGGCCAACACACAGGGAGAGACAAGCATTCGCACTCACATTCACCTAGTGGCAATTTGGATTATCCAATTAACCTATCCGCACAAACTGCATGTCTTTGGACGGTGGGAGGAAGCCGGAGTACCCGGAGGGAACCCACACAAACACGGGGAGAACTCCACACAGAAAGACCCCGGCCTGATGGTAGAACTGAACTCAGGACCTTCTTGCTGTGCGGCAACAGTGCTAACCACCGTGCCACCAAGCTGCCAGCTTAGCATTAGACTGAATTTTCTTCTATTTATCTGCCTTTCTCTGTTGGGCTAAGCAACCCCATTTCTACTGCTGCATCTCTAACCTGTGAGGTTCTATAAGGATCAACCCCAGATCCATTATTTTTATTCCTTTGGCTGGCATTATTAAATCTTTTAATGACATTTCTTCTTTTTCTGATGATCAAGCCTTACAGTTTGTGGCAGCAAGGCTATGGAATGGTGTCCAACATCATTTAGCTGGATCTGTTGACTCCTATAAACAGCTATTAAAAACTCATTTAATGTGGCTTCCTAATAATAGTTACTTTTTTAAATTATTTTTTCAAATAATTTCCCATAGGGATCAATAAAGTATTCTGATTCTGATTTTTAAAAAATTTTCTTTTATTCTTTTTTTATTTATTTTGTTATAACAGCTATAAACTGTAATTGAATTTTTTACTCCATTTTATTGTAATTTGTCTTATTTTCTATTATTTTGATTGTACAGTGCTTTGTGATTACATGCCTGTGAAAAGTGCTTTATAAATAAACGTCACGTACTTACATAGAAAATGTGTTTTTCATAACAGTGCAAGTATACACGTAGAGTACTTTCAGTATAGAGTATAGCCTCCTGTCAAAATTAGCTGCCAACAATCAGGGCATGAGGGACATTAAGGGAATGCAGAAGATGGGATCAGCAAGTCCCATCAATCATCGACGACAGCGGGCAGGACTCTGGCAGCGTGATGGATGACAGCGGTGAAATGAGACAGAGAGGAATGCACCATACGTCCAGCTTGTCACACTTAGTCTATACTGCCACACATCAGTGATTCCAGCACTTCATGATCAGCGTGAACAGAGATTGGTCCAAACAGTGTAGCCTATATGTATGAGGACAAATTTGGAGGCGGATTCAGTGGAGGCTGTCTTGTCCTCACGTCACATTATACACACTCCATGATTTCATGAATCATCTGTCACCTGTTGGTCTAAAAAACCCAATCTGTTGTACAACCATTTAATATTGTTTCTTAAGGCTTAAATCCAGGTGCCAGTTTTGCTTTTTTGCATCACATAGCCGAATCTGCACAACAATTTGTTATATGCACAGATTAAACTTCTGAATTAAAAGAGATTTCTGCCACAGCACATTTCTATGTAATGACAGGAAAAGGACTCTTACTGCTAATGTTAAATTTTCTGGTTAAATATAGTATGAAATTAATGGAAAACTGGCTTCCCCTCCCCCTATCATCTCCCTTTGATTAAATTGGAGACACGGCGTGAGGAGCACCAGTTTCACAAGGACGGCATTAACAATTAGAGGCTTTGTAAAGCAGAAGCAGTCAACACTGACAAAATTACCAGGTGGTGATAATTGCACTCAGAGACAAAAATAGTTTGCTTTAAGCTCGATGCTGTCACTGCAAGCAGCTGTGGGGAAAACAAGTCATAGGCAGACATCCTGGGCTGCCCTGCGTCACCAGAAGCCCAATAAACTGACCACAGTGTTTGACATGCTGTTCTACAGGCTGTTAAAGTCTTCACACTCCAGCACGCAAGTGGCATGATGAAGCCATGGCTGTTTACCCACTAGATCCTCTGCTTGCAGTTGCTAAAAAACTATCTCCTAAAATTGAATCACCCCATCTAGGGCATTTATCAAGTGATATATGAATGATTTTGGTCAAAGATGATTGCATTTCTGGTGTATAAACAAGAAAGTTAAGACAATTCTAACCCCTTCATGAAGGGACTGAAGCCGAACAGCATGATAATGTAAGTACGATTCCAAGGAGAAATAGATGCCTGGTAATGATCTCTTCACTCTCTTTGAATATGTTAATAAAACGAATTCAAGTATATGAGCATGAACATTCCTAAATATAGTATGTGGATCACACGTAATACTTCAAGGCACATGGGTAGCTTTTGAAATAAAAAACTGAATTTGTCCCCATCACCAGGCTTGGGTGAAAACTGGCTTTTTTAATGGTTCCATTTTTACTTTACCAACTTTAACAACCAAATTTAAATCACAATAAATGGAAGCAACAAGTTATTAAATTTGTGCTAAGAATCAGATGAAGCCTAACAAATCTGCTGCTGGAGAAATGAAGCAGATCAAATGATAAATCTATTCAAGTTCTGTTCTGTTTATGATCTGCAGTGAATGAATCATTATGATTGTGGAAAGAACTAAATAAACTGCAGCATTATTGCCATGTTTGGCCAATACTTGGTTTAAGATCAAATACTTGCACTACAAGTGATATTCACACCAGCCTCAGATGTATTTTCTTTAATATCACAAAACATTAACAGGTAAAAGGAAATAACTAAAGCTACCAGCATAACATGAAGAAACAACTGTTACTGGTTTGTAACGTGCTGCGCTGAAGAGCTGTAATACCAGTATGGACCACAAGATGAGGCAGTGATTGAAAGTAACTTTTAGCTAGTTAAGTAAATAAGAGTGTGTAACTGAGTCGCTTCAAGAAAACAAACACATAAAAATTTTAAAATCTGCACACACCAGAAAGAAGCTCAGAAATTAACTGTTAGCAAAACTGCAGTAGCTTTCAATGCAAGCATGGTAAATCTCTCTTTTAGCGTTGGGTTGGTCAACATGGCTAAAGTTTCTTTCTTAGAGACAATAAAGTTTTATTACAGCATTTATTCACACTGGGCTTTCTTCTTCAAACTGAAATAACTTTCAGCTATTTGGAAAAAGAAATTACATCCAAAAATGTTTCATTAAAGCAACTACTCCTTAATATGTTTCTTTAAATAGGTATTTTTTTTATGTAACTCCATCTGAGAATCCTTGTGCTGCCAACACTCAGCTGCTGGCTGACTTTGAGCTTAGAGTTATTTGCCAGGTTAAGCTCAAATAAAATATGCTGCAGCAACAGCCTACAGTAAAAATCAATACAAAAACAAGCATTCTCTTTGCTGCTAAAGGTGCATAAATTGCACTCTAGCCAGTGATGTATGACTACCTGTCACAAGGACATTTCCAAGGGACTGTTCATTATTTTTGTGGTAAACACATAATTTTGACCTGTAGGATTTAATGAGAAAAAAAGGGTATTTGATCACTTAGAGTAAGTTTTTAGCCCGGTGTGAGGAAATAACATGCAGAGAGAGCTGCAGACCAGAACAAACTTACAGAATATAATTACAGTCTAAGAAGACCTTATTCTTCACCCAAATAGACTGTTGGCTAGACAATTGCAGCAGCAGTTTGATAGTTCATTGTATTCAAACAGTAATTATGTCCCTAAAATACAGTATTTGCCTTTGAGAAAGAAACCCAACCCTGTCTTCATTTTCCTCCTCCAACTCATTTCCACCACTATAAACACAATTTGGGATTTCTATTTTTAAAAAATGCACACACACACTATATCTGACAGTGGACTCGGTTTCAGTGTGTTGTTCAGTTTGTTTCATATTTTTATATCAACATGAAATAAGAAGTAAATATATAAGGGTATTAGACAATGCAAATTATGTCTTTGTCTATTCATAGCGGTGGTGTCTGTGTACAAGTTCAGCTTTGGGCAGACATGACTCAGTCATTTAGTGTATTTAGCAACCAGACAGCGAGTAAAGTCAGAATATAAACACTGCTAAGAAACATGGTTTTCCACTTAACAAGCCCCCGTTTTGCTATTTGCCTTAACAGAAAAATGTCATATTTTAGATGATTTCAGAGAAGTTACTGTAGCCTTTTGTTTCAAGAGTTTTACCTGATCTTATGATATGTTTTTGTATTATAATTTGATTGAAGCATTTTGGATATGGAATAATTAGCTTTGATATTTTTATAGTTTAAATGCATCGTATAAAGTATGTAAATCTCCGAATGTATTGTTTGTGTGACTTCTTTCCAAATTTACCTTAGTATAGTCTGCCACCTACTGGCATCTTTGCAGTCAGCTTTTTAGGAGTCACTCACCATCTCAGAAAAACCATCTCTCATTCTACTAAATCAATATTTGTAAGCATCCATTGTCATATTTGGATTGCAACCTGTGATGTTTCATTACACAATACCATTAAGGAGCATCTCACTGGTTTCACATTCAGTGGTTAGGCTCGCATTTTGAAAGGAAAGTTTACAATTTTACTTTACCAAATTAAAAGAGTCACATACTGTAATAGGAAATAAAAGTGAGTACGAGGTAGCAAAATTATTCAACACTTGGAATCAAATCAAATCTGAAAAATAAATAAATAAATCAAATCTGATGCTAGAGACATGAACCACAACAAATGTTAAACCTACCTCCTGTATGTATTAGATGACTTGAAAATTATGAAAATTATGGTGCCAGTCATATTCTTAAAAAAATACTACTGTAGGCAAATCCAGGGTGCAAAGAGTTGAAATGCAAGTTTTATAATATATCTTCTGCCTCCTGCTGTTGATCAAAAGACCAATTAGGCCAATCAGGAGTCATTAGGAGTCACTAGGATCATCATTTCATTGTGTGAACAGTAAAAATCTATAAAAAATAAACAAAAATATAACAAACATTTATGATCAGCGCTGCTTTATAGTTGGAGATGACTTGTGGCCTTTGTATCCATGATGAAAATATTTGTGTGCCATCATTTACTTTAGTATAGTCTGCCACCTACTGGCTTCTTTGCAGTAAGCTTTTCAAGAAGTCACCAACTGTCTAGGACAGAGGTCAGCATTCAATACTAACAAATGTTTTGGCCAAAAAGAAAAAAAGGAAATCTAGCTAAAGTCACACATGTTTGGACAAAAGCATTCAGCCAAATCTTTCCATCTACCTCTGAATATTGGTGTTTTTGGTCACAGCCATGCAGTCTTCCTTTACAAATATTTGAGAAATTAAAGATGTAAAGTGTATAGAATGACACCATTGCACCAAGTTAGGCCATGAATTTTCAACTCTCTCAGATAATCCACAATCAGCTCTAAGTGATATTACTGTAAAGTGGAAGGGCTGGTTCTAGACCCTTAATCTGGCGGAACGGTCATTCAATATTTGTAAGCACCCTGTGCTAAATCGGGAGTGGTGTGCAAGAATCTTTGTAATGTTTAGGTTTTTATTCATCATGTAATACCACCAGAGCGGCAGCTGACTGACTAAACCATTGATACAAGGCAGACTCATGCTTTCATATTGTTTATGCTAAATTCTGATTACTGTCATCTCTTGGCATCCTGGTACCTTCTCTATATTTCTCCACCACCTCAAAGCAAACATCACATCTGGAGTTTCATTCCTTCTTGGAATGAAGCCGTACTGCACAGAGATTCTTAAATCTCCTCTCAACTTAGCTTTAATAGCTCTTTCCCATAATCTAATGGTTTAACTGATTAACTTTATCCCTCAGTATATGATTATTTTTTTGGCTTGTATACTGAATTTCCTATTTTCCTAGTAAAATATCAACCACTGAGAGCCGTCTCAAGGCTTTTGCTGTGCTGTATTTACTGCATATACTTTGTACTGTACATACTCTTTTAACAGTTTTTCTACCATTTAAATTTTAACACACCGATTTTGCAGTCCTTTGCTGCCTCTTTCCCAACCCTTTTTGGTAGCGTCATATTCACAACGAGCATACATTTGAAAGAAATAAAAAAGCGTCATAATTTGAACATTTTGTATACGGTTCATTGATGGTCTTTGTATTTTTTTTAACACGTGGACTACATGATTTGTAAAGTCCTTGCAAAATGCTAAAAAGTTAAAAAAAATAATAATAATTTAAAAAAGTCACCCCTTTGCAACTTCACCGTCGTGGCATGTTGACGACCAGACTTGACGCATGTGCAGTCCCGTGTGGCTCAGCGGAATGTTCTGGTTCTCTTGCGGAAGTCTCGCGCATATTTGGCTCGCGACCAAACTGAAAAACAGCAACGGGAGCGTCGAGAAGGGAGTCAGCGGCCCTTTGGCTGAGCTCGTCTGGATTTTTGGGGGAAGAAGACTCGATCACTAAAATGACTAGTGAGTACCGACATTTATTACGCTCTGAGGGATTCATGTATTTGGTCGGATGCTTGTTTTCCGTGTTTGTTATTTTTCACCCATGGTTGTCGTTGATCGACTTGGGTTCCGTCTATTTCATGTAACATACATTATCCTATTTTATAGATTCTATAGAGGATTGTCGTTTTGGGCAATAACTTAAGGACGCAATTAATTTGGCTGTTTCATTTGGTTTAATGAAGGACATAGACTTTTGCTAACATGTGTTACATAACGTCCCGTTGTACGTGTGTTGGCTTTGGGTCGCTTGTTGTCCGGGCGTTACTCTGAGCCCTGGCCTGTATGTGTGGACGCAATACAGAAACAAAATATGGGTGTTCTGGTCTAAACGCAGCTTCCGTGTTTTTACTAGTAATATTTTTTTTAAATCCTGCACATGAACTTGGAAAAAACCATGATAGCAGCGAATTCTTTTGATGCCCTCTGTGTTGTTGCTCTGGTTAAGAAAATGCTCCGGAGCGCCTCTCTGCCACGTCGGCTGCTTTTGGGCGATGCACCATCTTCATATTTCATCGTGCAGATCATAGCATACTGTTTTTCTTTTAACTATTCGACTTGTAGACACACAGATTTCCTTTTTTTTTTCTTTTTTAAATTCAGCTTGTGTTTTACTTCTTTTTTGCTGGAAGCAACTTAAGTCAAGTGTCTCATTACAAGGCGCAGCTTTTTCATCTGATTTGTTGTTGTTGTTGTTTTTACCCTTTTTATTGACATGACAGGAGGAAACCAGCGTGAGCTTGCACGCCAGAAAAATGCTAAAAAGCATACTGAACAGACTAAAGGCAAGAGAAATGAGGATGGGCTATCTGCAGCTGCCCGGAAACAGAGGTAAGCCTGCACTCTGCAAGAGGTTAAAGAAGTGTAGGATGCACACAAACGAAACAAACCAAAGCATAGTTTTCTAAACAGCACAAGGTGACGGAAATAGTGCGCATGTTAAAGATAAAATGTACTAACAATTAGGAGAATTCATTAGTTTGTTTTTAATTATTTTATTTTATAGTTGTATTATAATTGTCTAATTAAAATGCGTACATTATTATATATTTACGAAAATACAAAAATTATAAATGTATATATTACATATTTTATACATCATTATAATATATATATTCAAAGGTTTATTAATTCCATACCTAATTATTAAGTTTTTAAATAATTCTTAATTTTTAAAAAAAAAGTGAAGGGAAAAAAACCCTGTACACCATATTCAGGGGTTTCTGGCTTTTTCATTGGAACTTCTGTACGTGTAAGCACTGGTTCTTGAATAGTAAAGGCAATGAATCAGTGTTGTCTTACCTAACAGAAGTTATTTATCCTATATTTCTGAACCTTTATTAACAATAATAAAATAATAATAATAATAATAATAATAATAATAATAATAATAATAATAATAATAAAAAACACACAAAACCATCTTATGCTTGAGTAAATTAAACCCCACCAAAAATCCCCAAAACAAACAAGCAAACAACAACAAAAATGTGTGTTGCAGTACTTTAGGCAAGGAATTTGTCTTTCAAACAGTTAGACATATATTACACATAATGTGATTGTGTGTGTGCACGCACATTTCAGTCTCCTAATAAAGCTTGTCCTCTCTTGAAATGTCTCCCTTTTCTCCTCCAGGGATGCAGAGATAATGCAACAGAAGCAAAAAAAGGCAAATGAAGGAGGGAAAGGAAAGACCAAGTGAAGAATGAAGTCTTGAGACAAATTCAGCTCGGTGTCTCAAGAACCTGTTCAGCATTCTACCTGATATTTATAAGAAAGGATCTTTTAATTTTTGTCTAAACTCAAGAATCCAGGATCTGACTTTCCTCTCTATGGCAAATGACATTGCTTGTTGGATTTGTTGTTTTACATGATGAAATTATGTCTGAGCAAGTTAGCGGTTGTGTCACTTTGGTGCTGCATGCAGGGGCGCATCAGTGGTGTAAGGAGCAGAATAATGATGAACAATTCTCAACACAAAGCATCTGTGTAACAGTTGTGTATTTTTGTACAAAGATGTCCCCTGCTGGTTTCAAATAAAGTGTATCTTTTTTTTGTTTGTTTCATACTTGTTTGACTTATTATCAGTATGTCAATATTAACAGTGAGTCTTTTACCAAAGGACCTTTGTAATGGTGCCACATGTAGGTATAGACTGAGGGACAATGTGGGGTCATAAATACAGCTACAAAAGGCCTCGCTCCAGATGTGTTTATAGCTGTTTACTTATATACTAGAAGGGAGAAAACAGGTCTTGTAAGACAGTGTCTACAAGGCTTAAAATGAGGTTAAACCTGGATTGAGCAACAAGAGCAAAAGATTAAAGATATCTGAAAACAGTCCACTATGTGTGGTCATTTATGACCATAGCAACCGTATTTACTTGAATTGTGATATTTCTAAAGTGTATCCTGCCATTAGTTATTCAGTCTACTAATACAGCTTTTCATAGTTGGGGTAGGGTACTGGAGAGCTGTGTGGGGTCATTTGTGACTTTGGAAATGTTTGGTTTTTAACATAAACCTATGTTTTGTTTGAAATTTTATATTTCACTTTTGTAGTAAACCATGGTTAACAGAACCAGCATCAACATCAGAATCATAGTGAACTGAAAGTGGGTGTTTAGGGAAAAAGACACTGAAAAATAAATAAATTGGATCCTGAAAGAAACATACTGTTCACTCATAAAACTAAAAGGTAAACAGGAAATGTTCTCTTCTCTCGTGGTTAAACAGGGTGTGTTTTTGTTACTAGGATACTATGTGATCCAAAGTATTGTTACGTAATGTCTATTCTTAACATCTAAAAACCTTTCCCTGAGAAAAAACACATAAAGCTAAACTGAAACAGAACATTTTCAAGCCAAAAATCTAAATGGAAACGGGCAAATCCACCCAGAAAACTGAAACTAAACTCCAGTGTAGGTGTGAAGTATTGTACTCCATGTCGCATAGCTTAACGCAAAATTAGTGCGTTCTTATTGACTATGGTAAGACATTTCTTTCTCACTATTTTCAAAATGATATTCATAAAATCTCTGACTCTTCTTGCGAAGCCACCAAAACGGTGCTCAGAACTGCACACAGCCTGTAAAAGTCACTGCACTACTGAGTGTTCAATATGCATTTGTTCAAATAATAAACATATACATAAATAAATAAAAGAAAAACTGAGCTCCAGAAAGAAATAGCTAACTTTCTGAGGCCATCATCAGTTCCAGTGTGCAGTAAATAAAGACAATAAATGTAGTGAGATTAGGTGAAGGTGTGTCCCCCTCAATTACATTGACGATCCGCATAATGAATTTTTATGTTCTATATTGTACTTGCAGTCAACAGGGGAGCCCTCTATGGACCTAAACAGGATAACCAAGGTCACTGAAGTTTTGTGTCCACAGTATGGAGCTTTTCTAGAGTTGGTCTTGCTGATGATCAGTTCATCAAATGCATCTGAATAGCAGCACCTGGCTATAGTTGCCCTGTATATATATATGTCATATATTGTCATCATTTAAATAATTTAAGAACCTGCTGAGCTTCAGATGATTTTTATGCCCTGATGCATATAACTTTATAAATGAAAAGACAATTATTCAATAAGAATTCATTGAATTAATTACTCTCATAATCAAAACAAAGAACCCTCGGTCATAGTCTGTTTTGTCCTTGTGTCTGCATTCTGGTTTTCTCTCTTTTTGAGGCCGATGGTTCTGCTGGAGGTGTCTTCCGGTAAAAAGGCAGTTCTTCTTCCTTGCAACTGCTACTCATGGAGGATCACTGACAGCACTCGATATGGTCTTCTGCTGCTTTGGGCCATTGTTTTCCAGGTTCCATGTGTTGTGTGATCAGAGATGCTCTTCTGCATATCTTGTTTGTAATGAGTGGTTATTTAAGCTGGCTATTTTCCTCTGACATCCAGCATGAACATGTCATTTTCATCCAGAGGATTGCTGCTCACTGGATATGTTCTCTTTGTCAGACCATTCTTTGAGTAGAGATGGCTGTGTGGGGAAAATCACACTGCCACATGCGTGTTCACATGCCATGAACAAGAAAATGGTCTTTCATAGCTGCTTAAAGTTAATGAGAAATGACTGTTTTCCTTTTCTTCCTCCACTACTCATGCACTCTTTCTCCTCTGCCTCTCAGATTCTTTATATAGATTGTTAAAGTCTTGCTGGCTGGGCTCTCTGACCTGGTGTGTATTAGTCAAATTAGTTACACAATTAGGCAATAAAGACAGATGAGTTGTTGTGCGTGTCACTGTACAACATGTTTTGATTTTAGTAAATCAGAGTGTGCTTAGAGCTTTATAGGAGTAAAGTGATCTGTAAGCCACGTCTAATGTGACGAAAGCTATTTAGCTTATGACAGTGAGCATTTAGTTAAGAAGAGTTTGTGTTTTATCAGTTAGGGAAATAAATTATAGTAGTATATAATTGGTTTCCACCTTATATAAGATACATAACTTGACGTCAGGGAGAAGAGACTTTGTGCTCTGCTTGTATACAAAGTGTATACTTTGCTTGTACAAACAAAGTGTATCGCCAGACAGCGAAGCGCCGCAGTGGCATAGTTCCACCACTAGGTGGAAGCAAACTCCATTGTATTTTTGAAAACAATTATCCAGTAAAGGAAATCCAGACTCTTTTGGGATATATTTTATGTTGCGTTCTTATTGCTCGGTGCAGGGCCAACAATCAGTTAAAAAAAATTAAGATATTTTAATTGCTTTACTGAAACATCTGCCTCTCTTGAATGCAGATAACCCGCTGGAGCACTGCTGCTGTATACTGGCCAAATCTAAGCACCAGAAAGTCCATATTGCTGATATTTGATTGCATTCAGCTCTGCCTATTTATAGTCAATAATCGGTGTGCCTACTTACTGAAATCCACTGAGTTTCTCTCCTCGGTTCTCAGATTACAGGGCGTATAATTAAGTCACCACTTTAGCTTTTTTCCGTTTCCGATAGCAGGAGAGCAGCTGAAGAGCTGAATACTGATGAGGAGCAAATGCTAAATCAGCAGGTTGCTTAAATTCAAGAGATTTCAAACCTTATCCGCTCTCATCCACGGCGCTCTGCTTACAACTCGAAACAGATCTCAGAAAAATTCAAGCATAAGGCCCAACAGACTGACTGTGGGTTCTGGCAGGTTTTCTTAAAACAGACCATGAGAGGAGCTCAGAAGTAGTGAGAGAAGCAGAATGCAAAGAGAAGCAGAAGTCAGCTCCTCTAATTAAATTCATCTCTTTAGGCTCTCTCTGCTGAATTTATTGAGATATGGAAGCTTTGGGGAAAATGCATTGTTGTTGCAGGGCTCTTGCTGATAGGAGGGAAAAAATGGGGAAGATGTACTGCAGCTGCTTAGATTTACATATGTTAAATATGGGCTCAAATTATCCAAAGAAAAAACAAGTGTCGTTTCAACCAAATTTTAACTTTAATTATACATTTCACAATTTTAAAAATGACCCTCAGGTGCAGTGCAGGTGAAATTTAAAGAAAGAAAAGAAGCCCCAGATAAAAAAAAAAAAATGGTATATCAGAAATGGTCTGAAGCTGGTCACTGTGCAGAATGCTTGTGGTAACTTATTTAGCTGAATCCCATCTCTACAATGTGTTTAAATGATTCAACAATGTTAAATTGTTATGAAGATTCAATAAATGTACATCAACAGGTTAACATTCCCATTGAAACACAGAGCTTATATCTCAGAAGGGCAGGAAAACTGAGTTTAGACTTGGATGGACTTGGAGGATTTAAGATATCTCCCTTTCTTCAAGAACCATGTACAGCTCATAAGATCCAGTCCTGATATTTTTCACTCTCAGGAGTCAACAGTGTAAGGCTGTGGTTGTATGCAGGAGCTTAGCTGTGTGAATATTAGAGCACAAAGCTTTTTTTTTATCACCTAGGCTGAAAAAATATTTCTTGGAAAGGAAAACAGAAAATTCTACCAGTTTTGATCTCATTCCAGACTGCAAATGGACTCATTTTTAGAGAGCCTAATGGATACATTGGCAAAAGCAATATTGGTCACTTCAGAAAGTATTTGGAGCCTTTTACTTTTTGTACTACATTTAATTTAACATAACTAAAGCTATTTTCCCCCTATCGGTGTATATTCATGGATAATAGATAGTGACAAAGCAAAACAATGATTTCAAGTATATTAAAATTGTGCTCATTTAATACATCCATCCATTCGCTTCCGCTTATCCTTTTCAGAGTCGCGGGGGGCGCTGGAGCCTATCCCAGCTGTCATAGGGCGAGAGGCAGGGTACACCCTGGACAGGTCGCCAGTCTGTCGCAGGGCCAACACACAGGGACAGACAACCATTCGCACTCACATTCACTCGCACATTCACACCTAGTGACAATTTGGATTATCCAATTAACCTATCCCCACAAGCTGCATGTCTTTGGACAGTGGGAGGAAGCCGGAGTACCCGGAGGGTACATTTAATACAGATAAAGAAAAATAAAATCAGCATCACTGCGCTGTATTACCACAATGTCATACAACTGGTAGTTAAAACTGTTGCCTCACGACAAGGAGATCCTGGGTTTGAATCCACCTGCCAACTGGGATCATCCTCCCGACGCCTGCTGGAATCCCTACACGTACTTCCTCCCATACTCCAAACACACCCATATTAGGTTAACCGATGCTTCTAAATTGGCTGTAGGTGTGAATGTGAACATGAACAGTCGTCTGGCTTTCTGTGTTGGCCCTCCAGCACACTGGCAACCTCCCCAGGGTATACCCTGCTTTTTGTCCTGTGACAGCTGGGACAGGCTACAACATATTTTTTGTCTGTGTACAAAATTCTGTTGGGTGTAATTCTGGGCTTTGGCCCACTGACACACTCTTGGACACTCAGTCCTGAAGTACATGCAGGGCTGTTTTGGTTGCTTCGTGTCACTGAAAGAAATGAAAGGTGGATGCCCGATGTTTCCCCAGCTCACTGCACTCACATTTTCCTGTGTTTCACCTCATTCACTGTGAAGCTCTTTCATTGCATGATTCTCCCACCATACATGCGTCGCTGCATTAGTCAGGTGGGGAGGAATAATGGCCATTAATAGTGCTTTAAGATTTGCCCAAAATATTTATTTTTCTCTTCTGATAAAAATCTAAAATAAAACAGTTTTTGCTTATTCATACAGAGTCTTTTAAAATCAAGTTGACTGTCATATCTTTTGATTTACATCAAGCTCCTGATTAATGAAGAAGACCCTTTTTCTCAGTTACTCATCTTGGGTGAATGCTGAGCTCTCTTCCAGCTCAAACTGGAAGCCTCTGTGCTTCCAGGGACACCCAGAAACCGTTTTATACCTTTGCCCTGATCCAAGTCTTGATTACAGAGAATTTCTGGGACTTCATAACTTGATGTTTTTTCTTTGTCCTTCAGCAGGACGGAGGTGAAACGTCTTCAAGCAACTTAAAGAAGTCCAAGCGCTTTTCTTTCCAAGCTCTTTAAACTACCATGACCTGGATAACTGAGAACCTTCACAGACCCCAAGGTTTTTAATCATTGTGTCAGTTTAAGTTTTATGATTTGTAATTTAGAAAAAAAAATGCGACATGTTTTTAGTTCATTGTTGTGGATAATTACATACAGATTAATGGGAGGGAAATGCCACTTTTATCAGTCGACCAATAGATAGTGGGGCGTCTTCTAATTGTATTTATTTTATCAATTGAAATCGAAATCCACAGCAATATAAAGTAAACACTGGTGCACTCTTCCTGAAGTGACTATACAAGCAATGTCACGCTTGTCTGCTTACAGCAGTTCCACACAACCTTATGTTACTCTGACAACATGTGTATACAAGGTTCTCCATTAAGAAGAAATGTGATCATCACATCATCATCATCATCATCATATAGCTGATAAATGTAGCCACAGGCAGGTACTCCTCCTGCTTCATTTTTTCAAGGGTGAAAGCAGCACCGTGTTTCAACAGCCCTTTAAACAAGATACTGGTGTGCCCATTTATTTGGATCATGACTGCACGAGGAATGATGGATGTTATAAATTATGTATCTAGTTGATAGCAACAACGTGTACACAGCGCCTTATGTTATCACAGAAGCTGTCTCTTCAGAGTTATAATACTACAAATAATGACAGGGCAGGAGGAATATGTTATCTGTAAGCTCTCAGGCGCACCTCATCCTCCTACATTGTTAAGCTGCTGCTTCAGCTAGAGTAAATGAAATCAGACATGTCTGTAAATATTTAATCATTTTATATCGATCCAAAGACATGTCAATGCATAACACTGCACTGATATATTGTAGAGAGAAACTTTTCCAACAATGCTTTGTTCTTTTAACAGTTTTCTTGATGCGTATCTTAACTTTTACACACGACTGCGTCTCATGATAGAGAATTGAAACCTGAGGCTAAAAGAGTATCTCTGAATTATAAAGTTTGCCAAGAAGCTGAAAAGTAAGCACAAAAATGTCTGCAGGTTGGCAATAAGGACTTTGTATCTGCATGAGGGGAAATCTGTGGCCTCTTAAGATCCACCAGATCATTAGTGACCCATCTATTCTTATGCTTGAATAACGTCCACTCTTTATATTGTAACTATTTTTCCTGTTTTGACAAGCCATGTGAAAATTCTTTTGAGAGAATAACTTTAAGATCAGAGTCAGTGTATTAGACTTCCTTTCAAATCGAACATCTCCTACCGTCTGAAACAAAAACGCAATCCTAGCCTCAAATGGGTCACTGGTCATTTGGTGAATGCTAAGAAGGTAAACGTAGTGTCGACATTAAAAACATCATAATTCATATCTGAAAACAACATAATATCTGATGGATCCCAAACCTTTTTCATACAAATCTATTATGTGTAGTTAGAGATAGGTTCATAGTTTTTTGCACAAGAGTATTTGTGTAATTTTGCCTCTGTGTCCCATGTAAAGACCTCTGTACTGTTGCCTTTGCAGTATACGTTGGGTGTTTATCCATTTGCACAGTGAAGCACTGTCCAGTTGGTTTTCAGTATTTGGCTGAATCTGAGCAGAGAGTATAGACCTGGACACAGAATCCATCCTCAGCAGTCACACACTCAATAAACATCAGTGGCCCGGTGCTGGTGCTGAGTTGGTGAGGGCATTCTTTCTTTGTAAGAATGCCGCCTGATGGGTTTGTGTTTTTCAGTTTATTTTAACTGACGTGTCTTTGGTGTACAAAGGCAACATTAAAAAAAAACCCCAAAAACCAAAAACAACTTCTGGACCTAACTGTGACTTCATAAATCGACTAACAAACTGTTAATATGAACCTGTGGTTATCATTAAATCAGACAGTATTGAAAATGAAAAAGTATTAGCATGAAAGGTATGAATATTAATGGTTCAACATTATGTTAAATCCCAGTGCATGGAGACTCAAGAGAATGACTGCTCTTAGTTTATTATCTAACCAACAAATAAAACTGCAAATTCATGTTTTTATCCTTTTCGTTTGAAGCACATTCATAATCTGGACATATTGCGTTAAGTTTCAAGTTCCAGTTTTCATGTCAGCTACACTAACTTTGTACAAGGTGGGTTAAAAGTCAACAATATTAATATTATAATGTGTTTTTTGAAGAGAGTTGAGTTGATGTATGACCTGGAAAGTTGGGTCAGGATTGATTTAAAAGATTTTCCAGTTTCCTTCATGGACTGTGAAAAGTAAATCTGCTTTTCAATTTCACTATCAGCGAAGCGTTGCCATGAAATGTGCAACGCAATCGCAGCTGAAATGCACGCTGACTGTAATTGTTTTCAAGGCTGCTGCAAACAAAAGGCACTTTTCACAGTGCGGTGATTTGCTAATAATGAATAGCAAATTACCATCTTTGCTCTTCATCAAATGCTTGGTGACAACAGATGAGGTGCTGGTGTTGAAAGTAAATGGGATCTGTCACAGGGCATCAAAAGAGAGACAACATGCAGAGAAGCAGTGTGAGAAACTGAAAAGAAAGGCTGACACAGGCGTGGGGAACAACAGCGAGAAAGAAAATGCCAGGACAGCGCAAAAAGCTTTTTATTTAATTATCTGTGAGTCATTCTAGGGATGGATTTGAGATGAGAGTCCTCTGCCCAGTCACAGTCAGATCTTTAGCAATGTGACCATCAGAGCTTTTGCACACGTGAAGTCTGTGAAGGGAAGAGGCCTATTATTCCCGCTAGCAGCTGATCTCTATCACAGCAGGGGTGTTGAGCTATCAGCAAGGTGAGATTTACTCACAGTGCACCACCGTGTCTGAGACTTTCCTGCAGACGATTTTGTGCTCAATAATGCTGGTTTTGTCTAAACAGATTACCTACACTGGGATGACCATAAGCATCCACTTTCACATTAGTGTAGTTACTTACTGGGTGACTTGAGTTGCTTTCTTTCCTTTTTAGAGCCCATCTAGTGCAAACAACACATTTATTTATTTGTTGAGAGATTAATTTGAAATTGCTATAAAAACAAATGTCAAAGTTGTATATACAGCATCTGATGGAAAGCAGGAATAGTTCAGCTCTGGTTTTCTTTGGTACACAACTTAGAGAAGAAATATTTGTTAATGATAAAACATTTGCTTAGTTAAACACACAGACTTTCTGCACAGCTCTTTGCTCCATGCAAATTTACCCAGTTAACTGTAAATGTGAGTTGGAAACAAGGCTTCTCCTATTAAGGTAACAGCAGATTGTTCCAGTCACATTTGAAGAAAATCAGAAAATAACAGCCCTCGCCAACACTTATTCTTACAACAAAACAGTGAATTATCAAGGTAAATAAATTAAGAGATATGCAGAGCAAAGCCCTTATCTGCCTTGGTTTGATGGAAGGTTTGTCACAGAGAAATGCACAATATCAAAACTGCAGAGGCTGTGCACTCTGCACAGCACAGCAGCACAACAGAGGAGCCACATTTACTCCCAGTTCATTTTCTGGACTCCTCTTTCTTTGCTTTTCAGTTGGCACCTCATGCAATGCAACACTGAAATTTAGTCATTCCTCATTAACATTATAGAAATCTGCACATTGTATTAGTTTCAAATGAATAAAATCACCAGATCACTTCACAGACAACTTTATCACTGAGTGGAGTGTAGAGGACTCAAATGCAGTCCTCTACATTTAGAGGACTGCATTTGAGACATACCCTGTCTTCCTTGTTTTACAGGAAGACAGGCTATGTAAAACAAAACTAAGCTGTTTAAAGAACAAAATCTAAAACGCAAAACAAGAATCCAGACCAGAAACCTATTACAAGCAAACAGACAGTACAGTGGAGCCCAGAGACAAACAATCTGACAAGGACAACTGGGGAGACAGGACTATTTATACAAACTGGGCTGATTAGGGAATGAGAAACAGAAGGAGAACAAAACACAGGTGAGGGTCAAGACAACCATGACAATTACAAAGGAGGAACCAAAGCTGACATAATGTGTGAATACCTGAATACCTTCAAAGTAAAACAGGAAACAAGTAAAAGACAACAAGAAAAATAAGAGTGGATATGTCAGAGGGAGAAACAGACCGCCAACTAATTACAGTAAAGCTCAAAACCCTGGATTACAAAACTGAAAATCCTGAATAAAGCGACCATAAGGTAACTTCAGGAATTACAATACACCAGAATCATAGAAGACTCAAAACAGGGATCTGAAGACGCCACAAACAAGCAAGCAAATATTAAAACATCAAACAGTAAAAAAACAGCAAAACAGAAACCCAAATTTAAACATTAATAAATAATATACACCAAAACCCCAAAATACCACAAAACAAAGAGAAATTCTTCTTTGTAGTTTTAAGAAAATAAAACTACTTTTTTATAAAAATGTTAAAATTAGAAATTCATTAATATCTGATTTGGGAGATAAAGAACCCGCTAAAGTTTATTACTGGAATATGCACTAATGGGGTTAAATATAGACAAAACAAAACAACTTCCACCCTGAAGAGAAAGAATATAAGCTGAGAAATAATTTGTGTGTTGAAGATAATTTATCTAAAGTTCAGAAGCAGGACTGTACTATTTACCCTGTCCCCAGTGGGACATACAGCTGCATGTTTTCTCCACTTAATGCAGTCTTGGCTTTAAGCACTCTGCCTTCACTATACTCTTCCAGGGGGTCTCAGGCCTGCCCCCTTTCATTTTCCAACAGGGGTCCATTTCAAGGCAGATTTATCTCACTGATAATTTAAGCTTTGATGTTTCAAACATGGTTCACACATTTCATGGCACTGGCCGGATAGTGGTTATGGGTCCTGGATGAGCTTTCATCTGAAGCTGTCATAGTGCCAATAATCTGGTTGGAGTCCTCTGCTGGTACACTGGCTGTTGATGGTGTCCTTATTGCAGTCTCTACAGATGATGGACATGTAAGCATGTCAGGAGAGGGACCACATCCCCAAGTACCCCCCTATGAGTGTAGGAGCAACCACCAATCCTCATGAAGACCTTCCACAGAATGTAGCTTTCAGTCAATCTCATTGCTTTGTTATTGATAAAGGTTGAAATTTCCATTTAATTTTTGCCAGTGAAATTAAGATGAACTGGTTCAGGGGTGAATCTTGTCATATGATCTATAGGTACCATTGTCTTGATAAAGTTTTCAGTAATGTTGGTACCACATACCATATTACCCCTGCCAAATCAGAACCCTAAGCATTTTCTATTGCAGTTGTTCTCAATCTCTATGTTGCTGTAAAATCTTAAAAGTGGCATTAATACAGCTCTAGAAGTGCTCACAAGTTGTCATAGGAAGAGAATACAAGCCCAGTGTGCTGTGTTTCAGTGCATTTGTAAACATGAGCGATGAGTAATAAACCTGGTTTCGATATTCTCTGAATAAAATATGCTTCAGTGAGAATCTGGTATTTGAGGCCAGATGGCCAAAATTTACATTCAAAAACTGCACTCAGTCACTAATTTTAAGCACTTAACCACCGCCTGGAGACCAGCGGTGGGTCAGATAAAAGCTGTCATTACACAACAATGACAGATGATACATTTTTTCCTTTCTCTGAAGAGACATCTGCAATCTGGCCCTTTTATAAAGCAGTAAATTGTGAATCATCCAAACAGCCTGGATGTTTGCAGATGTTTTGTGAAAATGATGGTCGGCGATACAGAGCACACGTTGCAGGATCTGAATACTTTAGGCTTCTCATATTTCTCTAATTTCTGCCTTCTCTGTCCACCGTCTTCCTGTCTGTGACCTGAAAATCAGCCTCGGTACACTACGCTAAAG
This sequence comes from Copadichromis virginalis, assembly GCF_057382275.1. NCBI lineage: Eukaryota > Metazoa > Chordata > Actinopteri > Cichliformes > Cichlidae > Copadichromis > Copadichromis virginalis. Next base: position 12,966,451 of record NC_140618.1, read on the forward strand.
GATGCCTCAGTTTCTAAAGGCATCTGGAGGATAGAGGAGACAGCAGGAAGACCTATAATTGAGGGTTCACAGGGGTATCTTTGAGGAACTGTATAGCATAGCATATTTAATAGCGTGACACATTGCACCTTGTTATGTATTCATTAAAAGTGGCCCTTAATATGAAAAGTGTCCCAAAATGGTTACAACTGACATCATTACATGCAATTCTAGCTTGGTCATGATTAAAAAATGCATCATACTGTTGTGTCAAACACCATATTTAACTGACATCACTTTAAAGTAAGGCTCAGAGGTTGGGATCTCTCATTTTGTTAAACTGGTGCTGCTTGATTCTCTTCTTCACCTCTCCTCTTCCTTTCTCTCTTTCAGACCAGTCTCTGTAAATCCTTGAGATGATTTTGTGGGAAAAGTTTGAGTAGATGAGCAGCTTTAAAAATACACAGCCAGCCCCGCTGATATCAAAAACCATACCATGTTCAAAGTCACTTAAATCACTCTTCTTCCCCATTCTTTGTTGCTCATCTTAACCACCTTGATGTGTCTAAATGCACTGACTTGCAGCCACACTCGCTTATCTGCACATTCTCATACACACGCACACCTTCATACATCAAGTTACTTTTTGCACAACCAGCTGTCTTTGTTGTACTTTTCTATTGCACTGTTGTGTCTGCATCGTTTTGTTCTGTCTGGTGTTGCACTGTTTTTGTTTTTTTGTTTTTTTGCAATTTTTGCACACTTGGATTTTATGTAGTCCTGTGTTGATTGGCTGTTATAGGTTACATGTTGCGCCATGATCTTGGAGGAACAGTCTCACTTCACTGTGTACTCTAAATGAAATGAAATGACAATAAAGCCACTTGACTTGGAAAAAAAAGTGTGATTGGCTAACTAGATATTTGTGTTACCAAGCAGTTGAACAAGTGCAACAAGTGGTTTGACAAGTAGCACTAACATGTAGACTTTAAACAAAGATGGGCACCTGCTCGTCTGATTCCAACATCATCTTGAAATTTAATGCCAGTCCTCAAGGCTCACATTATTTTGCCTCTCACAGACATAAAACTGGATTAGTTCTCTAGTTTTAGGATTTGTGTAAACATCTTATGTGTTGCATTTATATAGAAAATGTGCAACCCTGAGCATATTTAAAGTATAAGGTTATGAGTTACTGCTTTGTTTCCACATCTAAAATGACACAAGAGCCCCAAACATAAACCGTAATCTGTAGCGCAAAAATGGACTTCCACATGCATGTGTCAAAACATGTATTTATTCATTTATTTAAAAAAAATTAAAATAAAGTGCCTTTTATGTACAATATAATAAAAACAACAGTCACAATCTCAATGATACAAAAAAATACAGTTCACAATGTTATTTGTACACAACAAATAATAATAATAATAATAAAAAAGAAATCATGCAGGCAAGACCACATTTGTCTAATCGTTATTCAGTCAACTAAGCTTATGATGTTCGATACGCTGAGGCGAGGCTGTCGCCGTCTCATGGCTGAGCTGATATGGAGGATCTGGAGCTGTGCTTGCATCTTGTTCACGTACTATGCCATGCAGCACAAATGGTTTATTAACTGTATGATGTCGTTTCTTTGCATTTATGACTGAAGAAATAAAATCCTAAAAAAGATGTTGCAATGGATTGCCTACTTAAGCCATTTTAGGAAAATATACTGCAGTAGGTGTTCTACAAATATATAGTTGGCTACATTCATATCCAGTACAGTATGTTGCATTAATAAGGAGCTACTCAAAACTGTTGTACTACTGTTTGCCTTTTATGGAAAAGGCCCATCATTGATAAATATGCAAAGCTATCACACAGTATGTATTTCATCTAAGCTTATTAATTGGCAAGGTCCAACTGCATTTTAACTTCAGCATTTCTAAACGAGATCAGGTGGTGTATTGTTAAATAGGTGACCTCACCAGAGGAAGTGATGCTTCCAATGTGTACAGCACCATTTTTTTTCTTAGATGAGCAAAGGCTGCAGAATGGTACAAGATTTTGAGCAGCTCCCAGTCTAGTTAGCAGGTTAAGTTAATGGTGGCTTAGGTGAATTTGTAAATCTACTGTTGACCCGTGTTGCGTTGTGGAGTTAAAGATGCCCACTGAGGGCTACAATCACGCCATTCACCATGTTTCTATTGGTGAGGTCACTGCTGGGTAGTGTACAATGTGGCACGTGGCTAAAGGCAGAGCAATGTGATATCCAAAGGCATTTTATGCTGTGAAGTTATCCACCAAACAAATCAAAGCAGGCTACCAAGATATCATATAGTTTAGAAAAATCTGTGTTAGCAGAAATGGAAAAACACAAGCCTTCTGGAATCAGTTTCATTTTGGTTATCCATCTGTTGGCAAATGCAATACTCTGGTTTGTTTGCTTGGTCTCAGCTTGCAATAGTTTTGGAAAAGAATATTTGTTTTCTTGCTGAGAGTTAGATAAGATTGATATCGCGCTCGTATTTATGCACTACAGCTAGAAGCCTGATACCCCAGCTTAGCACAAAGTCTGAAAAAAAGGAGGAACCAGCTTGTCTGCTCATACCAGCATATGCAAAGCCAACGGCAGAAAAGACTGCATCTGCTTTTGATAAATAGTCTAAAGCCAAAGTGTTAAAAATTGATACTTTAAGGGAACTTTTTAGGCTGACACCTAAAGCACAATTTGTCTAATGGCTACTTGAGGCTGGACCCAAAGATAAGTTGATCCCCATGTCAAAACTCCCAACTTCAAGGCAGAAATAATCATGTTCACAGCCTGGTACAGAAATTACTTCAGTAATTTTCCTGTTTAAATTCCATTAAAATGATATTTATGAAAGTGGCAGCTTGAATGACAGATCAATGCTGACACGGGCGCTTGTAGCTGCTAGCTGTATGCTCGTTGCTCAAATGAGGGGTGTGCTATGAAGGTTATAGTTTCGCAGCCATTTTAAGCAAAAAAAAAAAAAAAAAAAAATCAGTTTTCAGAATCATAAAGGAGGCTCTCCTTTCACCTGGCTAGATCTCTGTGGTAACTTCAGGTGAAAATAGAACCCTAACCTTAATTATACGTTTAAAGTTTCAAGGTAAAATTGTTATTTTATTTATGACATGCTTCAATGTTTGATCTAGATTTTCTGTTGGGAGTCATGCTTTATATAAACAACCTGCTCAATCATTGTAAGTCATTTTTAAACTATCAAGTTTCAGAGTTTGAATGTGCAGCTGTCATATGAGAAATAAACAGCAGCACTGAAACTGCAATAAAAAAAAAAAATACAAGTTGAGTTTATTCATTTTGCCACTTGGTACCCTTGTGATGATCATGAATTCACAAGATTAACAACTTTTGGATTATTACTGTCATTTTCTTCGCAGCTCTGGTTTAGCAATTTACTGTCATTTTTTAAAATAATAATCTTTAGAGATGTGCCCACTCCTCTCATAATGTGACTGGAGTAGATGTGACTCAGTTGATCCGTTTTGAGTGGAAGAAAAGTCAAATGACACGTGAAAAGCTCCTTTTTGCATGAGCAGAACCTGAAGCAGAGAGCTCGCGGTAACACTGAAAGTTGATAACCATCATTGTGATACTCGTCACCTCTGACGCAGGTTTTAGGTTTTGTGAAGCCCACTAATGCAAAGACTGGCTACGCTGAAGTTGTTTCATAGTTCACAGCCGTGGACCTTTTAATTATGTCTGTGGTGCAATTTGAAGGTTTTAAATGCACCAATAAGACAAAAATTATAAAATGTTAAAATCAAGGCTTCAGAAGAGGGCTTTAAAACCAACGGGTAGACTTGGTCCATCTTTTTTTATTATATACGTTTCATAATGGCAGACTAAGATTACCTTTGGACAAAGTCAGACAGAGTTTCTCCCTTTTAATGCTAAGCTAAAGTAACTAACTGGAAGCTGTGGCATCACATTAACTACAGGAAAAAAAAAAAGATGTTGATCTCTTCATCAAACTTTCATCAGTAGCATGAAAAACCCCCATCTCTGTCCTGCTTTGATGTGCTTGAGTGAAAACTAGTCCAGATGCTAAACTAACAGCGTGGTCAAATGTTTTCTAAATTAGGCAGTAAAGCACTATTAAAGAAGAAGAAAAATAAAATAAAATTTAAAAAAATCAAAAAAATCACCAGTGTTCACTCTCTAGTTTCACGACTATCTCTACAACACATCTTGCACAAGGTCCCTTAAAACACACAATATTAAGCACAGGTACTGTATATACACACACAACAAAAACCTAAGAAACAAAGGAAACACTGACCACTGTTGCGCAGTATGCTGTGCAGTTACTTTGTCAACTTGTAGCAGTTACATAACATTTCATCTGCTCAGTGTTTGAAAAAGCAAAGTTTTGATCCTGCATGACACTGGAATATATATTGTAGGCTTACATAATCAATACAGTGACCTGGTGTTGTAGTCTAAGACATGTGGTGCCATGTTGTCCTTACGGCTGTGTAAATGTTTCTCATTCAGATTTACACAACATGATCGGAGTTCTGCATCTTTGGAAAATTCTGCTCGTTAAGTCTCAAAAGTCTAAGCAATGTGGGTGCGAGAGTGTTTGCGATGGCTGCACTGGTCCCTGTAATAACTGATTACTAAAAATTTTCCTTAGCAGCCATACCGTCCACCTCAGTAGTTGCATTTCTTGGAACAAGCTCTGATTTTAGTGAAATGTGCAAACCTGTAAGTATTCAACACCCTGATTACTTGTGCTTTCACATTTATGTCACCTCGACTTCTGACTGAGTGTGGCGAATCTGGGACCTGTAACCTGGTGGGGGCGGGGTCAAACTGAGCTAATACAAAAGGTCTGTGTATCTATGCCATGATATCATACAGCTGTAGTCTGGACAAGAGAACTCGCAACATTTCCTTTCCCCTACAGCAGCATTAGTTATTACTTATTCTGTAAGTTTTACATTTCGAGTGGCTTGATTAGCACTTAAAGTAGACAAGCTGAGCTCAACCGTCTCAGATGTGTCTCGGTGAGATGGCAGAAGGAAAACTGGAATATTTTCACACCTGACAACCACATGGCACGTAATCGCCATGTAAAACATTTGGCCCCGGTTCAAAATTTACAACAATTATTTTGCCCAACACAGTCCGTAAAGTCTGCTATGAGCTAACAGTCTTAGAAATCCCCAACCTTGCACTTTACATTTATTTATTATTAGTGCCACAATACTTTTAGCGAAACCCATTCCCTGGGTCCGTCATCATGTGCTCTTTGACAGTGATCAATGCTAACACAAAGCATGAGATGGGCATGTGAGAATGGCACTATTGCATTTAGATAAGACAATAAAGTTATTTTTGTTTAGCTTTTTTTGGCACAGTGCACAACGATGATTTTGGTGCTGCCCCAAATGTGGTGGAGGTGTAGCTGTCCCCATTTCTTTTTGTTCCTTTGCCTCTCTGCACTTGGAATTTCAGTTCCATTAAAACAAAACAAACAAATACGCACACGCACATAAAAAAAGGGGGCAGCTGTTTTTAAGTCCATTTAGAAACCCATCATGGAATCTGCAGGTCAACACTCAAGAGCAGGGCTGACTCAGATGAGCGAAAATGCAACCGTCTCTCTAAATCATCTGTGGTGCAGTTTTGTTTGAGTGAAACAGACTTTCTCTCGACGACAACATACATTCAGGAGGTAAACGTCAGCATATAGGCGTAGCATCATATATAATTACACATATTCTATCATCTTAACGTTGCAGTCCTTTTTCATTGAGACAGTGGTGTGGCGTATTCTCCTCCTCCGCTTCAGCTTTCATCTTATTTATCCTCATACAGTCATGACGTTTATTCAGCGAATGGGGACAAATGTGTTTATGACTTGTGTCCATAATCCGTGGATCTTAATGAATATGCATTTCATGTACTATAATACTTCTAAACCTGAACTCTTGGTCACCATGTAGCTGTAGCTTGGCTCTAGTGTGCATAATAACAGACGTGTGGCTGCCACACTCTGCAGAGAATGTGCAAGATTACTCAAACAGGGCTGGGTAAAATATAAATATTTTTAAATTCGCTGTCTGTGGTTGTAATAGTATATGATGTATATCTAGACTAGACAACTTTTTATTGTTGCATACCTAAAAAGACAGTGTGATAAACATTGGAACTAAAAGGTCTTCTGTTTATCTTTTTATTTTATTGTTTTTTTATCCCCCATATTGCCCAGCCTTATGCTCACCCACATATGGTGTTAGTGGCCATGAGAATGACTCCAAGAAAGAAAAAAGTAATGTGTGAGAATTATTCTTAGCAGCTGCCATGGTTCCTGATCCTGGCTCAAACTGGAGTATTGTGCTGCTTCATTTTTTTCTGCCTTACACAGCAAACCGGACCGACCTCTGGCTTCGGAGTGGAAATGACTAAACAAAATGACCTCCACTCTGATCACAGAACTAAGATGACAAAAATAAAAGATGTGCTGTGATATAGGAGGATGTCTGGGTCTCCTCTCCTTTGCTCGGTGGCCTGTATCCCTCGTGAAGATACAGGGTGTCGTCGCTTAATGAATGCTGTGCTCTCAGACGATGGAGTCTTTGATCTCAGAGCCTAACCTCACTCTGGGCCGAGGGCAGGTTGGGGAGTACTCCACGTGGCTCTCTTTCAGGTTAAGCGGCCGCCTGTCGGAGGCCTCGGAGAAGCTCTTGCTGTTATCTGGCGAGGACTCGTGTGTCGGCGTGCTGCAGATGTAGTTGTCGTTTAACGTCTGGTAGCCCTTGTGATCTGAAGTAGAAACGGGGATTGTGTTACCGTTAAGCGGTAAACTCTCTGTGGGCTTTCCAACTATCCGTGGCTTCTTCTGCTGCATGTTAGGGCACTCGCCCTGCTTCAGCATGGACTTCATGTGGTCACGGTTCCTGTAGATGACGAACAAGGAGAACACCACGAGGGAGAAGGCCAACAGAGCGCACACCACAATCAGCTCGTTCCAGTACGTCTTCGTATGGACCTGCTCAGAGCGAGACTCGCCAGGCAGGATGATGGTCTCCTCGCGTGTGATGTGAGGCGTGCGGGAGTGACCAATCAGAGTGGTACTCTCCTGGCGTGGTTCTGCCCTCACACAGTAGTTGGCCAACAGCTGGTGGAAGCCCTCCTCTTCTGACCAGCACTGATAGGTCTCAATCCTTTCAGACTGAGCCACAACTACCAGGTTTCCCTCGGGGGTAGCATAGAGGAACTGGCTGGCGCTATCACTGTAACGCCACCTCCTCTGTGCCAGGTTGGACCGCAGCTTACATGGCAGGACTCTAAATGTGTTGGCTGGGATGATAATGAGCTGACAAGGGGAGCCACCTACAAACAAAAATAAAAGGAATGTTGTTTCAAAACACTGAAACATGCCAGTAATTTGACCAACTGCATACCGACTCGGGATGTAATGAATCTTTTAACCCACAGTTTGGTTCAGACCTCAGCTGAGTAGGGATTGAATAGGGAAAGAAGAAGAAAAACACTTGCATGATCACTTAATTACTGGCAATTAGCAATAGCATATGTTAAGACCACTAAGCCTATATTTACACACATGCTGTGTAAACCAACACAAAACATCCTTAATAAGACAGACAGAAGACAGAACATCTAACATGAGATTTTGTGTGTTTCTATCACAACTCATCTTGGTTTTATAAACCTGGCAGTCATGATTAAGAAAGTCTCATTTAAAGGTGTAGTTTCACATTCCAAGAATGAGGAGATCAATTAATTTTAAGCTACAGCCAGGACGAGTTAGCTTAGCTCATTAGCTTAGCTTAGACCGACTTGAAGACACAAAGAATATAAACAGAAAGCATGGCTCTTTTCTTAAATAATAAAGAGCCACCCATGAAGCTAACAAATTAACACCATATTTCTATTTCTATTTCTATTACTTAAATCCATTTAAAATCTTATGTGCATAAAACACATCAGCAAAAACATTTTAGTTTCAACACCATTCAACTATTTTCTGCCACTTATCTGGGTTTGGGTCAGACCTACCTCCCCCTAGCCATCTCCCTCCAGCTTTCACAGGATGACACCGAGGTGTTCCCAATCCAACTTAGAGATCTAATCTCTAGTCTCAGTAGGACATACGGAGAAAACCTCACCTAGCAGGTGTCCAGGAGGCACCCTAGTTGGATACCCAAAATCACCTGAGGGTAGGAATGTAGATGGGCTAGTAAATCAACAGCCTTGTTTTCATGTACAGGACTCTCTTCCCCATTTTAGACTAGTACAGCACCCGTATCACTGTTGCACCAATCTGTTTCCTGCTCCTCTCTCCCCTTACTTGTGAATAAGACCCTAAAATTCCTCAACTCCTCTATTTGAGGCTACAAGTAATTTCTCAATCAAAGTGGGGAATCCACCTTTTTACAGCTGTGAACCAAAGTCTCAGTCATGGAGGTGCTGATTTTCATACACACCGTTTGAGCCCACGACCCACAGGGAAGAGAAATATGACGTATTGCTGGCATTAAGAACGAAGTTCACACTGTGGTTGTACAGGAACTGGAAAGCCTGCAACAGCTGACCCAATATCCCATACTCCTGAACTACTCCCCACTAGACAAGCTTAGGGGTTTGGTCAAATGACTTTTCCCCAAGTCCAGGAAACCCATGCAGTTATACAAACTCCTACAGACTCAAGAATACCGTCAAGTAGACAGATCTAGGATGAAAACTATTGCTTCTCCTGTATCTGAGGTACAAGGTTTAGTAGACAAATTTTTAATCTTTAATCTTTTTTTTTCTGAATGCTGAGCCAATTGTCTTTATATCCATTAAATATAAGCCTGAAGCTCCTACTACAGCACTTTAAATTCAAAACTGGAATTTGGAAAACAACTTGCATGAATATGCAACTTGTTTTTTCTTACAACTGTATGTGCATGACTTGACAGTAGTGGCAACATGTTTTTGTGAACTCTAAGTGCATGCTGTTTGTGCGTGAGGTGACAGACACACTTAAATTAAAGGCCACTGTGCAGAAAGAACACACTCACGAGAAGCTACTGGTCTGGCAGATCTGGGGTTAGGAAGAGTCCTGTTGCAAATAGCTGATGTGTCAGCCTCCTCCACGTCCTGCTGCCAGTGGCTGAGGCAAAACATACCAAACAAAAACAACAGGCAGATGTAATGACAGGCACCTTACATTACATTACTAATGTCTCCTATCGCAATCGCCAAGTCTTTCATTTAAAACTTACTAATACAGTGACTAATGTTGTTCTAAAATTAACACTAAGGGACATAAAGCAGATCCTTGAATGCTTATTTTGTGTGTTTGTTTGGGTAGACGTTCAAAGAAAAAAGCGCATTCGTAGAAAAGACATAAGGTTGAGCAACGAGGAATTTTTATCCTTGCATATTTTCCTGCTTTTAACAGTAAAAGGCACAGTGTAATTATGTCTTCCTCCTGCGTGCTGTAGTTCTCACCTGTCAGGTGGAGCCATCCTGACATCCTGGCACAGTTGTCCGGTCCAGGCGCAATAAGGGTCTCTGGACAGCACACACTCACCACAGCTCAGGTAGTTGGAGCAGTTAGCTACAGGAACCTCCACCAGGCCAGAGTAAGATGACACAAACAAGAGACCCTGTAGAGGAGGGGGGAGGGGAGGGGGGAGTGCATTTCAGATCTAACTACAATATAAAAGGTAAAAAACATTCTGCTTTTGGTTGCAGAGTAAGACGAAAAATGCTAAACAATTAATTACAACAGAAAAGCATAACCTACAAAATGGAGTAGTTCTGACCAGCTGTTCTCTTGATACCATCTGAGGAGCATCTTTAGCACTTTTACTACCTACATCTGTGCATCAGATATGCATTTGCAACATTAATGTTCCTGTCATACTGACGCACGGCTCCCCCTTGTTCCCAAATATACAATCTATATTTAGACCAGCTTTTCTGGCCCTTGTATTAGACAGACACCATAAGCATTCTGTCTTAGCCTTTCATTTCCCTATTTGGAGCTAAGAATACACTCACAAACAGTATCTCAGACTTTATTAGAATTACATAATCTAAGATAAGATTTCGGTTTGGCTGCTCGCCCCGAGAGAGGCCATTATGTAATAAAGAGAGAAAAGGTAATGAAATTTAGCTCTGGGTAAAATGCCAGAGAGGATCATAAACTCCGTTCCAGACGGTGCTATAACTTACAGGAAAACTCAATGGAATGGCCCCTGTGGAAAGAAGATGTCTGAAGCCAGTTTGTGCTCTGATAAAGAGCGCTCTTCCACATTTTCATTAGTTGTAAATTAAACACCAAACATTCGAAAATGGGATAAAGTATTTATTATAAATGGATACAAAGCAACACGGCCACTATGGTTGTATTACACTGTTATTAAGTTGTAGTAAATCAATTTTACCTTATTTTCTGCTTTAAACACTGCTAATGATCAAGAAGACACCTTCAGAGTCTAAAAATAAAGGCAAGAGAAGAGTGCCAAAAGAAGGGCTAGCTGTTTTAATGTCCACATGATAGCCGGTGAACTTTTAAAAACTCAACCTTTAAAACATTCTTACCATTTAAAGTTAGCTTTGACTGGTGGTTTTGACTGACAGGTGGATGCGGACACAGATGTCTGTATCTCGTGGTCGTTTCTTAGGGTTAAACTCTGTTAACTGAAGCCAGTGAACTTGACCTTTCGACTGCTGTTTGGTGTTTCAGGAGCATTTTTAATAGAATCATACTTTGTGATCAAGTGTACCGTATTTTACACACTATAAAGCACACTTAAAATCCTTTAATTTTGTCAAAAATCGACAGTGCGCCTTATAATCCAGTGTGCCTTACTGACCTTGAATCGATTTTATGTAGTACACGACACTCAAAAATCAGTCAAAAACTGTTTTAGTACGACTTTGGTAAGCTACGAAGCCACACCACTTGATGGATTGTCAGAGCATTACGGCTACCGTAGTCAGGAGCCTCGCGGAGTAATCTGGGTCCAAAACACCATCCAGTTCAGGCCCCAAAGTCAAACGAATATTGCGGCATCACTGAGAGTTAAAAACTCTTTAATAAAAAGATCAGTGTCGCTGCTTTACCAGGTGTAACAGTTAAGTTTAACATCCAGGCATCCATGAAAACAGAATTTATTACATTTAGCGGAGTTAGAAGTTAGCGTGAAGTTAGTTCACTAGTTTCCACCTAAACATGATATAGCATGTTCTGACTGAGAGATTTCTGAAAAAATTAAAACGTACAGCTCTGCTATCACTTCCAACATAAAGGAAGACAGAAAACTAAACAGCAGTGACTTTTTTAGAGTTACTGAAGTTGGACTAGCTGTTATATAATGATGTGGTACGTGATCGCTAGCAACACAGCTAAGTTAGCATAACATAAACACAGTGAAGCTGGAGGATGAACGCTAACTTTTTTTTCCACTCGATTAAAGTTAAGGTGAGGGTTCACGATGGTTAGTGACAAATGCAATCACATGGCAATTCAGTCAGGAGAACAACTGAGACAATCCATCCATAATACGAGGTTAGTCATTAATATAGTGCAACAAAATGGGAATAGAGCAGCTGCGAGAGAATTCAACATTAATGAATCAATGGTACAGGAGTGGAGACAGCAAGAAGAATGAGTTGAGTAAAATTTGACTTATGACTTTGTTTCACTTAGTGCGCCTTATGTATAAAAACAGACCCGTTCATAGACAGTGCGCCTTATGGTATGAAAAATACGGTACTAAACCAAATGAAGTCTGTGGTCTACCTCAGGTGAGTGAAATTTTAGGTTTTTGTTTTATATGTTACTCAACAATAATGACCAGCACCTGTGTACTGATGAGTTCTGCTAAAAAAAGCTTGGCAGTGTTAGCTGATAAGCTCTCACTCTCTCTTGTCCTAATATGGTCACAAAAAAACAAAAAACAAAACAAAAACATGGAGGCAGCAAAGACACTAAATTTAACAAATTGGGAGTAGTTATACCCTTGTGGCTATGTTCATCTTTTATATACAGTGTATATGGTAAAGGTGGTGATTTACCCTTTGAGGATCAAGCTCAATGTGCTGCACTGGCTGCGGCTCAGCGAACAGAATCATCTCCTCTATAATGTGCATCTTGTCATTGGCATTGATGGCCTTATGGAGTTTTCCATCATCTGGAAGACACACAGAACAAGCGGAAGTGAGATATATAGTTTTCAGAGGACAGTTTTCTTCTGCTCTGTTTTTGTTCCTATTAAATGAAATGCTTGTAGAATATATTAGGCTCCACCTGTGCCAATAAAGAGCACATCATAAGCTCTCTCCATGCCCTGGATCTTGTGCACAGCGATCTGCGTGTAGCGTACGCTGCGTTTGAGCAGCAGCGGCGTGCTGCGGATCGCGCTGTCCATCAGGAAATGGTCCTTGACAAAGTTGAGCACTTTATCAGGCATGTGCAAGGATGACTGGATTCCCATTTGCCTGGCGTGGTTGGTCACGCACTGTGGGGAGAGTAAATAACAAAAAGAAGAAGAAGAAGAAGAAAAAAAAAGAATCTCTGCTTATTATTTGAGCAGTACTGAAAAATGGATACAATACGATGGGGTGTTGAATTACATCTGACCTTGGCTTTAATTACTTAAGAACACAGAAATGAAAATGGAATCAGTGAGATAAGGAGCTTAAAACTACCACATTGGCTGATGGGTTTAATCATGTTCTTAAGCTGTATGTTCTATTTTTATGCTCTGAGGCATTTCTTTGGCTCTCGTACAACCCACAGCAGGACAGTACTTTCTGTTTTCCAGCAGACAAAGAAAATAAATGGGAAACATCTGCTTCACGTCAGACTTGTTCAACAGCCTAAAATAACACTACAGGTAGGACGGGATGTTTTGTTGGTGTGTTTAATATAGCTTTTGTACACATGACAACAAAGACAGCTCTTTATCCTTATTTATCTGTTACTGAATGAAGAGCCACAGAAAGAAGTTGTGTCTTGTTGCAGTGAATTGCACTGTTTGTCATAAGATATGGCCTTCACAACTCACCGCCCCAGGCCGTGGTTCTGGTACAGGGTGGTTGTAGGTGTACCACTGCTGTGTCTCCCTGTTAACCTCTCTGTAGCGCCCGCTGAAGGCTTTTTTCACCTGCTCCATAGTGAAGGCACAGACCGCGGAGCTTCCCGAGGCGCCTTTATACCTGTAAACGTATTAATGAGGATGTAAGGGTTTCAGCTGTGAACAACTGGTCAATGAACCAAAATGTTAACCTATCAGAACTCGACATCACACAATTTTCCACATGTTCTGAGATTTTTTTTGCAACTGCCATGATTTTATTCAAGAAACTGGAATGGCAGTTTCTCAATGGAGAACAGTTGCAGAGTGGGCGCATGAGCGATTTCCTTATTAAAACCTTTATTTTGTTGATACATTAACTAACCATTGGGATCACATTGGCTCGTATCAGCAGTTAAGCACATTACAGCTGCTCTAAATTCAGAGGAGCCAAGTGAAAAACAACAACTTGCCAAGTGTGAGCGCAGATATTAAATAAAAACTGGCTCTAGATGGGGTGTGTGCGAGCCGCGCTTGTGTGTAAACTTTGACTGTAACAGTGTGACAAATCACAGTGTGTGTGCGCGATTTATGTCACTGTCACAGCTGACATACAGCACTGTCACAGTCTCAACCATCGCCTGCATTTGAGTCGTACCACTGAGAAGTGAAGACGCCGTAGAACACTGTGCTCTCCCAGCTGTCTCCCGTGGGCTTCAGGACAAACATGTCTTGGATAATGTTGAAGGGGAAGCCGTCATCGGGGAGGGAACACAGGAGCTGAGCCTTCAGGAAGGTAGTCCACTTTTTTTGCAGGACTCGCTCACCCCCTTTATCACCCTGAAAAAAAAGATTCAGCAAGTTTATTAGAGGACTTTATGTCCTTGTAATAATTTTCATTAGATTCTGGCAGGGGTTGCAATGGTTGTACAAGTCTGTACTTATTTTTGGACTTGAGTTGATAAAAAGTGTTACTTAATTATGACTGCATTATTCTGATATCTCCAGTTCATCTGAAGAAACCTTAAACATTTCACTAGAATCCTTTAACCAGGCTTTAACAACAGACAGCTGCACAAAGCTACCAGCAAAGACAACATGAGCACATGGTTAGATAGGATATCATTACATAACGCAAGTATCTATTTCACAACTACAATTACACATCACAAAATAAATAAAACACAAGACGACTACATAAAGACAAAAAACGCCCCGTAAAAAAAAAGAAAAAAAAAAGCCACAAACTCAAAGTGATCCCTTCATGTGTCACATGACTGTGACATAATCCTCCTGGTTTCATACTGACGCTTCTATCATTGATGTGTGAAGAATGTACGAAGGTGGAGGCAGGTTTGGTGGAGCATGTGGATATTTGGCTTACAAATGTGTTTTCTCCATGAGATAATCATGGAACACGCTGATATCTTGCGATAAAAGCAGGAGGAGTGCAGAGTAGTTGAGTTCAGAAGGTCAGAGCTGTGGCAAAATCTGGGAGTTCAACTTTGCTATGACTAAAATCTGCTTTTAGCTGGAAAGGCTGTGGCTGTGGCAGGAAGGGAGGACACCATGGGCTTTGAGTCAGCTCTGGACCAGGAGCCTTACAGAACCCGGCCCGAGTACACCTAAGAGCTCAAGTGGATTTTAAATTTGCTGTCAGAAGCATGAAAAAGCAAATAAACCAGATAGCAAACAATGTTATATATGAACCACAAAAACTTTCCCTAGAAAAACTTTTATAAATCATTTAAAAGCTAAGAGCAAACTGCATTAAGTTCCCTAGATGAGTGAAAACAGCCCCAAACTGTCAGATCATGAAGGCCAAACATTCCAGTGAAATTACTGAAGGGACTTAAAATATGTTGCAATGTACGAGCTCCTTGAAAAGGCACACATTACTTTGGAGCCCATGTTTTGCATCGCAGTTGCAATCCATCCCCTTTGCTTCAGAGGGTGCTGTTGAGAAACGGAAGATGCTCATGACCCTCCTTTTTATTTATTTTTTAAAGCATTTTAACAATAAAATATGCAACACAGAGAAAACAAAAAAAAACTGCTCTGCATAAAAGATGCCACAGCATAAAATATCAGCTCCCCTTTGAAGGAGAGAGCATAGCGAAATAGAAAAACAAACAATGGTTAGTTATTAATTACAGCTTTGAAATAAAGATCAGTCCTTCATGCCTGACTTCACCTGCAGCTCACAGACAAGGCGTTCGCTCTTCTTTCAAGCTGTCGCAAAATATTCCCATAAATACTTATCAGAGTTTTCTAGGACTAGCAATTATCAAAGTGCTTGTAAACACACACCAAAAGGAACTCCTCCCAAATACAGCGAGCAAGCTTGAAAACACTAGAGGAGCACGACTAGGAGGAAGGGGAGGAAGAGCAGGACCGAAAACAAGAGACCTCGCCCATGCTCAAGACAGCTTTCCTCCCTCAAATCCAAATGTTCCCGTCAGCATGGTCTCCCAAACCCAAAACAACTCCTAAATAACCACACAAGGAGTGAGGAGGTAATAAAGTGCAAAACTATAACTACCTCCGTTTCCTCCTCCATGTGCTGTCACACGCACAAACAATCACATTGCTCAAGAGTGAGGTGAAGCCACCCTCGTGGGAATGATGTAGGGCCTGGGAGCCAATTACTAAGCTGAGGTAGTAGCCCGTCCACATAATGAGGAGACCACATTCCTGCTCTCTCAGCTGTCCACTGCTATTGTTGCCGTGCTCCGATGCACAGCTTGTACAATCGCATCGACCACTCCCCTCTGATAGCTGCCCTCTGAAAATAAACCCGCTTCCTTGTGCGGCATTAGCCGACTCTCATAGTATTTATTACATCCAAGATTCTCATCAACCTGAGATGTAATAGATCACGAGGTAAAGAAAATTGCGCCATGCAGTATTTATAACATGCCCACTTTTCACAGCCCTTCAGAGCGCACACCTGAATAAACAAAAGAAAGGAGGAGGGCAAGAAGGGAGCGGGGGCAGATCGGAAAGACTGGGAGAAGGAAAAAAGTAGTAGAATAAGTAGAATTATTTAGAAAATGTAAGTAAAACAGTAGTTAGAATACCATTAAATTAATCTTATCTAACAAGAAACATACTCTCTTTTTCTAAGTGTCCGTCAAGATAAACTATGACACGCAACATGGTTTTGATATATTAAATAAAACCGCATACCAACATATCAGGACTTGGCCTGACACAGAAAGAAAAGGGAGTGCGTGTTTTCTGACAGTTTGCAAAAGTGCATTAGATTTGGAGCCTGCCAAAAGGGAGGGGTCTTCATACCTCAGCTTTACTTAATCTGAGTTTAGCACTCACTCCTCAGCAGAGGAGCACACAAGACACACATTTATATTTGATACACTGACATAAAAAAAGAAAAGAAAAAAAAAAAGTGGGAATTTTTGTGCCGGTCTTGATTTAGTCTTAGATTTTCTCTACTAAAGACACTTCCAACTGTGAGGTGCACCTTCCTAAGGGGTCATGGGAGAGGCAGGGATACTACACATGGTGAAAGGAACAGCTGCTTACTATCATTCTCAAAACAACAGGGAGCGTGTTCTACACTGTGGCCGCCGAGATCACTGCTCACCTATGCAGTTCACACACAGCTCACAGAGGTAATTAAACCCTCATATGCCACAGTGACACAATTTCCAATCAAATATTGAGTCTTATACCTCAAATCTGAACATGTACAAAATATTTTTATATTCAGAGTGAATGACCATTTCAGAGAACTTCATTATCTCAGAGGTCTCCTGCAAAAAAACAAGTGTAAATCTGTCATCTTAGGTTAGGAATCTAGCAATAGTTGTTTGTACATGCATAAATATTTTGCATTGGAAACATGACTGCAAATAGCTGGCAAGGCCTTTAGTGAAGCCAAGACGCCAAGAAACAAGGATTTTTCTCTTTTTAAAACATGCTTTAAGTGGTCCTATATTTCTTTATTTATACTGTTGGACAGCATAAACATAGCCGCCATTTTCAGGTCAGCGGCTATACAAGTAATCCCTGTGAATCACTGGCTCAGACTTTAGACTCCTCAATCTTGACGCGAGTGGATGCCCCTAATGTGGTCATCTCAGCCGCAGAAGCTCCACCCATCTGCTATTCAAACATCTGTTTGGGAAGGGCAGCCAATCAGCAGTAAGTTGACTTTAAGGAAAGATGGCCTTTAAAAAAAAAAAGGGAGAGGAACTAAAGTAAAAATGTGGCGCTGTAAATAATCGGGCCACCTAAGATACAAAAAAAAGAAAGAAAAAAGAAAATGCAAATCACGTATTGATGCATTATTCACCCTGTAAAATGGGTAATAAACCACAAGCAGCACTACCATATTGCTATAGAAGAGCTTCTACTGAAAAGACGTCAGAAAGTAAAAAGGGAGCTGCTGCATTCCTGTGAAATAATGGTGCTTTACAGAGCAGAGAAAGCTATTCTTCTGTCTCTATTGCACAGTTCATCTGCAGCAAGTTGCCACAGTCTGGGGGCACTTCTGTCAATGATTTCCATATATAGAACCCAGGAGGTGCTCTGCCGGCAGCACGAGGTGTCGCCGCACCGAGTTCCAGAGCCTAGTAGGACTAAGTCATTAAGCTGTCACTTAAGATTACATGCTGTCCCCACGATTACTCACATTACTGCCTCCATGAACAAGAGACATCAGTCAGGTAGGGACTCTGAGTGCATGTATATCATGCAGCTTCATAGCCTTTTAACTGATCTGACGACAGGTGAAAGGGAATGGAGTTTGTGGCTGATTACCCAGGCTGATCAACCAAACTGAACTCTTGAGGAGAGAAGCGGACGGAGGAGGAATGACGTCAATGGTTTAAATGATCCCAGTGAATTCTGCAGTTGCTACAGTTTGCATGCAAGAAAACAGGCCATATAGTAGGGTGGAAGAAGCATTTCATATTGCTGTGAAGCACTCTTGAATACTAATAATGCCTGCAAAGCTCAAAGGGCTGGCGGAGGAACGGCAAGGAGCTGGAGGGATGGACAAGTGCAGCTGACATTGTGAGGGAGATGGAAGGAGAGTGGGATATGACATTGCAGAGAAAGGGGAGGGAGGGAGCCTGAGACGAGGCAATGATTCAGGCAAGGGGAAACTATATCTGCTGAAAACATGCCTGTACAGTTAAATAGAGAAAAGTTTAAATGCACCAGTGACATGTTTCCATTGCAATTACTCAGGCATAATATACAGTTAATGTTACCTAATGTGCTTTGACATGGGAGTGTCCCATCTTGTTTTGAGGCAATTGTGCCAGGATTAAGGACAGGAAGCTTGAGCCCTGCTGTGCCTCATACTTTTGCATGATCATTTTGTGTAATCGCCTCACCCTTACCCCGTGTACATTACCTTACACACGCGAGCAATCCTCGACACTATGGTGTTGTCAAAGAAGTCAAATTCTTTTCCCGCCTCACTAAAGAAGAAGTAAATCTTGTCGTCGTCGCCCACAGAGTTGCCTATAGGCTGACTCTCCTCGATGTAAGCTGACCCAACAAAGACGGGATCTGTTAGAGATAGAAAAACACAAAAGCAAACGTGTGGTTAGACAGCTGCGTTGCAGCTTTATAATCGACACAGGGAAACTTCCCCCCCCCCCACTTTTTTCTGCCATGATAAATTTGGAAAAAGTCAGTGTCTGCACCAACAAGCTGTGATACAATCCTGCAAGGGAAGAGGAAACAGAATCCTCTTTATAATTGTACTCAGATGCCTCATCAGGAGCAGTCTGCATGAATTACCTAAAGATCAGAAGACAAGAGGAGTCTTAATTGTGCGCAAAGTGCAGCTTACTCTGGCGAAAGCAGTGGCAGCCGGATGAGGTTGTTTTGATGTGCATGTGCAACGGCTGATAGGCTGGGCTCCCGCAATCTACAAGCGCTTGTCTTTGCTCTCCGTCTGCATGCATTAGTGAATGTGCCTCGCTAATGATCGCTGCTTTTTGGAGCTTATCTGCAGTGGTCGGTACATAATGGAAGATTTGTGGAAGGAAAAAACACATGGGAGTTTACCTTGCAGCCATTTTAAGGAGTTCTCTGTCTTCAGAGCAGTTCCCTGACCCAAACTCTTGTAAATGACTGGTTCATTCCCTTGAAAGTTACTAACAGTACCAGTATATAATTCACCATCTGGAGGAGAACAAAGGAAGAGAAAGATTGAACTGAATTTGGAATCAATAAAAATAACACATGACAAAGAAATAATAACAGGCTGGAGTTGAAATCGGTAATAAAGTGAAATGTTAGCACATAACAGTCTGAGTGAGAATAGACAAATCATTTCTCCTCTTCATATCCAGTTCAATTATTTACTAATTGCTTGTTAAAGAAGTTGAACAAAAACAATGTCTGCTGCTGTCTGGCTATTTATCAGAGAGTCTGACGCAGACAAACAACATTAGCAGGCACATCATGACTCATTACTGAATCAAAGATGGAGTTGCCATCAAAATAGTTTCAGAAACAGCTGCGCCCGCTTTCCCCGTCTAAAAGGAAGCCATTCATATAAGTGCGCATTAATACATACCAACAATGATGGCAGTTGATTTATACTCTGGATTAAAGGGGCAGCGACTGCGCCCATCTTCCATCATGACCTCGCCCTCTTCATCTCTCTCCAGTGTGAATGTTGACGTATTCTGGAGGCAGACACAAACAGCAAATGTCCCTGAGGCTCAGGCCAATTAAATTCTACTTATAGTAAAATGGTGAGTTAAAGTGAGCTCAGTGGTCTCAAGATCATTTTCTCCATCACAATACACGCTGACATTTTGGATGTTTGGTCGCTTGAAATCGCTGTCGGACCATTGACGGGCTGTCTGATTAATAGAAGGTTTCTTCTGTGTACCCTCTGTCACAAGCAAACAGGCTATTTCATTAGTATGAAAAGGAAAACTATATCTAATGTACCAACCAACTTTAAAGAAAGAGACAGTAAATCAAAAATCTCACAAAACTGGACAATAAAGGCATCTTACCAAAAGATTAACCTTCGTAGCAGAGTGCTGACATTTTATTGCCGTTGAGCTGTTGTCTAAAAAAAACATCACTGAGCTGCACTTTGCCTTCATTACTGTGAACACGGCTACCATACTTTATCCTCAGCTCTACTTCCATAAATATTCGCTAATCCCTTGCTCCAAATATTCCCTGAAACATTTCCGACATGGGTCGAGAGGCATGCTTTTCCAAATTCTGCAGTGACCAGCTATTCTGGCAAATTTTGCTTTAAAAACAAAAACAAAAAAACACAACATAAAATTTTGATTTACATCATAAGCAGGTACACGTGAATTTAGAGCCGTGTGCCAGAGATAGCAAAGGCAGAAAATCATTTTGACTCAAACACAAACGATTCATTTATTGTAGAAATATACTTTATTTATCCATCTTCCAGTATTTCTCATCATTTCTGATTTTAATTTCACAGTCTCTCCCAAAAATACTTGAATACTTAATACAAAAACAAAACCATAAATAATATGAAGAAGCTTCTCGGAGGAGAGGTGAAACCCTCAAGAAACTCCAACAAGTCCAGTTGCTTTTCTTTCCAACCTCTTAGAGAAACATAAATAATACACACGTGAAACAGTTACTGAACTTCCACTGAAGTCTGACTTCAACAAAACAAGCCTGTATCTTTTATATGTTTCAGTATTTTTAGTCCCATTTTGAGTTTCCACAGACATTTCTTTAAAACCCTCAGTCAAATAAGTCTAGAAACTCATCAAAGATCTTCTTCCAGTCACAGGTCACTGGAGAAAAATCTGTATTCCTGACTGGTTGGTGAGTGGTTTTCTGGAAGCTGCCAATTGCAAGCTAAAATTGTTTACCAAAAAACTGCTTAAGATTGCTTTGGCTGCTAGCAGGTTGTTGCAGTCGTCCTTAATTTGAATGGACTTGCCTGCAAACATTTCTCGAGTATAGTGAAACTCGAAAAAAATTCAATGCAAACCATGAATGGAGAATGTTCCCCTTCCCCTTGGCAGTTGGGCACTCACACTGGCCTTCAGGCTTATTTGACTGAGGCCTTATCAAAGAATGGTTTGGTATGAAAAACATACTGGTCAGACTCTGTTCCCAGTGCATGTATATTAAAAACTTCTGCAGCCAGCGAGACCGTGGATGCTTTTACAAGTTAAATAAGATGTCATCATGTTGTCCTGTTAGGAAGTGACTTTCAGTGATTGGACATGTCAAATTCCAATAGCCCATGAGGTCCAATCAAAATGGACAACTTTTGCTGTGGGTGATAGACACTGCACTGAATCAAAATGCAGTCAGTCTATCAGGCTTTAGCCGGTGCCTTTTCAAAAGCCTGACAAAGGGAGCGAGAACAGTGAATTACAAGAAAATATATGGAGGACAATTGACATTTCCACTGCTACACACTGTGGTCTGCTCTGTGTAAGGGAAAAAGTGACAGCATGTTGGCTAATCAGAAAGCGTGCATCGTGACGCTTTCATTTGAAGCGTTAGAATCACGTCCAACACTTGCACATGCATTTGGAAGACATGTCGATAAAACACTGAATAGCCTCAGACTTGTATCAAGAGCGCGTGGCATAAGTTTATGCACTAAATCTAAATGTAGCTGGTCCGTCAGACAGCATTCGGCCTTGTTTGTCTGAGCTTCTAGTCCTGTTTGATAAAGCTGACAGAGGGTATGAGGACACTGAACCACAGAATACATATATGGAGAGCAATTGCAGTTTCCACTGCTACACACTGGTCTGGCTAATCAAAGTGAGCTTCTCATGAGGTCTTCATTGTGAACAGTTTTAGAGCCTCGAGCACTCTGAGGTCTTAAGGCTGCAAAAGCTTGAGCTTAACTTTGTAATACATTTTTACACAGGAAGAGGATGGAAGATTTTCCATTCCCATCACTTCATTTATATAGTTTTAAAAAAGAGATTCCTCTGCTGCCACACAGCAAGAACAATTACATCTATCGTTAAAGCATTTAATGCACACATGGGAATAGGAGCATTGTCACAGGACACATAAATAATATATAAAGACAATTTGCAGTGATGATATTAACTTTAATCAAAAAGGACAGCATGGAGTTCCTCTGTTGCTGAGAAATATTCCCATGCTTCTTTATTATTAGATGTTGTTTTAATCTTAAGCTTGTTTAAACTTGTGTCTTTCATTTGATTGTTACTGTATCTTTTTGGCTGACCATAAAACGTTCTGTGAGAAGTGGTAAAAAAAGAAATAAATAAAACATCCCTCACTGGTAATACTATACATCTCAGATCGTCTGGCCGCGAGGAATGCCCTGGGTGACACACAGAGTTGTGGACTCCGTCAACAAGACGAGTGTTCACCCAGACCAACTCAGACTTGCTTGGAATCCCAGATCAGGGCCTAACGTCCTGCCAAGCGATCCTCAGTCTGAGACTCTGACGTCAAAGGGCAGATTTTAATGCCCTGCTTTGAGAAGCTGCGCTGTTGCCAAACTCTACTGCCGGTTGCCATCACTCCAAAATGTACTCCTCTGCTAGATAAACAGACCTACTGCTTCCCCTCTATCTGGAAACCACACAGCTCGTGTACCCCCTGTTGACTTGTCTGGCTCAAGTGCCTCAACAGGATTTGGTAACGCTTGGATAACAACAGATCCAATACTGACATGGTGGATAAAGGGGGCTTGATTCCTAAAGAGTACCCCGAAAAAATATTTATAAAATTCAATCCTGTTCTTGTGAGAGGAGAGGAATGGAATAAATTAAGACTCGCTTTAATGATGGGAGAAAATCAAGTCTTGCAGGTGAACAATGGGTAGATTGAGAGGTCATTACTTACTATGTAGGCGCAGACAGGACTGAAGGCATAGGTGCCACACACATAGAGATGAGTGCTATTCAGCCGCAGAAGAATTTTGACGTAATTGAAGCAATCAGTCTGGAGAGAACAAATGGAGAGTGTGTCAGGTCCATAAAAATCACAAGAAATTCTGAGAATTGAATGTGATCTTCTCGAGAGCCCCTTAAAAATCTGCCTATAATACTCCTAATCATAAGCAAATCTTTCAGAGCAGGAAATGTAAATATTATTCGACAGAAACAGAAAAATATTCCTCCTCTCCTCAAATACTGCTGGGAAAACCTCACACACAGCACTTTGCCTGGTGAGTTTTTTGTATTACACAAACCAGAGATTTACACAGATTACTGAGGCTTGTCGCCCAGAGATACAACAGCTGGCATGACAACAAGGTAAGAGACAGACAGAAGAAGAAGAAAGAGCAATTCCCCAGTGAGCCTGCACACTTGATGAATCCATTTGTAACTGATGGAAAGGTTTGTCAACACACAGCTCCACCGTAATTTCTCCCCCCCTTACAACACTGCTCAAACAAACAGAAGAAAATGTCTCTCACCTCCAGGTTCTTCCCTTTGAAGCTACACTCGTCTCTTTTTCCAGCAGGAGTGCCCCATGTCAGCTGAAGCAGAGAAAGAAACCCTGAATAAGTCATGTGATAGATAGTGGAAACCCACAGATTCAGAGCCAATCTATAGAGAGCATATCCACTTCCACTGTACTAAAATGGGCTTCGATATGCATGGAGTGCTTTTAAGATCGTCCTCGATTGGTTGCTAAAATATTATTTTTACCTGATTTTAGAGAAGAGTTTGATTTTATGCTGAAATCCAAATGAAAACACTAGTGACATCATTTCATCTACTCTTAGAGAGAGGTCGACTTTGTCTATAAAAGAGTTCTGTTATTGTACGCTGACTGGTTAAGGACTAACGACAAGACGTACTCCCTTAATGGCACCCGCTGTCAAACAATAACTGTGGCAGATCAAACAAAACAGAAACTCAAATGTGTACATAAAGCTGTGCTTGTGTCTGACGCATCGGCCACTGCTCGCACAAACTGTGACGTCTGCACATCACCATAACTGTTTATGTTTGTGCTCAAAGTTTTTATGACTCGCTGCAGTCGTCTAAACTGTGAGCGTCGCTGCTCTGAGAAAAGTCACCGATTCATGGCAACAGAAGTCCAAATAGTAAAGAGACTGAGCAGGTGTTTCCACACTTTTTTTTAAAACTTTAATTTAACTTTATCTACTCTCTTGACTATATTAAAAAAATATGGTGAAAATTGCCAGGATTTATTTATTTAACACCATCGGCCTACAGCTCAAATTAATGACAAGTCCATAAAGTGGTAATTCAGAGCTTTAGATATTCTCCCTGAACTATCTACCAGCAAAGTTTGTCACATGTGCGAGCCTGGTGAACCAGCAATTCGTGTTTTAAACATGCAATTTGGACTCGGATGAGGCATTTGGCATTTTGTTACACTCACGTTCTTCTGCAGCTTGATTTTGCTGATGTCTGAGAGGCTGAGGGCGAACAGTGCCTCCCTGGCTCCCACATACAGCATGTCGTCTTCCTGGCTGAGCAGCAGAGAGGTGTAATTAAAGACGCCGTTTGCCGAGAACCTCTTAGCTGATCTTTCCTTTGCATCTGGAAAAAGACGACACACACACACACACACACACACACACACACACACACACACACACACACGATTATTATCACACAGCAGAACAGAAAGGAACAGATTAGTACAGAACATGTCCTGATGCTCAAAGCACAGAAAAAAAGATGACTGATCTGATTTTATTTTAAGGAGGGGGGCTTTTAAGTCCATGCACTCAGTAGCACTTAATCATGGACACCTGTTTAACCCAGAACTGTCAGTCAACCCCTGCAGAACACCATGACATGTCTCCCGCTTTTCTGCAGGCCTCTGACATTCAAATTCCAACCTGAGATGAGCAGAAGACAACTGTTCCTTAAGCTGACAGGAACTTCTGTTTTAGCACTCCAAAAAACTGAGAATCTCAAGGTTACATAAAGAACCACAAACCAAAACTACAGCCAACACTTGCTTGCGAGATTCAGTCAAATTAATTTTATGACACACAACGTGAACTCTTATCAAACCCGTCTTCCTTGAGCCTCACTCTTGGAGGCGGCAGTGTTCTTCGCTTCTTTAGTCGCAGCCACCAGCTTCTCCATGAGAAGACACACACCACTGAGCCACGTCTACGCTTCTCTGTGCTGGCCGACCCCCTTTTCGTTCGAATCATTACTGGCAGCAGGGTAAAAGCTTCCTTTGCTCAACACTAATCTAAATCTCCCTGATTCTGCAGCTTCTTCAAAAAGATCTCTTAAGCAGTGGGCCAGAAGTCAAATGAGCTACTTTTTCCCCACATTGCTCGATTTCCTGCAGCTTCAAATGATTCTTCTGATTAAATACAGACTTTATGTACACATTGCTCCTTTTATAGCATTTCCCTTAGCATCACAGAGGACTCAGTGTTCTCAATAGTGGCATCAGAAGCTTTTTACTGCTTTCTACTGTGAAGAGGATTGGATTCATTTTTGGAGACAGCTTTTATAGGCAGCGGGAGGTCTGACAATTGGTCACTTTTCGCTTGGACTAACCGTATAATACACTTCAAACAGACCAAATATAAAAGCAAAACAAAACCCAATAAAGCGTTTTATTCAAGACTTTCAGGGTTTGGACAAATCACAATCAAGTGGGGCCCATCTTTTTGTAGATGAATGTTATTGCGTCATATTTGACATTCGTTTTCTCAGCTCAGAAAAGCTGACCAAGTGCGTGTAATATAAGATCAGTGCATTCTCTGCCTACACGCATCCCACTCTTTGCAGCTTTTGACCATCTTTGTAAATGTTTATCTCTTGCCTCCCGTTCCAAACATATTAAAACACACTCTGTGTCCTTTGCGAGCCAAAACACTGGAGGTCACGGACTCCATTTGCTTGTCCAAATAAGATTACTGGCTCGAATCTGAGGTCGTAAACACTAATATTTGCTGCTGTTAAACCATTTACAGCCTTTTCCACATGTATAACCAGTAAGCTGGATTCAAATTTAGACACTTCTGACAGAAAGAGAAAAAAAAAAAAAAAAAAAAAAAAAAAGACACCAGCAAGAAGTTTTCCCTCAACACTACCAGGTGGTGCATTGGCCCATAATGCAAATGGAGCTGATAAAGCTGCAATAAATGTTTACAACCCTACAACCCATGACTTAAACTTTTCAATATGCTCACAAACAAATGGTTCATCTAACACTCAAGGCACTTTGGCAGATGATGGTCTTCCCCTTGTGGGAGTGAAAGCCAGCTGCACAAGCCACATCTTTTCCACAATCAATGTTTAGGCTCTTTCTGCTGTTACAGTGCTCGTTCTGTTGAAAACATTGTGACATCTGGAGTCAATGGAGACCAGGGTCCCATCATTAAAATTATGGGGAGGGGATACAAAATAATTATAATAATAAAGCATATTTCCTATAGTCATGCAGGTGTCCTTCTGGACAGGAAGAAATTGAATTTTTCCTGTAAAGAGAACGAAAAACTGGTTTTATTTCAGGGTAAATTAAATGTGCTAAAATATCCTTAAATGCTCATAAAGTGAGGTACACTCAGTCTCAGCAGACCCTGCAGACAAAGGAGTGCAATGTCTCCTCTCAACAGGGGGACATATCATAGATTGCGATTGTCAGGATTCCCCTGGGTTTTGGACATTCACTAGAACCAAAAAACAGCCTTTCCACCGCATATTAAAACTCCCTGACATAAATCACAGTGACAATCTCTTAGACAGACAATGGAATAATGAGCAAGGGGGAGGGCAAAGTCATGAAACTTTTACTCTGGAAGCAGGATGAGGCAACTTAGCAGGAGGTTGGGTTTGAGGTTGGGGTACTGAGTGGGAGTTGTAACCAGGAAGACTGGATTGAGATGTTGAACTATGAAGAAACATGCAGACGGAGGAAAGAGAGCTTATTTTCAAAGCACTTTGAGATGGATTTCTGATAAGAGCAGAAGGTCAAATAGTAACAAATGTCAGAGTTGTGTCAAGCTGCAGGGATTTCAGAAAGAAAAACCAAAGCTCCTCCCTTCAGAGGCTGGTTTTTGAGGGAGATTTCTGAAGTTTATGATGCAGTAGATCGCTTGTGTGTTTTGACATGATTGCAGCAGAACACCGGGCATCCACAGACAGCAGCAGCAACTGCAGGTCATTTCACAGCCAGGCTCCAGTTCCATTCATCACCCGCTTGTTTAATCAGCTGGCTGTCACCAAGTGAGGCCATCAACCTCTGCCAATGGTCATCACATCACACCTACCAGCAATATAACTGTTTTATTCCTGGTGTTAACATGCTGAATTAGTTAGCAGGTTCTCTGAATTCCAACATGGAAGTCAAATAAGGTGATTTGCCTGAATTCTCCATGGTTATGGAGAGTGCAGAACAAGGTCTGCATGCAGCACTAACACAGCATCCAAGAGCCCGATGTCTCGTCTCCACTGAGACTTAATCACCTCCCAGTTATTAATTATGTGGAATTCAATTTTGCAAGCGTATTAAATGTATTTATTCACTGTGATTTTCTTCATTTCGCTGGAGTTAGAGATGGCAGGAAGAAATCAGATCACAGAGGATTTCAGCAAACAGATGCTTTGTGATTACGGAACTGTTTGCTTGAGAGTCAGGGAATCAAACTAATTCTGTGCGCACACAATGAGTGGCTACATACGTCATGAATTTAAGAAGAGATTTGTAAGCCAGCCAATGCAAATGCATATCCTCCTATTTTTCATATATTAAATATGTTTATGGAGGGGATTTAATATATTCTAATATGTATATAAGCCTATAGATATGAATTCCAGTGTGCACAACAGAGCCTAAAATGCGATGTGTGTATGTGAATGTTGCAATGTGAGCAGTGTTTACTGGTTCCAATAAGTGCTTGTCTGCTTGGAGGAAAAGCTGAAAAGGCAAGTAGTACTGGAGCATAGCCCCCCCCCCCCAAAAAAAAATACCTATATTATATACATAGCTATTGAGACATCACCTCTGATTTCTATAGTCCAATTTTGAACCCTTGAGATGCTGTTTCTAATGTCATCATTGTGGTTGCAAGGAAGTGGATGTCACAAGGAGGGGTGCGTTTGACCGTGTTCCTCATTGGCTAATGGATTTCAGGCACTTCTGAGTTGGCTTCAAAAGCCCATTGGTCTGCCAGGATTTAAATATGCTGGCCTGCTTTGACCCACCACCACGGGTGGTGCTAGTCGTTAGCTGTCTGTTACTTTGATGGGTTTCTAGCGCTAGGAGAGACTAGGAGGTGACCTTTTTTGATGTGTGTGACTTTGCGCTTTTTCAGTGTAAGCATCAGACAAAAATCATCATTTACTGTGTAGTTAAATGTAATTAAGTTACTTAGCACTAATGCATACGTCTGTGGATGCACTTTTCTAACTAAGCTAGCCAGTGTTCGCTCATAACTTCATGATTACCTTTAACTCAAACGTGACTTCTGGCTTAAAGAAAAAAAAAAAAGCATGGTAACATAAACTCAAAGCTTCAGCAGAGCACACACCAGTTGGTGGAGGTCACAACATATGTCCGTTTTTTGTATACAGCCCATTACCTTTTATTTCCTTGTTTACAGCCTTTATGTGGTAAGCCAAGTGGTGCTGCAGCTGGCTGAAGGTCATATTTATAATGCACACATGAGAAAAATCAATCTGCTCATGCAACTTTCAGAAATAAACTTTCAGAAGTACAGTTCTAAAAAAGGTTCATCTGTTCTTTTAACAGGAACCCAGACCTTGAGAAAAACAAAAGGAATACAGTAGGATTTACTTTCCTCTGAATCCCTTTATTCACATCACAGCTGCGCAAGTTCAGTGGGTGCTTACTCACCATCGAGGTAACTAAGATATCCTCAGGGCACCAGCTTGCAGATGTAGTGTTACTGAGAAATACTATTCATGGTAGCACTTTGGCAGGAATCACATTTAAAGGGGGGGGGGGGGGGGGGGAGAAAAATGGCACAGGATAAATTTTTTTCAAAAGGTTTAATGGGAGATTTTAGGGTGGGGTGACTTGGTAGGTATACGCCTGCCAGAACACTGAGTGTAAACATGCCCCAGATTTACTATAGCAGCATGAGCCAAGTCACAAGGCACAAGGGGGCAATGGGGACAAAGGGGCTCGCTTGCAGCTAGGATGAGAAAACCAAAAGGAGGAGAGGGTAACAAAGCTGATATCAATCTCAGACAGAGCTTGGCTTATCTTGCATGCAAGGCACCAATTTATATATTTAAAGAAAAAAAGCAAAGCAAAACAAACACTATCTCTGCCCTCAGCTAAATAAAGCTACACAAGAGTGCACAGCTTCAAGGCTCTCTGTTTGACATGATTTGACAAAGGGTTTGAT
Source organism: Copadichromis virginalis (assembly GCF_057382275.1). Lineage (NCBI taxonomy): Eukaryota > Metazoa > Chordata > Actinopteri > Cichliformes > Cichlidae > Copadichromis > Copadichromis virginalis. The sequence goes on from NC_140618.1 coordinate 12,995,840, forward strand.
AGCAGTGCTGGAGCTGACAGAAGCCGACAGAAGTCGCTTCAAGGTCATCTGAGCTCTGCTGCTCCCGATGCTTAGGCGAAGTGATGTTATTTCATCGCCGGTGACTACTGGCAACCAAAAGCAGAGCGGCTCCGATCTGATCTCTACTGCTGTAGTTTACCTGCCAAGTCAGCACAGAAACAGTTTGTCTGCACAGTCGGACCTCTGATGAGGAGACAAAGTGTGTTAGAGGAGCAGGGGGTACTAACTGGGAAACACCACAGGAAAATAAAAATGACTAGGGCTATCCGAGTAGATTCTGTTTCCGTTAAAGAAACGTGACGCGAATTCTGGGAGATATTGCAGTTCTGCACTTCTTCAATGTCACGTGTATGTGGCAGGTTTGCAAACAGCATCTTTATCCAAGTAGTGTCTAAAAGATATTCCTTTTAAAATGAAAAGTCAAGAAAAAAAAAGAAAAAGAAAAATTGACTTTACTGGATGGGAAATAAAGCTGACAGTACTGAACTCTACAGTATCCACAAAGCCAGGCCATGAGGCTTACTTGTACTGTGGTGTTTGTAATAACGGCTTTGCTGCACTTGTAGATGTGTGAGTGAATATGCTGTCTGGTCTGCTCATGTCTTAATGTGTGTGTGAGTGTGTGCATGTCATACTGAGAGACAGCTGGGCCTTGCAGATAATAACCAGAGCCTGACAGTGTGCAAGTCCAGTGTTTGTTTGCATGTGAGGATTATGCTTTTTTTTTTTTTTAATGGAGAAAAAAAAAAAGTGTTAATAATGCCATATGGTTACAGGTGCATAAATACATCGGAGCAGCAACAGAAAACCGTGCAACGGCAGAATGTTTGTTTGAAATGTGTGTAGCCTACAAGCCATGCAATTCTTGAAAAAGCTTCCTTCACCAGCTGAAGAAGAAAACATCTGTCCAACACATATGTAACAAGGATGAGGTCAGTGCATAAAGCACAGCATGGCTCTAAAAGCAGAGGAGCTGACAGAGACAGCATGCCCTGTAATTAAAGGCTCTTAGGTGTCATCCTGATGCACTCAGAACTGGCATGCGCCCGCCCAACACTCAGACCAGCAAGGCGATGTGGCGCAGTGTTCCATCACAGCTGAAAGCTTACAAAATCCTGATGATGAGGTATCTGAGTGAGTTATTCAAACACAGACCTTGAAACTCAGAGAGGGAGAGAGGAGGAGACAAACATTTGGCATCATTTTCCTCACTCAATTCAAAGCAGACGTGCCTGTGCTTGTCGTGTGTGGTGCCTTTTCAAACACTCCTCCTCCATCCTCTTTAGTGGGGGTGGGCAATACCACCACATTTAAGATATTAACAATAAACAGTTTGCCTGCTTGCTTTAGCTCCAAGGGCACATTTGGTTCAAGTTCTGTATGGCACAAGTGGGTGGTGGGCCATTAGCTACTCTGTGTCAACAGGAAAAAGTAATACTTATCATAGCGATGTAATGTTTCAACAAAAACAAGTGCTCCTATAATTTGAAGAAACAGATGGGAAAACTAGTTTTAGACTCCAATAGGTGTGAAATCTCCGCAAGTGCTAAGAGTTGCTATTGCAGACAAGTGACGCCAAGATGTAACAGTAGCACAAATGCACATACCCCTGTATTTATGTGCCAAGAACTAAAATGTGTGATGAATCTGTTTAAGAATTCACTGAATTCAATACTGAGACTTTCTCGCAGTAGTATCAGTGATTGAGGGAATTAAGCCCACCTCTATTCTACAGATTTTAAAGCTGTAACAGGCTGATGTGATTCATATGATGTGAAGCAGGTATAAATGTTTCATATTGCCCAGCATTAAAGCACAAAAGAGGCTAATGGGAAGGCCAATTTGCCAGGTGTTTCAGGAGGGCACTGAAGAGTTAACATCCTGAACTGATGCTTGATGAAAAGTCCTGAGAAAAATTAGGGAACTGCATTAATATTTGGAGGAGCTAATTAGCTACACAAAAATTTGTGGCGAAGTAAATGCCGTTAAAATATTTAATGAAATAAGAAAACAAAAAAACAAAAACAAAACAAAAAACAGGTAATGGTAATCAATCCAACCACTGTCATTTTTGCTTGTGCTAAAGAGGTTCACTTACACTCCCTTCTATAGACGGGAGTGCTAACTGAATTGCTTGATAACTATGACCCACCCAATTGGATTTGAATAGGGGGGGAACAAAGAGTCATGCAAGTCCATAGCACAAATGTCCAAATCTAGCTGGCTTGCAACACTTACAGCTTAGTTTCTGCTGGAGTTAGAATCCCATCAAAGTACATGTTGATGGGCACCAGTGGAACTGCTCTCAGTTTACAAAGTACACACACTTAGGACTGGCATGTGCTGAAAGTCTTTTAGAGTGCTACGACAGCATAAACACAACCTGGTGAGTGCGTACATGTGTGCATGCATGTCTCTGGAGAGGCTCTTGATGAGAAGAGCAGGCTGGAGTCGCACAGAGTCTCATGCGCTCCACTCATCCACCACATAGTGACCAAGGATGAGAAGTGGTCAAGCACACTGGTTTACACTAATGGCTTTTCACCCACACACTCAGACACACCTTGGATGAAGGGCTGCATGCTTTTCCTCTTGCTCTTCTACCGTCATGTTTGTTTCTAATAGCCCTGCTGATATCAGAAGCCTGGTGAGTTCAGGATCAGCTGCACTAGTCTCCACACTTGAGCATAAGGGTTACATTGACCTGCCATGGTTCAAAAGCATCACAACCTAAAGACTGATAAAGTGGCTGATTTTTTTTTTTTTTTTTTTTTTTTAAAAAGCAAACTATTAAAAGAAAGGAGAAAAAAAAAAAGAAAAAAGTGACTTTATCACAGAAAACACAGAAGATATGCAGTGAGACACTGCACTGGAGGACACACGTGAGTCTCTTTTCCACACACATCCACTATAGCAGGAGTAAAATGCATATGGAGTGCATTAAATACTGGAAGCAAGTCTGGAAAGTTCAGACTTCTAATGAAAGATACATGAGACGGCTGCTTTTAACCATTTCAGTACAGCCTAAACTGAAAGGTAAAATCCAAAGAGTTTCCTGAAAAGTGCAAGAGTAGACACCTTTTTTTTTTTTTTTTTTTTTTAATAAAGTGCACTGCATTCTGAAATGTTGGTGCTGTTATATGAATCAGTTCTGGCATATAATCATATCACCATATGGACACCAGGTTTTAATGCAATTTATTCAAAGTACTTTTTTCCAGAGGGAAAAAAACCCAACAACCAGAACACATGTGCAATTCAATAGTGAGGAAAAAAGTGTTGCTATTCAAGTGGCTTTAAGCACAAAAAAAAGAAAAAAAAAAAGAAAAGATGTCAGAAGTTCCACAAATTTCAAGTCATCGTCAGCAGAATCCATAGGAAGTCAAACAGTCATGGTCTCTGCTAGAGAAGGGCAAACCTGCTCTGAGCTAGCCATTATGTACAGTTAGACCATTACAGACACAAGTGTAAACAATAGAGCCAGCAGAGAAGTAAATCTCCTCGTGATGCAGCAGGTTTAAAGGAGTTGCGATTTGAAGTCATTTCTTGTAAACCAAACATTTCATGGCCTTCAGGCATTCGTCACACTGCAGTTTGTGGTGCGTTTTAATAAGTCAGTTGTGTTGCTTTCCGTGCAGACACAACTCTACTTGTTGCGTAGGATTTGTTCTTGGTTAACATCACTTGCCCTAAATCCAAAGCATTTCCGAACAGATGATCTGCTTCAGAGGACGAGCTCTCTGCATTATGCTGTGCAAGACCTTTGATTTTTGGTGAATACTTGTCTTAACGTAGTGTTACTCGTAAGACACTGCAAGCCATGCGGTGCATGATTGGCATTAGATGGTGATTTGTGAGGTCCAATATCACATGCAATATCATGTGATAAAATTGTGATGAAGATTAAAATGTAATTAATTGTGCAGCCCTACCTTAAGGTGGGTCTACATTCTACTAGGTAGCAATCCTGAAAGAAACATTTTGAAAACAATGAACGGCATTATTTCATTTCATTTCTCAAATGCCAAATAGCTGGAACGGTTGTTTAGGAAGAAAAACTCATGAAAAACTCAAGTGTTTACAAAAGATGTAAAACCTTTCATTAATAAGCAGAACGTGTATAAAGACAAATGACATCCCGTTTGTTTCAAGCTATTTAGTCTTTGTGTTTTATTTTCAGGACCGTTTGCTGTGTCTGTCCATTTTTTCCTATGGAATGAGTTGTTTTTACTGCAAATTGTCATGCATGGACAATGAGCAGTAAATTGTTGTTGGGCGTCTTATTTCCCCCAGTGGTTTTCCTTTTTGTTTGTTTTGTCATTCTCGTTTTAAATAAATAAATAAATTCTTGAAAGAATGCCTTTTTGACAGAAGTGTGTGCAAAAGCCATTTGTTCTCAGACAAGTCCACTACAATGCAGATTCAGCGCCACAGAAACCAAATTAAAGCTTTTTCATGTTACAGTCGAACAAGAAAAAGCCTTTTTGTGTTAAAGCAATGGAAAAACTCAGAACCTCTGCTGTTAACTTTTTAATAGTGATTAGGCTAACCAAATGTACACTCCAGCACAGCAATCCAAAATTGCCTAATGACACTCTTTAACCTCACATTCCTTGCTGTCCATCTAAATTATTCACTACGACCATCATTTCGCGCTGCTTGCTATTTCCCTTAAATCAAATGTTCCTAATCGAAATTTGAAAGTTTAAACTTTTCTGTACATTCTCTGGACCGTGCGAGTGATGAGTCCATTAAAACATCTGAAAGAGACAGGGTTGATGTGCTGCAATTACCTTCCATTGTTGTGGCCGTTATGGTTTTTGTATGCAGGCACTTGTGAGTGCCACCTCTGCTGGAAGCCACAGACCGCTTTTCTTTCAGGATCAGTGGGCGTGTCCTTGCTGGGTTTTAGGTGGCCATTGGAGCATGTCTAAAACCTCACCAGCCTTTGCTCTGAACAACCACCCCCAGCCCCCCAGCCCCACCCCTTCTTGCTGCCCCTCCTCTGTTTTTGAACCACGATCCACACACTGCCAAGGTCAGTGGATTAGCATGCATGAGAGAAAGCGGACAATATTCGCCTAACATAAACCAAACGTACACAAGAAAGGACACTGTGTACACAGAGGATACACAGCATGCTCTGTAGCTTGGCTTAAATGGGCATTTTCATTTGCTCCTCTAAAAGTGTTAAAGCTGATCTGATCTGTGCCCTTCGTTTTACACAGTCTATACTGCTGCACATGAAAACACTAATGACAGAAAGCAGTAACTGACAGACTCTCTAGATGCTACTTGTGTTCAGAGCTTGATTATGTATCTTTTGTTTTAGAACCTTTCTTCCAGATTCCCTCTTAACATTATCACAGTAAAAGCAGATCTTCCCGTTGTAGGTAAAAAAACATTCAGGAATCGTAGGAAACTTACACATTAGATTTAAATATAGCAGCAAGAATTGATTTGAACTCATCTGTGTTGTGTCTTGTGCCTTAAACCAACTAGAAACTAAAAAGCAGCAATAAAAAGGGAACAAAGAAATGGGTGGAGGGAGGCGATCACCACCTAATCACATTAAAACGCACCACTGAAGTACTGTGCTTAATGTAGAACACAATTATCTGGCATTTAGAGAGCTTGTTCAATCTGTACAAAAATCCACTCAAATGTAAAAGCACGTTTTTCCTTCAGTGTGAGTAAGGCTACAATGTTTTCTCTGCAGTCGCATTATCCCTAACAGACAGACACTGCTATGAGGCAATCATTTCAAGCATCTCTAAGCATATTTCTTTAAGGTTAAATTATTGATTCAAGAGGAAGATGATTAACAGCACTAAAACGATGATATTCAATTTAGTTCCCCAAATAATTAAACTGTGGTGGCGGTAGGGGTACAGGGTGTGTTTGGGCACACATGGACACAAAAGCAAGCACAACCACACAATCTTAAGATACCATATACTTTTGTTACCGACTTGGTTCATAACCTTTATGGACAGACTTTCTAGGCACAGCCAAGCAGCAGATGGTTACCAGTTTGGTGACCTCAGGATTACCTCTGCCTTTTGCGGATGATTTCTTCTGGATTCATCAGTAGCTGACCTCAGCATGCATTGGAGCAAACTGCATCCGAGTGTGAAATAACAGGAATGTGAATTAGCATCTCCAAGTCTGGTGCCAGAAGAAGGTGATGTGCCCACTCCGGGTCAAGGCAGATTGCTACTCCAATGGTAGCAGTTCAAGTATCCTGGGGACTTCTTTACAACAGAGTAGAGTAAAGCAGTAAATGCAAACATTGGCATGGATTGGTAGTGATGTGGATTCTATATCAGTCTGTTATGGTAAAGAGAGCTGAGTGTGACAGCAACGCTGCTGATTTACCAGTCAATCTACGTTACAACTTTAATCTATAACCATGAGCAGTGGTTGCAAGCGGCTGAAACGACCTTCCTTTGTAGGGTGTTGTGGAAAAGGAGCTTTATGGGAGCTCTCCTAGTACCTTCACAGCTCAGTTTAACTCAACTTGGATTTTAAGCTTTTTCAATTAGGTTGTAGGACCTGGTACCGGGTGCTTTTTGTTGTATCTACTTAGACGGTTTCCACTTAATCTGAAATGATCCAAAAATGAAGCGTTGGACTGTATGCCACCGGTGGCCAGACAGTGACAAATTTTGATGACTCATGAGGGTGGCTCCTCACAAAAATCCGCCAATTTTGAAACATGGCAATGAAGTAAATGACTAAATAAAAAACAAACAAAAAAAAAACAACGTGGTCCTTGTCTAACAAAAAGCCACGCACCGAGCAGCAGAATACCATATCTCAACTTCCACTGTTGTGCAGTTTGTGTCGCATACAAATGATGTCATTTGCTATAACAAGTCCACACACATTAGTACTCAATTGTAATGAGAAACAACTGAAACCCCGTACTTTTAAGTTGAGTAGGTACTAGTGGAAAAGGTCTATTAGAGAAAGGGTGAAGCGTTTGGTCATTCGGGAGGGGCTCAGAGTAGATCTGCTACCCCTCTACATTGAAAGAAGCCAGCTGATGTGGTTTGGGCGTGTCCTACTGGCGACAAGCCCAGAACACCCTGGGGGGATTACTTTGTGGTCTAGGAAAGCCTCTATGTCCCTTGGAAGAGCTAGAGGTGGCCAGGGAGAGGGAGGTCCAGGCAACTCTGCTTTCAGGGGTGGCGGTCTAAGCAGAGAAGTGGCAGAAAATGGATGTAGAGGTGGATACTACTCTCCAGCAAGTTCCTCATCCTGTGGACGGAAACTTTACGGTCTCCACAGCGGCAAAAGCCCTTCTGCTGCAGTCTTAGTGAGCTCAACTTAAGCCCCTTTTCCATTAGTACCTACTCTGTCCTACTTGTCACAACTCTACTCGGATTGACTAGTTTTCCATTACAATCGTGTCCCACCTAATGTTTGCCGTTGTTGTCACAGCAACACAGCTGAGCGTCCCGTGACGCAATTAGTATGCAACACAAATGCTACAACAAAGGTGGACGTCGAGGCAATGATATACCTGCTGCTTGGTCTGTCGCTTTTCGTCAGACTCGGGAACCACAGCACTGTTTTTTTTCCCTAACCATTTCCCTCGTTGCCGGGTCTTAAAAATGGCAGATTTGATTTTTGTGAACAAGATGCTCTCATGACTCATTGAGTGACTCCACTGACCAGTCAAATGGTGGCATGCAGTCTTACGACATCACATTTTAATACCTGTCCAGTTGAGTAGGTACTATTGTAGCACCTTGTACCGGCTACTATCACCTATTGGAAAACCTTGAAAACCTTGGCGAGTCGAGTCGATCCGAATGGGTACTAATGGAAAAGGGGCTACTGTCAGTTGAAGCAGTTCTCCATCTGCTGAAGGTTTTGGATATGCTACCCTTCTCATCTGCAATCTATAATGGTCAACTTGAGAGTATGTTGGACAGTGGGCCTAGCTGGTTAGTGATAACTTTCCAAAAATAAAAGTGAGGAGTTTGTCCAGTACTGAAGAGACTGTGTCAGTGGATTGTGGGGGAACAAAAGAAAAAAAAAAAAAAGACAGAGATTGCAAAATAGAATTTAGTTGGGTGGCTCGCCCAAGTAAGTGTATGACAAACACTGTAGTTAACGTACTCAAGTCTGAACTCGAATGTCTCCTTGATTAAAGTGAAAAGAAAAGAAAATTAAAGAACAAAAAGAATCCATCTCTTCAGTGCACCTCTTCAGAAAGTACTGTCTGAGAAGCTTCTGATAACTAACAGGGATACATGCTGTATGCCTAACCATTGCTTACAGCTCCAAGTCCCATGATCTTTTGTGCTGCTCTGCCTCTGCTCAAGAACCATAATGAAAAACAGACAAGCTCTCCCTTTGCAGCAACCACAAAAACCCCTACTCACTACACATGAGAGATTAGCTTGCTCATTAGGAGAGAAGGAAGGATGAGGAGAGAGGGAAGGAGGACAAAAAGGAAGAGGGATGCTTTTCAAGGAGGAGGGCAAGGGTGCTCTCTCCAGAAAACAGGCCGGGTCCCCTTTTCTTACAGACCATGCCAATCAGAAACGGCTATTTAAAGAGGTGACCTGCTTTACATGTTTTGCAGCAGTGGTGGAGGTCAAACAAAGGTTAGTTTATATATGAAGCATGCTAGTGTTTGTGCAAAGCTGTTGTCTCATTAAAGAGCTTATAATCAGTGCCAGTGACTTTTAAATAAGACTTTCTAAACGAAATTGTCGGTTGAAAAACAGTTTTCTCACACTACTACTTATGCTCTCCAGCTGACAACCTCAATCACTCATCGTTCATGTCAAAATACATGAATTTAAGATGATGAATGCCGCGTGGAGTGAGGCAAAGTAGGGGGGTAGAAAGAAACATCAGTGGTTTGCAAAACACTCACTTGCTGGGAACCAGCCTTGGGCCAATTTAGTCTATTCAGCTCTTAGAGAAATAAGCTAAATGGCTCAAGGATGTGAAAGGTTGTTCTTGGGTATGAGAGATGCTAATTTGAGGTGGTGCATGTGAATCACAGGATGACAGCTCACTAAAGTGGCTAAAGAGGAGGGAAACAAACCTTCTGGGGGGAGGGGCTTCAAATACAGGCAGGTGTGCTTAAAGGAGCCAATATACCTCTAAACCTTTATGAACTTATGCTGTGGTTAATGTTTGACTAAACTATTTGCCTGGATGAGAACAGACAGATGAACGAATGAAGCGAGAAGCTTATTTTAAGGAGCATCTTGTTGGCCATGTAAACCCGCACATTTCAACAGCTCTAATTCAGGATGTTGAAATGTGTTTAGTGGGACTTTCCTGAGAGGAGGGGGGAGAAAAAAAAAAAAAAAAAAAAAAAAAAATATCAGTCAATTTCCCCTGTGAGCCACATCCAAACAGCTACCTCATTTGTCACAAGCTTCCATAATGCATCAATCAATTCCCAAAAAGCTGTCGGCAGAGCAAATACAGGAAAACAGCGGCATGTGTTTAAATTATGGAAGCTTAATCCACAGTTGTTATAATAGGACGTGTGGCAGTGTGTGCAGAGTAATTACATACGATGATGAAGTCGGGTGCAAAAAGGTCTCCCATTCAATCAGTGGATTTTGCCAGGAGACACATTAAGTTTATATTTGTATCATAAATTGTTTCACTCAGTCGCACATCAGCAAAAGGTCAATTAGAAGCAAAAAGCACAGAGCAACCAAGTGCCTTTGAAGGTATGATGCCAGACTGTATGTGCTACAGAGCAGCTACTGGGCCCCAAATTGTTGCACTTCATTTGCTCTGCACTCTGCAGAGTCACGTGTTATGCATATTTTCCCCCAGTCTTTCTGTCAAGGCCCAAGAGGGGAAAAAAAAGAAAACAAAACACAAGAGAGACAGTAAATTTTGTGTGAAGTGACATCTAATATGAAAAAACCCCCTCAGGGAACAAAACTTGTAATTTCATGTATCTATGCAGAGATGTTTGTAGTGCGGTTGTCCTTAAGTTGGCATATGTGTTTCTGGGCTGGGCCTGTAGTCACTTGTGGTTTCGTACATGTATCTATGCACACACTGCTCCACAGCCTCTTTCCCTGCAGACTTGTTGCAGCTGTGTATGTTGTTTTTGCTCATCACTGATATTTATTATGTTACACTGTGAAAAACTGGCCCTGCCCCCTTTATTTACTACCGCTATGTTGGTTACATATTCAACACATAATGTTTTCAGTAGAAACAGCTGTGCATTCTCAACTTAATACTCAATATTTTTGTCTCCTTAAGTTCAGAAGAAAGATGAAAGGAGGTTTCTCATTTCTAGGTGGTGGCTTATCATTTGCTGAAATTACAACTAATGGGGCAGATTTCTGGCACTCACTGGCTGGTTCCCAATGAGTGCCAGTTCTGTGTGAAAATGGCTTGTTGATGCCATAGGTCAAAGAAGAAAGGCCTGATTCCAGCTGACAGGAAGGCCACAGTAACTCAAGCAATGGCTTTTTACAACCAAAACATGCAGTAGAGCATTGTTGAATACATTGAACCTTGAAGCAGCAGAAGCCAACACAGGGTGCCACTTCTGTCAGCTAAGAACAGGAAACTAAGGCTATAATTCACATGCGCTCACCAACATCAGAAAAACATCACCTCATCCGATGAGTCTCGATTTCTGTTGCAACATTCGGATGGTAGGGTCAAAAATTGGTATTAAAAAAAACAAAAAAAACCAAAAACAAGCATGAATCTGTCCCAACTCGTATCAGTGGTTCAGGTTGTTGGTAGTTGTGTAATAGTGTGGAGGACTTTATCCTGGCACACTTTGGGCCCCTTAGTAACAAATGATGATTGTTTAAAACATTGTTGCTGTCCATATCAATCCCTTTGCAACAACAGTGTCTCATCTTCTGATATCCTGTTGAAAGCAGCTAAGACACCCTGTCATAAAATTACTCAATTACAAGAGAGACTGTTTCAGACAAACATATTAACAAATACAAATAATAAACGATATCTCACACACGCACATGCACACGCACACAGAAGCAACACTCACCTGTTCTTTCAGAGGTGCAATTAGAAAAAAGCTGAAGTAAACTAAAATTGAGAAGCTGTACCAAGCCCCCAGAATAAGATAAATCAGGGTTAATTTGAACTGAATCATGCATAGCTACCCTACTGAAGTACAAGCATAAAAATATAGAGCTGAAAATGAGGATAATAAAACCTCAGTAATGAAGTAGGAGCAAGTAAAAAAGAAAAAAAAAAAAAGAAGCACTGCTCTGAGTTCACAGTGCTGAAACGAGTCCTCTATTTAATTCTGTTCATGTTTTATTTGCTTGATCTGCAAACCGAGACAAGCAATATTATATTTATACTTTATTGTTGTGGCATTTGCATTTCATTTTTCCACTTTAAGCATTCTAAGAAAAAGGCTTTTAAGACAGGGTCATTTGCATATAATATTAAATATTTCTCTTTACATTTGGTTGTTGTAGTTTTCTTTATGAAAGGATGTAAAAAAAGGAAACCATTACGGTGATATGCACAGACCTGTAGATTTTGGAGAAATAATGCCAAAACTCACTCACAGCCACAATGTTAAGCCACAACTGGTCATCAGTGAAAACAAATTACACTTACTGTATGGGAAACTGATTCGAGGTATGACATCTTCCTCAGTGGCGATCACTGACTGGAGAAAGCTAGCCAATAGCAGTGCAGCAGCAGGAAGACAGTGGACAGTCCCAGTTAATGTCCACATGGTTGCCTGCTTGTCTAAGATGAACACGGATGTACAAGGTTTGTTTTAAGATTCCTTGGAACACATTAAACTCCTATTGATGCCACAGAGGGTTATTTTCTCACTCCCATCTTCCTGCAAGTCAGAGGGGGGTGGATTGTGTCCTTGATTCGAGTCTTGTATTCCCAGTGGTCTTTACATACAGTTTGTAGCCTCTTAGTCTAGAGAAGGGGAATCCTTTCTGGATTAAAGGCTGCTGGATTTCATCTTCTCATAGTGCTCTGCGGTTGATCAGTGCTAAGCTCCAACCAGACTCCACTTAGTTAAAGTCATCTTGGATCTGTGGAAAGGAGAGAGAGAAGTTTTTTCTTTATGTGCGTTCCAACAACAGTTTAAAAAAAAAGAAAAAAAAAAAGATGAAACACAAGCTGGAATAACAGATCCTTATCCAGCTTCTGACGCTATAACCATAAACTACAAACGCAAAAGGACTAATACATTCAAGCAGCGGCTCATTCTAGACTCTAGAATTAAAATCCACAGCATCCTCTAGAATCTAGAGGATGCTGTGGATTTTAATTCAAACAGCTGTTATTTGAGAGGAGTGTTCATTAGTTTTGCCAGCAACAACGGCATCACCCAAAAATGACCTTCCACATCCATCTGCCCCTCAGCTTTCAATAGTGAACAAACAACCTTTTGTTTTAGTTATTTTCCCACCACAAAGAAAACTCAGCAAAACAGATCATTCAGCGCTCTAACCAGCTAAAATGAAAATACTCATCATCTGGTAGCTTGAAGGGTTTCACAAACTTAAGCCTAAGTGAATATCCAATTTGCTGTTTGAAAGACGAAACGCCTACTACATTTTTTTTAATCTCTGTATTTAATTATGCTGTCAACAAATCGGTGAGAGATCCCCCTAGAAGATAATACGGGAGTCTGGCTCCAATTTTGTGGCTATGTGGGGAAATAAAAGAACAGTGACTCCCAAGACAACCCGGTAATTTGTCACAAGAAGGTGCAATGAACAGCTTTTATTTGCTTTGTGTGAGTATACAGATCAGAAGCATGTTATGTAAATCTATACTGGTATTTTTGTGTTTAGTGGGCTGTCAGTTTTATTGAAAAGCACTTAAAGTAAGCACCAGCCCATTTGTTTCAACCCTCTGAGTTTTTTGAAACAACATCAACAGCTATCAAACCTGTCATAATTTATTTTTGCTTGTTTGAGGAAAACACAAATTGTTGACACGACAATTATGAAGATGCATTATGTTTTCTTTGAGGTCACGTTTATTGCAACTAGGTGTTGACACATTTCTGCCTTTGCTAGCCAGTGACAGAAACAGTGGTCTATTACAGTCATGGTCTATTTTTATTAATTACTGCCTGCTGGTTCAAAGAGGTTATGATGAATCGGAGCTGTAGCCACGAGAAAAAAAGCCCCTCTTTTCCTGTGAAATAAAATTGTATATGAGCAAGGTAGAAATTAAGTAAATGACCAGTGCAATACTTTAAAGCAGGAAATGAGCAGCTTTACAATAGCTGCGTCAGACAAAACTAACACTTAACCATCCGAAGCCACCTGTCCAGAATGTGGACGCCAACCTGCGTAGAAGAAAGGATATTTGTGATTAGCACCTTCATGTTGGTCTCCAACAAAACCTGAGGAAGATGGCTTTTAAGCTCTCTCTCAGTTTACTATCTAGTTGACACTTTGCTTGTTTACCATTTGAAACTGAACACAGGTGGCACCTTTTTATGAGTTTTTTCACTGATAACAAAGCATTTCTTTCACCAAAAGCAATGTCATGAGAGAACAGATACTGAATCAAAAAGAGCTGTGAAAAAAACAAAAAACAAAACTAAGAGCCTAGACTGTTTTTGTAAGCCTGGAGAAGTATTAAAGAGGTATTAAATTATAAAGCACATTCAGTGACTCCTGTTTGGTTTAACTTGTTAAATCAAAATAACCAGTTTTGTACGCAGTATACTGCAATTTCAAATTAACACAAAAATAGAAGCGCTATGGCCGAAACAAATGATCTTTTCTAAAAATTTTGACCCAGTGATGATGCGAGTTGAAAGTCCAGGGGATCACCAAAGGTATTACAACCCTGTCTGAGGTGGGGTATGCACGCTTGCAATATATTTCAATCTTGGTCCAAGTGATGGCCTTACTGACTCCTTACAGCAATACCACATGCCTGTTGTGCACCCAAAACAGCTGTAGATCATATATTTGCCAGTGTTTTCAGACCTAAACCAGAGTGCAAACTATTACTTGATTCTTATGAATTCACCAATATCCTGACCGGAGTACAGATGCCTCCGTTCAGTGAGCTCAGTAAAGCCCTCGTGTTTGATATAACTCCCTACTCCTTATTGCCCGGCAGTGCTAGATGCCTCCCTGAAGAACCCACAGAGGTGGTTAGGTTTAGAAAGTAAACACTGCAGAGCACATGGCGTCTCTCGCATCATTGAAGGAACTCCCTGAAGACCTCATGCAAATATTTATGACAGCCAATAAATACAGCAGACCAAGATGAGCGTGGGACAATAAGTAGCTCCTGGGCATCTGCGGAGGTAGGGCCCAGCTGGAAAGTACCATTTTAAACTTTTGAGCAGCCTGAATAATACTTTTTAACATACTCTGCTACCTGCCCAGTCTGAAGAGTGGGGAGCTGACTTGAATACATCTGTATCTCAGTGTCACACCCTGGTCTCCCCTCCCCGGGGTCTGCAGCATCCAACTAATAGGTCTGTGTCACTCTTCACTTCACTGCCAGGCCTGCTGTGGTTCTTGCTGCTCCACTGAAGCTAGCTGAGTCACTGTGGGCTGAAACATCCACCCACGGTACTCTAACATTTCCTTTTGCCTCCGGTGGTCCCTCTCATGCCTGCTGGGACAACAAGCTTGGCTGCCCAGCATCTCTTGCACACCTCAAGCCTCCATGTTCCCAGGGCACATCCTTATGTAACTGCAAGTGTTTTAAATTTTAATGAAAAGAGAGGTGTGCTGTTAGAAGTGTTTCCTGCCACTCGGCTTAAAAGCTTCCTAATTCATCAAACTCTTTAGGGCAGTAATGCATGAAGAAATATCTCAACACACTTAAATTGACCTTTTACCACCTCAAAAATGTAGCTGATGCCCACCAAAAATTTCACCAAAATTTCAGTCATGAGTAATTTGGTTCCAATTTAATTGGTTCAGAAAACATTTTACACAATCGTGTTTGCTTAATTACAGCAAAAACATTCAGACCTATCACATGCACACCTAGTCGTGACTTCTACCAAAGAATTAAGCCAAAAAACTAAAACAAAAACACATTTACTTACAGTTTACTCATCTGCCTCCTTACAGAAATATTGGCCTCAAAAAAAAAGAGAAAAAAGTTTGTTTTGTCTTTTTTGACAAAACTATGCCAATAGCAAGAGGCCCATGCACCTGAATAGGAAACAAGGTATCTGGGGAATCCAAGACACATGATGACTCATAAATGTTCATATAACTGGGCCCGGTGCCTGAGGAGCACTAGATGGACACTTTGCAGGCCTCAGGCAGATCTGTTCAGCCTTAACAAGGGCACGAAGGCCAAGTAAACTGATGTAATACTGCATTCATCCTCTTTTCTTTCAGATTTTAAAAAGACCCCATCATACGTAAATGCATTTTAGTCAAAGTACTCATGCAGTGTCCTAATCCAATCTCAAAAGCAATGCAACAAGGGTCTGAAGGAAAAAAGTACTAAATATTAATAAGCATTAAATCATATTTGACAGCAAGTGCTCAACCAAAGAAAGTGATCTAATTAGAGGTAACAATTATAGGATTTATAGAATTAGAATTCTATTCAACCAGAGCTGCTACAGTAAAAGTGAGCAACTATACTCAATGCCACTGGACCCATCTGCTCATGCAGGCGAGGGTCTGCTGCTCCTTGTATCTGTGAAGGGTGAATCTGGTGCCATATTGCTTAAAGCTACAGATTCATTAACCTTCTGAACCTCCCTCGAGGCTCCCTATTAATTCCTGCATCTGTTCATATGGCAAAAGGATGTGAAAGACACATTGGGCGATACACTCCGTCAGGTCATGTCGAGTTCATTGGAAAGGTAGCAGCATGAATGCTAACCATTTGGCTAGCTTTTGATTAAAAGACTGGGCTTTGTGCTAGGCTACGAATTCTCAATAACTCTTCTCTGCAAAGTGACTTGTCTCACATTTGGTCTTTGGCACAAAATGAGGCACTTATGGAGATAATCAGCAGCCAGGCAGGACCTTGTGATGAGAGCAGTATGACTGAGTTTGACATGAGGGTAGATTAGGCTGCGGTCCAATCCATTAACAGTATCATGAGCACATCTAAGTGAAAGGGAACTAGAAAAGCATTTTTAATTGCACAAGTTGCCATCAAATCTTATCTGTGTCCGTCAGGCCAGATTTAAGGGTGACTTTGGGGAACTGTATCCAAAATGATGTAATGACTTCTTCCAGTAACAAAAAAGGACAGCAATGTTTAAATCAAATAAATGTTAACGTTAATGTTTAATGTGGCCTCTTGGGTTTAAATTACTATTTACAAAAGATTTGTGGAGCTATCATCTTCGGCAAAGAAGGCCTCAGTAGGCGACTGACAAGGCAGAGACTCCTTACTATGTCTGTCATCATAACTCAGACTAGCAGCCTGCTTTCTTGGGTGCGCAATGCATAATTATTGCAAAAATCAAGATCGCTGAGGGAGGTACATTTTTTTCCCCACCCAAATCAATGGCATGGACTCCAAATCATTTTTTTCAACCCACCTTGCTAGACATACCGGCAATATTTACTTTGTTTTTAAAGAACACGTCATCAGATAAATAGTTAATAGGTTAAACTAACTTTAACCTTTCTGAATCTTAATGAATCAGGGGTAAAAGGTGAACTACTTTTCAAATATCCGTGAGGTAAAACATTGCATGCTGTACTTTGCAGGAACATTAGGTGAAACGTTAACGCTTACTCTGTCCACCAGGGAATGGGACTGTGGGTAGTAGAAGGAAAACTTTCAGGTGAGCAGACTTCTCCCACACCAAGAAGGGAGTGCGCTAAATAAATCACGACTGGGTTAAAAATAAACCATAAGCACCCCGTGCAGCAGTTGAGACAGCACCAATTGTTTGCTAAGCTGGCAGAGCACATAGTGAATTCATCATCACAGTGACTCTGTGAGTTTACATGACGGTTAAGCATGAGTCAGCATGTCTGGATGAGGGAGCTCAGCGATAAAGATGTCAGACAACAGAGATGTGTAGACAACTGCGATGATGTCATTAATTGCAAACTCGCATGTAGATATCACTCTTAAGCTACAATTACTTTTTATTAAAAACAAAAAGAAAAAAGAGAGACAAGCGTATTATCCTACGCAAATTCAACCCATCTCAAAAAGGGTTCTGATCATCACCATGCTGATAACATACTCAAACGAGGTGGACTTTTAAAAACAGGAAGTCCACACTCAAATTTGGCTAAAATCTTGAGTGCCTCTACAGTAGTGCTAAATTGGCTTCTTTCTTTCCTAGCTACTTCTATCAGAGAAATCTTCAGGATATCCTCTCTCAGAAGCCTTTGAGTGGTTTATATATGGACAACCTCCTCATAACTCAACAATGCAGGCTTTGAGAAAAAAAAAAAAACAAAAAAAAAAAAAAACAAAGAAAAAAAACATTTTTCCATCAAAATATTTTTGTCTTTGCTTCTTGAAAGGAACTTCCTCTAGATCAGGGAATTGAAAGTGGACTGAAAGTAAATATTCTCAAAAGCATAAAGTAATAAAATATAAATACAAAAGTGCATCAATGAAGGCCATCAATAAGCAGGCTTCCTCTCTGCTTTCACTTATTTATTCAACAGAAGATAAAAGAGAAAAAGAAAAACATGAACACAAAATGTTCTACTGCCTCTCCAATATCATTTCTACCCTGCAGGTAATGTGAATTTTTTTCTTGGCTCTGAAACCAAATGGAGACCTCGGTGTCTGCACACAGAAGAGATTTTAACCTGGAATGAAATGAAAACCTTTATGCATGCTCCAACGTTTTGGTCTTTAATATGGAGCAGCTGTGAACTGGGAATCCTGGTGCCTAAAGGCAAACTTCCTCTGAAAGAGCCAAATTTGTACAAACGGTTCAAAAATCAGATATGACTGCTTATCAGGACCTGTTCATTTACTATAACTTTTTCCATTTTCTTTATGCAAATATCCACAAATGGTCGACATCCATCTCGAAAAATTGCTTCACAGATTTCAGACCAAGCAGTTTGATACAAACACAAAGTTTGAAAAAGCAAAGAAGAGGGAAATCTAAGAAGCAATACTGACTTGTGAGCTGTAATCCACTACCTGTGCCCTGTACTGGGAATCATCAGACACTAATGTGGAACTCTCTGAGAACTGAAACTCAATTAAGTACTCAATTACTTATTCATATGTGTGATCCCAGACTGATACAAGGAAGATGACTTTTCCCTGCATGAGTTATTAATTATTCACAGAATCATCTTTGTGTTGATGACTGGCTGTAATGCATCCTGCTGTGGTATCTCCCTTCTGGATTCAGATACAAAAGGATTTTTAATGACTTTCAAATGATAAAATTACTGGAAAAACTAAGCAAATTAGGCATTCGCTGTGAAGAAAATTTGCCTGTGACCAAACAGCAAGTCCTGGTCTTCAGTTCATAACCCAGTCACTTTCAATAAACCCCCAAATACTCACTCACTCATGGTTCAAACTGCCACTGCATAGAAATGAATTTAGATCAAAGCTCCTTTTCAGCGTAGCAGACACAAAGCGGACTTACTGAAAGCGCAATATACTACTTCTCCGATAAATCCAAATGTCCACAATTTTTTAATCTGCTTTGACAATTAACACACAGAGGCAATGAGTTCAGCAAAATCCTACCCATAATAAATTATAAATGACAGCATTAATAAGACTAGTAAGCATTTATGACAGACATCTCTTGTTCGAGGTAAAGAGTAGTACCAATGTATCTGACAGTTTATGACCAAGAAGGCATGTATAGATCGCCGGTTATTTGTAAAAGAATCTAACCAGGAACAACTTTAAAACCATCGAGTCTTGATATTCATGTCATGTTAACCATTTAAACATTGTTGCAACAGTCCCCGATCGTATCCGCCTCCCCCACTGTGCTCCACCCCGCATACAAAGGAAATGCTTGGAGGCATTTACCTGGCTTCCTTGCTAGATACCAATCTGATCTAGTTTCAGCAGGATGGCTCAACATAAGTGTTGTCCATGAAGGTCTCCCCCGACTACCAATCTCATGGCATAAGAAACCACAGAAAACCTGCAAGAGGCTCCAGGTCAGCATCCAGGCACTTAAAAGATCTTTTGGTGTGTTTTTCATCTTTAGTTTTGCTCCACGCTCTGCACAGCTTCAACCTACCTAAGAGCATTTCAGATGTGAAGCACCTGGTCTACCAATAGCAAACACAAAACAAAACTTTTTTTTAAAGCGATGCAGAGCAGAAACCTGCTTTTTTGGATGCATCTGGTGAAACTGCAAGCTTTGTCTTTAGTGTATGTAAAGAACTCCAGAAGTCAAGCGACGCAACCATGCCTGATGTATTCCCCACAGTAAAATGTCCCTAAACAGGTTGTTTTAAAGTAGTAACAGCTACCAGAGAACTGAAGCAGTGTTCCAGTGTAACATGATTGGTTGGTGTTCGTTTGAATCTTATACATGCACTCAGCAGTTCATCCAGTTCTATGTGCCACACCTCCTTCTCATATGTTAAAAAGGGACCAGGCTGAGTACTGAATGTGCCTTAATTGGCTTTGCATGACCTTAAGCTACCAGCGAGATGTGTGCTAATTGTTTAACTACAGTACGTGCTCCGTTTCCATGATCCCATCACGTCTGTGCGTCAGAGTCAAAGGCATTCATTGAAATGCAGGAACCCAGTGATTTTACATCCCTGAGTGGCATCTATGAGGCTACTTACTGGAATTGTCTTTCTGTGACATTTATTCCAACATGCTACAGCCACAAAGTGTTGAAATTACACCATGATGTGACAACGCTTCAAGTCTGATCCAAAGCTAGAATTGGCTCTGAGGAATATTCAAACCCCCTTTTTACATTAGTCTACATACTGCTCAGCTTTGCCATGCAGGAAGTGGCAATTATCATTTCAAACGAGTGAGTGAAGCAGAACTGGCAGAGGAGATAAGTGCTTAAAGGAGAGTAAGGGTCACCTTATTCCCTCTGATACAGACTTGCCCTTCCCTGAAATTATTCAAGCTTGACGGGGAACGGTGGGAGATCAGTTCTTGAAAAACTTGCAAAGCGTCAGTAATGAGCCGTGCGTCAGTCAGAGCGCAGTGTGATAGGAGGCATAATTTCTCTCTCTTGACACAGTCCCAATACAGAAACTACAGAAAAATTTGGAGACATGGAGCTCTTATGATGATAAAAATTTAATAGCAATTTTCCCCCTTCAGTCCACTAAACTACAAAGTGTTTATTGTGTGCTTCTGTGTTGAAAAGCTCACCACACTTTACCCTAATGACCCATTTAGACTAATATGGTGTGCTGATTAATCAGGAAATCCTCACGATTACAGACTAACAGTGTGGCCTGGAAGACTGAACCACAAAAACAGAGAAAGAATTTTACGTTCCTACTTGCTTGGGGCTCTTGACTGCTTAGTTGACAGAACCAAGTTTAATGATTGTCCGAAAACATTAGCAGTGAGGGGAAAAATCCTTTCAATTGTTTTCCAGTGCCTGTGGCCTCCCTCTGATTTTGCAGCCCAGATATGTGAGGCACACTGGTGCTGTGAAAGTTGCCCATGGCCACGACGGACCACAGCATCTTATTCATCTGCTGGGTCGATGACGATGTCAGGCAAGACTGTGAACAAACTCTGTGGTGTCACAAAGGAGAGTTGAAAGTTTAGAGTCATGCAATTGCACAACAGAGGCCTTTCTGAGGTCTGGACCATGCTGTATTAGCATCACAGTTCATCTGCTAATTACACCATCAAATCCAAAGGATTGGCTATCCATACTGGGCTATTCATCTCATGACTTACACGTCAAAGTGGTGGTGGGGGAGTGCGGTGCACGATTAATCCCCGTAGTTAAACCGATGTGAGGACTCATTTCCTTACATGATTTGACAAGCAGAGCAATAGGATTTAAAAGCATATCAGATGACTATATTCTGTTTCAGGCTCCACTTCACCTCGTCAGACCCAAACTCACTTCAGCGTGCTCAGGTAAGAACTTCGATGACCGTGACCAAAAGGCTTGACCACAAAACTGTTCTCATTACTCATTCCAAGCGGAAACATGACACAGTTTGTCCGAGTCATTTGTCAGGTTGGCCGCTTCAAGGCAGTTGGCTGCTGACTCTCAGCAAACATCTGGACTTCAAAAAGAACAACCGAAGCAGTACTGCTTTGTTTACCGTCAGGCGTGAGCTCTGTCTTTGTCTTTGCCAGCAGTTGTAGCCAATAAAGGAAGTAAAAGGTCAACAGTTCTGTCCCTCTGGGCAACGGTCCTACTGATAATAGTGGAGACTTGGAACAAATAAGGGAATGATATCATAATGCATTTGGAGTTCAATAATCATTTATAGGGAAATAATTGGAAACGATCTAAAAGACTGCTAACAAAATGGCAAAATCAATTCTTAATTAAAGAGTGTACAAAAATTGCTTGGCTGGGGAGTGAAGGCCTGGGAAAAAAAAAATAAAATCCTGACATCATTAATATTTTCTTTAGCCTCAATTTAGTCATTGGACTTACTGCAACAACCTCCCTCTGCCTTTCACAAGGCTACTACTAGAATAATAATGATCATTATAACGCCATTTAATACCACTCAAAACAAAATTAAAACTCCTGAATATCTTAATTTAACAACAGCAAAGCCCTGTACAGCACATTAAGATAACGTTTATAATCATAAAAGAACTAGTAGGCCAATTTGTTTAACTTTTCACTTAAAGTGAATTTATTGAGCACCATCTGCCAAATTCTGCCCATTATGGTACAAAAAGCATGTCAGATTTTCTTTCTGTTTGGAAACATTAATCTGAGAAATACTGCACATATTTTAAATCCAGCACTGTTTACATTAGTTGATGTTTCTTTATGCTCCTCCATGTTTACTGCCTTTGCTGCACTGCTGTATGTGTTTGTGTGTAACCACCACCTGTTGAAACAAGAGGCCTGTACACAACAGAAGGATCTTCTGTTATCCTGATAACTTCATGGTTAACCTTGGCTTTCTGTTCCACGAAGGGGGTCCATTTCCTACTGGAGTATATCGATATAGCAAGCAGTAAGCATGTGTCGTTGCTGGGTTTCAAAAATGGCGGTTTTAACTTTTGTGAACAAGACGCTCTCATGACTCATGGAATGATGCTACTGACCAGTCAATCGGTGGCATGCAGACCGAAGACGCCACATTTTAGTACCTGTTTGGATCACTTGGAACACCGGGGGAGCAGGTACTGAAAAAAAGTATTTGGTATCAGGTGCTATGACCTCATGGAAAACCCTGAAAACCATGGCAAACCGTGCCAGTTTCCTGTGAGGGGGAAAAAAAAGAAGCAAGAATCCAAACACGGGAAATAAAACAAAAACAGCTTATACAAAGAAAAACAAAACAAAATGGTACAATTCCCCTCCTCCTATTGTGCCACTTTACACCTACCAATACCGGTCATAAAGGTCCTCACATAAAGGAGTTTTCTTCCTTATTGAGTGCACAGCACTTTTTCATTATTTAGGAAAAGGCGAGGTTTAAATAACCTAATAATATGGGTCTCTGGTAATTTACTATATAAATAAATACTGGATCTCAGCATTCCAGGCACATCGTAAGTCTGTTTTCCATTACAAAGTCACTGTTTATATTTTTCTCCACACTTCTTTCAAAAGAAGAGAAGAAAAATGCAGAAGACGTTCATTTGTCTCTGGAGGAGAGCTCCACGTTACATAACATGTTTCCATTCAAAGACAGCTACCTTAGTTAAACCCTCGTGGAAGTCAGAGAGCACTTCTGATGAACTTGTCAGACAGATGCAGCCAAGTGGTATAAACCGTCCTTCAAAATAAACCTGAGTAGCTCGACATGTATTATCCAACATGTTTTTGCAATTCTGCCCCCAAACAGAGTTCAACAGGGGTCTGCAACTGCTCAGTTTTATAACAGAAGCGTGAGCACAAACTTGGATTACAATCTACAGAATTATCAAAGACTTGCTACGGAAATGTTACAGGACTATATCGACCTCAAGAGGCTTCATTCGCACTGTCTGCTATGTTTGATCTTCAAGATAAACAGTGGAAAAACACCAAATATAATAAATGCCATGAGACTTAAGCAAGTACCTGAAGCATTTGTCAGTAGTGGTACAAATCTCTTTAATTCTCCAGCTCCATGTGATAGATGAACAGGCATGACAGCAGTCTGACTTGAATTAGTGAAATGCAGATAGAACACATGTTCTTACCATCAAAACCAGATTTGTTTATGAAAGCAATGCCAGAGTATAAAGCAGCAATAAATGAAGAAAATCCAATGTGCTGAAGAATTTCTGGCTCATCAGAAAAAGCCTCAGAAGTGTCACCTGCATTCATAGTCTTCTTTTGACCCAACATTGAATACCCCTGCAGGGCCTGGCCAGCCTTTCTACACGACCTGCAGGTCACACTGAATATGAATGGCCTTGCAAATGGCAGGCGAAGCTATGCAAGGACACAGCGATAAAGTCAGCAAAAAGGTCTAGAGCCAAGTTTTAGTGAATGCAAATGTGAACCATTAAAAAGAAATGTGAACTTATCACCAATGTGCAAAAGCACAGTGTGACTTTTCACAGTTTGTGTAGCATTAACACTGAAAGAATTCTCACAAATTCCTCAAAGGGAGGTGCTGTTACTGCCAAATGTTTACGTGGCAAAACATCAGCAAAGCAAACCATGCACATTAAACAAATTTATGTTTAGGACAGAGAAACTCTTTTCTGTCTTCTGCACAAACTTAACTGGGCTGATGAAAAGGCAGCAATGGCTGGCTTAACGTCTGCCCTGTCGCTGGGTGCGATCTGGCTTCGGCCCAGCAAAATGACTGTGTTCCCACATCTGGGGCCTCTCAACACGCAAGTTCCCATCAGTTTGCCCTGAACAAATCGAATCCCTCTAGTCATGATATGGAACATCACTAACCTTCTGAGGGTTAAAAGCAACAGAGTGTCTCCTCTCCTGGGTCTCCACTTGCCCTCCCACTCGTTTACCACAACCTCTCCACATGCTGACCATTCCTCTGAAGTTGTTATAGTGGGTGGAGTGCTGGGTGGAGAGTGTGTGTGTGTGTTTTGATTGTTTAAACGTGTGGGTGGGGGTCTGCTTATGCATGAGTGTCTATGCGTTTCAGAGTAAGACACAGAGGATAAGATGGGAAGCACACATTATGATGCTGCTGCATGTGCTCCTAGAGGGAACGTTTCTTCAGTTTGTTTACAGTATAAACGCTAGAGCCCATCAGTGTTAGCTCTTGATACAATATCACACAGAGACGAAGAACAGCACAGCCCTGAAGGGAAAACTGCTCCACTGGTCATTTACAGTCTTACTCTGGTAAATCATATCAGTAATATCTAAACTCTGAAAGTCGTTTGCTCTCACATGCATCATAACCACCAGATCTGATCCAGCAGTTCAGGATAAATTTAAAAAAAAAACAACGCCTTTTCTAAGAAATCCCTACCAAAAACAGAGGAAATGGGATGCTTTATCTGCGGTCAAACGGTGTCTGGTTCATAGAAATGCAAAGTGATACAGGAGGTATGTCAACACAGTCTCCAACATGCCAAAGGAGATAAGAGGAGGTGGCTATTTGGAAGAGAATAACAGGAAAGGTGTCATTAAGCAAGTGTAAAACCGGACAGAATCTACTCCAAAACGACTCCACGTGGTATTTACAGAAATGAGTGACTGATCGAGACTTAGAAGCAACACTTTTCGCCCGATGTTTGGTGAAAACAAAGCAGAATCAGGTCATCAGAACGGTTTCTGGTTCGTTGTTTTATTGGGTTAAATGGAAATAGCAGCTGTTTACCCACATGTGCGACAGAAAACACAAGAGGCCAAGTCCAGCGGCTCTCTCCACACCTACATACAACATACTTCTTTTACAACAATCCGAAAAACCCCTTTCTAAAGCTGCAATGCAAAGAATTCTATTTTTTTTTTTTAATCAAAAGTAATTAATATTTGGAGCATTCTCTTTAGGAATGAACAGGGAAAATGTGCAGGGCATGAATCAGCACCGTGATGAGCAACAAAAAATGTAAACTCCAAGTAGAAAAACATGCAAACTAATTTTTAAAGCGACAGAAATAATAATAACAATAATAATTAAAATGCAACAGTAACCTACACCATTACATTAAAAATCCCAGTTGCCTTTAAGGACCCCATCTTACAATAAACTACTTAAACTAAACAATTAAAATTCACACTTGTGTCCCGGACCACAAATGTCCGCAAAGATTTTTTTCCTCTAATAAAACATTAAAAAACTGTTTCCCCCTGCCTCTCATTTCTTTTCCTTAAAGGTGTTTAAAGTGGAGACAGGCAACAAAAAGTACGAGGAAGGCACAAAAAGACCTTACCATCCACGAGCTGCAGTGTAAAGACCTCGGTTACAGCTGAAATCTTCACGGTCACCGGAACAACTGTCGAAAAATGGATCGATGTATCTTCTAAATCCGCAGTAAAGTGCGCTTTAACGCGTAGGTTATTGAGTCCATTAACTCGTCCGTGAGGCGAAGTCCATCCTCAGTGCGTGTGAAGACGAGCCTCCTCTACTACAAACTAAAGGCTGGTCGCTTTCATGCATCCAAACTTTAGCTCCTCCCACAGCACACGCACACTGCCTGCAACCATTGAGTGCTCAGCAGGAGTCTGCAGCACACATGTGCGATCACCTCCGGTGAAACAAAGGGAGAAAGATGTCAGAGGCGTTACAGCCGCCCCCGCGATCATGTAGTTTACAATTACTACGGGAAAAAATTTATATTTACGTGTAATGCAACAAAATCTTACTATAAAGAGCTGGATTATTCGTTGCCAAACGCGGAAAATGTTCTATCGACAGTTTAATGTATATTGTATATACACATATTGTAAGTACCGGTATTAAGATATTTTTGGAGTGAGACATGACATAAGGACTTAAAGGCAAGTCCAAACCATCAAAACATCCGTGGAGTTAAAAAAGGAATAATTACAAAATTCCCAGCAAAAACAAAACAAAAACCAAGGTAGTGTATGAACTGAATGGGGGGTGGACCACTTGATTAACACTTTGGAGGAACTGAAAATTGAGCTATGGCTCACGTCTAAATAAAAGTATATTGAATTTATTTTCTACTATAAGGCTTAAGAGAAATGGAAGAGAGAAGAACCTCCGTTACAGATGTCTTTGTGGAAAGAAAGTTTTCCTGCTCTGCTGTGTTGGGTATCAGCGTTTCTCTTCTCAGGGCAACCCTGAAGCCATCAAACAATGAGTGACAACTGAGAGGGTCCGCCACAAAGAGAATTACAGGGGATTATGTACAAAGGCAAAGACCTGAGCACAACAAGACTCAGCCATTCATGTAATCTCTTTTTGCAGCAAGAAAGGGGTAAAAAGAACCTTGGACTCCACTCATCAAATTTTCCTCTAAGGCTCTAAAACAACAGACAGCGTGTTTGTCCCTTCTGCTGCACACAGGACATCCAATCAAAATGATCGCTAAGGAGCAGGGACATAAATTAAACTCATGCACAGCACACCACCACCATTCATGCCCGTAGGGAGGAAGATAACATTAATAATTAGTCTCCAGTGCCTTGCTTTCAGTGACATGTGGCTATGTGAGAATTTGTCAGATTTCTTGAGTGTTAACACAAAGAAATGTGATGGAGAGTGCTCCAGGCTGCATCCGATAGCTCAGCACGACACAGTCCTGACACTTTATCCTCCAAATGTTGTCAATCTCTGACTGGTTTTGCGTGACTGTGCCACAGATAAAGGAGAGGCCAGTGACCCCTCAGCATAAGCAGACATACACACACACTCACACACAGAGGAATAACTGCAAGCGAGGGTTGAATCACTGATACAAGCCCATTTTCTCTTTGGCTTTCTGTCTGTCTCTCTTTTGCTTTTTGGCTGTACAGATGTCTCTTTCTATCGTATGGTTTCTGATAGACGCACAACGAATCAAAGTTGTTCTTCTTTATCTGCTGAGACCTTAGTAAGCCCTCAAATTCAAACAAGGATTACTAGTGAGAAGATTAACATCTTTCAACTCGTGCAAAAGTCAGGCTGGAAACAACAGGGGGTGGCCATACCACTCAGCAGTGCGAATTTCTCTAAAACAGGCAGAATTTAGTTTTCTCTTTTCACTCTTATATCACTGATGGCAAGAAAATCTGTTACCTACTTCTGTGAAAACATACATATATCTAACAATCAAGAGAGAAAATTAGTCTCTACTTTCTACTGGCAAAAACAGAAAAAATTACAGTACCAAGGAGTCCTCACATTTTGGTACTCACAAACAGAAAATGCAGCAACAAGATGCTGAAGCTGAGTAGCTCTGCAGCTTCGAGTAAACCACTTTGATATGATTATAGCCTTCTGGTAATGACCATACTGGAGTCTATTTGAAGCAGTTTACACTTTGCACAAATTACTTCTGACTTTGACAAAAGCCCAGTTGTTGATCACATCACCCTTAATCTACTGCTGCACTCAAATAATATCCCCTTGTGGTGGCACGCGAACTTGAACAAAGGGAGCATACAGCAGCTATTCATATTAAGGTCACGGCCACCGTGGAGCTTTTATTGGGGTTAAGTAAATGACAGACAGTCAGATGTGGATTTTCACCCAGTGTTTTGTGGATTTACTCACCAAACAAAATCTCTAAGTAGTGCAGCTCACATTAAAGCCAAGCTTGTGTCAGTGAGTTTATTAGATATTTTCGTTGATAAATATATTTAATACAGCTACCTGTGGAGGCAGGGGAAAGAAACTGTTTTGTTTTTAAATATAGTCACAAGAGCAGTAGCATACTGGATTCACTGCAATTTAATTTGTACAGAAATTCATGGAAAACTTGCAACCATCAGCTAAATCGAGACTGTCTGATGACTTAGCATTTGTGCGTAACAGCCAATGTCTCAATGCTTCAGGCACAGCCAGGGACTGTATAATAGATGAAAAGCCTCTGGGTCTGAAAAGTCTGGAGTCTTTCTAGTGGTCAGCAGGGGGCGACTCCTCTGATTCCAAATAATCAGGTTGAATGGAAATGATGGAACGCCAATATTCCATCCCAGTTAACCATTCCTAAAAAGTTCATGGTCTTCAAGTGTTTCACACATTAAATTGTCCTCCATTTCTCAGTTAGAGAAAACTTGATCAGCTTTTGATTGTACAAAAAAGACACCCAGGAGTTGGCTGTTCAGTTTTTCCAGTTATTATTTTACCATGGTCGCATCAGGTTTCACCAAGCTTGTAACGTTCAAATGCCCAACCCAGGTAACTGCATTCATCTTTTGTATGAATGGGTGAAGCCGGTGGATATCCAAGCCAGTGTGCTGCTCATTGTTTCCAAACAGATACATTTAACAAGCTAACAAAAGCTCAGCCTTTGTCAGATAATAACCAATAACATATTGAGATGGCATTTCACCAAATCTCCCCGGCTTTGCTCTCCACACATGCAGTTTACATGCACGCAACTAAAGATATCACTGCTGTGCCTATGTATATAAAAATAGCAGTATAGCTGTAGTAGCTGCCAGCTGGCTGTAAACTTGCAGTATTCTTGGTAAAATGATGAAAGATTTTGTGACACTAGCTATAAGGTACACACTTTATAAGAGTAGGGAGCAGATGGAAGACTGCCTGGAGAAGTGGAGGCAAGCTCTGGAGAGAAGAGAAATGAAGAGGAATGGAAGTCGGCAGAAGCAAGACAGAATACAGGAGGACGTGTGTCCGAATGGGAGGGAGGCAGGTAGAAATGTGAGGGTGCAAGGAGAAGAGGCAGTGCAGGTGGATGGGTTTAACTACTCGGGAGGAAGGGGTCAACCATCCAGACCAATGAACCGTGCATGAGAGAGGTGAAGAATAGAGTGCAGGCAGGATGGAGCAGGTGGAGACAAGTATCAAGGGTGATTGGTGACGGAAGGACAGCAGCAAGAATGAAAGGTAAGATTTATGAGACAGTTGTGAGACCTAAGATAAGATGTATGGTTTGGAGACAGGGGGCAGAGCTGGATGTGGCAGAGTTGAAAATGTTAAGATTTTGGTTAGGAGTGAGCAGAAGATGTAGGATTAGAAATTAATATATCAGAGGTGTAGCTTGGGTCGAGTGGTTTGGAGACAAAGTAAAGGGAGCCGCTGAAAGAAGAAGAATATACATGGCTAGGGGCAAATTAGCTATGTACCATAGCCACACAGTATATGATTTAGCATCTTTTTGTTTAAATAAATGACATCTCTTTGAACTGTACACTTTACAAACAGTATCTCTTAAAGGAAATGGAAATGTGAATTTTTCAGAAGCTTCAAAGTCAAACCGAAGGCCTGCGCTCACCTGTTGGATGCCATGTTAGTGGGAACTATCCAGTCCACATGTTCCTGCACAGCTAACAGCACTAACACTCAACTCCATGTCCTCATCTTGCTGAGCTCTAACAGACCCCAAAATACCCCCACATTTCATTCAACCGCTCTTTAAACTGATGATTGATGACTGTTGATGAGAGCACTCAGATCTGAAAGGTTCCAATTTGCTTCTTCTATAAATGACCCTGAGATGTGTTGTTTTGACACTTTCGTCATATATCAGAGATAGTGATAATGTGAGGTTTTGTACCCGTAAGCAAGGGGAAAAAGCTGCTTGCTGTCTCCATGTTTTTCTTCCTTTTGGATATTCTTTCTTTCTCACATGAATTAATATTTCTGAGACCAAACGTTTGTTTGTTAGTGATGAGAGACCATTCTCATACCTAAATTTTCCACATGGTATAAGGACCCCAAACCAAAATCACTTGCCATAATCTATATAACAAAAAAAAAGCAAAATAGCTAAAATAAAAATTGTTAGTTTTTGCCAGATTTTTTGTTTTATGGTGACCCACTTTGCAGATAAGAGCATTTAAATAGTATGACTCAGGAGCTTGGCAACTTTGCGCAAGCTAAAGGCTAACACTGGCTTATAAACGTTTTCACGCTGTCAGTGTTAACCTGTTTATAATGTTAGCGATCTTACTTTAGTGTGCGTGTTTGCATGCTATCAGAAAACAGACAGCCTGATGACTAAATGCACATTTAAATACAGCTGGTCTTTAAGAGCGTAGCCACAAGCGGTTTGCTTTGCTTTATGTAGCCTGCCATATTTGTGGTGTTGGTCCCTTTTGCACCCCTCCACAGTCGAACACACGGACGTGTTTATGGTGACAGGAAAGATAATTAAACATGAGATGCAAATCGTGCCATCAGCTATAATTGGCTTGTCCTTTCATTCCATACATGTTCAATTATCTCAGAGTGAGGTATTGGTTCATCCGAATAATTAAAGCTTAGAGATTTACCAGCTTGCTTTGTCACCTTAAGAATGAAGGTCTGAAACAAACAACCTTCATATCAAGGTAAATTTCACAAAATAAAGCCCCCAAATAATGTGAAAATGTAAAGTCAGCAAAGTAAGCAGCCTATCTACGGATTCACGTTATGACATTTCTGCTCCAGAGGTCAGTAAACAACAGAAAAATTATACACAAACACAGAGAAAGCCAAAGAAAGGCAGATGAAAAGAGTGAGGCAAGTGGTAAAGATTTCAAAATGGACTCAAACTCTTGATGCTACGAGCCCATACTGGAGCCAGCTGGACTGTTTGGGTACCTTTTTATTCACTAATGAAATAGAAGCAATATCTGTCTGACAGGTTCAGAAGCAGGAATGACATGAGGTGATAATATGAATTCTGTAGGATGTTATGAGATTAATGCTGCCTAATGTGGTTTGTTTTTCCCCTGAGGGCTGGAGGGAAGTGATGTCACTCACGGTCAGCCCAATTTAAATGAACATGGTGGTGTGTGTGTTTGCTCAGTCTTCTTTGTCTGGCTCTTTCTTCGTGATTTTGAAGCTGGTGCCGCAGCAGGAGGGCATAGGTGAAGGTCCTGCACAGCTGCAAAGCGGAAAGGGGGAGGGTGGTGGAAGAAAGCCTCCAGGCAAAGAGAAGGAATGAATAAGTTTTGGATTTTTTAAATGAATTTTCCAGCACAAATAATGATTACAAAAATGAGATTAAGTATGGTATGTCATTAAAGTGCAATACCATTAAAAATTATAAAATAGCTTTTTTTGGGGGGGCAAATTTTTGTGATTCCTCTCTGGAATTAAAGAGCAGAAAATCAAAACTTGGAGCTGCAGTGTTTTCTGTGAAGCTCTGTGGAGGTTTGAGGAATGTGAAGAAAAACAGCTCATTGAAAACAGAATGAAATTTCAGTCAGCTGCTTGGACGGCAAAGATCTAAGCAATCCAGGCAAGTTTTCAGGCTGTTTAGTTTTTAAAAAAGTGAAAATGTTAAACAAGGATCATCCTCTATATTTTGCTTTCATTGCAGCTTTCTGTTCTGTGTTTAGTCTGTGCTGAACCACTGCACAGTGCCAGGTAACATTACGCTTTAGACTATGTCATTTTGCAGACCCACAGTCCCCCTAATTACCAATAGGGTTAGATTACAGACAAGTCTGAAAGTTTGTTTTTAATTTGTTGAAATTCTGTTAGTGAAATCCCGTATGTGTGGCATTTGCTAGACAGTTTAAGTTTGCTTCGATATTACTGTACAGTAAGAAAGTTTCCACTTTAGAATGGAAGAACCAGAGCAGCTGTCATGTTTTTTTTCTCCCTATAACTAGGCCCCGCATCATCACATGTTTTATTCTCAGAAATATTTGTGGTGCCCCTGTTCAGAGCAAATGGAAAAAAGACAATTGAGCACTTTGGAAAAATAAAGAGAAATAAACAGTTTACGTAGAGGCCCGTGTTTAGATTGTGCTGCAGAGGCTAACACAGTCTGCACTACAAATGTAAGAACTATGTGAATCATTTTCTTGCTTTAATTAGAATCCAAATTGGTTATACCGTTGGAAGAGTCAATGAACTATTGACTGAATTGATCTTTTTAATTTGCTAGTTCATCAATACTTTACATTGAGTTAGCATGCCTTCATTTTCGCTCCGGCCTGTTGGTTTGACGTCAGTGAGCCCATTGAGGGCAGATGCAAAATTTACCAGTTGAATCAGGCCAGAAATGTTCTGCAACTTCGACTCCACGTTACAGGAAGTAATGCTCCAAAGGCAGAAGTTGTGCCAAAACATGTTAAACAAGAGAACTCTCGCAATCAGAGAAAGATCTAATAATTTAAGAACTCCTTAGGGAGATAATTAAAATGTAAACTCTCTGCCAAATTGAATAAGTGCAGCATGGCTGCAATCTCAGCTCCTGGTCTTCCTTTTAAAGGCTTTAGGAGACTGGAGAGACACAGCGTCTCTTGCTGTCTGTAATGAGATTCAAACAGTAAGAAATCAATAAACTATCTTAGTATGACCACAAACTAACCTTTCAAGCACCAAAATAGTGCTTCACTGGCCAATAGGAACCAGCTCTGCACACTTTCTTATTGCCTAGTGGTTTATTTGGTTTTTTTTTTTTTTGCTGGACCATCATTTTAATTACTTTTCATTTATGCCTACAGAGGCTATGTCAGAGTTAAACAGCCTCGAGGAGGAGCTTTTTCATGTGCTAATCTTCGATTAAAAAAACCCACCAATATATTTGCACACTGTTCCACGAGGGACTGTGGAGATTCTGATTAAGGTCAGCTGACGTTGGAAATATCTTGGATGAGTTTCTTCTTTTCCATGTGGTCATAACTGCAATCACAATAAATGCAGAGGGAGCTGAAAGGCATAGCAAAGCTAATTTGTTTGTTGGCTAATTGAAGAACGGCATGCAGATTATTGAGCTTAGAAAATATATTGTTTGGTTTACAGCTAGTGAGCTGGTGGCATTTGATGGATAACACTTCCCTCCAGATTTTCTAGATATTTGTTTTGAAATATGGATCCCATCATTGTACTACCAACTAAAAAGAATGAAGACAGTCAAAAAGGAACCATCATTTATAGTGAAATGGAACAAAAATGAATCATGTCTGGCTTTTTTAGCCCACTACGTGTAACGCTGAAATGGAAACACATCTGGATGAATTAGTTATGAGAGTGCCCACATGTGAACTCGCCCAGCCCTATAAAATATTAACATTTCAACACACTAGATTTATAAGGTAAGGTTGCAGTGCAATACAACACAGAATAGGAACTAGTCAAACTTGACTAAAGAAGAAAAATGCACCAGTGATTTTCATTTCACTCAGTTCCATTATCATCAGTGTGTCATTTAGCAGTCAAAAGCCTTGGCAATAATAGAATTACTATTCCTATTAGACTCAGTGTCATTGAGCTTCACAGTGAAAGAGTCTAGTGCACATAATAGGAAAGGATAAGACAGTGAGAGCATTGCAAGTCTCTAAATGTCAGAGGTGCTCAAGTTCACACCACATGAACACACCCAGTTTTGTCAGCAACACAAGCAAAACAGTCTATGTAAATAATAACACTTTACTTTTATTGTAGCCAGTGTAGCTAGCACTAATAAGAACAAAATAAACCTAACCCAGTACCAGATTTGCATTTACATTCAAACCGCTTTTTTCCTCTCCTTTGTTATCTCAAACCAGGTGACTGACAATTCTCACAGAGGAAATC
This sequence comes from Copadichromis virginalis, assembly GCF_057382275.1. Classification (NCBI taxonomy): domain Eukaryota; kingdom Metazoa; phylum Chordata; class Actinopteri; order Cichliformes; family Cichlidae; genus Copadichromis; species Copadichromis virginalis. The sequence continues at coordinate 13,029,511 of NC_140618.1, forward strand.
ACATCACACACACAAGCATATTTAGGTTTCCTAATCCAGGCTGCACATACACACATATGCACACAAATTTCTCACCTCTCTGAGAGCTGACGTCCACATGCACCTCACTACGGCTTCAAGCACCTTACTAGGATACACACGCAACATGCTGAGACCCTGACCAAATACAATCTATTGCCATGACACCCGGTGAGAGGTGACCGGTATCTGTAGTAGCTGAGCAGCCTCACAGCACTTCATTACTCCAAGCACAAACTCAGCTGCGAGCGTCTCCTCCAGGTTGCAGTGGCAGCAAAGCCTCCCGGTGTTTGTCCGTCACTCTCTGCAGAACAAAACACCGTCCCTCCATCCTTTTGTCTTATTGTCAACCACAATCGCCGGCTGTCATGCGAGAAAGGGACTCACCGTGCTTGCCCCCCACTGTGGAAGAACAGGAGCCAGGTGGAGCAGCAGAGGCTGCAGCGACGGAGGAATCCCCCTGGTACTGTATGTGTAAGAGTGTGTGTGAGAGGGAGCATGGAAGTGTGTGTGTGTGTGTGTATGTGTGCATGTGTGTGAGTGTGTGTATGTGTGTGTGCGCGTATGCAGGGAGTCAGAGCTGATCCAGCAGATGCAGGCGGGAGCCACCAATAGAATAAGGAAGAGGGAGAGGAGTGTGTGAGAGGAGAGAGAGGGAAAGACAGCAGAGGAGGGGTCTGGTAGCATTACATCATAGACTAGGGAATGGTAGGTTTGCAGGGGGTGGACTACGGGTGGGGGAAGGTGTGTGTGTGTGTCCTTGTGTTTGCGTTCGTGTCTGCATCACCGTATATTCTCCCTCTGCAGCAGACCACACGATGATTAAAGATTGGGTCCATTCTGCATGCAGTGCATTGTCGTCATGGTGCCTGCACCTGTGTGTGTGTGTGTGTGTGTGTGTGTGTGTGTGGTTGTGTACTCATGAGCAGAGCATTAAAAACACCTATAATCAGGAAGGTAGAGTAATCACAAGGACATGAACCACTTTTTGTTTGTAGATTATGGATCCAAACCTCCTGGTGGCTATAAATAAGTGCTCAGCTTACAGCTTTCATGTACAGATGTATCCCAGATGCTCATTTTGCTTTCCTTTTTGTTTCTTACACACTCAAACAGGCACAAAATGACAATCCAGTCTCTTTTCACCATAGGACACACTGTAAGCTAACTAATGGCTGCTATGTCAGTTTGAAAAAGCACTGATGGACACCCTGTTAGGAAGTTACTGACATTTCAGGTGAGTGATTCAAAACACTTTCTGCTTGCTTTGACATAAATGGAAAAGGGAAAAAAAACACACACACAAACTTTTCTTGTTACCCTATAGCAGCAGCAGCAATCACCTGTCTTTGTGCAGCGTGCCATCCCTAAAGAGAGACAGAGAGTGAGAAGAAGAGGAGAGAAAGAGGGAGTGAAAAGGAAAGGCGTTAGTAGAAAAAAAGAAAACAATGACAGCTCAGGGTCATCCTTGCACCTCTGCTCTGTCTCTAGCAATCTGGCACAAGACAGGCAGAAAACGAGATAGGAAAGGTGCAGGTGGCACAAACACAAAGATAAGGAAGTCTCTTCTTCCAGCTCTCTTCATTAATTTTCATAAGTTGTCGGTGTTGAGCCCTCCAGGCTTTCTGTGACTTATAGCACATTTGTATGTTGCATGCAAATTGAAGTCCCTAAATATTTGCTTAACGTCTCCTCTCCAAAGCAGACGCCACAAAATGTCTTTGCTTGTCCACACATAATATTTGAGACCGGAAGTATAGAGTGTTGGTTAAGTTCTCTAACAGTCATTCTCCATTTCCTCTCTACTGCTCTGTTTATTTCATGTTTCAAAAGCTCACAGAGTTTATTTAAAAAACGTATTTGAAACAACATGTTTCTGAATAGTCTTTTTCTTTGACAGAGGAAATTAAATAAAAGTGGCAACATAGATTTTAAACACATTTACCATCCTCTATTTTTGATGCTCTGGTTAACAATAAATGGTAAATGAACTGGATGTTATATAGCGCTTTTCTACTATACCTGAACACTCAAAGCACTTTATAAAACATGCCTCATTGAGTGACTCATTCAAGCACTTTTTTCCATGCTTAAGTGGTTTCTATCTAACCTTCACACTTCAGTGCATGCACTGGAGAGCAACGTGGGGTTAGTATCTTGCCCAAGGATATTTGGCATGCAGACTGGAACAGCCAGGGATCGAACCACGCGAACACTGGTTGCTACACCATTAAAATGTGAATCTGTGAATGAAATGAACCACATGGATTATCTCCTTACAATGCAAGGTTCTGCAAGGAAATTGCATTCATGCGAATGTGACACTCCACCCAGTTAACCAGTGTTGCTGACCAAGCACCCCATCTCTGGCCTGACAGCAGTGCCACCCACTATAGACAATAAATGTTCCAGACCAGTTCAAGGTATTGACCCAGCATCAAAACTCCCCAGATCCCAATCTGATTGAACGTCTGCAGGATGCACATTTCATCATGGCCCCGCCCTGCCTGCAACAGGACCCAAAGGATTAGCTGCCACCAGCTAGACACAGAGGTGGCTATAGCGACATGCACAATATTTGGCAGGTAGTTTTAATGTTCTGGTTGATCTGTATTCATTATGTGTGATACTACAGATCAGGAAACAGGGCTTTGTTTAAAATTTAACAAACGCATTGTGACATGGGTTAATGCAGCACTTGTGCAGTTATCATACCTCAAAGTACAGGGGGAAATCTCTGTGGGGGGAAAAAAACCACCACCACCAACAAAAAAGAGCTGGAATGATTGATGATTGTTCTCCATTTACAGCATTTCTGGCACGATCGCTGTTGTGCTTTCAGAAGTGCTGCCTCGTGCTTCTCCTGCCAATTTTCTTTTATGAGATATTGGATATTTTCACACTTTTCTTCTTCTAATGATTCTTGCTTGTCTTTCAGTTTAGGGTTGATTTTCACTCTGATCAGTAGCTGTCCAAAGGAAAAGGAAAAACGAAATAAAACAATCTTTATCCTCTCACTATATGCAAAATTTTGTGTGAAATTTTGTTCCTCTTCTCTGAGGATAGCAGTCAAAGCTCATAGTTGTACCATATTAGTTGGCCATTTTCTTGTTTGCAACTTATGGCAGGGGTCACTATGAGGTTTATCTTGTGAGGGGTAATGCTGCATACTTTTTCAGTTCAGCTCAATTAGACCTAGCCCCGTTTCAAGGTCAATTAGGTGCAACAAGAACTTTGCAATGTTTTCACGCAGATCACATTGGCATGTTTAAAGAATGAGACATTCTTCATGTATCCCTCACTCTTTTTTTATTCTGTCTCAACCATCTTATTTGTTGCAAGCTGTTAGATGAGTTGTGACAAAGTGTGAGTGGGGGTGAATGATTTAGTCTAAATGTTCTTATAGCATTTGGATGTCCTAATTTGGCGCCAGGTTATTGTAGGAGTGAAAGTGACATTAACATCTAATTTGTTAACACAGCTATTCAATTCAGATGAGATTCTGAGTTAAATGATGCAATCAGAGAGCAAGAATTGTGATGTCAGAACTCTCGATCAAACACGTACAATTTATGACTATTAAACAGTTGACAGGATCAGCAAAAATCACTTCTGCTTTTGACTACTTTGATTTAGGTGTGATGGCACTCCAGAAGGCCTAAATAAAATAAGACAGCATGAAAAAGTCTATCTTAACCAACTATTGACATAAACACACTAAGCGTAGGCAGCCTGATTAAAACACATTCAGTCCCCAGGGCCTTGCCACATTAAAGAAGAGAAATGAGAGGAGCCTTGATGATGCCCAAGTCTAGACAGGCCAGGAAGAAAAAGTGTTTCCATCAGTCTCAAAAAGATTTTCAGTCTCAGCCAGGCAGGAGCTTTCACCTTACAAAGAGTAAATACACCAGACCCCACATTAAGTGATCAGAAGTTCTTGTTGTCTAGATGAACCTGCATGTCAGTGCCCACTTTGAACTGTTTAGATAAGCGCGATCTGCCTGAAAAAGCAAAAGAAAGATATAAGAAAACAGCCTGGATAAAATCCTGGCTAGAGCGTTGTAGTCCCACCTAGTGCTCCAGGTGCAGCTCTGCCTTGTTCTCCCTTTCCCCCCTTATCTGTGTGAATATAGGCATCTTAGGCTCCTATCTTAGAAAACCTGTTGTAAGGCCTGCCTAATACTTACCTGAATACCTGCTTGAGAGCCTTTCACCTGCAACTGGAAACTTGCCTGCAATTAGGCTCTTAGTTACTGGAACTCTAGCCCCGCAGAATGAAAGCGGGTTGTAAATTCTTGTCTTGTTATTTACCCGAGTGTAATCCCAGACTCAGAACACCCATTGTTATTGCTGCTTCCTGAGTTCAGTTCATTAAAGCTGTTAAACTTCTGTGTCCTGAGTTTGAATCCTTCAGGTGAAACCTCGACAGAGACGTGAGTTGGACTGCAAAGTCTCCTCTTATATAGCAATACAATTGTGTTATCAGCTCATGTTCTTTGCAGTCATCGTGTAAACTGAAACCATAACAACAGGCAAATACTGGATCATCACAGACACTACAGTAAAAATCTGCTGACCAGCTCAGATGTGAACAGACCTGGTCCAGCTTGACACCAGCGTATTCGTTCAAGTCCCCTGCTATCTTTACCAAACTCCAGGTGGTGCTATGCTAAAATGATAAGTAGTAAGGCCAGGAGCAAAGTTATAAACATGGAGGAGAACACTGTTCTGGTGGTTAACTTGTTTGGACACCCCCGATGTTTTCAAATTATTTCAGAGCTGCATGGCTGTTGTTGAGGCTCACATAAAACAATACACATGCAGAGCTGTGAATAAGAGAATCAGGACGGCTTTTGCCAAACAGTGGAATGAGAATGCTTTTGCAGTGCGAACGTTAACAGGACAGCTCTAAGAGTTGGGAGATCAGTATTGTACTGCATATACTGTGTTACTGTATTACTTTTTTAGAGTCAGAAGTGACCATATTTGTACAAGAAAGTGGAGGGCTAAATGATCAGTTAGTCTGATACTCCGTCCGAGTTTGAGTCAAGATTTGCACTCTTAGACTGTAAAGATGCAGCAGAGAGAAAAATATATGTGTTATTAGTGCTATGAATGAAAGCCTGTACAAACAGAGCTAGTCGGATTATTTGTCAAACCAAAGTCATTTTTTATTTTCATTTGTTAAGTTTTAACATGCAAATCCATTGGGAGATTGGCTCACCTTTGGAGCCAGCTTCAAGTGGCCACTCAAGGAACTGCAATCTTTGCCACTTCCGTGTTGACTTCATTGTTGCTGCTTGGTTGGAACTGGTGTGTACCCACACGACACTGGCTGAAGTTTGGAGATCATTAAACTGAAAAAGTCACTCACATTTGCAAAAACGTACCTTTGTAACCTCTTTGTTGTCCCCAAGTCCTTCTTACAATTGGTGTTGGTTTGTGCCTCATCCTCAGCATGACTCAGCCACAAGCATCTCTCCACCCTCAACCAAAAACTCAACCATCACAGTAAATTAGTTTATATACACACTATATTGTTTATATCTTGAGGGGTTTTTTTTGCATGTGCTGTCTGTATATATGGTGGTTAAAACTTTTCAATTGCTTACCATGGGTTTGTGCACTTTCATCTTCACAGGAGGGTTGCACTTGTGCAAAGGTTAATGCTTTGAATGAAAGATAAAGTGACACCCTGAAGCTATTTACATTATTTTAAAGAATGGTCATTTCTTGCCCATGCTGGACAGTTTGTTATGGGCAGGTTTCAGTACAGCTCTGTCTTTCTAGTCTTACGAAAACAAAACTATGCCCTGTTGGGAACGGGCCACATCTAAAGTCAACATGGTGGCAGAGTTCCCAGGCTCTGGAAACTAAGCAGTCATTAAGACCACTGACATGAGAATGGCAAGCTAAGCTGCAATGATTAGTTATTCAGTATGGCAGCATGTACAGTACATCTAGAAAAAACGGAATATTGTGAAAAAAATCACTTTTACTCTAATTTATTTCAAAAAGATAAATTTTAAGTTTATTTTAAATTGTCTATATTTACTTCCAAATTATTAAAATAGCAGATTTTGAGTAAATTAAAATTCGAACAATGTAAATACTGTGCATCTCTGTCTGGTTCAGTACACATAACTACAGTCATGGGGAAGACTACTGACTTTAAAGTTGTACAGATGACTAACATGAGCACTGTCCACACAGAATGTAAACTACAGAATGTCATCTTCACTCTGTGAACAGCCAGCCTATTAAAGGGAAGCTCACTGGAAGAGAAAAGTGTTTCAGGAAAAAGGTGAACAAGAAACAAAGGTGACTGCAGCCTTGAGAGGAATGTCAAGCAAACTCAATTCAAGAACTTAGGAGAACTTCACAAGGAGTGAACTGAGGCTGGTGTCAGCGCACCAAGAGCCACCACACGCAGATCTCTACAGAAAAGGAGCTGCAAATGTTGCATTCTTAATGTCAAGCCGCTCCTGCGCCAGAGACAATGTCAGAAATCTGTGGGCTGAGGAGAAAAGGAACTGGACTGTTGCTCAGTGGTGCTGTCATCTTTTTAGACGACAGTAATTTTTTCATTTAATTTGGAAATCAAGGTCCTAGAGTCTGGAGGAAGAGTGGAGAGGCACAGAATCTGTGGCGATTGAAGTTCAGCAGTGATGAACTGTGAGGCCATGTTATTTGCTGGTGTTTGCGGCTGTTGATCCACATTGAGCATCTGCCTGGAGATTTTAGAGAACTTCATGTTCAAGCAGAAATACTTAATGAAGATGCCAATTTGTTTTTTCTAGAATGTAAAATAAATAAGGTTTGTAGATAATGTTTTTAATGTGATTGATTGGCCATCCATCCATCTGAACTGAAGGTATTGTCAAGAAAAAGATTTGAAACCCTTAACCTCATAATGCAGGTGAACTGGCCACTATCAAAGAAATCTGGGCTTTGATAACGCCTCAGCAATGCTGCAAGCTGATCGTCCCCATACTACACCATGTGATGCAGTAATTCGTAGCAAAGCCAAGTGGTGAGTGTACAAATGATATACTTTTCATGGGTTGGACATTTCTGTATTCTAATCCTTCACCTCCATTTTTTGAGTAAACTTATATTTCAATCTGAGAAAAAGGAAGGAAAACATTTGCTTTTGGTTTGTTAAGCTAAAAACTCCTTCTTCTAGTTTTTTCTATTTTTTTTTTAAATGAAAGACAATTTGTTTGTCATGTTGTCCAGCCAGCTATACAATACTACTATCCATTTTTTGTCTTATTTCCCATCTTCATCACCTTCCAACCAGTCCAGATGGCTTCTCCTCCCTGAGCCTGGTTTTGAACGAGCGCTCTTCCTTCCCTCGGTTGCCAAGTGCTGCTTATACGAGATCATCTAATTATTGGGGCTCTTCCTCTGATACTGTCACTCTCTTAAACATCTTGAAATGACTGTTATTGTGAATCGGTGCTTTATAAATGGGACTGCTGTTTCAGTTATACTTGGGATTTTCCCTGTTTTATAGCTCAAAATGTCTGCTGTGAAAAGGGTCTGTAGAACAGAGCCAATCAATAAGGGCTGTTAAAACAGTGTTTTCTTCAAAAACAGCAAGTCAGATTGCTTGACACAGTGAGGATCTCAACAGAAAACTGTGTGAATTGATTTTTCTGATCTATAAACACACAGAAGTGCTACTTATAATGTTGACCTCTGGTATTACAGTAAATTTACTTACGTCCGTTTGGAATGAAACAGTTTTAATTGCTAAATTTAAACTGGGGTTGTTCTGCTTTAATCTGACAGCTTTCACTGAATACAGAGAGGACACATGCAACATGCAACTCACTGAGCCAGAATAATGCTTAATATGCACCACTCTTGAACCAGCCTGCACAGAACCTGCTGTTGGGAAATGCAGAAAATCTTTTAGGAATTTCCAGGAATAGCTGTGTGAAAGTTGGAAAATAAACAGATTTTTTAATCATATAGCAAAGTAATGAATGTATATGTATACATTCTTGTATAGACAGGCAAGAAAGCAAAGGAAAAACAATATAAAACATCTTACTAGTAGTAAAGTCATTTATCAAATATTGTTAGCTATTGGATAGAGAGTGCAGGGGTTAAGCCTGTCACCTCACTGCACGGAAGTCCTGGGTTTGCTCCATATAAACACGTACAGGTTTACATGTTCTCTCTCTGCCTGTGTGAGTTTTCTCCTGGTACCATGGCCTCCTCCCTGCTATCTGTCTGTGTCTGCTGACAAATTGGCCCCTGTGATACACTAAATCCCAGTACTGAGAGGGCCTTATGATAACTTGGATAAGTGCCAGCCTGCCCATGAGTATGGACTAGATAAGTGACAAGTGACTTAAGGTGACGAAAAAAGGTGCAGCAAGCATAGTCTTTAAAAGATGGACGTAGTCACTGTGAAATCGCCCATCGGTTAGTGGGGTCCCACTGTGAAGCACTGAGCTGACAATTTCACTAAAAACTTGATGGTTTGAAACAAGATATGATGAATAATGTTTGAATGTGACACGCCCAATGGCAGTTACTTGAGAATTAAAAGTAGACCTGCTCTGAAGCATATCTGTCATTATCCCCCAGTTTGAGAACAACGGGGATCTCAGTTTACAAAGTGAGAATCATATTGTATTCAAGAAGGCTTGAAACTACAAATTGAGATCATAAGGTTATCAGAAAAGCATTTACCAAGTTCATCAAGCAGTCAGGCTGAGGGCCATTTTATTAAAGATTTCTAAATAACTGGAGATATTTAGGATACCACATTTGAGCTTTACTGGCCATTAGAATGAATCCAGTCAGCCACCAGATCCACTCATTGTATTGGGTGAATGGTTAAAGTTCATCTTTAGTTTCTCTACATAAATCTTACCTGCATTTTATTTTGATGTTAAGAAAAATACTTGTATTTCAAGAGCGTTCCCTTTAAGTGCACTGCAAGCCATACATCTAATAATGGGGACATAAGAAATAGATCAAAGTAGCCTTTTACCCTGGTCCAGATGGTGTGAAATGCTCTGTGTCCACCCGTGAGGTACATTTCATGATGTTGGGTTTTTCAATTCCAGACACTGCCTAACCAGCACTATTTATGGTTTCATTTAGTTTGGTTTTTCCCCATTAGAAAAGGGAGAGTGGAATACCTTAATGCACAAAGGTGTCCCCTGGCGCCTCAGCTCTCCCTATCAGCCCAGACACCCTCTTCTTTCAACATCATGCCTGCAATGTTCCCTGTTGCCTTGGCAACCTTACGGCCAGCCAGGCCTTTTACTCGCTCTGGATACACAGCGACTTCTGTTCTTGCCCCCAAGCAGCTGAAGGAGGATTCACTTAGGTGGTGCAAAGAAAAAAGGTGCATGCATGCCCTTTTCCGTTCTCCCCAATGGACGATTACCATAGCTCCACACAAACCGAAAAAAGCCTTTTCAAATTGATGTGGTGGTGAAATCTGCACTGCATACATAGTCTGAAAACCACTAGTGTGCATATAGGAACAGGGTAGACGCTGTTAAGGCTCAACGATGTAACGTTTTGGGTTAAAAAGACGCATTTCCACTGCAAGGAAATGCCATACAGAACTGTTGAAGAGTTTGCTACAATATACTGTAAAGAAAAACACTGTTTCTCTGTTCCTTTTATCCACAGCTCGAGTTCACTGTACAGGGCAAAGTCATCCCTTTTAAACAATTCAGCATTTTTAGAAATAAGCTTATGGGTTTTATTTCCAATGAGAAGATAACCATCATACATGTGACTTTAAAACAGGCGATGGCGATTTGCCAGGCTTAGGATAAAGATTGGAAGCAAGATGAAAGTGATAGCCCGGCTTTATAGCTAAAGTTAAAAAAAAAACTATGCATCAGCATTTCAGGATGTACGTATAAAAATTTGTAGTGAGTAACATTTGCACCAAATCTCTGATCACTTGTCTTAACTGGGCCATTAAGTATGCTATATTTTTATATTTTTAAGGAATTTTCTTCTTCTCCTCCTATGCACCTGTCATTGACCCAGGTGTGCAGGACTTTCTAATTGGTAGTCAAAAGGTGAAACTAGTCACAAGCAAACAATTGCTTACTAGCAGGCTGCCCACAGTGCGCATGGAAGATGCTGACTTGCAAAAACTTGCCTATATTTGCTGAGCAATAATGTGAAAAGTGACAATTGCACTTTTTAAAACATGTTGGTTTAGGTGTTGAAGCACAGCTTTACTTTAAAGGCAAACTGAAACAGTTTCCAGTTTGCGTTGCATTTTATCAAGTTTCACTGCAGCCTGGTGAGTAGTTGTCCAGTGTCTGCAACCCAGTCAGCATATTCTGCACAATCTGCTAGTTAACAAAGTCATTGCAAAGAAGTTTTTGTTGCAGCACCATCTTTGTGACCAATTTCACAAAGCAACAGCTGGGAACCTCCAGTAACCACCTGCCAGCCTTTTGGAGAATATAGGTTTTACTTCAGGACGCCTGGGGGGGTTGTCAACTGGTCACAAGTGGCCTCTGTGACTGAGCCCTTAGCAAAGTCAAATTAGTTGACAGGAACTGCAACTATCTGGCTAGCGAGAGAGATATCACTATCAACACCAATGGAGTGCTGACAATATATTTGAGAACATTTAAGATTAAAGCACACACACTGAGGGTCAGTCAGTGAGATACAGCACCTGTAAAGAGACAAGTGGCATCATATGAAAGATGAAAAACAGTAAAAATGAACACTGTTGTTGGCAAGAGAGTTTCTGAGAGCACATCATCAATAACTCCAGGTTATTAGTTAATCTACATGCTGAATATTTATTTGGTCAAGCAGCAGATTTTCTTTTTTTGAGGCCTTTAAAATATTGGTGTGTGAGACACTAGTATACGTTCGGTGAGAGTGTGTGTTTTCTTTTTAAAGGAGCACAGCACTGAGACATGTTAGCAGGAAAAGAGCCTCAGTCAGTGCAGCAGAGATTTTAAACTGTTGTCTCTGAAGGTCATTACATCACCATTTGACAAAAGATTCCTCCTGGCTCCATCTCTTAACACATAGATAATGGTATAAAATTCACTACCCATTTTTGAGGTTTCTTGCCTTTAATAGGTAGGTCGGTGAAGAAGAGACAGGAAAACAGGGAGAAAAAGAGCAGGGGAAGAAATGTAGCAAAGGGCCTCGAGCTGGAATCAAACGCAGGTTGCTGTATTTGACTCTGAGGCACATGGTCATCTGCTCAACCACTGAAGTAAACGATCAACTACCAAACATTTATTTTAAAAAACATGTATGAGACCCAAAATGCTAAAGTATTTATTTAAATTCAAACAATATTCAGAGACACAGTGAGATGCCCGTCATATGTCACTTGCTCTGCTCTGTTAAGCTAAGTAATTAAACAGGTTTACATAACTGTGGATTCTGGGACGTGCCAAGAGTGTCCAGCTGGCAAAATTGTCTCGTTCCTTAAAAGTGACAGTATGAAATACCAGCACAGATTGCTTGTAGAATCAGCACAGGTGTCTTTAGCACTTTGCTTTATTCAGGAAAAGTAAAGTTTTAAAAAAAGAAGTAAAAAAAGTTGTAAGGGTGATAACTAAAGAGCAGTTTCTGATTCGCCATAATATCTCCAGCACACAATGTGAGACATGTACTGACCAGGGGGACAGTTCCCAGGCTCTGTTACGAGGCATTGTAACGAGGATGGTTATCACTTTGTCTCCTCAGCTGTATCTCATCAGCTTTGACTGCCTGGTTTTATCTTGAAGGGCCTTTTACTCAGTGTATGTTTTTCTTTCCTTTGGCAGAACAATTTGTTCTGTTCTTAACAAGATCTTCCAGTCTTATAGACTCCCTAGTCAAGAGCCTCTTAAAGCTTACAGAAACAAAGAAGGAAAGAGGCAGGTGGTGCACTGGAGTTTTTTTTGTGTGTGTTTTTTATTCTGCTTTTCAGGAAGAAAGTCCACACACAGTGGAGGTTTTTATTTTGGCATGTTACTTCCACTGAAATGTTCCGAATTGCACATTTTGTAACATGTTGAACTGGATTTGCAAATCCTTTCTACAAATACTTGGAATGTATTAGCTTTGAGATTGAGCAAGTATGATGATTAGGAGTGTGCTAGAGAGTGAAAGAAAGAGACATGCTGTTTTTGCTGTCTTAAACCTCGACTTAACTCTTTTTATATGGCAGCTGAAGAGAAGAAGGACAAATATGGAGTTTTCTTGGAGAGATCCTTGACTGTGGCCATTCAAGGTGACGGACAGATAACTCTATTGCGGCAGTTTTGTTGACACTGGCCAGGAAAGACACAAATCACTTGAGTAACCTAATAAGATAATTACTCAATCATAAATGTAAACAGTGACTGAAGTAGAAGCTTTGAGGCTGGGATAAGCTGTCCCTTCCTGGCCTCTTTTATCTGCTTCATTCAGCTTGGCCGATCTTTCACAACAAGTGAGCCCAAAAGTGTGTATTAATCCAAACCTTATATGGGAGTCTAACATTCATGTCCGATGCTCACATGTTGCTATCTCGTTGTTTTGCCGCTTACTTATACAGTAAAACCCAAGCACTTAGCACAGTGGTTCTCAAACCTTTTTCTGGCATGCCTCACTTCAGAAGTTTAAAATAACTTTAAAATAACTAAAAACCACCTTGCTGATGCTGAGTTTGAACTTCATTTTATTGATCATGCCTATGTGTTCAAATGCATTAAGTTGCTGCCACGTGGTTGGCTGATTAGATAGACAAGTCCATTAATATTCTATATATATATATTTTTTTTACCTTACTAAATCCCATTAAAACAATCCAATATAAAGCTGTACTAATCAGTGTTGGTCAAGGTACTTGAAAAAAGTAATTAGTAACTAATTACTGATTACTTCTCCAAAAGAGTAATCCTGATTACTTATTTTCAAAAGTAATTAGTTGCTTTTGTTACTTTGTCACTTGATAGACCTTTCAGCCCAATTCTGCTTTGTCTCCATAATTTATTATATAAAATGTAATCAAATTAAATAGTCTCCTAAAAAAGTCCTAGCACATAAAATAAAATATTTTTTGTGTTTACACTTCAAATAGATGCAAGTAAAACACAGCAGAAAATAAAATCAAAGACTCAGCTGCACTGTCTCCTGTTGTTCACCTATTTTCACCTGTTTAGCAGGAGTGGAGCAGGCGGAGGTTTGCGCGTTGCCGCAGTGGTTATGTCAGTGGGATCTGGGGTTTTCTCTGTGAATTTCACATTCATGTCAGCGTGCTAAGTACTTGCTAAGAAGTTTAGGGGTTTTTTTCGCTGTAAAAATAAGTTTTCTCCCCACTCAGTGTACAGTGGGCGCTTATATTTTTGTCACTTTTTACAGAGTCAAACTCAAAGTAAGGTCAGTGCTTCCACGCTTCAAATGCTTTACGGTCATACTCTCTGCCGCACTCGATTTATTATCCATTGTTGATCTGCACATGTATGTTTCCACAAACGTCGCACGCGCTTATGTCATTGTCATGAGACACTCTCAAAAACAAATGCACGGTTTAGTAATGCAGTAACACAGCATGATTACAGGAAAGTAACAGTAATCGAATTACTTTCAATACCATCGTTCCCTCGAAGCTGGACGGGAAACTGCAGGATCTAGGACTGAGCAGCTCCCTCTGCAGCTGGATCCTTAGCTTCCTGTCTGACAGACGCCAGGTGGTCAGACTGGGCAGCATCACCTCATCCCCCATCACACTGAACACTGGTGCTCCACAGGGGTGTGTACTGAGCCCTCTCCTGTACTCACTCTACACCTACGACTGCACAGCCACTAACAGCTCCAACATCATTGTGAAGTTTGTGGACGACACTACAGTGGTGGGTCTTATCACCAACGGTGATGAGACGGCTTACAGGGAGGAGGTCAGCGCCCTGACCCACTGGTGTCAAGACAACCATCTCACCCTCAACGTCGCAAAGACAAAGGAGTTGATAGTGGACTTCCGGAGGTGCAGAGAAGTACACACCCCCATCACCATCAACGGCGCTGCTGTGGAGAGAGTGAGCAGCTTCCGGTTCCTTGGTGTACATCTGGCTGAGGATCTTACGTGGTCAGTACACACAAACAAAACAGTGAAGAAGGCGCAGCGGCGCCTCTTCTTTCTCAGGAGACTGAAAAGATTCGGCATGAGCCCCCGCATCCTCAGGACCTTCTATCACTGTGCCATTGAGAGCATCCTCACTGGATGCATCACCACCTGGTATGGCAACAGCACCGCCTACAACTGCAAAGCTCTCCAGCGAGTAGTGCGGTGCTCTGAACGGATAATTGGAGGTGAGCTTCCCTCCCTCCAAGACATCTACAGGAAGCGGTGCCTGAGGAAAGCGGGGAGGATCATCAAGGACTCCAGTCACCCCAGCCATAAACTGTTCAGACTGCTTCCATCAGGAAGGAGGTTCTGCAGCATCCGGTCCCGTACCAGCAGACTGAGAGACAGCTTCTTCCACCAGGCCATCAGACTGCTGAACACGTCATAGACACCTCAGCTTCACTACTGGAACTTCAACATTATGCACTCCACACTGTATATAAATGCCACTTGTTTTGCACATATTCAACTCTGTATATTTTATATATTTTATTATTATTATTATTATTATTATTTATTTATTTTTTTTACTATTTAATTTGTAAAAATGTGTATACACACACACACACACACACACACACACACACACACACGTAGGAAAATATTTAGTATACACATCCAGAAATGCATACACTATTATATATTGTACATATATTTATTAGTTTCAGGTTGGCCATTCTTGTATTTTGCTCGTTTGTGTTGTTGTGTTTGCACATCTCTGTTGCTTGTGGGGCTCGCACACAAGAATTTCACTCGCATGTGCTGTGCCAGTGTGCCTGCACATGTGATGTGACAATAAAAGTGATTTGATTTGATTTGATTTGATTTTTTGCTAAAGTAATCCCTTACTTTACTCGTTACTTGACAAAAGTAATCGGATTACATTAGCTTGTACTGCGTTACAGCCCATCTCTGGTAATAATCACAAGTACTGCCTGTATAGTGAAAGTCTGGAACTGCCTAAAAAATAACCGCTAACTAATTCAGTTATACATCTGCACTGTGTTCATTAAAGTGAATGTGGACACAGCCATTTATTTTGAGTCAGCCTTGCACTCATCATTCTCCTAACATGACAACTCGCAAGAGAAAAATCACATATTAATCTACTTCCAAAACTGGTTCCCAACTACTCAGCATTGGCCAGCTGTTTTAAGTAATAATTCACCCATAAGCCACTTTAATGTATTTTTTATTTACGTTTGTTTAATGTATTGGACATCTTTATGGGACCCATGATGGGGACAGAGAGCCAAAGGGTAAGAAATTACCAAGACGCAGGCTAATGCAAGATGTGTCCGATTTCGTTTTTCCATGAGACCTTTGACGATACCTAAAGCCTCAATCCTTACTTGTTAATGAAAGCAAATGATGGCAGAGTCCCCCAGAAAATCAGTCAGTTGGTCACCTTGAAAAGAAGTCAGAAAAGCAGTCAGTCAGTCAGTCAGTCACACAATCACAGTCGGATTGGAAAGCAGCTACCCAGCCAGCCAATTAATCAGCCTGACAGCCAGTCATCCACAAGACTGATGACATAGTGGGAACATATGGGAAATGGAAAAAAGCTGATGAAAGCTTTTTTTCATTTCAGACAAATATCGTCATAGATGTGAAGCACTTTGCACAGCTCAGTAGGATAGGACAGGAGGGAGAAGTTGAATGTGTAAATGATTGTGTGACTGAATGATCAATGTATAAATGAGTCTCTGGTCAGTGCTTTTTTTGGAAAAATTTGTATGATCACCTGCACTAGCACCATATTTTTTGAACGTTTTATGTGTTTCCTTCTCTCTATTATGACCAATAAAAGAAGAAAGACCATATACAGTATATTTTCCAGTCAACAGAAAATGCACCATATAAACCGTTTTGTTCCTTCTCTTTGATTGGCTGTATATTATCTGTCAGGGTCATGTGCAAATGTCAGCCAGGCCATGCTGGGCTTAGTTAAATGTTAGAGGCATTAAACTCTGAAGAACCAATAAGACCTGTCAAATAGTGGCAGACGTCCATTCACAGCCCTGCAGGGGAAGGCGCTGCAGTTGATTTTCTCATTGTGACTAATGTGACGTCAAGGGGAGCTCGAGGCGGATGCCCCTGACGCATCTCAATAGTGTTTTGTGCTTGGACCAGTCCAGGGATGAATGCACATATATTCTGCCTCTGTCCCACCAAAGAGGAGGCACACACACCAGGGAAGGGGGAGAGGAAACGCTTTGAGATGTGGCAGGGGGATTATTAGTGCTGTGGACACGTTCTCCATGATGTCAGCCATCTGACGATTCTCATGTTGATGAGGTCAACTTCCTTCTGGCTAAATGGGAACGGATTATGGTTTTTCTTGGATGTGTATGCCTTTTCTCACACTCTTTCCAGTTTACACCTAAGGTAGAGAGTATTTCTACCCCAGTATTGCAAAAGAGTCCAGTTTTTGCACCAGTTTATCTTCTTTAAAAAAAGAAATTTAATTTAGTAAAAAGACTTTGCAACCTATTTAACTCTTATAATTAGAAGTTATATTTTCTCTTTAAAAAAAAAATTCAACAGATTGTTGATGCTTGTAAAAGGACATCCTCAATTATGCTTTATAATTGCATCAAGTAATTTTCTGACAGAAGTGGCTTAAGGTTAATGTGCTACAGCATTTGCATTATTTTTTCTCAGTAACACAGTAATAAGTGGAACGCACTTTGATTTCCTGCTCTTCCATTATTTGATTTACGAATAAAATTCCAACACAAGTGCGGTATGATCCAATCTACGAAGCGCTTATTTTGGTTTGGCCCTTTTCCCCCTTCCACTGTCAGAACATGTGTGTGCAAGGGGAAAGAATGCTATTTGGCAACACAGAGTGGATGCTTTGGCTGAAGTGAATGTACTGTTGTTATTATTATTACAGTTATTATGGTTATTATGATTACTATTATTATTGTTGTTGTTGTTTTTAAAACCAGCTTGCAGTCAAATATACGTCCTTTCAAAACCTGTTGTCAAAGATTGAACTCATTAGAAAATTTACCAATTCAACTCATTTACCAATTCAGGCTGGGGGCTAGAGCCTATCCACACACTTGAAGTCATACTAAATAAATAAATACATAAATAAATGAACATGGTGTTGGTATGCTCTGGAGAAAAGAAGAATGAAAGTCAGCAGAAGCAAAACTGAATACATGTGTGCGAACGAGTGGGAGGCAGGTGTAACAGAGAAGCTGTGAGGAGTTCAAGTGGTGAAGTTGGATGAGATTAAATACTCTGGGTCAACAATCCAAAGAAATAGAAAATGTACAAGAGAGGTGAAGAAGAGAGTGGAGGCAGGGTGGAGTGGGTGGAGACGAATGTGAGGGGTAATAGAAAGATAGCAGCAGGAGTGAAAGGGAAGGTTTACAACAAGCTATGATGTGCGGTTTGGAGACAGCGGTACTAACAGAAAGACACGAGGCGGAGCTGGAGGTGGCAGAGCTGAAGATGCTGAGTTTTTTGGTTGGGAGTGATCAGAGAGACAGGTCAGGTTGAGCAGTTTGGAAACAAAGTTGCTGAGATTGTTTGGACGTGTGCAGAGTAGGGATGTATTGGATAAAATATGCTAAAGATGGAGGTGCCAGACAGGAAGAAAAGAGGAAGACAACTGAAATGATTCAAGGCTATAGTGAAGTAGAAAGTTGATGCGACAGCAAGAAGATGATCCGCTATGATGAGCTCTAAAGGAAGCAGGTGGAAGAAGATGATGATGAGGTTGTTAGCACTGTTGCTTTGCGTGGGTTCCCTGTATACCACAGCTTCCTACCACAGTCCAAACGCATGCATATTTGGTTAAATGATGATTCCAAATTTTGTGTAGATGTGAAGGTGAGCATGATGGCTGTCTGTCTCTCTGTGCTAGCCCTGAGACTGAGCAGGGGACTGTTCAGGGGGTAACCTGACTCCAAATCCCCAGCAACCCTCAGTTGGATGAGCGAAAGGAGATGAATGGATAGATTTGGATAGAACAAATAAAACATAAAGTACTCATCTCACTGTGAATAATAATGAGGCTCATACCACAGCAACATACTTGTATGCTCGCTGTAACAGAGGGAAGCAATCAGGCATTTGAATTACTCCATCATCATCATCATCATTGTAGAAAAGGAATGTAATTAAAAGTTAGTGTTGAGAAGCAAAAAGATGTGTATTAAATGTATATTTTCCTCATACTTAAATTACATAAATGTGTAGTAAATGTGTAGTACACACATTACATAAAGTAATCCAGACTCTAAGATAAATACATGAATTTAAAATGACATGTGCAGTATTTATTTATTTATTTATTTATGGTCCTGAGAACTGAGCCTAGACGTCAGAGTGCTTTTCTTCCCAGCTGGACCAAAAGGGTTGTGTCAGTTTTCTCGGAAGCGATTGATTTGGGACCAGCCATCTAGAACAGTAATTCAATAGACACACATTACTGATGTGTGTTTGTCTAGTTCCAGTAACGCTATTCTGATTCAACTGCTGGTTTCGTGTTATTCTCAAGAAAACTTTGTTCTTTCACAACGCTCTTGACTTTAAACTCTTTGAACCTTGAGTTTTTCTAAACACAAGACTACGTCAGAGAATTTAAAATAAATAATTGGATCACTGGTGTCCCGTTTCACATCAACTGCTCTGGAGCATGATTCATCTAACATTGTTATTGCACTCATCTGTTGTGTAACAGCCAGCCCATGTGCGTGTTGTGTTTTTTACGACATCGCTACGCAGGAGAAATCATTTCAGGGTTGTAGTGCTTCAACTAGTTGAATGTTTGACTTTTCCGAGTCTGGCATGAATTTGACTGTATCGTTCTTCTCATGTTTGAATACTGAATGAGCAGAGATCCAGTGAAAGGATGCCAAAAGAGCAAAGAAAAATGACAAATATGAATATTTCCATGTATTTGTCGTGTCTCCATAGCAGCAGTTTTACTTCTAAGAAACAGCCTTTGCTGTTTTGAGCATTGTGTTAAGCAAAAATACAAAATACTAGCTGTCGATAGCAGTCACATATTTGAGTGGCCTCTTCAAAAGATGTTTTTCCAAACACATGTGGTTCTGTCTGTTTAAAGCAAGGATTTTGATTTAAAACTTTCTTCAGGCATAATCTCTGCCCTAAACCAGAAACCAAGGCCAAACAAACAGAAATGATATTGCGGCTAAGCCAGTGCTGAGGGTATATGACCTGCTCATTTACATGAATATGTTACCGTAGGCACTGAGGAGCTGAGTGTTCGCATAAAGCTTAGAGTTCTGTTGCTGTGGAAGATAAACATATTTATTCAGCCTTTCCTCACCTTTGGTTTCAAAAAACGCTGATCCATGTATAGGGAAATGCAGTTTCACTGGTTTGTGAAGCTGCATAATTGTGCCCGTTGAGGCGTCTGCCGCTCCCACATCATCAATAGACAATACAAGACAAGAACAGATGCAGCTTCTGCAATACAATGGGCTCTGACAACATGGAATTACAGCCCATGCAGCTGAAAAGTGGCTTTTTATTCCTCTGCTCCTGGGAATGGCAATAAAGGGTGTGACATACATTGAATAAAAGCATTTATTCTCAAACAAAGATGGCAAAAAGGAGACATAGCTAGCATCTGGACGTATCTGTCAGTTGTGAATCTCCGCTATAAACAAAACAAACATGAAGAGGAAAAAACTAGGCGGAGAGAAAAATACTGGATGCATGAGGATTCATGAAAAAACAGAGGCATGTGATACATCAGGCTTTGGACTCTCCAAAAACCACATCGGCTCAAAGGGGGCTTATATTATGTTGTGCAGAGTTGTGTGTTCTTGCATGTGGGCCGGTTCTGAGCTCATTGAACAGCTGTGAGGCAGGCTGCAGGTGAAAGATGAGTCAAGTCCTACAGGGAGACATCAATCATTGATGGACTGACACATCTGAGAAGAAAGGCAGGGAGAAACAGAAGGAGAGCCAGCAGAGAACAGACAACAAACGCACTCTTACACTGTAGAGCTCTGACCTTGTTGAGATGTAGAAGAGTCATTGTTGTCCAGGCCAGCCAAGCCCCTCGAAGCACATTTGAAATCAATCATCCTGGAGGGGAGAAGCAGGAAATGATGCAATCTGTGACAAGGAGTGGGACCCTAATCATACTTTCTTCCCAGAAACACTGGTCATATCCTGTACTTACACATTCATTTTCACTTAATGTCAAAAGTTGGATTTTGAGGGCCAGAGTTGCTTAAAGATTTTCAAATAGCGTCACATAGTCCTCTCTGTGCTCCAAGATAGCTTTGGTTAATAAAAAAAGACATGCAGAACCTGGAGTGATTTCTTGTACAGTCAGGAAAGTGAGTTTCTTATCAAAGACGACATACGTAGGAATAATTAACACAAAATGTTTCTTTTTTTTGTTGTGTAAATTCTCCCCAGCTGTATAAATATAACCTTTTAGAGATGCAGTTTCATCATTTCCAGCATGTTAATTAAAAATGCACAATGCAACAACAAGAAAGTTGACTTACAACAAGCTGATAAAGTACAATAGAGGAATTCAGGAGAGTATTATACAGATAGGTATCCAGTAGTGGCAGGAAAGAGGGGGCAGGCAGTGAAGTTTATAAAGGATACACTGAGAGCCTGAGCAAGACTGCTACATGAGTAGATGGAGTGATCTCAGGTGGATAAGCCGGATGGAGCAAAAACAGATGGATAAGTCGGTGCTTAAGAGCAGGAGGGGAGGAGGTTATGCAGGTGTGTCAGCTGGTAAGCTGAGAGCTGGAACCACAGGAAGGTGACACCTACGCTAAAGGTAGGCAAAGGTTGACACCGGAGGAGAGCGTAGCATTTGGGAATGAAGAAAATGATGGAGGAAAAAAAATTAAAATGATCCCTTTAAATAAGAAAAAAAAAAAAAACTCTGGCAGAGCCGAGCTCAAGGAGGGCAAAGACACGGGAATATAGAGAGAAATACAGTTGCACTTCCAGAGTCTACAGAGGCTCTAGGCAAAAATTCACAGGATCCCCTCAACCCAGCATTCATCACCATTATGTTATGAATAATTGGAAACCAACAATGACAGTCCTATAAAACAGCATGTACAACATTACTCTAGAAATAACAGAGACCATGTTTTTGATGATAACAATGCTCAAGACCAAGATGGCTAGTTAGGAAGCGCTTAACCTGTAACCGCTATCTTCTCTCTTCTTTCAGCCTGTTAGTGATACCAACAATTTGACTGCAAGTGTCCTGACTCTGATCATCACGTCATGGTCAGCAAACTGCTGTAGCTTATGTTAAGTGAACCATCTTTTCTGTATGGAGTTTGCATGGGTTGTCTCTGTGTAAACCGGCTTCCTAGCAAAGTCTAAAGACATGCAATTAATGGGGTTAAGTTAATTGGTGATTCAATAGGTGTGAATCTCTCTCTGTGTTAGCCCTGTGTCAGATTGGTTACTTGTCCCGGGTGTACCCTGCCTCTGTCAGCTGGGATGGGCTCCACTTACCTTATTTTACCACAATATCATCAATATAGCAAATGGAATGTAAAAGTCTGTCAGGGTCCTGGGACTGGGCGACCCAGGATCCCTGGGCAGTCATGGACCTGTGTATTATTATTATTATGTATTTTTGGTGTTGTTTCCCCTTCTCTGTGCGTGTACATATGTGTGTTTCTCTGTGCTGTGTTAGTCTGTGTCCCACTCATATGTTTAGGCGAGGTATGGGTGTGTATGTCTGCGGGTGTGCCTGGAGGATGGAGCTCGGCCACCTGCAGGCCTGAGGGGTGTGGCCCTGCGGAGGGACTGGCCACACCCGAAGCCACACACCTGCCGCTGATCAGGGCTCGTCGGGGGAGCTACTTAGGAGAGTCTTGGAGCTCCCACCGACGCGGGATCATTGAGTTATCTTACCAAGTCAGTGTGTGTTAGCGTAGGTCTGTGCTGTGCGTATATGCCCGCCGAGGGTTAGTGTTGACGGCTGCGTCTCTGGTTTCCCTACAGGAGGAGGAGTGGTCCGGAGAGGCAGCACGCACGGGGGTGCGGAAACACAACAGCGGGGAGCACGAGCACAGATATCGGAGGGAAGCACACACACGGGGTTCGAGGGAGCAACGGGGAGTTATTGTATTTACAGCCTTTTCACTGTAAATAAAGAGCACTGTTTGCATCGCAGAGTCTGCGTTTTGGGTCCTCCTTTCCCCACATCCCCACGGTCTGCCAGCCAGACCGTGACAAAGTCACAACTGGTGTTTACTTTACACAAAGCTGTATTTAAAACCCTTTATGAAACACTAAGACTGGGGAGAAAACATAACGTTTTTGGACTTAACTTTTTATTGCTGAATAAACACTGTTAGAGGAATGAATCACCAAGTGTATTTCAGCCAAGAACAAACAAAAAGATCCTAGCACAGTGTGTTTGTAGGTGTAAAATTCTTATTAAAGAGCTCAAGGCAAGACAGAAAATGAACAAAGAAAATCTGGATCCAACTGGTGAATAACTCTGACAAAAAAAGCCCCCCCAAAAAATCAAATTATGCTAAAATGATCTAAACACTGTGCACGCAGAGTCCCAGTTTCATACAAAAACCACTGCCAAACAAAAAACTAAATAGTACTGAAGTTTAAATGCAAAGCAATTCTCCTAGGGTGTCATTAAAATCACATTTCAGCCAAACTGATGTTCAAAGCAAATTCTGACCATCAAGAACTGAACATCTCAGCAAAGAGCTCGACTTAAATGGCTTAAAGCACCTTTGGGAGAAGAAAAGAGTACTAAGCAATCACTGCCCACAATAAAGTCAGAGAGATGTGACCAACAAGGCCACTGGGACTTTTTCTCTTTTATGATACAATCGGTCTTTTAGTGTTAAAGTGACTCATTGGTAACAGGATGTGCGGGAACATCAGCCCAGGCTCATCTTTTGACCCTCTAGATACTGAATAACCTTTGGCTGATGGGATTTAATTGATACATAAAAGCATGTGTGAGGCTATGACACAGGAATGTGCTGCACTGACATATGAGTCAGTAGCCGGTGTCAAGCTTTCATCAGTTATAATGGATGTGCTTTTTGATGGAGTGAAGTGGTAAAGTTTTTCCCTTTCACTCCACTTTTAAGTGCTATCCCTATTAAACCTTTTGTTGTCAAGTCCACTGAAAAGCTAAAGAAAAAACTGCACTAAAGCGAGACTTTTATAATATTCAAACATGTAAGGATTATTATTTTTAACAAAACAGCTTCCCAGCAATCTTTCTGCGTTAACAACTAAATGATACACTGATAGGTTATGCAAGTTCCGTCACACACTTGGGATCTCCTAAGCGTAAAGCCCCATCTCATATTTTTAGCCATGTGGGTAATGTGGTCTCTGTGACACTTAACTCGCCTGCTGCAAGCTCTTAGCAGTGCTTCTCTTCCCTGTACTTATGGAACAATAAAGAAGTGGAAACAAACCAGGTCTTATTTTTTAAAATGTGTTTTCCAACTTACCCCATGGAGAAAGCCATGCAGACAGTTTTGGTTTTTAGGTATAAGTGCTGAGACATCTGCTCTGACCAGTGGGGTGAACAGACTTTTATTTGTGCTGGCCTGAACGCGTAACATCTACACATGAAAGCCATCTGTTAGTTTCTTGTCTTTTGCGGTTTACAATTAATATGTTTAACATGTGTTTTTGAAAAGGCAGTAATGATCAACATTTACATCTGCCAAAGACGCTTGATTGATTTGGTTTGTTTGCACAGTGATTCAAAAGGTTATGGAAAGACTTGCAATTTCAATTTAAGAGAGTTGGAGTTTGGCCCAACTTAGAAGTGGGATCCAGATCTGGGAGTCAGTGGGAAAGATCTCATCCCATCTCCTCCTGGGGAAATACTTTCCATCTCTTTTCAGGGGACACTAAGGCGTTACTAAGCCGTCTAAAAGATAGAATCTCTCCAGCGTGTCCTCGGTCTGCCTCTGAGTGTTCTCCCAATGTGACATGCCCGGAATACCTCACCTAGGAGGTGCCGTGGAGGCATCCTGGTCAGAAGCCTGATCCACCTCAACTGGCTCTTTTTTGATGTGGAGGTGTGGCCTTTCCATGAATTACAGTCTTATCATGGTGTAGGGGTCTGTGTGCCGTAATGATCCTGCAAGTTATGTTGTTGGGGGCAATTTGCCCCAAGTAGGCTTCCCCAAGGCAAACTGGTTCTAAGTGAATTATAGTAAACTAAGAGCAATTCACGAGATCTTTTGGAAGAGAAAACACTCCCTACATTACGTGAATGTGGGTTACTGAGGCCTCACCTTGGAGCCAGGTCCCAGGGTGGGGGGCTTGTCAGCAAGTGTCTGGTGGTCAGACACCTAGCTGGGCTGAGTCTTAAGGAGTCAGATAGGCTGGTTCTCCTGTTGTTGTACCACAGGAGGGGCCATGGTCAGACCTCCAGTTACTGCAACTGGCTTTGCATACAAGGAACACTAAGGGAAGGTGTTAAGCTCAAACAAGCACCCTAAGTGTATTTTAAGTGGTTTTTTGAAAGTGTAATTTTCTGTCACTGGAAAACCTTCGTAATGAAATAAAGCATAAACCTGCAAACTGTCTATAGTCTTTAGTTCTGGCCTGAACATCTGTAGCAAAGTATCGCTCAGGGTGGCCTCCTGTCAGCTTTAAATCATAACTTTATGTTTTTGAACACTCTCCATTTGATATCATGTGCCAAAGACTTATTAGATATCTGAAATTGTACTGTAAAACCTACTATGAAATCAGCAGAAAGTTTTCAGTAACTCAGATACACATAAAGGTGGGTGGATTTCCCCGAGTCAGAGTTTCTACATCAAACAGTAGCAGCACCTGTGCAAACCACTCACCTCAGGCTAAAATATTCTTTTTTCCAAAGAAGGAGGGAGAACCCCCTAACAGGTGCGGGGCTTACATCCTCCTATCTACTAAAAATCACAAGGTTTATATCAAAGCTTTGTACTGGATACCAAAAACCTTGCTAACTTCTTTTTTCTGCAAGATGAACAGTATAACTTTCAAACACATGAGCTGCCCTCGGCTTTCAGGGAGATATTTGCATCCTCCAGGTTGTAAATGAACAAGGAGCAAAAATAGGCTCTTCTCTTTATCTTTGATTATTACTGTTACTGGCTTTATACATAAAAAAAAATACAGTGAGCTGTGGTTCTCTGGATTAAAATGCCTAGTTGATGCCAGAGGTCAGAGGAGAATGGCCAGATTGCTTCAAGCTCAGAGGAAGATAACAGTAACTCAAATAACCACTCTTTAAACTCAAGCTATGCAGGAGGGCATCTGTGAATGCACAGAATGTCGAACCTTGAAGCAGATGTGTTAATGCTGCAGACAACCACACCAGGTGCCACTCTTATAGGAAACTGAGGCTAAAATTCAGACTGGCACACTAAAACTGGACAACAGAAGACTTGAAAAAAGTTTGGTCTTGATTTCTGCTGCAACATTTGAACTGTAGGGTCATGATTTGGCATAAGTATGAAAGTATCCATCCTGCCTTGTATCAGTGATTAAGTCTGCTGCTGCTGCTTCTGATGTAGTAGTGTGGGGTGCACTTTGGGGCCCTTAGTATAGTTTAAACACTACAACCTACATGAATATTGTGGCTGACCATAACCACAGTGCACCCGTCCTCTGATGGGTGTTTTCAGTAGGATATCACACCGTGTCAAAAAGCTCAAATCATCTCAGACTGGTTTCTGACCAGTTCACTGTACTCAAATGACCTCCACAGTCACCAGATCTCAGTCCAACAGAGCATGTGGTTAGGATGTGGTGGAATGGGCCAGCAATGGGAGATTCACATCGTGGTTGAGTAGCTGACAAATCTGCAGCAACTGTGTGATGCTATCATGTGAATATGGACCATAATCTCTAAGGAATGTTTCCAGCACCTTGTTGAATTTATGGCACAAATAATCAAGGCACTTATGAAAAGGAAAGTGTTCCTGATAAAGTGTCGAGTGAGTGCATGTTTCATTTTTGAGATTTTTTCTTGGTTTTTTTGTTTGTTATTCAACGTATTAACATTCAGTAATTTATTTTTATATATCATAGTTCTTGTTCATGTCAGACTGGATTTGGGTTTAAATGCTGGAGGAATTTCTAAGAATGTATTATCCATGTTACCCAGCCTAATTTTATCTTGCTGATGACACCAATGCTTCTCACTCTGCACCGTATGCAAACAGTACATCCTGCTTCTTTGAAGCACTGAATTGATAAAACACATAATAGGCTTTAATATGAGCAAGAGACAGAAAGCATGGTGTATTTTTGTCCCAAAGGACTGCAGTATTAAACCACTTCAGAACTAAAATCTAATAATGACATCATTTTAACTCAATTAATCTGTTGTATTTGTAAAGTCATCATTGCTTAATGGGATCTGTCTTCACTGAGATAACCTGCAGCGGAGAGGTTATCACATTGAGACCTTTTAACACCGATGATCAGAGAACAGAACAGTCTGGAGGAAAGCAGGACCAATTAGTAATAGGACTGCTACTTGTGCAGAAAAAAAGCATTTCAGCAATTAAAAGTCAGCCTATGTTACACAAGATGTGCTTTTCAGTAATGCAGTACACACGCAAATGGTGGGCAGTCATGGAAATCTACTTATAGGACGTGTCAAAGACCAGATTTTATTCAGATGGAACATAAGGAAAAGTATTCACGCACAGTCACACACTAGCACATGCAGGACTGTGTTACTACAGAGAGTAAATTGGGCTGAAGATCAGCTAAAGAAATATATAAATAATGCTTCTCAGTGCAGAGACACTTAACCCAATGAAAGCACATGGCATCCAACTTCCAACAACAGAAGTATTTATACCTGTGCAGCATCATCAGGCAAGATGGAGGAGTGGAGAATGACATCAAGAACAGGTTGTGAAAAGCCCGGTGAGTAATGATGAAAGGCATATGTAAATTGCCCCGGTACAGTCTCAGCAGCAAACTGAAACTCTACAGAAGCTGCATCCTGTCAACCCTTCTAAATAGGTCAGAATGTCAGTGCATGGCCAAGCACAATGTTGACAAACCGTCATCTTTGAAGCAAACATGCAAGCAGAAAAATCTGGCAAGTCTTACAGCCAAAGAAAATAATCAGTGACCTTCTCCATCAGTGTAATATAGATGACATGGGGACTATAATCACAGAGAGGGGATAACGATCTGTTGGTCATTTTTTTCATAATGAGCAATGATCCCTTTACAAAGGTGGCCCTTTGAAATGGCAAAGGGCTAGCAAAGAAGAGAAACACCAAAGTAAACATGAAGAAGGACCGCTGAGGAGGAGAGTTGAGCTGTACATGGGCATCCATTGAGAGCTTGGCTAAAGAAGAAAAATAATGACTGTTTGCAATAGTAAGTGTAATAATTCAAATACAAACTGGAATGTGTGAGGTTTAGTTGCCTGTACAGTATGTTCTGAAGCACATCGGACCCAGCATCCTGTCTGTATGTGCTGCCTGACAGCATGCTTCTTCCGAACATTCCCCTCTTATCTTAGCCAGCTCTGCTAGAGTTTCTAACTCTTGTGTAATTTGGGTAATACTTTTCACAGCTCCAAACAAGTGGATAATTTATCTGGATTAAGAAAAGTTAATGCGTGTGCCACACTGATTACCGCTTGTTGAAAACCCGACATTGTAAAGAGCCATTATTTAAATCCTTTAAGCTTTTCCTGTTTTCAGTGGACTCAGAAGCTCAGAAAATACATCAGTATGATTTGATTTATCTTGCCACATGAATGATGTCAGCGCATTTTAAAGTTGACTGAAGAATCACAGTTAAGCACTTGATGCACTCCTGTAATCAAATCAAGCACAGTTTTCACAAATGAGCACTCAGATTAAGGACGTGTGTCCATTACCTGAGTTTTCTTTGTAAATACAAAGAAGATGAAAATGTAGAATGTCTCTGATTCACTGACTAGAAATAATAATGTAGTAACCATGACAGAGAAGCTTCATGACAGCAGACTTTCATGTGTCTTCTCCTATGAAATGTTCAGCCAGCTGCATATGAAGATATCGCTTTCCTTTCATGTCCTTCTGCATGCTCACACATTTTTAACACCACGCACTCCTGAGCGAGCCTAACTGGAGCCACATAGCCTCAAATAACCTCCAGAGCAGGGTGTCAAACAGGAGGAAGATGCCCCCGTGTTAATTACTGGTCTCTCACCAGGGGGCTAGAAGGACCTCGGCTATATTAAACTTTCTGAGACACTCTGACCCTGCTGCGGCATTCACACTGCTGCCAAAGTTCACATGCATCTCTTACATTTTTGTGGAATGTAGAATAAAACATGTTATTATTATGTGTACTTGGAGACGCCTCTATCATTTTCAGCTGATCAGAAACGCTGAGCTGAGCCTACATACCTGCACAGCTGCAGAGCAAAGAATTCTCTGTGTTTTAAATGTTTCGTGACAACACGGGATTTTTCTTTGAAAGAGCGTCTTACACAACAGCACATGCTTTCTCAGGAGATTTGGCTTGAATTTGAACATGTGAACTTCAGTTGCCCCGACACGCCGCTGCCTGTACATCTCAGGAAAGAAATGGGAGCTCGGAGGACAAATGAAGTAATACTGTTACACCCTAATAAAAACCCACTGTAAGTGAATGGGAAACCAGAGTACTACACTGCCTGGAATGAATAGCAAACACACGGCAGCCCCAAGTTAAAATGCACTTGTGTAACAAATTAAGCACGCTGGGCTCTTTCATTTTTATGAACATCTGTAATTTGTGAAATTAAATGTGTGTGATTGCTACAGTGTTGTTTTCCAGGCTGTACAGTTTAACAAGCGGCAAGAATGATTGGATTTTGTTTTAAATGATTATACAGCAAGGCTCACACTGGTGCTTATTCTAACTGAGTCACAATGATGATGTTAACTTGGTAAGGTTAGCTTAGCCGCCACAACTTCTACTTCCTCTACTTTGTTATTTTCACCATCACAAACTTGTTACACAACTGTCTCAAAGATGATCTCATCATTGGCTCTATGTGAAGTTTTAGAAGAAAATTATACTCGACGCAAAACAAGCCCCAGCTAGCTCAGCCCATAACAAGTAGCATATGGCAAAGTCTGACTGATGCATTTTCCCTTTAAGTCTGCTTCAGATTAATTATTGTGCAACTTGTTTCTAATCTTCAAATCATTGTAATGTTCTTGCGTTAGTTTGGAAATACTATGCAGGATGGACATTAGTTTGTAACATTATATGACAGTCATGAATCTACTTTAAGAGGTGGATTTCCTGGCAGAAAAAAAAGCTGCATTTGTATCTTAGATTTTTGTGTTTGTGGCTGTTTGTGTTTTGTGAGAGGGAGAGAGAGAGAGAGAGAGCTCAGCAAACAGTGGACAGTCCAGAGTGATGAAGCAGATGGTAATCACACAGTCTAGACAGGAGGTAGGCGAGTAGGAGATAGGCCGCACTGTTAAATAACCACCCACAGGTGCAACATTTTAAAGCCTCTTTTTTCCAGCAGACTCTACTGCACAGATTTCTGCAACATAATAAGCAGGCAGTAGCTCATCATGATAAACTAACAGGACAAGACTTGAATATTAATATGTTTGAATAGGGGGAAAATGGTCCTTTATACACCATCTTTTATTTGAACTGCACGCTTTGCTAACAGAAGACAAAAAAGCATATGCTAAAGCAAGGCTGTGAGAGAACCTCAGATGGCCAGCGTGTAGCAAGTATGAGTTATAACACCCCCACATTGTCTGTTGTTTGCTCCGGTACTGTTCACTACCTGTGGGAAAAAGAGCGGATTTTCCCTCTGACATAGTGTGCAGTGCTCTTACCCTAGAGTCTTTTACATAGAAATCAATAAAAACTCATCTCACTCCGCTGACACGGTTTTAACCAAAGTTTTGAGACCACTGACCTGCAAACATTTCAAATTCGCAGCGCATCTGTATTCACGAACCTGTGAATAATGAAGGGCACAGCGGCATCTTTATGTAAAAGATCATATTCTGTCAATAAGACTGGATAATCACAGACTGCAGGGGCCTGCCTGCGCAGCCTTCTGCATAGACCAGGGGTGGGCAATCTCAGGCCACGAGGGCCGGTGTCCCTGCAGGTTTTAGATGTGTCCTCGAACCAACGCAGCTGATTTAAATGGCTAAATTAGCTCCTCAACATGTCTTGAAGTTCTCCAGAGGCCTGGTAACGAACTAATCATGTGATTCAGGTGTGTTGACCCAAGGTGAGATCTAAAACCTGCAGAGACACCGGCCCTCGTGGACCGGGATTGCCCACCCCTGGCATAGACTGATAGCACAGAACAACAGGACTGGAGGCCACATCTGCACACTGCACACGAAACATCAGTCATTTCCTGATTGTCAGCAGCAAATTAACTTGGTCAAATGAAGATGACTTTCTTTCATGTTGTAAAATGTAAAGGAAGCGCTATTTCCCACTGGACAGACGATGATGTGTCTGTCATAAAGTGCTGTTACAGTGGACCTGCCTTGGCCTGTGTTGACACTTCATAAAGATTAACACTGATGTAGTTATTCACACATTAACAGCAGTGAATTAAGGAATCTTAATCAAATAACATGTGAAGCACTTAGACACAGAAAAAAACATGCTGTCACAAGAGCTCAGTGGAGTGCTTGTGCCCTCTAGTGTCAGTGTTGTATATTTTCTCACAGCAAAACATTTCATGAATTTGTCACACTTTTTTAAAAACTAGAAAAGGCCTATTTTTGCCTTATGCAACACCTACTGAGATCATGTTTTAAATAACTTAACTTTTAAATTTATAACTCAAGTCTTAAGATTTTTAATTTTATTTCACGTGTGATTTAATTACATCAAGCACCTACAGTAGAAGGAAAACATTTCTAGAATAGTGTCAATATGATTGTCTGTCTCTGTGTTGACCCTTCAACTAGCTGGTTACCTGTCAAGGGTGTGCCCCCCCTGTCCTATGGCGCTGTGGCACCTAGGACAGGCTTCAGCTCCTGTACTATGGATGGATGCTTTTGAAATCCCAGGAAAATATTCCAAATTATTATTAAATAATAAATTATTATTGTTTGTGCCAAACCTTGCAGTAACACAAATGGCCACTTGAGGCTGACACGAAAAACTACGCGAGTCACTTTACACTTTCCAATTTAACAACCTGCAATTTTAAAAGGGGTCCCTCTACTTTTTCCCTTTGTGACAACTGTAGTTACCTGTATAAAATAAATGAATCTATGGTAATGAACCATTAGAGCTGTGGCCACTAGTGACAGATCAAATACACTGTTCAGTTATTTATTTATTTTTACATGCTTTTTCCCCCTCCTGGCCAAAATAACCATCCCATTTAATATCACAGTGAAACACAGATTCACCTTGCTAACCAAGTGAACTAACCAGTAATTACATTATTGGAATTTCAATTCAAATATGGTCCTATTTTTACATCCTATTTAAAAAGTAAGCAAACAAAGAAGTATGGTCACCTTAAATACCAAACTGGAGGCTTAATGTTAGTCCCAAAGCTATGGCTGCTGTCATGGTTGGACAGTGAGAAAAAATTATGACGCTACATTGACTTTGCCCACTGGGTCCATCTGAAACGTATAAAGACTAAAATGTACAACAATGGACTTATCGTTTTATTCTGTGTGAGCAAAATGAGTAGCTAAGGCAGTACAATCATCAGAGAAGTGTTTACAGGGTTCCTGTCAGAGAGGTGTTATCCCACAGGCTCCGGACCGGATACTTTTTTTGCAACTAGCGTATCGCCCCTTGGTGGCTATAATAATATTGCTGGTTTAAGGCACCAGCGTTGACTTACCTTTAGACCTAGGAGTTTATTATAGGTGTGGAAGGTCTGAGCTCATTTTATATACAGTCTATGTTCACTGCATACTTACTTCTGTTCCATATATACACATTTTCAACAGTAAATATTTGCATGCGGTAACAGTTCTGTTTAAAAAATCTTTACATCTAGAGGGTTAGGGTTATCTTTAAAGTGCCCGTGCATCATGGGCGATGCACTCCTGTGTTTGGGATGCAGACATAGTGCCACCTGGTGGACTTTGTTAAGCTCATACAATTGTGTCCAGCACAGTTTAAAAAATGTAAATAAATATGAAAAATAAAACTACCCAGTAAAACAGGTTAGTCCTAATAAGGGTTAGCCAAAAATATGTATTCTGAAATTCTGAAGTTAACATCTCACGTCTTTTGTAGCCTCTGTATATTATTGTAAAGGGTGTAAAAAAACAGCGCAGAAGTATTAATTCATGAAAGGTGCAAAAACATATGATGCTCACTGCGTGGTGATTAACTGTACCTATTAAAGTAGCTGAGCCAGAGTCCGCTGTGGCGTTGAGGAGGAGCTCAGTTGTTTATTCATTCACGTCAGCCCCTCTTCCCTTCCCTTCCCTCCTTCCTGCTACACACAACGGGGACCCACCGTTGTAACTGTTTTTCCCATATTAAAATTAACCACAGCCACGTCGCCACCATAAACCGATTTTGGAATCAGGTGAGTTGCGCTTTTATCTTCCTTTGGAGATTACAATTGGAACAGAAATGTATATGTGGCGCTGGCGCGTTGACTTGTCCGGCCCGGCGAGGCGGAGGAGGAGTATTTCAACCGTAACTTATTAAATTCCTCCTGACCAGGCTCGAAAATGTATGCGCGTTATGTGCGGCGATTTCACCGTCTGTGCGCTTTAGGCGACTGTCTTTCGGTGCGGCTTTTCACGCCGTGCCGAAAACAACCGCGCGATGTAGGTCAACAACTACAGCCAAAATGTCGTCTTTTCTTTTTTTACTTCCACATTCTCTCATGCCACAAACAGATGGCGTCGAGAGAGGGGGATGGAGAGAATGGGGAAAGAGGCGCATAAAGGAGTAGGGGCGACACCAGGCCACATTAGCCATCACTAATCTAGACCATGCACATGCAACATAACCCACCCCGTTCATGCCAAAGACGTCTTACAGGCCTGTCTTCAACAAAGTTTTTGCCGTTAAGTTGTCGGGTCTTTCTTTTTAAAGATGCGGTGGAAGTTCTTTTTTGGACCTGGGGATGATGGTTTATTTTCAGTAGGCTGAAGTGTCGGCAGTGCCAGCGTTAAGATAAGGCTGGCCACTTTCAGCTCTGGTGTATGTAACGCATAGTCGAGGCCACATTTTGGTCACAACCCTGCGCAAAGGGGGATATTTCGACACCGCAAAGCACCGGGAAGATGCACTGCAGTAACCTGTAGCCAAAGCGGCTTGCTGCTGCTATGGGAAAGACAAGCTACCACCAGTTGGCTGACTCCTCCAAGGGCTGTCAGAGATCAATGATAGGCCACACAGGTATCCTCCACTGCACTAATGAGGTCAGTGCATCTAACACTGGCTTGTCAAGGGATGTGAAGGTACTGTAGGGCTGTCCCATTTGTGGCACTCTGTGCCATTAAATGTAATGAAATGCAAAGCCAAAGCCAGTAATCGTACTGCTGACCCCTTGCATACCTGCCATGCAGTGTCTAATCATGTAATGAGGACGGTGCACTGCATGCAGCAAGGCAGCTGCATACTGTGCATACCAGTTGGCAGCTCAGGGCCTATAGATGTTCTCTGAGTCACTGCACTTCAGTGGCTGGCAGTAATTAAAAACATATCCTCCCATTGCGGTCTAAGGGTCATCTAATTGATGGTCATTTAGAGGGAAATATTTAAATGACTCAGCAGCGTTCACTAAGGTATCACTGCTGTGCAGATCCTAATTCATGCTGCAGAACTTGCCATTAGCCTCTTTCAAAGTGATGAATGAGTGTCCTGAAATCATGCTTTGACTTAAATGACTCAATCATCCCAGTGCCCACGGGAGAACAGGGCGTCAACCGCCGCCGTTCACCTCAGGCTTCTGTACTGTTACTGTAGCCATTTCGGCTGAGCATCTTCAGTCAGTTTTGTCTTTCTGTTGTTTCTGCACGAGCGTTAGGTGATGTAGGTTCAATGTTTTCAGGTCGAGGAGTCCACTTCCATTGTTGTCTTTCAAAGAGTTTATCTGTTGGCTCCTGTTGTACTTTTTCCTGAACTGTCAAGCCACTATAGTGGATGGCCAGTCATGGCCACATCGATTTCAGTGCTCTGCCTCCCTGAATGCAGTTTTGAGGCTCTTTGACTTCCCCAGTTTGATCATAACAACTCCCATCTTTTTGTGCAGTAAGGCTTTTCAGCCAAATAATTTTTCTTGCAAAGTTATTATCTATTATCTCTGAGCTGGCAGCACACAATTGTTTTGTTTGTTTTTCCTATTTTAATCCCATATCTTAAACTTATAATATGCATACCCCCAAAATGTCAACATCAACAAAAATCACAAGCAAGCAATCAACTTTTACCCGTAGAACTTAGGTCAAGTTTTAGTGTACTGATTTCACCAGTCACAAAATTGTAGCTCGTATTGTTTTCTGTGTGTGTGTGTGTGTGTGTGTGTGTGTGTGTGTGTGTGTGTGTGTGTGTGTGTGTGCGTGCGTGCGTGTTTGGCCAGGTGTGTGTGTGTGTGTTTGGCCAGGTGTTTCTTTGTCCATCTGGATGTAAGTGGTCAGATTTTGTCAAAATGATGTCAGTATGCACGATGGAGTCAAAATTTTAGAGGTGTGGTCAAACTAATTAGTACTGAGTGCTCATATCATAATGCAGTAATTAGAACACATTGACGAGCATTGTTACTGGTGTGATCCCATTCCATTGGGTTACGCAGTGATGAATTTCCCCAAGTTTGGATCGATAATGTGTTACTGCACTGCACTGCCGCTGCTGGTTTTCACAATCTGTATGTTACTCAGGGGATCATAAGCCGTTCGTTTATGGATCATCATCAGCAGGGTGATGGTTGAATCTAGTCCGGCCGGGCCAAACAGCAGTCTTATTCCCCATAATCCAGAAAAAAGACAAATCCAGTCATCTTATCAGAAAATTAGATGCTTCTCTGGCAAATTAAGATAAATGAAAAATAGGCTTTTTCTATTTTCTCCTTCCGCTCTTTATCACGCTTTGGGAATACAGCTGTGGTAAAAGGTTTAGAATAGCTGATGATGGTGTCAGCACATTGCAGCGCTTCGCTGTGCTGCAGGCAGGGTTAAAAAAAAAATGTTTCTCAAAGCACAAAGGCCTAATGTGTGGGGCCTGTTGGTAACAGCTGAACGACCTCCAATGTGCATTGCCTGCTTGTTTGTATGTCCTGCATGAGTGCAGTGTTTAGGCCTGTTTCACCACTACAATGCCCAGATCTTCTGGAAGAAAGCTTTTTATTTTGTAATTGTTAAAAATAAAACCAGATTTAGGGTAACTGCATTACCAAAGCAAGCTGACAATTCATCTTTTAGGGCATAACTCATAACACAATTCATAACTTTGCATTACCAGACTGGTTGAAGTTTTGGCACGCTTGTGTTTAAATATTACACTTTAATGCAAGACGGTTGTGGTACCTAATCTGTCTGTTTTTCTCATGATTGTGAACGGACCAAAAACCAGTGCTGTCAACTGTTATTTTCACCAGAAACTTTGCTACACAACAGACAGAGAAAGGGGTCTGGATTTAACCCTCGACTCGTCTGTGCCAGAATAATTTTTTCCTCGTGCAAGTGGCATGGCTCGAGGGATCGCAGCATCAGTTTGTTAATTCAGCCTGAAATTTCTCTTGAATAATTGCATGGAATGCCGTGATTTATTTATTTATTTATTTATTTTTTAACACATCCAGAATAGGGCTGTGCGATATGACCAAAATCTCATATCCCGATATAAGAATTCTATCGTCCCGATAACGGCATAAATCACAAAAACGTAACATTTTCTGTAAATTCTGTGAATCTCGGGCAGCTCGACTTGCGGGAAGTGTTTCCAGCTGCGCGTCATGTACCTGGAGTCGAGTGTTTTAACCAATGCATGAAACTATACATTTTTAGACATAAGTTGTAACGGCCGCCGTTTTCTTTGTGAGTATTTATTACACGGCGTGCTGCGGGGAAAACACCTGTTATGACGTTTGAGTCTAAGGTTTATTTTTTAGCACCTGGCGGCTCTTTTTTTTAATTCTCATCCGTAAATAATCTGCTCTTTCAGTTTATTTTGAAAAGTCTCAACAGGATCTTGAGCTTTATTGTGAAAGGTTTATGTGGAACATAAACAAGCGGACACGCAATGCTGTTACCCTCCTTGTTGCTAACCACAACGCATAAAAACAGGCGCTTGTCCTTCAGTAGTGTGGTTATATTAAATAT
Source organism: Copadichromis virginalis (assembly GCF_057382275.1). Taxonomy (NCBI): domain Eukaryota; kingdom Metazoa; phylum Chordata; class Actinopteri; order Cichliformes; family Cichlidae; genus Copadichromis; species Copadichromis virginalis. The sequence goes on from NC_140618.1 coordinate 13,065,946, forward strand.
AAGAGAAAGAGATAACTTTAAGAAATTAATATAACCACTACAGTGACCATCAAAACGGTGAAAAAATATTGCCCTAAACAGTTTATTTTGTACGGAGCCCCCAAGGGACATGGGAGAAAAAAAAATTACGGAGGAAAAAAAAAAAATTAGGGAGAAAAAAAAAATTAAGACGGACTTTTGCGAGAGCTCGCAAAAGTATTGCGAGCGCTCGCAATAAGTATTGCGAGATCTCGCAAAACTCCAACAATGGCGGCAGCTACTTAGTTGTAATATTACTCTTTCTGGGTCACAAAATACACTTTTAAGATATTTTGAGGCGTGAATGTAGTTGTGTAAACGTCAGATACCTGCTCGGTTTACAAGACATCACATATTTGCAAAAGAGCTCCGACGTTTTTGGAGATCTGACACCCACTAGCTCGAAGCTAACGGGCGGTCGAGACCTACTACAGCCGGGAGGAACACCGCTTTCCCGGCACATCGTGCCTCGACCTCCCGGTCGGCTTCGAGCTGGCGGCCACTAGCTCGAAGCTAACGGGAAGTCGAGACCTACTACAGCCGGGAGGAACACCGCTTTCCCGGCACATCGTGCCTCGAGCTGGCGGCCTCCGAAGAATGCGGCTAAAACTTTTGCGAGATCTCGCAAAAGTATTGCGAGCGCTCGCAATACTTTTGCGAGATCTCGCAAAAGTCCGTCTTAATTTTTTTTTTTCTCCCTAATTTTTTTTTTTTTCCCTCCCTAATTTTTTTTTTTCCTCCCATGTCCCCTGGGGGGCTCCGTAATTTTGCGACACCACGAAACAAACCATAGCGTAAAATGAAACGATAGACGTTTTTATATCGTCATCCGATATATATCGTTATATCAAACAGCCCTAATCCAGAATCTTTTAAAGTTTAATCCTACTGCATATGGTAATCAAAAAACTTTTCCTGTTGGTTGTTCCCTAGATTCATCTTGAGAAATACTGGATGCATTGCTAAGATAATATGGTACAAATATTTCTGTTTCCCTCAGGATGGATGTTACTGTGGTAATCCACTAACTTCTCATATACGACTATACTCAGGTCAAATTTTTAATGCCCTTCACTGCCTTAGTTTATAAACAGATTCCTGCAAAATGCTACTGTGCTAAAAATAAATGGAGAAGTTGAGTGTTTTCTACTAGTATGCCTGTTTAACATCACTGTGCCGATGTGCAGAGCCAGTAGCCCGGTTGAGGCTCTTGGTCTTATTAGAGGAACAGTAACTGTCTTAAGCTGATAAATGTGTTAAAACTTGGAAAAACAACAAAAGATACGGGCAATTTTAATGCAGAATATTTTTATCAAGATAATGCCTGTTTTATGGAGTGCCCTCTGAAGGAGTTTTTAATAGAAAGCTCCAGTATGTAATGCTTATTAGGTGCGAGTCATGCCTGTCAGTTTTGGTCTCGCTGCTGGTCTGGCTAAATGCTGTTCTTGCCAGCCTTTGCTGTGAAGTTGCTAAGAGTTGTCTGGTGAGTCTGTTTGGGCCTGCCAGTATACCCCCAATCATGCCAAATTCCCTGCATGAAAAAGATTAGCAGTGCTGAAGTTATTTTGCTGTACTAGGATAACATGCTATTATACAATCCGTTAATTATTTTATGGTTGAATTCGTTTTGCACTAGTAAGTCTTTCCTCCTCTTTTTTTTTTTCTCTCCGCTTTCATTCTGATTGCATCCTGATTATTAGCCAGACATGAGCAGACCCATAATCATCCAGGCTGATGCTGCGCACAATCTGCAACTATATTCAGTGTTAGTGTTTACCATTCGGGTCTCTGCAAGCTTCTATTCGGTTTGCTAACCACCGCTCTTCAGCAATGCAGAGTGGTGGCCTAGTTCATGCCCTTTCAATGTAATTTTAGCTGTGTGTGAGTGTGCATGCATTGTGAACGCCGTCTATGTTTCCTGCTCCCTCATGCGCTTTTCTCTCTTTGTTCACTCCGTCTGTACGTCTTTAGTGATAGAACTGTAGTCATGACACACTAGCACAGCACTCTGGTCAGTGATGCTGTACTTTTACCTTTGGTGATGTATGTTTAGCTTCGCTGCACCTCTGGATGATGGTGTTGGCCTCAAGGGAGCTGGAGACAATACAGCCATTTTACAGTGTGGGTGTGATTGACACTTTGTGTTGCTCAGCCATTAGTGCAGATAAGTGGTTCAAACTGAGGAAATGTAGCTGGAGAACTGGATCCGAGAAGACAAGTTAAATGTCTTGTGGATTATGAAGAATGTTAGGCCTGCTGGGTTTAGTTTTTGTGGAGAAGACAAATTATTCACAAGTGCAAATCGAGCATAAATGTTACCATATTTTTTTTTTCTCTACCTACTTGTTTATGGTGTTTATGGTAATTAATCAATTTTCTTAAAAGGAATTACAAATGAGTGCGTGACTCACACAAAAAGTGTGCAAGATGCTGTGGTTTATAAAGATAATTAATAATTCACCAATTTCCTGTCATTATTGATACTGTGTAAAGAGGTGAGTACTTGATAATGCAACAGTTCAACATAGAACTGCAGACATAAGCCATGATATTGCCTGGTCACAAAACAGTTGGAGTCAAATGTGTTCTCAATATTGGAAATGCTGTTTGGTTTAGGTGAGAGTGCACCAGAGAAAAACCTGCTGTTTCATATGGATACAACTGGATATCACAGTGGAATGTAATGGGGACCTGGCAGGTTAATGTCTGATTTGCCTGCATCTGTTACTTATGTTCTCACATGCAACTACTGTACACATGCACACACACAGACACATGCCTGGGGTTGAATAGAGTGTGTTTGTGTGAGTGAAGAGTCTCTAGACGGCTGCAGCTAAGTTTCTTTTCCTTGTTTTGATGTCCTCATCTGTTTCTTCAGGCAAAAGTCTCTGAAGCAAGGCCACAGCAGGAATCACATTTTCACATCTGATGCTAAAACGGCAGCAGAGCTGACTTTTTGGACTAAATCCTTAAAAAGTGCTAGAGGATATAGCATCTTTTCCAGAAGTATTTAGTGCCGAGTGGCAAAACTGTTGGAGCTCATTTATGAGATTCCTGTATTATCCACGAGTGACAGTGGCGGGGCCTTGTATCGGGTAGGATGAATGTTAGCAGTCTGAAAATTGTTTGGATTCAGCAAAGCATAAAGTTTGAGACAAGAGGAAAGATGAAAAATGGCCTTTTATTTTTACAGACTCTAGGTGTCTCACTCGGTGTTTTTTGTGCTTTCTTGCTGCTGGTATTGGTAAACGTCCTGAACTCTGTGACATATTAATTCAAAAAATGTTTAACCAAAGCTCTTCCATTAAAGATATAATGTTTCACTCCTCATGACAAATTGGCAGAAAATTTGGACTGTGCTTCACTTTTCCCATCACTGCTTCCCCTAAAATATTTCTACACTCCCGACATCGCTCTTCCTTCAAATACCTGTTCATTTTTTGAAGTAATTTTGATTTGATTTTTCCTATGGGAGTAAAGGATAGGATAATTATAAGCCACAAGGCTTCAGCCTATTCCTTTTTTGGTTACTGTTTGATTGAGTACTTTTATGTAAAATGATAATCTGTTGTTGCTGACTGAAATAAATATTTCACAATATTAAAAAAAAATGTTAGGGTGAAGCCTGAAAGTACACGAGGAAAGTGTTGGTGCATCCCTGCTAAAGACTAAACTCATCTGCCGCTCCCCGGGGTAATGAACAGTTTGAAAGCTTCATGTCTGATGGATTAGTTTCATGTATGTCCGGATGTATGTGGTGATATGTGCAGTGTTGTGCAAATCTCAGATGTTTGGGTTTTGATCAGTCATGTGCTGTCGTCAGGGAAGCGATTATCAGGGCCCAAAATTAATTCTGCAGCATGGCAGTAAGCCAGACGTACCCCCACAGCGAAAAAGATCCATCTTCAGGAACAAGAAGAACAAGTAGCTCTGCAGCAGATGCAACATCACAGTGTCAGTCTGGGATTGCATGAAGAGTGAAGACGGTGCGACCAGAGAACTGAGGCAACAATCTGCTTCCCAGGCACCTTAATAACTTCCACTCAAATGCACCAACTGTAGTAGAAAAACTGCTGCTGGCAAAGAGTGGTTGATTTGGGGGTTTTCAGTTTGTTGGACATTGTATGGGTAATAAATGCAATTTATTCATAGCATGATTTTTTTGTGACTAAACATTTGCACAACGCTGTATATCTTCACACTTACAAACATATTTCTGTCCCCTCGGTTGCCAGGTATCTCAAGACAGTGACTGGGACAGACAATGACTCTAACAGATGAATGTAATAATAATAATAATAATAATAATGACGATGATGATAAATTATTAAAAAAAATCGGATTACAGTTCCAAAATGTGCTGTTTAAGTCTCCGTTTTGGCAAGACCTTCTGAAGTGTCCTTGAGCAAATCGCTCAATCTCAGTCTCTTTTGTGGGGGCGCTGTTGTATCGGTAGCAGAAATTCACCTGGTGAGGAACAAGAGAAGAGAATTGACTTGAGGTTATCCATAGATTTTTACTTTCTTTATATTCCATTTTGTACTTTCACTCATGTCTGAGTGGGACGGCTGGATCCTGATCGCCATGCTGCTGTGTGTTAAAGGAAATCTGTAGCAGAGATGTTGGACAAAGATGACAAGGAAGTGATGAAAAAGGGGGGGAATGGCAGAGAGAGGGGTGTATCCATAGAAACATGAAGAACGCGTGATTTAGAGGGAGGGGAGGAGAAAGGAGGGATGTAGTTTGAAAGTGTTACAGCTACAAAACACTGGAACAAAATGGTAGGCCTGCAGCAGCATTTATCTAGCAGCTGAACTGATTGTGTTTTCCCTCACACTTAAGCTGGAAGTGCTGAATTATTTCACTGTTGTTAATTAAATTTGTAGGACAAAGGTGAAGTATAAAATGTAACAATAATGCTGATCTTTGCATGCGGGTTTATGTACCGGTTTTTCTGTCCATATGTAATATATAAACAGACAAGCAAACACGGCCACGTTTTTCTCCCTATATCACGTTTTTCTTTATTCCAGGGAACTTTTGGGTTAAAGGATCTTTGCTTGGGGTCGGTACAGTTTGACCTCTCGCAAATGGTGCAGGACGTCAGCGCTCACTACTTCTATCCTGCCGTTTTAAAATGGATTTGTCAGGTTCTGTGCGGTGCTGTCGTTTAATGTGCTGCATGTGTGCGCCTGTCAGACTGCTGATTAAACGTGAGGTTGAGGTTGATGCCGATATTTGTTTGTGTGGGTTAATACTAACGTTAACCTGTGAGGTCAAATGTTCGATGCTGCTGTCACTGTGTTTCAAACATGTCTAAAATGTCCTTTTAGGAGCTGCAGGCTTCTTAAATATGTCACAAAAGATGACACATTGCATCTCACGACTCATTTGAAATTGATGCTGGGAGATGAACACCAGCACGAAGTGAGAAATTGATGACCTCAAATGACGTAAACATACAGCTTAAACCACCTCTGCTAACCAGCAATAGTATGATTTCTTCATTATGTCAGCGTAGGATTTTTAGATATAATAATAATAATAATAATAATAATAATAATAATAATAAAACTCCTTTCATTAAAACAAACAAAAAAAAAAAAGTGTGGCTTCTGTATGAAGTACATTGCAACGGATTTACTTGTATAAGATCAGTGAGCAAGGACCAGCAACATAGTGTGTTGTCTTTGCAGGGTGCCAAGAACTGCAGTTCTGTGAGATGCCATGGGCGTCTAAAAGATGCACACAATGTGTCCTCTAGTTTGATGCCCATGGTGATATTGGAAAGCAACAGTTCAAGTTCAAGTGATGGTGCTGGAGCTTAGGAGTTTTTTCATTTTGCTCTTTGTTTCTTTACATTGGCTCTCACTGGTTGGTTAGGTTTAAACACCAAAGCTAAGTGGTTACGTTTGGGAAAAGATTCTGGTCTGTGTTCTGTTTGCATATCAAATGAATAATGTTTATCTGGTGCTTTTAGATGTTTTGGCAAGTGTCCCTTTTTAAGTGTTCCTATTTGAATTTGAGAATGAGACCCATGTTACTATTGTGAAAAATCAAGATTTTGGAACCTTTTTATTTTTGAACTAATACTGATACCAGTGACACTTTTATATAACTAAAATTTTAAATAACTCAGTACTTCTCCTTGAAGTTTATTTTTTATTTTTTATTATTTACGTGATTTTCCACACCAGACCAGCTGCCTCGGTCGCTGTCTAATCGTGTCTGCCATGTTGATTTTATAGTGTTTACGTGCTACGATTTATTTATTTATTTAATTTTTTTTTAATGGTTATGTCAGACTATTATTAAATCCAAACAGATAATTCAGATTCCTCTTGTTCTAAAAGTTCTACTTTATTTTTCTACACTTCCCTGTGCAGACAAAAACACACAAACAACAAAAAGATGGTCAAACAGATATTCATACTCCGTGTACCTTACTGCCTTAATATCACTTCAGTTTATAATGTTAGCACATAGCAATTATTATTCCTGGATAAACACTTGTGCTGAAGAATGTAATGCAAAAGGTAGAGGTTCATAATTCTCTCAGGTTAGACGTGATGCACAGCCTTGGTTTTAATGTGATCTACACTTTTGGTGATTTTATTTTTAATTTTTTTTATTCAACAAAACAAACATTTGCAGCATTTAAAAAAAAATAAAAAAAAATTTTCTTTGCATTATTTCTTAAGTCAGGCAGTTTCATGGTATATCACACTATTATTAATGTTATTTTGGCAAAAGTGAACTTTTTTTTTTTTTGGTAGGTTTACACTATTATTTTTCTTTTAGGACAATACAGAAAATGTAACATTTTAATGTCATAAAAAAGAAATGAAACCTTAAAAAAAACACGCTTGTTTGAGTTGGCAGTTTCTAAGACCATGAACCTCAGTGGTTTGCATGCATTATATAGCTATAATTGCTAGACAGAATATGGGAACGGCTAAGGAAGACCTCACTCTGCACAGCTTGTGTGTCTGACCATTATCTACTAAATATTGTCACACATCGCTACTACCTTCCTTGTCTCTTATCCATTCTTTCTGTGGGTTAGTTGCCCCCTCCCTCCTTAACTTTGAATCTTTCCCTCTCCCTTAATTGTTGGTAAAAATAGCATGTGACTTTTGAATTCTGCCATCTGTTGGACTGAACATCAGTTTTAGATTCACTTGTGTACCATTTTCCTTCAAATATGAAAATGATTTTGAGTTTTCCACCTGTTGAATAAACGTAAGTTGGCTGCTTGTATGAATCTTCTGTCATGGCCCCCGTCTTAAGTTTAGTTCAGCTCTGCTTTTCCTTCATCCAAAAAACCCAAAACTGCATTACTGAAAACCAGTAAAATGTGTGGCTTTACATTTTAGGTGGGGGGAAGCTATAGAACAGAGCCAGCTGTAGCACTTCTCACAGCATTGAGCAATCCATCCATGTCAATTATGCTCTCGTTCTGATACCCCCACCCCCATTCCAAATAAATTAACACTCCTGGCAGCAACTTTCACAGCTACATCAGGCACAAAATAAGGCATGCTTCTTATTAAATATGGTGCATTTAGCAGTAAATTGCCTGCCACAAATATTTGAAAATCATGTATTATTTATTTAAATACTCTCCTCCCCAAACTTTGCATTCTCATAACTGTGACAGTCGTTTCAGTGCATTTGGGCATCACTACACCTATGCATACAATCAAAGCAATAAGCAGTCCACTCATGGTGACAAAAATTTGGCTATAGATCCAGTCCTTATGACGCTACATGCTGTCATGGGGTACAAGGTAGGCTACACCACAGACAGGTCGCCAGTCTGTCACGGGGCTTAGGGTTGGATATGACACTCCCATCCATCCATAAAGCCACTTTCTGTTTCCTCGTGTGTTGACTAAACGCTTGTTAGTGTGTCTACAGGAGAGCTGTGAAGTGTAGCTTTGTAACAAACTCAATTTTTGGACACAGATTATTCTGTTATCAGGAAAATTGTAGTTATTAGCCTATGTTGTCTGTTCCTCACCTGGTTACCCGTCGATATGGGTGAGCTTTGATCACAGGTAAATGAGGTCACGTGTCTTTTTTTTTTTTTTTTTTTTTAACCATAAAAAACATCTTGTCTTGGTCATAAGTTATTTTGGTTGATCTCTGCTCTTTTCTTCATCTGTTCTTTAATGTTATTGAAAGCAGCAGCAGAGCCCCTCTCAGCTGTTAGCACACCCTCATGCTACATGTCTAGCCAGTCACTTGAGATGTAATTGTTGTTGTGTTGTATTTTGTTTTGTATCATATGATTAGAATTATGTGCAATTCATACAGGTTCCTTTCAGTACCCTTCACAGTGCTCCATTTAATCCACTCACTGATATAACAGTATCTGAGAAATGTATATCATGGATTTGAGTACATTTCGTATACCGCTCCGCAGTACTGCGTAAAGACTTTTTTAGTAAGGGCTGTGAACACATCATGGCATACCTGGATGCAGCTGTTTTTACCCCACAGTGATTAACACAGGTGATAACTGCTGTCGGACTATTGTGCTACTGTGTGTGTTTGTGTGGCCTTGTGAACACCAACATGCCATTCTTTTTCTTCTTTTGCTGCAGCCATGTTTGTGAAACCACAAAACAGAGTGAGATGGGTTTTGTGCTCGTTCTCCCTCACTCGCTCCCTGTTTTTTTTTTTCTACCTCTTTTCTGTTTTTCTCTTTCCAGCTCTCTTCCCCTCCCCCTATTTCTGTTCCTCTTTCCTCCTCTCTCTCTCTTTCATTCTCCCTCCCTCCTTGTCTCTCTCTCTCGCTCTCTCTTTTCTTCTCTCGCTCTGGGTTTCCATCATACTTTACCCCTCCCTCTCCTTTTTGCCTCTCTTTCTTTCTCTCTTCCTCTCTCACGTTGCACACTGCCCCTCCCTCTCTCACTCTTTCTCGCTCTCACGTTGCTCCCTGCCCCATCTCTCTCTCGCTCCCCCCCCCCCATCTTTTCTCCGTCTCGCTCTTCTGTCTCTCCCTCTCTTTCTCTTGCCTCTCTTCCTCTCCCTCTACATCCTCCCCTCCCCCACTGGTGCCTCTCATTTTCTCTCTCTCCCCTCTCTCACTCCACCATTTCACTCACTCACTCACTCACTCCCCCTCCCATCCCTGTTCTCTTTATCTCCTCCCCTCCCTCCCCCTTCAATCCCTCTTTCATTCCATGCAATCATCTGTTCTTTCTCTCTCCCTCTGCTTCCTCTATTACGCCCCCATTTTGTCCTCTGCCATTTCCCTCTCTCCCTCTCTCTTTTTCCTCCATGTTCTTTCTCTTTTGTTGTTTACCACACTTCCATGACATTTATGATACAAACTTTATAAAAAAACCATTTTTTTTCTATCACAGAAAAACGAACCCATTAGGCAGGGGAACAATTATATTTCTAGAATAAAACCTACACCTTGAACACAATACTCTCCTTCCCAGTCACACACATTTTGCACATTATCTTCTTATTTCACTCGTCCATCTGTGGTGCCATTTACCGTACTCCTCTTCGCGTAGTTCCTGTAATGACCTGGCCCGAATCTACCATTTTTACCCCAAACACTGTAGTGGTTGCTTCTCTTCGGTAGCATTCAACAAGTGGCTTACTTGCTAGACTCCAAAACAACCCCAACTGCCAGTCATCGTCCTCAATGGAACATAAAGTACATTAACCAGGTGCTTTCCTCACCTATCAGGTTTAGGGTGGCCTCATGAGATGATGTGCTCCTTCAGCACAGCTGGGAGCTGCAGCCATTGATGGTTTGCTGTGGTTTTATGGGACAACTGATCTGTTTTTGTTTATATAGGAGGAGGATATATTTGAGCACGTAGAAGCTATTTTAGTCTGCACCAGTTCTTTTTTTTGTACATGAACGACATGTAGTGTTTGTCAAAGTTTAGAGGAGGAGTATTATTCTGACCTGGCTAAATCATCAGAATAAAACCTGTTAGAAAGCACATTAAAGACAAATGTTCAAACAATAATCCTGTTTACATAACCTCTCAGACAGTACACGTAGTAGTGGTAACAATAATTTTATTTTGGCACTTTTCAATACACTCAAGGTCATCTTACAGCATGAAATTAACAACAAAAGTAATATTAGGAGAAATTTAAAATCCTGAATGTAAAACATATTAAAAAACAAGCAAACATGATTATAGTTGATATGCTGATCTGAACAGGTAAGTGTTCTGTGATTGAAACTGTCAGAGTCCAGCTGATAGAGGTGAAGCGATGCTGTGTTCCAAAGACGAGGCGAACCTCAGCTTCTGGCACCCGTGGTGTTAAGTCTGATACATGGAACAGTCGGTAGAGTAGCTGAGCTGAGTATATGAAGGAGTGTGAGGATGAAGAAGGTCTGAGAGACACTGGGGTTGTCAAATCATTAAGCACTTTGAAAGTGAGGAAGAATCTGTACTGGATGCATTGGCGAATGGGGAGCCAATGAAGCTGGGTGAGATTATGTGTAATGTGATCGGTGGACTTGGTGCAGTTGATGATTCTTGCTGCAGAGTTATGTACCATTTGGAACCAATTAAGCAATTCTTTGGGGAGCCCAGAGAGAATGGCATAGAGGGAATAATCCAAACGAAAGGTGACCAGGGCGTGAACCAGAACTTGTGTGCTGAGTTGAGAAAGAAACAAGTGTAGTTTCGAAATGTTACATAGGTGGAAGAAGGCTGAACCTGAGACATTATTGGAGAGGGAAAAGGCTGAACCTGAGAGGAAGAGTATTTCAAGATGATTCCAAGACTTTTGACACTTTTTGCAAAAGTGTGGACTTAAGAACCACCTATAGAAACAACAAAAAATAGACTTTTGATTTAGGAACATTTCACGTTTACTGATGTCTAGTTTGAGCTGATTGATTATTTTCCCAGTGGTGATGGCCTGTAGGTCATGGCGAGGATAGAAGGGGGAAGAGAGGTGTTGGGTTTTGCAGAAATACAAAGCTGTTTGTCGTCAGCATAAAAATTAAACTGTTTTGTGAGATGGGGGGGGAAATATTTTCAAGATAAAGAAGATAAATTCATTATTTGCACAGAAAGATACCTGAGGGATACCATGTGTGACAGAGGCTGATGAAAAGCCTTATTTGTTTTTGTAAGTCTTGCCTTGAAAAAATCATTTATGTCAGAAAGTCTCCTTGATTCCAATATTGACCAGTTGTTGGCCAATATTGGAATGCGGAATGTAAAAAGTGGCACTGAGGTCAAAGAGGAGGAGGGTATTAAGAAAGCAGGTTTCTAGTGTGAGGAGATCAGTGGTGATTTTAACAAGCTGCTCCAAATATGTCTAGAATGGAATTGAAATGGCTTGGGTGGGTCTGAAGATGTGATGCCTCTATGCTTTCCAAAACTCAGGAAATGGATGAAAGGCTGGAAATGGCCCTATAGTTATTAAGGTTGTTGGAGTCAGATGATGAGCATGTTAATTTAAGTTTTAAAATCTGCTATGACTTTACAGCTCGTGGCTCAAATCGGTCAACAACTGCTTCACTGGGTGAATGGGTTAAATGCAGAGGAACTATTTCCCTATGGGGGCTAACACATACACATTATTATTATTATATCAGTTTCCTTCTTACTGGATCTTTGGTTCTCTCTCTCTGTTTTTGTTTTGTTGTTTTTTTTAATTAATGAGATTGTCAAAAAATTAATGAAAATCACAATTCGTTTTTACGGTAGGAAAGGTATTGGTTTAAATACACATTGCTTTAGTAAGAACACAGCTGTAGCTAGTGTAGCTACCAGTATTAACTGATTTGACAGCACTGTTATAAGTACATTTGCCAAAGTATCATATCATCGCAGGTAAGATGCATTAAAATTCTTAAAATGCAAACTTGTGGATCCACAGATTTGCAGCAGCAATGTGGAGTTGAGATCACTGCTAGCAAATATAGCCATGGCTCTTCAGTGGCTCTCTGACAGGCTCTGTAGGTCAAAGGCAGGGAGATCTGTCCAGTCCATGTTTGGCTCTGTCCCACCTTGTGTCTTTTATGTGAATATAGCCAGATCCACATCAAGTCTGGATGCATTTGAGACAGACACCTGGCAGGATACATGGGAGAAGCCACGTTTGGTCAGATTTCACTTCCTGCTGCCGTTTGATTTTATCTTTAGGAAACTGCGACTGTTGCTGAACAGGAAAAAAAGTGTTCATTCGTTCTTGAGAATACAGCTTGCACATAAGGTTGGAAGATGCAGACTCTGCAACTCTTTCCCAAGTGTTTTGGCATTTCCAAATCTACATACCTTTGTGTTGTATATGTACTGCATCCTTTTTCATTTGTAAGTTTATTTGGCTTCACGGTTTGGTTTCTTATTATTTCAGGTCACAATTTCTCCTTAAGCATGTCTCCCTGCCTCTGACCATCTTGCTTTTAAATGCTTGAACTGTGAACAGGGCCCAAGAGAGTAGGAGTTCTAGCTGAAGCAGAAGTCACACCCCTCTGCATTTTGTAAAACTGCATTCAGAAATCATCCATTTAGTTTGTTCTTCATAGACAAATATGTATCACTAATACTTTTCTTTGCATATGTAAAGCCAAAGTCAAGTAATTTTAAAGTAACTGATGGTTTTGTTTAAGTTTAAATGAGCAACACAATCTTGCATTAATTCTTACTGTGGAAAAAGTATGCAAAATGTTACATAAAGACTAGACTATATGCCATGATCCTCTCTGCTTGACTTGCGTTGCGTGACTGACAGGAAGTGTGCTGTAGCGTGACCAAAGGGAAAGTTAACTATTTTTGGAAAGTTTTATTTGGTAAATAAAAGCATGAAAATCAGTGAGGCTCAAAGTAGAGGCACCATAATACCTGCTCATTGAAGATTATTCTAAAACATAAATTGAACTTAAGGCAGGGAATGAATAATATGAAATCAGCTTATTATGGCAGCATATAAAAAAGACATACTTGAAGCATATCCACACAATATACCTTTTGCAGTTTACTTAAACAAGGGATAAGGGAAACAAAAATATGGGAAATGATGGATCGTCTGTAACTATTTCTTGTGGACCTTTTATGTTCTTGAGTAATCACAGAAGTGTTAAATTTGTTCATTTACAGAAAATTGTGGGAAGATTTGTTCCCAGTTCCTTTAGAGTCCAAGGTGACATTTTGCAGAGAACCAAAATATGCTGATTTTTATCAGGAACATTGTTGTAGTCTTGTTTCTGATTAATATTGTCTTGATTGCCTAATCAGTTAATAAATTAATCAAACCTAATATGTTTTGGGTTTTTTTCTCAACTTTGCATATTTGTGTCTTCATTAGAGCCTGACTGATATTTTGGTCCCCTGATATTATCAGCTGATATTGGCCTATTATACAGTATATACACTAGCCAGACACTTCATTAGGTACAGCTTGATAGTACCAGGTTTTACCGTCAGAACTGCTATAATTCAACATGGTGCTGTAAACATTCCTCAGAGGTTTTGGTCCAAACTGACATCATGGCGTTAATTGCTGCAGATTTGTCTGCTGCACATACGTGACAGCAATCTCCCATTCCACCACATACCAAAGGTGCTCTGTTGGATTGAGATCTGGTAACTGTGGAGACCGTTTAAGTACAGTGAACTTATTCTCATATTCAAGAAACAAGATTGAGATATTTTGAGATGATTTGAGCTTTGTGACACGTCATGTTATCCTGCTGGAAACAGCCATCAGAAGATGTGTGGTGGTCACAAAGGGATGGGCATGGTAACAGTACTCTTTAATACTGTTTAAATGATAATCGTTGGTAATAAAGGGCCCAAAGTGTATCAAAAAATATCCCCCACACCTTCACGTCACCTGGCCTGAACTGTTGATGCAGGGCAGGATGGATCTGTGCTGTAAATAGCGTTTGTGGATAGTTCAATAATTATCTGAACCAAAAAATCTAGTATTGGTCAGGCATCAGAATTTCTATCAAAGCTAAACTACAGGCATGAAAAGGGGTAACACTTTAGGTTTTCATAAAAAACACAGTAGCTGTACTTGGAGTGAACTCAGTCTCTGTAGACGTGTTCTGCGACAGGGGGGTGATGTGCGATTGATCTGATTGAAGGAAAGATTGTCACTTTTTATGGAAATGAATGTTGTGTACCCACAGTATGTTTTAGAGCAAACACTGCTTTGGCTCAAACACTCATTAATAATGTCTTCCAGTGTCTACAATTACAGTCATCTGTTGATTTATTTTTGGCAGCATCCACTGACTCACTCATGAGATTTTTGCATATTTTAAAATTTAAATAAATTCTTGGAAAAATGATTAAGTGATTGACAGACCCGTTTGTGTCTGTGATCAGAGTTTTATTGACAAAAACAGCGAGGTTGGTACCTTAGGCCCACTATTTACGTGAATCAGTAAAATAACAGATTGGTTGATAATAACACTAATAGTTTTTTGAGTCCTCAGTCTTTGTGGACTAATACACCAGTACAAAGTATTTCCTGCAAAGTGCATACAAGACACTATGCTGAATGTAGGTTTTTATATGTCTGTCGCCCTTTTTCTCATTTCGCTCCATAATTTGCAGCTTTCGCGTTGTCTCGCTTTCATCATTGGCAGGATATGCATGACCATTGTGGACCGTGAGGCCACCGTCTCGCCGCTCAACATCTATCTGATCTCTCCACGCATCCCATTTCACTGAAGGTGCCGTGGTCGTCAGATGACGTGAAAAGAGATGAAAGTTCTTCACACTTGAACTTTGACGTTTCCTCAGGCGTCAATCAGCAGCTCATTTTGTGTGTGTGTGTGTGTGTGTGTGTGTATGCATGTGCGTGTGATCCATGGGACTGTTTGATGCATAATTTCAAGCAGAATAATATCTCCGTGCTATTCTTTTACTTTTCATTGCTTCTTTTTCTTTTACCGCATTCTGCTCCCATCCCCCCGTCTCCTTTCTTTTTCTCTCTCTCTTTCTGTCTCCCCCCTCCCCTCTCTTTTCCTTGAGTATTCTTTCCTTTCAGTCTCTCCTCCTGCCCCCCCATCCATTTGCTCATCTCCTTGTCAGTCACCTTCCATCTCTTTCTTTCTCTCACCGTCTCTCTTCTTTCTCCTCTCTCATGTAACACGCTCACATCCGAGACTGTGCACGAAACAATCTTCCAACACTTTCCCATACTCGTAAACCTCACTTGATCAATGAGAGAGTGAAAAGATACAGAGGGGAAGGCGCAGGGATGCATGGATGAAACACAGAGAAGAACTCAGCTGCAGATACAGGAAAAGAGACAGACAGGGATGTGCAGAAACAAAGATGAAGAATGACACACAAAGAAAGAAGAAAGGAGGGCGAGTTGCTTTGGTGGAGCCATAATTTCAGACGGATATGATGCTGATCTTGTTTTTGTTGTTGGTGTGTGCGTCTTTTGACTTTGATGTGACTTAACCTATTGATTACTGGACTGTCAAGGAACCTTGTGCATCAGTGCTGCGCCTGTGTATGCGTGTGTTTTTAAACCTACTGGCCACACGTGCTCATTTGGCTGCAAGAATATTTGGTTTGTTTAGTGTCTGCTCTGTGTTTGCGCTGGTGCGACCAGACTCGCTACCGAAACTGTGCTGAAGACTAAAGAGAAGGAGGCGGAGGGTAGCGTTAGCTCCGCCTCCTCACATCCCTCACGTATAAATAGGAGGCAAACATAGTCTATTCTCACTCAACACTCGCACTGAAGAATGAGATCCTTGAAGCACCTGAAACCTCACAGCAGGAGGAGCGTGGTGAGTTCACTGGCTCTCGCTTGTAGCATGTTAAGTGGTAGTTTGCTGAGGTGGTGGGCAACGTGGGTTTGATCCCGGCAAAGCTGAAATGATACAGATAGAAAACTGCCATCAGAGATGCTTTGATTGTATCTGGTTTTCTTTTGTTTGTAAAGTTCCTTTCTGTGGAGTCTTTTTTATTCTAAATGAAGAGCTGCCACTTGCATTAACTTATCGCAATCTCTGTTTGAGCTTTTAAAAAAAATCTTTCTCCCAAACTCTTCTTCGGTGTCATCTTTTTGTCTTCTTCACTTTTTGTTTTTATCTTTCATTGAGTGTCTGGCTTTCATTTTGGCATTTTCCTTTCTCCTTCTGTCTCCTGGTTGCTCACTGCCTCTCCCTCCCTCCCTTTCCCTCTGTCTCTACATGTCTTTCTTTTTCTTTCTTCCTCTTGCTCTCTTTTGCCTGCTGCCTCACACTCACCCTCTCACTCTTTCACTCAGCCCTCTCCTCCTCCCCCTCCCTCTCTTATGTGTGTGTCTCTCTCTCAGCCTTCCTCCTTCCCTCCTGCCCACCCCCTCCTTCTCCTTATCTCTCCTTCACTCTCCCTTTACCTTACATTTTCTCCTTTTTTTTCTTTTTTTCCTCTCCCTCCTCCCTTTCACTAGACTCTTGCATGCTCTAAGCTCTCACTCGCTCACTCTTTTTCCTGCTTCTCTCCCTCCCTCCCTCCATCTCTGTCTCTGCTTCTGTTCTCACTCTGCTCTCCAGTGTTTTTGTCTTATCTTGTGCTTTTCTATTCTTTTTTCATTTCTTAATCTTGCTCAGTTTTCATTCTTTTCTTTTCTTTTTTCTTTCTTGCACTTGAATGTGTGTTTGTGTGGAGATCAGTAGGCCATCTAATCCACCACCACACACACACACACACACACACACACACACGGTTAGCACGTTGGATTAGGATGCTGTCTTTCATAGTTCCTGTCTCTCCAGATCTGAAGGTTTGTTTTTGGACACTGTTCATTCAGGTTGACTACTTGTACTAGGAAGAGTGATTTGGGGATAGATTTGCCTCAGTGGGAGGAAATGTCTGCTTTTGCGCATCCTTTCTAGTGATGTAATAAACAGCTCCTGAAAATCTAAATTGTTCTTACTTTTTCTCCTCTCTGTCAGCAACTAGCTCAAATAATCTGATCAGATGAGTCTCACCACCTTTTTTTCTTCAGTAGCTCATTTTTAATGGAGTGGAGGATGGTGCACAGTAGTTCACATTGAAAACATAACTTCCTGCCTTTATAAAAATTTACACTGAGCTTGATTTTTGTTCCCCTCTATAGGGCTGTTCGATATAACGATATATATCGGATGACGATATAAAAACGTCTATCGTCTCATTTTACGCTATCGTTTGTTTCGTGGTGTCGCAAAATAAACTCTTTACAGCAATATTTGTTCATGGTTCTGATGGTCACTGTAGTGGCTGTATTCATTTCTTAAAGTTCTCTCTTTCTCTTATATTTAATATAACCACACTACGGACGACAAGCGCCTGTTTTTATGCGTTGTGTTTAGCAACAACGATGATAACAGCATTGCGTGTCCACTTGTTTATGTTCCACATAAACCTTTCACAATAAAGCTCAAGATCCTGTTGAGACTTTTCAAAATAAACTGAATCACGTGAAAGATGCAGATTTTTACGGATGAGAATTAAGAAAGAGCCGCCAGGTGCTAAAAAATAAACCTTAGACTCAAACGTTAGAGCAGGCTTTTCCCCGTAGCACGCCGTGTAATAAATACTCACAAAGAAAACGGCGGCCGTTACAACTTATGTCTAAAAATGTATCGTTTCATGCATCGGTTAAAACACTCGACTCCAGGTCCACGACGCCCAGCTGGAAACACTTCCCGCAAGTCGAGCTGCCCGAGATTCACAGAATTTACAGGAAATGTTAAATTCTTGTGATTTATATCGTTATCGGACGATAGAGGTCTTATATCGGGATATGAGATTTTGGTCATATCGCACAGCCCTACCCCTCTACAACACTTGGCAATAAAAAACATTAAAATGCTGATCTCTTTACAAACAGTTTGTCTCTTTCCTGTTCCAGGAGGAGGCGAGCCGGCGCCTGGGTAGATGTGAGCCCAAGGTAATGGCCAGGCTGGTGGACATAGGCACACAGACAGATCCAGTAGTTGTGCTGTCCTTGGCCCAGGCCGCCGTGCTAGGTCTCATCTCCCAGAATGAAGTATTCGGAGCTACCATTGCACCAAACGGCTTCTACACTGGTGAACCAAAAGAGTCCCCTGCACCCCCAGTAGACGGAGTTGACTACGAGTACGCAGACCAACTTATCGGCGCCAACGGAGATTATCTTGGAGAAAACTTGGGAGAAGACGGTCAGATGCAACCAAGCTGCAGCCAGCGGCGGTGGCAGCAGGGGCCGCCTCAGCATCCAGATGGGAAAATGGTAGTCCCCGATCGTCATGGCCTTCAAGCAGGTGACATGTCCTCTTCCCACGTGAAAGGGGAAGGGATGAACTCTGGAATGTCCTCCTGTGTCCACATGCTGAACAATATGGCTCCCAGAGGTGGTCTGGTTCAAGTAGATCCGGCCACCCTGAGAGGCACCAACAAGAACTGTGCAGAATGTGAGCGGGAAGCTACAAACCAGCAGCAAGCCAACACACATGTCCACCCTCCTCCCCCCCAGGTGGCCCACAGGGGACCGGAGCAGGGCCACAGAGGACTGCAGGCCCAGCGCCCGATGGGGGGCCACGGTCGAGGTGGTAGAGAGGATGAAGAAGAGGTAGAACACCAGGGGAACACAATGATGAAACCCACACAGCAGGAGGAAGCTATCAGCAGCTACTTCCAGACCAGTGAAGTGGGAAGCTACGATTCTACAGAGATGGGAATGGGGGGCGAGTATGAAGACAGCAGCCAGAGTATGATGTGGACAGACGGGAGTGCGGCAGGGCAGCATCCCCAGCCTCCACACCCCCAGCCTCCACGTAGACACGGTGGCCGTAGAGTAGACCGGCTAGATATCAACATCCAGATTGATGAATCCTACTGCGTAGACGTGGGAGACGGTTTGAAACGCTGGAAGTGTCGCATGTGTGATAAATCCTACACCTCTAAATATAACCTGGTCACACACATCCTGGGCCACAACGGCATCAAACCGCATGCCTGTCCACATTGCGGAAAGCTTTTCAAGCAGCCCAGTCACCTCCAAACCCATCTGCTAACCCACCAAGGTACGCGGCCTCACAAGTGCACAGTCTGCAAGAAGGGCTTCACCCAGACCAGTCACCTGAAGCGACACATGCTGCAACACACCGACGTAAAGCCCTACAGCTGCCGCTTCTGCCGCCGTGGCTTCGCCTATCCCAGCGAACTGCGAGCGCACGAGGTGAAGCACGAACGAGGCCGCTGCCATGTGTGCTCGCAATGTGGCATGGAGTTCCCCACCTATGCTCACCTCAAACGCCACCAGACCAGCCACCAGGGTCCCCACACCTTCCAGTGCACCGAGTGTAATAAGTCTTTCGCCTACCGTAGCCAGCTCCAGAACCACCTCCTGAAGCACCAGAGCCCGAGGCCTTACACCTGCTCCCAGTGCGGCCTGGAGTTTGTGCAACTCCACCACCTACGTCAGCACTCGCTCACCCATAAGGTATCTGACTGCTCAAGTTGCACACATGCTGTAAATTTTACCTGTAGATCAGTATTCGGCAGAGAGGTTGTTTTTCCTTTGGCTTGTACAAAAATATTGAATGCTTTGATTCTCTTTTTTTTAATAGAGAGTCAAAACAAACTAACATAAAAAAGATAATTTGCATCTGCAGTTCATATATAATTCACCTTAAGCCTTGAGTGTAGTTAACAGATACGAGCATCCACCTATCTGGCATCCTTTGTTGTCTTTGTCAGATTCATCTTGTTACAAAAACACATGATTTTAAGGTCAAAATAGAATCAACGTATCAGTCTAATATAAGGAATTTAGCACCTGGATTTAGTATGCTTATAAAAAATAACAGCTGGTAGAGGCTCGAGCCCCCACCTGCAACCACGAATTGGATAAGTGCAAGAAAAAAGATGGATGGATGGGAAAAAAGAAACTATTCCATCAACATGGTAATGCTAGACTTTCCTGTGTGGCTTTTTTTTCCATTCATTTGAAATCTTTAATAATGTAGTGCCAACAAGTCACGATGAGGAAATGTATTTTTCTTTTTTATATTGAGTCACTTTAAGTGGTTAATTGCCCAGTGAATAGAATAAACTCCAGGTGGGTCATAGAAACAAGAAGAAATTTGAGTTTCTAGCCTTGAATAATTTTTTTTAATGGCAACAAAACCAAGTCTGAGTTGTTAAGCAAATAGTATCAATTCTCATGTGAAATATGTTTTCGTTGATGCCATTTTCCCTGTGTAAATGCTGGTAAATCTTTGCAAAGGCTTCATCAGCAGTTAGAAACACAGCACTTAATCAAAATGGTGAAAAATCAAAGGAAATTAGAAGCATAGTAGAATTATATGGCAAATGTTGCATTTTTAGAAAGACCTTCAATCTCCTTGTCACGCTTTTTCAACCCTTGCTGTTTCCCACACTTTCACACAGGTGGGGAAGAGAGAGATGAAGGTGCGTCGGATTACCTTGTGCTTGTATTTGTGATCATTCTTGGTTATTCTAAAATCAGTTCCTTTTGAATGAGACTTTTTTTTCCCGCCCCAACTTTTAGTCATGCCTAGTGGGTGAAGGAATAGAAGATAGCTGACAGATAGAAATCCCACACGGTGACAAATGAAAATGCTGTGTTGCTAGGGACGGGCTCAAATGTGCTTTCTACTGGGGCAACAAAAGTCCAAAGCCACGTTCATCATCAAATTGAAAGTGATGAGAGCAGTGAATGTTCTCAGTGGAGAGAGAATATTCTCTTTTGTGGCTTGTTTGAGCTGGTTGTCTGTTCACTGCTCCCCCTGGTGGACAACGTCAGCTCAACCCATTTGCCGTGCAGACAGTGGGCAGACGGACAGTCTGCCAGATTTGTCTGCTTATACAAACACTGTCTCTCGACCCACTAGTGTCCCGTAATACATATTTGTTCCTCACAATAGCCTTGAATCCGCTCATTCAGTCGCAGGTTTTTGTCTACTGACACTGACTGCAGAGTGGAGTGCAGGAGGCAGCAGCACATTCATTGAGACAGGCCTCAAGGCCTTAGATGACAGTTGTCTGCTCCTGTGACCCACTGCATGTGTTTGAGAACGTTACAGCAGCTGAATAAAGATGATTCAAAGGGCCTTTTTCCTGTATTCTAGTGATCTCCTTTGGTACACCTAAAATGGCTGCCATAGATTTTGATACGGTTGGAGGAATGAGCAATAACTTGCAGGCAGGATTAAAATATTGCCCTGACATTGTATGCAGGATGGTGACTCTTTGGCCACCCTGTTTTACATGCATGTTATACTCTTGCTGTTGTTTTTGTAGGTAAAGTTGTATAATTTAGTTGTTGTTTCAGACAGATACTCTTGGATCTGTATCAGTGAGAGCCGATGTCTTTACTTAGGTCATCTTAAGCACACAGCTCTGTCTGTGAGCACCAAAGCCCCGCCCACCTGCTCTGTGACCCTTCTGTTTACAAGGGCCAGCAAATCGGAAGAAGCGGCTTGTTTCAGACGCTGGCTGTCAGCACCAAAGTCCAGCGTGAGATAAATTTAAATAGTTTTGTATTACGACACATACAAAGCTATTTTATTATAGTCCAAGAATAACATTATTAAGCTGGAATAGCATAGGAGCATAATAGGTTCTCTCTCAGCCACATTAACCTGATATTAAAAGTGTTAAAAAAAATATGCTGACTGCTCAGTAATTTTTCTTTCCTTTGGTAAAAAATGTAAGGAAATTTAGTCACAATGCAGATTTAAAGATAGCCTGGAATGTGAAACTCACACTGAATCTGAAAATATGTGTCTGCGTGCTCAGGTTTGGGTGTGTTATGACTTGGAAAAGCAGTGAGCTTTTAGACCCCACACATTCAAATTAATCAGTATATCTGCCAACGTCTCACACTCTTGGAAGCAAACAGAACAGCTATTGCTGTATTTGACTGATGGACCTTTGTCTTCTCTTTGCACTCTGCAGGGGATGAAAGGCCACAAGTGTGACGTGTGTTCCCGAGAGTTCACCCTGTCTGCCAACCTGAAGAGGCATATGCTCATCCACAACAGCGTCAGGCCCTTCCAGTGTCACGTTTGCTTCAAGAGCTTCATCCAGAAACAGACCCTCAAGACCCACATGATCGTCCACCTGCCTGTGAAGCCATTCAAATGCAAGGTGCGTATTTTAACTCCAGACTGATAGCAGAGTGTGCAGGGCTGTTTAATTAACTGGCGTGAAATTAGTTGTGATGATGCATTTTTAGTTTCTATCGATTTACTTTAACGTAATAGGATTATGAGGGAGAAGAAAGTGCTCCTAGAAAGCATCTCATAAGCGTCTTATAACCTGATATCAGTACGTTTTCTAAAATTAAATGAGAAGAAAATCCCAGACACGAGAGGCCACTATCGCCAGGCAGGATGCTTTTATCACATCTGGTATAAGTTTTTTCTCTGTTTATATCAGTGCACCTAAATTATTTTTTTTGTATACTTTTTTCCAGGTTTGTGGCAAGTCTTTCAACCGAATGTATAACCTTCTGGGTCACATGCATCTCCATGCTGGCAGTAAGCCCTTCAAGTGTCCTTACTGCACCAGTAAGTTCAACCTGAAAGGAAACCTCAGCAGGCACATGAAGGTCAAACACGGCATGGATGTCTCACCAGAAGGACAAGGTTAGGCTCACTTTTTTTTAACATTAATATCAACCTTACTTTCTATCATATGCATTTACTGTGAAAGGGATGGATCCTTATATTAAAAATGGCCAAACTTTCATATGTCATAGAACAACAAAAATGTTGCACCTTTTTTACAGTTATTTTTGCGCTAATATTGGATAATAATTTACAGATAAGCACATTAGCCAGGTGTTTTATACTGTTTCAAAAGTAGATGTTTGCAGAAGGTTCAGTTAATGACATCAGTGCATGTACAAGTACCGTAATCCCATATGAGCCAAAGCTCAGGCTTCGCACAGCTCCCAAGTGCTGTTCCAAACAGTCTTTTTTCCTACTCTTGAATCTGTGTCAGTGAGAGCAGATATCCCTAAAATGGTCATCTCAGGCACACAGCTGTGGCACCTCCTGTTCAGACGTTCTGTTTGCATCAGGCCACAAGTCAGAGGAAAGTTGCCTAAAAGCAAGAAGATCTGAAACGGCTTGTTTCAAATGCGGGGGACACCAAAGCCCAGTATAAGATAAATGAGGATTATTTTAAACTATGAATGCAAAGAAGAAGTAGAAATATGGAGCTGAAAGTGAGCTTTTTCTATCCATCTGCCCAACCACCTATTAATCTTCCATTTATACAAAGTCAGCTCATGGTGGCAGCAGGTTAAGCAGGCATTTTAAATGTCCTCCCTAGCAACACTTTCCAGTTCCTCTTGGCGGGTCCTGAGTCGTTCCCGAGCCAAATGAGGTATATCATTTCTCCACTGAGTTCTGGGTCTACCCTGGGATCTCTTCCCAGTTGGGTGAGACCAAGCAACCTCCAGTGGCTTATTTAATACTTCCTCCACAGTCTGCCTCTAAGGTTAGGGAAGCTCGTTTTAGCCGCATGTATTTGCAACTTTATTTGGTCATCAGCCAGATCATGACCATAGGAGAGGGTTAGAACATGGACCGATCGGTTCAGCCTAAATAGTTAACTTTTGGCCCAACTCTCTGTTCACCATAACAGCCGGGAACATTCCTGCATTACTGGTGTCACCATACCAATCCCGTGCTCAAACTCACACTATGCCCATTTTGTTTTTCTTCTTTTTGCTGTAGACATGTATTATTTGACTAATTTCTGCTTGTTTTGAGTCTAAGACATAAGATTAATTCACTGATGCAATACGTTTGCAAGGTTGAGATCATTACATTGTCCAGGATTAGCTCAGAAGTGCTAAAAACCTCACTTTTCTAATAGATGGGAGTTGGCTGGATGAGCGTCATGCCATGTTGCCAGGCCAATGTCAGTCAATGCCTTTTTGTATTTTCCAGAAGTTCTTCCAGAAATGGACAGCCAGGGGGAATATGAAGGACAGAACTTCACCTTTACAGCACCGGACAGTATGGACAATGGTGGCTCCCAAAACCTCACTAAACTCACTACAGCAAACATGGAGGACATGGAGGAGTATTACAATTTTGGAAAGGATACAAGCAGCTACACTACACCTTGAGTGGCGATGGACCAGAAAACTTTTTTCCTTTTTTTGTTTCTGAAGGCAGAAGGAAATTACAGAATTGTTGTTGAGACTTTGGGAGACTCTGGGAAAAGGGGTTTTCATTTAGTTTTGGCCTCCTTCCAGAAGCGCCAGACTTGGCGGACTATGATGGGAGGCCAGGGAGGAGGAGGAGTGCTTCAAAGGAGACGTTTCAACTCTGTTGCTTATAACCGAGACACTGAAACAGTTGACACGGTGTGAAGCTCTTCTTTTGGGATAACTACGCTTACCGGCTCAGACTCTCACTGGTGGACAGTGAAATCTGTATGTTGTGTGTATGTATCAGTTATTTGAAGAGGAAAAAAAAGAAAAAAGTTGCAGTTGCAGAGCCATTGGTTACATTTAATGTGATAGAAATTTGTTTGCCATTTTTGTCATTCACAACCAATGTATACCCTCATATTTTTGACTGAAAGTGCCAGATAGACATTTTGCAACTAAGCTTCCACAGTGTCAGCTATTTACTCACTGTATATCGAAGTTTTGATACATAGTCACAACATATTCATAGGTTTGAATGCTCTTAGTTAACAACTCCTAATTGTAGTTGCCCGTTCCTGCCTATTCCTCATTTGAAAGTTCAGACAGGTCTATCTTTAAGTGCATTTGTACTTTTTGCACATGACATTGTAGCCTTTTTTGTTTTCTTTAAAAAAAAAAAAAATCTTAGTAGGGCACCGACTACCAAAGTTGCTACTGTCTCATGTCGGCTACAACCAGAAAACAAAACTGCCAGCATGTAAAGCCCTCTCACTGTACAAATGATTCTGCAACATGCAGTGTGTTTACCCATCTTTTTTTGTTTCACATGGTTTAGCTTTGCATTAATAATCTATCCCGTGTAGTGAATATACTGCTCTAGGTTTTGAATTACCGAGTGAACAGAACAAAAAGCACTTTTTCATCAAAACCTGTCATTTTTTCTGTGAAGGCGGTCTTCAGTAAGAGTGAATTCATTTGCCTCAAGGAAGAAGAGCTGGGGATGGAAGATAAAATCTTCCGACCCCTTATAAAGGCAATATTATTAAACATAGTTATGCTTTTTCAATCTTGTTTTGTTTTTTCTAAACTGCTGTTTACCTAAAATGGATATTTCATGGTTGTCAGTTCAAATACGAGTTGCAGTTTGAGCAGAGAATCAGCAGTTTGGGTTTTTATTTGTTGTTTGTAGTTTCAGCACTCTTAAATCCAGGGCTGGGTCCACTTTACTTTTAATTCAATTTATTCAGAAATATTTTCCCCATCATGGGGAAAGTAGCATGAAAAACAAGAGATGACACAAACCGAACCTGTGAATTTAAAAGATGAAAATAAATTATTTGGAAGTCGTGCTTGCTTAGATTTTGAAATGATTGAATTAAAAGTGGACTGACACTGGTCCTGCCACTCAGAAATTCTGTTTAGGGGAAGATGGATAACTCCCCCTGTCCTGCCATGCAGGTCAGCCTTGATATGCACACTAAGCCAGAGGAATGGTCTACTAGTTCTTTTTTTGAGATGAGAAATATTAAACTGAGACCTCATGGAAATTGACCATGAATTATTTAATAAAGGTTCTCTAGTTTAAGTGATGAAGACTGGTGTTTTAATCCATCACTATCTGGGGGATAATCCTTATGATCTTTTAGAGATACACCCACTTTGTGTACGACCTCAAATTTGACATTGTTTTATCATTATATCTCCAACATTTAGTTGGATTGCCACGAAAGTTGGTACGCGATACATTTTGGGTCAATATTACTGTGATTTGTTGCTGAAGAACAAGCACATTTGAATATTGATGGAGCATTTTAATTTTCTTGGTCTGCTGCATGGATGCTTTTGGCTTGGGACCAGAGAGCACATTTTGGGTTAAACCTGAGGTCTTTAACTCCCAGTAGAGCTTATGGACTGGTCAGCTGCTTCATGGGTGCTTTAAACTTCCATAAGAGCAAGATTGATCAATTTTGCTCAGAGATATAGCTCTTTTATTGCTGACGATAAAGTTAAGTTTTGGTTTTTTTTAAGACTTTCAATGGGAAGTTTTAAAGAGAAGTGAGATTAATCTAAATGTCAATAATCAAGAATTGTGTTCATTTTCTTTCTTTCTGCCTTGTAACAATTGGGGTAGAAAGAGCAAGAATCTACCATATTTTCTGAATAGTGTTTAGATCTGTTAATGTCTGACAACACTTTAAATACCAAAAATATTTTTGAATATGTCTGAATGCTCATGTTTCTTTAAATGTAGCAGTTTTAGATGAACAACCAGGCCTGGGATAAATCATTTCCTTCCTTAGGGATACATATAGATTCTTATACAGGATGAAAAGAGCAATGGTGAACAGAAAGGAGGACAACCATGGCTGGGAGGTTAATTCAGGTAATGTGATTGGCGGTCTACCTGACATGAAATTGGACATGGAATTTTCCACTGCAGCAAACCTCAATTATTCTGTATTACAAACAGGAACAAACGCTAAACGCAGTCTGCAGGTGCACTTTAGCCAAGGATCAGTTTAAGATTGGAACAGTGAACCAGTTAACCCAGTTTTCTTTTCCTTAAAGAAATATTCATAATAAGCAGCAACATAATGCATAGACGTTACAGCAACCGACTGGATGACTGTGACCATGTCGACATCTGCTGGTCATACACCGTGGCTGCCAGCACAGCTAAAAGCTTTGCCAAAACTCCCATCAGGCTTGGCCCCCTGCTGGTACAACACTACTCGGCATTATGCACTGCGGGGTGCATATGATGGCTACAAAATGAGCATACAGCACCGCATGAATGCACTGCTGGACAGGAGCTCATGAGCAAGTGCATGAAATTAAAATGTGCAATAGAAATGCATGTGGTGGCTTTTCCTCAAATGATTCTGTACAGTCTGTGCTGAGAAGTGTTTTTTTTTCTGTCCCAGGATAAAAGCACCGGCCTGACAAATGAACATGAAAAAGGCAACTCCGCACACACGAAGTGTAATTAAATGACAATTTCTTTTTATAGTCATGCTGATTAAGTACAATGTGACGTTAACATAATGATATCCAAATTTTGCTATTCCCTGAAGGTATGCTCTAATTTAATGAGAAAGCCTGAAACATCTTTAAACTGTCCATAATAAATGAATATTACCATTAATAATTAATTATAAAATTTACTAATTTGTACAAATGTGGCAATAGGAAAAGGCAAACAAAACAAATATACAAATTTTAAATAAAGGCATGTATTGCGGAGCAGCTTCAAAACTGGATACAAAGATTCATACAAACAAGAGGGTAAAATGTTATTTTATACAAATCTAGAAACAGTTTTTGCCTGTTTTTTTTTTTGCTACATTAACAAAAATCTTCATATTGTCTTCTAAATGTTATTCAGTTGCCGAGAGCTTTATCGAGGTTGGTCTTTATGGCATCAAGGAAGTCTGTCGTGTTGACATAGTGTTCATTTAGCTTGCAGCTACAATGGAGAGGGTAGAGAGTGATTAGTTGACATAAAGTGTGTATTTATGTCTAAATATTAGAAAAAAAATTCTACAATATGAATTATAAATGAAAATGTGATCTCACTTGGCCAAGCCATGGATGCAACCTGCAAGATCCTTGGTCATTATACCATTTTCCACCGTATCCACGCAGACTTTTTCCAAAGTTTGGCAGAACCTGGAATTTGTAGTGCAATAGCAGTTAAAATGATATAAAACTGTATAAATATATAATATATGTCAAATGAGTAGATGACACTAATAAGATATGTACTTTATCAAATCAGGATTCTCATCCAGTTTGCCTCTGTGCTCCAGCCCTCTGGTCCAAGCAAATATGCTTGCGATGGGGTTGGTACTGGTTGGTTTTCCCTGTAGAGCAATGTTAGCATTGGTCATTTAACTCCCTGTAACCCATAACCTAACATATAGTCAAAGCTCTGAGTCTTTTCAGATTGATTCAGTGGCCCTTACTATCTGGTGTTCACGGTAGTGCCTGGTGACAGTGCCATGTGCGGCCTCAGCCTCGATGGTTTTACCGTCGGGACACACAAGCACTGATGTCATGAGACCCAGAGAACCAAAGCCTGGTACAAACAGAAACATGGAATTAGAAGGAAATCACATCAGCATGAAATCACGAAAACATGAACATCACGTCCAAATAATGCAACATTGGGAGCTCTGCAAACATACTCATTATCTAACCGTAGTCTACTTACCCTGAGCCAGAATGTCTGACTGCACATCTCCATCATAATTCTTGCAAGCCCAAACAAATCCTCCAGAGGACTTCAGGACCTGGGCCACCATGTCGTCAATGAGACGGTGCTCATACCAGATCTTCAGCTTGTCAAACTGCGGCTTGTAGTTTCTAAAGGAAAACAAAGAAATTCAGTGGCTTTGTAGATGTTAAACAACCAATAATAAAACATTTTGATGGCTCAGTGAATAATGTTTTCCTCTAGCATCAGAAACAGCACCAGGTCTAATACTCTACTGCTGTGTGTCTTACCCCAGCTGGTTACCCCAGCGACATGTACTGCACATTTCAGCTTATGGCCATGATGAATCTGATGAATGGCACAAGCTGAAACATGGGGGTTTCAATGAAATTAAGAACCTCCAAAGCAGGTGTAGCTTTCTCAGATACCTCTGCTCTGCTCTCTTTTTAATGTACATCTTACTTCTCAAAGATGTCCTGGAAGATGTCTTTAAAGCGGCCATCGTAGGCCTTGAGGATCGTGTTCTTGGTGCTCATGTATAGGGGCCACTTCTTCTGGATGGCATACTGGAAGCAGCTGTGAGCAAATCCACTGATGGACTGAGCAAAGAAAACATAGCACTTGCTTGATCAATAGCATCATAGAACATTAAATTAAAAACAAGGAGAGTACCCCAAAGTATCTTATCTTTCTCATGTAACCAAACCTATAAAGAAAGTTACTATTACCTCATCCGTGTTGTACATCCCCATCCCACAACCTCCTGCTGGGAAGTCATACACCTCCCACTCCTGCTTTGTGCTTCCATCAGCTGGGGTAAAAACAATCTTAAACTTGCCAGGCTGGTTAATGACAAAGTCTGTGGCCCTGTACTGTAAGACAGTCAGACACTGGTATGTGAGTCTGCACTGCTTTAAGTCTGGACAGAAAGAGAAGATGCACATTTGTCTTGTTGTTTTTTGTTTACCTGATCTCCAAAAGCATGCCTGCCAATTGTTATGGGTTGTGTCCATCCAGGAACAAGACGGGGAATGTTTTTGCAAAGGATTGGCTCACGGAAAACTGTGCCGCCTAAGATGTTCCTGATGGTCCCGTTGGGACTCTTCCACATCTTCTTTAGTTTAAACTCTGAGGAGAAAATATAATAAACACATATAATAAGCACAAGAAGGTATTAATTTGTGTAAATATAATATAATTAAAATGCACTCAAATGCCTCTAATTCTAATGAATCTGTACAAAGTTAAAACAAGTCTGAGTCTAACTTACCCTCAACTCTGGCCTCATCAGGGGTGATGGTGGCACATTTGACAGCCACGTTGTATTTCATAGTCGCCAGAGCAGAATCTATGGTGACCTGGTCATTCGTCTGGTCTCTGTAGGGCAGACCCAGGTCGAAATACTTCAGCTCAACATCCACATTGGGCAGGATGAGCTGTGCAAGATGTCAATGTGTAAATTGCCTGAGGATAATTTGGCACAGAAACCACAAAAATGCATACATGCAGAGTTACGAGGAAACATTTTGATTCCTTGACACGTCAAGTGTCACCTAGTGTTTGATTTACCTTCTCTTTAATGAACCCCCATATGATGCGAGTCATCTCATCACCATCCATTTCCACGACTGGCTGGTCCACTTTGATACGTTTTGTTGCATCTAAAAAAAAAAAAAAAAAAAAGTTACATTACTGTTGTATTAAAGCCGTAAGAGTCTGAAAATGACAGGGGAAACGAAAGGTTAAGTTTGCACACTTGTGTAAATAAAAGGTAAAATTGTTTTCGATGTTAGGAGTTTATTCACAGCTTTGTATTATACTTCTTAATTGACTCCAAGTCTTCCAATTCGTGTCACTTTCGGGGAGCCAGCCATTGAGCTCTGAATATCTCTGAGCCGACTATCTAGCCGACACCTGCATATCATTTTTACATTCCTGGCAGCTGGGTTTCACTGAGGCAGTGACCTTCGGATTATAAGAGTGCTCCGATATCATTTATTACCTGTCAAGCCCTTTTTGTACCTGACAACATGTGGACTAAAGTAGCAAAGCAGGCTGGCACCAAACTTACTTACATACATTATTTCTCCTTTTTATTCTTTTCACGTTAGAATACAAACTCTTTAGATTTTATTCAGCATGACCACACTGGCTTTTCTTTATGTTATTACCTTATTTATTTGTCATTTTGTAAAAATGAAACACCTCTGAATCACTTTTTGTGTAATCTTACAATGTATGACTCACCCATGGATACTTGCCAAACAGCAACAACGACTCACCTGTTTCTATCATTTCCAGTCACTCGCTATAACTTATGACTCTGCCACACTGTGCATCTAATGTAACCACATTAATGTTATGAGCAGTTCATTCTGAGTCATTGTGTTGTCGACGGTAAACTTACAGTTTCTCTGTTGCAGTCTGTGATGGCAGACGGCGGCCGGTGAGACCACTGCGGGGTTTTGCGACAGCGCAGCGGCGGCACTCCTCGACACCGTAGTCAGAGCTTTAAGGTATCCCGCCATGTATACTAGTGGTTACTTAGGGTCAGCAACTGGTCCACTGGGACTATAGCTTCTTCCTAATGAATGGACGTAAGGCCTGTAGAACCCGCTAAACTGATGACGCTGGACGTCGGCGCTAATAACTTCCACCCACGTCAGCTTGGAGAAAGACCGCTTCGCCCCGATTGGCCAGTGGAGCCGGCACAGGTTCAAGTTCACTTCAACTCTTCTTCCTATTTCATTTGAAACACAGTAGTAGAATGCAGTATACACGCTCCATGTGTATGTAATGTGGGGGTTTTCCACATTAAAAGCCCCAACGTAATCCGCATAAACAGCTAATGTACAGTGTAAACATCTGTCTTCTAATTTCTTTGAATGCAGAACTTCTTTAAAGAATAATAATGACAAAGAACTTAGAAAAAATAGAAGAAAAAAAACAAAACATAGTAAATATAAAAAGATAAATAATATAAATTTGTTCCAGGTTAAAAATTCATCTGCTAGATACTAAGAAGTGGTTTCTCTGTGTTTTAGATTTATTCACTATCAAACTACTGTTGATGTCTCTGTGAAGGTTCTCAGTCATCCAGGTCATCGTAGTCTAAGGAGCTTGGAAAGAAAAGCGTCTGTGATTAGGTAGAGGATCATTAGGGGGTCCATTGTCCCTCTTGGGGGGATACTCCCACAGGGCTTAACTCTGGGACTCTCCAGCATGTGACCTTAGAACTGAAGAAGCTTCTCTGATGAGAGGTGAAACGTCTTCAAACAACTTAAAGAAGTCCAGACACTGTTCTTTTCCAAGCTCCTTAGACTACTGTTGATACCACAAATGCTCCTAAATTTTAAAGTAATCACTAACAAACTTTAAAAAAAAAAACCCCAGGGAGATCAAGTGTCTCTGTAATGCCTCTGGCAACTTTTTACTGAGTTTGAATCCACTTCAAACTACAATCAAACTACTTGGATTCACTGCAAATAATTGTCCTCAGTGATCACCTTTATTACATGCTTAAACACTTCTTTCCTGATGTTACTGCCCCCCAACATCGGCTGCCCAATAAAAAGAGTATGAGGGCTCACTGACTGATTTGATAAGTTTGAAAAATTATGTAAATCATATGTTATGTCTTCTGACTTATTTTCGCAGTAACTTCCACAGGAATCCCCTGTGTGCCAAAGAGCACACAGGGGATTTGACATTATAGCCAAACACCCTACAGAGACACCTTGTGTTGGGTTTTCCTTTAATTTGCCACATTTCTATATAGCATTATGCACAGTGAAAGTCAAATGTTCAAGTCAAGCTGCAATAAGCAAAATACATTTTTAATGTGGCAGGACATTAGGATTAGAGTTTCCAATGGAGCTTCTTGAAAACATGGAGACCTAAAGTATTAAAGACTGTTAGAATAGCTTTAAGTACAATCTATAGTTTCCTTAATCTCTAAATTTTTAAAATTAAATAACATCGCGTATCATTGGATTTGAAAAAATATCACAACACTCGGTGCCAAACTTTAATTTGACAATGTCTAAAAACTTTCTGGCATGATTACTCTCATAATTGGCTGAAAGTAACCCTCTTTCAGGTTAATGAAGATGTTTCACCTCTCATCTGAAAATGCTCTGGTCAGAACTGAAGAAGCCTCTAAGATGAGAGGTGAGAAACAAGAACCCAAAAAAGACATCCAGTTACCTTCGACTCAAGTGCTTGAGACTATCATGACCTGGATGACTGAGAACCTACACAGCCGTATTTTTAAAAAAAATAATAATAATTTGTCTTCAAATCGAATTGAAATGTCAAAGAAACTATTTGTGCAAAAAATGATATCTGGTTGATGCTTGGTGACTTTCCAGTGAAGAAAATGTAAAACATATAAATGAGAATCCAAAACAACAAACAAACAAAAAAACAGTAGTTGCGTGTATATGTATAAGGTTATATGTATTTAAATTAAAACAGTAAACTTCAACTTGGTTGGCATGAGGAAAAAACAAATGCCTAAGCCACTCCGTATGAAACAGACAAGACATGAGAGAAACGGAGCTCTCATAGCTCATAATGATTTTGCACACATAAATTAAGGTAACAATACATATAACAGATGTTATACAACAAATAAAACTCAAATTTAAACACAATTCCTCTTTGGTTTTTATGTGTGATACTACTACAGATGACAGAAATCCACAAAGCTGCTTTTATAAGTGAAACTAGGCTACTTAATAGGCAGATCAAAATAAACATGCCATCTCGTCCACCTCTATAAAAATAAAGTCTCTAAAGGCTGAAAGATGTCAACTGCATTTTAAACACAGACGTGAGTGGGGTTTCTTTTCAGTAGAAAGTTGTTGAATGAAAACAACTTGTGTAAAACCTGAATTCAAGTTTTGCCCGACAGGAATGTGAAAACTCCTTGATCTATCCATTTACCATTGGCTTTGATGAAAATACTAACAATATGTGTTCACATTAGCAAGCTTCCACTTGAGTTTCTTATGGCACACTGAGACCTTGGTTTAAGTGGTAGCTGCCACAGAGCCTTTCTTGTCAGAGAAGAAGCTCTTAAGCATCATGACTTGACCGATGCCGATGACAAACAACAGGACGGTTTCTCCGATGGACCAGTAGGTGACGCGCTCCAGCAGGTGCTCTGCTTTTGTGCGATCCTGCGCCTCTCTCAGCCTGTACCATGTCTGCGAGTCAGCCACCACCTTCAGGATCTCATGAATGGCGACGCAAGACGACTCCAACTGATAACAGAAAGATTAATGGAAATTCATCAATATGTACAGTAGAAGGTGGATCGCACAGATCAGAGTCACATAAACTCACTATACATTTGACCCTAGAGGTCTCAGTACTTGAATTAAAGAGTAGTAACACTATGCTATCCTATAGTCTGATATGAAATGCACAGTCACAACTCTTAACAATAAACACTCAACCTCTTTATTTATTTTATATAGAATTTTATATTTATTTTACTTTATTATATTTAAGATATCTGTTATGTCATACTATATTCTACTGACCTACATACCATTCTACTTATTTAGGTTATTTTTGATACATTTCTTGAGATTAACAACAAATGCTGGTTTTAAGTTGCATCAAAGGAATTTCCAAACTCTTTTGAGAAATAAAGTATGGCTTATCAGATGTTACACTCTGTGTTTTGAGAAGCAGCAATGCTGTCAAACTGTTGACATTTCCTCTTTTGGGTGATCTGTGTAATTCCAGGAACGGAGAGTGCATTTAAATACAATATTTCCTTGTGAGCTTAATGTGAATAACTCTTGCACCACCTTGTGGACATTATATAAACACCTTTAAAGCAGCAAAAATACTATACCAATTTTAGATTACTTGTTATCACCTTACTAAGCATAACTGATATGTCTGTACTCATTTTTCATGTCAAAATACATCCTGTTTTTTCTGATTCAAATCATGATACAAACGTCTGTGATATGACATTGCAGTTCTGTCTTCTCAAGGCATGCTTGTCTAATTGAAGGCAGCAATGTTTAAACAGTGATAAGGTAATAAATTAGCTATCAAGTAATCCAGCATGTTCTTAAAAACAAACAAACAAACTGCACCTGACACACTGAAAGCACCGTGTTCATTACTGACCTGAGTCAGAGCTGTGGTTCTTTTCATGCTGTCCAGAATGGGTTCCTCATTCCCGTGGCGGAAGTCCAGATACACTACTTTGTGTGTAAAAGTGGAGAATTCATTGCTGAAGCAAACCTTGTAGACTCCCTTCATAGTTGTGGTGTGAGAGAAGCTGTCATACTGCTTCTTCTTCTCATTATACAAGGCATTGTCATGAGGATCTGTGACGAAGCAGTCCACATCATAGTTGCCCCCTGAAATAACCTAAGAGAAAATAAAACATATATAGAAGGAAAGAAAGTTGCAACGTTGCGTCGCTGTTAAATATATTGAAGTTATTGGATGTGGCTGTGTGTGTGTGTGCCAGCTGTTCCTCTGGGAATTATTGGGCTTCTCTTTAAAAGTCTTTATCTTGAAACGGAAAATAATCTGAGATAACATATGTTTTCAATTGATTGAAAAAAAACGGAGCCAAATTTAAGTAAATCAAAATATGCATTCTGCACTATTTTACGATTAATAGACAATTATAAATTTGTTCTTGATTTCTGGAAGCCGGAGAAAAAAACTTCAGCCTAAAAATTAGTCTGACAGCATCTGCTAAGTGCACACACTGACGTGATGGAGCTCTCAGAGGAACTTACTTGAAAGTCTATGTCAAACTTCACGTCTTTCTCCAGCTCCTCGTAGAAACACTGCTTGTCATTGTCAGGCAGTTCAAATGTGATCTCAGTCCCAGACACCACACATGCACCACACAACAGCAGCAAACAGGTGAGTGACAAATACAACATCGCGACAACAAAGAGAAGGTGCAGGCAGACAGACTATTCTTCACTATTCAACAATGATGTTAACAGTTTGTAGTTCTGACGTGGCGCGAGCATGAAGAACTTCCGGGACACTGTTGTTTAGTTTTTTTATTTGAAAAAAAAAAAAAAAATCCAACTTCTTCCAAACGTAATATAAAGACAGACAAGACCCAATTTAAGCTTTTAACGCAATTTAAAATATTTTAACACAAGTTTAGACCCACAAAGCGAAGAAATACGCTTAACCAGCTGTACAGAGATTTTAACCAATAACAGAGCATTACAACAGGTTTCCCCCTTTCAAAATAAGGGCACGGGATTAACAAAAGAAGCTGGAAACGAACAGACAAACGAATTTTAATAAATAAGGGAAGTC
Organism: Copadichromis virginalis; assembly: GCF_057382275.1. Classification (NCBI taxonomy): domain Eukaryota; kingdom Metazoa; phylum Chordata; class Actinopteri; order Cichliformes; family Cichlidae; genus Copadichromis; species Copadichromis virginalis. Next base: position 13,101,620 of record NC_140618.1, read on the forward strand.
AAGTGAATTTTGAGTTCCAAAGTAGATTAATTTGCATGCAAAATTATTACTATATATTATTACTTGCACCAGTAAAGGTTTTTAGTAAAATTATATTTTCATGGCACAAATGTACTTAATCAGTAGTTAAATCATTCACTAATGTTCAAAGGTTCTAAGATGACTACCAGTTTAATTTCATCTGTTTCTACTAATGACAGTGTTACGTCAAATTATTAATTAAAATTGTATAAATCTGTTTTACATGGTGTTTTAATTTGAAAATCCCTGTGAGAGATGTCTGACGAGGCAAGCAGTATTTCTATACCTTATGCTATAGTGGGAGTAACTCACTGCAAACAGATGCTCATAATTCAGTACACGGTGTATCCTGAGCACATAATAGTACTATTACTACCATTACAAACAAACAAACAAAAATAAATCATAACAAAGTAATACACAACCAAGGTTCTACTTTGCAATGCATATTTAAAAATGTATTTTACCTGACATTTAGAGCATGCCTGCACAAGCTGAATGGCTGCTTTAAGTAAACTCTTTAGTACATGAGTCAGCAAGCTGCCGCATTACGCCCTATTGTCTCTTGATGGGTGTGTTTTGCGTGGCATTCTATTACACAAGCACGCTGCACAGAACTCCTATGGTCTGATCTTTGATATATATTACCAGATACATTTCCCCACAATGCCAAAACAAATATTCACTGTACTTGAAAGCTTAAACAAACCCCAAACCAAAACCAAATAACACACAACCAACAAAAACAAACAAAAAAAACAAACAAACAAGTATGTCGTACATGACAGCAAGGAAATACACATATTTAAACCAATGACTGTTTTCTACAGTCATTGATTTAAATCATTGATTTAAACCAATGATTGATTTAAACGGAAGCTTATTCTGAAAAATCTCCTTTAAGTTCCACCACGCCCTCCACTTCCGGCTAGTTTATCGTTACAAATACGAAACGGGAAAACACGTATTTGTCGTTTTCGCCGTTGTTTGTGGTAGCTGACGTAAAGTTCCTTCCACAAAAACAGATCGTTAACTGCAAGTCTGCAGCAATATTAAAATTTCAGCTTCTTATATAAGTTCCAGAATTGCTTAAACAATGCAAAACTACGCAGAGGCTGTTAAGGACTTCAGCGAGAGACATGCAACTTGCCTCACGGTTGTCTTTGTTGCAGGTAAGCCTAATTCTTTATTAAATGCATACTGTTTAAGCTTTGTTAACTTGCACATTTAGTAGGATTTCTGATACGGTAATGAAAGGAGATCAGGTAAGCACTTTGTTCTGTCATGACAGATTATTGCTGTTGCTCGTAGGTGTGAAATTGTAGAAATATATAACAGTATGTAGCTGCTTGATTTAGCTTAGAATAAACATAAGAGTAAAAGGTAGTAAAAGGTCGAATGGAAAGTCTTCGGAACATTCTCTTACACCCTGTTCATAGCATAAATATCTTTTTTGTCAGGGGTAGGCGTGCTGGCCTTCCGCAGATGGATGGCAGGAGGAGTGTGTCGGAGCAAGGCCAGGCTGGAAGGGAAAACGGTCCTCATCACTGGAGCCAACACTGGTATTGGGAAAGAGACAGCCCTGGACATGGCCCAGAGAGGTAAGACCCTCCATGTTTGTTTGTTAAAGAAAAGTACAGAAAAACAAAAACATATGCAAAGGCTGTGTCTCACGTCCTGTACCTGGGTGTAGGTCAGGGGTGTCAAATCCTCAGGGCCAGAATTGGTTTGACTTCTTTGGTGAAGGATGGCATAAATTTTAACCTTAACTCTAAACTGCATCATCATAGGTTTTGCAGCCTATGATGTCATGCTACACTAGAACAATGAATTAATTTATATACAGTTATATGACAGAAAAGTTCATATTTTTCAAAGTCTGCTCTAGAATTTTTATTTTTTTTAAGAGTGGGTCCACAGTAAGAAAACAAAGAAAACAGACAATTTTCTGTTATTTAACAAAAACCTTCTGCACAATGAGCTACCAGAAGTTTTTCTGTATTTTCGCAACTTATTTCAGTTTAAGCTGGATTTCTATTGTGTAGAAAAAAGACACACTGTTATAATTGCGCTACTTTTTCTCATATTAAAATAGCACCAGGATTAAATATGCAGATAAACATCTGTACAGTGTCAGACAGAGGAGATTCACTGGTCTAAACCACTTAAGTGGAATGTATGTGGCCCGTGGTGTAAAATGAGTTTGAAATCCTTGGTTTTTATATCAGCCGTCTGGAACCATGAATTCTGCTTTCCGGCCATCAATCTGTCCCTGAAGCTCAAGGTCACTTGGGTTATACAGCAGAGCAGTGATGCAGAACACATCAGAAAGTCTACTTCTGAATGGCTTCAAAAAATAAAGTAATAAAAAGATAAGGTTTTAGAGTGCCCTAGTCAAAATCCAGACTTAAATATGATTAATATAGTTTGACATTACCTTAAACACGCCATTCATGCACGAAAACGCTCCATATAAAATAAGAGTTTGCCCTTATATTTGGATATTGACTCCTAAGGCTGGAGAAACTGATCAGGAGGGCTAGCTCTGTGGGCGGCATGAAGCTGGACACTCTGGTGACAGTGGCAGAGAAAAGGACATTAAAGAAACTGATGGACATTATGGACAATGCCAGACATCCTCTGCACACGGCCATTAACAACCAGAAGAGTCTGTTCAGTGACAGGTTGCTTCTCCCAAAGACAAGAACTAACAGACTTAAAAACTCCTTTGTCCCACACGCCATCAGACTGTTTAACTCCTCCCTGGAGGGGAGAGGGAGGGGAAACAGGAGGACAAAGGAGGGGGGAACAACTAAGCTGTAGTGCCTCTGCACCTCACTGTGCAATACCTTTTGTGCAATACTTTTGTAAATAGTCAACGGTGCAATAGACTCAATACTTGAAATGTGCAATTCACTTGTATTTTTATTTTTATTCCTATTTATTCTATTTATCCCCTTCGTATATTTTATTTATATTGTCTCTGTATTTATATATATGTGTGTGTGTGTATAACTCTGTAACTTCTGTCGGTGCTGTGCTTTTTTGGAAATCGAATTTCCCAGAGGAACCCACCCGAGGGATTAATAAAGTTCTATCTAATCTAATCTCTAATCTAAGAGTTACTTAACTTAAAATTAATAGAAGGGTTTTGCTGACATTTTTATTTTATTTTTTACATTTTTTAAATTAAATGAAGCACTGCCAACAATGATTTAATTAAATCTCTATATAGTTGCGTAAAAAGAAACCATATCTACAGTCCTGTTTTGGACATTTGGTACTTAATGAAGAATATTATATAATAACCATTCAGTAACAACCAAGAAATGATAGAATATTAAATAAGTATCAATGACAGTAGGTAAAAATAAATCTGTAACCTCAACTAGTACTTTGGTTGCACATCCTCTGGTGTTTACATGTAAATATGAGTTGCTTTTGTATGTTTTTTCTTTTTCTCCAAGGGGCCAGAGTGATCCTGGCCTGCAGGGACATGACTAAAGCCCGTATTGCAGCAGATGAGATCCGTCAGAAGAGTGGGAATGGCAATGTGGTGGTAAAGAAGCTTGATCTGGCCTCACTACAGTCTGTCAGAGACTTAGCCAAAGATGTGGAAAAGAATGAGGAGCGCTTAGACATCCTCATTAACAATGCAGGTATTGCAGCAGTTCTACCTGTTTTTTTTAATGTCTCTGTAAAGCACTTTAAATCACCTTGCTGTTGAAATGTGCTACATAAATAAACTTGCCTTGCCTTACCTTAGTCCAGACCTTCCCAAAGTGTGGGGCCCGCCCCCTAGGGGGCGTGCAGAGCCATGGCAGGGGGGGCGTGGTATGAAAAGGAAAAAAATAAAATGCTTGGTCACTGCTATCATGGGGCGCCCACAGAAAAGCAAAGCAGGAGATGAAGCATAGCTGAATATGTTTCTAAACCAACTTCATTCTAAGCCAAAGGCTAGAAAATCTGGTGAAGCGTATCTGCCCTTTGGTTTCACCTGCACAAGTGTCGAGGTAGGTCTCCCCTGCAGAACTGGTTTTCCCTTCGTCGGGAGCAGCGCTGGGCTCTTCAAATCACGGACAAACAGTATCCCACATTCTTGATTTTTAGTTCACAAACACTTGTTGTAATGACTAACTACTCCTGACATTTTGTAGACGTTAGCTCTTTATACAGTAAAGTTACAGTGGGATACAAATAATATCAGGCTGATCCTGCCACGATTTGTCCCCCCGGTTCAAATCACGGACAAACAGTATCCTACAGCTGTTTATGTTTTTAAACCTATTTTGCACAGAGAGGCATTTTTTGAAAAATGTATTGATAGCAATGTTGAATATTATTACACAGGAAAAAAACAACTACAGTAAAATAATCACACCGCGACGCCTCTGTCTTTGTAAATGGAGGGACAGTAACTGCGTGTAAACCTGCAGATAGTCAGATTAACAGAAACAGTATTTTGTCTCTATCTGCCATTCTGCAATTCATCTCATGTAAACAATAACATGGCGCACAGCGTGACGTGAAAAAGGCACATACCTTTGACGTTGCGTGACGAACTCTGTATTCCTCGTCCACACGTAAACGCAAAAAAAGGTTTTTAAAAAATCTCAGCTTTCGGTGATTTGAAACGCCGTTTACGTGTGGACGAAACAGCTGCGTTTTCAAAAATACCCGTGTAGGTGCGGACGTAGCGTAAAAGAGTTAGTAGTTTATTTCATTACTACCTGTCATTTATTGCAGATTACTTGTATTTGCTTAATTGTTTACTAAATGTTTGAGGTGTGAAATAAACCGCAATGGAGCAAAATATGGGTGTGTGTGGTTGGAGGATGTGTTGGTAACATTTTTCATGTAAAACAAAGGGGGGCCCAGCAAAAAAAGTTTGGGAACCACTGCCTTAGTCAGTTAGTAGAAGTTAAATGTTGTCATCATTTTTATATTGTTAAGCACTTTGTGCAGCATCGGCTGTTTGAAATGTGCTATATAAATAAATTTGACCTTGATCTTTATGGGATCCTCATACAGATTTTTAGGAGGGTAGAATAAGTTATTTGGGGTTGAAAGATACTGACAGACACTGAGAAATTAGTTATTTGTATGTTTTTATTTTTTATAATTTTCTTGTTTTGTTTTGTTTTTTCAATTTTTTTTTCAATTTTTCTTTTTAGGTATTATGATGTGTCCTAAGTGGAAGACTGAAGACGGCTTTGAAATGCAATTTGGCGTCAACCACCTGGGACATTTTCTTCTCACCAACTGTCTCCTTGACCTGCTGAAGAAGTCAGCACCAAGTCGCATTGTGATCGTCTCCAGCCTGGCGCATGAGAGAGGTAAAATCTTGGTGCTAAAGTCAAACAACCAAAGATTTTTCTTTGTCACACCTGTTTAAAATAAATTTCTTGCAGGTCAGATACACTTTGATGACATTAACGTTGATAAAGACTACACCCCCCAGAAGAGCTACCGACAAAGCAAGCTGGCCAACGTTCTCTTTGGCAAAGAACTGGCTACAAGACTGAACGGTAGTGTGACAGGAGTTCAGACACATGTATAATATACAGTATGTTACAAATAACCATTTTACCTCTTGTTTTCTATCTTTGTATCTTGAGTTAATGAGCATTGTTACCATGATTTTTACACTAGTGCGGTGTTTGACGCACGCCTGTTTCTGATGGACCTCTCATTAGGCAGCGGTGTAACCGTCTACAGTCTTCATCCGGGGGTCATCCGCACAGAGTTAGGCCGCCATCTATTTAATTCATTTCCTATGTGGAAGATAATGCTAGCAAAGGTCTTCATGAAGTTGGTCAAAAATCCCTGGGAAGGAGCCCAGACCACCATCTACTGTGCTGTGGACGAGAGCCTGGCAAACTCCAGTGGCCTCTACTACAGGCAAGTACATCTGACTGGAGAAAAATGATGTTCTCACAGTAGAAAAAGAAATGCTCTTATCCTACCAATTAATTATTCTAATATTAACAGAGGCTGAGATAAACAACAATAGAGTAAAAGGTTTTTAATACAAGCAGTTTGCAACCACACTGTATGACACTCTTCATGATTTATCTCTTTTCTTCATTCCACCGTACAGCGACTGTGCTCCCAAAAAGCCAGCACCACAGGCCCTGAATGATGCTGCAGCCAAGAAGCTGTGGGACCTCAGTGCTTCCATGGTTGGTCTGTCTTAAGCACAGCAGCCTGCCATCCCTTTATCAGCCCTGCTGTTTTTTGGCATTTCAGCGACCCTGTTTATATGGGCAAATAAAGTGCTAATCTTTACAGCCTTGCCACATCACAATACACAATTTGATGTGCAATAAGATTTCTTTCCTGCTCAAATTTTATAGAGTTTGCAGAACCAGATTTTGCACTATTTACTCTACTCAGTATGCACTTATTAAAATCATTGGTGTTGCTTAGTCTTTATTTTATATATACTCTGTATACTTTGCATACTTTATCATTTACACAGGTACCCCAGTGTGTACCTGTGCATTACAGCTATATCATTATGAGAACAAGGCGATAATTACTTATTATTCTGCCATTTGGGCTTATTTTGACAGCATGTTCTCATATATAACATTTGCTTTTGTTCATGGCATTTAACAATTACTGACACATTGTGAAAGGATTTTGTTTATTTTTTTTGGTGTGGTTGATTTTCTATTGGGTAAACAAGAAAACCGAGAGGTAGAATGTGTTGAAGCAGGGCTGAACCAAAGGAAGTGACCTTAAGCGCTAGCAGCCGTGGGAAGATTGTTTTACTTGACAGGAGAGAGTTGTCTACCAGGTGTAGAGAGAGAGAGAGTAGATGCCTGAGGGGCAGAGAGCTAGTTGGATACACCCAGTACTATAAGTCCAAAACACTCGTCAACTCACTGAGAGCCCTCCTGTGTGTGTGTGTGTGCGTGCATTTACAAGAAAATTGTGATGTTGTGTACTTTTTGTTCTCTAAGTTGAGAGTTAACTTAAAGACTGAAGGTAACATAAATAAGTGTAAAGCAAGAAACCACCAGCTGTTAAAATCTTTTGGCAATAAATCTGGCGACAAGTGTCAACACGTGCAATGACTCAACACTTTCAATGCATTTATACATTTTCTTTTTTATTTATGGGAAGTTATGGCTGTAAAGTATCTGCAATATTTGAAGCTTGTAGGTCATACAAACCAAAAATTGCGCAGCCATTTATCAGCACATTTGGCAATGATGAAAACAGCGAATAAGACCCCATTCTGATATAAATGACTCTCTCGTTCATAGATTTTAAGAGTTAAAAGACGAGGAAAAGAAGCGGAAAATTCTCGGGTGTTTGGAGGGATCTGTCATTTGATACGAACAATTCAAACTGCTTTTTAAAAGTAAAAGTCACATTCCTTTGACCATCCTGAATATTTGAGTTTGCAAACTGTAAGACATCGCATACGTTTTTTTTCTGTATCAACGCCTTTAAACCCACACTTCTTTCTCCTATAGTTCTTATGCAGTATGATCCTTATGTCAGGCCCACTCAGCTGTAATTAAAGTGTAAAAATGTTTGTGGGTGTGAAAGTCATGTCAGTACGCTGGCACGCATCACATTCAAGTTACTCACCTAGTTTTTTTTTGTTTGTTTTTTTCACATTCAGCAGTTATGTCATTTTCCATGTACAGTCAATGGATTATGCTAGTCATGCTGTGTCATGTCAGGCTGAGACCCTGTTGCTTTCTAAACTTTGTGTCGTGGAAACCAAGCTTTCAGTATTGTAACTCAACTGTTCTTGTGTTAAGTCTTACAGCAGAGCCCCAAACACGCAAGTCTTTTTTTTTTTAATAAGTCACTCTAGACAGATCACAAATTTGCAAGGTTACATAAGTGTCATTGTAGATAGTTATACATTCGCACAAACCCCATTCCTTGTTTTAAAGCCACATTTTAAAACGTGAAACTCTATCCATTCTAACGACTCCCAACATGTTTAAAATGCAAACATAAATCAGAAAGCACAGAAACTAGCATTCAGCATGTTTCACCAGTAATAAACTCAATGACTGAATTACCCCACAGGCTCTGTGGCTCAGATGTTACCTCTTCAGTATCTGTAGGTAATGTCATGCACATGCCCTTATCAGTTCTCCGTCCAACGGATACAGAATCTATAGCTGGGCTGGAAAAGTGATAAGGAGATGTGAGTGACCACAGTACCAGAAAAGCATCTGTTTAATCTGTTAAACTATGACGAAGTACCTATTTCTTAGGACAAAATGACTCCAAAGAGTGTTGAAAGTTTGTGTAGTTTTCAAGTTGCATAAACCTGGCATCCATTTCCTCGAAATCCCGACCCTGAAGGTGGTGTTCTCGAGATTTGGAGCAGAAGATTTCTGATGTTTCACTCCCATTGTTGAGCCGTGGAGGAAGTCGGTCTGCCGAGGAAAAGAAGTCCCTCTCTGTCTTTCTTTACTTTGTCTGCCGGCTTCTCAGATCCTCACTCAGCAAAGGACTTGTTAAGTCTTAACCAGTCAAAGTGGGGTCCTGTAGCAGTGGCCTTTCACTGTTTGACTGCTGACAAACTTTAAAGGACACACCCCACTGATGAGTTTTATTTCAGCGCAGCCCCGCCTGGCTTGGAGGATTTCTAGTCTGCCATTGGTTCGTTTTCAGAACTTACCATACCTGCCCCCTGGCTCCTGAGGACAGAAGCCAAATAGTTCTTCCAATTGTCAATCATGGTCGATATCAGCCAGTGGGATGAGAGAGACCAAACTTGGTGGGTGTGTTTCCCACAGGTGTGGCTGAGAAACACATTCCAATATGTACATACCTGTCAGCTCCTCTGGTATTCAGCTGCTCCTAGAAAGTGAGACCTCTGTTGACCACTGGCTCTCCCCTTTCCTCCTCCTGGGGCCCATGCAGAGGTAGAAGGAAATAGCTCTCATTTCAGTTGCACACATAAGCAATTTTATATCCATGCTGTTTGTCTACTCAATTCTTTCTGTAAGTGTGCGCCACTTCCTTTAATATGATGGGATCCCATACGAGATGCCAATAGGAAAAAAAATTGCTTGGCTTATGCCTTGAAGGCTTTTTTCAGTATAAACACATGTGAGAAATATTTCAAAAGTGGTTTTTCAGTGGAGAAACAATATGGCATATCATGGTATATCAAGGCAGCTTTAGGTTCCTATGAACCAGACTATCCTGACATTTTTTATTATTATTAGTCCTTTATTTATCCAGGTAAAAAATTGAGATTAAAAATCTCATTTTCAAGAGAGACCTGGCATCATGGCAACAAAAGTCAAAATACACATACCACATAAGTATATAACATTTAAAACAAATACAATATCACATAACAACATGTGTAAAATATACAATAACCACCTTGATATGTGGTGTCAGCTAGCACACAGGTGTAGGTGCTGGCATGCACTATCCCTCCCCCAGCAAAGAACATCCTTTTGCTTCCTCTGGAGATCATAAAGGCTTGCTGAGAGTGTTTTTGGAGTGGAGATTTTTTGTTGTTTGCCCTTCTGGTATGCAGGTTCCCCTTGTTCCATAATCAAGCTCTCTCTCCTGCACCTCCTTTGAGAAAGGAGAAATGAAGGGACACAGAGTTTTTCTTCCTCTATGAGACCACAGAGGTAAACCATGTGGGCCTGAGGCAGGTGCAGGATTGCAGGTTTATAGCATTTGAGGGCCTAAAGCAGAGCAGCCTATGCCGCGACTACCTTTGGACGAGTCTGTGCATGCGTTGAGCTAAATCAGAGCAGTTATCGTGGCTACGGTTTACTGTCGCCAGTCATTATGCTCAAAGAGAACCTGCAGATTTCTCATCATTGCACTGTTTGCTGTTTTTACTAAAATCCTTTAACCCAGGAGCAACCCTGCTACCCACTTTGATGAAGATGATTCAATACATGGAAATATTAAAATCTCACAAAAAAGAGTTATAGTGATATTATCAATATATTCCCCCCAAAATTCTCATCTTTCTTTGAGTTATAAGGGAATTCTGTTTGCGCCATGTGCCAGCTGACTTCACGGGTTCTCAAGTTCACAGACACGATTCATACATACTGAAGTATGCTAATACAGTTATTTAAAAAAAACTACTCCACAGGTTAAACCAGTGTCCCTGATGCCAATTGCCATAAAAGCTGAAACCACCAACAGCTTAAATGAGCAAAAATATAATAAATATTAACAATAATAATAATGCCCAGTTTTTGTGTTTTTTCTGGGGTGTATTCCATAACTTACTTGCAGTGTAGGGGTTAGACCACAGCCGGCTTTAAAAAAGATGAAACTATGCCTCATGTACTGCAGAGATTTTGGCACTGAAATGCTAGTGGAATGATGTGGAACTACAATGCTGTGAAATGTGATTTTAATGGAGGTGTTCAGTTGTCTCTCAAGGGTAGAAAATGCTGCTAACATGAACACATTTGTTGCATAACACAATGTAGTTGAGTATTTGAATTTTAGGCTCTGGTTCAGGGCTGGACTGCATTATGTAGTAAGGCTTTATTTTAATTCTTTGTATTTATTTAATCCCTATCCTTTCTTTGGAGTCCTGAAAACCCAGTGGCTTGGAAATAAACGCTCAAAACGATTCTTTAATCAACATGACACTTTGTGATTTTTCCCAATTTCTAAGATTCGTTCACAAGCGTGACTTCAAAGTGATAAAACATTTCTAATGGTTAAATACAACTGATGTTTTTTTTAATATGCACTTTACTCGTAATGGGCGTTGACAGTTGTCTTTACACAGCACCACCCTCCAAAATCCCAAATAAGCCAACTGGAATTTCTATTTTTGGAGTTTTATTGCAGATTCTTTATCAAAAATCTAACAGGACCTCTCTGGTGTTGAATTGACCTAAAACACATTTATGGGAAAGGTTAATATACTCTTTCAGTGGCTTTCAGTGATTCTTTGTTATTACAAAATGCTTTTTGTACTTTGCAACTTTGTCCCAAAGGTATAAAATTAGAGAATCACAACTGTGTCAACTTAGTCTGTGTTAATTGACCATGTGCATTTTGTGCCCACATGACCCTGTAGTACTGAAATTGCATTGTTAGCGTGACATTCATGCTTATATTTGTGGGACTAGACAAAAAGGGCATATCAGGATCAGGGGTGTCTGTAAGAATTCCAGGGTCCAGGCTAGAGGGAGGATTTTCAGAGGGTTGTGAGGGGTTGTTGGGCCCGGAGGCTGTGTCCTGTCACAGGGGATAACAGCATTGTTGAGTGAGCACATAGACAGCAGGGCAGGTGCTGAGTCAGCTGTCTGCCTGATTTAGCATACGCTGTGCTGCTCTGGATGTTTCAACGTACGATTCCCACCGGCTTCTCGAGTCAGGAGATACAACCCCCACAAATCTCCTCAAAAATCAAATATTGTTTAACATATTATACAAAGGACATCAGTTTAAATAAAAAAGAAATATAAAACCAAGCAACCTAAAATATTCTAAAGTTAAAACGACTGGTAAAGTCAACTTTATCTGTAGTATTTTGAAATCAATTGCATGTTCTGAACACATTTTATCTGTAAAAAATGTTTGAGGTGTCATAAAGGTTTAGTAAATATAAAACTGCTTTAAAATGTGTCACTAAAAGGGGGAAAAATACTGGAAAAGCATCTTTTGACTTTACTTAGTAGTATAGTATTCTTCCCCTCAGTGTTATGCAGCTGTTTTCTGCCTGATTTCACATCCTGCTTTTGATATTTTGTGATGTCTTAGCATACCATCAGGGGAGGAAGAGCTGTAGCCATCTCTGCCTGCATTGTTATCGATTATTTAGTTGACTTGCTCTTGCCAGTGTGAAAGTCTGGTGCTAAGCAAACAGGCATCAACCTCTCTTTATTCAGTTCCGGGATGTTGTGGGAACATCTGAAAACCAGAGCCACTCATGTGTACCAGAGGAGATCTGCTAAAACATCTTCTGTCCCTCACTGGGATTAGTGGGCACAGATTCCTGGCCCCTCTGCTCCGAGGTTCCCGCCAGTGCGCTTATCGCTGTACTCTTATGCTTGCAGAAGTGTATCATTAAAATCAGAGTAAAATATGTAAATAATGAACATGTTTAGATGAAATTCATGATAGTAGGGCCAAGATAGATATCTAAATCTGATGCCCGTCTTTCTAAAAATACACTAATCTAATGTAAGTCTCTCGGGTCACTACAACAGTGCTTGTTTGACAACACTATTATAAATTACATAGACAGAAGGTGAAACCTCCTCACTCACTCATATTTTGGAAGTGTTATTTTATGACCTTACACTAACACCAATGATTTGAGTATTAAAAAATTGTTAATTTGGAAAAATGGCTACCAAAAACAAACTTATGCACTGTAAACATTTAAATTAATATCTAGCCACACAAGATCATTTCCTTTGGTTTCAGAACTCTGGCCCTGGCCAGGCAGTGAGGAGAAGTACCCCATGGTGTGTGAAATCACGCCCTGGATGGACTCCGGTCACTGCAGAAGGTTTTCCACCAGATTGAAACAAACAAACAACCAGATTATTTATCCTGAAATTCTAATCCCTGTGTAACTGTTGCTGTTGAGTTTAGATCAAAGGGCTTAAATGAGTTATTCTGATGAGCTCTTTTGTACAACCTCTTTATGAAGGAGTAGGCCTGTTTTGTTTTTGGGTTTTTTTCACAGCAAGAAAGGCACAGGTGCGTTTTATTAACCGGTAATGGCCAAATTCCATTTCGCTGGTTTTGTCTTTTGTACCCTTGTATCGAGTTATTGTTAATCAGCCATTGTTGGCAGGTCTGGGGGACTTCCTGCATTATTCTGTTATTAATCAAAATACCCATAACACTTTATTTAAAAATCCTGAACAAATGTTTATTTTATTCCAATTTTGAACAATACACACCACATATATGGTTAAAATAACAAAATTACCTCTGTTGAGACTCTAACCAAGATATGGCTGGAGAAAACCATGTTTAGTTTGAAGAAAAATAAATGAAGTGTGGTTTCTGATCACTGTTGATATTCACTTGTTTAAAATTTACAATTTATGTTAACAATTCAGAGCCATTTAACAAATGCCCTATTTGTGCAAAATTGATGTCCTCACGTAATGGCCCTGGTTGCATCATATTGGCAGCGATGTGGGGTGGTTCATTTCCACGCACAAGATGGCCAATCAGTTTCACCGTTTTTTGACATCAGTTGATGTCCACATTTCTCCAGTTACTGACTGGTGACTTATGTCCTTGTTTTGGAATGACCAGTGGTCCTCCTCCTCTTCATCATCTTCCAAATCTTTAATCTCAGAGAATATTTTTGCCATTTTTATAAGCAGCCACACGAGCAAAGCTATAAATTTGTTGTATCCCACCTACAATTTGCTGGTTGGATAGAGTGTGAGAACCTATAGAGGCTTTCTAAAAGACAGAGGGTAGAACATGTACGGGGGGAGGTTACAGTGTGAAGATGTGCTATTATACTTGCTCTCAGAAAACGAGACAAAGCATAGAGTCATATCTTAAGAAATCCTAATAAACATAAAACAGTACACAACGGGTAAAAGTTGGTGTTTTTACAAATCATGTTAAATAATATATATATATTTTTTGATTAACCTAAGTTTACAGTTCTTTTCTTTTTTTCAGCTTATTTGCATTTTAGTATTTGTCAGTATTTATAAATGTCATTCTGATGTTATTACTATTGTTATTATTTTTGGTTTGGTTTCATTTTGTTGTATTTGCTGTGTTTTGTTTTGTGTTGTTGAAAAACTGATAAATTTAATACATTTTAAAAATTATGTAAAAGAGTGCTACACAAGCACTTGACACATCTGTCGTGAAAAAAGGTCATTTGTTAGTTACAAATGTCTGAAAACTTTAAGCATTTAAAAATATATAATTTATTTTTTTTGTGTATGTGACTATTCTATATTTTCATATATGATGTAACTCAGTACAAAGTATAGACCACTATACAATACAGTTTAGAGTGAAACCTTTGTCTTCACAGTAAGTTTTGCCTTGTAGTTTCCATACAAAGTTCAACTTCAAGGTTTGTTAAAAGCAGAGAAGCGCTTCCAAGCATCTTTTCATCAAACATCAGGTTCGCAGGGCTACGATGACAATCTTTATGTTTGTGAGGAAGTGATACAGCTAAAACTGTTGAGATAGCTTTTTAAATAAAAAGAGATTTCCTCAATGGAAAAGAAATTGAGTCTCAGATTAAAGTATTTGGAGTTTGTTTTTTTGTTGTTATTTTTTTTAACTTATTGAGTATGTTGTTTGCCAAATTTTCAATTGTCATTTCTCTTCAAAAAAAACATTAAAACCCATAAAAACCATATTTCTAATAATATGGTTTTACGAGATAATACGAGATTTTTTTGTTTGTTTGTTTGTTTAGACTGTCAGTGAGAGAAGCTGAAGGAGCCACATCTCCGTTTCTCAATGCTGCCCTCTACTGTGAAACTTTAGAACAAACCAAAAATACCCGCCCTAGAGCCAAATACCCCAGGACTCTTTCTATGGAGGTCTGTCTGTCTGTCTGTCTGTCTGTCTGTCTGTCTATCTATCTATCTATCTATCTATCTATCTATCTATCTATCTATCTATCTATCTATCTATCTATCTAGTCAACATCAGAATTAAGGCAGGTCTGAAGGCAAAAGGGAGTCAAGTACTATCAAGATGTACCTAATATCCTGTGAGTGAACATATGCACTGCATTTGCCTTGATTTGCCCACATATGCAATACCTATTTATACAGTACATAGTCATTATAATGTGTTTTTTGTGTTACAGTTTCATGTAATCTGTTTCTGCAGAGTTGTTAGAAAACCTAAAATTCAAAATTAACAAATTAACAAGCAACTCCATGAAAAGATATCATCTTCAAACTATTAATCTCATTTTCTGGTCATCCCCTGAACACGTTATTAAAACTAATACCATAAAACTCATAGCAACAAACACCACAGTAGTGGCTCTACTGACGAGCGGAACTGGCCAACCTCATCGGGACCTGAAGAGATGAGAAACAACAGTGTGGAGCTTCCAGAGCTGCTTCTGTTGTTGTGCTGTGCTACACCCCTGCTGTTCACTGGAGGGTGAAATGTGATCATGGAGGGCTGCCAGCACGCATCAGGACCAGGCAATTGAAATGGCAAACCCAGCGAACTGATATCTAACGTGTCTCTATACATTCACTGTCAGGGTCTAAACGCTAGAGGGCGCACTGCACCTAATCTGACATTGTAGGGTATTACAGTGAAAACAGTCATAACAGGCAAAATACTACACAGCCTAGCATTTTTAGAGAAAAGCATCTATGGTTTGAAAAAAATGTTGTTGTTTTTTATTTTATTTTACAGTAGCACATATATCATAAATGACTTTCCACTATAAGTACATTTGGTGTTATTTCCAGAAACATATTTCATTTACTGAATTTTGTCTGTTTCTATCCTCATTACAGGGACTCTCAGTCACATTACTTGAATTCTAAAAATCCCAGCTTTTCATCTTACAATAAACTCAACAATTTTCTTTAAAAAAAACAAACTATGGTAGCTTTTTGCACAGGCACTAAACGCAGTATTTACAGATATGTCTTGGATCAAACTATTTAAAATAAGAGTCAGAAATTAAAATCTAAATGCAATAAATTTATATTATAGTGTTTTATCGAGGAGAGATGGAGTCACTTGGATGGCAAAACTGAAAAGACTATTTATTTTCTGTTTTTATAAAAAGGAGCACAAGCAAAATTCCACTCACTTCACTATTTTCACTTCCCTGCCTTGAATCGGTTTTCTGCTTCCTTTCCTCTCAGCACCTCGTGTCTCTTGTTCTCTTTGTTGAAGGCTGTCCTTGTCTGCCTCTTGTCCTCTTGTACCTCATCCACTCTCCTGGTCTCAGTGGGACGACGGAGGGTCTGTGAGTCTTCCTGAGGTTTTAAACCTTTGTATAAAAGTTATGTTCACATGCTCTTTGACAAATGAATTCGAATTTGTGGCTTCATAAATAAAACACACTTGATTCAACAGGCTTTTTTTTTTTAAGCTGGCTGACAAGCTGCACTGCTGCACTTTATTCAGTGTGCTAGTGTGTAAAGTAAACAGAAAACCTTAAGTTAGTGTTTCAGTGTATTAGAATCACATAGACACTGCTGTGTTGTCTTCAGGTACAACAGACAACTTCCTAGTTGTGTGACTGTGTCAGTGATAACATTACAATTACTACTGCTGATATGCCCTAATCAATAATAAACAGTTTATTTATTGCAGACTGCTTGTGTCTTACTGTTTCTTAGTAACTATCAAAGCTAAGACAGTAAAAAATGAATTCATAGTTCCCATAGTTCACCTGCTTTGTTGACAATTATGTTGCCAACTGTTGATAAAATCATTCAAGTTCTAAGTAAGTATTATTTTAGGTACTTATTTGTAAAATAAATAAATAAATAAATAACAGTAATTTAAAAATAAAAATCACCACACTTTCTGGCCTGTTATCTTAATACTTATCCTTTTCTTTCCTAGTGATGTCCATGAAGCTTGAAAGCAGATTAAATCACTGCTGTGTTGAAATATATCATTTTAGGATGCATAACCAGGTTTTTTAACGAACTCTTAATTTGTTACACAGTTTAATACAGTGATTATGCAAATATGTAAACGCAGGTATTGATTATATTTGATTCATACTTATGTGAGCAAGACCAACATCAGATTACACACTTTGGGCCATTTTTAAAATTGGCCCAATATTTAACACAAAATATTTAATATAGTGACATCTTTAAATATCACTGTTGCCTATAACCCCACTTGACTTTATAGTGTAATTTATATAACTTGTGTTATGTGGCAGAAAGTAGTGACCTCTAGTGGTAAGATGGTGAATCACAAAACAATAGGTGAGTTCAGGACAAACCACAGCTTAGTTTTAAGTACATTTTTAAGTCCATGGCTATAACCTGCAGAACTGATGATGTGACATTTCTTGCGTGTTTTGAGGCCTTCTTTTAGTCTCTGATGTGACACAAATGGCCTGTTTTCTTCACCAGATCAACTACTTCACTAACAGCAAACTCACTCTATGATATTAGAAGAATTGGAGGTTCAGAGTTCTTCCTCTACTCAATGAACAGAGTGAATAACATACGATGCTTTAAATAGCTTATAAAGTTCAGTCTCACAATAAAAAAAGAGCCTAAAGGAAGAGAGTGATATGAAACATTAATTCCAGCATGCCCTCAAAAGTAATCTAATTATAGATCCATATTAGTTACCTCATGCATTGTTTAAAACAACTAGTTTAACGACCGCTCCAAAGTCCTGTCTATTATTGAACAGAAAAGGTTTAATAGGTGATTTAAAAAAAATCTTTTGAGGATTTTAATCATCATTTATGCTTGCTGTTGTTTTCTAGAGCATGATCACTCAGGTAAAACTCAGAGCTATTGATGTTCAACCCCAGGCTATGGCGAGGAGGGATATAAAACAAACCGCACAGGTCGGACTGTGTATTCTTCGAGTTGTGTCGACCCTCAGTACTGTGCCTATTTCAGTGTATCAGTATGTTCGTGCTCTGTTGTGCACTGCGGGCAGTGAGAGGCTGTTCTGCAGCAGTTTTGAAACTAAGCGAGGCATACTCTTGGAGGTTTATTAGTCCCCCCCCCCCTCCTCTATTTCTCTCGCTCTCTCTCCTCGGGGCATGGCAAAGGCAACTGTGGAGAGACATTGCCACAAATAGACTCTCTAAATATGGAGGGCTTCAGTCAAGAGAAAATGCATGATCGAATTTTGGGCCTCTTCACCAAACAGCTTCTATAAAAGGAACAAGACAGAAGAGAGGTTGAACGGTTGATGACACTTTCTGCTGGAATATGTGTGTTTGAGTGTTTAGCTCGCTGTGGGTATGTGTGTGCTTGCACCTGTGTGCAGCTTTGTACATTTGCTTCAGTGACAACTTTTTGTTTGTTCATCTTTTTATCATCGCTGCCCTGCTGCATCAGTGCGATGGGGCATCGATTCAATCTACCTTTGAGTTATTTTTAATTATCACTAACACTTTTGCCCTGTCAGACACTGTCATTTGGTTTAGTTTACAGTATGTGCAAAGCATTACACCACCTCAACACAGAACATTATTACGGTATGGATCAATGTCAAAGTACAGTCAGTAATTTTATATCAGAAAACTGAAAGAAACTAGTATTTTTAAGCAGGTGTACTTCAAAAAATGTAAAATAACTTTTGCAGACATCTAACCTTGAAGAACCATAGTACCAGCTTGTTTGCCAGTATTTACTTATTAACACTTTAAGCAGTGAGGATGTGTTATCATTTTTCTAGAGTTGTGTTTTACGGAGCCCCGCAGGGGACATGGGAGAAAAAAAAATTAAGACGGACTTTTGCGAGATCTCGCAAAAGTTTTGCGAGATCCCGAGTTAGTTTTGCGAGATCTCGCAAAAGTCCGTTTTAATTTTTTTTCTCCCATGTCCCCTGCGGGGCTCCGTAGTGTTTCCCCTCACCTATTAAAAAAAACATACAAATCTGGTCTTTTTCTAAATGCTCTACTAACCATTGCAAGTTGGTGTACTCTGTTTACTGTTGCAGTGATTTTTCTAAAGCCAAAAATGACGAGCTAAAACACAAGAAAACTCTCACTGTACAACCAAATACATTCAGTTGTGTATTTTTTCCCCCCAAAGGTTCTAACAAGTGCTAATTCTGTTTTACTCAATGAAACAGAATATTTGTTTATTATCTTGAACATTTTTTGTTGATTAAGTCACCTCCAAGTAGGGATATAATATAATCTATATTTTGTACCTGTCTATTAATATTGTAGCGTCCTGTGTATGCACCCAGAGCGTTTATGTGAAAAGAAAATTTTCATATGACTGTATGCACTCCTGTAAAATCTCGTGTGAATCATGGGGTTTACTTAATTTTTCACATGACTGCAGGTTTGCTGTAGGTAAGTATTATGCACACTCTACTGTGTTGTGTTCTTATTTGATAATATCATTTCATTTACAGTTTTATTTTCTGGTGGTGCTTCAATTACCTCTCAGTTGTGTAGTTGTGGAATTAATCACAAGTGATTACAAGCTCCAGAATTAAGCTTGCCACTTGTCACGGAAGGATAAAGCTCCATAGGCGCCCATGTTAAAATGTCCAACTTTACTTTAAAAAATATGTTTGCAGCCTGGTACAATGAACGATTTTGACCTTTGTGGATTGTTTCCCGTTCTGGCAACTCTGTGGAGAGTGAACATTTTTAATATTCATTCACCACATACTTGAGTTGAGGGTAGGTACTTTGATTGACAGGTGTCAATACGCAGCAGTTGTAACACACTGGTGTCTCCTAGGCCTCCCCTGGCTAACTGAAAGTATTGAACTTGACCAACTACCTGTTGGTCTCTTTCTAATGTAATTATCTGAATAATATGACTTGATTGTTCTGACTATTCAAGAGGTTTGTGCTTCAGTTTTGGTAAGCAAATGTTTAATGAGTTAGTTACTTAGTACTAATTAGCACAGGTGTGTTTATCCTTTAGTTCCATGTAGAGTACAGATGCAGATGACCAAGATTGTTAGTGTTAGCTAAAAAGCTAGCTTAGCACTCCATAGCACTTAGCACTCTGATCCATATGTGTTAGCTACTAGCTCTAGAAAAACAACATGCTAGGCCAACTTTTTGGTGGTTTTGTCACAATTTGATGCTGTGTGGCAGGCAGGAAGTAGGACCCAAATGCAGGACTAATGAGATGCAGAGGGATGAACTGAGGAAGGCAGCTTTATTGCGCTGAGAAAACATTCCATAAAAAATAAAAATAAAAATAAAAAATAGAGAAAACCAAACCAAATCTTGAACATGAAACTAGAAAACAAGGTAACGGGAAACAGTAGATTAAGAACAAAGAAAACCTGCAGCACAGCAAAAACAGCACTGAGAGGGTGTGGTACAACACAACAAATGGCAAGGGAAAACACAGGGCTTAAATACACAAGGGAGTAATGCGGGAATGGGAAACAGGAGGGAAACACAGCTGGGACTAATTAGACATAATGTGAAAAGGGGAAGCAAAACTAGATACACTTACAAAGGAAATGGGACCATCAAAGTAAAACAGGAAACACAAGACAGTAACAAAGATGCAGACTAGACACTGAGAAAAAGAGACACGACTGCCTGAGGAGACACAGGGAAGACGGAGCACGGATCACAGGAACAGAAACCAAGAGACTAGAAATGATAAATAATGAATTCAAAGTCTATATAATAATTCAAAATACAAAACACTGGGTCAGCGACCTAGGACCATGACAGGTTTACAGTGATTTGTATAAGAAGCACTTATATGTGGCAAGGTTATAATTCAAAAAAGGAGCTTATTAATCATTTTTATAAACGACCTCTGTCATATACAAATAGTTACTATAATATAAGAATTCCGATGGCAGTTAATTAGGAACTTTGATGTGTTTTGGAGCAGAAGGACATTAAGCAGCTAGATATTTTGACCCGAACGGACACGTGTGCTGAACTGAATAAGCAGCCACTTCCACATGCTGTTATGCATCACCGTGCTTCAGTGCCCTGCACTTGACCTTGTGCTCTCACTCTGTGTTTTACACACTGTTGGAACTGTGGAGCTTAAATGCCATGTCTCTAAGTATCTTCTTAACTGGTTAACTAACAAACACGGTCTTCACAAGAAAGCATTGAAACTCTGGAAAAAAATGTTCTACCACATATTTTATCTGGTCCAAAATATAATCAGCTAAAGATGTTTCAACGCTGACTATATTTTAATAATGAGCACATTCCTTCATGAGTCAGAATCCTCCATCCCACTGCCAGGACTATGTGTTTGTGCATCTATGTGGGTGATGGTGGATGGTGTCTGGAAGGGCAAGTGCACAAATGCGTGCATGTTCAGTAGCACACGAGAGCCCTATGCATGTGTCCTTGCAGCAACGTGCCATGGCAGATGCTGCCTCAAGCCGCAGCAGTGTCTCAAGTGATGATCTGTCTGTTGACCTTCAGTAACATTTGAGGATGTGGAAGCTTTCTTGTCAAGGACGGTGCACTCTTCGGGCTGATTGCCTTTCATTAATATGCCTCACCTTCAGATGTGCTATATGGCATTTGCATGACATTAGCATTTATCTTTGGGCCAGCCATTCTGCGCTGCAGCATTCGGAGCTTCTGTGAATGACACCTGTTAGACTGAGACCCAGATGCCTTTCTGGCAGGGTCACACTGTGCAGGTTTGCAGAGGGTGGATGAGGGTGGAAGAGAGAAGACAGACCATACTGAGGGCTGTCTTTTAGGACTGGTTGTTTTTGACATTTGTTAAAAGATAAAATTATTAAGGTTTGGTTTGTTTCTTCCTGGTTTGGCTCTATTTTGTAGGATTTCAGATTTAAATGAGCTTGGTTTACCTGCACCAAGCAAAGATGTTTTCTTTTATTTGTCTGTCTGTCTGTCTGTCTGTCTGTCTGTTTGTTTGTTTGTTTGTTTGTTTACACCACATTGGGCGTTATGCTATCAGCTGTGCTGACAGTGTTTCAGAGCTGCGCAGTATTTTCAGGTGTCTGTCTGCTGGTCAAGTCTCAGTCCAAGTTTCTGTCAGTTAAAACCTTGTGGGCAAAATGACAGATCCAAATATTCAGATTTGCTCTTTGTTTCAAATTATTCTTGTTCTGAGTCACATCTTTGTCCCATTTCTGTGAAGTCTTTTCTCAGTACTGTTACGCAGTGTGGCATCAGACATCATGACTCATTGTGTAAAACAGTTGAGCAAAAAAGAAAGGTAACATTAACTTTGGGGTGTAACAAAATTCCTTAAGCTTATTTTTTTTCTTTTTTTTTTTTGCACTGAAGAAAAAAAGATGCTTTTGTATGTGTTCATTAACTAATTAACCTCAAACTACAATGCTCAAGAACCAACAGAAAATGTAAACAATAACAATGAGATGAATTCTCTAAAAAATGACATATTTCCTGTTTTTGTAGGTGGTTGTTTGTTTCTGTCTGAGCTCATTCTCTCTGTTAGTCTGAGTGCTGTTCGGCTTGAGGATGGTGCAGCCAGGTGGTGACCCTGCATGCAGTATCTGGCACACAGCAGAGCACGTAGAGATGGAGCCAGATCCCAGAGTCAGAGACCTGCCGACACCGACCAATCTGTCACCAAAGAGGCAACAGTGTCACTGATACAAACACTGTGGAAGGTGAAGGCAAACCTTTGATGTAGTGTCAGAAGAATGGCATATAACGCAAATGTCTTCAATTTACCTTAAAAAGTGTAAAATGATCATTTTCTGTGGCGTTATTTTACTGATTAAGAAAACAAATGGTCAGTAGAACTCACGGCTATGTTTAATAGTTAAAGTCAAAGCATTTCCACATGCACAGTGAAAAGACATCTCAAATGATTGGGACTAAACAAGTGTGTAGTCTTAAGAAAATCACTTATCAGGGAGGCTAATCAGAAAAAGAGGTTTCAGTTTGCTAGGGAGCTTAATGATCGGACTCTGGATCAATGGATAAATTCGGAAAGAGTCATGTGGTCTGATAAGTCTTGTTTTTCACTGTTCCATGGTGATGGGTGCATTAGAGTAAGAAGAGAGGTGGATGAAGTGATGCACCCATCATCCCTAGTGCCTACAAGCCTATAAAAACAGTGTTATGATCTGGGCTTTGGTCAAGGTTGAGCAACATTATGTGCCCAAAAAAATTAGGTCAGTTGCCTACCTCAAAATACTGACTACCCAGGTTTTTCCATCAATGGATTTCTTTCCTTCCCTGATGGCACAGGTATGTTCCAAGATAACAATGTCAGGATTCAGAGGGCTTGAATGGTGAAGTAGTGGTTCAGGGAGCTTGAGCCAAGGTTTGACTCTGAATGGAAATAAACGTTGTGAGATTGCACAAGCTTACTGAAACATCATGGTGAACACAAGCTGCTATCAAAGTTCATATTGAGTAACTATTTTTATATATATAATAACAGTATAATCGATTATTCTTATAACTCACCATATTTCAAACCCTGACAATTAAACACAAAAAACGGTAGTTCCTAGATTTAACTGCCTCATTTCATTCTTATGGCAGAACAGCCCTTTTGAAGTTACCATTGTAACCTCACAACAAAAATATCCTCGTTCTGAGCCTGGTCAGAGCCTTTTACATTCAGTATGCTTGTCTTTTCCCCCACCTTTCAAAAATGTGCTAGGGTAATTCTCCCGTCACTGTACACGTTAACCACCACAATAAATCTGGAAAAAGTGTTTTCCTACTTGGATCAACGAAAGGTCTTAATCAATCTAATTATTGGTGCATCACAATTAAATATGGCTTTGCATTATCCATCCATTCTTTTCCGCTTATCCAATTTAGGGTCATGACGGGAGCTGGAGCATATCCCAGTTACTGTAGGGCAAGGCCTGCTGAAAGGTTATTTCAATTTAGAATCACCAGTTAACCCAACCCAACTAAGCGCATGTCTTTGGACTGTGGGAGGAAGTCTGAGTACCCAGAGAGAAACCAAGCAGACATGGGGAGGACATGCAAACTTCACACAGAAAGGCCCACCACCTGGCCTTTCCTTATATACATTATCTCACAAAAGTAAGTGCACCCCTCATATTTTTGTAAATATTTTACTATATCTTTTCATGGGACAACATTAAAGATATGACACTTTGATACAATGTAAAGTAGTCAGTGTACAGATTGCATAACAGTGTAAATTTGCTGTCACCTGAAAATAACTCAACATACAGCCATTAATGTCTACAATTGCCGGAAACTAAAGCGAGTACACCCCCAAGTGAAAATGTCCAAACTGTGCCCAAAATGTCAATATTTTGTGTGGTCACCATGTTTTTTTTCCAACACTGCCTTAACTCTGTTGGGCATGGAGTTCACTAGAGCTTCACAGGGTGACACTGCAATCCTTTCCCACTTCTCCATGATGATATCATGGAGCTGGTGGATGTTGGAGACCTTGCGCTCCTCCACCTTCCATTTGAGGATGCCCCGCAGATGCTCAATAG
This sequence comes from Copadichromis virginalis, assembly GCF_057382275.1. NCBI lineage: Eukaryota > Metazoa > Chordata > Actinopteri > Cichliformes > Cichlidae > Copadichromis > Copadichromis virginalis. The sequence goes on from NC_140618.1 coordinate 13,125,728, forward strand.
GGTTTAAGTCTGCAGACATGCTTGGCCAGTCAAGTACCTTTACCCTCAGTTTATTTAGCAAGGCACTGGTCTTTTTGGAGGTGTGTTTGGGGTTGTTGTCATGTTGGAATACTGTCCTGTGGCCCAGTTCCTGTAGGGAGGGGATCATACTCTGCTTGAGTATGTCACAGTACATGTTGGCATTCAGGTTCCCTCAATTAACTGTAGCTCCCCTGCACTCATGCAGCCACAAACAATGACATCCCACCACCATGCTTGACTGTAGGCAAGACACACTTGTCTTGGTACTCCTCACCTGGTTGCCGCCACGCACCCTAACACCATCTGTCCTGTTAGTCTGCCCTATGGTCTTGACCACTGTGCTGCAGCTCAGTTTCAGGGTGTTGGCATTATACTTATAGCCTAGGGCCATCCTTATGTAGAGCAATACTTCTTTTTTTCAGATCCTCAGAGAATTCTTTTCCATGATGTGCCATGGGAAACCTCCAGTGACCAGTATGAGAGAGGGTGAGAGCAATAACAGCAAATTCAAACCACCTGTTCCGTATTTGCACCTGAGACCTTGTAACACTAACAAGTCACATGACATGAGGAAGGGAAAATGGCTAATTGGGCACAATTTGGACATTTTCACTTAGGGGTGTACTCCCTTTTGTTGCCAGCTGTTTAGCGAATAATGGCTGTGTGTTGAGTTATTTAGAGGTGACAGCAAATTTACACAGTTGTAGAAGCTTTACACTGACTACTTTACATTGTATCAAAGTGTCATAATGTTGTCCCATGAAAAGATATAAAAAATATTTACAAAAATGTGAGGGGTGTACTCACTTTTGTGAGATACTCATACTGTATATAAAATGTATTGGTTACATAAAAAGGCTAAACCAGTTATACAAAATTGAGAAAATCCTGCATAACCTTTGAGAAAGACCTACAGTGGACATTCAGTCAGTAACAGAATAAAGGATGTCGTGCAAGTGGCACATTTATCCCACTGCAAAACCAGCAAAAACAATAGGATGCTGGTGGAGACAAAAATAGAGCTTAAACAAGGGAAGGTACAGAAGTTAGGTGAACAGAATCACAACAACTAAACTGCTAATATTAGTCTGTCAAATGTTTGATTCTATCGCCCCCTCCCCCTTATTTATATATCAGAGTTATACAATTCTCAGTTTTTCTGCACCAGTGACCAAAAAAGACATAATCATGCTCCTGTTTCATTATCTGCACTTTTCATTAACCCCATTTTTATCCCATCTCTGATAATGAACACATCTGACTTGTCTTTTTCACCATCAACCCAGAAACCCAGAAACAATATCTCAAAAAATCCTGTTGCACAATATGTCTCCACCTGTGGATGTCTCCTTTTTGAAAAATGCTTTTCGACTGGATAGAGTTGGTCTGAATCCCATTTAAGACTTTAACTCATCACCTCAGTCTTTCTAGTGTTTTACATTCCCTTTCCATTTTAACCCATCTATTATCAGAAGTGATAAAAATAATCTTTACTATCAGTCCCAGTCGCGGAGGAGAATCACCACCTCATTACCACTCCTGTCTGAGAGGCTGATTATGGGACGGAAGAAGCTCGGCAACAGAGCTGAGCCTGGGGCGTCCTAGCAGGCTTAGTCTGCTAATGGCTGCATGGGGTTGAATTGCAGCTCATCTCATTCCTTACTACTGGATCTCTCTCTTTCCACATTGCTGCCAATCTTCACTGCACCTGTTACCAAAAAGATAAAGAAATGAAATGCTTGAGAAAAGTGGAGTGTCCTCTTTCCTGTTCAATAAAAACAGCAGCAACAAGAGCAGCAGAATCTCACTCAATTATCCCCTGTTACCTCCCTGGATCCTTTTAATGATCGCACATAGACACTGCACTGTGATCCCACTGTCAGACACCCTGTGATGAAATAAACCATTGTGTGTGTCCTCGCCCCAATATGCTAATCCAGGATTAATTATGGGCCAACCCTAATGAGTATCTCTCTCGCCCTCTTAGATATGTAAATGCACCAGCAGTGGACAGTGTTGAGAGGCTTTTGTTAACTCAGTGTTTTATAAAAGGGGGCAGAACAGGATGAAGCAAGCCAAGGACAAAGGTTTCATGTTATTTCAAAAGATGGAAAACCCCCCAAAACAAAACAATTTATGTGAATTTGCAGTGATATGGAAAGAGCAGTGCAAGCCCTCAGCAAATCTGGCTTCAATTTTACCTGTGGGAATAAATTCAGGAAGAGCAGAGGCTGTACTGAAATTGTTAAGACACTGGCACATATGATATGGTTATTGTGAGGCTCTTCACCATCAGCAGCTGCCCGGCTTGCTGACATCGTGGATTCTGAACTTTTTAAACACTTAAGCAGGAAATGTGAATGTGGGCAAAGCCAGAGAAACTGTGCTCTCACAACACTTTCATTTTTTTCTCTTTTCAACTTGGAAGATGGGGAACAGACAGACAGATTCACGTAGCAGTTATAGTTTTCTGTTTTTGTAATAAAAACAATATATAAATTGCTTTCTTTGCCATGCAGTTAGGTAAGTAGCTGAGAAGGTTAGAGCAAAATCAGTATCCCTCTTTTCACAGCTTATAACTATTACTTGGAATAAAAGTGCAGTGTATTTTCTTTTAGGGGAAACAGATATGTTCATAAAGTGCAAATCCCTTACACCTGGACTTAAACGCAACACCTGATTGAATATTCCCTGGCATGAGCACTATGCTTATAAACCCTCTGCATCCAGTGGTAGAGGATGAATGAAAATTCTTGTTGCATGCTCTCCTGTGCCTGCATGGGTTTCTGCTATCCAAAGACGTGCTTCTTAAGTTAAACAACGACTCTGCAGCTGTCCATGTGTGTGATTTCTGTCTCATTACATTATCCCTGTGATTGACAGGTGACCTGTCCAGAGTGTGGCCCACCCTTTCACCTATGACAGGTGGATGTCATGGATGTTTAAGCATTCTTACAACTTTTTCCAGACCACTTGCATTGCTCATGTTGTTTAAAACAGCTTTGTTTTCTCGCCTGTGGTTCTGTGCATTCTGTGTTATTAACAGTGCAAGCCAGTCTTCTTTGGAATAATAATAAATATTGCAATATTGCAGTATTACGTTATTGCATTACACTGATTCTACTACGAAAATGCTTTGAATTGGCTAAGCAACTGGATATTCAGCGGGGGATCAAGTGTTCCTTCCGGACTTTCTCGTGCTTGTGAGTTTCAGTGCACACACAGAAAGACGCTCTCACTGCATTAGTCGCGTGTGATATTAGGTGTGTACGTAAACGCGCGTGTGTGCGTGCGTGTTTTCATTCCTGAAAAGCCTCCCGATAAGCTTTGGGATTCTCGACGTGAATCCCGTCTTTCTCCGTCTGTGTTTATCCTCGGAGTTTCTGTCCAAGGCGCTGAAATTTGCAGCTCCGGGGACCGGTCAGGTGACTGCGCGTTCTCCCTGCGAGAGCAGGGTGCTGAGTGTGTGTGTGTGTGTGTGTGTGTGCGTGCGTGCGCGCACGCGCTCGGTAGACTGCACGCGGACACTTCAGTCCTCATCATGAGCGATTGCGCTCATGAGGAAGGCTTTTCTGAGAAGGCGTCGGGGCTACGGTAGTAGCCTAGGCTTGCAGCGTGGATAGGTTTTTGCAGCCGAGTGTGTGACTGACTCTTCACGCGCATCGTCTCTTTCTCTTTTCCTTTGGCTGTTGCAAAAATCAGTGCAGCAAGTGTGGATGGCCACACTGGAGTGGGCTGCTGCCCACCAAGTCTGACTGTGTTTCGGAGGTGCTGAGAAGGAGAACATGTAAGAATCCGCAGGCATCCCCGCAGATCCTTTCGGATTCTCAGCCAAAATGCAGAAAGGGATCAGACTCAATGATGGCCACATCACCTATCTGGCTCTTTTGGCGAAGAAAGACGGGACGAGGCGAGGTTGCTTGAGTAAAAAAAGCTCAGACAACACAAAATGGCATTCAAAGTGGTTCGCTTTGTTGCAGAATATGCTTTTTTATTTCGAAAACGACTCGAGCTCACGCCCCTCCGGACTGTACCTGTTGGAGGGATGTGTTTGTGACCGGGCACCGTCACCGAAACCGTCTCTCTCAGCGAAGGAATGCTTAGAGAAGCAGGTAAGATATTGATCGCACGGGGAGCTCCCTTAAGTCTGACTGACACTGTCAAGGCAGTCAGTCTCACTGAACGAATACACAGAGCGGTCCCCTCCTACTGTTTTCCCCCCTTAAAATCCCTTTGATCAGCTGGGCTCTGCGTTACAGCCACATTTATAACAGGAGGTATCGTGTAGACACTTTTCACCAGAAGATATCGCCTATTCATCACGCAAACAATTTCCCAGAGATGCTTTTGCATTACAGTTGACTTGACGTTTTAGAGTTACGTAATGGCGTCATCCTAACCGATTGATTTTCTCGATTATGAACCAAAATAGCCTCACAGCCTTCCTCCGAGGTTAAATGCACGAAAAATACCACGTCAACAGCAAACAAAGTTAGCAGAATTCACGCAAATATCTGCAAACTTTGCACATTATCTTAGCCTCCTCTTTTCTGTTCATCTGTTGCATCACATTTGGATGCAAGACGCTGTATTTTTAGACACCCCAAATGTTCCGGGAATGCAGCACATATAAGGAGTAAACTTAAACTGCATCCAAACTTTGTAGGTTGCCATCTTGCGGAGGAGAGCTGCCCCTTCCTTGTTGTTTTGACGTATTGATTTAATTCCTTGTCTTGATATTAATAGCATCCTACCTTGGCAACTGTGTCTCCCCGGTTTATAGCGGCTTGGCTCATTTGATAGCTCTCTCATTATCATGGGTTGTTAACGACGGCCATGAATGAAAACCAAACGATGTCCCAGCAATGCTTTTCTTTCTCAGTGCATCCCCCTATTCTTTTTTTAATTCCCCTGGCGTTTAGTGCCATGGATTAATATGTGTGAGGGATAAAAACAAAAAAACAGTTTACAGTGGGGGTTTTTATGCCTGCAACACATTCAGAAATAATTTTAGTGAGAGCGTAGTTTCCCATGTTGGAAGTGCTTTGGTGTTTTGAGGCAAACTGGTGCTGTATAAAAATATAAAAATAAAAACTGTGTATAAACGCATTTGAGCCAGAGAAGTGGTCAAGCTGCTGTGAGCTATGACTGCAGTCACCTTCTGAAATCAGCTCTGCCAGCTGCAGTCTCTTCTGCTTTCCCTGCAGCAGAGGGGATGAAGAACTGAAGGTAAAAGTCAAAATGATAGGCCATTTTATTTGTTCAGTAATCATATTCTTTGTTTATGAATAAAACAGATTCTGAATGTGATTTTGAACCAATTACACTGGAATTTTTAAAAAAAAGAACTAAAGCAAAAAATTCTAGAAAGTCTGAACTTTTGGTCTTGTGGATGTGTTCCACTTTTAATATATTGTATATTTGCACAAAAAAACTTTCCAGGAAGTAATTGTTGATAGTTTTGAAGATAGTTATTGTGAAGGTGGCGATTTTGGTGTTCAAGGTTAGGAGATAAAAACCTAAAGTGTTAGACGGAAAAAAGTGGAAACCAGTTAACATGTCTGTAAAAAGATTTGTGTTTTTCCAAGTTCAATAAAAATCTATAATAATAAACTGAAGAGGAAGAAAAGGCAAGTGAGGTAAACCTATACTGAACTTTCATAAAAGAAAATCTTCACGTCCTAAATATCCAAATCTTAAATTCCATGTGGCTATTTGGTGGCAAATGCTAAGCTTCACTATATTGTAACCAAAATGTTGCTAAATGATGCCTCAGAGGTCTTCTTTCCTTAGATAACCCTCCCCCAACAATCACAAAAAATAAGCAAACAAACAGAGGATCTGATCCAAAACACTGATAAATCAATTATGGAACTGCTTGGTTATATTTGCATGTGTGCCATACAATTTTTCCCATCCACAGTAAAAATCTGTCAAATTATTCACAATCTCTCCAAAAACAACATTGTCTGATATTGTGTTAGACTGGGATCACAGCCCTCTGTTGCAATAATTGTGTTTTACTGTATAGCCTCTAAGAAGAATAAATAAAGGATGGGAACAGGGTAAATCCATTATCTGTGAAATCCACAGCTTCTGCTCCAAGTACAGCTGTACCCAGTTTGCTGTCCATGGTGCTGAACTCAGCTGTCATATGTTCCTCAAACGCTCTTGCCCTCTGCTGTCTGCTGACAGAGGAGCCAGGATTGTAGGGGATACTACGAAGAATATATATATATATATATATATATATATATATATATATATATATATATATATATATATATATATATATATATATTTTTTTTTTTTTTTTTTTTTTTTAGTTATATTATGCAATTTAATCGTGAGGATTGCACAGCTGTGGGAAGAGGGGGTCAGCAAGAAAATTCAATATTGGTCATTTGTTGTTTAAAAGATAGAGACAACTAACCCACTTTTGAGGACTTGTTTGCTTTCGTTTCGTGAACTATTCAACTTTGTTTACTGCTCACTGTCTGTTCCCTTAAAACCGTATCAGGAGAAGAGAAATGCTCTATTCTAGGGGTGCAATATGTACTGAGTGACATCTCCGATGACAGCTGTTCATGCAGACTGCTCCAGTGAATTTATTTCAACAATGAATTAAATGAATTTGAAAGCCTTCACTTAGCATAACACAGTCTTCTGTTCCACACATGTCCCTTTGCATAATATGTGTCAGGAACATGTTCTTTCAGTTTTTTTTCTAGCTGGCTTCTTTTCTTAGTTTAGCAAAACTATATACATATAAATTTTGAAAATGTATTCACACAAATATGTGGCCTTCTCTCAGTGTGAACAGCACACTTTGTAGTTTCCAATCAGTCATGTCTTTATGTGTCCACATGTGTAAATCTTGCAGGGCTCATTCTGTGTGCATGCTACTAAGTCTATATTTGCCTCTCAGTGTACTCCTGTATACGCCTGTATTGATCCATAAACTGAGAGACTGCACAGAAAAGGTGAAATGCGGACAGGGAGACTGATCGATTCTCAAGGTGTCTGTTGGCACACAGATTTCTTTTTCACCATCCTCACTCGGGAAAAACATAAAATGACACCTAAGTCAACCAGCAGACTGCAGAGGTGGTCACAGACAATGGTGCTGTACAATCCTGACGTGGAAACTGGTTCATGTAAGGATTACAGCAGATTCCAGATTTCAGTGGTGTGTATGCATGTACTGTATGTCACCGAGTGTGTGTCAGAGCTGCAGGAGAAATGGCCAGGAGAGCACTGGATCTTATCTGTGTGTGACAGGGAGAGGGACAATACAGCGAATAGATGCCAAGCCAACTGCCACCTTGCTGGGCTACAGCGCTTTTTATAGCCCTCACTCCTCAAAAAGGCAGAAGATCTTTCTCTGCCTCCCTCTCCGTCTGGCTCTCTGTTCTCATTGTGTTCTTTGGAGTGTTCTACTTTTTAAATGTTCTTATTCCCCATTTAGAAGGCGAGTTACGTTTAAGCCCACAGTTACTATGGCAACCCCTATTTGCATCTGAAAAAGTACATTTGAAGGGGCCAACAAAATGTGCAACAACATGCTTTGGCATTGTACTCCATTTAGCAAGTACAGCAAATATGGGCTTATAAGAAATGGGAGGTGAGTTTTCTTAGGTAGTGGCGAGTGCAAATGCTGGATGGGCTATATGTTTTCCTTTGTTGTTAAGAGTAATCAGCAATGGTGTTCCATCAGTCTCTGTGTATACTCACTTCATTGACTTTATGATGTAATCTGAAAATATAGGTCACACATTAAATCATCTATATATAAACAGCATGGCTTTGGCCAGTTTACAGTAATCGTGATAATCCACCTGGCAATATTCAGTGGACAATATCAGTGTGAATTGGCCAATTATATAAACTGAAATAGAATCTGTGGTCTTTGTGACAGAAATGTATACTGTAACGACTAAAGTCGGAGGGTTAAAACATTATTTAACCCTCCAACGTACCCTGTGTATGGGTGTAATACCATCCTGAAGAACACCACTAACATAAGAATAGAAATATTTTATCATAGGAGGAAGGTGCTTATCCTGAGCTAGCCATCGTCCATCCATTCATCCTCACTTTTGACTGTCTATCCAACTTAGGGTTGAGCATAAGGTGAAAGGTGGAACACAACCTGGACAGGCTGCCAGTCTATCAAAGGGACACCCAGAACTAGTTCATATTGATTTTGAATAACCTTTCCATCTAAGGGGACCAAGCCATGCCACCAAAAATACTGCTTGCAATGCATAACTGAACCACCCACCAGATCTCTTTGTTTTTGGGGTCAACAGTTTGGTTTTTCCTTTCATTCATCACCCATCTAGACTGTGTTTATGATACTGGCTATTCTTGCTATGATTTATTTATTTGAATGAGTAGCTGAATAAAAACATAAAAAAGAAGTCATTCTGTATTTTTGTGATTAAAACATGCCTTTAACATTAATCTTACATAAATATAACATTGTCTTATTTTCTGTATTCCAGATGGAATTTAGTTGCTTTGTTCACACATTATTTTAACAAGAGCTTACTTACTGGTTGTGCTGTCTCACTTACCAACAGATACTGTATCTTTGGCAAAAAAAACCAAACCCTGTAATGACTTGGATTTAAATATAGCCACCTAAAAGGTTTAACACAACAGCTCACAGGATGTGAGAGATGGGAAGCACATTACTGACAAAGGCCCGTTCTGCTGCTCGTCAGAAAATAAGGAACATTACTCTCATTCACAAATGAATTGCTCTTGGCATTTGGGAAGGATAAATGAAAAAAATCCAATATATTGGATTTGTGGGGGTCTGTTTACAATGCATCAGTGTTATATAATTTGATGTGTTTCTACTACAAATAGGTTAGCTGTTTAGTAGTGCGGTGACCACCACTCTGGTGATTTGAGGATTTTATCCAGTAAGCCTATTAGAAAACAATTGAACTGCATTCGCCATAATTACCATAACTCAACCCTATGATAATTGGTGAGAGTGTAAAAAAGGGGTGAGGACCCAGGGGTGGTTGTGTCGCTAAAATGCAGCCAAACCACTCGAACAAAACAAAACAAAACATGGCGTCAGTCAAGAGGCTTCCGCCAATTCAGAGGTGAGTTGCCAGGTTACAGACAGAAGGCACAAAGGCTTTATAATGAATCTCTCAAGACTTTTCCCTCAGGATCTCTCTCTCTCTCACTCATTCACACATACAGCACATGTATGCATGTATAAATACACCTTTAAGTAAAGTAAAATACAGATCAGTGGAAGTGGCTGCTGATTACTAGTGATTAAAGGGTAGCAACATACATTTTATAGCACAATAACAGATATCCTGGTTATTATATGCTGAACAAATATCTGACTCACTCACTATGCTTTTGTTTTCCCAGTATTATTTCACTGTCACGTTCAATCATGACAACCAGAAGGCTTTGGAGCTGCGCACAGAGGACGTCAAGGACTGTGATGAGTGGGTGGCTGCCATCACGCAGGCCAGGTAGCTCTCACACATGACCTTTTACCTACAGCTGTTTAGATAAGGATGTTCTGAGGGGTGCAGATCTTGATGAGAACTGTGCTTGTAACATCTACAGTCAATAAAGATGTGAAAATTTAGTTTGGAACTTATATAGAGAGTGTATAAAAAAGCATAAAAAGCTGTATCCTTTAAATGGCAAACAGTGGGTCACTTCTGTATCTGCAAAATGAATTCAACTTGTAGAGACATCTAGGAAAACATCCCTTTGTTCTTAATCAATTGAAAATGTTTGCACCATAACCACAATTTAGCAAACTAAGATCCCTTTTAGAGTCAGGGTGGATAAAGCATTATATGCTTTAGTGTGAGCTTACCTGACGAAGATGATGAAAAACAGCCAGCTCAAGGATTCACAAAATGAACTCCTTAATGAATGTGCAACATCATTTTGGCTCAGTCAGTCTTTTATACCATCTATAAAGTCAGGTCCACTATAAATTACCATGTAATTCTTGAATTTACAACTTGACAAGTGGAAACTGATAGTGTTTGTACTTGCAAACATAAAAATGGTCAAGTATGTTAACTACTGATATTTGTAAAGTGTACCAGCAGATTGGTTAGGATCCTAACAACAGTCATTAGTTACGATTTTTCCCTGTGTGTACCTGTAAGCTTGATGTGTGTTACAGAGTCCAAAGTATGTTGTTTTTTTTATACTATTATTATTATTATTATTATTATTATTATTATTATTATTATTATTATTATTATTATTATTATTATCCATTCCATCCATCCATTCGCTACCGCTTATCCTTTTCAGGGTCGCGGGGGGCGCTGGAGCCTATCCCAGCTGTCATAGGGCGAGAGGCGGGGTACACCCTGGACAGGTCGCCAGTCTGTCGCAGGGCTAACACACAGGGACAGACAACCATTCACACTCAGATTCACTCGCACATTCACACCTAGTGGCAATTTGAATTATCCAATTAACCTATCCCCACAAGCTTGTGGCCAGGTCTACATTGAAAACAATATTTTTTAATCTCAACAGACTTTTTAGTTAAATAAGGGTTAAATAAATAAAGTAAATAAAATAGAAAGAATCCTGATTTGAAATCCGTGGGAAAACTGACAGTGGTACAAAAATAAGTGTTAAAATTAAAGCAAAAATTTAATTTGGGCCAAAGTTGGGCAATTTTTCTTAACTTCTTAAGATTTGACAAAGTTGAAATTACAGCTACTCTACATAATGTTGAAAATAACTGTCCCATCTGCAGCTAATCATCAGCTTTAGTAAGGGCTGGCTAGCTATCAGGTGTAATTCACTGTGATGAATAAATAAATAACAATTTCAGTTAGTGAAAATCATGCTGACTCGAACATAGGCCTGCTTACTACTAATACTGAACATGAAAAACTGTCTCCACTTATCACTAGCTATTAGTAACAAGTGGAGGCTGTTGGTCTGCAAACTTTTTGCATCAAAGATAGGCTTTTAACTTGGAAATCTACAGAAACCAATTTGCATTTGGAGTCAGTCTCAACTAGATTTTGGGGGTTTTTTTGCAGGGATTATGGTGTTACCTACATTTTTAACATAGGTTGCTGCTTGGTTTTTATTCTATTAAGTGGGCATAGAATAGATTTTTCTCTGTATATCTGATGGAAAATGCAAGTGCTATGACTCAGTGTGCCGCAAACTATCATTTGGACCCTTTTGGGTTTGTATTGTTGTATGATTGCTTGTTAATTTGTAATGTTAAAACAACACAGCGGTCATACTATAATGAGAGTAACACATGTATGCATGTATGTTACTTATCTCCTTCTAGATGATTGGACCTTTGAATAAACATTTCCTAGGGAACTGTGAGTGCCGATTTACCAGTTTTACTGATAATTTACGACACCAATTTAAAGTATTAAGTAAATCAATAAAAAACAAAGTGGTTATTAATATTGATTCTTGATTTATGGAGTCCTCACATGTCTAATGAGTGAAATGGCCACTTATGATGAGGGCACAAAGAAGGTTAATGAAAGCAAAACAATACCATCACTCTAAATGTCAACAGTTTGCAATTCAGTGACAAAAGGTCGACTGATTAGAGTCATTGAAGATTAAATTGATTAGTGCACCATCAAGGCAGCAGCACTTACTGTAACACTGTAATAGCTAGCAAGTAAATAAGACTTGTATTAAGGTATCTCAATTAAATTTTTCAGCCGTTCCTGGCATGTAAATGCCATGGGGCTTGAGTATTTCTGAATTACTCTTTATTTATGGTTAACAATCTGCATTGTTAAAGTTAGTTAAATCTGTGTTTTTCGAATTGTGGCGCAGGCCCCTGAAAGTTTAGTCAAGAGAAAAGAGGGGAAAATATGGAATTTATTTATTTACTTTTGGAGAAAATATAAAAGAGTTTACCAAGCTTTATTGCATTAAAACGAGACAAAAACTGTGGTACAGTGGGGCAAAAAAGTATTTAGTCAGCCACCGATTGTGCAAGTTCCCCCACCTAAAATGATGACAGAGGTCAGTAATTTGCACCAGAGGTACACTTCAACTGTGAGAGACAGAATGTGAAAAAGAAATCCATGAATCCACATGGTAGGATTTGTAAAGAATTTATTCGTAAATTAGGGTGGAAAATAAGTATTTGGTCAATAACAAAAATACAACTCAATACTTTGCCAACAAAGGTTATGTTACAATAACAGAGGTCAAACGTTTACTATAGGTCTTTACCAGGTTTGCACACACAGTAGCTGGTATTTTGGCCCATTCCTCCATGCAGATCTTCTTGAGAGCAGTGATGTTTTGGGGCTGTCGCCGAGCAACACGGACTTTCAACTCCCGCCACAGATTTTCTATGGGGTTGAGGTCTGGAGACTGGCTAGGCCACTCCAGGACTTTCAAATGCTTCTTACGGAGCCACTCCTTTGTTGCCCGGGCGGCGTGTTTTGGATCATTGTCATGTTGGAAGACCCAGCCTCGTTTCATCTTCAAAGTTCTCACTGATGGAAGGAGGTTTTGGCTCAAAATCTCACGATACATGGCCCCATTCATTCTGTCCTTAACACGGATCAGTCGTCCTGTCCCCTTGGCAGAAAAACAGCCCCATAGCATGATGTTTCCACCCCCATGCTTCACAGTAGGTATGGTGTTCTTGGGATGCAACTCAGTATTCTTCTTCCTCCAAACACGATGAGTTGAGTTTATACCAAAAAGTTCTACTTTGGTTTCATCTGACCACATGACATTCTCCCAATCCTCTGCTGTATCATCCATGTGCTCTCTGGCAAACTTCAGACGGGCCTGGACATGCACTGGCTTCAGCAGCGGAACACGTCTGGCACTGCGGGATTTGATTCCCTGCCGTTGTAGTGTGTTACTGATGGTGACCTTTGTTACTTTGGTCCCAGCTCTCTGCAGGTCATTCACCAGGTCCCCCCGTGTGGTTCTGGGATCTTTGCTCACTGTTCTCATGATCATTTTGACCCCACGGGATGAGATCTTGCGTGGAGTCCCAGATCGAGGGAGATTATCAGTGGTCTTGTATGTCTTCCATTTTCTGATGATTGCTCCCACAGTTGATTTTTTCACACCAAGCTGCTTGCCTATTGTAGATTCACTCTTCCCAGTCTGGTGCAGGTCTACAATACTTTTCCTGGTGTCCTTCGAAAGCTCTTTGGTCTTGGCCATGGCGGAGTTTGGAGTCTGACTGTTTGAGGCTGTGGACAGGTGTCTTTTATACAGATGATGAGTTCAAACAGGTGAACTCATAGGTGCCATTCATACAGGTAACGAGTGGGGGACAGAAAAGCTTCTTACAGAAGACGTTACAGGTCTGTGAGAGCCAGAGATTTTCCTTGTTTGAGGTGACCAAATACTTATTTTCCACCCTAATTTACGAATAAATTCTTTACAAATCCTACCATGTGAATTCATGGATTTTTTTTTCACATTCTGTCTCTCACAGTTGAAGTGTACCTCTGGTGCAAATTACTGACCTCTGTCATCATTTTAAGTGGGGGAACTTGCACAATCGGTGGCTGACTAAATACTTTTTTGCCCCACTGTATATGGGACGTTTTAGAGGTTTGCAAGTGGGGCATGTTAGAAAACACCTAAACTGAGTAAGATTTAACTAAAACACCTGCCAAACATTTCTTTTGACAGGACATTTTCAAGGCCAGGTTTAGGCAAGCTGAACATAATTGACTGTATTGAATATAGGCCTTAAATAACATGCACGTGAACAGTTTAATTATTGCTCACACAAAAGCATCCAACATATGGAGTGCTATCCCATCAAGTATTTAAAGACCTGGTTGTGTAAGTAAATCCTGCACTTTCTGAGGATTTAAGGTCCGTGTTCCAAACATATGCTGATCAGAGGTCTGTATTTGATTTGATAAAGCTATGGAGAGCCCCTGAAACATGCGTTAATGAGGTCTTTGCGTGTGTGTCTGTATAGTTACAGGAACCTGGCTACAGAGCATGAGACCCTCATGCAGAAGTATCTTCATCTACTCCAAATAGTGGAGACGGAGAAAACGGTTGCCAAGCAACTTCGACAACAGATAGAGGATGGGGAAATCGAGATAGAGCGACTGAAATCAGAGGTAACTTGCCTTGTAATTTCATGCTAGTAACACAGTACCTGTATATGTGTGATGTGTGTTTACTGGATAGCATACAGAGAGAAGCGATCAAAAACAGGCAGGCTGAGAGGATAAAGTGAGAATGTGGTCACAGGACAAAGGTCATGACCCAGATTCCAAACCACAATGTTCTGAGTTCATGATGAGCTTTGTAGCTTGCAGTGCCCCTGGGATGTCCTTGTTAGAGACTCTGTAATGCTGTTGAGTGTTTTGTATCCTAATTATTCAGTCTAAACTAAATCAAATGCACCTCTCTTTAATGTGCTAATGGCTAGCTTCAGCTGAACCAAATGTTTTCAATATGCATGAATCGGCTTTTGTTGCACATGATACTGGAGTCTGTGGCTGAAAAACACGATCTACTATCTCACTTTTCACAGCTAAAGAGTGTTCTAGTAATGGTGTTTGTGTTATTTTGTTTAATTTCAGTCTTTTATCAGAAGTTTTGTATTCACATGCTGTGTATAATGGAAGCAAATGCAACAGATTTGAATGAAATACAAAACTGGTATTTTGATGTGTCTGGTGCAGTTTCTGTGTTTATAATTCCTTTGAGCCAGCTAATGGATAGCTGGACAAAAAGTAATTCAAGAACATGAACTGAGATATTAACAACCATAGTGAAACATATTTCGGAATAAGAGATGATCATGAGTAGAGTTTATCTGGCCACATATTATATTCCTCTTACTGAGTCCTGTACTGGTTATGATGAATTTCAGATTGCTGGACTTCTGAAGGACAATGAGAAGATCCAGTCAAATCCAGAGGTGCCCCCCAGTGAGGATGATACAGAGATCAAGAAGATCAAAAAGGTGATCTGTATCAGTATTGCACAGTTTTAAAGGGTAAAGCCTGACTTACCTTTTTTAATCAAGAAAACCTAAATTAATGCAAAGATGCTAAAGGTAAAGCACTGATGATCTTTTCCAGTAGGGATGTTGTTCATTTCTGAAACAGATTTTTGACATCTTTGGGTACCTGCAGTTTTAAAAAAAAAATCCTAATAAATTCAGGGAAGCTCACACTTGATCACGCTAGATCACTGCAGTCATCAGCTTCTTTTGTCCTCAGTTCTACTGAGGAGCTGCCTGATCTGAATTAAGGCTGGAGAGCTTGGAAAGCTTTGAAATGTTAGTTACTGTACAGCTGGAAAAGATGATGACTAATAGTCAGTTGAACATAGTTTGCATAGAAAATGTTGACTTGTCTGGTAATATTTGCTATTTCCTATTTCCTAAGTGGTAGAGAAACCGTGAAACTTGTGATGCAAACTCAAGATGGACATTGTTCACCTTCAAAGTAATAGTTCCATCATGTAATATATGTTGGTTTCATTGTAAGGCATAACTTTTACTTTGAAAGTAAATGTTCTACATTTCTGGGTTACAGTACACTTTTCAGAGTTTCAGCGCCACTTGGTGAACAGATGGGACGTGTTTGTGGGCAAGTTGGCATCTTCCATGTAAACTATGTGTAACTGCACAAATCTGCTAGGAACCAAATCAATCACAAAGATTTATTTGGTGCTCCACTCTTTTTGTGACTGATTTCACCTCCAGCCTCAAGCAAACATTTACCACCCAGTTGGGGAATAAACATTCTACCTCACTTACCAGTCTATAGATGTGAACCAGTGCAATAATTCAATGTGGGCCCCTCCCACCAGCATTCAGCACTGTAAATAATCTGATCTCAAGCCAGCAGAAGTGGACACAGTAGGCTGGTCTGCTAGCTAGTGATGGTAGTTGAAGTGACCATATTGTACATGTACAATGACAATAAAGATCGATTCTATTCTATTCTATTCTCAAGTATTTCTCTCACACAGCTAAGGCTAGCCTAGCAATGTTTAGTAAATTAAGATTATATTTAACTGTTATTATCTGCTGATATTTCTATTTTTTCTTCTTTTTTCACTCCTCTTACACTTTGAGTGTATGCATACCACTTTCGACAGAAGTGAGTCGAGTCAGGTGGGGTACTCTGAGGGGGGTCAGGTCTCTCCTACTGTCAGTGCAGACTTTGCACATTGCCACTGGCATAGTTCCCTGCCTTTCCTGGTGGAAAGCAACGCCTTTGACTGAGGCATTATTTAATTTGAACTTACCTAATAAATGGACACGTCTAAACTTGCCTTGACTCTTGTTTGCTCAGTTTGGGGCAGCACTTACAAGATATAAACTATATATAGATATAAAGATATATATATATATATATATATATATATGTAAATTATAAGATCATTATTTTGTGTCTTAATGGAAGGCTAATTATCAAATATTTTAGCATTTTGTGAGTTTGGTACAGTTTTTGGCACCTTTTGGTCTCTACTAAATATAAAATTGTTTATCTGGCTTTTAATCACAAAAAATGTTTAAGCATCTTTAACGGCAAATTATTAGATCCACTTTTCTGTCTATTTTTTGTGCTGATAGTGTCGTCAGTGTAACAGCTATGAGCAGAAACACGACATCACACACATTTGATTCACTGCATAACTCAAGGTGCTTTATATTATAAGATAAAGACTATAATAATACAGAGAAAACCCTATAAAAAATCCACGGAAGTCATGGAAATCCATTAAAACTCAAATCTCCAAAATTATAAAAAATTGTGGTTTTTTTCAATGTTTGATAAATCTTTTTGTCACAGGTCCAAAGTTTCCTGCGAGGATGGATTTGCCGCAGGAAGTGGAAAACTATCATCCAAGACTACATTCGCTCGCCCCACGCTGAAAGCATGAGAAAGAGGAACCAGGTGGTGTTCAGCATGCTGGAAGCCGAAGCCGAATACGTCCAGCAACTCCACATCCTGGTCAACAACTTCCTGCGGCCACTCCGAATGGCCGCCAGCTCCAAGAAACCGCCCATCACCCACGATGATGTCAGCAGCATCTTCCTTAACAGGTGGCTGGTGGTCATGCTGTTTGTGAGAGTGGTGTGACTCGGCATGGCGGGAGCTGCCAACATTTTTGGACAGCAGAAGGAGAAACAATAGCTCATGACTGCCATTTTGCTTATTTGTTTCATTAGTGAGACCATCATGTTCCTCCATCAGATCTTCTACCAGGGCCTGAAGGCCAGGATAGCCAGCTGGCCAACACTGGTGCTAGGTAAGAGGCACAGAATAATAAGTTAATTTTTCTAAATTGCAACTAAGAAAAATAATTTCATTTGGTTAAATGTATACATTTTTTCAGATACAACAGAGGTTTCTTACAACACAACACAATGAAAGTGTTTTCATCATTGAGAAGCACTGTCAGTTTTACACACATAGTTGAAATCATACCATAAAGATATGAATTCAACTAAAAATAATGAATCTACGCCCTTCCTTCCTTGCAAAAAATAATAATGATTTATTGTCTGTCGGGTAGGCGACTGAGGGTGAGAGTATAAAAAACATTTTTTGAACATATACAGATACCGAGCACATGACTTCTCCTTCAATGGTACTTTGTGTCTGCACTGATTCTTCCAATTTTTATGGTTTATGGAATTTTTTGTCTCTTTTTTTTAGCTGACCTGTTTGACATTTTACTGCCAATGCTAAACATCTACCAAGAGTTTGTGAGGAACCACCAGTACAGCTTGCAGATTTTGGCTCACTGCAAACAGAACCGTGACTTCGACAAGCTGCTGAAGCAGTACGAGGCCAAGCCTGACTGTGAGGAGAGGACGCTGGAGACCTTCCTCACTTACCCCATGTTTCAGGTAAAATTACAATGTGGATGACTTCACTATTACACATTACTACACATATTATGATTCGGTGATGTATATATATTGACTGTATGCTAAAGTTAAAATTCACATAAAATACACGAGGCATTAGTGCTGCAACACACTGTGGTGAAATAGTTTAAAATGCAGTAATGTTTTAAATTTGGACTGAAAAGATACATGTAACACAAAATAAAACATTTTCAGTCAAACTCATTTAAAGCGCATCTCTTTCAGATTCCTCGTTACATCCTGACTCTTCATGAGTTGCTTGCTCACACTCCCCATGAGCATGTGGAGAGAAACAGTCTGGACTATGCCAAATCAAAACTGGAGGAGCTTTCCAGGTAGAACTATCAATGTAGCTCGACAACACAAACATACTCAGTGGGATCTTTGTCTGATGTAAATCAGAAACTAGTAACCCTGAATTAGTACCTGTATTTTAATATATCTTGTACTTGGCATAAGGATACAGAAAACAGAGCTATAATAGCCAGTGACTCATCCAATCGACGCAAAGTACCAAAAATATAACACAGTCAGACACAGACACAGTGTCTATCATTTCTAACAGTTTTAATTGATTTTGTGGTCACTGTTCTCATTTCACGTAATAGAACAGTGGAGCAAATTCACTATAAGAGTTGATGAACTCTATAGAAACAATAAGAAAAAACATATGGCTTTAATTAAGAAGTACCTGAAATCATTAGTATTTGTTGTCCTTTCAGAATCATGCATGATGAGGTAAGCGAGACGGAGAACATCAGGAAGAATCTAGCCATTGAACGAATGATTGTGGAAGGTTGTGAAGTGCTTCTTGATACCAGCCAGACCTTTGTTAGACAAGGTAAAGAAAACGTTTTCTTGTGTTGTTCTTATATGACAAGGTTTGCAGTTATGGTCAACAAATAAAAACAAACTTGAAACTGAGTTTTTATCGTGCAAAAAAACCCAAAAAAACTCACTAAGTGTAAAAGTTGCTGGTGTATTCAAGCATGGGTGTTTCTTTTATTAATTTAGGGTGCTAATGAAATCCTTGATGAAATGATGACACAAATAACACATTTTTTGCACCAAAATGTATGGACATTGGGTTTTTTTGGATTTTCTTTTTAAATTTAAATTATGTAGTTTATTTTTTCTTCTTGTATGGCCAGTTTTCAGATTACGAAGGAAAAGAGAGCAAATTCAAAATTTGCTTATATGTTTTTCTTGCACACGTGTTTGTGTTCATAGGTTCTCTGATCCAGGTGCCAATGAGCGAGAAAGGGAAGATCACACGAGGCCGGCTTGGCTCTTTGTCTCTGAAGAAGGAAGGAGAGAGACAGTGTTTCCTCTTCTCCAAACATCTTATCATCTGCACCCGAGGCTCCGGAGGAAAACTTCACATCACTAAAGTATGGCAGGATTGACCTAAAGTAGGCCAAGTAGTAGAAAAACAGTAAAAATTCATTCTACATGAGTGTAGGGTGCAGTTATAAAACACTTCACCTATTTTGTTTATAAATGTATAATCAATGTTATACTGTTAAGTATGTTATCCTTAAAGGATGGGCTTGATGATGATCTGTTAGCTGGCAGCATGGTGAATGTGACCCTGTGACCTTTCATGCCTCTTACAGAATGGAGTGGTGTCTCTCATAGACTGCACTCTGATTGAGGAGCCGGAGGGGACTGATGATGAGTGTGAGTTATTATGTGTAGTGGATTCAAATGTTTCCTTTATAAATACATACATCTAGAAGCTGCAGAGTGTTTACTGTATGAAGAGCTTGAAAAATGAAGTGATACCACTTTTCTATTTGGCATCGCCATACAGGCGTAACAATCTAACAAACGGGGGGCTGTAACAGTTAGTGAATCACCCTAAAAGCGGACGAAGAATGTTTTCCACTTTACCAACTAAATTTTCACAGTTACAAACCAGAATGTGGTGTTTGTGGGGTGTGGCTGGATTAAATGCTCTGCATATAAAACACATTATCTCTACAGAAAGTGTTTTTGCATGATTTCCACCGTTTCCTCTTCACCCCCACATTACTTGAGGTGTCAGAATTTTTTTTTTAATTTACTGCTATTAAAGTTAGCCAAAACAATTACTCACAATTGTTGATTGACTGATATTTGTTCCAAATCAAGGTAATAACCCCAATGAATAAAGCAAAGATTATTCCATTATTGTGCTTTGCTCAGTATTTGCAAAATCAAACATTACCGCTGCGTTACTGTATTACAAGGTTAATTATTGACTTTACTGTGGAAAGATTTAGGAATATAAAATCAATATAAAATATAAGCATAACGTATGCAGAAAAATAATGTGAACAAACTGAAACAAAAATAAATAAAACAGTAGCTGATCTATTCTAAAGTGCAGCATATTGTTTTCTTTCCTATTTAGAATTTTTATTTTATTTTATTTTTGCCTTTCAGCCAAAGGGGAGCGCAGTGGTCAGGACACAGAACACCTGGACTTTAAATTGATGGTGGAACCCAAAGACGTCCAGCCTTACACCGTGATCCTTGTGGCTTCTTCCCGACTGGAGAAGTCAGCGTGGACAAGTGATATCAGTCAGGTATGTCTCGCCGCTTATGTTAAGACATTTGATTTCACGTTTTTTTGTTGCTGCAGCTTTAAAAAAACACTTCTCAAACTCTGTAAATCTACAGATTTTGTCAGTCATCTTGTAATGAAGTGGTAATCGAATGATAAATAATCTCAATATACAAATTCGATTGGGAATGGGCAAGATTTTAGTTGCTGTTTTAAGCTTCTGTAATTGAAGATGTATTGGCCAATAAAATTTTGATCAAGTGCAAGTAAACAATTTGTGTGTGGAAAGAAAATAGAGAGAACACCAGTGCAGTGATCAGTGCAAAGAATAGGAAGTCTTGAACTGGATGTCTGTTATACATTACCTGGCTACACGAGTAGCCTCCAGAGACTTTGTCAGGGGACATACGGAGCATGAATCACGCAAAGAGACCAAACTTACTGAAGCTACACACATGATCTGATAAATGTTGGAGCCTGGAGCATTCATATGTTTATAAACATGCTCGTCTTCTTGCACTGTTATGCTCACTGTGCTTTCTGCCTTACAGTGCATTGACAACATCCGCTGCAATGGCCTGATGATGAATGCCTTTGAGGAAAACAGCAAAGTCTCTGTGCCACAGATGATCAAGTGAGACTTGGACACACTGTAGCAATAGTAAAGCACATACAAAGTATGTTCAAAAGGCTGCATAAAAATCACAGATGTTTGCACATGCTCATACTTACAGGCTCATGATGTAGCCTAATGCTAACATTATCCCTAAAAATGTATAGGGCTTCTGTGTTAATATTCACACAGTAGAAAACTGACTTCAAACGTGACTAAAAATGGTAAGTATAAAAAAGTGAGCTTTGTTTATAAAGCTGATAATCAGTCCAGAAACGCCACCTAAAGATGAGCAAAAATCTAACATTCACAGGCTGCAAACGCAGGAACAGAGATGAGGAACACAGAAAACTCATGGGAGGAAAACATGGAGTACAACAGACAACTGGACAAAGACAGTCACACTATTTATACACTGGAGACTAATTGGGAATCGGAAATAGAGGAATGAGACATGGTAAAACGCAATTAAGACATTCAGACAGAGAGGAAGTAAAACCCAGAACGTGAAACCAGAGAAAACAAACTCAAAGAAAAACAGGAAACAACCTTATAGACAACTACCTAACACAGATCAAGAAGAACACAGAGCCAAACATGAGAAATAATAAACTTAATGCACGAACTGAAAGAAGGCCAAGAATTCACGGCCACTAAATGGCATTTAATTGCAGTAACTGGAGCTACATCTCTATATAACTTTATTAACCTCACTTTTAATCCAATACAGGTCAGACACCAGTTTGTACTGTGATGATGTCGACATTCGCTTCAGCAAGATGATGAACTCCTGCAAGGTGCTGCAGATCCGCTATGCCAGTGTGGAGCGCTTGTTGGAGAGGCTGACCGACCTGCGCTTCCTCTCCATCGACTTCCTGAACACTTTCCTCCACTCTTACCGTGTCTTCACCAGCGCTGATGTAGTACTGGACAAGCTCATTACCATCTACAAGAAGCCCATCAGTGCCATCCCTGCACGGTAAGTGAAATGATTCCAGGAGGTTTAATGAGGGATTTTATGAGCTCCCTGGTATAAACATTTTCACACTAACTGCATTTTAGTTGCTGGCCAAAACCTTATTTCATCAGTTTTGAGCTTTTAATGCCAACCTTTTTATACCAAGTTGCATTTCCGATATTTCTTAATTTGCACTGAAGTACAACCCCAATTCCAAACATATTTTAGTCAGAGTAGAACATAGAACACATATCAGATGTTTAAACTGAGATATTTAACTATTTCATGATAAACAATGGTTCATTTTGAATTTGATAGGAGTAATACCTCTCAAAAAACAGGGTCACTGGCCATCTTTATCACTGTGTAGCATCCCCTCTCCTTTTAACAACAGCTGGATGAACATTTTGCCTCTTTAAGGCATCTTGACTTTGTGTATCTCAAGAGTACATACTATCATCAAAAGATTCAGAGAATCTGCAGAAATTGCTGTGTGAATGGGATGAGGCTGGAAATCCATATTGGATACCCATGATCTCAGGAGACACTACCCTGAAAACAGGTGTAATTCTGTCATGCTCAAGAAGTTTCAGTGAACACAATTCACCATGCCAGCCATAAATCCAGGTTAAAGCTCTGTTAGGCAAAAAATAAGCGATATGCGAACATGATCCATAAATTCTGTCGTCTTTTCAGAGCCAAAGCACATTTAAAATAGACTGAAACAAAGTTGAAAAGTGTTGTCTGTGAAGGTTCTCAGTCATCCAGGTCATTGTAGTCTAAGGAGCTTGCAAAGAAAAGCGTCTGGACTTCTTTAAGTTGCTTGAAGACGTTTCACCTCTCATCCGAGAAACTTCTTCAGTTCTAAGAGTCAAATGGTGGAGAGTCCCAGATTTAAACCCTGTGGGAGTTTCCCCCCAAAGAGGGACAAAGGACACCCTGATGATCCTCTACCTAATCACATGAGCCAAGGTGTGAAAACGGGTGTGGGTCACAATCACGCAGGGTTTCGGGTGAGCTCATTGTGAAACCTGGCCCCACCTTATCATGCGATTTCCTGAGGTCAGTTGGCCCAGGGTGTGAGTGGGCGTTAAGGTGTCTGGGAAGGGATCTCAAAACCGGATTATAGATGGCAGACAGTTGGTGTCGTAAACCACCGCCTCTGTTCAAAGATGGTCGCTCACAGTGGACATAAATGGCTTCTTTCACTCCTCTTTAAAACCATCTGTCCTCTCTGTCCAAAATGTGAACATTGGCGTCCTCAAAAGAGTGACCTTGAAAAGTGTTCTGTGCTCAGTAAAATCACAATTTGGAATTATTTTTAAAAAACATGGATGCTAAGTCCTAGAGGGACCCTTGCCTAGTAGTATTGGCAGCATACATCTGTAAAGTCACCATCAGTGCTGAAAAGTATAAATGCAGCTAGCAAACGTTACAG
The DNA here is from genome assembly GCF_057382275.1 of Copadichromis virginalis. Classification (NCBI taxonomy): domain Eukaryota; kingdom Metazoa; phylum Chordata; class Actinopteri; order Cichliformes; family Cichlidae; genus Copadichromis; species Copadichromis virginalis. Next base: position 13,149,217 of record NC_140618.1, read on the forward strand.
CTCAGCCCAGCGAGACGCTGTTACATGTTTACATGTTTACTGTTACAAGCATGAGCCTCGCAGCATTGGTAAATGCATACTTCCTTCATCATCAGTACATGACACAGATCAGTCTCATTAACATTCTTTTGTTCTCATTTCCTTGGAATGAGAAATTTCTACTAAAATTTTCAGATGTTGTTTTTGGTGCTTAGAGCACCACAAAGCGAGCTCCATTTTCTTCCATTATATTCAAGAGAAGGAAAACATCTCTAAAGATAACGAACTGGGTAACTCACACCAAAACACTCTAGCTGGATACTTACTTTACTTTATTTTACTGGTTTGATTAATTCGACTTTTGTGTAGCAGAAACTGTGATTAGGTTGTTTCTAAGTAAGACATTCACATGAGTTGTGTCTATGTTCTTGTTTCTCCACATTCACTGTTAGCATTTAAGTGGGCAGCTTACTTAGCAGGGTAAAAGGGCCTTTTACATTAAACCCTTAGGAGAACCTCACTGCAAGGGCGATCCCTGTCACAAATGCAAAAAATGAACAAAGTTCGACATTTCCAGTAATTTTTTTTTTCGCGAGAATGCAGCAACAGTGCAGTAATGGTGCAGTGAAGAGACGGGACTTCCCCAGTGTCAGAATTAGTCTCTCACGTGGAGTGCCTGTAAGTCGCCCATCATATCCTGCCCAGGTGAGAAGGGACTGGGGAGGAGGCAAGCAAGAGGTCACACCAAGACTTCTTTTGACCGCCATCACAGTTAATTGAGTCCTGCGTCCACCCACCTCCTCCTGACTCCTCCTCTTCTTTTTCCTGCCCTTTTTTTTCACATTCTCTCACTTTTATCTTTCTTTCCAGAAGTCTGACCATCCCTCTCTTCGCTGCGCTGTCACCATAGCAACCCTTTACTCTGCTGCAGGACCCCACCCTCTCGTTCTCTCCTCGTCTTCTCCCTCCCTCTCTCCCTTTCTCCCATCATCTGCAGCGGCTCTACGGTATTAAATATTGATGGTGGTGTTTTGCACCCAGACCCTACTCTCCTCGTCCTTCTTCCTTTTTGTCACACTCCTCTCTAATCTCTTACTTAAATATCTTCTCTTGTTTTTCTTCTATCCTGCTTTACTTGCTTTCCTCTCTTGAATCTCGACTCTGCCTTATGCCTTTATTTTCTTCCTGCCTCCTGTTTTTGTACTTCTGCCCCTCTCCTGTCTTAATGCTCCCAGCCTTCATCATTCCAATCTATGCTCCTTGCTCATCTCTTTAAATTACTGCTTTTATTTTTCTTATAATTTTAGGCAAGGAGACACAACATGGCTGCAGCTAACACCATACAGGGCTGGAGGCTTCCCATTCGCCCACTCTCAGCCACCAGCCTTTGCTGTGGTGGAATCCATATCCACTATGTTGCTCGACTCACCCCCTCCCTCTCTGTATCTCTGTTTTTGCCACTGCTATTTTTTTTTTTTTTTTTTTTGCGGTGTACCTCTATCTCTTTCTCCAACTTTCCCCACTATCTGGCTTTCTCTCTCTCTCCATGCCTCTGTGGGCCTCCCCTGGGCTGGTTGCTGTTGGCAGCACCCGTGCCTCCCACACTGTCACTTGACATGCTATTTATAGGCCTTCAGAGGGGGTGGCTCTCAGTGCAAGGAGGATGCTGTCTTAAACAATGTAGCTTAAATAAAAGAGTCAGGAGCTCCCAAAGAGCCTTCTGGTTAACGCGTTCCCTTACTGCTTCTGTGTACAGACACAGAGTGCACCATGCATTCCCCCCTTATTAACATTTCTCCTCTTTCCTATAGTTCCTAGTCAGATTGTGGGAATTTTCCCCTCCACAAATTCAAAAAAGTTACTCTTTAGCTGTGAAAAATGTTCTTTTTACCCCTCATTTTTCACACGTGCCTCCTTTTTCTCTTCTCTTTCACCCTTTCCTCTCCTGTAGCTCTTTGGAGCTTTTCTTTGCCAGCAGTCAGAACAGTAAACTCCTCTACGGCGAGCCACCCACATCGCCACGTGCCAGCCGCAAGTTCTCCTCTCCTCCTCCACTCTCCATCACCAAGTCATCCTCTCCCAACCGCCGCCGCAAACTTTCACTCAACATCCCCATCATCACGGGTGGCAAAGCCCTGGACTTGGCTGCACTCAGCTGTTCTCCCAATGGCTATGCAAGCATGCACTCCACCATGTCACCCTTCAGTAAGACCACCCTCGACATCAACAAGCTCTACATCTCTAGCACCATGGCCAGCAAAATCCCTGATGAGGGAGAATCCAAAGCTGAAGGCAAAGCTGAAGAGTCTGTTGCCAACAAGCAAGGTCAGAGCCTCTGTCCGAGGGAGTATTGTAGAAAAATTTTTTTTTTTTTTTTTAAAAAAGCCTATTTAAAACCTTATCCTTTGTGACATAACAGTAAAAGATCAGCCAAGTTTTGTAAAACTTAAAGGGACAGTTTACCCCATATCACCTGTGATTCATTTTTGTATTTATTTTTTTGTCAAATGTTGATGGTCTTTTGGCACTTAGGGCACCACAAAAAAAAGATGCAACTGGTCCCATTATATTTAAAAGAGTGCAAACATCTGTATGAGCAGTATCTCCTAATAAACTCCAGCCTAAACAAAGTCTATTTTGGGGTGAACTGCTTCCTATGACTGTAAATTTCTAGCAGTCTTCTTCTGTGTTGCTTTTTTTCCCCAATGGTGAGTTACTCTGTCTGTTCAGATCTGTCTGTAAGAGAGGAGTGCGATGAAGACCCAAGTCAGAGTGACGATGCAGAAGCAGAAATGTCTCCTCCTAAGTCACCATCAACGCCCAAGAACGTCAAGGCAAAAAACTCTGGTAGAGTAATTTAATTGTGTTGCAAATCTTGCTGAAGCTGTTTAAGCTTGCATGTCCGAGGCTTGTTGAAGAGTGTCTGGTGATCTACTTTTATATTCACACCCACCAGTTAAAAAGACAAATGAGCTGGCAAGATTGTACGAGCTGGCAAATTTGAGCAGTTTACTGGATAGTGTTACTGACAGTGGAGTGTCTTGGCAAAAAAAGGGATAAAATAAAATCAATAATAATGCATAATGTCAGTAGAAAAAAAAATCCACAGGCCTACTGTTCATATGCTTCATCCTCCATAAAATGTACAAAAATGGAATCAAAGGAGGATTTGCCTAGTGTAATTGCACTGGAGACATAGTAGAAGTAATACAGGCCAGGTTTCAGATTAGACGTTATATTTCCTGACTTTTTAAGAGTCAGGAGGGCTAAAAATGGAAATGCACTTCATTTCTAACATGTAAAAGTTTTGACTCTTGTATTTTCATCAGAAGAAAAACAAAGCTATAGCCAGAAGCTGGTTGGCTTAGCTGAGACAGTGCGTAAACTTAACATTAATCTTCTTTTTGTAATCTTTGCAAAAAAGAGTTACATGCCTGCCAAGAAATAGCCAAACACAAGAACGTGAGAAGATGTTATCAATTCATGAATTTTGAAACAACACTTAGGCAGGTTTTTGTTGTTTCTATGCCTGTACTCATTCTGCAATGAACTAAAAGTCACTGGCTGTAGCTTCAAAATTTTTTGTAGAGAGAATACGAGAGTGGAATTAATCTCCTCATCTATCAGTGAAAAATGTGTGTAAAATAATTTCTTTAATGCTTATGAAATGCTTAACTTTGCTTCTTCTTGGCTTGTGTCACCGATATGAAACTGTTGAAATGTTACAAAATGTTAAAATAGCTTTCATTATTGCTTCCCATTTCATAGTTTGGGTTTGTCAATGTTTAAAAATGTGAAGTCAGAATCAAAGTCAGCATGAAATATTTTTACCACCCAGCAGTCAAGTTGTGTGAGACGTGTTTAAAGGCGGAGATGAGACGAGCAGGTAAATAAATATAGCCACAGCGGATTTATATCAAACTTTTTTTTCTGGAAATGATAAGCGTAGCAATTGCCAAATAAGGTCTTGGTAAAAACCACCCACAGCCTCGTGGCCCTCCCCGTAGAACACAGGGAAGGAGCATCCACCCCATAGGTAGTCAGGCGCAATTCATTCCCAGTGTGTTCTCTTCCCACGGTGCTGGATACAAGGGAAGCCAGTGCCTCGTGTGAGTAGGTGGAAGGAAACCTTGTACCTTGGCAACGATGTGCGTGTTCTTCTATACCGCCCCCGGCTGAATGGGGGAGGGCAGGGAGGAAGGGAGGGAGTGAAGGAAGGAGGCAGAGAGGCAGACACAGTGGAGTGTACAATGTAACTGCAACAAGCTGCATGATGCATTGTGCTGCGTCTGTTTTAGCTCTCTGTTGCCCTCCGATGGTCAACAACTTAGTTTGATTATGCACATGCGGTACTGTGTGTACAGCATAAACAAATTACCTTTCAGCCTAATCTTTAAGAAGCTCAGAAAGGTAAACTGAAAGTGTTTTTGTAATGGTTGTCTTCCAAAGGAGGTGCCCTTCAACTCTTTTATGTCAATATTGATCTAAGTATGATTTCAAATTAAATTCATTTGCGTTCTTGTCTGCAGAGTTTTCTCTGTTTTCCTTCAACAATGGCATGGTGGTGTCATCTTGCCGGGAGCTGGACAACAACAGGAGTGCTCTTTCTGCTGCCTCAGCCTTTGCCATTGCTACCGCTGGTGCCAATGAAGGCACACCAACCAAGGAGAAGTATCGTCGTATGTCCCTTGCCAGCACAGGTCAGTTACAGAGCTACTACCTCTGTTTACTCCTAGCGACGCCTGTTGGCTACCTGGAAGCTTCCTTTGTTCTCTGCTGATGATCTGCTGGAGCCTACTCATTGAAACAGTCTCTAATCTAGTAATCTAGCCATACTGGATTATAAATCCATGCTTGTGTTTAGATATTGTTTAGATTTAACAGAGATCAGTTAATCAATATAATCAAGGTAGTGTCTTCCTCACTAGGGTGCACCCAGACAAGTCAGACAATAATAGGAGCCCCCTGGTGATTTTAAAAGAAAGATCATAAAATATTGATGGTATATAACACAAGTTTGTGCTTTAGGAGTTCACTTTTTATTCCAGGTTTCCCTACAGACCAGAGAAATGGGGACAAAGAGTTTGTTATCAGAAGAGCTGCCACAAACCGAGTCCTGAATGTGCTGCGTCACTGGGTCTCCAAACATTCGCAGGTGCAGTCCCCTTTTCTTTCTTTTTTCTTTTTCTTGTTTGGTTCTGTCTTTCTGTGCCCTCACAGGATAAAAAAACAACAACAAAAAAGCTCATAACACTTCAGTAATGACACTGTGGTTGTTCATTTGTGGATCCTCAGGACTTTGAGCTGAACACAGAGTTGAAGATGCGAGTAATTGGCTTCCTGGAGGAGGTGATGCATGACCCAGAGCTGCTTACACAGGAAAGAAAGGCAGCTGCCAACATTATCAGGTTGGTTTTCCGTTATCATTGCTTGATTGCTCTTACAGTCATGTATGACACAACTGTTTGTGAGCACCCAGTGGAAAAAAAAGCTTTCTGCAAGTGGATTTGTCAAGACAAAAACTTGTTTTCTGTAGTAACAACAGGAACCGGAGACACAATCCATCAGCCCAGAACTCGGCCTAAATTTTCAACTTTGTTTTACTGAGCGTCAGCCCCAGAAGTATTATCTGTTCCTCTGTGAAACACAGACTAGACTTTTAAATGGGTGCAACATCACAAAACAGGAGCTATCTAAAACACCTGTCCCTATAAAGTATTTGTGCAAAATATTATGAAGCCAAACTAAAAAGGAATAAAAACGAGAAATTAATAGCTCCTTAAGTGGGGTTTTTATATCAATGTTATAGAATTGTTTGGAAAAAAACATGTATCAAAGATCATATAACAGTTATGTCTTCTTTGGTGTAGAACTCTAACCCAGGAGGATCCTGGAGACAACCAGGTCACCCTCGAAGAGATCACACAAATGGTGAGAAAAGACCACAAAAAAAGCCTTTTCAGAATAAAACCCTTCTTTTTCTATACTTTAGTTGTGGTAATGCTTTTTTCTGCTTGTTGTTGTGGTCAGGCCATGGAGGACTCTAAGACTGAACCATTCGAGAGCCATTCAGCCTTGGAGATAGCTGAGCAACTCACACTGCTGGATCACCTGGTCTTCAAGGCCATCCCATATGAGTAAGTACACAGACATACAGTGCACACACATACAGTGCACACGCATACAGTCACACACTCAGGTGTGTATACAAGAACACAAACAAAGGTAAACAGATAAAAATTGTAGAGGTTAGAGTGGGAGGATAGAGAGAAGGACACACGTGAAATGTTGAAATATCTTTTCGCGTGATGTGTTTGTTCATTCTGTGTAAACATTTTGTTTTGTACAGGGAGTTCTTCGGTCAGGGCTGGATGAAGAACGACAAGAATGAGAGAACTCCATACATAATGACAACTACCAAGCATTTTAATGATGTAAGTATTAATCTAAAGATATTTAGATAGATATCTTAGGGCAAGATACGGAACATTTGTAGATATTATCAATGTGTATTTGTTTCTTTTCTTGCTAGATCAGTAACAAGATTGCCACAGAGATCCTGCAATGGGATGATGTCAACATGCGGGTGGCCGTGATTGAGAAATGGGTGGCAGTGGCCGACATCGGCCGCTGCCTCCACAACTACAATGCTGTGCTGGAGATCACATCGTCTCTCAATCGCAGCTCCATCTTTCGCCTCAAGAAGACCTGGCTCAAAGTTTCCAAGCAGGTATTAGAAATTTTTCATATGACCTTTCATAATTGGTGTGCCTCTGGAGGGTGAGCAGGTCATCTATTAATTGGAAGGTTGGTGGTACGATCCCTGGCTGCTTATTTATTCATTTATTTATTCATAATTTGATTATTGGTCGGCGTACCAAATATCCTTGGGCAAGATATTAACCCCAAGTTGCTCTCCCATGCATCCATCAGAGTATGAATGTGTATGACTGTTAGATAAAAAGTACTTACACAGAAAAAGGTAAGAAAAAAGCTGTGATTACCTCCATAGAATAAATATTTTAACTGACATTTTCTCTTGTTATATTTCCAATTGTCATGCTTATAGTACATTGAAGTACACAGGCACACAAATTCTGTTGGTTAAATAATATGCGAGTATAAATGATAGTCGTCAGCTAGAACGTCACAAGTCTGCTGCTTCCTGGTTCCAGTGTTGTGAGGGGGGAAAATTGTGCCCTGGGAATAACAATTATTGGTTGGAGAAGGAGAGTAAGGCACGAGTATAGGGCATGGCAATTTATTTATTCATTTATTTATCATAATTTGATTATTGGTGGGGGTTTTTTTATGTGGGGCGAGTTGTAAATGTTTTAAACTAGTGGTATCTTCTAGAGTCCTGAGTGTAAAAGCAGAATGGTTCAGTCCAATTAGTGGAATATTCTGTGAGGTTATTTAAATCTGTCTGTTCCATTCGGTCAAAAAGGCTGTAGGATGGTGATGTGGAAGGTGTTTTGAATGACAGTTTGCATACTCCTGAAAGGTCATCTTGACTCTTTGGTTCTTGCGTTGGATGTCTTCCTCCATGGTCGCTCGACCAAGCTGACACAAGCCATTTACCATAAATAAAATAAAACATCCTAATTAGTCAGAGATGCATAGAGCGATACTTAACATGTACACAGTTCATGAATGCAATCAGCATTTCTAGCAGCTTCAGTATGTTGCCTTGATGAAACAAGGACTTTTTTTTAAGTTGAACAAAATGAATGAAAGTCAGGATGCTCTAAGAGAGTCTACTAATGGTAATTTCAAACAATCCTGTCATTGTCTTCTCCAGTTAATAAAGATTCCGATTAAATTTCGAGTTTGTGACAGTAACATTTTTCCCCTGATCTATGTTCTAGACAAAGACTGTGATTGACAAGTTACAGAAGCTGGTGTCATCAGAAGGCAGATTCAAAAACCTGAGAGAAGCTCTGAAGAAGTAAGTAAACCAACTTTTTACTTTTTTAAAAACGTTTTGTGTTAACTGGCTCTCTGACCTGCCTGGTGTCTTCAGCTGTGACCCCCCATGTGTCCCCTACCTGGGAATGTACCTGACTGACTTGGCCTTCATTGAGGAGGGAACACCCAACTACACTGAAGACAACCTTGTCAACTTCTCCAAGATGAGAATGGTACAGAACATCTAACTTTAACCTTGTGCTGTTGTGTAAGGTGTTTTTCACATGCGTGTGATTCATCTATTTATTCTTCATGGTTGGACACGTTTGACTTTTATGTGATTTTCTGTCATTTTCTGCAGATATCTCACATTATCAGAGAGATACGACAATTTCAGCAAACAGCTTACAAGATTGATTATCAACCAAAGGTGAAGTTACTGTTCATTTTCATTGTTTTGCAGCTTTCTATTTCTTGTCTGGATTTGTCAAGTATTGCTCTATGAGGCGTGCTCAAAACGTTCTAGGAACTGGCTGTTGCCAGACCATTTTCTTCGTACAATGCTTCTGTGCCTTTAGCTCTGCTGCTGTTTTTAGATCGTTTCCTGGAAGTCCTGTTTCAGTCTAACTCAAATTTTGTGTGGAGAACCATCACTGGTGATGAGACCTTTTTTTTTTTTATTCACATGGTTGTGCAGTGTGAAGTCATGCCCTAAGGTGAGACTGTCAACTGAGAGTATTGCTGTAACTTCAGGAGGAGTCTGAGGGAGAACGCTGAGTGGAAACAAGTTGTGCAACAAGTTTTTTATTACTTCTTGACTGATATGGAAATCAAGTTGAAGGATCACTATTTTCTCAAGATCCAGCTAGTTTTAGAGAAACACGAGTGCAAGAAAGACAAACTGGACTTTCAGGCAATGATCTATGAGCAGCTTTGCTGAAATTCTGCAACTTTCGGATTAGCCGAAGTTTATTCATAGTCAGAAAGTTTTCCTTTGGTCTTATTTAATTTTTTTTGCCTTTTAATTAATGTGTCAAGTTGAAAAAAACTTATCAAAACTAGAAACTTTCTTCCTTTCAACGAGCTGATGTTCCAGCCAATGTTCTGTGTAATCATTACTACACCAATTCAGACAAAGCCTCATGACTGCATGTTTTTCCAAACTGTTCAAACAGCAGTCATCTTCTTGCTCTGTGGGCAGCTGTGCGTACCATCTACTATCATGATGAGTCCGATCTGATTTGGCCATCTTACACGTGCCTTTCAACTGAAAATAAGATAAAACGATGAAAATTAGTGAAACCTGTACACTTGCAGACACATTTTAGTGAATCCTAAGAATGCAACATTTATAATAGAAAGTGACTATAGCCTGGATTTGTGCCACAGTAACCAGCGTACTTTCTGACCAGTGCAGCTATTGTTTTAAAAGAACTCGCTCTCACACAACATTTCCTACTTTAAATGTGTAAAGAAAAATGTGTAAAGAAAAGGAAACCTTGGATAAACTGTGAATAACCCGCCCTCTCTGTGTCTTCCTTATTATTATTTTTTTTTTTAGGTGACAAAGTACTTGCTCGACCGCAGTAATGTGCTGGATGAGGAGAGCCTGTATGAAGCATCCCTGAGAATCGAGCCCAAAACTTCATCATGAAGATGATCTCTCTCACTCTGCTTTCATATTGAGTGTACATAAACAATATATCAAAATGTATATTTACTATTATTTGTATTAGACAGAGTAGGCAGTGCCCTTTTAGTATATACTCCCCACGGACTCGTGTATATTCGTTATTAGAGACTGAGTGTAAGTCCAGAGAGGTTTATTTCTATAGTTACAGAGTATTTATATGTTATTTATTGTCTTAAATATCATGTTAACATTAAGTTATTTTTTAAATTCGTTTAGCCATATCCTAAAGGGAACGTGCACCACCAAATGGTTCTCATTCGCAAGAAACGTTCACATTTACCACATAAAGATTAACTCCCCCAAATCAAGAGAGAACCGAACACAACTGGAGTTATTTTTAAACAAGTTTCCATATAAATCTGTGTGATTCTTGAGGATTTTATTGTTTGATTTGAACTGAACAAGGCTGATAACAATATTTGCAATGATCACGAGGGACTTGCTGAATGTAAATATATTAAAATGCTACTGCAACAAAATTCAGGCAAGTAATAATATCAAAAATAGGATTTGATCTTATGAAAATCTTAATGATTAAAACCATCAGACTATCAAATCTGGATAACATTTTTCCTCTTTCAGTCCATCTTGTCCCACCTTAGAGAGGGAGGAAAAGTGAGACCGCTGCAGCGGCTGAAGCTGAATCATGTGCTCTGATGTTTTTATGTAGCCGCAGAGTAACAAGAGATTTGAAAGTGCTGGAGTCAACCTGACACCTGCCGATTCGCTGATAAGCTTGTTTGTTTCTTTGTTTGGAGAGATGGGTTTTTATGCTTTGCTTACTATCACATAATTCCCCTGGTGGGCAACATGATGTATATACAGTATAAGCACCAGGCAATGTATGTAGCAGATGTAACCAAGATTGAGCCACTTCAGGAAGTTAAATTCCCAGCTTTTACACTCAGACAGTGATAGCATAGTTGTTATGGTTAATCCTCTTTGGCCAGTGCATTATGGTTTTGCCTTAATCATGAAATGGATTATATTCCACAAAAGTATGTAAACTATTTTGTTCTACGATTTGCCGATAAAGCAGAAATATTTACTGTGTACAGTACTGTGTACAGGCAGTCTGATGCATTTCCTAACGTGCAATGTGTTAAAAAAAAAAAACATATCCCTCGAAATGTGTTATCCTTATGATCGTTCAACTCTGTAATAACTTTTCTGTGTATGATACTTTAAAACAAATGTTGAAAACAACTTATAAGTGTAACACATTCTGTATCCTGTCTATTCCAATGTGTTAGCAGGAACTATACAGTAGTAATATTGTGCTTCTTCTTGAAATATTTATATGTATTTTTTACAGGCTTTGTATAGAAAAACATCTAAAGCTTAAGTGGCAGGCATGTACCACTTTGACGTGTTCAAATGGAATCTATACCTAGAACCGTATGTGTACTGTATTTAAACCCCACCCTTGCACATGAATCTTTACTCTCTAACAGGCACATCAAATGTTTGCAGTGAGCAATACCCAGTGATATGAGAATTATCTTTCAGTCTATTTCAAAAGCTTGAGTAGTATTTCCAGTTTTGTATAAAAGTGTATTCTTTCCTGATTACCTCTTGTTAATAAATCTATTCTTTCTCAGGGGGAGAAGTGTCTCACAGGCTGCACTGTTTGTTTTAACACTATGTTCTGAACTGGGTGCACTGGACCATAACCTTTACGACTGTTGCTTTGCTGGGGGAAATTCAAAGGGGGGTTTCAGTAGTAGGGGCTCTTAAGCAGTCATAAAAATAAGTCAAGTCATGTGATGCCCTTAAAGCTTGCTGTAATCTGCTGTGGAGAGTATGGCTCTGACTGTTGTGTGGTTTATTACTGCCATTTTTAGCTTCGTCCATTTATCACCTTTAATTTCAGTCAAAGGTAAGTGTTTGCCAGGTTCTCAGCAGTTTATTGTTGTTTATTTTAAAACTTGACATTTCTTTCAGCAGCAGCAGTTGCTAGAATTGAAATTCAGTTGCTTGAAATTGAAAAGGCAGAGAAAAGGGTGAAGCATTTTGTTAACAGTCCTTGGATCCTGTTAACAAAATGATCAGTAACATACTATAAAAGCAGTCATGCAGAAACCAACGTCTCCATTTTTTGTGGGATAAGTTTAATTTTGCTACTTTTCACTGAAGAGATGAAGCTAATACTATTTTCCATTTTTCTAAAAGGTTTATGAAAGCATATTTCATATGAGCACTCTAAATGTTTTGTGCTCAATTTATGTGAAATTACAGCTGTCGAATGAAAACGACAGTTTGCTGATGTGTTCATGAGGAATGGATAACGTGCTTAAAATTTGTACTTAGGCATAGTACTTGGTAACCAGATTTTAATTCTACTTGGGTAGTTGTGCATGATTCAGATTGTAGTTTTCCTGCTGGTCCTCAGTGTAGCCCAGTAAGTAGTTGATCCTCTAAAACCTGCTGTTTTAGACAGGGGATTTTTTTAAACAGCAGCTGGGTGGGGCCAGAGATATTTGCCTGAGATGATCATATTAGGGATTTCTGCTCTCGCTAACACAGAGATCATACAGATCCAATGATGCTAATGATTTGAATGATGTTCATGTAAGATTAGAAGAGTGTTGAGATGAGGATAAAGCCTAAGCTTTTGGCTCATAAGGGTTACTTGTACATACACCTCTGATGTTAATATTTCCAACAGCCTTTGTCTGTTAGAAATCAAGAAAAGCATAACAGGTCCATTTTATGTGTTACTTAATCCACTAAAATTTTTCTTTCCCATTAGAAGAATATGCTTTCAAGCAGTGGATTTCAGAGGTATGTGCATTTTTAAACTAATGAGAGTTTGACCTTTATATTCTGATGCTTTTGGGGGGGGGGGGGGGGGGGGTTTGTATATAGTTAAACATAGTTAAAATTTTCTTTCCTTTGTTTCATTATGTCTGTTTTTATGTGGGGGTTTTGTGCAGCACAACAAAGTTTATGGCACTGAGGAATATCACCACAGACTCCATGTGTTCACTCAAAATAAGAGGACAGTTGATCAGCACAATGCTGGGAATCACTCCTTCACAAGTACAGTATAGTTCTGCTCCAATTTCTGCCTTAAAATACGCAATATACACTCACTGGATATTTTATTGGGTACACTTTACTAGTACCAGGTTGGATCTCCTTTGGCCTTCAGAACAACATTCGTTCTTGTTGCCATAGATTCAACAAAATGCTGCAAATGTTCCTCAAAGAATGAAGAACAAATAAATAAAAACATTTACTGCTATAGAATGTTATAAAAATTATCATCCAGTTCTCACCCTGCTCTTCATGTTTTAATCTAGTGGGTCTGAACCAATTCTCAGACATGACATTTGAGGAATTCAAGAAATTCTACCTTTTCACGCAACCTTCGGTAAATTACCTAATTTTATAACACTTCACACAACAGGTGCTTTTGTACAGAGTTTGTCTTTTATTTCCTTTAAAATCTTTTGATTTTTCGCATCTTTTAGACTTGCTCAGTCACTAAAGGCAGTCATGTCAAAAGGACAGGTCCTTATCCTGAGTTTGTAGACTGGAGGATGAAGGGCGACTTTGTGACTCCTGTGAAGAATCAGGTATCCTGATACGTTCTATAGCTCTTAAAGCCTTTATAGCCATATTCTCCTTTTGTTAAAGAAATATTGTGCAAAGTACAATATTTACAAAGTCGTACAAAGCCTGTATTTTATCATGCTTTCTTTGAGTTGCATTGAAGCACAAACCATGCTTTACTAAAAACATTATGTCTTGTGTTTAATCTCCAGAAATATTTTGCTAAACCTTAAACATGTAGCACCTTAAAGTGATAAGTGAGAAACAAATAAAGATATATGTTTTCTACATGTGCAAATTTTTTTAAACAACATACCTCAGTCACAACCTCTGAGAGAATATATTCTGTAATATATGATATTATTAAATATTCCAAATAGAGAGTTTGATTTACAGATGGTTCCTTCTGTTTTCATTTACATTTTACAGCACCAAAAATTATCATGGTAAGCATTTAAATATTTGTGAAGTGCCTCTTTAACATAACTGCATTATCAGTTGCTTGAGTTGTGTCGTGTTTGTATCTTTAGGGTTTTTGTGGCAGCTGTTGGACCTTCTCCACCACTGGCTGTCTGGAGTCAGTGAATGCTATTGCTACTGGGAAACTAATACAATTGGTAAGAGTTTAGTATTATACACAAATATAGCTGGCAGAAGAAAAGTATCCACTCTTTCTGAGTATATATGATGAATGCTCTTTATTTATCTCTGTTTTAGTCGGAGCAGCAGCTGCTGGACTGTTCCAGAAATTTTAGCAACTATGGATGCTTTGGGTAGGAATCATGTTTGTCTGGCCTGTAACTATAACATGTGGGACATTTTATGTTATAGAAACAGCATAATAATGTAAGTATAGAATTTCAACCAATCAAAAGCTGTGTGGTTTATTGCAGTGGGCTCCCCAGTCAGGCATTCGAGTACATCAAATACAGCAAAGGTCTCATGAGAGAGGAGGATTATCCCTACAAAGCCTTTGTATTATTTTTGAGAGTAAAATCTTCATTTATTTATATTTTACATATGATAAAATATACAATAAAAAAAGTTTAATCTTTCCTGTTTTAGGAGGGAAAATGCCATTTTGAGCCTTCACTTGCGGCTGCGTTTGTCCGAGATGTTGTCAATATAACGAGTGTGAGTGTGTGAACAAATAAAATTGCACTGTGGATGAAATTGTACAATAAATGTGCCTTTGCATATGCTGGTTAACAAAATAACAGATCAATACAGTAAAATGTGTCTTTGTTGTTACTTGTTGGGGGAAATAGAGTAACTGTTTTAAATAATCTGAAGCAGTTTGTCTGAAGCATGTTTTCTGGAAGTTTAATTTGTACTATTAAAAAAAGCAACTGTTTTATAGTAAATAGGGAACTCCTCATACATCGACCTGCTCAGGTACATGTTATAATTTGTGTATGCCCATTCACAGTATGATGAAAAGGCCATGGTCGATGCAGTGGCCCGGCTCAACCCTGTCACCTTTGGCTTTGACGTTACAGCTGATTTTAAGCACTACAAAGAAGGTGTTTACTCCAGGTGAGATCAGGACCTTGATAACTCAACAAGCGCTTATGCACATACTACTATTCAAGAAGTAGAGCTGGTCTGGGATTTTAAGAGCAGACCAGAATATACTAGCCCCACTTTGTTTCTGTTACTTATACACTAATTTAGACAGACAAACAACATATTTTTACTATTTGGATAAAATCATTTGCAAAGAAGTATAAAACAATTGTTTTTAAGCCTCTGAAAACTACAAATGGGGGACTGTGTATAAAGAAGTGTCTCTATGATGACTGTCATAGTACTAGCTTGAAAAGATTAAAATATTTTATATGTTATGCATATAAGTCAGCTACACCACATATTTTGCAAATGTAGGCTGTAATATAATATTGAAAGAGACAATCTGCCCACTCAACCTTCAAAAGACATGTGCTCTATTGATCTAGTTTTGTCTATTTAGCACCCAGTGTAAGAACACAACAGACAAAGTGAATCATGCAGTCCTGGCGGTGGGGTATGGCACTGAGAAGAACGACGTGCCGTATTGGATTGTGAAGAACTCTTGGGGCACAGCCTGGGGAAAGGATGGGTAAATATAGTCTGTGTGTATCCGAGCTTTATGACTTGTAACAGCTTGCAAGAATTGCTGATATCTCTCCTTTTTATTTCATCAGATATTTTTTGATTGAGCGTGGAAAAAACATGTGTGGACTGGCTGCCTGCTCTTCTTACCCGCTACCTTAAGCATCTGAATAAAAGGGCAACAAAGTGGAAACTCTTGAGCATGTGTGTATCGAAATGTATTTTATTCAGCCTAAAGGCCTGATGTCAACTTAGGGTTTCTAACATGTTTTCTGGAAGTTTAATTTCTAAACACCTTATTATGTTTTTTTTATTAAAACTGAGACATTAAAATTTTGAGTGCTCCATGGAAACAATACAGGCCACATATTTCAACTCAAGACCCTGCAGGCCTTTGCAAATTACATGCCAAACTAAACAAATAAAGATTACATGTTGATTTTACAGCAGCATTTATTTTTATGCACCATTGTTGATTATAGAACATTTGTTGAGAATCTTATGAGGCCCAAAATCAGGACAATTAATCATATTTTAGGTTTTTGATTATCTATTTAATCTATTTCTGTATACTTTGCAAATAAAAAAGTTAATGTAATGTGTGTTTCTCTCATATATATATATAGATTTTCTGTTTTATCCACTGACAAACGTTGGCAGTTTGTTTGTTAAACGTTAACCAATTTGTGAATAAATAACCATGACTTTCCTCTCACTGCTATTCCCCTATCCTGCCATAAGATGGCGACATCATCCCAGCAGAAGCTGAGGCCAGCTTGGTTGTTGGCGGGAGGGACCTAAACCTTTCTTCTCGTGACGTAAAAATATAAACCAATCAGGTGCCAGGATTCTGTTTCACAACAGAAGGGGAGGACCAGTTACAAAACATTTGCGGCATGTGGCGCCAATTGCGCCCCCTTGTAATTATCATGACCGTAATAGTTGTCACTTGTGAGGTGCTCACGTCTCGCTTCTCTCAAACAAATACTCGTACCTGTCGTCGTAAATGAACCAAAATGGCGACTCTCCGAACAAAGCGCGAAGCTGTTGTGCTTGTGAAGGTACAGTAGTTTTGTTTTAATGTGGTTTCCTGTTTTTAAACTTATCCTCCCTGTTTTAGGCAGCGACCTCATAGCATTAGCATCAAGAAGCACAGTTTTAAGTGGAGGTGTGTTGTGAGTTCGATAAATCTTCGGTGAGAAAGTTGAATGAGTGCCTTAATGTCTCTGACTAAAATGTTAACGAGGGACACCTTGTAGGAAATGACCCCTGAGAATCTCGAGGCGACAGTGCGACGATCATCTAGAAACGGTTTTGCACCTAAGCGCCTCCAGTACTCTCCCGAACATGAAACTCCCAAGAAAAAAAGGGTGAGAGCTCGTTCACAGTGATGGGGTCGAACAGTCATTTTAAAACTTGACGATTTGTTAATTCTGTCGTAATTTCTTGATAGAAAACAAAAGCTGTCGCTGAAAATGGTAGTCAGAATAAGCAACCAAAAGATGAGGAGGGTGCTGAAAACAGTGACGTGGAGCATGCACCTGTGAGTATGGAAACTTGGCACAGTTTGAATTCGACTTTGTGACTGACAGAAAGGTGTCTGTGCAGGTTCTCAGTCATCCAGCTCATGGTAGTTTAAGGAACTTCTAATGACTTGAAATCGGCAATTTTCTTGCAGTGTGTCAGTGCTGTATCTTTGTGTAACAGGAAGGGTATGGGAGACTTTCTGCCTATGAACTGGAGCGCCTGGAGAACATCAGACAGAACCAAGCTTTTCTGTCTTCTATCAACTTATTCCAGGTATATTATTGACTAAATCTGCCCTTTATCATCTGCATTGCAAATCTTTCATGGACCTAAACCTATCACTATCAGCACCATCAACATAAAGTTTAAATTCGACCAGCAACAGTAGATATTTAGACCAGCTACAAGCCATATTTACTGGTGTGATTAACCCAGGTAGACTGAGTGAGAAATAAATCCTTATGAAAAGGACCATATCTGTGATTCTGTCATTTGTCTGGATTATCAGAGTATCAATTATTGTTTTCTTTTGTTTAAAGGCCACTGAGGAGTTCAAGCAGCTGACTCGACCAAAGCCATCACAGAGAGGTCTCACACGGTACAGTCGGAGTAATCAGGCATCGTGATACTGTGGAAAACCACAGTGGTGCAGAAATTATGAGAACAACATGTTTTTTCCCCTCCCATGTATTCTGTGGAACATCACAGTGCTCCTATAATATACTTTGTATTTGTTTTTGAGACTGAACTTTTTGAAGCTCAGGAAATAAGACTAGACTTGTCAACTCAACGTCCTTAGGTACAAGAAAAAAGTAACTTTTATGAAAGTTTTATGTTTGGAAAAACGGTTTGAATTCATCCTGACCCTGTGTCATGTTAAAATAGGAAACATATCTTTTTGGGCCTCCTGTAATGTTAAATTTCTTTGATTGCAGGGCACATGCTGCTGTAAAAGAAGTCGTGCCACCTCGCAAATCACTGCGACTCCAAAAAAAAGAAGCAGAGATCCTGGAGCTTCCTCCTGAACCGAGAGGGACACTTATTTATGAACAGGTGCCAACATATAGTCTAATAATGCATCTGTAATGTGTCAGTTCACACAGCTCCACTGCTGCATCTTAAGTGTCTTTAGCTTTTTTTTTTTTCTCGTTCTTCCTCTCTGGGTATGTTACTCATTATAGTTGTTTACTTGCTTTCAAGTCTTCACCAGCAAAGAAGCCCTCTGGCCCTTTGCCCATGGATCCAGTGAATGTGGAAGAAGGAAGCAAGCTGCCTCCACAACTTCTTGAGCTCTGTTCTGAGGTAAGAGTCAGCTTTCTATGATATTTTCCCTTTTTTTTCCTATACAATATTTATTTACAATCTCACTCAGTTTAACATGTTGCCCCCTTCTTTCCTACTTAAATGTGAATACTTTATACTGCCCATATTAGCCACAAGCATAATTTCTTATGCATATCCACTGTAGTAACTGTTCTTATTCGATTGGGAAGTCATGAAAATGCTTTTCTTTTCACAGGATGTAAAAGTAGATAAAAAGATACAGCTTGACCTAAAAGGGTAAGATTTAATATTTTTATTTGGATGTAAGATTACTGCACAGTTTACAAAAAGTGACTCTTGATGTACTGAGGGTCAGATGTTTTGGAAGAACCTGAGAAACAGATGAACAAACAAGTGCACTGATGTCTGAACACAGGTACCGTTCGTCTCTGAAGAATATGACGGTAAATGAGGACAAAGTGGCCAAAGTGGTGAAGGATCGCATCTTCTCTGCAACCTTCCACCCCTGCACCAGCAGCCTGTTGCTGGCTGCGGGCGACAAGTGGGGGAAAGTGGGACTCTGGAAGTTGGTGAGTTTTCTTTGCCTTAACTATGCATTAGTTCTTGACCACTAGATGGTAGAAAGTGTCTCAACAGTAAAGCTTCATGTCAGGCTGCAAAAATTCACAAGTGTTCTCCTCAGGCTAATTGGCCTGCTTCATGTTTGAATTCAGGTTTGTTTTTTGGGTTTTTTCGCTCTGAAAATCTTTATTTATTTTAAATGAATTCCAACCACTGATTTACTACTGCATGTGTATGCTCTTCTAGGGTGGTGACTGGGGTGAGGATGGTGTCCTGCTCTTTGAGCCCCACACCCGTCCAGTGGGCTGCATGGCATTCTCCAAGTCTCATCCCACACAACTGCTGAGCCTCAGCTACGATGGATCCCTTCGCTGCATGGACGTAGAGAAGGCTGTTTTTGATGATGTAAGATACCTTCATTAGTTTAGTTCAATCTGGTTACGTTGTGATCCACGAATAAAAAAGGTTGTCCGTTTTCTAGGTGTATGATATTGAAGATGGCCTGAAAACGTTTGACTTCATGTCACATGACTGTTCGACACTAGTGGTCGGGAACTGGTATGGAGAGGTTGCCATTGTTGACAGGCGCACCCCAGGGTGAGATAATGACATAGTCTTAAAGTAATGAAAGTAGTACATTTTCTTTTCTTTTAAACAACTTTAATGTTGCACTCAAACATTTTTATAAGTATGTTATTTCATCTGCAGAAACTCCCATGAATCCCTCCACACACTGGACCCCAAGACATTGCGTTGTGTTAACGTCCACCCTTTACAGAAGCAGTACTTTGTGGTGGCTGAAAGCAAGTATGGGCTTTTTAAATTTTTTATAATGTTTACACATCTCTTATGTGAATCTGTCTTTAAATTTTAAGTGTATGCTTTGTTTTTTTTTTTCTTTGTTTTTTTGTGTGTGTGTGTGGGTTTTTTTTGGCAGGGTAGTTAGTATTTATGACAGTCGAAATCTGAAGAAGACCAAAAGCCAGGCAGTGTCCCAGCTGCATGGCCACTCTTTAAGCATATCCAGTGCTTATTTCTCCCCTTGTACTGGAAACAGGGTTCTTACTTCCTGTATGGATAACAATATAAGGTGAAGCTGATGGATCACTGACATGCTGTATATGCTTAATTTTTTTTCAGTTCCAACACAATGTCCTTTTTTCTTTATTTATTTTAACAGGATATATGACACATCTACACTGACTACTAAATCTCCCTTGCTGACAACCATCAGGTACATCCACTAAATTGAACTTTAAACTTTTCCTGTTCTTTTAAGTCATCTCTGTGTTAATAACTGTGTACTTTCAACATGCCTTCTCAATCTAAATTGGCAGACATGACATGCAAACAGGTCGCTGGCTGACCAAACTATCAGCTGCGTGGGACCCCAAACTGGAAGACTGCTTCGTGGTGGGGAGCATGATGAAGCCTAGGAGGGTGCAGGTGTTCCATGAAAGCGGTCAACTCCAACATTCCTTCATGGACAGTGAGAATCTCAGCACAGTCCTCTCTGTCACTGCTTTCCATCCTACAAGGAATGCCTTGCTGGGTGGAAATGCGTCGGGACGCCTTCACGTCTTTTCTGACTAAATTGAAGACCAAAAAAATGTCTGATCAGCCGGTCTTGGTTCGGTTCATCAAGGTAGCAGGGACACAGTTTGGTAACAATCTGGATTTTCAGCCTATCAACTTCTAACTAGACAAGTCTTCCAATATAGCATCTTCATTCTGTATCTCACTAGAGCTTTAAATACATTACTATTCTTATACTAAAGCAAAGTAACACACCTGAAGCAGTGAAATGAATCATATCAAATTGTGAGTCATATTCTTAGACATGTTGCAGTGAGGCAATGCAGGATCATTAGCAAAGTAGCAGAATTTTCTTCCTCACTGCTCACAAAATACACATTTATAGCTACATTAGATTTAAACAAAGGGATTATCTTGTGCTTCCTCTCATTTTACACCTTATAATATTTAGATTTGTTCCAGTTAAAACTTTCATGCCAACTGAAATTTGGAATGGAACTGGATGTGGTCTTCTACTGTTGTATCCACTTTGACTCAACATGCTGTGTTGCACTGTTTAATGTGTTGTTTTAAGTTGCTGTTGTCAGTTTAAAGCAGCTTGGCTCTTCTCAGTTTTACTGTTAATTTTTCCCCATCCAGACATTATACTGCACACTGGATGTCTGCCACATGATTGTCTCACTAAATCTTTGCATTAATCTTATTCAGTAAAGTGTAGGAAACAAATGTATTCTTTTCTCCAACCTACTGTAAGTTGATGCTTCAGTTCATGAAGACTGAATGAGCTCAACTTCTCAAATGACATGAAGCCTTAACTCCAGGATAAGCCTGTTTTGAACCCACTCCTGTGTTTGCAATTGTGTCCTTGGTGGATGTCAGACACATTTTCCTCATATGGCTGCCTTTTTTTTTTTCTTCTTCTTCTTTCACTTATTCTACCCAGTGTTTCTTAAAACTGTCAGACTTGCAAAGAAGCATGCACACAGCAGGGTGCTGCCGCTGCAAGACCTTAATTGTTTTTCTTTTCCATGGGCAGTATTCAGAGAGTAGTCATACAAGCTCAGTTTAAAGCTTGTGTGGCTGCTCTCTGGCACATGTAGACCTGCGTTCTATTAGTGCCTCCTGACTGTTTTTAGTGTCTTCAAATATCCATTTTCTCCTCTGAAACCTTTTACTCTGACAGATTTATCATGTGTGTCATGTTTATTTGGCAGGGTAACGACTAACCAACTGTTCATCTATTGTTGTTGACAGGTACACTTCCATGATCACAACCAGTTTTGACACAACTAGTGACAGAGAAACTTAATGTCATATATTGCCACAAGTTACAGTAGGTCAGTGTGTAGACTGGTTTATTTTGATATTTGGAGTTTATTTGGATTTTCTTTAACATAAGAGTCCAATTCGAAAAATTCATGGTTTATTATTTTATGTAAGGTTTATGTGATGTAAATGTCATTTCTGCACTGAGTCTCTCTGTCAGTGAAAGTGCTTTTGGAAATGCCTGTTATGTGTTAATTTCCTTTGTTTTCTCATTTGTAAAGTAAACATAATAAATAGATATTTTATTACAAAATACTGTACACATGAATGCTGTGAATCTCACCAGTAGTGACAGCATCATTATCACCTGAAGCTGGTAAAATAAGGTGTGCATGTGTGAGAATGAGAGAGGATTGACCACACTTTACTGTTTTCAAGCAGGGATGCAATGAAAAACTCCACATGGTGCTGATCTGGGTTGCACTGTTCACTGAATTTCACACTAAATGCTTTTATTTACTGCTTCTGTGACTTCAGAATTGAACTTGTAGCCAGACTAGCTCCCAGTTGTCAAGAATAGATGATATTTATTCATAAATAGATTACACGAGTCCTCCTTCAGTGATTGGAAATAAGCAGTCTTGTTTGGAGGTAATAAATGCAGGACACATGCTTACAGAGACATTTCCATGTGCAGGGCCATGGTACAGGAAGGAAGCTTACAGTAAGGCCATGTCTGAGGCCTTGTTTACATCATTCATTAAACTGAAAACAAGAGTTGCTTATTAGTGGAACTTTTACCCCTTGGTCACCGTGCCAGTGAACTACATTGCACAAGGAAAGGTTCAGGCAGTTTAAAAATGCTACTAATGCTGTTTAAATTATTTAAAAATATACCTGTTTTCTTCCATTGGAAATCTTGACCATGCCGCCAGGTGTTAAGTTGTTTCTGCCAAGTAAACCTGTATGTGATACATTTATAAACTCAGTCAAAAATTAGTCTAAGATAGACAACCAAACACGATTTACATGAAAAGATTTTTTTGGAGAAGTTTCTGTATCGCAGAGAGCGGTCTACCACTGCTGGTACACGCATACATCTGCAAACCGTTTCACCTTTTGAGGGGATTTAAAACAGTTTGTGTGACTCAGACAAACATTTTGTAGTTTACGGTTATTACATCTGACATTTATTGCTCCGATTGCTTTAGTTGTAGATTTTTCGACATAAAGGTGAGTAAAAAGCTAAATGTTCTCCTTTACTAGCCGTAGTTTTCAATACACAATTGCCTCGCATCAATCAAAAACCACAGAACACCATTTAAATTAACCTCCTAAGACCCGAACTCTTTCGCATTTTTAATTTCGCTTTGCTATTTGGGCTGATTGGGACCCGATGAATGTAAAAACAAAGAATTACATGCTTTTTTTTTTTTTACCTCATTTTTGTTTCTGAGAAAAATGAGGTCCACATATTAGGACATTCACTTTAAATTTCGCTAGAACAGTGGCAGTATCGTGTCCTCGTATGTTGATATCAGACCCTTGTAGAGGAAAATTTAGTATTTTGTCTACACAACCCAAAATGTGATGTCCACATACGTGGACGCTGGGTCCTAGGAGGTTAAATAAGTCAAGTCTGAAAACAACCCCAAAATCTATTTTTGTGTTTTTGTTTTTTTAAATTAAAATATAAATATTTCATTAGATGCTTATGTTGTTCTCTAAACTTTGTGGTAAAAGGGGAAAACACTGGTGCTAATACTTCTGTTTTTTTCACTCTGGGTACAAAAATAAAACCAGCATTTAAAGCTCCACATTGAACGCTACAGCAACTCTCAAAGCAATCATTCTTGTGTTAACTTTGAATAAGATTTGAACACATCAACTTTCTAAATCACCTACAGGAACCTGCAAAACTGAAATCCTTTTTTGCATACATAATTCATGCTTAATTTTTTTTTTTTTTGTATGACATATGTCTATTCAGCATGTTGTACCATACCAGGTGCGATCCAAAAATTCTGCAACTCTGCCAAAAAAAAAAAAAAAACAGTGTATAAACCATACCTGATAGAAATTAGGTCACTTTGTTTGATAATTACATTAAGTTTGGGCGGTGAGATGTAATTTCATGCATTTATTTCTTACAATTTAAGTCCAAAGATATTGACAGATTTCTTTCATTTCTTACAGCAGCATTTCTTTATCATGCAGAAAAACTGAAACACATTGTTGAAATTTCACTTTCTTCTGATATTGAGATATCGCAGGGATTAAGGGTTAAGGTAAACTTCTTTACACGTGTGTGTGGTTGTGACAAATAATACTTTGAAATGAAAATGAGCAATGGCTATGTTTTTAGGGTTTGTTTTCTTTCATTGCCAATTATCAAAATAATAATTCAAATTCAAACTAATAATTAAAATAGACTTTTTTCAGTTTGAATAATTTGCCCAAACAGAGGTTGGACTCTAGGCTTTTACATGGAAGTAGTTTTTTAAAATTTTTATTTCTTGTTAACAAATTTCTAAACGTTTTAATACAATAAAAACATGGTATTAATGTTAAAAATACAAGGTTTATTTGATATATTTATATTCATATAAATCCCCAAGCATGTGGTATCAGTTATTAATGTTGATAATCCATAGCTAACAGGCTGTGTCATGTTCATCATAAGGTCTGAATATGTTTTGCAGCTCCACAGAGATATTTTATTAGGGGCAATAAAACCCTTCACAGGGATTGATTGAATTTCATTTTTAGAATCTATGAACTTTTCAGGGAGACAAAATTGGGAAGGCATGCATGGATCTCTGGCTGTTGCCACAGCTGAGGTGGTTTGCTTCAAATGTGCTTCCTTTAAAGCTTCAGGGCATTAAGGGACAACCCGGTGTCGACCCTGGGGGAATTATTCAGTGTGCAACTTCATGAAAAATAGACTGGTCAGCTCCTGAACTGTTGTGGCGCCTGCAGGTTTGAACACTGTTGACTGTTTGGTCTTTGAGTTGCGATTCTCATCTCCAGTGATGAAAGTCAACATGATGGTTGGGTGAAAACAGAAAGTTCATCTTAGCTCTCTGCGTGAGTTTGAGGTCCATGATGACATTGCCCACAGGTAAGTGCAAGTGGTCAGACACCACTTCCAGGGAGCATTCTCAAAATGTCAACAGCACTGAAAGACGTTCAGATGTGTGCAACATGTGACCTAAGCCAAGCTAATATCAGGTATGATTTTTTGCTTTTTTATGGGCAGAGCCACAAAATCTTTTGATTGCTCCTTGTATACACACAGCATCCTAAGCACTTGTAGGCTTGTTGAAAGGGCAAATACTTTTAGAGTGAAAACTGACCTCATAGTTTGAATTGATTCTGTTGCTCTGGGCTGTAAAGACACACTGTAGGCTAACCTGTGAAATACAAGAAATAAGGCCGGAGAAGGACAGCAGACTATTTTGCCATCTGTTGACACAAACTGACAGAAGTATGGGACAACAGCGGTTTCTTTGGTTGGTGTTGATGAAGGTTGCAGAACGACGTAAACATGACTTATCTTAGGCTCATTTGTGAGTGCAGGGCTGAAAACCATAGATCCACTGCAACAAAAACAAACGAAAAACAGCTTCAAGTACATTAAAAGTCACTGTGAGGAACTGTCAGTGCGTTAACAAGATGGTACAAAAATGATTTAAATATATTCAGCCATTACACATAAATGCATAACTTTTTTTAACAGAGCAGAGCTAAACAAAGGTGAAGGACAGTCACTCAACATGGGTCTTCAACTAAAAACAAACTCTTAACTATTTACTGTTGGAAAATTGCACTAATATTTGCACTTTACAAAGGTAAAACAAAGTCAAATTTCCCTTGATAGAAAGGATCTGCTTTTTTATATTAACAGTATTGCACATCAAGATGAACTACTCCTACAGATTGCAGTAGTCAAAGAACTGACCAGACACTTGACTACCATTATAGCGCTAGCTCACATAGTCCCATCACCTTTATAACTACTGTAAAAGTAACTACAGCAAAGTGACAACTGTTCCTCACGCACAGAAGTTCATTGTAGTTATTAGAGTTATTTGGCTGCTATTTCTTAAACAGTAAACCTATAAACTCCATTACTTATTTATATCCTTAAAAAGGCTTAATTTCTAGTCATTGGATGATGAAACTTTAACAGTTCCCTAGTGTCTGGACAAAAACTGTCAGCAGATGTTTGGCCGCTAATAAAGTCTTCTGTCAGGGCAGCACCATCACACACCCGTGTCACAAAGCTACTACAACTAGTCGTTTAGCAGTGTTTTTAAATTGAATGTTTCAGATCTGGGATTGTAAAGTACATCTGGAGAAATGTGTAACGTCTATTTGCATCTGCCTAAGAATCGTATAAAACTATAATATTTGCAAACACGTTTGACTCAGGACTCATCTACATTCAGTAATGCTTATTCGTCAATTTCACGCTTTCTCTAAGCCCACCACCTGAAAACAGCAGCCATAATAACATTTAATCACCATGAATATTGTTGATTTGATATAAAAAACTGATGATATAGTCTGCCCTCCATTTTTAAATCTTTTAAATGTCTTAAACTCTCAGTTGCACCCCAACACCTCAGATCGTTTTGTATTACAGTGATGATACAACATATAAATTAATAAAAAAATAAAGGCAACTATTATCTGTGGTTGAAGAAGAGAACTCAGGCATACTTGATACAGTTTTCAAATTAAACCCAGCTCCTGTGATTTTGTGAAAAAATAAAATACCTTGATGACCTGAATTTCTAAAGTAACATTTCCTTTCCTCGTAGTGATGGTCAAACGTAATAAACAAGGCTCTTCAGGGGACAGTACGTGGCTTGTGACAGGATTATTCCTGGGAGAAGCTTAGTTGAAATCAGGAACAGAGCCATCCATTTCTCTCCTCTTGCCTTCTCTTCTGACCTGTCTGTTATCTGTATCCAATTTCCATGAGCGCAGGCCTTTGTTGAGTCATTTGGTCTGTTTTCACTTTGCCTCACTAACAAGGAAACCTCCCATCCATCGTAACTTACAGGCGAACCAGCGCCGCAGAGGGCAGAAGTATTCAAAGTGGAACTGCTGGAATTCAGGTGTCTTGCGGATGTCTCTTAAGAAGGCAATGTCCAGGTCCGACTCTGTCAGCATGATGAGAAGCAGCAGCAGGGCGAACAGAAGTCCAATGGTAACCAGGAAGAGACGCAACACGCTCAGGATAAACTTGTTGAGCTCCTCTACCTCGCTAGATGTTGCGGGCCTCCTCTTGACCATACGTTGTTCTCTCCTGCTGTGCCCAAATTCTGTGGCCTGCCCCTCTTTCGATGTCCCTGCCTCTGACTCCTCCTCGTCAATGCTGCAGGGGGCACCATTGAGGTGACGAGCCAAAGGCATCTCCATTCCATGTTCTGCCACGGGTGTAGGCAGCACGCTGTCAGAGGGGCTGTAGTTCTCATCTGAGATGACTGCTGACGTGCTTGCCTCACTGCCATCTACCGTCTGGCTCCTTGAAGGCATGAAGGAGTCGCCATGCGAAACTGAGCGCACCGGTGTGGAGTGAGCACTGTCTCGAAGGGACTCCAAACCTGACACAAACAGCAGGGAAAGACAGGAGTTCATAAGATTCAATAACCGGAAGGAAGTTTGGTGCTCCTTGCACCACTTAAAAAAGGGATTTTGTCTTAGATGCGGGATCCAGGACAATAACGAACTTTCATCTAAAAAGCACTAAACACTCTCATTAATACAGAGAAGACCCCCCCCCCCCCCCCCATAATCAGACAACCCTCTATGAGCAAGCAGTTGGTGACAGGAAAAACTCCCATTTAACAGAAAGAAACCTCTGGCAGAACGGGCTCTGGGAGGGGCAGCCATCTGCTGTGACTGGTTGGGGCGTGAAGGGAGGGAGACAGGACAAAAGTGACACTGTGGAAGAAAACCAAAGACTAATAAAACTAATAATTAAATGCAGAGATTGTGTGAAAGCACAAAGAGAATGAAAACAGATGAGTGGAGAAGAGTGAAGAACTAAGGGAGAAGAAATACTCTTCTAACAGGCCCATTGCAGCATAACTAAAGAAGGATTAAGGGTCACCTGATCCAGCCCTAACTAAATTAAACAATATTATAAAAGGAAAGCTTTAACCCTAATCTTAAACATAGAGAGGTTGTCTGTCCCCAATGCGTGGATGTAGATGGATCCACATGTATTATTTGGCGCAGATTTTGTGCGAGACACCGTTCCAGATGCAATCCTCCTATTTATCCAGCCTGGAAAACAGCACTTAAGAGTACAGTAGGATTTGTGTCTCCCTCTGGTCTTGAACTATGGATCTTTCATGTGTGAACCACTACCCCATAAAATAGACTGTAGATTGCAAACCTACTTGATTGTTAAGTCATCATTTTGTATTGTTTTTCTCTTCTGAAAGCAGGCGGTATTAAAATACCTAGAATCGAGGACTGACTTACAGACTATCCATCATGTTGTTTTTGCAGGCTGATCTGGTAATATTGGAAATAACAGCTTTACACATGTAGGTGCCATTGCATTGGATAGGCAGTTTTTATAGGTATGCAGCAATTAATAGTTGCTCATGAATATCCACATAACTAGTAGATGCCTGGAAAAGACATGCTTATTATGTCTGAAAGTTATAGATATAAAAGTGGATATAAAGAACCTGTCCCTTATAGCACATAAAAGAGGAGGTCTAAAGGGAAATTACGTTCATTTGTTCCTTATTAATTAGTTCTGAAGCAAAGTTTCCACAAGCCTCTGGAGCTTGGCTTGCTGAGCTGCCAGAATATTCTGGTACATTTGTGCTTTCTTTAACACTGTGCTGACATCTCTTATGCTAATATAGTCATAAGGGAAGCTGGATTTCTTTTTAATGGCTAGCTTTTCACAACTTATGCAGAAGAAAATTAGCCTTCACATCATATAATCTATGTCCAAGGAAATACAAATGGCAACTGTAACCCCAAAGCAAGCATGCAACATAAAACCGATGTCTTCTAGGAACTTACTCAGTTCTCATATTCTCACAGCTGCTTTTTGGAGGTTCATCACAGTGCAAACTTTCTATCTATCACATTAGATTTTAGCAATAGGTCTTACAGTCACTTAATACTGTAATGTTTTGAAATATAACCACAAAAAAATCACTTTTAAAAATCAGGAAATCTATCACAAAATATCTCAATCCAACAAAACCAGCCTGATTTTTACCTGCACGATTGCCTGCTGGGCTGCAGCCATGTAACTGGAGTGGAACAGCTAGCCTGGAAGGAGCCCTGGACTCCTGTCTTAACCCAGGTCCAGAGCCTGAGTTTGAAGATCCCCCCGGTAGAGCGGGGAAAAGGGGAAGGACTCCCAGAGCCTTGCCCAAAAGCCTGGGTCCCAAAGACAGCACACGCACCTTCACATCCCGATAACAATGGTTGATCATACGCAGATGAACATTCACCTTGGTCTTGATGCGGATCAAACACTTCACCATGATTACACAACAGCAAAAGCACTATTTCCAATTGAGTTTCTACACGTTTTCAACTGCTATCCTTTCGCTTTCTAAATCTTAAAACGGCCTCTTTGTATTCTGCCTGTCTGCTGCCTGTCTTTGTCTCCAACTGAGACTGGTCTAGCTAAGCAGCACTACTCCCTTCTATGCAGTAAGCTCCCACATGCTGTTAGGCGGGCTGACAGCGGTAGATAAATAGAAAGACAGTCAGAGTGAAAGACAAGGCCCAGGAATGTGGTCCCCTTGTGCCACAGTTCACCTCGACCTCCCCTCCTGCTGTCGGCTGTGACACACACAGCATGGTCCCTGACAGCAGGAGCTTTTTTCAGGCTGAGATATCATTGCCAGTTGAAATACCAGTACAAATATAGCAACACGACAAAACACAGGGGGGGTTGCTTCCCTGCTGATACACTGGGGTGCAATGTCAGAGTCCAGGACAAGAACTAAGGCTGGTTTGATAAAATAAATTTTTTCTATTTGCTTTTCTTTTTTGCAGACAGGCTATGTTGTAAGTTTATTAGTGTGACTGAGGCCGATCGGCAAAGAGTAAACTTACTCTCAGTGGCAGCATTGGCAAAAGGTTAATAGCCTGTTGGAGGAAAGGCAGGATGGTAAGTGCCCTTTATAAACTGACAGGATGACTTTCTCATGTCAAAATAATACCTGAGGCCAGTTGCTGATGGGCACTGCAGTGTGTGCACTTTTCAGTAAAGCACACCCTTTAGAGAAAGAGTGAGATCTCACAAAAATACAGAGAAAGCGACTGACATTTGCAAGTAGGTAGGCTGTTAACATGGAAAAGCACTTAGATTGCGCTCTTTCTCCATGCAGGTATTCACAACTATGTCTGATAGTGTTATAAGGAATCTAAAAAAAATGCTGTGCCATTGCTGTGCAACCCAGATCAAATCACAGGATTAAGACAGTGATTTCTTATGTGCCCTGGGGGACTGATCCCCCAGGGCACACTATAAGGCAGACTGTGATATCTCTAAATTAACCAATAAAATAATTTTTTAAAAGATAATAAAAATCTATATTTTGAGGTAAGTGTAATGCCTCAACACCAGGGCCCAAGATTTAATGGAAATCAGCAATTTAGCTAAGAAGTTTAGGTAGCTACAGTAAGACCTGGCCTAACTGGGAAGACTTTATATGTTTAAACAAGAAAAAAAGCACAGTGGATAAAGTGTTTATATTAGTAAACTAAAGGAAAAGAAATGAACTAAAACTATCTGAGCTATAGCAACATATTTAATACCTCCTGTATTATCAGGATTTGAGCAACCAAATATGGCACACAGGTTCCTCTTAGAACTCTGATGGTTCTTATGGGATAGATTTATAGTGCACCTCAGATTAACCATCTAAAGCAACAGACAGTGCACAAGACAAGTGAAGAAGAGAATGCAGGTATGGTGGAGTGGGTGGAGACGAGTGTCAGGGGGTGACTTGTGTGAAGGATAGCAGCAAAAGTGAATGGGAAGGCTTACAAGATGGTACTGATATCTGCTATGATGTGTGGTTTGGAGATGGTAGCACTAACAAAAAAGACAGGAGGCAGAGCTGGACGTGGCAGAACTGAAGTTTCTTTGTTGGGAACAAAGAGAATGGACAAGATTAGAAATGAGTATACCAGAGGGACAGCTCAGATCAAGCGGCTTCGATTCAAAGTTAGGCAAGGCTGAGATGGTTTGGATGTGCAGGTACTTTGTTTAAGAGAGGAGATCTAGTGGATATATTGGACAAAGGGTGTTGAAAATGGAGCTGTCTGGCAGGAGAAGAGGAACACCACAGAAAAGATTCATGGATATAGTCAGGGAGGACGTGCAGAGGGCTGGTGTGACAGACGACGACCTGTGGATAGGGTGAAATAGAGGCAGATGCCCTCTAAAGTGAGCAGCCAGAAGAAGAATACTTTTATAGCGCCTTTCTCTTCAGTGTGAGCAATCATGTCACCTTCTACTAGAAGTCTCGTTTACCCAGTCACATGAACATTCATACAGTGCCTTTATCTATGTCTTAGTGTTTTATCTAACTTTCACAAGCACTCTCACACTCAAATGGATTCCTCAGGGTTCAGTATGGAGGAGCCGGGGATAACAACAGTGGACCTTCCAGTTTGTAGAAAACCCGCTCTACCATCACAGCCATCACTTACCTATAGATATTGTGACGCCATCGTGTTACCTAGCAACCAACAGTCTAAAATGATCCATGTGCAGTATTTGTGCACTTATAAAGCCCAATAATAGCACTTGTATTTCATAAAGTAACAATAGCAAATAATTTATATCCACAAAAATGATATATTATGATGTCAGCATGTTAATAGTAACCATCCACTAATGGACTAACATCACTAACCAAACAATGCTATAGTATGAGCATATACTAGGTAAAATTATTGGTTAAACAGCCCTCTTTTTGCACACTTGCAAATACATATATTGTTTGGCAGTTTGAGGACTGACTCCCATGACTTCCACCAACACAGTGAGAGCTTCAGCTACACTTTGCTCTTGTGTTTGTGCGGTTTACCTTCCATAATGGAAATGTGCACAGCTCTTCGTCGGGTCCTTGGCACACTCGTTAGACGAGGGCCATGAGTGATGGATGGACAGCTCCTACTAGGCACCATACCAGCCCTGTGAGAAAACACATGTATGCATAAAGCCCCAAACAAACACATTTGACAGTGCATTCAGAGCTTAATCAATTTGTTACATAATTTAATCAATGCATGATTGTTATGATTGTTACCTGTGGATCTCCGGGGGGTCTCTCTTAATTTTAGCACTTTGTTCCATTACTTCTTTTGCAACCTTTCCGCTAAAAAACAGATAAACGTGACCACTACGGCAAGCACTGAAAACTCCCAATTGTACTTAGTATTCCCATATCATGCTTTGCAATAAACATATTGTTCTGTTGATACCTGTATCTAAAGCGACTACCCTTGAAGAAGAGGTTACTACTGGACACAGTGCGGACTTGGCTTGACTTCTCCAGCCTGTGAGTGAAAAACCATAAATACAGTCATTAGCTTAAATGAAAAGATACCTATTCAGTTTTTGTATGTAATTTTACTCACTTGTAGAAGGCCTGATTCTCCACCCCACACTTCCAAAGATGCTTGCAGGCCTCTGGTGTAGGTGCAAAGTAAGTCAGTATGATCTTCTTATCCTGTAACCAGTCCACTATATTAACTCATATTTGTGATGAAAGCAACATTCTTTTTCATCTAAAGGCTTTACATTCTCATTCAAACCAAAGCCTACATTGAGTTTTAGAATATGAGAAGGTGTCTATACAGATATATTTAAAGGGCACTGTAACCAATCAGCCAAAGAAAACCCAAAAGAAATAATCCTTCTGATCTAAACATCAACCGCCTCTAACACAGTGTCTTTATTTTACTCTTTTGTCTGCTAAAACCTATGGGTAGCACACAATTTTGTCAAATCCTTCCTCATTTATTTCCGCATTAAGAATATAGTACAGTGGCTCCCCAGTGGCAGAGTCTCCATGCATAAAACATGGACGCACTCATTTAACTTCCTGAGCTCCACAGGCTAGAATAGGCAGTTTTAATAATGAATACACATACCTCCTTCTGATTTGCATATATATGGAACGTCTTTGCTTCAAACTTAAGTTTGGTCACCTCCTCCCTGAGGTTAAAATAAAGAAGACAAACCAAACAGAGTAACAAAGAAATCAGACCAGAAAGAATAGGGGAGAAAGTGAGCAAAAGAAAGGAGAGACATAAACCAAAAAAGGCTGTAAAATATTAAGAGCTGTAGGTAAATTAACAGGGCTAACAGTGATTCATTTCTGTGCAAGAGCTGCAAGAGCTCAAATGCTGATTTGGAAACAACAAAACAAGTCAGATGCTGTGAAAACCTCGAAGCTTTCTCTGCGGTCTTGCAAAGGTTACTGTTATCTTCTTGTATGGATAACTGGTTACTTTTTTCCTTTGGACTCTCTTGCATCACATTTCACAATATTTTAAAAATTGTACTGTACTTTGTGTGTTTTTTTCCAACAATGCGTGAAATTGTATCAAGTTTAGGATTTTATTTGTTCTTTTCTTTATTTAAAGCACTGAGGTCATTTTGAAGTGGAATGTAGCTGATATATTCATGGGCATAAAAGTTTAAAATAAGTTTAAAAGTTAAAGTCTTTTGATGCTTAATTCATATTTGAGCTTTTTCTGCAACTGATGGGGAGATTTTATTTAAAATAAAGTCACTGTCTTGCTAGTACAAACCTTTGATATGAATATGATTATCAAGTGAAGTTTCAACTCTTCATCTCTACTCACCATTTGAGGAAGTGAACCCTCCTGTTTCCTTGCAGCACAGTGAATCCAAAAGGGGTGAAAGCCAAAAAAGCCGGGTTCCCAGACACATCCTGACAGCACATCCGTGTTTTTGTAAAAACATGGATTTGAGTTAACATTTTAAATCACAATGACATTCAGTCATTCATGTTAGGGTTCACTTTACTGTAAATCTTAATGATAACCTTGCATGGATGTGGGTCGACCCCATATGTCTCCAACATCTGAGCCTTCTGAAGAAAGTTGAGCTCTGATGTTTCAGGAGTCTGACCTCTGAGAAAAAAGTTAAATAAATAAAGTCAACATACTGGGTTCTGTCACAACTCTTAATTCATGGAGACAGACTTATGTGAAGATTATCATTATCAAACTTGATAATGTGTAGCATCAGAAAGGTTTGGATGCTTTAATTTTCCTAAAGAAAAAGTCTCTAACCATCTACTTACTCTTTTAAATGTCTATAGCTACCAGGGTGTAAACTGTGCAGATCAAGGATACATAATTAAATCTGTTCACTGTGTGTAAAGAATCAAACAAAAGCTTACTTCAGTTTTTAGCCCTGCAGGTCAAACTTTAAAGCAGTGACTATAATGTTCTAACAGCTGTTGTACTGACCACAGGAATGAAAGGATTATAAATCAATCTGCTGTCTACATTTTCTTCTATTAATAATCCTTGATGAAACTAGTGTATGAGTCACATTAGCTCGGCTGGAGAACATACTGTAGCTCTTTGTTTTTGCTCAGGCAGTCTGAAATAAACTGAATTAACGTCATTATCCCTTTGCCACACTCAAGTTTCTTGTATCTTAGCAAATTACACTGTTATTCTTATGCAAAATGTTTTACGGACAACCTTTGACATTTAACTCCAGGGAATGTACTTAATT
This sequence comes from Copadichromis virginalis, assembly GCF_057382275.1. Taxonomy (NCBI): domain Eukaryota; kingdom Metazoa; phylum Chordata; class Actinopteri; order Cichliformes; family Cichlidae; genus Copadichromis; species Copadichromis virginalis. The sequence goes on from NC_140618.1 coordinate 13,183,410, forward strand.
ATGGGAAGGAAATGAGCAACAGAGGGCAGTATAGGATTGAATCTATACCCAGTGCCAGCGTCCTCCTGGGTTTTGTACATTGTATATACAGCAAGTATAAGTTACTGTGGAGCTGTTTATTTGATTAAATCCTCTTTTGCCCAGGAATACTATCTGCAAGGTTCATCTTCCAACATTGTACAGAACATTGTACAATGTACTCCTAGTCTCAACATCACTGAGCTGGTCTTAAATTATCCAGTCAGTCTAAATCCACAGAAGAACTACAATTTTTCCAAAATCTTAAAACAAATTACCAGCACAGTAAAAAAAAAATGTATTCATGTTTTTTTAAACATTCTTTAAAGGTTTTGTACCACATGACAGAAAAAACATCTAGGTACCTCTACATCACTGCTTTTAATTCACAATACCTGCTACATAATTAAAAGTTCAGAACTTTTTACAATATATAAGAAATTATGCTTGCCTATCTTGTCTTAATATCCTAAATGAGAATTCCAATGTTGCCGTATGTTGATCTAAAAGCATCCGCACTCATGTAAGTTAAATAAGAAGCTATATATTATATAGAATAGTTGATTGCATAGGTGCTCCAAGTCAGCTATGCTCTTGTGATGCCTGCACCTTGCCTCTGATAAAACTGAAGGAGACTACACAGGTATGCAGGCATCTGGACAGATGCCACCTTACATCAGCTCAGTTTTGTGGATCTCAGCAATCCGCCGCTCCAACTTCTCTGAGTGCTTCGGGAAGAACTGAAACTTGGAGCTGTAGCCCTCTGGATGTTTCCCAGGGTCATAGTCACCAATTTCAGCTGGAAAATTAAAAAGAAAGAAATAAAAGAAAAGGATGACTTTTTTAAATGATTTTATGTTTGGCTTTTTGCCTTGCCTTTAATTGATAGGTAAAGCTAAGTGTGAAACGATGACATACAGCAAAAGGCCAGAGTTGGAACTGGGACTGCTGAGGTAATAAATTAGATGGTGTATGTGCTACCAGCTGGCCCATGAGTCACTTTTTTGTGATGTAAGACCCTTCAACCAACTATGGGATAAAGAAATCGTAGCTAAATGCTATTGCTTGAACTTTCAAACAAACAACTGGACTAAATTATGTTCATCATACAGGGGTTGTTCTTATTAGCTCAGTTTAAAGATAAATTGTACAAGTTGAATAATCATGCACAGAGAGACAGTGTGTTCTCAGTATTAAGAGAATATTATCTCCGTCCTGCTGCCCAGCATATCTTTGAGCATGAAAATGTCACATAGAAAACAGTGAAAAATATTTTCACTTTGCCAATTTTGACATTAAAAGGTCTTTCCTTTTACTCAGAATTATTTCAGTTTATGTTGTGTTCAGCTACCAGTGACAATGTTTGACTTTCTCATTTATGTGGTTGGCCTTGACAGAAAAGAGTTTGCTGGGGTGCATGATACTGAAAGACATTTCTTTAAACTAATAGTAGTAAAAAGTAGTAAAAAGATTAAACTTAGATTATAATTTTTCAAGGTTAAAACATCTGCTCACGAATACACGAATCTTTATTCTGAATCAAAACTTTGACATTCAAACAAAGATCAACACAATGTAATATGTAAACATCAGTTTAGTGGAATTTATCAGAGTTGAAACCTTCAAATGTGTTATTTGTGTCTAAAGGATTGATGTGCAGCACGAGACAGCTATGGTAATTTACTTCAAATTAACATAGGTAGTAATTATTTAGCATAATTGGGCAAAAAGTCAATAACAAAATTTAAGCACACTGTAAAACGAGTGATTTGAGATGAGAATACTTTGCTCTTCCTCTTGGTTACTTCTTTCAAGTCTTGGAGAATATGACTCTTCTATACTGTAAAGGGGGACTCTGGCCAATTATAGGTCCTTTCAGAGAAATGGTGTCCCTATTGGCGATTACATGTCACCTCAGATGGTGAAAAGTGTGACTCAGTGGTGGAAAATCCTGGTGGAATAGCTCTCATTCCTGGCTTCACAGCCTTCACAGAGCCATCCCACCCCCACCGAAAAAAGAAGACAGACTTAATAAAAAGAGCATAAAAGACACTGTGACTGAAAAAATATTTAAAAAGCATGTAAATCTGCAAAGTTTCTCAGTTTCATCTGAGCTGTTGTTGTGTTTGGTTTGGTTAGGTTAAGAAAAGTAGATCCACCATAAAAATAGGTGCTATGATAACCAGGCTAATGACAGCTAACTTAATTACAGTGCCAGCTGCAAAAGATTGGGGAAGTTTTTTGCCCATGTGATAGTATCAGAGTTGTGATTGTCGTAACTGCTGAGATGTTTTCCAACTCACAAATAAACTGTATACATTGCATTAAGTGTATATTATATATATGTAATGTTTTTAAGCCCCCGCAGATGAACTCTCTTTATCTGGTGTATAAAAATACAATATTTCTAAAGACTGGTGTGGTTGAAACCACATTTGTATTGCAGCCACTCAAGGCTGCTGTTTCTTATTCAAACTGTTATTCTCCCTCTCAAGTGATTATTGCTAAATAATTAAAAGACACAGTTCACCCAAAAAAATTACATTTCTTTTCTGGCCTGTTATTCTGTTTATTCGTCTACATTATTTTAGTGTGAAATGCACAATTTTGTTAATGCATGCGTTCTAAGGCACACTGCGGTTTGTATTATTTACTGTAGGAACATAAAGAGACACAGAGGACATTTAGATTCAGGGAATGTCTGAGAGACAGAATCCTGGCAGCAGAGATGTTTGGTAGTGTGTGTGACAGGGAAACTGTTTCTTAATGCACCTCACCCCTCTGCATGTTGATGAGTCTAACACCCAGAGGAACCAGGAAGTCTTTTTGTCAGAACTCTCAGATTTGGTTTCAAAGCATGTAAACATCTTAAATTAAACTGATGATTTTTTTTTTTACATTGAGTTTATCTAAGTTGCTTTTCATACTGTTATTTAAAAAAAAAAAATTCAGTTCAGCATAAAAACAACAAACTCCGATTCCCTTTGCAAACAACAGTATGAACCCTATGAGTCTTCAGCTTTTAAACACACTCTGCTCACATGTTTGCACACAACCACACAGTGAAATATATGTTTACAGTATGATTAAACATACTCGTCTCAAAAAAGGTTGTTTGTCATACCTTGTAATATATAGGCAGCCAGCAAAGCTGCATCTGATGTCTTGCACAGGAGGCGGCCGTGGTAGAGATCCCTCTTAACCTGCAGGAAGACAAGATATCTGTGGAGTGGAACACAGAGAAACTGATTTGGGTCATTACTCATAGGACGTCTAGATGTTTACAATTTAAAATTAAAGTGCCTTTTGAGGCTGCGTATATAGTATATGGGAAGTCACTGTTAGAAGATGAAATTCTGAGAGTACCAAATAAGAGCTGAGGCTGACTTCTATAAAGTGTTTAGAGTGAAAGACATGATGACAGATTATGACACGAGTGTTTTAAGGCGACTTGAGATTGTATGTCTGTGTTTACTACGAATAAGCAACCTTGTAGACCACAACCACAGTAAAATGTAAAATACATAAATGTAACTTTTGAAACCTTATTAGAATACTCAGGCCTTTTTGTAGCCCATTTTTTAATTCACTTATAACACAATTTATGAGAAAAATGAGTCATCATCTTATGTCCAGGCTTCTAAAATGGACTGGTCATGCATTTAAGAAGGTGAAAATTTATTCTAATTTCACACAGAGCATGAGCATCCATCCATCCTCTGCTGCTTCAGCCTTTCCCAGCTTCTCTACATGTTCATGAAGAGCCTGAAGAGGGTGTGAGACAGAGCACACCCTGGACAGGTCTGGACCAGTCTGTCGCTGGAGTTTCGAGCTTATACATAATCATTTTGGGAATTGAGATTGATTTAAAATATGATTGCAGTTTCATGGACAAACCCTCTGGGTACAACTTCATCTTCTGGTCTCTTCTACAACATCCAAGAATTCCTGTCTGTCATTTTGCTCACCCTAAATTCATTTCATACGGCTGTGATTCTGCTTCTCTCCAAGCAGCAAAGCAATAAATAGCATAGAAGTATTAAGCATTGCTGGGAAAAAGTGTGGTTATTGAGCATTTTACATTACTGAGGTTATTACTTGTTGTCTTCAATGTGTGCAAGTTTCATACAAGGTTCATTTTTATGTAATTTCTACTGCCTTTGCCACCTCATTGCTCACAAAATCTTGCATGGTACCCAAGTTTCTTTTACAATACACAAAAGCAGGATTGCTGTGAAATAACTGGTATTATTTAGATATATTTTTGCTTATCCGCTATGCATTCATTTGTCTGTAAAAGCCTCTAGTCGGAACAGATGGATGAGGATGGAGGGGCTCTGCCTTGCCGGCGCGCTGGTCTATCAAAATGAGCTGGATTGTGAATAAGAGATTTCATTGCATGGCAACCAGTCGAGGGATGTGATTTACAGGGATCTGTGCACTTGGAAGCTCTCCGGCTCACGCCTCACAGCAGTTTGTTCAGCTGTCACAGATGCTGCACGCCATACAGTAGTGGCACAGAGCTTCATGACACCACGGCTTGCACAAAAGGAAACACTCAAATCCTCTCTGCACACAGGCCATTGTGCTGAACTCGGAGTACTCTTACAAATTGAAAAGCGTGGGTTTCTGCCCCTTCATAACCACTTGCCCATTTTAATACTGGACTTTAGATAATTTATAGGGTCATTTTGGCTCATTAATAAAGAGGCCAAGTTGAAACCCATTTTCAACGTTCCCATTAAAATTGCTATTATACTTTCCAGGGTTTTTTTTCCTTAAGCGAATAACAATTTACTGAAAAGGATTCCTTATTTAAAATCAAATAGGATTTCCTAAAAATCTCGTTTAAGTTGCAGTGGTATTATTCATTCTTCCATTTTGTAAAAGCCAGCTACAGAAGCATAAAAAGGCATTATCTGATTGGATTTTATGAGATAAGTAAGGGCAGAAGAAAAAGATGTCTTCCCCACCCCTTTTTGGTTCAATAAAAGTCTCTCTTTGCTGTGGAGACTTTTATTATTTTACATCTGCCATTTAAGTTTGATCTGTGTCAGCATTTCTTAGATTGTTGAGTGTAAGAAGCAAAAAGGTAGACATCTATACACATTTCCTGCTTTAAGTTGTGTTAAAAAGGAATATTCCACACACATATAATAATAATAATAATAATAATAATAATAATAATGTAAGCTAACTTGAAGCACAACAAAAGGAACTCAAGTTTGCCCTTCAGTATTTTCTAATGCCCTGAGCTCCAAATAAAACGAGGCTGACACTGCAGTTTTTTTTCATTGTGTGTCTGTAATTTGTTTTTTCTCTCTTTTCTATGAGCGTCATGATTGGCAGTCCCATTTCAGTGTAATGGCAGACGTCTTGACCCTATTCTGAAATTGCAAGTGACAGATCCCCGTGACCTGATAGAAGGAAATTTGCAAGTGAAAATGAGTCGCTCAGTTTTCTTGGTATGCATTAAATCCCCCTTTTTTCTTGCACATCTGGTTTTTATTTTAATTTTTTACGTTTGTTAACTATTTATTTTTTCTAGTTTTCCCAGTAGTCAATACAAATGGCTGCAGACAGTGTGACATTAGCATACTTGCTTGTTGTAATGAAGACATTTAAGTCATGTAGAAATGCAAAACATGACTGTGAAGAGATGTGAACTGGCAGGCAGTTGTAAAAACTGACACCTTACAGTCAAATATCATTTGTTGATGGCATATTTTATTACTGTGTGCACCTCTGCAATGTGTCATTTTGTTTGTATTCGCTCGATTACTGTGCAAAAAGTTCAACTGTTATCTGCAGATGAAAATTAGCTCTAAGCAAATTCAGGTATAAGACATAAAATTATCATATTTTAAACTTCAAAAGGTCTCCCATAGAAGAAGAATATGATATAAATTAACCCCACCTTTTCCCATGTGGAGCCGACTAAGCCATCTTAATGTCTTACCTGGTGATTTCCTCTTTCAGGGCAGCGGGGTCAGGTGGGTAAAACTTGACACGCAAACACATGGTGAATGGAGGCTGGGCTACAAACAGGAGATATATTTCTTTCAGGGGTTTTACTCTAATCAACTCTGGACATCTTGGAAAATGAATAAACCAAAAACAGTATCAACAAACTCATCAGGGATCTCAAACTAAATACTTACATTTCATTTGTTTGGCAATTGACTTTGTAAACTCCAACCAGTGCTGTAGGGAAGAGAAAGAGAAGTAAAGACCTGCACTTTTAACACTGATTCGATATCTGCCAAACTGTCAGTCTGGGGTCTGATTACTCAGCAGCTGAGCATGATGACTTAAAATCTATAGCTGGAAGGCACAGTAGAATTACTCCCATCGCCTCGCCTTCTGTTTGTTTAGACTCCCTCCAATACAGTCACCATGCAGAGAAAAGAAAGACATTTAGAAGATAATCAGGACAGTGCTGCTTTTCTGTTTATTTTGAGCACCAACCATCAAGATTCATTAGTGGTTTTAATCAGTGAGATAATTACAGTTTGACAATGGGGCACGGAAGTCAACACAGGGTAGCCAAAGATGCTATAAAGAAAGGGCGATTGGCTGAGGCAAGGTCGGTTAGTTTTCTGGGGCAATTTTTTTTGAAGATTTTTGTTCTCTACAAGATCTGCCTCCTTGAGATATCAACCTGGTAAATAATGCATGTGTAAAACGCAATGCTGAATAGCCCTCAAGGTATCTCCTATCTTTTCATTGTGTTGAGCTAGAGTTGAAAGATTTACACAAAGATCCAGCAGAAAGTCTTATCATGTCTGACTATCAAATGCAGTCATACATGATGGGAATGGTGATGTGAAATGCTGTACAACAAAGCATCGTTATTCCAGGTTTATTTCTGAATCATCCACTATCTCAGAGCCTATTGGATTGCACATTCTTAGCATTAAATAGCATATGTTTCGCTTATGACTTTGTGTATTTAGAGGCTGTAAAGTAACCGCCATCCAAAAATGGGTGGTTGTTGGATTACTGGTGGAGGCTGAAAAATGTAAAAATATCACCACTGAAGTAAAATACTGAAGTGACCTTTGAGAGTGTAAAAAGAACAAAGCTTTTTAGACCTTTTAAAGAATTTGTAATCTTATTTACAGTTAAAGGTTGAATAATTAAGGAGTCCTCAGTTCAAGCTCTGCAAATCTACCTATCACTGTATCATTTTTCCCTTTAATTCACATTCACTTCAGTCAAAGAGGTTGGCTTTTTGCCAGCTTTTATTATTAATCTGTAGATCTACCCATCTGTTCAGAATCCTTAAATAGACCCAAATGCTTTCTTATCCTTGCATCAGCTTCCCATTATTTTCTTCAGCGCTTTTAAGATTTATATTTGAATATGGTTATCCTTTAAATCCAGCGTAGCGAATGAATCTCAATGCTGTATAACCTTTTTGAGGCATAAAATGGATTTTTGAGGACAAGGACCCAGCTAACGTGTGCTCACAAATGATCTAAAAGGTGAACAAAACCTCAAATAATGTAAGAAACTTAACAAGAGATAATTATTGCTGGGAAATGTAGATATTAAAAGGTTGGGTTTTATTGACAGAGGGAAATTTTTTTAACTTGTTTTATTTTATTTTTCTATTTGATGGGTTTGTTATGAACAGGGGTGCATATAAGTGGTCCGCAGATTCGCATGCGCTGTCAAAATAAAAAACGCGCACCAGATAAGAAGTTGCAACGCGCGTTTGCGTACATACGATTTTCACGGCACATTCCGCACCACATCTCTGTGCGTTCATCATTTGTTTGAAGCCAGCTCACCTCCTGCAAACACTTTTCGAAGAATACGCGCTTCTTTTGCGGTTCGGGCTCCTTCTGACATTTCTTTGAAGGCGGAGGAGCATCAAAGCAATTGCTTAAAGGAGCTTGCTTCTTCGACATCTTTAAGAGTTCTAAACAAATGTCTGTCCTCCTCCAGAAAATCTTCTGTACACAAACGCGCGTTGCAACTTCTTATCTGGTGCGCGTCTTTTATTTTGACAGCGCATGAGCACCTGCCGACCACTTATGTGCACCCCTGGTTGTGAAGAAGATTCATACTTACTCTCTGCTTGTCTGGGTCAACATATCTGATGCCAAAGTAGTCTTTCTCCAGCAGGTTAAGATGGTGGCAGATGAGGTCAAACAAGTACTGTCCTTTGGCGTCCCGCTGAAAGAGACGTGACATGAGATAGTATTAGAAGATTCAACCAATGTGCCCATTACTGAGGGATATTAAAGTCAGAAGGGTAGGGGAAAGACATGACTGAACAGTCTCCATCCTCCCTCACAGTAGTTGCATACTGGGACACAGTTAATGAACCCCAAGCAGATCAATGTTGTTTACTGTGCACACAAACACGTGGAATCAAAATCTAGACTCCACATTACAGACAGAGCAGCAAACAGCATCATGCATTATAAAATGAAGAGGACATTTAAAGACATAATAATCGTGCCACATCGAGCTGATTTATTTCTGTCTCATCAGGAAGTCAATCTTTTTTTTTCTGTTCTTTTTGAGCCTCTGAAAAGTCAAAACGGCCACCAGAAAATGTTTTAATATTTTACTACCCTCAAGGGAGATATATGAAGGCTATCAAATATTCATATGGAGGCAGCAGCCATCTGTGAATGCTCTGAAACATTACTGCAGCAGAAAAAGTCCCGAAAAAGCAGCAAGACAGTGAGTAGGCTCACTGCAGACTGGAAAGAAGATATAGGCCTTGTCATGCAATGCAGCCAAAAAATCTAAATTTATGACAATTTTTTTTAGATTTCTTTTTGTTTCTGTGGGCCTGTACTTGACCAAAAGAGTGAAGATGGACTGGAAAGGGGGAGAGATAGACGGGGAGATGAAGTGAAGCAAAGGGCCAGAGGATGAATCAAAGTCAGGTCACTGCATGGAGAAATAAGTCTTAAGTGAATGGTAGACACGCTGAGCCAGGTGTGATATGGGGGAGCCCCAGGATACTGTAACACACACACACACACACACACACACACACACACACACACACACACACACACACACACACACACATATATCAGATGTGACAGTTAACGTTATTCACTTTTGGAACTAGCAGTTTAACTCAGAGTAAATATGGCTTTACAAAAAGCTGCATGTACCCAATGTGACTCATTGAAAATCTATTTTAGTGAAGTCTTTATTTAGATTTAACTACATCATTAAGACGCATAGCTCCCACTGAATGCAAAATGAACCGTGAGAAGTAATTTGGTGTGTTATAACAGTGCCAACAAAAATCATCTGTGATGGACAACACTGCAATATTTCACCCCTCTTGGGCTTGTAGTATAGACCAAAAGTGATGTTGAGAAAGAAAAGGGAACAGTTACCTTAACTGATTTAAAAAGGGGTTTTCGTGACATACACATGCATTTCACATACACTTCTCCTATGTTGAATGAATGGACTTCAGTCAGCTAGGAGCAATAGGTGTGGTCATGCACTGAAAAATGCAAACGAATTGTGAACATTTATTAGACCACCACCCAGTGTAAGGTTTATATCAGAGCTGCTCTAAACTCACAGTGTTAGTAATTACCAAAATATTTTTTTATGTTGCTGTAATGGTTACATCAGTATGCACAATCAATATGATATTTTTAATGCTAAAATTATTGTTATTATCCATTCATATTTAAATTTTCTGTTTTAAAAAAGCAGAACAAATAGTAAAGCAGTAAATCGGGGTTTTTTAAAACACCAAAATTGCATTAATTTACTTGCATTTCAAAGAGGTAAATTAATTTAGTGGTTGAACGTTATGCTTGATTAATTTTTGACTTCTCAGTGAAGTTTGCTGTGCTGGTTGAAATCTGGTTATAAAAGCATGAATTTAGTTTGTTACAGTTTGCCTAAAAATATGTTAAATAAATATATATATTTTTTACTATTTTTTTACTATACGGGTGGTCCAATAGCACTGTAAATGGAAATTAAGTATATGTGGCAAAAAAAGAGTTTGTATAATTCTAACAAGCTTGAAAGTCAACATTTAGTCTGACCACCTTTATTCTTCAACACAGCCTGAACTTTCTTAGGCAAGCTGTAATTTCTTCAAGTAGTCTACAGGACGTCTCGAAGGACATTCAAAGCTCTTCTTTGGCTATTGCTGCCTTTTGTTTCATTCTATGTCAAGATGATCCCACAGTGATTCAATGATGTTGAAATTCAAGCTCTTAGGACGCCAGTCTATGACTGATAATGTTCCATTGTGTATTTTTATATTCAGGTATTAGGGGTGGGAATCAAGAACCAGTACTTTTAGACGTCCGGCTCCCAGCAGTTCAATTCCTTGGAATTGTTAGCCTGCTTGCCTTTCAATTCCATTCACAGCTCCGGCACAAGTACTACAATCAGCTGACTTCAGTGTGTGTGCTGGAGGAGAAAAATAGTGGTGACATCTACAACGTGGATATGAACATTATTTTTATTTTTATTGCACAAAAGGGTGAGAGCACAATGGTAAAGTGCAAACTGCATCCAGAACAGACACAAATGCATTTAGGGTTGCCAACTCTCTGAAAAATAAATAAGGGACACCTCGTGGCCAGGGCCGGGCAACCCAGTTGTCTTCACCCTTCCCAGTGTGGTGAATTTTCTAGCTCTTTTTTTGTGTGTGAAATTTTTTTTTTTTAACCATTTGACTTGAAGTTGATTTAAGTAGATGCATATTCTATTCTTTGTGATATGAACACATGTGAAACAAGTGATCATTTAGCCATTTATTTTTAGCTCAAAATGACAACATTAACACAGTAAAACAGGTCTCTTTCTTAAACAGAAGCCTGTCATGCTTAACTTTTGGGAATATAAGTAAATCTTTCTTTAAAAGAACTCTGTCCTGCTTAACTTAAAATAATAGAAAATAATAGAAAGAAAAACATTCTTGTAACAGTGCACATTTAGTGCATTTAGTACAATTGGCTTCAGGTATTATTTCAGCTTTTCTAATGCTAATCAGCTGCTCCTGTTTGTAAACCCGCTTGTTCCCATGATTACGCATCTTAACTCATCATCATTATTCATCTATGTATTACTTTTATGTATTAGTCATCAATTTGTTGTAATCATCTATCCTTGCAGTTGTTTATTACACAAAATAAGTTATATTATCACACTTCTGGCCACATAGCGCTGATATTCACTGCACATGCCCATATTAACTTTTTCCAGCCAGGTGTTTTCCTTTTCCCATTCTTCCCTTTCTCTGAGGGGAACAAACATTGCTGCTCTAATGCTGGGCTTACACTGTGCGATTTTTGGCCCATTTTGAGACGATTTTTGAGTAGTGCGACCGATTTGGTGATCAGACCGATTTTGGCCTTCATCGTGCGTCGTGTAATATACGTGGGGTAACGAGAAGTGATTAACACCTCACGACCAGCTCCCGATCATCAATCGCTCGTGAGGGTCTCACCACAGCCGCTCACACTGCTCACGCGCAAACACGTACAGTGGGGCAAAAAAGTATTTAGTCAGCCACCGATTGTGCAAGTTCCCCCACTTAAAATGATGACAGAGGTCAGTAATTTGCACCAGAGGTACACTTCAACTGTGAGAGACAGAATGTGAAAAAAAAAATCCATGAATCCACATGGTAGGATTTGTAAAGAATTTATTCGTAAATCAGGGTGGAAAATAAGTATTTGGTCAATAACAAAAATACAACTCAATACTTTGTAACATAACCTTTGTTGGCAATAACAGAGGTCAAACGTTTACTATAGGTCTTTACCAGGTTTGCACACACAGTAGCTGGTATTTTGGCCCATTCCTCCATGCAGATCTTCTCGAGAGCAGTGATGTTTTGGGGCTGTCGCCGAGCAACACGGACTTTCAACTCCCGCCACAGATTTTCTATGGGGTTGAGGTCTGGAGACTGGCTAGGCCACTCCAGGACTTTCAAATGCTTCTTACGGAGCCACTCCTTTGTTGCCCGGGCGGTGTGTTTTGGATCATTGTCATGTTGCAAGACCCAGCCTCGTTTCATCTTCAAAGTTCTCACTGATGGAAGGAGGTTTTGGCTCAAAATCTCACGATACATGGCCCCATTCATTCTGTCCTTAACACGGATCAGTCGTCCTGTCCCCTTGGCAGAAAAACAGCCCCATAGCATGATGTTTCCACCCCCATGCTTCACAGTAGGTATGGTGTTCTTGGGATGCAACTCAGTATTCTTCTTCCTCCAAACACGACGAGTTGAGTTTATACCAAAAAGTTCTACTTTGGTTTCATCTGACCACATGACATTCTCCCAATCCTCTGCTGTATCATCCATGTGCTCTCTGGCAAACTTCAGACGGGCCTGGACATGCACTGGCTTCAGCAGCGGAACACGTCTGGCACTGCGGGATTTGATTCCCTGCCGTTGTAGTGTGTTACTGATGGTGACCTTTGTTACTTTGGTCCCAGCTCTCTGCAGGTCATTCACCAGGTCCCCCCGTGTGGTCCTGGGATCTTTGCTCACCGTTCTCATGATCATTTTGACCCCACGGGATGAGATCTTGCGTGGAGCCCCAGATCGAGGGAGATTATCAGTGGTCTTGTATGTCTTCCATTTTCTGATGATTGCTCCCACAGTTGATTTTTTCACACCAAGCTGCTTGCCTATTGTAGATTCACTCTTCCCAGTCTGGTGCAGGTCTACAATACTTTTCCTGGTGTCCTTCGAAAGCTCTTTGGTCTTGGCCATGGCGGAGTTTGGAGTCTGACTGTTTGAGGCTGTGGACAGGTGTCTTTTATACAGATGATGAGTTCAAACAGGTGCCATTCATACAGGTAACGAGTGGGGGACAGAAAAGCTTCTTACAGAAGACGTTACAGGTCTGTGAGAGCCAGAGATTTTCCTTGTTTGAGGTGACCAAATACTTATTTTCCACCCTAATTTACGAATAAATTCTTTACAAATCCTACCATGTGGATTCATGGATTTTTTTTTCACATTCTGTCTCTCACAGTTGAAGTGTACCTCTGGTGCAAATTACTGACCTCTGTCATCATTTTAAGTGGGGGGACTTGCACAATCGGTGGCTGACTAAATACTTTTCTGCCCCACTGTAAACGTCGGTGAAAAAGATGGAGCAGCACGGCTGTGCAGCGTGTGCACTATCCACAAGCGATGGAGGCACAACTTGTAGAACTTTGGAAAGCTCATCCGAGCCTTTTCTATGTGGCATCACAAAATTATCACGACCACAACAACTGTGAAAATAGTTGGATTTACACTGCTGCTCAATCACAGCTGCCTGATAAATGTTTTTCATTATCAGTTTAGCAAAGTTGATGGTGGTGGTGTGTCTGTGTGAGTGAAAGACAGAGAGGGAGAGCGACAGATTTTCTGTTATAACCTTCATTTTATGGAGGCACAGTGTGAGCACTCAGGTCGCATCGGGCGGTATAGTGTGAGACCCTGCATCGTGACCTATGAACTTCTAACCTCTGCGAGTCAATCGTGCAGTTTGAGCAGGAGCTGAATAACGTGACTGAAAAAATCGCACAGTGTCTGCCCAGCTTTAGGTGTACTGTCGTCCGAGACTTGCACCGCAGTGTCGGCGTTTGGTTCCCTGTTGGCCATGCTTGTTGTTGTGGTCATCTGTTGTCTTCCGGTATTTTCTCCGCAAGCGACCTTTCCTCGACCAATGAGATGAGCGGTAATCTGAATTGTCATACTCAAATTGTCATAAGTGTGCTGTCAGCTCATTGGTCACAAAGCAGGAGAGGGGCTGGGAATTATGTTTTCAAACAAAGCGTTAATTCCATTAACATTTATAGACTACTTTTGATTCTCACTGTATTACGGGACAAAGTGCGTCCCTTATTAGCTCAATACGGGACGTGTACTTTTGTTTCGAAATACAGGACGATTCCGTATTTTAAGGGACGGTTGGCAACCCTAACTGCATTATACTTCCAACACAACTTTGGCTCTTTGCAAGTACTAGCATATACAGCATGCTAACCCTAAGCTAGCCCAGAACCCAGACTGTGTTAAAACTGAGTGAATGCAGACCCACGCCCAGCAACCAGACCCTGAACTTCAACAGGTAACAATGTTTCCATGTTTCTTTATACTGGTTTTTATCTTTGCTTTGTATTCATACTTAAATAGTAGGAGAAAGATTATATATGTGCCTTCATTAGAATAGGGATTTGTGTTGGTGTGTGGGACTGTAGCATATGTAGACAACGTGTTTCATGTAACAACAGATGTAATGAGTAGTGTAACAAATTAATTTCTCCTGCGAGTAGTTAAGTAATGTTCTGCATTACTTTTAGGAAAGTGTTCTGTGTAATATATGTAATACATTACTTTTTTAGTAATTACCCCAACAGGCAAAATACCTCCAACATGCACAAACATTTGACCAAACAGCATGCAATTAATTTGCACAAATGTAATGTCTTTGATATGCTGCTTAGCGATGGTAGTGACTCTCAAAGTGCAGCCAATAAGAACCCAATGAGAATCGATAAGTGATATCGATAATGGGATCGGAATTTCTAAATTCTTATCAATTCGCTTCCCTACCAGTTATGCTTTTACTGCATTGGCAGTGTATTTGGAAACACTGATATCCTTAAAAATCAAACTCTTTGCCATTGAAACACTTTCCAGTTAACAGTAGGATCAAAGTCTGATGGTACTTTTCTGCATTTATAATTGAATCAATTTTGACAACGTTGACAAGAAATGCAGGCTTTGACAGAGTCTCCACCGTGTTCTCTGTTTGCAGACACTCACTGTTATACCTCTCCCTTGATATCCTCACTATATAATAATGGAGATTTATTGCAGTATGTCTTAAAATGTCTCCTTTGAGGCGTATCACCATGGATTGGATGTACAGCAAGGGAATTTTTTTTGCCCCTTGTACACTGTACTGTACATATAGGATATATTTTGTCTTTGTTGTAAAGGACACTATAAAATATCTGACTCTGCCCTTCAGAAGACACAGTGTTCACATAAGTGTCACAAAACTGCAGAGTCAGAGAAAGTCATAGGCAGATATGTGAGAACGGGAGAAAGAGAAGGGAAAGGCAAAACCAAACAGAAAGTGAGATCAAATTAAGAGAGAGGACAAGAACGCAGGGAGACGACGGAGAACAAAGAAGGCCAGATGACTCTGATTAATATGTCTCTATCCAACACCACAATCAATAGGGGATAGGAGAATAACTGCACTGAAGGACTGGTTCATGTGTGAACCACAATCTATGCTCAGGCCTGCTGAGACATATCATGTCGGACAATGTGTGAATCTATGATGAATCCTGTCCACACTTTCATATCACTCAGTATCAGATCAGATTTTTGAACAATTTTATTATTTTATTTACTCTGTTTCGTGTGGTGTTCCACTTTAACAAATCTGCCTTGGTTTCTGTCTGAACATGAAGCCTTGCTGACAACATCATTCTCTTCTTTGTGCCAGTGAAGCTACATCACATGCTGAATGCTAAATGACCAGTGTGGCCTGTTCTCTCCTTATTTCTTGACAAATTAAGCAGATAAAGAAATCTTGAGATGATTCTAACGGTTGAGCATACATTCGGTAGATGTTCACTAGAACTCTCAATATGAGGTCCAAAGAGATGTTGATACAAGGTAAGGAGGCCATTATGGCCTTTAGGTCTATTATTTTAAGCTTTTTACTTATGTTTTTCAGGTTTAGCCCTTAGTTGAGGATTTTTGTTAGGATTATTATTTTTAGTTATTGTTTAATTGAAACCTAGCTTCTATTAGCTTTTCACATGCATTACCAGATTGCTTGTGTTTTGGTTCATTTTTTTCTAGTTTCCCTGAATGTTAAATGACTGTGCATATGTGTGTCTGGCGTCTGTATTTGTCAGTTTCTTCCTATCTAGTATTGTTACTTGTCTCTAGTGTCTTATGTTTAGCTTTACTTCCTCATGTGTCATTGTCTTTGATTGTTATTGTCTGAGTCTTGTTACCCTGTTGTGTCCACTTCTTCTAATTACTCTCATGTGTTTAAATAGGACTGTTCCAACAGTCTCTGTCTCAGCAAATTCCCTTGTTCCCTTGTATGGCTGTTGTAGAAGTTTGTTTGTTTTTGTGTGTGTGTGCACACGTGCACTTTTCCTCTCATGGTGTTATTTAAATCATCTTAATTAAACAGCTTATTTTTGTTACATCTTATATTCCTCCAAAGTCTGAATTTGTGGCTCCTTAGCGTGCTAATCACGATAGAGCTATTATCAGCTATCATTAGGTCATTGGGAATGGACATATCAGTAATCTAGTATGTTCTTAAAAAGAGAGCATGCACTGACCGCCCAGCAACACTAAAAATCTTTAAAGTCCGCAGTAGACATCTAAATTGGATGATTACAAAATTGTTTCATTGGTTAACAAAAATAACTTCGTAATATTTAGCCAAGTCAAGAATATCTTCGTAGATGTATCGTTGTTAAAGTTTACAGCCAAGTCTTTATGAATGTGAATACAGAGGGTTTATGACAAGGTGCAAACCACTGGTTACAATCATGAACCGGAACGCCACATTACCAGAAAGCATCTAACAAAACCGCCACAGGTTCTTTTTACAAATGAAACCAAGATGAACTTGTATTAACATGATAGGAAGAGGAAGGACGGAGAAGAAAGAACCAGCTCTTCACAGTGGAAATGTATAATGGTGCAAAGCACACTGTAAAAGCAACCCGAGACTTGTTCAAGGGAAACAAATGGGATGTTCTTCAACGGGCAAGTCAGTCCCTTGATTTCAACAAAAGGAAAGCATGCTATTCAGTTACTGAAGGCACCACTTCAAAGGAGAAAACAACATTTGGTGTCCATGGACACTAGACAGCCAGTCAACGACTGCAAAGGATTTCCATCAAGTATTAAAAACATTCCTTACATGTAAACATATGCTAGTTTATTTGAAAATGGGTGATTATGTATTAGAATTATTGCGATTCCTAAACACTTGATGCAATGCTTTTGTAAAGCCCTTGAATTGTCTGATTTAAAATCCACTGTGGCGAAGACAAAATTACAATTAATTTGTCAGTTAATTCAGAACAGTCTTTACGAAATGAATCTATAATGAAAAATCTGCCGCAAGAAATAACTTAGAAGCATGCAATTAATACGTGTTTTTAATGAAGTATTTGATCCATTCTTTAGCAAACACCAAAGCACAACCTAACATGAATCATGTTTAGTTGTGTCAAGATGTGCACTTACTAGACCTTTCCCAGGATGCACCAGGCTGACCCTCCATCTCCTCTGTCAGTGTGTCTGTATGTCATTGTCATGACAGACACCCAGACTCACCAGGACAAGCCTGCTGACCAGCCCAGGAGCAAAAATAGAAAGGCGCATCCCTCTTGCCCTCTCTCTCTCTCTCTCTCTCTCTCTCTCTCACACACACATGCACAAACACGCACACACACGCACACACGCACACACACGCACACACACGCACATTCACTGTTATAATGGATGGTGATACACCTGTGAAACCTCTAAATCCACAGCATTTTCAGAGCCTGTACCTCCCACTCGCTCCATCTGCTTAGCTCTGTAGTGTAAACTATGCAATCCCACTTAATCACTATGCTATGCTAATATGTGCACTCGAGTGTTAGTATATGCCATATCTTAGTGTGTGTGTGTGTCTGCCTGTGTTTCCCTGTGTGTGTCAGTGAGTAACTGATGGTCAATATCCATACAAGTTATGAAACAACAAAAGAAGAAGCAGGATGATTTGTCTCTGTCCAACACTTTAGAATATAAATGAAGAGGAATGAAAGATAATTGCAAAAGCCATTCATCAAGATTACTAGTCTTCCGAGAAAATATTTCCTCACTTGGGTAAGCAAGCAGACGTGCTTTTTATAGCTGCAGCAGAGGTAAACACATACATGTTCTACAATGGTTTCAGTGTCTCTTACAGCACATTTTAAGTGGTTTGACTAAGTAAAGAACTTCTGACCTTGATTTTCCTGTTGTGCATTATGATATAATCCTGTTGTCCCTAGTAATTTACCTGACTCTGCACTGTGATGCAGTTTGTATTACTGAAATCAAAGCACACTGTAACTTTGTCCTGTGCTCATTATTTGCTTTGACTAAACTATGTAGGATAAAGCACCAGAATAAAACTGCCCATAGGCAGCTGACCAAACACTTGTAATGTATGGATGGTGTTGTGTTCCATACTAATAAGATTCACTGAACTTCAGTAAGGTTTCACTTGCTCCACTGGGAGACAAAGACTGAAACATTATCGATCTGAAGTTAAGTGTTCTTCAACATCCTTAAACTCAGAGTTAAGCAGCAATACACTGTTGGCTACAGGGAGGAAATGCTATATGTTTCTAGTTAAAGCACAGTTTTATTGTTTTTGAGTAGATAAACTGCAGCTCTGTTATGTGGTTTGTGGTCATGTGATTTCATTGTGGGAATTGCTTCTCTCACTGCTTTCTCTCCTTTGGTTTTACTGCTGTGGAGGAAATAATTGGATCTGTGCTATATTTGGATTAAAACCCTTTTATAGTCAAAACATCATGAAACTTTGAAATATAATAACCTGCTATTAAGATAAACAGACACACATTTAAGACCTTGTACAAGAGGCTTTGTAGTGAGATTGTCTTTTGTTTTATATTCAACATAAGGACTGAAAAAAGGCCTTGGTAACGAAGTCTGTTATGCATCCTCTTTTTCAAGATTTAACACTCATGAAGTTTATAGTAATTGGGCTTTAAAAACAGAGTTATTAAGTTCTCTTAATTGGTAATGCCACATAACATTACACATCACACAGAGTAAATATCATTGCTGCCATATCATCCCATTGAACTGCAGAGAATTAGACATATTAATTAGTTAAATCTAACCCTCTTTCATTGACATACAGGGAGTGCAGAATTATTAGGCAAGTTGTATTTTTGAGGAATAATTTTATTATTGAACAACAACCATGTTCTCAATGAACCCAAAAAACTCATTAATATCAAAGCTGAATGTTTTTGGAAGTAGTTTTTAGTTTGTTTTTAGTTTTAGCTATTTTAGGGGGATATCTGTGTGTGCAGGTGACTATTACTGTGCATAATTATTAGGCAACTTAACAAAAAACAAATATATACCCATTTCAATTATTTTGTTTTACCAGTGACACCAATATAACATCTCCACATTCACAAATATACATTTCTGACACTCAAAAACAAAACAAAAACAAATCAGCGACCAATATAGCCACCTTTCTTTGCAAGGACACTCAAAAGCCTGCCATCCATGGATTCTGTCAGTGTTTTGATCTGTTCACCATCAACATTGCGTGCAGCAGCAACCACAGCCTCCCAGACACTGTTCAGAGAGGTGTACTGTTTTCCCTCCTTGTAAATCTCACATTTGATGATGGACCACAGATTCTCAATGGGGTTCAGATCAGGTGAACAAGGAGGCCATGTCATTAGTTTTTCTTCTTTTATACCCTTTCTTGCCAGCCACGCTGTGGAGTACTTGGATGGGTGTGATGGAGCATTGTCCTGCATGAAAATCATGTTTTTCTTGAAGGATGCAGACTTCTTCCTGTACCACTGCTTGAAGAAGGTGTCTTCCAGAAACTGGCAGTAGGACTGGGAGTTGAGCTTGACTCCATCCTCAACCCGAAAAGGCCCCACAAGCTCATCTTTGATGATACCAGCCCAAACCAGTACTCCACCTCCACCTTGCTGGCGTCTGAGTCGGACTGGAGCTCTCTGCCCATTACCAATCCAGCCACGGGCCCATCCATCTGGCCCATCAAGAGTCACTCCCATTTCATCAGTCCATAAAACCTTAGAAAAACCAGTCTTGAGATATTTCTTGGCCCAGTCTTGACGTTTCAGCTTGTGTGTCTTGTTCAGTGGTGGTCGTCTTTCAGCCTTTCTTACCTTGGCCATGTCTCTGAGTATTGCACACCTTGTGCTTTTGGACATTCCAGTGATGTTGCAGCTCTGAAATATGGCCAAACTGGTGGCAAGTGGCATCTTGGCAGCTGCACGCTTTACTTTTCTCAGTTCATGGGCAGTTATTTTGCGCCTTGGTTTTTCCATACGCTTCTTGCGACCCTGTTGACTATTTTGAATGAAACGCTTGATTGTTCGATGATCACGCTTCAGAAGCTTTGCAATTTTGAGACTGCTGCATCCCTCTGCAAGATATCTCACTATTTTTTGACTTTTCTGAGCCTGTCAAGTCCTTCTTTTGACCCATTTTGCCAAAGGAAAGGACGTTGCCTAATAATTATGCACACCTGATATAGGGTGTTGATGTCATTAGACCACACCCCTTCTCATTACAGAGATGCACATCACCTAATATGCTTAATTGGTAGTAGGCTTTCGAGCCTATACAGCTTGGAGTAAGACAACATCCATGAAGAGGATGATGTGGACAAAATTTGCCTAATAATTCTGCACTCCCTGTACAGTTGCTAACACACTTCATACTTTTCTTAAGTGGCTGAAATGACATGAATACATTTATTTCCTGTAGCTAAAATGGCAACCAGACTGCTTTCATGCCTTTGTGGGGCAATCGTGCTTGGACAGTCTCGGTCGTTGTGTCCTTGGGCAAGACACTTCACCCGTTGCCAACTGGTGGTGGTCAGAGGGCCCGGTGGCGCCAGTGTCCAGCAGCCTCGCCTCTGTCAGTGCGCCCCAGGGTGGCTGTGGCTACAATGTAGCTTGCCATCACCAGTGTGTGAATGTGTGTGTGAATGGGTGGATGACTGGTTGTGTAAAGCGCTTTGGGGTCCTTGGGGACTAGTAAAGCGCTATACAAATACAGGCCATTTACCATTTGTGCAAGTCAAGTATCGAAATGTGGCTGAAGTAAAATGCTCCGGTAATTTTACCACATCCTCTGTCAGCAGCCACTCTGAAATATCTTTTCTATTATTGTCCAGTTGATGTCTCTCATGCAAGTATATTTTGGGTTGAGATCAGGAGTTCTCAACGTTTTGAGTGTCAATTAAGGGAGCCATCATATAACTGACTGCTTCACCGACTTTGCTTTTATTGTAGTGTTTGTCATATATCTGCTCAGAGGGTGATGATTTTTGTGGTAATTGTTGTAACTGTAGTGTTTTTTTTGTTATATTTCTTTACAGCAGCTGTGTATTTCAGCATTTAAAGGTTCAGTCTGTTAGATATTGAATTGAAGAGAATCCCCCTTTCTTTTGCTCTGTTCCTATATAATGGTATGATATTGATAAAAACTATAGATTAATAGTCCACTCTTTTCTTATTAAGTACATGAGTAAAGTTTAACACTAGCCCACAGGTCGCACATTGAGAACCCTGGGGTTAGACTGTTAGAATTAAATTTGCTTTATAGCAAATTTACAGACAAAAAAAGCATAAAAACTAATCACACATATTCATTAAAACCACTTTCCTAGAATAACTCTACTTTCTAAAGGTTTAGGCCTTAACTATGTTTTCTTTATACTGTGATGTACAGTGTATGATCAGTTAAAATGAGTACATATATGAGTATATATTATTAATTATTTAATTAATTAATTATGTGTGTATTCTTGTACCGATAAAGTAGCTCGGGCTAATATTATCCTGTCAGCTTACATTAAATTCACTGAAAAAATCATTAAGCTTTGGCATTTGATTTCACTGGTCTTCCCTGATCAGAATAAATGAATGGCCTAGAGGTTCTGTTCCCCAACACTTGCATGTGTGCTTGCTCAGGTGTATTTGAGAGTGCCTGCAACCTCAGGTATAATTTAATGTAAGAGATCAAATAATCTTAACAACCATCTCATGAATATGGATTTTATGCGAGCCAAGGGGAACATTCAAGACTTGTGATAAATCACAAAAAAGCAGACAGAGATCTGTAGACCAAAACCAGTTTTTATGGTCACAGAAATCAACTTTTGAGTTCTAGAAAAGATGAGGATCCGAAAAAGGATTTTCTTTTGCCTCTTATATAACTCAAAAATTGAGGAGAAGACTATGCACACTGTTCTTACAGGTGAAAATTGCCTTTCCCGCTTTTTAGAAAGAAGTCCACTGAGTATGCTCCATTTATCAGTCCTCCCAGAGAAAGCTTTAGTTGGATCGAGACAGACTGGCTTCAGATTCAAGACTCACATTCAGTGCCTTTGAGGAACGATGGATTAGCTCTTTGCTCTTGGGAAGACACTCAAGCAGTTATGGGAATTTGCTAATCCAGTCTTTGTGCACTTACTAAAGCTTATGACAGCATCTTTCAGGATGTATAGTTGAAGATGTACAGCAGGAACATAGGGTAGAAAGACCACAGCGCTGAGCCATTTGATCTTTGCTATGTTTTGTCTGCGAATGTCATGGTTACAATTTTTATTTTATAGTGATGATAAACTAGTTCTTACTGGTTTCATCACAGTGTCATTACACAAATGGGTTTGATAGTTTTAATAACTGAAATAAAATTTAGCCTATACTTCAGTGAATGAGGTTAAATGAAGTGCATGACTAAATCTGACCACATGCAAGCGTTTTAACCTTCACAAGGCTCATGAATGCTGGCTAACATCTGAAACAATGAGATTTCAAATACAAGCAGCTGACCTCAAAAACTGCACATCCTAATTCTTCCATGGTGAGTCCTGGAGGAGTGGGATTAAGTTTGGCTAAAGTACACTAACCCGTTTTAGGCTCAGCTCAAACTCATATAAATCTGGGAAAGCTGAATGAATTATTTGTGGCAATAGCAGTAAACTTATGAGTAATAAGAATCGTAGCATTTTACATATATACATGTTCATGTATGTATCGGGGTTCTTATGAGATGCGTTGTGATAAGTGTAGTAGCATGGGCATGTGTGCACTGTGATATTAGCCACAGTGACTTCTGGGTAAATTAGATTAGTGCAGACCTGCCACAGGGAGAGGAATGTATTAAACAAGCAGAGGCCCGTAAGTGCTTTATGAAGGCACGCGCCGTGTTTCATCACAGCTACAATAAAAGTGATAAACGGGGAGATGGAAATAACCCAGACTGGGGCCAAATGATCACTGTGCTCCTTTAGTGGGAGCATCAACAGCAGCAGCACGCCGCTCTCTCAGCATGGCCAGGCCTTGCATTAGATTAATTATTGAGAGGGGTTCCATATCAGCTTGGGAAACACCACATCAATAAATAATGGTGTCATTTTAAGCTAGAGGATGGAAATTGCAACAACTGTGGGAATAGTTTTGAAAAAATTACTGCTTATAATAGCGTCTGGTAAAAGTGGTGCTTGACAACGTTTTGTTCCAGTTTTGCAACGCCACACAGCTCTCAGCTTTAGGTTAGCAGATGATTAAATGGAAGTATGGTTCACGGTGGTCTCAAACGTTGCCTGCTTCTTTGGAGCTCAACAACAAAGTTAATATTTAGCATATCTCAAAGCTCCACTGCATGATCTTTACGCTGATTTTTGCTGTTCTTTAAGAAGCTGTCCCTAAAGCTGCAAGCCTGTAAATGGCTTAGTATAATCTTATGATATGGTAATGTGTACTTTCCATATTCTACAGAGCGAAAGACTGTAGTGGATGTTCCTGTCAGTCAACGGCTGTTTGGTAAGAAGATTTACACTCAACATGCCTTCACTGGCAATCTCAGGGAAGAAATAAATCAGCTATATTGCAATGGCTTTTGCAGAAAGAAAGAAAGTGACTCGTGTATATTCTGAACATACACGAGTTACTTTAAATAAATAGACAACAGGCACCAGCACCATGGTGATGTAATAGTACTACTATACATTTAAATAACCTGGTGATGATGTGCACTGTATATTATACTAGGTTTCATTAAGCTTCTCTGTATGTTTGCTTAGTATATCTTACATTACTTAAATAAATAGGCTGTCTCCATAACAGCTGTAGTCACCCAGCTGTTTGCTCTAGCTGCATAATTCATGGACGCATGTGAGAGCAGTATTAAAGAACAGTATTTATTTATCCCTGACATCTTGCACGAATAGCCTCTTTGAAAGTGCATAATCTAAAAGTATAGCTAAGGATTTGTATCAGAACTCAATGGATCCAAACTCAAGACTCAAAACATCACTTTTCTTTCTCAGCAGCATGATTAAAAAGAGCATGGAATTCTTCTCTGAATTCAGTAGAGCTCAACTAAAAGCACAAGGCTATGCAGACCCGTGCTGACACTGGAAAAAAGAAAGTAGACACACTGAATAAAACCGTACTCAATGGCATTTCTATGGGGATGACTCACACCACTTCTTGTAGATAAAGCTCTCTCATTTCCATGTATTTTCCCCCAAATTGCATGAGACTGGGTCTTTATTTTCCTCTACAGCCATTAATTTACTGGTGATTCATTCTTGCTGCACAGCACAGTGACACTACTTTAAATTGCTCAGAATATATTGCTCGTCCTCAGATTTAATCTCAGTTCAACACAAGAAAAACACAGTGAGTATGAAGTCATGTTAGGAGAGGGACTTTTTGACATGAGTAAAGTGACTCATTTTGAGCTGAACATTTCAATTAAATCTTAGCTTTTAGAACAGGATTCGTGAAATATGGCTTTTTTCATGAAAAAAATATGGGTGATTCACAGTATAAACTCTCATGATCAAATCATTAAAACGTTGAAAACATATTAACAACTAGGGATAACCTTATCACCACCTACCTAATGCTATGTAAGTGCCCATTTCTTTGGTTTTGCTGCCCAAACAGTTATTGAGGCATGGACTACACTAGACCCCTTAAGATGTACTGTGGTACCTTGCACCAAGATATTAATACGTTATCCTTTAAATTTCAAGATAGGGATTCCATGGATTGGACTTTTTTGTCCAGATCTAGAGAATTTGGAGGTCAAGTCAACATCTCAAAGTCATTGTTGGAGAATTCAAACCATTCTTGAACCATTCCTCTTACTTTGCGGCAGAGCACAAAGAGGGGACAGCCATCAGTGAGTACTGTTTTGATGAAAGGGTCTGCAGCGTGTCAAAACAACATCCACATGTATGGGAGAACCCAAGGTTTCCCAGCAGAACATTACCCGAAGCATCACACTGCCCGCCAGCTTACATTCCTCCCATAATGCATCCTGTTGCCAGCTGTTCCTCAGGTAAGTGACACCAGGCCATCCACATGATAGAAAAGAAAACATGATTCATCAGACCAGGCCACCTGCTTCAATAGCTCCGTGGGCCAGTTCTGATGCACACATGGCAACCATTGGTGAACACGAGTCAGCATAGGCACCCTGTCTGCAGGTATACAGCCCCAAACGCAACAAACTGCACTGTGCATTCTGACAGCTTTCTATCAGAACGCGCATGAACTTTTTCTGCTATTTGAGCTACAATAACTCGTCTGTTGGATCAGACCAGCCATTTCTCCCTACGCGCATAAATGACCCTTGGCTGCCCAAGAACCTGTCACGGGTTCACCAGTGTTCCTTCCTAGGACCACTTTTGATGGATAGTAATGCCTACAGAGAGCTGCACTTTGGGAAATGCTCCGACACAGTCATCAAACCATCACAATTTAGCTCTTGTGAAACTCGGTGAAATCTTTAAGCTAGCCCATTTTTCTTGCTTCTAACAAATCAACTTTGAGGACAGAATGTTCACTTGCTCCCTAATATGTCTCACTCACTAACAGGTGCTATAATGAAAAGATAATCAGTGTCATTTGCTTCACCTGTCAGTGGTCATACTGTTATGCCTGATCAGTATATAGTCTTTTTTTCAAATGGACAACCAAATAAAAGGATACACGTACACGCACACACACACACACACACACACGCTCACACACACACACACACACACACAAACAAAAAAGGTGGTTGGTGATTCAGGAAAGAACAGATAAGTCTGAATAAAAGCCAACAAAGAAAAATCTACAGAAAAAAAATCCAAAACTAACAAAAGCAAGAGGAGGTTATGCGGGGAATTACAGGAAAGATAAACAGCCGAAAAGACAAACTGACAACTGACAAGGCAACACACAGAGTAACTACACAAGAGGAGCACACTAGAGGTGATATTAATGAGGGCAGAGGTGACAATCGAAAAAGTGAGAAAAATAAACCCAACGAGAGGAAGCAAAACAAACACAGACACACAAGCCAGTGTTTAATGGAAACAAGCAAAAAAAAGACGCGGCAGTGACCATGATGCAGTGTCTGGTTTTTGATAAGCATAAACATTTTGTAGGCAAAGCTGTGAGTCACAAGGTATAATTCAGCAAGAAACAATCACTGAATTTAAAATTCTGCTAATGAAGGGTGTAAGGAAGCAAAAGAGTGGCTGTTAACTATGGTGCCACACTGTGACAACAGCTATGGCAGTGAATATGATGATTTGACTGGCCTCTTTTCCTTGGCAACCCAGAGTTGACCATTATAAAATAGACCAGCCTGCCATTCCAAATTGATGGGCACAGCATGATTGTTCAGAATATTAGTCACCTTTTCTTATTCTTAACAATGTGGTTGAATAGATTAGGGCTCTAAATGAATGGATTCGTTTAAGGCAGGGGTGCTCAATACGTCGATCGCGATCGACCAGTCGATCGCAAAGGTAGTATTGGTAGATCGCATGGCATTAAAAAAATAGATGCCAGCCTATCATCCATCCCGTCACTTGATTGATACAGGGAAGCCAGTCAGATGACATCAGATTTTTTCTGACGCTTAGGTCGCTGCGCATGCGCAAACAGCGGCGCGAAGTGTAGTAAAACTGACAAGCTAGTCAGCGAGTTAACTCCAATTTTTAGCTCTCGGTTTTTTCTCTTAAACCTGGCCGTCAGCAGCTACTGTCCGGACTATGCATCCCTGGCTGATTCAATTCAGTGCAAGTCATCAGAGTAAACTCAGGTAATGACAAAAAATTTACATAGTTAATTGTGTTGTGAAATATTGGATATTGCGGTTATGCATGTATATACATTGTAGATATAAAGAATCCTCAATATATTTATAAATAAGTATATGTTTTGGATTTTTGTAGTGGGTAGATCATTTTGACTTGGTCATTTTATAAGTAGCTCACATGCGGAAAAAGTGTGAGCACCCCTGGTTTAAGGTTTAGAATAAACACCACCCTTTCAAGTTCATTATGATGATGGCGCGGACGACCAACCCACGCAAAGAGTTCAGTGGGTGTTTTATTCATCAGAAAAAGAGAATAACTAACAATATAATGTAGGGTGATGTAACCCTGTTAAAGTTGCACAAAGACATGCTTAAGCAAAAATTTATATACAATGTAGTGTCAATCTGTGAGACACTAACATGCTATGACATTGCTTGACTACAGTTTAATACACATATTTTATTTTCTCACTCATATGCCCCTAAAACAACCCTCAGCTGCAAGGGGAAAAGACAGTGATCCTCTTAAAAAGATGTTCACTGTCAGCAGGCTGCCATCTTTATTGCCCTTGAAGTGGCCCAGTGGGACTGAACAATGCTGGGACTGTTCGCAATCACTCCTCGGCTTGGTCTTATAAATCCTTTCTTGGGTAGAGGTTCGAGCTCCTGGGGCCTTCATTAAAGAGATGCCACAGTGGAGAAGTGTCCCTGAGATCAGGAAACCCATAAGAATTATTAGGACAACCATACTCAGTGTACGCTATTGCTTAAACATGCTGTTAGTGGAAGACGGAAGAGGGGGAGAGAGAGTTTTGGACAGAGAGATAAAAGGCTATGTGGAAAACGCAGGATAGTGCAGGATATAAAAAGGAAAAGAAATAAATAGAGGGAAGCCAGTACAAAAAGAAAGACAACCTTCACAGATGTCTTGTAGCCCCAGCTGAGCAGTCTCTCTGTCTTTTCTCTTAGAAAAATCTTGTGATGTGCATGAGATGAAAACAAGCCAAACCACAGAGCACCTGTTTTTTCGTCCTTCCTTTAACCTCTGATTCAAAGCACTGAGCACTGCTCTCACAATAAAGCCTGACACAATCTCAAAACTTTGGCTGAAAGTTAAAAAGTTTAATTACAAGTGTCCAGTCTTATATTTTCAATATTCCATATTTCAGACCAGATAGGCAAACAAAACATGGTGACGTGTACCATAAACAGCGGCCAACCTTCTTGAAATAGGCTGCATTTCAAAATAATATTCATGTTCACGGCTAACACCTGGGCTTTGTAGCTGGCAACAGTTCAGCTCTGCTATATACACAGTAATTTGTGTGGGAGAAATGCTTTACATACAGTATGCTCTATAGCAGTGGTTCTTAACCTGGGTTCGATCGAACCCTAGGGGTTCAGTGACTCAGTCTCAGGGGTTCGGCAGAGCCTCCGCCATGACATGCATGGCTCATTTTGTGCACCAGTAAAAAAAAAATCACATTTTATTTTTCACTAAAGAGGGGTTCAGTGAATGCGCATATGAAGCTGGTGGGGTTCGGTACCTCCAACAAGGTTAAGAACCACTGCTCTATAGGATGTGAGACTATAGTTTCTGCACTGTTTTAACATTAAATGCCCTCAACCTATCAGCAACAACTATAGTAGCAAACTGGTAACTTATTTTTGTCTCAAAAATGCTAATAATTAACCCATTAATTACAAGACAATATATCATTATGAAGAAAGCTGCAGCTAATTTGCATTCTCCATGCAATCAAAATACATGTTTGTAACTTTTTCCCAATGCACAGTCCCCATTAATACCTAAATGCCTTTTTACCACCCTCTGATTATCAGTCATTTAAGAAACATTTTAAATTCTTAAATAGCATCAGACTTTTCATTGCACAGACTTTGCAGCCTTTGCCTTTAACACTGAGCAGAGCCCCTAAAAAGTCTTCATTAAAATTCTGTATAACTTTCCTTGTAGTTGCTACACTTTCAAATTTTTCACTGAGGGTTTATATCAAAACTTGATTATGGTGTTATTCTATGTCCATGCAACTACAAGTACGAGACCAGGGAAACATTTTAAAGTCAAGTGGAAGCACAGCTGCTGAATCACTGCTGAAAGAGCTGCAGCCGTGTCTGGCATTTAACAAGCTCTGCAGCAGTGTACGCCCTGTCAGCATTTTTACTGTAGGATCACAGTCAAAGTTTCGTTTAAAAACACACATACAACAAATATATATTCTATCTAGCTGCATTCGTTATAAATATGTGACATATAAAGTTGAAGAAAGACATTTTATTGCTACATGATTGCTGTACATGTACTTTCTTTCACATGCACATCAAAAAGGCAATCAGAAGGTTCTTAAATTTCCTGGTCATTTTAGATACATGAATTGCTCACTGTATAGCTCATGATCTTGATACTGAAGATCACAGAGGGCAAATGTAAGGCTGGATAAATTAAATGGATCACATTCCAGTTACTGCTCTCTGTGACACACAGTCAGCTATATCTGAGTTATTTCTGCCTAAACTTCCTTTCTTTATTTGTTAGATTATGACTGATATGTCTTACAAAAAGAGAGAGAGAATGAAGAAATTCATTCTTTCATTATATATGGGTAAAAGATACACTAACAACCATCTGGTAACTGGGGTCTCAGTGGACATTTTTAGAAGTGTAATGCATACATACACAGCTCATTTGATATCTAACCTTTGAAGCTTGTCTTTTATGTTTTAGATATCACAGAGAAATCCCTAAAGCTGTTTCTGAGATATTGAGAAGAGGGTGGGCCACGTGGACAGATGACAGATCAAGAACATCCCTGTGGCTACGGTTGTTCAATATAAGCCTAAAAATACAATTTAATTTGAGTGGCCATCTTTGAATTTTGGCTTGACAATACAATATTATTTTGTGCCGAAACAAATCACTGGAGGTAACTCTGGCCTCAAGACATTACTAACAGGTCATTTGTCTCATATTAAGCTATTACTGTCTCTCTGAATTTAGTCTTTTTAAAAAATGAAGGGATACTCTAAATTAGATTCGCTAAACTGTGCCAAAAATCTGGAACACTGCTTGTGATCACAAGAGACTTTCTTCAAATAGTAATGTAATATGCTTCACACTTTAATTCATCAGACTGACGTTTTCTTTAGTCTTGGAGTCTTATATAATGGTGTTTAAAAATCTAGCTTTAACCTATATTAGCTGCTAAATGGTGTTCACTGTTGAATTTAAACTACAGCAGAACCAAGGTAAGTGTATACATCTTTGTTTTTTTGTATTAGCCTTACAAATGTAGATGCAGATTAACATCCAGCTCCATTTCACCTGCAAGAAAACTGGGTGTCTGGCTTTCCCTTTGCTTGCTTCTGAAATAATGGTAGAGAAATTAATTACATTTTACAATTACTACCCCAAATAATATGTGTGCATGTCTGTTTAGGCGTGCAAGTTGTGGAGGAATATCAGGCAATACCTACATTTAATTGAAAACCCTTGCATTACTGTTAAAGAAGCAATGTTATACTAGAACAATTGTCAGTTAAATATGTTGCCGTTTTATCACAGCTGGTGTAATGGTAAGTCCTGTTGGCTCACAAAAAGAAGGTCCTGGGTTCAAATCTGCTGAGCGGTTTCTTTATGGAGTTTTCATGATCTCCTCGTGCCAGAGGCGGTTCTAGCCTCCTCCCCACACATGCATGTTTTTTAATTAATGACTCTAAAGCTATTTTAGAAAATGGATGGCTTTAATAAAATTAACTTTGATAACAAGTGCAATGATAAAGTATGCATTTTATTTACCATGTTCACCTTCTCAGTTCAACTCATTCACTGATAAACATTCAGAATACACAGCGGCATAATAATTTATATCTTTGCTTGCTCCACTTTTCTTCTAAACTTTGGGTGTTGTTGCAAAAAAACAAAAAACAAAAAAAAAGCTTCACAGCTGGAACAGGAACCGAAAATGTCAAAACAGGAAACAAAGCAAACACAGATGGTTTTCAGCAGTTTTCTGTAGTGCGTCCCATGTTTTCCACCTGTTCCAGCAACTGGCATCTGTGCCATCAATCCTCCTGCATTAATGTATCCTGCTGATGCAGACTTGTGCTTCTGCGCAGTCTTCAGCACTTACAGGAAATGACCAGTCAAAATACAAACACTCACCGTGCACTAGAGCAGGGCGATATGGCCAAAAATATTTATCACGATATATATTTGAAAATTTGCAATAACGATATAACCGACGATATAATTGATGCGAGACAAAATACAACTCCACAACATTACTAGCGCAAAAAGACAACCTTCCATTTATTTTCACTTAAGAAGCTGGTTTTTATGTACATTAAAGCTTTATAAAAATGTAACAGTGCAAATGCAAATTCCTTGCTGAAAGTTTAACCAAAAGGCATTTCCAGTAGAAATGGGCTGACATATCCTGAGCATAACCATGTATAAT
This sequence comes from Copadichromis virginalis, assembly GCF_057382275.1. NCBI lineage: Eukaryota > Metazoa > Chordata > Actinopteri > Cichliformes > Cichlidae > Copadichromis > Copadichromis virginalis. The sequence continues at coordinate 13,214,817 of NC_140618.1, forward strand.
ATCCACTGAAGTTAAAAAGAGGTGCTTTGCAACATTAAACTGCAGTGTGCAGTACGTATTTTTCGGACCATAAGGTGCACAGGATTATAAGGCACATTAAGCGAAACAAAGCAGTCAGATAAATCAAACTTTATTAAACTCATTCTTCTTGCTTCCTCCACTTCTGTACCATTGATTCATTAATGTTGAATTCTCTGGCAGCTGCTCTATTCCCATGTTGTTGCAGTATATTAATGACTAACCTCGTATTGTGGATGGATTATCTCAGTTGTTCTCCTGACTGAAGTTTGGTCCGTTTACAGCATCCTGCCATGCGATTGCATTTGTTTCTAACCATGAAGAACCTTCACGTTAACTTTTATAAGTGGAAAAGTGTTAGTGTTAGTCCTCCAGCTTCACTGTTTATGTTATGCTAACATAGCTGTGTCGCTAGCGATCACGTAGCACATCATTATATACCAGCTAGCCCAACTTCAGTAACCCTACAAACGTCACTGCTGTTTAGTTTCCTGTCTTCATTTATGTTGGAAGTGATAGCAGAGCTGTACGTTTGATTTTTTTTCAGAAATCTCTCAGTCAGAACATGCAATATCATGCTTAGGTAACTAGCGAAACTAGCGAGCTAACTTCCGCTAGCTTCCTGCTAACTTCTAACTCCGTTAAATGTAATAACTTTTGTTTTCATGGATGCCTGGAAGTTAAACTTTATAGTTACACCTGGTAAAGCAGCAATGCTGATCGTTTTATTAAAGATGAAAGAATTTAGACAGTTTTTAACTCTAAGTGATGCTGCAGTGTTGTTTGACCTGAAGTTTACGGAGTTTAGGACCCAGATTACTCCCAGATTTAAGAGCATCTTAGTCCGACAAATACGACAATAACAACGGCCGCTTGCATGTTCTGCAAAAAATGTGCTTTGTTGTGTATCTGACGGACAAACACCAAACCAGTTCCACATCACGGAAGTTGCACCATTTTTACAAACCAATTCTGGTTCATCTGTTTCACTCAACAATCGGCCATGTGCGTATGAAAACAAAGGCACTGCCATGTGCGTTTTACTCCCATTCTATCGCGATATTTCATTTTCCTATCGTTGCCTAACATTATACCGGTATTACCGTGAACGGTATAATATGGCCCAGCCCTACCGTGCACCAACAGTAATAATGTCTCTGTTGGTGCCTTCTGCTGCACAGAGATTATGACAACAAGCATAAACTGCCTGTGAAGAAGATGGTAGATTAAATGTTTACTGCAGTCTATTAAAAAGTTACAAGGATCAGCTATAGAAGCTGCATAGGCACCCAAAGTTTTCTCTGATGAGGAGTAATCATGTTGGTTTTTTTGGGGGGTTTTTGGGGTGGGGGGGGGAGGGGGGGTTGGTCAATAAATAGGTGAAAATTTGAGCCATGAAGGTTATTTTTCATTTTTTGGACTTGCTCTTGCCCTTTTTTGGCTTGAATGTGCTTCTATGTCTTTTATAGAGTATTTGTACCTTTTCACCATCACATTCTTCTGCCATCTGTGGTATCCCCTATGGCATCGTAAGTTTGGTTTGGTGCAAACATAACAGGATTATATATGTGGACTCATTATCCCTTCCTAAGGTTGCCTGAAAAAAGCAGTATAGCATATAGAGAAGGACTAACTAACTGACTGAGGCATACTACCACTACTAGTGTATGAATGCGAGAGTGAATGAATAGTGGCATTGTAAAGCGCTTTGGGTGCCTTGAAAAGCGCTATATAAATCCAATCCGTTATTATTATTATTATTATTACTACCATGTTGCTATCATGGCTATTTTGCACATTTTAAATCAGGATACTAATCACTTTGTCACCTGAGAACATGGCAAGGCAAAAAGATTCTGGCTTTCATTGATTGTTAAAGAGTTTAAGGACTTAGCTGAGAGTATACAGCAAAGCCAGAGAAAAAGGGAGAAGTCAGGCTTTTAAAAAAAGTGTTAAAAACCCTTACAATGCAGAAAACCTTTAATTTTCATTAAGCTAAACCTTCACACAATGTTCAAATCAATTTTAAGCCAATCAGGCAGCACAAACTTGACCCATACTTGTAGGATAGTGAAAAATGTGTTACTGTAGTATACAACGGCTTTGAGCTCAGCAATTTTTAAGCAGTTCTCTCACAAGTCTCTAACCAAGAGGAACTGCAGATCAAAGAGCACAGATTATAAAAACAGTTAAATAAAGCAAAACTATAGCTACTGTGTGAAAAACAGATCAATTAGGAGAGAACTAAAACATTGTTAAGCTGACACTTATTATTTTTAAAAATAGACATGTATGCAGGATACTTTTGGACATATTACTTGCTGTCAAAACCCACTTCTCACTTTTGTAAAATAACAAATTGTAAGTGACAAAAATCTGTGGAATTTTCTACAGATGATAGGAGCGCAATGATTGTCTGTGTTCAACGTCTACTCGATTAGCATCAAGCAGTGTTTACCTTCCGTGACACTTGTTATGTAACGGTGGTGTAAAGCAGCAGCACAAATGTCATGTATCTGGTGAGTTTTTCCCTGTGGAGCATTTGTGAAAGGTTGACATATCCCTGTACAAACAACTTCTTCTGTATATAGTAGGAGGGGTTTAAACCACACTATTGTGGACATGGCTCCTAGATTGTTTCTGCAAAGTGGCAGAAAAAAAATACTTGTTCAGGTAACTGCAGTAAATGCCCAGAAGTCACTTTGCCCAATAATTATTCAGTTTCCTAGGCACTGTAACGGCAGCTCATTTAACAGAATAACTCAAGGAGGACTTCTAATAATCAGATGTTATTACTTGGCTGAGTGATTATTTGGCTCACTGCACAACGTTAAGTTATAAGAGTCATAGGATTAGATTGTGGTGAAATTAGTGAGAGGAAAGGGTCAGCAAAACCCAATTAAAACAATAAGAAAAGAAAAACTTTGTGACACTGAGAAAAACAATATTCAGTACAAATACTTTATATATTTTTTGAAATATTTCTTCCTGTAAAAGCAGCTTCACTGTCATGCCTAAGGGCAGGACTGCAACAAAATGCTTTGAGCTCTGATACCATAGACAGTGTTCTATCTATGGTATCAGAGAAGTCCTTCTGTAAAAAGTGCTAACAGCCAATACTGTTGCCCTGACCGAACAGTCAGCAGGTCAAATGTATTAGTGATCACGGTCCATGATGGAAGCAGGCGCCCTGCATCTGCTGTGCTTGCATCTAGACAAGGATTCGGAAGGACACTGGGTGATTTAGGGCTCACAGACACCAGCCACTTGGAATTGGCTTTCCTAAAACCATGCTACACATGCAGACATGCACACATTCCCATACGCTATCATTATCTGCGTTCATCAAATGCACCAGATGGTGTGTGTATACACACGAATACACACAAAGACTTCTCACTCAGACAAAGTCACGCTAATGCATCCTTCACACAAAAGATTTTTTATTAGCTTTCCCCCTGCTCCTCAGAATGTACAATGAGCACGCTTGTGCGTTGAATGAATTGTTTATTTTCCCTTTGGGGACAAAGTGGCCATCAGTGGACCGTCATAACACTCGTGATGTTGCCAGAAAGGTTTAGAATGGAAAACTGCGCCAGAGAAGCACTAAAGCGGCTTCATTCTTCTACTAACTTATGTGCTGATAAAGACAAGTGGAAAACCTGAGAAAAACCAAAGGGACCTTTACTTTATATACATTAAGCAAAGAAGGGAGGATGTGCTGGAATTTGTGAATGTCCCCTGGGGATGAATAAAGTGTCTAGTGAATGTAATCTAATCTCAGTAAACCACAACCAAGGTTAACATCCGTCTTAATAGTCATAATTCTAGACATTCTCTAAGTGTTATGTTATGCTGAAATTAGCATGCTTTAATTTTTCCAGTTTCTAATTTTAAAAAAAGGAAAAAAAAAGAATAAACAAAATTATAGACATTACATATTGTAATTTTTTTTTAACTGTCCCCAGCGTGCAGAGCACACTAAACTGATGTTTAGTCTTTCTGATCTGAATCTCCGTGAGCACTTACTTCCAAAAAAAGCTATATATCTATCTTAATGCCCACATGGTACTTGCCCACAGACAAAAAAAACAGCCACCTTGCTGACCATCTTTATCTCACCAGCTTTATCTTTATTTACATACAACATAAATCACAGGGGACATATTTTGTATTCATGACCAATAATTCCTGTTTACCCAGTACCTTACAGAAAATGCTCTTATTCCTAAAATCTCACTCATATTACTTTTTTGTCTTTACAATTCTGAATACTCTAATAAAAATCTTTTTATTTCATACACAATTTTACAATATTATATTTTTCAGTGTTTTAATCTGTGGGCATTTATAGCTGCCTGCTGTTTTCATCTCATCCTCAGCACATGAGCAGTGATTAACCGCCCACAAAGAACCTTTACCAATGCATATGTCAGAGTCCCACGGTCTTTTTGCTTTTATTTATTTGGAGTTCTTGGAATTTACAGCTTCCTGTTTTCATTGTTTTAGTCACTAGTTTACTTTGTTGACGTTTGTTTTCTTTTTGCTCCTATATGTACTCTGTAGGGGTTCTCTGCATATAGTTTTAATGTAAGTTTCCTGGTCTTCCTCATTGTTTCTATTGGTGTAAAGTTACTGTTTATGTGTGTGTGTGTCCAGCCTCTGTTAGTTACTTCCTGTTTTATTTTAGTTTAGTGGTCGTGTCCAAATTCATGGGCTGCATCCTCCTGAGGACCCGGCCTTCGCGGTCTACGTGGGCCGGGTCCTCAGAAGGTCGGGTAGGCTGGAAGTAAACGGCTGGGGAAATTAGACGGTCTAGCCTTCTGATTAGCGTCACCGCTGTCTCGGTGGAGTTTAATAAACTCAGCCGTCTGCTCCTTGCTATCTAAAATATAACAGGACACTGGCGTAAATTCTCGACCGTCTCATACTTCTGTTTAATCAGTTTTCTGTTTGACGTTTAGTCAGCTGTGTAAAAACCAAGGAGGAACCCACCCGGGGGATTAATAAAGTTTTATTTTATCTAATCTAATAACTTTAATCTCAGCCAAACTGATTTACTCACGAACAAACAAAACACTAAAAAAAGCCCAACAATAACATTTTTAGGTTGTCTAAGTGACTTATATATTACATTTAACCAGAGTACCAAAAGTCTGCGGTGATCTGAAAATGATGTGCTGGGAGTTGTGCCGTTCTCGGCGGCTTCAGTGACCCTCGGACTCCCGGCTAGCTGTCGAGCTGGTGGGTATAGACGTCTCCGAAAACGTCGAGGCACTTTTGCAAATATGCGATATCTTGATAAACCGAGCAGATATTTGATGTTTACACAGCTACTTTCTCGCCTGAAAATATGTTAAAAGTTTATTTTGTGACCCAGAGCAATAAACCTGCAGGTCTATTGTGAAACGGAGTGAAATTATAGTATTTTATATCTGCATTTATTTTTTTGTATAAACACATTTGCATGAATTATGAGGTTGTGTTAGTGACCTATGTGGACCATAAAATATGAAAGCAAGAGTCCCTCCCAACATAGAAGAAACACTGGCCCCAGGTGACTCAAATTGATCTCCACCCATCTGCTGAAGCCTAAAAGTAGAACAAATAGACAAATTAGAGAAGCAACCAGACCATCACCATGTTCAAATGAAATTTTATGCCTTGGTGGCGTTACATAAATTTAAAGTTCTATATACTGGCACAATTTTAAAACCCAGTGCAAAGTGAATGGGGAAAAATAAGTGTGTGCCTAAATCCACAAAAGAAAATAAATCCACAGATGTGGCAATAAATCATGGAGAAACAAGTTCAGGCTGCTTTTGGGAGACAAATTTATGTTTATTACAATATTAAAAACCTAGTTAGAATGTTTTTCACAGGTAGTTTGTTTTGCTTTCAGATAGATTTTGTGTCCTCTTTCTGTCACTCACACACACACACACACACACACACTCACATAAAGGCACTTGGACTCTTTCAGAGACTTAATATAATCATATGTTGGTCCCCAGTATCATCACTTAGGTTTGTGGTGTGTTTCATCCCTAAATAAGAATAATAAAATCTAAACATTTCATTAACATATAAGTGTATATGTACATACACTTATTTCATATTATTTCATATTATTCCAGTTTGAGAGCCTACACTGCATTTTATATATAAATCTGCTGTCTGGTTTACCTTATAATTTTTCTCCCACGATTTCGCCACATTCATAAAAGGGGCAATCGCCCTATTGCATTGTGATATTAAATCTCCTACACAAACACACAGGCTCTTCTGTGTACCAGGTGAGCTGGACAACTTGATCAAACGCCACTGAACAGCCTCAAGCAGATAAGAAAAGGAAGGTTTTACATTCGAAAACAGCATGATTAATGTGTAGAGGAAGCTGCTGCTTCAGTGTAAACAGCAAAAATGTTAAACAACAGGTGGCATCTTCGGAGTGATTGTATTTAAGAAAATCATCATCCTACTGGAAATCTGGTTATTCCAACATTTGCTTTTAGTATCTTAAGTTATTTGGAAAGGGGAAGAGATTTTGAGAAACTCTGATTTAAAGCTGAAAACCAACAAAGACAAAGGGGGACAAGGTCCCTCAAAAAACCTCTCATGTCCAAACTGCAGGACAAAAAACCCCCAAAAAATTTCTTTTATCATGTTGTGATGTTATGCCCATCTCTAACCTTTCTTTTGTAAACTCTGGTTGTCTGCTGAAGGGCAGCACTCTGAAAGTCTAACCTTTAAAACTCTGCTTTTAGAGATTTATTTTCAGATAATATGTGTATAAGTTTTACTTTTTTCATTCTTTAATTAAACAGCAAATAAAGGAGCAATGTTACACCTCTGTCCTTATTTTTATTTTTATTTTTAAAAAGGACTTAAATTAAAGAAGAAAGCCAGACAGTAGGGTGAGTGCATGAAGACCACTGTAGGATGAAAAAGCATATTGCGTTTTTCTGGCATGCTCTAAAGAAGACTGGAGAGAAAATAGCACTCTATTTACTCGAGAGAGCTTGAGGTACAATTTTGGAGCTTTTCCTAGTAAAGCAAATCAACCCAACAGTGACACAGCCAGCTGTCTTTTATCCAAAACCTTGTGATAGAATTACATCCTTTAGCATCAATATGAGAAACCTATCACACTAATGGCCATATAGTCTAAGTGTTAGCAGGTGCAGATAAAGACACTGCTATTTTTTGAATGGTAGCATCACCAGTTATTGATATGAACGGAGTATACAAGCACATTTATATCCCATATTTGCACCATTGCCTAGACACAAATTCTGCAGTCTTTTATTTCCTTTCTTTGCTGATCTATTCATCCTCCAGCTTCCCTGTCACATTAAATCTGCAGCGTCAGATTTAAATATCTTTGATGACAAGAGTTACTGCACACCAACTCATACAACTACATGAAAGTCTAGTCACATCATGTCAATATATTCAGACTGCTGGATTCCATTAGTGAAGGACCTTTGAGGAGCACTCACCATGTCAGGCTTAGTGAAATAGAAAATTTGCATAAGTTTTAAAACTCACTAAGTTTCTTACAGAGAAACATCAGTAACTTAAATCTGATCCTGAAGTGTAATTATACTGCTTGGCGAAAAATAGAATAATCTTTTATCTATTCAGACATAGAAATGTACCATATGCATGAAAAGCTATAGTAATGCTTCATTTTGCTACTAATTCTAGACGCTACTTTATTTAATATCTGCCTCCATTCGTCCATAGCCATGCCAGTTTTTTCTCAGTATTTTCAGTCTCCGTTTTAATCAAAGCTTACAAATCCTGGCTCCAGCTTAATTTTTATGTACAGACATTAAAGAAGTACTGGACTTGTCAACAAAGCCAATATGTCTATTTCCCAAAATTATTATTCTTTTAAGGCAATATTTCTGTTACATTAAGTTTTTTTTCCCAACTAATTCTGTTCATTAAACCCTGATCATCTCTGCCTGAGGGAAGAGTGGGAATTTTGAGGTTTTGGGGGCGCAGACATTACCCTCCTTCCCCCTTCCTTTACCAAAACTATTGATTAATCCCTCTCCACCTTTTTGTTCTGCCTGGGGTCTCCTGGGGTCCATGTAAACAACAACTTCAAAGATATAGTTGGAAGCCCATCACAGAGGCCTGTACATATCAAGAGGGCTGCAAAAAAAAAAAAAAAAGCCAGAAAGAGAATTTTGCTGAATCATTAAAATGCAGCTCAGCTGCAATACAGCAAGTGTGCAAGCTATAAATAAACATATTTGGAAAGGAAACACATTCACTAATGCTCAGCCAAGTCCAGGCAATGAACAGACAAATTACACAAGGCTAGCCTACAATATTACACCCGTCAACTATACCAATTGTGAATGCATGCATGTGATATGAGGTCCATATAGTGCTGGGGGCTAAAACTAAACAATAGTCTGCTGCTGTATAGCAGCAAAAGTCAGCTCCAGATTAGTTTCACATGATAACAGTTTCAAATATGACAGGAAAAAGTGTCCTGGTACAGCAGACATACATTCACGACAGTGCATGATTTTTCCCTTTCAAATTAAAATGCTACAAGACAGTCGGAGAGACTGATTAAAAGGTACAAGAAGGTTTTTCCTAACATTTTTTAAAAATATGTGCATAACAATTATATTGGCTGAAAAGTCGGGTTGATTGCTTGTCTGCTGAAGTGAACTGACAGCGTGCCAGCCCAGTCCAAAATCCCACTGAATTTTTTGCAACACAAGGCACAGTGGAAATTTGATTTTAATTTAACATAAATATTTGCCCTTGTGGTTAAAAAAAGAACCAAAGTGTGCTGCAGAGAGGTCTGAGATGGATTGAGGTGGACACATTTATTTTACTCCAGTCACCATACTAGACTCTGGGGCTGAACAAGGGTGCAGTGATATTTAGAATAAATCTTGTCTCATTAATGACAGTGGAGCATGAGATCCCTCTGGAACTGGGATGCCCACACATACACACACAGACCCATCGATCCTCATGAGCACACAATGACACTTGTGAAAAATTCCAAGGGTTAAAGGAAGGCAACAAGAAAGTCTCTGACTCCTGCAGTTGTGCTTTTTGAGGGTTTATGAGGCTATAATGTTTTTATTCTCAGAAATAAAATTTAAACACTTGAGGAGGAAGGTAATGTTTCAATTCTTAAAAGTAATTATTGTTATTATATTATATGCTCATTAAATCCTCACAGGTAAAGCTGGCCCTCCCTTTCATCACTGCCAGAGGCAAACAGCAGCCTGTGATAGGAACAACACTGCTGCAGCATTATTCAGAATGCCGACGCAAAGCGGCAGAGACAATTAGCTGCATAGCTGCAGATATTCACCGAGCCCCTGAGAGGACAAGCAGGAGTCGTTCTTATTCCTGTCACACTGCCCCGAGCTCCGCAACACGCTCCTCACACAAAAATCAGACAGTCGTAAAAGGGAAACAGATTGTGCCGTGATTGAGACTGTTTAAGTCTGGGCCCGACGTTATTGTCCAACAAGACAGACAGGTCAAGAAGGGGATGCCTTCACATAACCAGAAGATTACTGTGATGCTTTTCACCTGTTTGACAGTTTATGTTGTTCCTTGCTTTCATGTTGCTACAGCTTAGCCCCTGACCTCTTGACATTATTACTGATGTTTTTTTTTTTGTTTTTTTGTCTTTTAACCTAAATTGACTTTTTTTAAACCTGCAGGGCTCAAATTCAACTTAAGACAGGAGGTCATTTTGTTTCTTCAGGTCAGACTTCACGTAATATTTTATTTAAAGCGAAAAAGTACACACAGGGCTAAGATGGCTCATTTCACATTTCACACTGTCTGTTATCCTAGTGTGAGCAAAGCCTCTAGTGAAGGCACATGCCCAGCTAAACCCAGCATTCAATGCCAGCTTCCTCTTGTAGGCTACTGTAAATGGGCAAGCTGCACAGGACAGGCAACCTCTGCCAACCAAGCATCCAATGCAACAAGAGAGTTAACAGTCCATTCTCTTCAGTATTTGTCTTTTTATGTAGATGGAAAATGAGCTGGATGACATTTTAGCTTACAAACATTTAAACTGAGCTCATCTCTACTTGTAATGGCCTGTCAATAAGATTCCTTAAAATCATCATTATTTTTTTCTTTTATGCCACTTTCATGTTTTGATCCCTTCTTGAGACCACTTAGGGTCTGATTTGGATGAGAACCAGCGCTTAACAATATATAAGTACAGTTTGAACAGTTTGTATACTACCTGTTGTATGATACTCCCTGCTTAGCACTAAACAGACAAAGGCAGTCTGCGAGCAACTAACTGCTAAAAACCTCTATCCTCCCTAAGAAGCTAATAACTTAAAGCAAAAAACAGTAAATGTTGAAATTATATTCATCAAATGGACAGAAATGAGACTCTAAATGAATTCTAATAAAGTCCATTATCAACAATATTAGGTGAAAGATGAATATTCTGTTATAGCTGACTCTTAGTTGGGCTTAAAATTATGGGCAGACAGTAATGATAGCTGTGTACACAGTAGTATATCACGGCTTCTTCCTAAAGTATTTCATTTAATTTTTCATTATTTCACACGGCTCAATGGGCTGATTCATTTCTAGTCTTCCTTTTAGTACAGAGCAAGGGCACTGCAATGAAAAGTAACTGGTCCCACAGTATATAAACATACACTCCTCTCTTAGAGGCCATGTAAAAAATAAACATCTTTCTACCCTGCTGGATATTTAAAAATAGCTTAAAATGATTTCTCTCTCTTCATTCGAGTGTTCCAAGCTGAGGAGTAAGAGTGAAAATCCCACTGAGATGACACTTCATTTAGGAAAGATACTTCCAGTACAAGTTTTTCAATTAAAAGCTCCAGTACCTCAGACAATTGTGTCACTCTAGCTGTGCACTGAGGAGGAAAGGGAGGCTGACTGCTAAGCTCTCTGCAATCACGTGCTGCCAACTCTTGCCAATATAGCGGGCCTCATTTCTCTGATGCACTGTATTAGGAAGGATGACTGACACTTAAAGAAGCCCTATTTAAGCCATACGTCCATAGCGTCAATGTCTGCATGCACACTGCTCTTTCATCTGATGGAGAACAGATAATGTATGCGAAAATAAACTGCCAAGCACATGCATCTTGATAACTAGTTGCAGTAAAAATATTGTCAGATCTTTCAAGCAAGGCTATACTGTGTTTCTTAGTAATAGCTGTGGTTACTAATCATCCATCATTGTCCCAATTTTGGATATTGAAGGAATGTCAAGTTAACAAATGATGTGATGTTTGGAGTAAAGTAGCCCACTAGATTTAGAAGTCAGGCTGTTCAACCAAACATAGACTAATTTAGAGAAAATTGGGCTTTGAGGCCTTGGTTATTAGACCCCGTTTGCTGTAAAGAACAGAGCAATTATTGATCCTCTGAGTTTGTAATTGACTTTTAGATGCTTTCTAAATGATGTTAGCAAGGCTGGCCATGGAAGGGAGAGACAGCATGAATGGCATACAGATTGTCCTAATACACAGCAAACAAGTATGGCCTTGGCTGCTGACGTGAAAAATATCAAACCAGTCGTACTGTTTGGTGGGTAAAAAAAAAATTAAACAGTATTACAGAATCATTTTAGTTTAAAATATTCCCAGTATATACATATGTATTCCCCCATTTGCTCCTTGTCCCTGACCTTTGCGAGACCTTTTACCTTCCTTTTGACTCAACTGTTTGCTATGCTACTTAACTTATTAATGACCCACCACTGCATTAAGGATGTGGATTGTGGATTATTACCCATCCTTTTGTCCTGTGTTTTGGACCTCTTATCCCCTGAACAATCACAGAAACACTTAAACACTCCAAAATCTCCATAATTAAATTAAATGAAATGTTTCAAGCATCTTAAGTAGGGATGGGACTTGAGACCAGTTGTATCAAAGAGGTTTGGTTCCTTGAAATTGTTAGTCTGCTTGCCTATCGATTCCGCTTATCGGCTCCACTTGCACTTGCACTACACTCAGCTGATTTCATTTTGTGTGCTGGAGGAGGAAAATAGTGTTGCTGTTTACAGTGAGGATATGGACATTACTTTTATTTTTCCTACACAAAAGGACAAGAGCAAGATGGTGACGTGCAAACTGCGTACAAACCCCTGCACAGACTGTGAGTGATGATAAAGCTAAGTGAATGCTGACCCACGCCCAGCAGCCAGACCCTGAACTTCAACAGGTAACAAAGGGATGAGCAGTCAGGCTGCAGCCTCTGTTTCTACCTGTTTATGTTTCTAAAGTAGGATCACTGTGGCGATCACTTTGAAGTCTGTTTCTGCTGGTTTTCATCTTTGCTTTGTGCTGTTGGCTTTGTGCTCATACGTCTGTGTCCTTGTTAGGAAAGGGATTTGTGTTGGTGTGCGGGAGTGTAGCCTCAGGTTTATATTGATAAATGGTAATTATGAGAACATGCATTTCAGGTCATTTATGGAGAAACTAGAAAGTAATGTGACGAGTAGTGTAACAACCTACTTACCTTCTCCTGAGAGCAATTAAGTAACACTTTGCATTATTTTTAAATAAAGTGTTTAGTGTTATATGTTTAATACATTACTTTTTTTGAGTAGTGACCCCAACAATGAATGCCTCCAACATGCACAAACATTTGAGATGGTGATAACTATCAAAGTGGAGCCAGTGAAAACCCAATGAGAATCAGTAAATGAATCATTAAAGAATCAAATCGATAAGCAATGGAATTACAATTCCAATCACATTACATTCTTATCAATTACCATGGCTAATGAAAAGCCAACTGAAGTAACCAAACAAGGAAACAACATTTGTTTAGAGATTTTTACAGACCTCAGTCACAAAGTGCTTTACATAAAATAATATAAGACAATACGAAAATTAAGAGGTAGAAGAAGACGTACACCTCTGCAGGATGTCCCCCATATTATTCCAATAGTAATGATGTATTTGAATAAATCAGCACTTGACCTTTAGAGATTTATTTGTGATTATCACTCCTGATGTTTCTTTGGAGAAAATATTATTTATTACGAATGGATTGCATTTTCATCCATGCAAGTAGTTTTGTTTAGTTTCTATCTGGTCTGAAATTTTATATCCCAATAACACTCATTGCTGAAAATTATGGTTATCACATTGTAAAATAAGAATGCCTGTATAGATTGCTTATATAATTATTTATTTATTTGGATGACTCATGAAGAACAAATATATGTATTTTTAAAAACAACATTTATGTCACTAGATTGAAGTCAAGGTTTAAAAGTGATGGAATATAATTAGCAATGGGTGGGACATTCCTGGCGTCCAGTCCCCAGTGAAAGTTTTGCCCTTGGATGAGAATAATGTTGCTGATTAATCAACAGCTAAACAAGTACAGTCATCTACAGCAAGAGCGGGAATTCATGACAGGCACTTTCATAGTGGTTTATCCCCACCAGAGTAAATTAGCGATCCATCCAAGTATCCAGGTAAGACTGAGGTCAGGCGTTTCTGCAACGTCAGAAGTGACTAATTACCAACAGCTGAGCCACCCTTATGCAGAACAGAGGAGAGCTCAGCGAAGATAAAAAAGATGTGCAAGGCAAAAGCTTAAATAAGTTTTGTTAAGTCATCACATGCAGATGACACTATTTCATACCAACTAACAACAATGTGAACAGAATCTTAACAGAAATGCTTAACAGCAATTGCACAAAAACCTAGATAGTCTTAATGAACAACTATAGTTTCAAGGGTTTTCAAGTTATTCGGGGAACCAGGAATAGGTTTTATGATTTATCCATTTTAGTGTAAAAAAAACAGAATATTAAATTCACCCATCTAAGTTACTTTCTTTGTGCAAATTCTCTTGATTTTTGTCAGATTAATGCAAACATACAAAAATTGTTCACATGTTTACTCTTTTTTCCATTATCCAATCTTCCCCTCTCATCCCAAATGAACCACCCTAGTGTAAATATTCATTAATACACTCAATTAGCAAATTTGAGTATGTGTTAATTTATGTACTCATTCTAGATTCTGGCATAACTGCTCATTTATCATTTTTAAGATAAACGTCTTTCTAAATTGATGTCAAATTGGTGACATTTCATTAATTGAATTAACAACTTCCTTAATTAACACCATGTAACTCTGCAGAAGTGAGAACCACTGATATAAAAACTGATTTTCTTAATACCAAGCTAGTGGATTTTCTTAACTCTGTATCTCAATACTTGAATGTGATATGTTTTAAGGAACAGATTAAATATAATGTCTCCCAGTTTAGTGTTGGCTGTTGAAACTATTTATTTAACATGTATGAGTAACACAGCAGCTGAATCCTGTTTTCATTGATTTTTCACATCTGAATATTGAGCGGCAACCACATCACCAGTGCACTAATGATAATGATATAGTTAAAAAAAATAGTGTTTTTACCCTTCCATAGATATAGAAGAACTAAGTAATGGGTCAACTGAATATAACATAGAGCTAAGTTTTTGATTCAATGGATCCGAGTGTGAATGATGAAGAGTAAAGAATAATAAAATTGCATAAATAAAATTGCATTTTAAATCCAGAAGTAATGAGGAAAGAAAGGTAAAAACAGCAAGATAAATGAACTGGTACTTATATAGCCCTTTTCTAGACTAAATGAGCACTCAAAGCACTTTATACTACAAGCCTCATTCACAGACCCACTCACACAGCACTTTAGTCTCCCCTAAGTGCATTCTAGTTATCACACACACACATCGGAGGTAATTAGTATCAGCATCTCACCCCACAGTGGTTTGGCAACGCTTCAGTGGAGAGGAACTGGGGATCGAGCCACTAACCTTCCATTCGGTAGATGACCCACTCTGCCTCGTGAACCACAGCTGTCCGAAAGACGTTTTCATGTTTGATTTTGTAAATAATGTAGTTTATCATCAGCTTTTAGGTAGTTAGACATAGTTAACAACAAACTGTTGCTTATTTACTCGTCTATATATACAAATCACAAACCTTGCCTGATTTAAATTCAGTGTTCTACTGAAATATCCTGATGCCTCTGGTGGAGAATATAATGCCAGCAAGATAGCACAAAACTGAAAACTGAACATTAAAAGAGTTAATTTGTTAAATGTAAGAGTTAAATAAAGAATAGTTGTATTTTTTTTAGCTACCACAGCACAACTTAATTGCTCACAACCAGGACTGCTTACCAGTTATCTCTCCTTGTGACTTTGGCCACTTCCTGAAAAGGTGAAGTTGAAGATTTTGAAACATTGGAAGAGATTCACCTTGCATTGCGGAGGCACAAATTCAGCGGGATATAACGGTACTTTTATGGAATGATTTGTAAATGACTGCTGATGAGAAGAGATTAAACTGATCTGGAGAGTAGCCAAATTTAAATCCCTTCACTTAAAATGAGTTAAAATATTAATATTACTATTTATATTTATTTAACTACTGGGGGGGAAAAAAACAAAGAGGTGAATGGTTTGCTCTGTG
The DNA here is from genome assembly GCF_057382275.1 of Copadichromis virginalis. NCBI lineage: Eukaryota > Metazoa > Chordata > Actinopteri > Cichliformes > Cichlidae > Copadichromis > Copadichromis virginalis. The sequence goes on from NC_140618.1 coordinate 13,230,347, forward strand.
TCTGCGTGATTTCTGCATACCCTCTCCCGGTACGTTTAAGTGGAAGGATGGAATATTTGCAAGATACTGTAGCAAGATTTCAAAATGAAAGCGCTGTCAACCCATAATTTGTTGGCAGTAACATTTCTTTAACAAGTTTCCATTTCTTCTCGGCATGAAGAGTTTACTATATATCTTCAAATCTATAATCTATACTATAATCTTAACTTCTCAGACTTATTAGTCCACACTGCATGAAATCAAAGCAAAGGAGGAAAACATTTAAAAGCTTTATCGGATCTGTGGTTTGAAGTAAAAAGCTATCCATAAGCCTTCTCGGATGGAAAAATGCTGAAGGATAGAGAAGCAGCTCAACAGTGAAAAGGCTTACCAACAAATACATCAATTAATGGGTCTTTTTAAATTCACTTTAGCTTTTTCTATCTTTTCTTCTTTGTCTTCTTCTCTAGGCACATCAGCTTGGACCTTACCTTTGATTCAGGAGATTGTTCACCTCTCTTGAAGATGTATATATTTTCATTTGTACCTTTCATGACCGTTCTGCAGAGATGTGTTCTCATTTTAGATTAAACTACATAAGAAGACTTTTGCCTTGAAATGCCAAGTGGACAGTGTTTTTAAACTTATTATGATCCACAGTCACAGAGACCCATTTGACTATGATTTTTCACTCCTCGACCGACTGTTTCCCACTGTCATCTCTACTCTTATTCCAGTTACAGCTCACCTGATACTTGTCTCATCCATCCATCACTCCCTCCTCTTAGTGAGACCCTAGAGCATGCAGCAAGCTGCATGCAAATAAATGTTCAATAGCCAAGGGACCAAAGTCAGACTGAAGAGTTCAGTCAGGCAGCAAGGTCACTTTGACCTCTGCTAAAGCTGAAAGTACACATGCTCTTCTGGGATATGCTGTCCAGTCTGCAACAGTAATAACAACTTGATGAATGATGTAGCTGAGGGACATAGTAGATTATTCTGCCTTCATGCACTTCCACCAGAGAAAACCTGGCTGGCAGGTACAGGGGTTAAGGAAAGGGAGACAGGATTGTTGAAGCTACACAGATGACAAGCCTGAAGCCTTGAATACTTTGTACCAATCATAACCCCATCCTCTGCATTTGCACATTACAGCCAACTGTAGGTACGTTACTTTCATGTAGCCATCTATCACAGGCACCCACAGGGACCAAGCTGACTGAAAACTGGGCTAACACAAACTGTTAACCCCATTTAAATAGTGCCAAATGTTTTAGGAACTAACCTTCCCTGAGGCGAAAGCCAAACTGGGGTAAAGACAGCCTAGAAGTCTCAGAAGCACTGAGGAATAACATCTCCAATTTATAGTCATTTGATGTTGGTTGGATCCTTTGTAATTATGGTAAAATATAAAACTACACATCCTTTTAGATGTATTCATATATTTATTGTATTTATTTTATTAATTCATACTACTATTTTTTCTCATAGGAATGTTGATTATATATATAACCTCAAGAAGAGATGAAATTACCTATTTTTGTCTCTATCAAATAATTTTCTGGACTAACCAACACTTTTCTGTCTGTAAAATGTCCCAAAAACATTAAAAATGGATTAACAAACTTTTGTAAACCTTACTCATAAGATAAAACAAATCCATTTTAACTTATGCTAATCACAGCTAAAAGTCTCACACCAAAATCGTGATATTTGTGGACATATGGACCTCCTCTTACAGTTGGAAGAGTTCACAGTGAGGGTTCTGACATGCACAGCAGTGAGTGTATGTGATGAGTGTGTGGAGTCACTACCAGGCTGCCGCAGAGCTTGGCCAAACACCAGCCTGACGACAGCAGCTGGAGAGTAGTGATGTAATAATCTTGTTGCCATGGAGACCAGTGGTTCCCCAGCATCTCCAAAAATTCAAGGGCGGTGGAAAGTCACTAGGCTGGCTGGCTGGCTGGGACACAGTGCTGCTGTGATGAGACGATGCACGGCTGCACATTCAGAGTCATAGGAGCTCAATTATTAATCCATGCAGGATAAGATTTTAAAGATTTTTAGATTTAAAGGTTTTTCCACTTGCTTCATAAGAAACATGAATAGGAAAAAGACTTTACTGGAAAACGGTTGGGCTTTTATGCCAAGTCACTGAAACCTTGTTAAAATATGCTTTGGTGTCAAAACGGCTGAATCAGGAAAGCCCAAATCCACAGCGAATAGAGAGGAACTAAGTCTTTCAATCAAACATCTGTGTGCAATTGTGTTAAGGGGGAGCGGTAAAGAAAGTCTCTTCTGTTTTTCATCCCATAAGCCATATGAAGCAAAAATTTTTAACCTGAAATCAGAGCACAAACCTAACACACCACTGATCAAGACTGAGAAGCTTGTTGTTCTCTTGATTTAGATGAGGTACAGAGTCCCTGCAATGACTGGAAAATAAAGAGTTTAAAAATATGGACAGTCGGACAGCGAGAAAATAAAAACAATAGAAAACAAAGAAAACAGGACTATAGCTCTATATCACATCTTTGATTAAAGACTGGGGTTTGTTACTAAACATGCAAAGGGAGTCATGATTTCTGAGGCCTGAAACAGGGCCCGGGAATTTAAGTAGACGTCTGTTTAGATAAACATCATCTTGTGATTAATGGCTTCATTCTTTAAATCCACACAAAAGTGTAACTGAAAAGTGGAAATGGAAAACATTGTAAAGCAGCATATCATAATGTCTTCAGGAGCTTTTGGACATCATTTCATCTGAAGAGCTAACTTCTCCAGCTGTAAATTTTGAAAGTTAAATCATTTCTTGCCTTGACTGAGGGACATAATGAATAATTTAAAATCTGGATTAGGAGCATTTCTGTCGCCCAAGAACAACATTTGGAAGTAACTAGGTACATAATGTCACTATGTACCTAGCTACATAATGACAATATAATTGCATTCTTCAATGATTTTGGTCCATTTTTGACATGATAGCATCACACAGTAGCTGCAGATTTGTTGGCTGCACATCCATAATGTGAATCTCCCATTCTGTCAGATTCCAATTAGATTCCAGATTCCACCCTACTGGGTAGAGATCTGGTGACTGTGAAAGCCATTTGAGTATAGTGCACTCGCTGTCATGTTTGAGATGATCTGAGCTTTGTGACATGTCACGTTATCCTGTTTTAAGCAGCTATCAGAAGATGGGTGCACTGTGGTCAAAAAGATTAGCAACAATCCTCCGGTAGTCCATGGCATTTAAATGATGCTCTGTCAGTACTAAGGGGGCCAAAATGTGCCAAGAAAATATCCTGCCCACTAATATATCACCAGCAGCAGCTTAAGCAATTGATATAAGGCCGAATGGAGCCGTGATTTCATATTTTTGATGCTATTTACACAAAACTCTGACCCTAAAAATCCAAATCCTAAATGTCTTCGATTCTCCAAGTGCCTTTCAAGGGGGAAATATATCCACAAACATAAGTCCACATTCCCCATTTCTTATCTGTTTTGATGGGCAACTTGAAACTCTTCTCATCAGGGCTGGAAGCCAATCTAAGCCATCACATTTTCAGTGGACATTCAAATCCATATTTCATACTGTGACCATTGGATCAGCAGTAACTGATGAAAAATGTGTCTGAAATAGATTCACTGCCAGCAGCGGTGCTAATGACAGAAGGTGTGTGTGTGTTTATTTTTGCTGTGTATGTGTGTCTGTCACTTATTCTTTATGCAAATATGTGCACACTGACAAATGATCTTTATTGTATACTACAGTCACATCCAAAAAGAAAATGAGTGCTGTGTGTTTGGCACTGATGAATGAAGGAAACTGTTGCCATCGATCACGTTTGACTCTGTGTGACATGAGTATGAGGAGTTGCTTCTGAAATTATACTAAATCGAGAACTTTTATGTAACATAATATGCTTAACTTTCCCTATTTTGCATCTGTATTTTAGTGTATGTCAACTATTTTAGAATCACACACACACACACAAAAGCCTCAATCCCTTGATGCTAGAGAAATTCTGATTCTGAAATACAGGGCCAATATGGATCACAATGTTTAAAATAAAAATGTGCAGTAAATTTTTTACTTTTTGTAACTGGTTCCTCTTTTTTTGTTGTGACACCACAAATAACTACCAGCAAATCTTATTATCTTATTTGCAGGAAGAATGATATCAAACAATAAGACTGATATCAGCTGATTTCCCAATATACTGGTGCATCCCTACTGGAATTCACAAACCATTCCACTAGCAATGCAAGTGTTGGGTCTGTAAACATCCAAAACACCAATTCAGTTTTAGCATAGCAGCATACAAAATGCCAGAAGCTATATGTAGAGGAGATCAAACCCTCTCAGTGAGTCACTCTCATGCTGTCTACCTCACTCAGAGAGAGGTGAAGAAAGGAGAAGAAAGCTCTCACAGTGCAGACAAACCTTTGCTGAATCTTCCCTCTTGTAGTTTTAAGAAACACACGCACACTCTAAGCGGAAGGCAACGCTGAGCTGCCCTGTGCTTCAGAACAGCCGCTCGCCAAGACGTCATAAGATTACAAAATAGTCAGTTAGCCATTCTGCTCACTGTTTATACTGCTTACCGTGCCAGAAGGTGTTGAAAAAACTAAGTTTCGCAAAGAGATAAAAAGGAATATTAGAAAGGTGATGAAAGGAAGATGAAACAAAATAGATAGATTGTCTATTTCTGTGTGCAGAGAAGAGCAAAAGAAGGAAAGCAACAGATCCAGGAGGAAAAAGCGAGAGTTCTTTGACTGATACTTGACTGAAGTGTGGCCTGTTCTTTGCATAGAAGTGAGCCGATGATGACTACAGTTACCCACAGTTAGAGAGGGGAAGAGCAAGAGTGTGTAAGAACAGGGGGAGCGCTTAATATTCCATGCACACAGACTCTCTCCACTATAGCAAGAGTTTAAAAATAGACCGCAGATGAGCTAAAAAGAGAGGCGCCGTAGCGTATGAAGAGGGGGATCCAGACTGCTCTGGATGATGTGAAGGGGAGGGAAGTAAATGGCTTAGTCCTTCGTAATGATAATTAATGAATTGTAGAGTTTTGACCTAACACATGACACTGGTATCAATGTGAGATCAGAATATGCTGTTTCCTTAGAAATGTATTGTATTAATTTAGTATTCTATAATATACTGATTGATATAAAAGATTTAAAAGAAAAAAATGGGTGCTAAGATTAAACAGACCCACATAAAATGAAAACAGTGGCAAGACCTAAATAATGGTTACTTCATGCAGTAATTTATCTTACTTTGTCTCAACAAATTTGAGAACTGATCAATACCTTAAATATTTAAACAAATGAGAGAAAAAAATTAATAATTCTGGATTTTATTGGAGTCCGTGAGCACAATCAATCTAGCGCTCAGTCCCGCGGCCTCTGGCTGTTATTCTAAGTAAACTATATTGAGGCTGTGTGTTTAGACACAATAATACAGAGAAAACCCCAACCAGCAGACGACCCCTGATTACCAAGCACTTGGTAACAGTGGGACGGAAAAACTCCTTTTTAACAGGAAGAAACCTCTGGATTAACCAGGTTCAGGCAGGGGCAGCCATGTGTTGTGACTGGTTGGAAAGGAAGACGGAATAAAAGACACACTGTGAAAGAGGGAGAAACTTTAATAATGATTAATGATTGAATGCAGACTGTTGTATAAACACACAGAGAGAGAGAAAAGAGGTGAGTGAAGAAGAAATGCTCAGTGCATCAGAGGAAGCCCCAAGCGGCCTAGGCTTATTGCAGCATAACTAAGGGAGGGTTCTGGGTCACCTGATCCTGATCAAAAGGGAAAGTTTGAAGGCCAATTTTATAGAGAGTGTCTGTCTCTCTAATCCAAACTAGGAGCTGGTTCCACAGAACAGGGTCCTGGAAGCTGAAGGGTCTGCCTCCCATTCTTCTTTTAAATAGCCTAGGAACCACAAGTAAACAGTCAGAGTGTGAAGTCTAGGATTTACACTAGAGCAGGATTTATACTTGAAAGTGCACTGGTGTAGATTTATTTATTTACTGAATTACATTGATCACAATTTTAAAGATTTATGAATGTGTTTTAGTAAGCTATTAAAGATTTACAGTGACATAATGCATTTTGAAGTTACTGAGCTCACTAAATTATATGATGTTGAGGGAAAATGATCTGATCAGAGGGCTGATTTTATTAATGGGCAAAAAAAACCCTCTGTATGCAAACAACAGCAGAACTGAAAACAATAAACCCATTTTATATTGCAGAAATATCTAAATTCAGAGTTAATAAATGCCATGGGACCATGGGAGCAGCATTTCTCTTCCAAAGCCTTGTAAAAGATTCATAAGCCTAGATACAGTTTATATCAGTGCAAACCGCAGCCAGAGTTTTGCTCTTTTCCCAGCTGATCTCTTGAAAATCTCAATCCAGCCATCTGAAGGACTGAAGTGATTTGTTTAACTTCTGCTCTTTACTTCTATTTTCCTAGAAGACATGTCCACTGGCATTTGCATAACTGTGACTAAAAGTCGAATGTAACTTTTGTGATTCTGAAAAAAAAGAAAGCATGCCGAATTATCTTTTTAAAACAATGAAAAAAATAAAATAATATTTTCCCCACCAGAGAAAGACGCTTTCTTTTGTGTGCCTCTCTGTCCAGCCCAATGGTTCACAGCATTAACTTGGTTTTGCTTAATGTTTGGTTTAATGAAAAAAAGCATGCTACTATCTGTAATTAAATCTGCACATTATTTAGCTGCTTCAAAATAAAAGCCTTTGAGTATTTTGTTAAAAAACAAGAAGAAGCCATTTAAAAAACCACTAGCATGGTGATTGGGTGACTGGTATACACGTTAGCATTATATTCTGTTTTAAGGACATGTTAGTAGACTCCTAATACAACTACAGGTACACTACAATAGTGTATTCAGCTTTGTTATATTGCAGCCACTGCAAACAATTTAGCTGATGGAACACAGATGATTTCACACCATCACTGCTGATGAAAAAAATGGTAATGTGCATTTCAAGATAACAACACAAACTAGAAGCTAGATCCCTGCTAGACGTTTGCTGAAATGCCAGGTGGAACAACTGCAGTCTCAGAACATATACAGTACCTTACATACTGAGAAACACATATATGGCCACGTTTTCCTAATTTTCACATTGAAAGGTATTATAAATAATTATTATAAATAAATATAATAAATGGCATACCACAGTCTTGCAGTTCTGTGTACATCCATGAAGGTTATTTTAGTTGAAATGTTGTGCACAGTATTGTTATACATCATAAAATGCATTAACCTCCTAAGACCCGAACTCTTTCGTGGCATGCATTTTCAATTTCTCTTTGCTATTTGGGCTGATTGGGACCTGATGAATGTAAAAAAAAAAAAAAAAAAAAGAATTACCTGATTTTTTTATTTTTTTTTACCTGATTTTTGTTTCTGAGAAAAATGAGATCCACATAAGAGGACATTTGTTTTAAATTTTGATAGAACAGTGGCTGTATAATGCCCTCGTAAGTGGATATCAGGCCCTTGTAGAGCAAAATTTAGTATTTTGGTCTAGACAACCCAAAATGTGATGTCCACATATGTAGACGCCAGGTCCTAGGAGGTTAAAAATGTATCTGTCTCAATTTTTATCAGGCCACAAATTTTAAAAAAAGAAAATACTGTAAATAAGTGTATGAATACTTGTTGCATGCTGACTCTTATACCTTAACTAATAAGATATTGACACTTTATATTTTATTTGCTCGCATCATTATGTTCTTGTATGCTCAGCGATGCAACATGCATATTTCAGATTTTCTTTTCAAACATGATCAGACTGCGCTGAATACTGTGTGGCTTCCACCTCTACCCTTAAACTGGTCCTGTGAATTGACAAAGAAGAGAAGAAGAGCACACCATCATCTCATAGTATGGCACAGACAAGCGCATATTCCCAAGAGACAACAAACAAGTCAGCTACAATACAAACACATACACCACAAACCACAGCACACACTCAATAATTACCTCACAGACCGAGGCACTCTTAGTTAACTAACTTGCATGGATATGTACAGCCTTAATACTCGTTGGTGCCCCTGCAACAGGCATCTCAGCCCACAGAGATGCAAAATGCAACATATACATAGTGTTCACTTAAAGGAAAAATGATTTAACTGACAGGCCCAAAATCAATCCTTTACCGCTTTGAGTGATCTCGGCTGTTTCTTGAAGCATCGCTAATTATTTAGCATTTTCATTTTGTCTCTGCAACAAAGTAATTAGCACGCACAGAGTGTTACCCAAGTGAGAATCCCAAAGTCATTATAATGATCCTTATGGTGCTATGTCTCCATTCTCCTTTGTCCAGTCCAAAACCTCCATTCAGAAGCACTTGGATGCACACATGCAAACACAAACACACACACACACAAACAGAGGATACTGTTGTCTGCAATCTGCAAAGCCAGCAGCCCCCCAACAGGATGTCAGCATCCACGTGTAATTAAAGCTCTATGCCTTTTGTTTATGAGGCACCCTCCACCAGTGGACACCAGCAAAATCTTTTGTGCCATCTCTCATTAACGCAGAAATTGCACACAAACATTGAAAAGAAGAAAATCAGATACGCAAATAAACTGTTCAGCAATGACACACACAATTACACATCAGAAACACAGGCAAAGAAAACACACACACACACTAATACTCACACTGGCAATTAAGAGCACCTCGATGAGAACATCATCAGTATGATGATTAAATAGGGAACTGAGTCATGAATAAAACATTTGACCCGTGTCTGAGCAAAAATCGCAACGGAACGATTTCCGACATCAGTGAGGCCAACATCAGCGTGTGCAGAATTGCCACTGTGCCTCAGCTCGCCCTTTCAAGCAACATTCTCAACTCCACAGCAAGCCCCTGCATTTCCAAAACAAGCTTTGTCTCCCCTTTCAAGTTTGACATAAAAGGAAAGACAAAAGGGGAATAGGAGCACCAGAGAAGACTGCGGCGAGAACAAGAGACTGCTCTCTCATTTCTGTAAAGTCTTAAAGATTTCCCTGCTGTAAAGCCTGTGCCAGGGTGAGAAGATTTCTTTGTGCTTCTGATATCAACTAGTGTTGAAAGGCTAATACACATCCATTCTGCTTATTTTTTTTCATTCATTCTCCTTTTTCTTCTTTGTGAAGATGTGGGATACAGTACCGCTAACACCTGATTGTAGCTGCAGCCAAACGCTGCAGATGGAGAATCCACTAATTGAGTAATGTGCAAATTGGTGTTACAAAGAGACAGACAGAGGAAATTGCAAAAGTGAGAAACATCCATTTACAGACCATCACCTTGAGGGTGTTTGCAGTCTCATGGGAATCGTAGTACATAATCCCTGAGCTACAACTGCTTCTATACATGCAGAGGGGTGATTTAGTTTGGGTGGTTACAGTCTGTCTGTTACTCAGTTCCCCACATTATACCATAATCTTTTTGATGCCTCCCAAGTACGACAGGAAAATTACTTGATTGTGTTTCAGCTGCATAATTAAAATTAGCAACATAGGTGTCTTCTATTCACACTATACTATGCAGATCATTTCTAACGCCAAGCGTAACTATTAGAATTAAACTGATGAATCTCACCTTGAGTCAATATTGTATTGACCTACAATCACATTGGCATTCTCTTATGTTTTATTGAGAATTAAGCACACCTCGGTTGTATCAGCAGGCTTCAGAAACACTCATATTTACTGCCTCCCAACAGTGAACGGCTCTCTACACCTTTTCTCATATTTTTATTCCTGCATGCTTCAAAGGCATCAGCAAAAGACACGCCAGCTCCCTGAGAGACATAAATCACCACCGTGAAAAAGAAGCAGAGAATAAATATATTGTATTTCATTTTCTGGCATTCTGAGTGTGATAGGTATGTGGATAAAAAAAACAACAACTGCTGTCTGTTATGTACGAATGCTAGACATTAAAATAACGCTGATATGCCAGGCCATGTTACTGACTCCATGACACTGTACAGATGGTGCATTTCATTTATCGTGCAAGTTGGACCTCGAGGTGCAGTTCCAGCAGTAAAGTCAGTAATGCAATGAAAAATACAGTTTATTGTCCCTCTTAGCAGGGTAGATCCATTAGTGTATCTCGAGCAATACAACACAATGCTTGTTTTTGGCACTTAAAAACACCACTACAGCACATTTGTGGACAGAGCAGTGATCCATGTATGTATGTTATTCAACCTGTCACAAATACGCAACAGCATTTTGGATTAAGCTGGGTTTGGTAGCTCTACTTCAGCTTTACCATTTGGAAATTCGACTTTAGCAGGTGTTCCAATTCCAACCTTTGGAATGCACTATTAGGCTTGAGCACAATGCTACTGTGCTTCAGTTTGCTGTCATACTGTAGCATGCTAGTATTGTCTGAAAGAGAAACTGTTTTAATTCTTAAAACCTTCAGCTTACCATCAGTATAACCACCACTAATTGTCAATATATTTGCTGACATGTGTGCAACACAACTTTCCCACAACCAGACACACTTCTAGCAACAGGCAATAGTTTATCTAGAATAGAGCTCCAACATAGTGCTTTAACAGTAGGCTACATACTGACCTCCTCATCACAAAAAAGTAAAATAAGTAAAAGTCATCCTATCATGAATTCTGCCAATGGACACTATACTGGCTCAATTACCCAACCCTCACAGGGATGTCAACAGTTTTGCTGGAATTTGGTCAAGAACCAAGGTATGGATATCCAGATGTTCACACTGTGGTCAAAAAGGTAACTTGTAAACATTGAATCTTGCACAAAATTTAACATCAGTCTACCCTAAGAGTTCAATGTGAGTTAAAGAACCAAAGAAGTGGCCATTTCTAGAATCATGCTGCTAGTGTAGATAAAACACAGGGTCCTCCATGTATGAAACAATGGCTGTAATCTCTAGTCTTGAGTTAAGTGCCTCTACCATCCTATCTGCTGTGTCATGTATAGAATGTCTTTGCTGCGATGTTTACTGGTGTCAGGTTCACTCAGGCCAAGCTCATTAATCTGCTCAGCTGCAGTGCTACGGGCTGAGAGAGGACAGGCATAGAGAAGAAGTGGGGAATGAAAGTGAGACAGAACAAAGAGGGGATTTTACAGAATTTAGGGGGCAGGCAAGAGACAAAGAACAAAAAAAGAGGCGAGATGAAAGATACTTCAAACGGGGCCGACAGAACAAGACTGATAAAGAGACCGAGGACAAAGAAAAAAAGAGTGTTAGAGCATTGAGAGTAAGATTTGTTTTACTATACGGCTCTTTTCATATGCTTTTATACAACAAGTCAAATGGCATAACAAAGACAAATGCTTTATGTGTACTGGAAAATTCTCCTTTTACTACTTGAGCAACTTAGTGCCAGTGTCAGTGTTAAAATATGAGATGCAATCAAGAAGACCCCAAACTATGCCTAGAAAAACTAAAAACTTCACTGGATCTCAGTATGGCTGTTATCACATTCAAGGTCAGAACAGAACTTCAAGGGAACGACTCAAACATGGCCGATTGAGAGCAGTGTATAGCTGCTAAAGGAGACTAAACTGAAGGGGATAGCAAGCAAATTTAAATCAGGTATAATGTTTCATTTTTATAGTCACAGTCACTTTTTGATTACACCTTATACAAATACTGGTTAGCCAGTGTGGGATGAGCTCCATGAAAAGCAATCTGAGAGCCAACAAGAGCTACAAAATGTTTTTAGGAGTCTCAGTTTTGGATGTAAAAGATCTGTCCCTGTGCGATTCACTTTATGATTAATTTTCACATACTAAATTCTCTTCTCTAATTCTTAATAAAAGTAATTACATTAAGCTCAGTTACCTGCTGGTACTAGTGTACACAGAGAATATCCACTTTTCAATTAACCGTTGAACAGTACATCAGTGGTTAAAAGTTTATGTGAGCTGCTGAACAGTTGTGGCATACAATACATAATGGCATACAATCTACTATGGATTATGGGTTATATCTGACTAAGACAATGAATCAGCCTCTTAATCAGAGTTGCCCTGACTTCACTGGAGTCCTACACATTAGTGTCATTGCCAACACCTAAAGTCCCAGGATTAAAGCACACCAAAGCCTTGAAGGCTCATCCCATCAATTCTGCACATTATGGATTAACATGTTATTTAGCAGTTTGCCTTCTCATCAGACAGACATGTCAGCAGGGTGGCACATAGCTGGAAGCGAGGCAGATAAGCAAGAGCTCTGTTTAAAGCACATCCTACTTTTATTCTATATTAAGCCTTTACAGGTTAGAAATAAATCTACTTAGGAGGCCAAATTCTTTCCCTGAATGTTATGCTTGTGCTTTTTTGGCCATCAGTTGAAATTTATATCTGCATATTCTGTAACTATATGTTCAATAGTATATCCCAAACACTCATCAAAGGAGAGTTACATGCTGGGCTTTTCTTTTAGCACCTCTGAAGGTGCTACGTGAAGCGCCACGAACTGTGATGAGAGAACAAAGCTATCAACAGTTTTTCATTGTTAAGTTGTCCAAAAATTAAAGGCTGAACACCTCATTTAGCTCTTTTTTAACATCTGGGAGCTTCCAAATTCAAAGACAGTTCTGTTGTCTCCAGCTGGCAGATCCAACAGAGCTGAGACTGAAAGCTCTGATCAAAGACATTTTGACAGGAGTGACAGCATCCGTGCTTGCACCAGCTGATCTGATGCGCAAACATTTACAGAATGCACAGTCCAAATTGAAGGCTGGTTAGTTGTCTATTGAATCAATGAAGTCCCAGAAATTTGGTCAGATTTGTCCAGGGCTGTTCAATTAGGGCAAAACCCATGATTACTATTATATTCGTCAGTAACTGCAATCTAAATTACAACCCCTGAAATGAACAAGAATATGAAGCAATAAGAATGGCATTTTTTTTAAAAAAGAAACAAAAAAAAACTTGCACCACATTTTTTCTGAACAACGTATTTTAGTACCTACTAGTTTGACTGCTATGACATTGTGCACAGACATTCAGATAATGAATCATTACGTGATCCCCTAGCTCTTCCACAAGGGCCACCAGGAGGTTTATGTCTGTGCTTTTTGGTGAAATATCTTGATGGAGTGCCATGAAATATCAAGATTTTTACTACCAGAAGTAGTAATATGCACAATGGCATTAGCACTGTTGTCTCACAGCAAGAAAGTCCTGGATTTGAATCCACTGGTCAGCTGGGACCTTTCTGTGTGTAGTTTGCTCGTGCTCCCTGCGACTGTGTGGGTTATTTCCAGGTACTCAGGCTCCCAAACCCCAAAAAATCCTTGTTAGTTTAACTGGTAATTCTAAATTGCCCGTAGGTGTGAATATGAGGATGAGTGGTTGTCTTGTCTCCTTGTGTTATCCCTGTGATAGATTGGCGACCTGTCCAGGGTGTACCCCACCTCTCAATCTATGACAGCTGGGATAGATTCCAGCCCCACCACGACCATGAATTGGATTAACCGAAGAATACAAATGAAATTTTAGCACAGCATAAGTGCTTTGACTATTGTTTGTCCTCAAGGTACAAACTGAAAACAACCTGAAACCCAAACCATTTGGGAGCCAAAGTATAATATTTATCAAGAGTGAATCAATACCTGCTGTAGTTCAGTGTATGAAGACCATTTATAAACTTGCCAGTTTTACTATAGAACAATCTTTTAACACCAAATTGATATTTTTGAATGCCCCAGTGCCTTCTGGTCTCTTGTGAGAGATACTCAAAAATTTGTAATTTGCTATTTTTCTTATGTTCATTATTTTAGTGTGGAACCTTGATGAAGACACCATAATCAGTAGAGGCCCTTGCATGTATCCAAACACAATATTACAACGTCTACTCAAATTCTAGCAGAGTACACCAAGTGGAAAACAATACAAGTGGACAGAGACCACTTTGGAGATGACGGAAGCCTATTTCAATAATGCATTCACAATGCAAACAAGACAAGCTTCTTCCAAGTTGCGCATTTGGCTTCATTACAGCAATCCTAATTTCATTAGCGACTTATCCAGGGCTTGAGTTGGTGCCAGGTGACTGAGTCACTTAATCACAGTGATAAGGTACCTTTCCTTGCATCACTGCATTTCTATCATTCACCTAGCTTTCAATCACTAATACATACATATTCTGGTTCACAACAGGAATATTAAGTTAGAGCAAATGGCCCGCAATATTTAACTCCAAATATTAACTGCCTGACTGCTGGATGATATTTGCTCAACTGTATGTTATATTGAGCTTTGAGTGAATTACATAGCTTGTATTTTCATAGAATAATCTCATGAAATGTAACTCACTGGTTTGTGAGCTATTGGAGAATTGATTCTGCTGTTCTGTGTTGAGACACTGCTTATTACTAGTGCTAGACCGTGGCTGTTTAACCACACTCCTTGACTACATAATTCAAAGGCATCCAGGGCATAACTGCCAAACAACACGTAGATCCAAATAATCCCTGTATTTGTACACCTCTTTAATTACAGTGATTAATTCAGAAGAGTAAAGAAGCCGACACAGATACTCATGAGCTAAGGCTAAATCCAAACCAGAGTAACACTGTCAATATATTCTAGGACAAAAATAATAAAAGGCAAAAGACGCACATAAAGGAAACTGGTCAAGCAATAAAATTTGAAGTTAAATGTAAACTTGTTCTTTTTAATGTATATTGCAGATCAACTGCAAGGTACCTGAAGCATCAAGGCATTGCAGATGGGAGGAAAATGTAATTCACAGTAGTGAATCAACAGTGTGTCTCACTTATTTTAACAGGTTTTAAAGATTAAATCCCTGTCCTATCATCTTATTGATTTGGACAATCATGCCTGTACTGTTGAATGGTCTGGATAAAATACTATTATTATTTTTTGTAATACTGAATGAAGAAACTATTCATCCTCGTATTGATTGGGATAGGGTGACTCAGCAGGTAGAGGGCATCTGCTTATTGCAGATTGGTGATTCGATCTATGCTCCTCCTCTTTACGAGCTGCCTTACATTAAGTACCCCAAATTACTCCCTTTGGTTAAGGCAATGCCTTGCATGGTAGCATGCCACCATCAATGTGTTTGTGGGTAAACTCAACCACAGGGGGCCACAAGTGAGTGTACTTCTAGCGCTCGAGCCTAGATAAATGAGAAAGGTTGTGTTAGGAATGACATCCGGCGTAAAATCACTACCAAATCAAACATGCAGATCATCAAGAATGTGATTTTCAGAAGGAGTGAGGGTCCAGAATGCAGGACGCAAAGGTGGGATTCAAAAAAATTAATGATGAGTCATTTATTAGGTTGAAAAATAATACAAATCTAAAACAGAGTCCAAGTAACAAAAATACAAAGAACAAGAACAAACAGGGAAAGAGGAAGGCAGGGAAACAATGCTACACAATAACACAAATATGTAGACTTACATTTGTAACTAGAAAGATGAGGTAATCAGAAAGAGCAAATATTGCTGGAGAAAACAAGGCGAACAGAAATCAAGATAACAAGAAAAGGGAGAAATAAAACTAAATACAGAGCACAAGAGGACACAAAGGACTACCAAAATAAAATAGGAAGCTACCAAAATATGAGCACAAACACAGCGACTGAGACAACCACAGGACATGAGGAACACAGAGGGAGCAGGAATCAAGGAAAACAAGGAATCAAATATGAATAATCAATTAACAATAAACAGAATTTCCTTAGTGAGCAAGAACAGACAACTCTAATAACAATAATAATGATGAAGAGTCTATAATCAATAAAATAAATAATAAACGATAAAGAATCTATACAAAACATAAGAAAACAAGACTTGAAAGTCTTGTAATAAGAAGAACTAAATTACAGTTTTTCTCAAATGTTAAAACACAAAAGCCAATCCTGTAACCCAAATGACCAGTAGTCTAAACACATTTACTAAATGTAGCCACCATATTCCAGTACCATAAACACATGTCACATGAAGACACAATTCACAAAACACAACCCTCTGTACTCATAAATCTAAACACATTTTTCCTTGCTAAAACACATGTTGCAAAACAACTCTGCTCATATCCTCAAATGAAAGCCCATGTGATGCAAAATGCTTGCCACAGTCACCAATCTTTGAACACAGGGAACACACCTGGCGTCATTCACTACACACAATGACTCAAAATTGAAGACACTTGTTGCTAATGCTGTACCCACATGTAAAAGCAAGTTCAGAGTGCACAGTATGCTGAAGGTTCCAAACAAACACAATGGATGAAGGCAGAGTCAGGAGAAGAGGAATTTGATGCAGAGGAGGGAGAAGAGCTGGCCCTGGAAGAAGAGGAGCAGGCCAATGAGGAAGAGGAGTTCAAATGAGAGGAGGAAGAGGAGCGACCAACGAGGAAGAGGAGAAGGCCAACATGGGAGAGGAGAAGGTCCAGGAGGGAGAGCAAGACAACCTCGCACCATCATTACGGACGAGATGCGAGCAACAGCTCAGCGACATGATGCCGCACAGCGATTGTGGTGTGTGTGTGGTGTGAATAACGTAAATACACTTCACACCCTGTTCATGTTTTCAAGATTACTGTTGTGTGCAATAGATTCTGTTTTTGCATTGAGTTGTGTTACAGTAGTGTACGTACATGCAGGATTTTCTATAGATTTATACTACTCATATGAAACTCACAAATCTAAATGCCTAATCCTCTGCAGAGATCTACGACGATCCGTTACTGTATAGTTTCTAAAATATGCATTGGCAGTTATGGAACAAAGAACCTTCTCACAAATTGAGCATTGTGTTTTCAATTGTTTTGCTGTAGTGTGTAATGCTGTGTATAGTGTTTACAGTTTTGACAGCTTCGAGCTGCTCTCTTGGTGTGGGAGTTTGAGTTTTGCAGTGGGAAGGTGTGGTTGTGTTTATGTAGCTTTAGAGAAGGGTGTTGTGTTTGGACATTGGGGGACCTGGTGGTAACATTTGTGACATGTGTTTTAGCATTTGAGAAAAACTGTAAAGGAAAAACTCTAAACAACAAACAAACTCAAATATAACACATGCTTAAACACAAATGAAAACTAAACCTTAAAAGAACTCAAAAACCTGCGTCCGAGACCCAAGGACCATAACACTGAGAAGTGGACAGATGAGATTAGGCAGGGGCCCCGTGGACTATGATGCTTGCAACATTGTGATCTGCAGTAAGACGCAGGTACCAGAGAGGACAAAGGTTCACAAGATGGTAGTGAGAGTATAGCTGTGAGATAATGGCACTAATAAAACATGGAAGGCACAGCTGGTGGTGGAACAGTCGAAGACGTTAAGGGTTTCATTGAGAGTGACCAGGATGGACAAGATTAAAAATGAGAAAGTTAGTGGGATAATTCAGGTTGAGCAGTTTGGAGCAAAAATTAGAAAGGCAAGGCTGAGATGGTTTGGACATGTGCAGATGAGAGATAGGGGACAAAGGATGTTGAATATGGAGCTTCCAGGCATGAGGAAAAAAGGAAGACCTCAGAGAAGATTAATGGATGCGGAGGACATCCAGAGGATTGGTGAGATAGAGGAGGATGCCAGGGATAGGATTAGATGAAGGCAGATGGTTCATTGTGGATACCCCTAAAGGAAACAGCAATAGAACTTGGTAAAGTGTATAAAATCATAAATCCAGTCGATTTATATTTGGCCAAAGATCACTAAGAATAAAAGGACTGGTTCCAGTAATACTAAAGCTTTCTCAGGTTATACAAGCTATACCTCTCCATATATACTGCCATTCAAAAGTTTGGACACACCTTGTTATTTAATGGTTTTTCTTTATTTTCATGACTATTTACATTGTAGATACTGTGACAGCCAGTGGTGTGGTCTCCCTTATCCTTGTCACATTCTTTGAGCCAGGTTGTGACAATACATACTGAGGGCATCAAAACTATTGATGAACTCATGTGGAATATGTAGTAAACAAAGTATGAAATAACTCAAAACATGTTTTATATTTTAGACTCTTCAAAGTAGCCACTCTCTGCTTTGTTGGCAGCACTGCAAACCTTTGGCCATCTCGCAATGAGCTTCATGATGTAGTCACCTGAAATGGTTTTGTCTTCACAGGTGTGCCTTTCCAGTTTTGAGACCACCAGTTGTGCCGTGCAGAAGTCAGGTTGGTACACAGCTGACAGCCCTATTAGTTAGAATTCATATTATGGCAAGAACCAATCAGCTAGGTAAAGAGAAACAACAGTCTATCATTACTTTAAGAACTTGCAAAAACTTGTGTCCCCAAGTGCAGTCGCAAAGCCATCAAGTGTTAGAGATTAGAGCCCAGATAAATGCCACATAGAGTTCCAGTAGCAGACACGTCTCTAGATCAACTGTTCAGAGGAGACTGCATGAATCAGGCCTTTATGGTCAAATAGCTGATTTAAAAAAAACTACTACTACTACTAAGGAAAAGCAATAAGCAGAAGAGATTTGGTTGAGCCCTGAAACACAAGGAATGATGTGATGGTGTGGGGATGCTTTGCTGGTGACATTGTTGGGGATTTCTCCAAAACTGAAGGCACACTGAACCAGCATGGCTATCACAGCATCCTGCAGTGATATGCCATCCCATTGGGTTTGCATTTAGTTTTAGGACATTGACCTCCAGGCTGTGTAAAGGCTCTTTGACCAAGAAGGAACATGATGGAGCGCTGTGCCAGATGGCCTGGTCTCCGCAGTCACATGGCCTAAACCCAATGGAGATAGTTTGGGATGAGATGGAGCGCAGAGCGAAGGCAAAAGGGCCAACAAGTGCTCAGGATCTCTGGGAACACCTTCAAGGTTGTTGGAAAACCATTTCAGGTGACAACCTCATGAAGCTCATCGAAAAAATGCCAAGACTGTGCAGTAATCAGAGAAAAGGGTGGCTATTTTGAAGAATCTAAAATATAAAACATGTTTAGAGTTATTTCACATTTTTTTCTTTACTACATAATTCTATGTGTTCATTCATAGTTTTGATGCCTTCAGTGAGAATCTACAAGGTAAACAGAAAAACCATTAAAGGAGGTGTGCCCAAACTTTTGACTGGTAGTGTAGCTATAGTCACTCTGAGCACAGTGTTTCTAAACAGCTGAATTCAGCTGAACCAATGTCTTTCTATCTTGGCTAAATCTAAAGTAAACCTTAAGCAGCCTGTGGAAAAGTGAATTTGACCTTTTAGCCTTTAAAGTAAGTCTCAACTGTAATGAAAAGGGGAACACTGGATTTATTACACAATGTAACTGAACATAAAATCCAATTAACTGCACAGCTCTATATGTCCATTAGGTTACTCCTTCTGCACGGCCATTTCTACCTTTAAATGCTGAAATTTTGCTTTTTCAAAACTATCTCAAAGTTTTCCTGATGGGGTTCATAAGCAACAGGTGGTCCCAGTCCTGATCCTGTGGTTACTGAACTTGATATTCTTTAAAATTTGGGGTTTTCAGCACCACCTTCCACCTTTTCATTACAGCAACCATTTACCTTCCTAATTTTTCCCTGCATAAACTGCTCAGTCATGAGCTGAGGCTTAAACATCTGTGGATGTGCGACGTCTGTGAATATTGTGAAGGGCAGTCTTGTCAGAACAGGACAGATGAGTGAACATGGTTCTCCGTTCTTCAGTCTGATTATACTGTAGGCAGGCCTGGCCAACTGACAGGCAAAGTTAGAAGTCCATGTTAAAACAACAGGACACCTTCACCTTCTCCTACTCCACTTTAGCTTGTCTTCACATTGAGAAATTCTCCCAATTATGGAGGTTGTATCTCCCATTGTTCCCAAAAGATGTTATTTCACTCTAACAGCAGCTGTTAAAGGTGTAGGCTAATTGAGCTAAATGGAGAATGTGACCACTGGGCCCCACGAGGACCCTTTATTCTGGGCCACCTCTGTAAGGTGGGCCAGGAAAGGACAGCTACCATCCACTCTCAATTTCCCTGAGCCCACAATTATGTCATCCTGCACTAAGGACACTGTAATGTCCTTTACTCCGATGCAAAATGAAGTGAACACCAGTGTCTATTTAGCTTTAGAGATGCTTTGTGTAAGACATAAAATAGAGTTTCCTAAATACTGCATTCACCCATTCGGATGTCAGCAAATAAATGGCATTGTTGTTGTGAATAATAGACGATTGATTAAGCCGATGATCCTATTTATGTCTCCATTTAGACCAGTTGTGCTTCATCAAGGGCCCCATAGTGTGAAATAATGGCGTATGTCATTATTTCCCATGCTGGAAATAATGACATACGCCAAAAGAGCGCTAATCCTTCTCAATACAAGCTCCACTAGAAATTAGGCATTCTGTCCCTGCTGTGTGGTTTCAGTTGCTTAAAGGATGGGATCAGCATATCTTGACAGCCAAACACTTTGAATCACACTCAGGGGAAGGAGCTGTTTAGAAGTCAAAGGGGAAAAAGTACAGGCTGAAACTAAAAGAAAGCACAAGGACACCATGTCGTCCCAACAAATGGTACATGGTGTTTTGCTTGTTAAACAGTAATGTTAAAACTCACTCAGGTAAATTGGCAAGCTGGTCAAAAGTCAATTCATCTACAAAGCACATCATTTTCTCTCAACAGTAATGTGTATTGAGCTATGAGGACAGCCTCAAAGTCATCTAAACGAGTACTCACCAACATGCTACACTAAAAAAACTGAATAATTTGAATGAAAAACATTCATGTTTCTCCCAACTTGTTGATAATGCTGATTTTTTTTACAGATAGGAAAAGACCTGACACTGACAAAATCCCTATTTTATCTGTCCCCTGAGCACCGCCACTTTAAGTTGTTACATGCTGAAAGCCTTGCTTTGCCTTTGCTGTCAGATCGTAGAAATGAGCAGGTGTTGATGGCCTTTCTCTGCTGTCATCTCTAATTCAGCACCGCTGGAATCTCTTCCAGTAAGAGGCATCAAACGCACCTCCAGCAAATCAAAGACCAGGTTAGACGACGCACAAATCATACTTTATAATGTATGCAGTAACACAAAAGACACAAACACACTTGATTTACAGAGGAGGTAGTGCACATTAATCACTTACTCTTATTCCTGCATTCACTCATTATAAACAAACTGCAATTATTGACTGCAATCATGTTTTGCCTTTATTCGTGCCAATTTATTTTATTTAAAGTAACTCAGACTAAAGGAAAATGTGATTTTTATTTTACTTACAATGTCAGTTAATGACGCAAAAGTACACAATAGAAAGAAACTGGCTTCTGTTTTTTTACCTTTTCTATAAGATAAGATTTTCTGAGAAATAATTTTTGGAGCCATGTATTTGTCATTTATGTTCACATTTTTAAAAACTCAAACAATTTTTAGATCGTTAAGGTTTGTGCCGCAGAACTCTTTGAAAATGTAAATATGATACTCGTTATAGATTTGGAAAAGAATATTTCTGTGTTAAAGCTGACTCAGATATAAAAGACTTTCTAAATGGCTCAAAACAACAACCACAAATGCAAAAATGTATGTACATCCCTCTCATCACAAGTGCAGTTTACCAGCCAAACATGAGGTCAGTCTGAAGGTCAACCACCTTTGGGACTATGACACCTGAGTTGGTTACACTAACTATAAACATAATTAGTATATAAACATCTAACATTCTGTCATTCTATGATAAAACCAGACTGGCTGATGTAGCTAAAGAATCTAGAAATCCTGACTGTCTCTTCCACTGAAATCGTTCAAGATCAGATTATCCAGATTAGTTTTATAATGCATTCTAATCAATGCATGCAAAAAGCTGTCAAGAAACACAGCTCATGCTGATATTTTATTTTGTATTTATTTAACATTAGTGTATTCCTTCTGTTGGCATATAGAGTCATCTGGCCATCCTTGATATTTGCTACGCAATGCACGAACCACATGCGCTCATCATGGCATGTCCACACAGGTATCTCTCTGACGAAAGCCTAACATCCGCAGCTACACAATGACAGGCTGCACCATAAAACATACAATCAGGTGTAATGTGAAGATGATTGGACCTGCCGTAGATGACACCTCTATTAATCTGAATGTTTCCTGCAAGCATCACATTGAATGTGACGGGCGAGCGGTGAAAACGTCACTTTACCTGATCGCCACCCTGTTACGTGTCAAAAGCACGTCCTCCGCAACAAGGTGATTTGAGAAACAGGAAATGTTGGTCTCCACTGACCTGGATCGTGCAGGTGTACTCCGAGTCGTCCAGCAGCCTCACGGTGCAATTGCATTCCCTGTCCAGACTCCTGATGCTGCTGCTCATTAGTCGGCTCAGCATCTTCTCGATCGTCTGCGAACGGGACCACAGAGAGGTGCACACAGCACATACATACAAGTTTATGTTCTGAGGCGTTAACGGCGTCCCTGGTCTTTGCTCCAACACCTGGTCAGCGGCAGCGCGTGTGCAGACAGGCGGCGGTGGTGCATCGTTTTATTTGTGTGTGAGCGCGGACTGAGCGGGGTGCTGCGTTTCTCCAGTCAATGAGAAGTGGGAACACTGCTGTAACTGCTGCTGCTGCTCCTCTCTGGTCCGGTTAAACTGTCACCCCCTCACCACACCTTCTCCCCCCGTCTCCGCCGT
Organism: Copadichromis virginalis; assembly: GCF_057382275.1. NCBI lineage: Eukaryota > Metazoa > Chordata > Actinopteri > Cichliformes > Cichlidae > Copadichromis > Copadichromis virginalis. Next base: position 13,252,988 of record NC_140618.1, read on the forward strand.
TGCCATGCCGCTCTCAATGGTGCTGGGCGGGCTGGTTGATGAATGGCGAATCTGTCAGCCAACAGAGCGGGAACTGATGCTGCCTTCGCAGAGTTAAAAACAGAAGTCGAAATTCCGATAGGCTGCCGCAAGTCGTGACTAAATCCACATGGAATAATAACACAGCTTCACAAGTAAAACAACAGGCAGGTGCTTTGTCCTGTTTTAGAAGTTGCTCAGTTAATTCAAGGTGATAAACGAATAACTAACGCAATAAAAGAAGAAATGCGTCAGCTGAACATTCCCGAAACATACTTACGCTCAACGTCACACCTCACGTGCCAAATTTTCCAGTTAATTTATTATTGTGTGTGTTAAAATGGATATTTCCGACAGAACGTGAAGGCAACAGCATATTTTAGCATTCAATCCGCTTCACCTCCACAGGTTGGTTTCCAGTCTTTAATTATGTAGTCAGAGAGACGCATTGTTTATAGATGACGAAGCTGTTAAACTCAAATGCACTTTGTTTATCAGAAAGTAGAATATTTATGTGTCTGTGTTTCTGCCAGGCTATTTTTAAATGACAAGTTATTTTTTGTTTATTATTTCCCTGCTTTTATGCCCGAGTGCGACCCAACATAATTCATTGGCATGCCTTGCTCACGAGCAGCGGAGGACAGGCGGTATTTATTATCCTACAACTGATCAGCTTATTGTACAGAGAAAGATCTCGGCTGGATGAGTTTGGACCAAACAGAAAACTGAAAACTCAAATTTCTTCAACCACGTCTCTCTCTGGGGGTGCTTAATGGTAATTACAATGGAGCAATGGGGGAAACAGGGCCCTAGTCCTTTGTATTGTGGCTGGATACGGTTTCCAAAATACTCCCAGTGGTAGGAAACGAGTGAACTACCACGTATTTTAGACCTGTTTCATGTCGTACACATTTACGGCCGGAATTTTAAAAAATAATCACGAAGCCACATATTTTTCTTACATAGTCGAAAAGAAACTCATCTGCCGTGACATTGTTTCACAATGCCGTGACCCGGATTCGAACCGGGGTTGCTGCGGCCACAACGCAGAGTACTAACCACTATACGATCACGGCGAGCTACGATGAGCTGACGGGTTTAGAGAGGCAAAAACGAGGTCTCTTTAGTAAACCCTCCCCGGAACTTTGTCAAAGTGGTGCTATTGTTAGTGATTGAGGTAAGCTTCAGATATATGATTTAAATAAGCAATATACACACATACATTGCACAACTTTTAATAATTATCGGCAGCAAATGGAGTTAGTGTGACATTATAAGAGCATAACTTCGGTTATTGTCTGCCCGACATTACCACCTGGTGGATAAACCGACAAACTGCTACAGCCGCACCACGTGTGGTTTTGCTAAGCCTCCTCGCTCTGGTTGGCTGCCCTTGCTGCAGACGTAACACGTCTTCCTGTTTTGTAACACTCTGAATGTGATTGTTACCAAACACTGAATTTTTCTACAGCAGTTGATCTGAATCGCGCAAAGTTGAAAAGCCCTAAGAAGGTAAAGTTTTTCTTTTTTTGGCTTGAAATGTTTGAATGTTATTATATCCTGTAGTTATCATACCGTTGATTTATTGCATTGCATGTTAGTTGCAGTTTAGAGGTTTCTGCAGGTTCTGCCGCTGAAGTGTAAATTTAAGCGGATGCTCAGAACTTCCAAGGAATCATCATATTGTTTTGTGAAACGTAATGTTGTTTTGTTTGGTTTAAGATTTGTGCTGTATTTACCGTAGTTTTAAAGATCTTAACTCTTAGTCGTTTACATTTCTGAGGTTTCGTGTCTGTGTAAGGATGTGCTCTCCATTAACTGAAATTCATGAGGTGGAGAGGAGGAATGGATGTTAACCTACAGCATCAGTTCTTTTAAAATTTTAGTTTATGTGACGCGTTGACACAAGCTCACTGAAGATCATTAACTTGATGTTTTGGTGCCTTATGTTTGTGATTCACGTGTCCGCAGGTATGGCTCACACGTGTATTCACTGGTTCCGCAAGGGACTCAGGTTGCATGACAACCCAGCTTTGATGGCTGCTCTCAAGGACTGTAAGCAGCTGTACCCTGTGTTCATACTGGACCCTTACCTCCACAACAACGCGTGTGTGGGTATCAACCGCTGGAGGTTCCTCATTGGAGCGCTGAAGGACCTTGACGGAAGCCTCAGGAAGCTCAACTCTAGGTAGAGACACAGTCGACACTCAGCAACATTAAACACTTTTTAAAAAGTCAGACAGCTGCCATCAACCTATATTGTCATGTTATGGTATGTTTAATCTACTTAGGCTGTTTGTTGTGAGAGGGAAGCCAGAAGATGTGCTCCCCAAGTTATTCACCAAGTGGAAAGTAACCAGGCTGACCTATGAGTATGACACAGAGCCCTACAGCCTGCAGCGCGACAGCCAAGTGACGTCACTGGCCAAAGAACGTGGAGTTGAAGTCATCTACAAAGTCTCACACACTCTTTATAATATTGAAAGGTAAAAATCTTGCTGAGCATTTTCAGACAGGGGATTTTTTTTCTGTGCTACTTGTGTTGTCATTTCTTGACTGTGTGTTTGTTTGTTTTTTTGTCTTAATAGAATAATTGAGGAAAATAATGGAAAACCCCCACTTACCTATACCAAGTTGCAAGCAATAGCGAAGACGATTGGTCCCCCTAAGAGACCAATCCCTGCTCCAACCATGGACGATATGAAAGGTATCACAAGACCAGAAAAACAGACTAGTGTTACTGAATTGTCAGACAAAGTTATTTGCAATGATGTATGGACATTTATCTAAAAAGCAAATGTCAACATTTAGAAGTGATTAGATTAAATCTATCCCCACTGTCAAAGATGTAAAGACACCATCCTCAGAAAACCACGAGAAGGAATATGGGATTCCTACACTGGAGGAGCTCGGCCTGGACACTGCTCCTCTTGGAGAGGATCTGTTTCCAGGAGGAGAACAGGAGGCTCTCAGGAGACTAGATGAACATATGAAAAGAACGGTAAATTAGATTCACATCTACATCCTGTTATTTGCAGGATTGTAACAACAGACATGCCTACATTCTCTGAAACATTTCTGTGTATGCCTTTCAGAAATGGGTCTGCACCTTTGAGAAGCCACAGACTTCTCCAAACTCTTTGAGCCCCAGTACAACTGTTCTCAGTCCCTATGTCACCTTTGGATGCTTATCAGTCAGAACCTTCTGGTGGAGACTCACAGAGGTGTATAGAGGGGTGAGTGATGCACTTTACATACAGATATTGTAGTTAATAATGGTAAGGAAAATTATGCTGTAGTATTGTTTAATACATTTCAACAGGAAAGAAACTGAATTAATCATTGCCACTTCAAATACTTTCCTTGTGTGATTCCTGTGGTGAGACACTGTACGTGCAATGTGCTTGTATTTGCAGTAATCTTTGTCTTTGACTTGTGTGATTTTTGCAGAATAAACACTCAGATCCTCCAGTTTCTCTGCATGGCCAGTTACTCTGGAGAGAGTTCTTCTACACAGCCAGTTTGGGCATTCCTAGCTTTAACAAGATGGAGGGTAACAGCGTGTGTACTCAGGTGGACTGGGACACAAACCCTGATTATCTAGCTGCTTGGAGAGAGGTATTGAGATTGAGTCCTTGAATGAAGTGTCTCTAGAGAAAATTGATGGTGCGAGAAGAGGAGTTTTCATGTTGATGTACTTATGCAATTGTTGTTAAATGTGGAGTAATCTAATTTTCTGTGTCATAGATGATTCATTGTTATTTCACACTCTCCTTAAAGGCTCGGACTGGTTACCCCTTCATTGATGCTATCATGACTCAGCTCAGGCAAGAGGGCTGGATCCACCACCTGGCCAGACATGCTGTTGCTTGTTTCCTTACTAGGGGAGACCTCTGGATCAGCTGGGAAGAAGGGCAGAAGGTCAGCTCGCAAAGGCTGCAGCTGCTAATATCACAAATATTACAATACTACTGCTACTAATAGTAATTATTATTAGCTATACACAACACTTGTGTTTTTTTTTTCTATCATGAGTCCAGCAGTACATATGCTAAATCAGTATGGTACCTGTAACATTTTCTCACTGCTCATGAAGGTGTTTGAGCAGCTTTTATTAGATGGCGACTGGGCTTTGAATGCTGGAAATTGGCAGTGGCTATCAGCGAGCACCTTCTTCCACCAGTATTTTAGGGTTTACTCTCCAGTGGCCTTCGGGAAGAAGACAGACAAAAATGGAGACTACATCAGGTAAGATCTATCAGCCAAACGTATTACCTAAACAATTCACATTCATTACATGTATCGTTTATAATGATTTAGCATTTCTCCTATGTTTACAGGAAGTACCTCCCTCTTCTGAAGAAGTTCCCAGCAGAATATATCTATGAACCTTGGAAAGCTCCACGCAGTATCCAGCAGGCAGCAGGATGTATTGTGGGTAAAGACTACCCACATCCCATTGTACAGCACGAAGTGATCAGCAAGAAAAATATTCAGAGGATGAAACTTGCTTATGCCAAGAGATCCCCAGAGTCACCTAGCAAAAGCAAAGGTACTGCAAGAAACATACAGGAGCATTATGTCCTTTTATATTAGTCATGCTTCAACTAAATTCTGTTTCTTCTTTTGTTTTTATTTCTTTGTTTTGCTCCAAGGTGTAAAGCGGAAGGCTCCATCCATCATTGAAATTATCAAGAAGAAAGCAAAAGTAAAGTAATTAGAAATCATGTTCACGTTTTGGTATCTTTCCAGTACTTTAGTTTTATCTCAGTCCACAGTTTTCTATATTGTGTTTTTATTGGGATTTTCATTGGTTATTTTTTTATATCATTATTATTGTTACTTTTTATGTTGTATTTATGTCAGTGTTTAAAAGTCCCTCTTGGATTTAAAAAAGGTCAGGTGAGAGACTGCACAGAGATTAGGTCATGTTTTCTAAAGGTTAATAACCTTGTGTCAAATTGTTATTATGTTACATAGGGAAAAAAATAAGCAGGTCTGAATGTCTCCATGTTAGAAGGGTGTAAAAATAGACTTAAGTTAAAAAACAAAATTAATGCAGACAGTAAATATGGTAGATATGCATTAACTTTAATGGTTCGGTCAGTTCGCCCACCATACAATTCAAGGAGCACATCAGAAAATAGTACATTAATTATAGACAATGAAAGAATGGTTCTAAAAAAATAGAAAATCAAGAAAAGTGGAAAATTTAAAGTTTTAAATCTTGGATAAGATAATCCAACATCTCAGTTTGATTGACATCAGACATCAATTGTATTGTGTCAGTTTGTTGACATTTGCAAACAAACTGACACAATTTACACATGATTTGTTTATGAGTCAGATTGTATCACTGTCAAATAAGATTCTTGTTATATTAATAGTAAGCATACACTTCTGTCTTCTATCTGCTGCCATTAAAATAAAAAAATCTTACACTTAGAACTTGGACGTGACTACACAGAGGATTGTGTCCAATCGTACAGCTGTCTCATATACTCAAAACTAAGACAACTGTTTAGGTGAAATGATCTTTTCAGCTCATTTTATCAGCTTGCAAAGTTTTATGTCATTTCCATATCATTCAAAATTGTTGCTCTTTAATAAAATGTCAAAATGGAAAATTAATATTGTGTCTTAACTAATAAAATGTGTGGGTCCTAAAACTGCTAGGTCTATGTACTGTTATTCCCACTAGATGGCGCTGCAATACCTGAAGAAAAACTCAACTCAAGTACATGTATACAGAGAATATTCCCCCAAGTATATTCTTAAAAGTTATTTAAAGATTTAATCTGTTATGTGTTTTGGAACATTTGTAATGGAGTTAATTTAACTGTCATAAAAATGAGAAATAAATAAATAAATTTTTAGAGTATCTGTGGTCAGCACAGAACATCTGACCTTTTATATGTTAACTCTTTGCAGAAAAGAAACAGAAAGTAGAAGTGATCTGTTAATATTTTTGGTGAATAATATTGAATCTCAATTAATCTCAATGAATATTAAAAATAAAAACAATCAAATTTAATTTTATTTAATTTGATTCTAGCTACAATGTCATTTGTCTGCTTTCTATAAGGAATTCATTTTTCCAGCTTCCTCATTCCTAAAACTTTGCTTTCCTTTTTTTTTCTAAATGTAGCAATGAGCATCAGTTTTTTTTCTTATCAGGATTATGCTTGAGATGCAGTATTACATAAGGCCTGTTAATCAATTACTAATTGTGTCAGTGCACAATTGGTGAAAGTCAGTATGAACAGGGCTGTGCGACATAAAGGCAAAGATGTAAGTGAGTGTGTTTGGGGCACACAGCTGTTCTTGGAGCTCAAGTCTTCTCCTGTTTCTGCTTCCTTGGAGTTGACACTGGTGTGAATAACCAGAGGATGATGTCACAGGCTCAGTAGCAGGCCAGGCGGCCATACAAAGCCAAGCTCAGTTTCCACAGAGACCTGTCAAACATCAAAACAATCTGTTCTCTGACTGTGCATTAATGTACAAGGGGGTTTTGGGGTACACTTGGCATTGGGTCACTCTTCCGGTAAACTTTCATAGCAGAGCTCAGCAAGCCTGGGTGAACCGAAATCACCTATTCAACAATGTACCTGCATGCATTCCAACATTTTCTGATATTATGAAAATGTTTAGCCTTAATCCCAAAAAGAATAATTAATTTTCAATCAAAATTCCAAGAATAGCTGGCTCCTCCTGTTTGTCCGTGGGTGTACCCCTCTCCCCATGGGTCCACGTCGTCACCTCACCACTCAAACCATCTTGGATCTGGGAACTGTAACATCCCAGCTGAATTAGAACAGTGTGTTCCCATGCAGCTGGTGTTTCATGTAGCTGAAATAGTAGTGATTTATCTCAGGAGGCTGCTCCACAGGCAGCAACATGAAAGAGTTAATCCCCACTTTATGCAACAAATTTTTATGGCCATAATAATAGGACAGGGGCTCTCCAAGGTTCAAAAACGGTTCTTCTTTAGGTTACATTACAAAATAATATGAGTTCAATCTAACACTTGATTAGCAAAGCTCTCAATACAAGCTACTGCACGGTGGGTCAAGTGGGTCAGTGTAAGTTTACATCACCATTTTATGAGGATTACCACAACACCAGTGAACATGCCCGTCTGTTTATAGGCTTCAAAGCAGACAAATAACAGACATACATTTCTGTTGATCAATACAAAGGTACCAATATGGTTTTACATGACAAACTGCAGACCATCTATTCATAAACAAATGTTATAACTCTTAAATTGCAAAAAAAGTACATAAACAGTCATAACTATTTGTTAAAGACCAAAGGGTAACGTTCTTTGGTGGCCAAGTAAGACTAAGCTGAGGAAGAATAGTGAAGCTAATTTTTTTTTTTTTTAAAGAAAAATCTAATTATCTCTTTTGTTGTACCAATGACATTATAATTGGAGAAACATTGAAGGACAAGAGGAAGCTGCGAGTAAAAGGTTCATGAACACGTGCTGAAAGGTCACTATTTATTAGAAGTCCATAGAGGTGGTAAATAAATGCCACAGTGAAACTGAAGAGCTGATGGGTGTCCAATCTGCTTCAGTTTTTTTGCTCTATGTTTGTCACCATCGGGGACACACACGCACACACCCCTCTGTACACATCCTGAATGACAATGGTCCTGTTGTCGTGGGATGTCCATTACCACACAGGTTCTAATGACTGATTATAACAATTTACATTTGCCCCACAGGACCCCCCTTTTATTTTCTGATAGAAGCACAATTATCTTTGCAAAAGAGATAATGGTATAAACAAAGCCAGAGGTAGTGATCTCAGAGAGCATCATTAGTAGCCCCCCTATAAATCTGCACCACTAAGCCACTACAGGATTTTGTGTAGAGCTATAAATGGCAAAACATGAGGCAATAGACATGCAATGCTAAAATTATGCACTCCACTACAGACCTCACGTGCACTGAGATTTGGAGAGAGATTAAGACCTTAACATGGGACAGGGCATAACATTCCTGGGATGTTCCAAATAGTAAGGAAAACAAACTTCTGAGAAAACCTTGGAATGGTTATTGATGTTTTAGCTGGTATCTAACCAGGTCTTTATTTTTTATATGGATGGTAATTTTGCAGGCAGATAAACTGGTGTACTTAAGATTTTTCTCCACTTGACCAGAAGCATAAATATATGTTTCTTTTTTTTATTTCCAGTTATTATATATTGGAAATTCCTCTTCCATCAGCAGGTTTCCTACATGCTTAAGGGGATACATGTTCAAACACAGTCACATGACAGAGTCTTTGAACACGTATCCCCAGAGTCTTCTGGTTTCTGTTCTGTTTCACCGCCCTGATGTGCTTTCATCACTCTGTATACACCCCACTGGAGAATATCCACAACACGCAACTGTGTTTTCCAGCCTCTCTACAGCTGACTGACGTACAGCCAAATACAAGATCCTGCAGCCTATACATGTCAGTCACCAGTGTGTGTGTGTGCGTGGTATGCTATAACTAATGGAATCCATAATGAATTGCCCAACTGTGTGTTCAATTTCCATTGCTTCCAAGAGTCTTAACATATTCCATTTAAAAATGTTCTTTTAAAATTAAATTCTTAATTTAATCTAGGTTGTTAAATCAAATCACTGCGTCACGGCCCTGGCAGGGAGCTACAAAAGAATATGACGAATGGATGGAACAGAAAAATGTAAATAGATGTAAGGAAGTCATGCAGGCATGTGTAATATGATGAGAATACGTAGTAACCCGAGAGATAATGCAGTTTGATACCTTTGAACTTGGACGAACACACTCGGGAAGCTGTAACTCATTGTAGTAGTATCAGTGCCAGTCAGTTCAAAGACAAGTTTGGGGGTTTGGAGTGTGTTTATCATGGAAGAAGTCTATATAGGTGACAAATAAAACATTTGTTAATGTCACTTATGCATCCAGTTATCAGCCTTGCAAGTTAATTTAATTTCTGCTTAATATTGAGATTGTCCCAGCATTTTGTTTTCATACTGAGCCAAGTATTTGAATCAGTCTTGAATCCCTGGAGAATAAAACCACATTAGTCTGACTAAATAAATAAAAATTAAATGAACTTGTTCATAAATGCTCGCTCTCTCTCTCTCTCTTTCTCCCTCTCTCTCTCTCTGTTTGTGTGTGTGCAGCAAAGTGTGTGTAGATGTGTCTGTGCATCCTTGTATGAAGATTAGAGCCCATATCTCTTTGGGAGTCAGTGGGATCTGCCTATATAAGGCTGTTCTATTCCTACTGCTTTTCCTCTGGGGACACAATGCAATTGTCAGCCACTGAACAATACATGTCTGAGAACTTAGCAAACTTCACTGTCTTGAATAAACATATATATATAAATGGTTTTACAAGAGGTGATTCTGGGAAATACTGGGCTAAATGCTGTTGCATGATGACTTCAAGCTGTTTTTGCTATGTTCTACTTATACTCGAGAGTTTCCTAACGCCACACTTTTTAAATAGGAAACTATGTGACCGTAAGAATGTGCTGCTCATGTTAATGCACTCAAAACTAAAGGCGTCATCCTTTTGACTGACAGGCTCAAATGATTCTTTACCACAGCCTGTAAACACAGCTAAAAAGTTGGACAGAGGATACCCAAAGAGAAAATCTTTTTTGTCTTTGCGAAACTGTAATTCACTAATAACAGAATGAGAAAAAAAGACTTAACCATGTTTCTTTAAATTCTTTTCCTGGTATCTGGTGAACTAACAGATCTGGACATGGAAAATGTTTTGTTTTGTTTTTGTTTTTAAAGCATCTTCTTGATTTTTTTTACATTTATTTCTCTACTTAAGATATATATTTGGTGAATCCATTAGAGTTTTTTCCCCCCTCTTTATAAAACAGCTATAAAGATGAGTTTTGGAAAGTGTGATGTGCTCTTGTGCCTATTTGCAGGCCAACTATAAATAGTCCAGGAACCTACGCATGCTCATGTTTGATTGGAAATTGCAGTGCCTTAAGCCATTGCTGTGGGGTGTCTGTCAAAGGAAGGAATGAAACTTGTGTATGGTGAGTTAACTGTGTAAAATAGACTGCTGAATGTTGTTTATGTAGCTACTGGATAAGCACATGCAGAAGATGTAAAGTATATCTTAACCTAGCATCTCTTGTGCTGAATAATTGTGTTTTTAATATACAACATTTGTTTTTAATGTTTTACAACTTTATTGTTTTAAAGTTTAAACTCTTCTCTTGGCAACAAAACAACATCTGGTGGAAAATGACTTCATGGAGGACAACAAGACGCTCGTCTAATGGGAATGGGCGGTCTTCCAATGGGGAAGATGTCAATGGAAGTGGCCGCCTTGGTGGCTGCAGCTACCTCTCTAATGTGAGGCCAGAAAACAGGTACAGAATCCAGACTAACTCAGGGTGCTGTCCTTCCACTTGAACCATCTCTGCTGGGAACATGCAGTATGTATGATCCCAGCATGTATTTATTCTATAATATATCTATAATTCAGGGTTTTACCTAACCTGGGATGAGCATGTGTTGCATGGTGTTTTTTTGTTTGTTGTTGCCATGGACGGCAGAGTTTAAATAAACTGCTTATTAAGAACACAATCTCAGCTATGCACCATTGGCCCCTTTTCACATCAAGGATACACGACAGCGTCTGCATGGGAAGATTTGTTTATAGCACAAGTAGGTGTTGCTCTTCAGGTCCCCTTTTTAATTAATCTTGTGTAATATTTGATTAAACTGCTGTTCTTCTTTAAACTACTGACGCAGGACAAACCGAGTAACATTATCTGCCAGTTATCTTGCATCGTTGCTTTAGGGGAACTTTCACTCTGTCAGCCTCAGCTGAACTTTGCAGAGACCACTGATTATGTCCTTTACTTATCATATCTAGTGTATTACCAAAGCTAAAATCAAGAATTACCAGTGATTTGTGTTCCTGATTTTAGTTACTGAATCATTACTGAATCTAATTTTCTGTTCTCCATCTGTATTGTTTTGCTAAATGTATATATATTCACAATATCTTGTTTAGTGTTTGCTTCAAAACAATAATAGTACCAACTGTATAACATTTAGTGCCTTGTTTATTAATCATGAGTAATATTCAGTGAAGCGTAATGATCTCACCTGACTGTACACTGATCTAATACTCAAGCTTTTATCATTTCATTCATATATTCATATTTCATTCATATCTTTGGACAATCAAATTTTTCATGCAATGAATGTAAATATGGGCTAAATGTAAAGCTTTTTATACTGAATACTGTAGTGAAAGATCAAAGAAACATTTTATTAAAAAACCAAAAAAAACCAAAAAAAAAAAACAAGTTAATTGTATTTGCCTCCAAAACTCACAACTGTTTTGGCCTTTGATTTCAGTTCTTACATTCATCATTTTACATATATTTTGACTTGGGACTTTCTTTTAAATGATATGAAAAAACTAACAAACAATCAAGCCCAATATATACAGATAAAAAACTCCAATAAACAAGGTTTTTTAAATGATAAAAGACATATGAATCCAAATAAGTACCATGACTGACCAACTCCATTTTCTTGTAAGGAGCACACTCTGCAGTGTGATTGCTCATTTAACTGAAGAAACACAGCCGTCCTTTGAAGCTACCCTGAAGTCAAAAGCTGTGTCCGAAAATTCAAACGTGAAGTTTTCCTGTGTGGTTAGAGGTAAGCATTGCCTACTCCATACATCTGAGCAACTGAACTGAAATATAGCACAAAGAAACAAAAATAATAATCTAAAAAAAAACAATGCACTGTATGTTTTTGTGCTTATGCTGCATTTTTTTTTTTAAAGAAGGTCAAAGACAAGAATAATACAAAGATAAACCTTTTGAACACCGACAAAGTTGGGAAACTGTCAAATTTAAGTTAAAAAGAAAATGCAATGATTTCCAAATTGCATAAACCCATGTTTTATTCACATTAAAAATAGAAAACACATTAATTGTTTAAATTGTGACATTTTACAGTTTAATGAAAAATCTTGATGTGTATTAGTTTTTCTGCTATCCCTGTGTGAGGCTGGCGACCTGTCCAGAGTATACCCCACCTCTCTCCCTCTGGTGGCTAGGATGGGCTCCAGCCCCACCGTGACCCTGACACGGAAAAGCAAAAAAAAAAAATGGATGGGTGGTTGAATGACTCGTTTTGATTTTGATGGCAGAGAAACATCTTTGAAAAGTTGGAACAGGGGCAACAAAAGAGAAGAAACTAATTAGGTTAACTCGCAAGTGGTCAAAAACATGACTGGGTATAAAAAGTTGAACAGTAGAGAGGCAGTTTGTTGGCAGCAAAGATTGGGCAGAGCTTCACCAATCTGCAAAAAACAGTATCCACAAATTGTAGCACAATTTCAGACTGATTCTCATCAACATAAAATTGTTAGTTCTGTAAAAATGTCATTATCTGCAATACATAATATTATCAAAGGATTCTGAGAATCTGAAAAATATCTTTACACAAGGGGCTAGGCTGAACATCAATATTGGATTCCTGTGATCTTTAGGCCATGAAGCAGCTTTGCATGATCCAGGTGTATGATCTCAGAAACACTTCCAAAAATCAACAATTGGCAGCTTGCACATCTGGGAAGTCAGCATGCTGAAAGGTATATACAGCCTTCAGACTGTATCTTTTTCAGTTTATCTCAGCAAGACAGTACTAAACTGCACACTGTATCTAACACAGCATGGCCTTGTAGTAGAAGACTCCAGGTGCTGAATTGGTCTGCCTGCAGTCCAGACTTTTCATTAATTGAAAACATTTTGCGTATTGTGAAACAAGATGCTACACAGTAGTAAACATGACCCTGTCCCAACTTTCTGAGACATATTTCTGCCATCAAAATCAAAATAAGCTAATACATGTTATGAAATATTAAAATGTCTCAGTTTAAATTATATTGTTGACCTATGGTATTCCAGTATCTATTTACAAATGATTGCAGTTTTGTTTGTTTGTTTTGTTTTCTAGGATACCCGGCCCCTCAGGTTACGTGGTATAAAGACGACATGCAGTTGGATAGATACTGTGGACTTCCTAAATATGAAATATTCCACAATGGACAAAATCATTCCCTGCATATTTACAAGTATGTATACTTGAAAATGCTGTTTGATGAAATCCACAAAGGAGATATAAAGAAAATTCAAATAATAGCTTTGCCATCTAAAATGTTTTTCCTTTCCAACAACTGCTGCTTGATGTGATATTGATTAATTTCCAGGTGCACTGTGGAGGATGCAGCTATATACCAGGCCTCAGCCATCAACAGTAAAGGTATTGTTTCTTGCTCTGGTGTTCTGGAGGTGGGTGAGATGAATGAGTTCAAAATCCACCAGCGTTACTTTGCCAAGGTCAAACAGAAGGCTGAGAGCAGACGCAGGGAAGCAGAAGGCAAAGAAAACCAGGAGCCACCACGAACCATGAGTCCCGATCGTACACAGAGGAAACGCCGCTCGACAATGGAGGCTTTTCTTAGCACACCAAGCTCAATGGAGGATGATGGTAACGAGGAGAACCATCAAGCTGTTGTTCTAGAGACAAAGCCCAGGTTACAAGGGGCCCCTGGGGAGGAGGTTAAAGAAAAGCCAGTCCCAATCCCTAATGGCACAATGTCTAGTTTATCTAAAGGAGAGCCTGTTAATAATACTGGCAGTAAGGCTGAGAAATGTTTATATGACGCTCCCCAGAAGATTTTTACGACACACCAAACGAAAGCTCCCTTTATCAAGAAAAAGATTAAAATTTCCAACAGTGCAAAAGCTGGAAAAGCAGATGGTCTAGCAGAGAGAGTGTCTGAGGAGAGAAGGCTGAAAGATGAGCCCTCGGTCTCTGCAGCTCTGACCTGTAAAGAGTCAGTCCAGATCCAGAGGAATTCAGATGAGATTATGGAAGTAGAGATTATTTCTAGTTCATCAATTACACATTCAGAAGTGACAAACATGATAAAAGAAGATCAGAAATCTGCATCAGAGGTGGCAGTGTTTCCTCAAAGGCCGTCACAGGGTGAAAAGATATGTACAGAGGTAACAGTGGCTTCAAAGAAAGAGCAACTCACTGTGCCACTGTCCCCTGTTGCTTTTGCTTCTTCACGCCATCCTGGGTCAAAAACCGAAGGTGAAAATGCTGCAAAACATGAGCCGAAAATTGGATGTAATGGTACAGAAGAAAGTTTGAAAAGACAACAGCAAATACCTTACATTTCCTCAACACAGCCACTGTCAAGTGTTAGATCAACACTCCTAACCAAATTAAAAGAGGACATTCACGCAACAATCATGGATGGTGATGTAAAGACAAAGCCTTCAGTTGATGGATCTCTAGTCCACGAACACAGTGAGTCAGTGGATACACCTTGTGACAGCAGGACTGCTTTATTTCAGCATCCATGTAAACCGGCTGGACACCAGCTGTCTGAGAAGGAAACAAGCCACAGCCAAAAAAAGGGGCCTGCGTCTCAACTACCCACGCCAAGTGAGGTGAGGGAACCTTTTCACATGAGCTCATGAGTGCTTTGTGCTGCCAAAATCAGTCCCATCACTAACACAGGCATCCAAAATCTATTTACAGCTTTTACAAGTATCCCCCACTGGGTCACAAGAATTAAATGACGCACATGTTGACAGTTGCAGTAGATATACTGATGTAGTGGGTCTGATTTTGTTTTAAGTTTAAAGGTCTGAAAGTGAGATTTTCTACATTTTTAAATATAAACAATTTTATTATTCTTTGAAACATTATTACAAGAAATAAGCAGACTACCAGAAAGTTAAAGTAATGACTTTGAAGAAGCCTACACTTTGGTTTATTGAGGGATCGACACAACTCTCATGTCTGTAAATTAAAGCTTCTCTCAGTTAGTCTAACTTAGCAGAAAGACTGTGAATGGGTAAAGCAAGATTTGTAAAATGTTTTTGCACAGATAAAATAGCTGAGATGTAATATGTTATTCGGTAAGCCGACTATCCTGGCAAATGGATTTTGGTTAGCTGTTTCCTGTCAATATTTCACTGCCAGCTGCAGCTTAAAATGATGCAGAGTTGGATCAGTTATCACATCCCATTCTTTAGATCCTTTTCTAGAAAACAAAAAAGTGTCATCCTTTAAAAGTTTTATCATTCCTTGCAATTGAATGAAAGTAATTGTGATAGGAACAAAATTTGTCATTTTAATTCACTGCATTAAAAAATAAATAAATGACTGGCTGGGAAACAAAGTTATCACTGATTGTCAGTCTTTATACTGCTTACGCAATCACATCAACCTCTACTGCATAGCTGAATACTGACGGCACCTATGACTGAGACAAAACACTGAATGGCTGGAGCGGCACTTAAAATAATTTGCATTCCCTTTAATTGAGGCCAGTCTTGCGTGCAGGATAGCAACCTTCATTTTAAACAGGCCTTCCCATACCAGACTTGCAAAGAGGATAAGAGAAAGAAGCAGAAATATAGAGTAATTCTCTTGATTGTGTAGACTAAAGGCTGCTTTTTGAGGCACAGTATTGCTTTATATCCTAGACTATATTGGGTCATATTAAGGCTTATGTCATCCATGGTTCAGTTCACTAGCAGACTTTAATAACTGCCTCTCCACAAACGTGCTTTTATACCATATTTATGTTTTCCTTTATTAATTATGCTTAATTGAAATCACACTTCTTTGAGGTTTTCCAGTATATTGGCAAGTTGTCTACTGAATGATGAGCAATATTTCTTAACCTATTTATCAATTCAAGAATCGACTAAAACTCAACTCTTGTTTGGCGTTGGCAATGGAGCAGATTAACACACTTAAACTTTTCTCCAGTTCATAAATTTCTCTTTGTCCTAAGGTCTTCTCATTCCTTTCCCTGTTTGTTGCTGGTTACACAGTTGCTATTGATAAAAATTGCATGTGTTTATCCATGACCAGCATAGCCAGGGATAAGGGAATATGTATTTACAGCTTGGAAAATCTGTGCTTGTATTATGTCCCTAGGTTACACAAGATCCCACAAAGATGAACAGGAATGATGCACCTGTCAGCCTTGAGCTACCACCAGACCAGTGTATGGTCAGCTCGCGACAACAAAAGACTGCAATAGAAAGGCCGACCGTGGCAGATGACATCCAGACCCCTCTTTTGCATAGTGGTTTTAAAACAGCCATTGACACAATGACACAGGACGCATGGGATCATCCCAAGGCATCAAATGAAGTTCTTTCCACAAAAGTGCAGAAGTCACCCCTCAAAAGCCCTGTCAGTGGCGAGAACGCTTTAGGGTGTAATATTTCGCTCAGTATCCTGGAGAGTCAAGTTAACACAACTATAAAAGCTGTTGAAGGGACAGAAATACAACATGATGAGAAGGCAGAGCTCACTAAGTTGTTGGTAGAGAGTGACAATCCAAATGAGAAGATAGTTAAGATGGAAACTGAAACTGCTGCTGTAAATGTGACTGAACAAACTAAAACAGAAGAGAGCAAAGATGCAAGGAACAAATACACTGGAGGAATCATTGTGGATGCACCTTGCAATGAAACTGGGCAGAAAGAGCACATATCAAAAGTGGTGAAGAAATCTGGTTTAGACTTAAAACATTTGATGGAAGATATAAATGACACCTCTCCCTCGTGCTTAACAAAAAGCGCAGAGAACACAACCTCAGTAGAACACATCAAAGGTTTTCAAGAAATTTCAAAACCTGAAACAAAAATAATTTCTATTGCTGAACTTTTAAGATCACAAATAAAAGCTCTTGAATCAGCATTGGCTAATCCAGTATCTGACATACCACCCCATTCTAACTTACTACAAAATCAGAGTGTAACAGCAAGGGCACGCCAGGAATTAGTACAAGATAACAGAAAGCTGGAGGTGAAAAAGTTCATGCCTAAAAGAGAAAATAAGAAAGGCGTTGACGAGTCACCCCCCACAACCATAAAGGCAACACTTATGGAGGTTTATCATCAACTTCATAAAACAGACTACGAGCAATCTAAGACTCAAAGTGCAACATCACAGCCTCTTCAGGCTCTTTTGATGCCACCCATCTCTGCTATAGACAGTGGAACAAATAAAGTCATGGCAGGACTTCACGGAAGTGTTGAAAAGTATAATGGAGGTGCCATGGATATTGGCAAGGAAATCCAACCTTCAATTCTAGTTCAGCCAGAAAATTGTTCTGTTGTTGTTTCTCAACAAACAACACCCAAACTAAATTTTCCCTCTTTAACTTCTGAAGTCAAACTGATCAGTACACTTTCAAATCTATGTGGAACTGCCAGTCAGGAACCTGAGTCTCCACTTACAGTGACAAATAAGAAGCAAAGTATTCAAGAGGCAAATATAGTAAATTCGGAGCGTACCAAAGATGAACATGTTCAAGGCAAAGACGTGCAATTCACGCAAAAGTTAACTCCAGAAATTAAGCTCAGCAGCACAAATGAAAGGGATTTGACAACAGTTTCTGATCAGTGCAAAATGGAAGAGCAGTACACAAATACAAGTTCTTTGCAAAGTAATGAAAGGTTTCCCTCTGAAACTGGGTCTAACACTCAAGGGAATAATCTTCCACTTATTCTCAAGGAGGTTAAGGAAGGTTTACCGTCAGACTCCACAGCCAATCAAACTGCAGAACCTAGCCCATCATTGAAGAAAAGAACCTGTGTTTCTCCCATCCCTTCTGCTACTCCACAAGAGCTGGCCTCTGGGGCTCGCCGCAAAATCCTAACACCCAAGGCCAAACCTGACGATACCACAGAGGTCACATCAGCAACTGATAACCAGACTCTGAAAAGGGAAGCATCTACGCAGAGCAGCAAGCTTTCCACAACTGCTGTGGCCCTCTCTGTATCTCCAAGCGTGTTGCGACGGTCATCTGCACTTCAGCCCACAGGTGAACAAACCGCTCTACTAGAAAGGCGTTCACCCATCTTGAGCAGAAAGAAGATGGCATCAGAAACACCCAGCCAGCTGCCTGCTGAGGAGATTCAAACTGAAAGGAAACCTGAAGAGAAGGACAAGCGTAACCCATTCAAAGGTAAAAAGAAAAAAAAGGCCTGAAGGTCTCATGCTTTATCAGAATTCACTCATGTGAGACAAAGGAAATGTTTTAGTACTTTTGTATTTTACTACTTTTGAAAAGCCACTATTGCATCTTTTCTGGCCATATCAGACAAGACACCGTGAAAGGCAGCAATCCATGCTGCAGGTCATCAGAGAGACGTGATTCACAACCTCCTCATTAGAATCTAACAAAACCAGAAGTTTCTCCTTTTCATGAATTCATTTTCTGTATACAGGCTGGTTCTTATAGTACCTACAGTGGGGCAAAAAAGTATTTAGTCAGCCACCGATTGTGCAAGTTCCCCCACCTAAAATGATGACAGAGGTCAGTAATTTGCACCAGAGGTACACTTCAACTGTGAGAGACAGAATGTGAAAAAAAAATCCATGAATCCACATGGTAGGATTTGTAAAGAATTTATTCGTAAATCAGGGTGGAAAATAAGTATTTGGTCAATAACAAAAATACAACTCAATACTTTGTAACATAACCTTTGTTGGCAATAACAGAGGTCAAACGTTTACTATAGGTCTTTACCAGGTTTGCACACACAGTAGCTGGTATTTTGGCCCATTCCTCCATGCAGATCTTCTCGAGAGCAGTGATGTTTTGGGGCTGTCGCCGAGCAACACGGACTTTCAACTCCCGCCACAGATTTTCTATGGGGTTGAGGTCTGGAGACTGGCTAGGCCACTCCAGGACTTTCAAATGCTTCTTACGGAGCCACTCCTTTGTTGCCCGGGCGGTGTGTTTTGGATCATTGTCATGTTGCAAGACCCAGCCTCGTTTCATCTTCAAAGTTCTCACTGATGGAAGGAGGTTTTGGCTCAAAATCTCACGATACATGGCCCCATTCATTCTGTCCTTAACACGGATCAGTCGTCCTGTCCCCTTGGCAGAAAAACAGCCCCATAGCATGATGTTTCCACCCCCATGCTTCACAGTAGGTATGGTGTTCTTGGGATGCAACTCAGTATTCGTCTTCCTCCAAACACGACGAGTTGAGTTTATACCAAAAAGTTCTACTTTGGTTTCATCTGACCACATGACATTCTCCCAATCCTCTGCTGTATCATCCATGTGCTCTCTGGCAAACTTCAGACGGGCCTGGACATGCACTGGCTTCAGCAGCGGAACACGTCTGGCACTGCGGGATTTGATTCCCTGCCGTTGTAGTGTGTTACTGATGGTGACCTTTGTTACTTTGGTCCCAGCTCTCTGCAGGTCATTCACCAGGTCCCCCCGTGTGGTTCTGGGATCTTTGCTCACCGTTCTCATGATCATTTTGACCCCACGGGATGAGATCTTGCGTGGAGCCCCAGATCGAGGGAGATTATCAGTGGTCTTGTATGTCTTCCATTTTCTGATGATTGCTCCCACAGTTGATTTTTTCACACCAAGCTGCTTGCCTATTGTAGATTCACTCTTCCCAGTCTGGTGCAGGTCTACAATACTTTTCCTGGTGTCCTTCGAAAGCTCTTTGGTCTTGGCCATGGCGGAGTTTGGAGTCTGACTGTTTGAGGCTGTGGACAGGTGTCTTTTATACAGATGATGAGTTCAAACAGGTGCCATTCATACAGGTAACGAGTGGGGGACAGGAAAGCTTCTTACAGAAGACATTACAGGTCTGTGTGAGCCAGAGATTTTCCTTGTTTGAGGTGACCAAATACTTATTTTCCACCCTAATTTACGAATAAATTCTTTACAAATCCTACCATGTGAATTCATGGATTTTTTTTCACATTCTGTCTCTCACAGTTGAAGTGTACCTCTGGTGCAAATTACTGACCTCTGTCATCATTTTAAGTGGGGGGACTTGCACAATCGGTGGCTGACTAAATACTTTTTTGCCCCACTGTATAACAGACCTTTGCTATTTAATTTGTATAGGAAAACTTATAAAACTGGGCACTTATGGAAAAATGTGTCTGTTTGTTTAATTTTATTTCTCTCCAGCTCCTCAAGTTATCCGTAAGATTAGGGCTGAAACTTTTGCAGATGCCTCTGGACACTTGAAACTGTGGTGCCAGTTTTTCAACGTTCTCAGTGACTCGACTATTAAATGGTACAAAAATGAGGTGGAGATTACTCAGGTTAAAAGAAAGTAAGTTCTCAGAGTGATCTTTTTGGAAATATGTTACATTCTTTCAATATGTACTGTAAGTTTAGGTCTTCTTAAACATTTTTATATTATTTCTTAATTGTATGTCTTCAAGAGCAGGGGATGAAGCCCAGGTCAATCTTGCCATTGTTCAGGCGTCTTCCAAAGATGCCGGTGTTTACGGATGCTCAATCACAAATGACTATGGGACAGACTCCACAGACATTCTGCTCAGTGCAGATAGTATGTACTGTTTTAAAATAACTTTGGAATACTAGATACTTAATTTTTTCCTTTCATTTCCTGTCTGCAACATGATTACTTTTCTGTATTCTCTCTTATTATTTTGCAGTCTTGACTGGACTGTCCATACGCGAGGACCTTGGGGGTAAGATGACATTTCACATCTTAAGATAACATTTTTTTTCCTGTGCTTTTCTTTTCTAACTATCACCATTAAAAACTTGTGAATGCAGTTGGGGAGGAAATCGAAATGACACCCCTAATATTCAGCAAGGGAGTGGCTGATTCTGGTGTCTGGGGCAACAAATTCTTTGGTCGCATAATGATGAAGGAATCTCATATTGGAGATGGCTGTTCTCATAAAGTCTGGAGGGCAAAAGTCATCTACGGTCTGGAGCCTGTGTTTGAGTCTGGTAACACATGTATCATTAAAGTATGCAACCCCATCGCTTATGGAGGCAAAGAGGACAGCTGTCTTATAGATACAAACCTGGACATCATGAAGCAGGTATATAAGAACGGGCTAATGTCATAATTTATTCATGCCTTCATAAATATGTCATTCGATAAACAGCAATTCCCGTATTAAAGTGGATCAGGTGTCAATTCTGCCACCTTAATAGGATTACTATGGCACTAATCCAGTAAAGACTGAATAAATGGTGTAGGTGGAGCTGATGTTTATTGGCTATTCTCCAATGTTCTACATACAGGAATGTAAAATTCAGAACTTGGCTCGGGAATACTGTAAAATCTTTGCTGCAGAGACAAGAGTTATAGAAAACTTTGGTCCCTCTCTTGAGTGAGTACACTTTATTTTTTCTTGAAAAAGTTATAATAATTTTGTATATCTATCTATACAACAGGGACCATTAAGCATCTCCTACACCCTGACAATCTTTGTTAAACAGGGTGATTCCAGTCTATTTGATGTACCGACCAGCGAACGCTGTACCATACGCCACAGTGGAGACAGATCTCACAGGAGTGTATCAGAAATTCTCTGACCTGGACTATACTGGCAGAATAGACATGAGGACTGGCTCTGAGGTGGAGCAGAAGTGCTGTACCCTGCAGCATTGGATCTTTCAGTGGACCAATGGAAATCTGCTGTTCACTCGACTTGAAGGTATGGTCACACATGAAGCCAGAGTAATATTTAATAAGTAATACGTTTGTGTTTTTCCTGTACTTGCTATAATTTGGAATATGTCTTGTGGTTTGGCACAGAAAATTACCAGAGGCCACCTTGTCTACTTATGTCCCACCTTACCCCACATCACAAGATTCACATTTAACAAGTTTGTGTTAAATTCTCCAGTATAATAAAGGTCCAGTGAGCAAATGAAGCTCAAACTGGTTGAAGAAAATATTGCTTACATACATGACCTCATAGGCTAAAATTGTGCTTGCAATAATGAAAGGATATTTCAGTTTTAACATTTAAATTGAAAGAGTAGCAACAGTATTCCAGATACTTTCAGGCCCAATACGGACATTTATTTTATTTTGATATATTTTAGGTTGTGAGGTTTGGAAAATGTACATGTTGTCTTTCACATTTCTAAAACTGCAGAGGGTATTTAAATTGTACATCTTTCAATATGACTATGTTACATGAACAAGTAATTTTGGGGTGTCATTTTGCAGGTGTTGACACTAAGATCACCGGTGTTGGAATTTCAGTCAAATCAACAGGGTCAGTATTATTTGAATTGTTCGTTTCTGCAAATTATACTGCGAACACCTCATTTTACAGGTAATTTACATTTATAGGAATCATGTCTGTTACATCTAGCTTTGCTCTCTGTTTTGCATTGCTACAGGCATCAAGGTTTATCTATCGAAGCGAATCCCAAAGTTTTTGAACAGTTTGTCTCTCAGCACAAGTGTAACTACTTTTGTGGTCTACTTGGCCTGCGGTCACTAAAAGTTATGGACTCTTTGCTGACACCAGCAAAGCCAAAGAGCTCCAGGAGTCCCTTGCTTCAGCGCAAGATGGCTGCAGGCTCCTCCAGCCCACAGACTGGGAGGAAAGCTGCTGGTAGCCCTAGACTGTCGAGGAAGACTGAGCAAGAAGGAAGCAAGATGGCAACAAAACAGAAAGCTGCTGATGCTCCCAAAACAATGAAAATGGCATAGAATAAATATCTCTTAATGAGACGTGAGATGTTGGATATATTCACAGCAAGCCCAGGAAGAGCTTGTGGAATGATAGAAGCCTGCTGGTACCTTATTAGAAAGTATAAATCTTACAGAGACAGGAAAAGATGTTTATTAATGATATAACTTTTTACTATTAACAGCCATCATTCCTTGCTATTTAATGTGGACTTAGGCATTTATCTAGTGTAGCAAATCCTAGGGCTAAAGCTGTTCTGTAAAGAAATGCATTAAGCTTTTGTTCTATTCATCAAATACCATAGGTTACTGATTGTGGATGCCTCTCACAGGTCAGTGTATTCATCCTATATGAATGTCAGACACTTTGGACTGAAGTGGAATTGTGTTCTATGTTGTCTATGTGTAATTCTCAACTTTACTCTTTTGTGGTCACATAAATGAAGTCAAGAAGAAAAATGGAAGCAGGATATGCATTAAGCCGATCGACCTGATCTAACACAGGGAGGTCACACTTACCTTTTACAACATTCTCAAAAAAGGTTTATTTCATATGCATTGATCATCGCAAAGAAACTGATCCTGCAGCTTTGGAAAGGCAAAGAGGTTCCTGTGTTAAAGATGTGGCTTGCAGAGCTTACAAATACTCTTCACCTTGAAAAAATAAGATATACCATGAATGGCAATGTGAAAGATTTTGAACTAATTTGGCACCCTTTACTTGCATATCTTGGGAAAATATAAATTTTTGGCAGTCGGGGGACCGGGGCTCCTAGTGGGTGTTTTTTTTTTTTTTTTTTTTTGTCTGTTTTGTCTTGT
Organism: Copadichromis virginalis; assembly: GCF_057382275.1. NCBI lineage: Eukaryota > Metazoa > Chordata > Actinopteri > Cichliformes > Cichlidae > Copadichromis > Copadichromis virginalis. The sequence continues at coordinate 13,276,379 of NC_140618.1, forward strand.
TTTGTTTAGAGAAAAAGGGGGCATAAGTTCTATTAATTTGTAACAACTGTGATACTTGCTTCTAATAAAAGATATTTGAAACAGGATATGCATTAAGCCAATCACGCAATGCAGGTTTTAAAGGCTGAGAGTAACCAGCCAGTTTTCTCTTTCAGGAATATCAAGCCAAATGCAGCTGTTCACGTGACACTGTTGTACAGTGGCTAACGGTGCTGTGCTTTTATATTATAACCTGACATGTTTACTTGCTACTGTAATTTGCACTGCATTTTTAGAAATTGCACATTTGAATGCAACTGGCTGCACAATAAAAGATATGATCTTGTATGTTCTGAGACTCTGTCTTAGTCCAAAATGTACCTTTTAAATTTGGAGTGTCTCTCTTACAAATGTGCCTATTATGGAGTGGGCTGACTAATAAAAGCCATCCCACTCTGTCTCAGACATCAGCTTTCACTCATTATCATATATGTATTTTACTTAGAAAGATTAGTAAGATTGTATCTCAGTGACCCTTGTTATTAATGCAGACTCTTTGAAATCTCATCAAAGCATGAAGTTTCTAATTACAGCATGAGAACAGCTTAAGACAGTTTTTAAAATTCTAAATGCTTTAGCTTTATTTTTCCTACCTACAGCAGAAAATGTATACAATAATATATTTGTCTTGTCTTTCAAGTCACATTAGTGGAGCATCAGTATACAGCACATCTTGGAATGAGTAAATCATCTAACTGATGGTACAAAATCCAACATAAACAACACTTGGTGGCAAAAATGTGCATTAATGTGAAAAGAGTGTGTGCTGACATTAAATGTGTTGTAATGTCTATGATTTTGTGTTCTAATCAAATGCTGTGGCTCCTGTGAAACAGGATAGTGTTCAAATTTGGCCATTGCATGTTTAATAACACTACCGCTGAGGGGCAAATGCAATTACATTCTGTAATATCTTTGATAGGATCACACAAGCAGTGTGTGTTTACTACGTGAAAGGCTAACTTCATCACACTAATCATATTTGATTTTGTGAGTCATTGCTGATGTAAGTGGTGGCCTCGCTCATAAGTGTGAACAGTGCTGGAAAGCTAAATTCATGCAAAAAAGTGTTACTTAGTGTCACCTCTTATGTTGTCTAGTAGCACAAGAGGGTTAGAGGTTGTCACCAGAGGGGAGAGATGACAGACATTGGTGTGAATACCTGATGCTTTATGTTGTACATTTCATACTTCCTACACGCTACCATGAATGTACTGCATTACAAATTTGCCTGTAAAAGAAACCTTTCATTACAATTTTAATAAACAATATAATAGCTTGCAATTAAGTGCAGCTTTGAAATATATTTTCACTTGACACAAGTAAAATATACTTCCTTGAAGCTTATTCAACTACAGTATGTAACTAATTCATAGGTAATTTACAGCTGATATATCTTTATATCATGGAAATGAACAAAAAAGGTCTTTGATAGCCTCATAAAAACAGGTAACTATACATAAGCATGGATAATAGCAATAAAAGACTTTCCAGCAAGCTGGGGAAAAACAAACAATCTTAACAATAAGAGCAAATCTTTATTTAATGTCAAATAGAAAAAAAAACGAACCGACTGGCCCATGAGCTATACAGATTAATAAATAGCTATCATGTTCACATGACACTGAAGACGGTCTGCTTCATTCATTACTTTATTAATTTACCATGGATGAAGTGTGACTGAGGCGTGGTAACAAGATGAGGAAGACACAACACTCCTGCCACCTACTGTTAGTTCAATCACTGTGCTCTTGACAAAAACTAAGAGAGAGAAAAAACACTTTCACACTGACATTAAACTCTGTCTGTTTTAACTGGACATCTAAAGTATGTCTCTTTTAAACTTGACTAATTTTTAGGTGAATATTATGCTGTAGTGGGCCAAAATGAGAAGTGTCTCTTAGTGTTAATGTCACATTTGTTTGGGCTTAAAACTACTGAGTACATTTTTATGCTACTTGAGAGAGTTAGCATTTTTTCAATATTTTAAATGATCATATTTCTACCACAAAACTGCCACCGAATGAAAAAAATGTATTTAAAATTAATGTTGCTTAAGAATTTAATTAACATCATCTTCATTCTGACAATGCTCTATACCTCTGTACCTTTGTTCAGCGTCAGAAAATGATGTGCACTAATGATATAATCCAACTGTTTCTTACAAGACATTAATAAAAAAAAGTATGGGTGAGGTGAGAAAATTACAGAGAAAAGCTGCACTGACACTGCTCTTCATGGTGCACTGAGTAGCTCTGATAAAATGCAATAAGGAGCTCGATCACTAGCCGTGAACTAAGCATTAATACTCATGACATGACACAGTAAATGAGGGAATTATTAGTCACAAACTGTAGAAATTTTACTGGCACATTTAAGCCAAAGGAAGTTCCATTTCACTTAATAGGACGTAATGTTGAGTTAATGTCAAGATCTCACACTCAGCACCCAGATCCTTAGCACATTAAACACATTTGCAGCGTTGATTTTCACACTCTGGCTTATTATGTGGCAATATATAAAACATGATGATCACAAAGGAGCTTATTTGCATTCGATACTTTCAGCAGAGAACACTGGCAGAAACCTGTGAAAGAATAAAAATGCTCTTTACAGGCTGTGCAAGGTTCAAAATAGGTTTAAAATAGAAAAACAGGATATAAGCAGAAACAGAGAGACCGTGCTCTCTTACAGAGCTGACTATTTGACTCACATTGTTGTGGCTGACTGACCTCAATTACCATTGCTGGTTCATCATGGGTGTGACCATTTAGGTAGATTATATGAAAAGGATCACACATTCCTAAATGCCACAGACTAGCTGGCATTTGAAAAAAGTTTTATCTCCAGTTCTCCAAAAGTCGCAGGCTGCCAGTGGTCTCAGTGGCATCGCTAAGTTGACTGCCAGTGGTGAGTTATTCTACCATATCACAGGAAGCTTTTTCTGACTATGAAACAAAACAGTTCTGATACATATCTCGGGTTATTTTCTCTCACAGGAGAGCTTAAAGGCTAAATCTAAATAAAATCAATGTTGTCTACATACTGTATGTTGGAGACAAGAAAGCAGTGATGATACATAGAGGAGACAGCAACCTGTTTTGACAACAGGGAGTCAAAGGGTATGTCTACAACATCCCTGGGATATCATGTAAAAGTTTTGTAGGGATATTCGTGTTCATTGTAGAATGCAGGTGAACGGCTTCAGTAAATCAGCTAAATGTAATTTTCACAATACCAATCAGCACCCCTGCTATATTTAGTATGACTTGGAAAGAACAACCCATCACCTTATTAAAGCTGTCCTTTATTCAAAGGAGGAAGACTGCTTTAACACCAATAAACAACACACAGGAACAACAGCATTCTCTGCATCATAATGTTAACCTTTAGTAGTTACAAGACTACAATTTAACTATTGTAACAGAGCGTAAAGACATGACAAACAAATTCAGTCCAATAGTCTGTTTTGATAATTTGTGCTTTTACGAAAATATAAATTCAAACAGAATTTAAGTCGCATTGGTCTTTAAGGAATAAACAAAAGCAGTTACTGTAGAGGTTACCAATTGTGAAGCCAAACAGACATTAATGAATAACTAAATTCTGTGGTGTGTGCGAACTGGACAGCTGCATTTCCTGCATTTGGAGGTTGTGCATAATAAGCACAAACCATACTATATTTGCTTTTATTTTTTTTTAAAGCTTACCTTTTATTGTAGATTTAGGCCCCCACAGTTGCATGAGATCAGCCCTGTCAATAATATGCATACATATCAGATGACAATGTGTCACATAAATCCAATAGTGTTACTCAAACACATATCCAAATATACATAACCCTATTTGGAAAAAAGCAGAATTTAAAATGGACTTTGGAACAAATTGGGAACAAAAACACAATTAAATGGCTTTTTAATTGTGGCTCAAACACACGTGACATATATTCTACTGATCATGTTATCAGACTAAGTCAACAACCAAGCAATGTTTGTAGGTTTCACGTGTGTGTCCACTAATTATGTTATCACTTGCTCAGTCAAACGCACTTCCTCTAGGAAATTAGATGTAGTCTATGATAGAAGAAAATGGTTAATAATTACTGGTCATTTTTGTTACATTATTGCACTTTTAATTAGGAGACGCATTATTTAAAGTTGCAGTGGAAAGTCAATGCAATTACATTTGCTATTTAATTTGCAGAATAAACTTTAGCCACCTTTAAGGCAGCAATTAATGTAATAAATTATTAGTTTAAGTGATTATTTTATGGTTGGCTGTTTAGATAATGACACTATCCCAGTCACAATAAGTACATCACAGTTTACAAGCTTTACTTCATCTGGATCACAAGTGGAAACAGGATGGCTGCTGTTTGCACTGTGAACATTTAAAGCTGCACTCAGTAATGTGAAAGTAATGACTCAGGGACTCTGATGCAATCTGGAAGGTTAGGACATCACAACTCTGTAGTGATTTTGCACTGATGAGCCAATTGTGCTGGTTTTCAAATCAAATGAGTAACAGGAAATTGCTACTAAAAAAGATCCTATAAACTCAATGAGGACTACCTGTCCACAAACCAAATATCAGCCAAAGTTAGTACATAACTGATAATGTAAGCAGAGCAATTGGGGTCTAGAAATAAGCCAGGATTTGGTGAAAGAGGAAGCAGAGAACACACGCCAGTGAATATTGAAAATCAATCTTATTCCAAAGAAATAATTAACCTGCACAAATCTTCTAAGGCAGGACACTGAAAATGATTATTAACATTCAGTACTGCCATACACTATATCAGCCAAAGTATTGAGCCACCTACATATTACACCTACTAAAGGAGCTTTTCTGAGAGCCCTTTCTAAACTTTTACCCTTTTTTGCACCTACAACAGCTTCCAGTCTCTTGGGACGCCTTTCTGCAAGATTTTGAAGTGTGTTTGTGGGAATGTCTTCCTATCTAAGGAGAGCTTTTGTGAGGTCACACACTGATGTTGGACAAGAACACCTGACTTGCAATTTCCCTTCTAGTTTATCACAAAAGCTTTCAGGGTTTGAGGTTGGGGCTCTGAGCGGGCCAGTCACATTCTCCCACACCAAACTCATCCAACCTGATGCTGGGCCTAAGGGGCCCGTGTCAAACACTAGAAATACAACCCCATAGCAATATTGAATTCAATAATTAAGAAATGTGGGTATGTGGATGTGTGTGTGCAACATAAGGAAGTGGTTTAAAAAATGAACTGAAGAAGCTTCTCAGATGAGAGGTGAAACGTCTTCAAGCAACTTAAAGAAGTCCAAGCGCTTTTCTTTCCAAGCTCCTTAGACTACGAGAACTGGATGACTGAGAACCTTCACAGACATGGTTTATAAAGTGTGATGTGTTCTGATTATTGTTTTTTTTTTTTCTCCCACAGAAGATGTTTAAAATTCCTTTGGTTAACGCAAGGTGAAATCTGTCAAAATGTGAGCTGTTTGTGAAAAAGCACCAAAGCTCTGCCACACAGTTAACCAACACCCATTCCCCCCAAAAGTGAGCCTTACTTTAGAATTTTCTATTTGGACAAAGTGTGCAAATATATTTATATATTTCCTAGACTTTTATTTTTTTAACTAATTTAAAATAATATATATCTATGTATATATTTGTTATGTATATATTTCATTTTGAATTAAAAAAGAGAATGAAAAATGGATGTGTCCTTTTTTGTCCTTTTTTCAATATAGTGTCCATGTTCATTGTTTTCATTTTCAGGACATATCTTAAATTCTACAGTAAACTCCAACAGAAAACACAGCAGCCAGCTGCACGCTTGCAGACAGTGTGGTGTCCTTTTTTGGAAACCCCCCCTCTGCTCGCGTCTCGTATCCTGAATTGACACCTCAACACAGCACTGTTGCGCGGGCGGGACTTCCGGTGGAGCGCACCCGGAAGTTTCGGATGCAAGTTTTACTGCCCGACCGTGCATCCATATGGTCGTCACTGTAAACGTTTTAATGTGATTTAGGACTTTTTCTACACCCTAGTTTTGCAAAGATGTTATCGTTAGACTTTCTCGACGATGTTCGTCGCATGAATAAGCGGCAGGTAGGTACCAGACCGTTAGTTCACGGCCACCTCTTTGTATGGCAAGTGAGCTCATAGCTAATGATGACTAGCCGCCGACCCCGTTTTTACCGTTGCAACCTCTCTGCGCCATCAAAAGTGTTTTGTTTCATGCGCATTTATATTTTAAAGCTCGTCCTCTCTAATGCATTACGAAGGGCCTATTTTAACCACGTGTAAAAAATAAAATAAAAATAGATGACTTTGGTGTAGCTAGCTGGTTTCCTGGTTTAACATTACTGTCATAGCACCGCTAGCAAAAGTCAAATGCCGAATGTGCTAAAAATGAATCACCACTGAATTCACAAACGCACAGCAATGTTGCCGTGTTCAGTAAGTTGGGCTAGTTTATACTTGTTAAGCATGCAGACTTGTATTTTGAAATAACTCGTTTTTTTCCCTCGTTTTGTTTGCAGCTCTACTATCAGGTGCTGAATTTTGGTATGATTGTTTCCTCTGCGCTGATGATCTGGAAGGGACTCATGGTTGTCACTGGCAGTGAGAGTCCTATTGTTGTTGTTCTCAGGTGAGTTCGGTGTTTTTGTTGTTACTTTAAATCTTGTCCCTTTTTAATATCTGCTGATAATTTATGTTTGTGTAAACTGGAGGAAATTCCTCTGTGTAGTAAAGAACCATGTTCCATATGGTGGTGATTGGACTTTCTTGCAGATAAAAAAACAATGATATTCTCCAAGGATATTAAGCTTTATACCTTAGAAGTGGGTAACGTTATGATTTTTGAAGTACATATTAGGAGAGTTGTACACATCCTTCAAAAGGCACATTTCTTCTTTACATTTTAATGCGTTTGAGCTCACATGGTTGTCCAAGAATGTGCAGCAGACTGAGTTCAGATGCACCATGTGTCATTCCCCCCTCACTCTCTCCATGCTTTACTGTACACTCAACACTGCCTTATCCTATTAGGATGCAAAGCTCAGTTTTCCTGTATACTTTTATTAGCTCTTTCTTATATGGCGTTTTGTATAGTTTTGGGGGTTGACAACATACTCTTTATGAATTAAATGAACTGTTTCATTGTTGTGAAGCTGTGTAAACTGTTAATTTCAAACAGGATGTGATGATTTGCAAATCATGTAAAGCGTATATTTAAGTGAAAATCAAGATGCTGAAAGTTAGAATTTTAACTGTTTACTTACATCTGATAGCAGCAACAGGTTTCAAGACTGAGCGAGGGGCATGTTTACCACTTTATGTACGCCATTATTTGCCAAAGCTGGTAATGACTGTGATTCAGATTACTTTATGACCCTGTGTAAGTAAGATTCATATTGGCATAGGTAAACTTGTTTTATAACCCAATTAAAAATTTCTTAGCTAGTGTCTTGATTTATTTTTAACCTTATATAAGCTATGCAGCATAAAACTGTCATTTTTAAAGTAGGCATTAATGCTTATTCCAAACTTTAAAAAATTAAATGTTGCCAGCTTTACTAATGTGGGCATCTTTTGTATTTCAGTGGAAGTATGGAGCCAGCTTTCCACAGAGGAGACCTCTTGTTTCTGACCAACCGGGTAGAGGATCCAATCAGAGTTGGAGAGATTGTTGTCTTCAGGATAGAAGGCAGAGAGATCCCAATAGTACACAGAGTACTAAAGATTCATGAAAAGTATGAATGTGTATTTTATGAGTGTTGTTTTGTTAGGTTGGATTCCCATTCCCATCTGTTAAACCGGAATTTTATTATATTTTGACTGATGTGGTGAAAAGGATGGGGCACTCAAGAGCAGCAGAAAGTTAAGCTATTAATGTAGCATGTTGTGATCTAACACCTTGCTGCACTTTGTTGGATTTCCTTTGATTTGTCACCAGTTTTGTATTTAATGTTCTAGGAAGCCTCTGTTATATTACACACATGAATCCTCATCCTTACACAGTATTGAAATGGGTATTTAGTGACGCTGCGGTCTGAAAATCATGCTGATACTTTGTTCACAGGGAAAATGGAGACATTAAGTTCTTGACCAAAGGGGACAACAACGCAGTTGATGACAGAGGGCTGTACAAGCAGGGTCAACACTGGCTGGAGAAAAAAGATGTGGTGGGACGAGCTAGGGGGTAAGTATTTTGGTTGGGAAAAAATGCATAGGAGGACAGATGTCCTAAAACATATTTGATACAGATAACTCCAATAAAATGTATCCCAAAAGGTTGATTCTGTTCATCTGGACGTAGCGTTTTCAGTGGGAGAAACTTTTCGTCACTCATCCAAGTGACTTTTTCAGCCTCAGTTGACTGCAGGTTCCCCAACTTTAGAAACAATACATTGCACAATGACTTTTCATTTCACATTTCTCCCACTGAAAACGCTATGTCGACTGATGCTCTAGTCTTGTCACAGGTGAGAGCAGGTTCAAAATAAACATGTGTAGATGTGAAAGAGTCCAGAGTTGTGGTGATGTTATACTCTCTGCAACATCATCTAGCATGACCAGTTCTGGAGGCTCAGCGATAGCCTGGGAAGCCATATTCTTAGAGAATTCGATTGAAGTTACATAATGCTTGCGACTGTAGTTGAAGACACAGTAAACCTTCTTGTAAGGTTTTTGCTCCTGCATGGTATGTATATGGATGTGCTAAGAGATGGTTTACCTGTACAGCCCAAAGGTGCTGCGTGTACCATCTTATGCTACCAGTAGTGAGAAGGACACAAGCAAAAAATCAGAACTAGAAAGAAATCAGCCTCGATGGATAAGGTATTAAGATATACTCTTCGCAGTGGTTGCTTTGCTTGCTGCTGCGATATTGTCACACAGTTGCTTTTATTTATGCCTGCCATTAAGGCACGGGAAGCTGTTGCAGTATTACCCTGAATGATAGGTGTTGCCCCTCAGACAATAGCGCCACATAAGCGCTGATATAGGAAGAGAGGAAGTCAAAACTGGAAGGAAACACTTGCACAGCATTTTATCAACAAAATCAACATCTCCCTCTGTATATCTGTGCATCTCTGAGCTTCTGTAGTGGAATATCAATTAAAGTAGCAGTGGAAATCAACACTGTGATAGACTTGTTGTCTAAATCCTGCTGCAGCGGCTGTGGCACAATGTGCCAGGTTACAAAATCGAGGTGCATGTTTGGCAAAAGTGCCACAGGCATTGTGATGTGAGATCAAAATCGGCATGTGACTACCCATGATGGGGGTGCACGGCGAGCATAAAAACACCATAAGGAGAAAGCAATGTACTGTGGCCATAACCTTTAAATGTTTTTGTGGCCTGCTTTGTTATTGGCTCTCGAGTGCAACTGTTGTCACTTTCATTTGGATCAAAGCAGGATAAATGAATTCACAAGGGTTTATGCTTCATATGACATCAGTATCGTTTGCTTTTCACCAACTTTGTGTTATATTGCGATGATTGGGTGTTCCACACTTGGACTGTATATTTATAAATATATGTAACTAATATAACAGCCACTATTGGTTGGTGAAGTCCCATTGTGAAGCTACATTTTTTTCTGCTTATCCTGGAATATTGAAAAACTTCTTGCTGGACATGGAAACGAATGAAAAGTTTTAGGTGTTGTTTGTGAACCAGGTTAAAGCCAAGATCCAAAAGGAAACTGTTGTGTGACAGCTAATTAACACATTTCCTTATCTAAATCTAGCCAGAAGAACAATATGAATAGTTTACACACACATACTACATAGCGAGTGGTCCAGAACAGTACAAGCAGGAAAACAGTCCATGTAGGTTTAAAAAACAAATGCATCTAAGGAAGCTTTAATGTTAGGTTGGTCTCGATACTGAATAACAGGCCACTCGCTTGAATATAGAAGTTTATTCTGTTGACTTTGAAGCTTATGCACTTAATAGCTACAACAAGTAAATGTAAGTGCTTAAAACAGCATTTTAAATCCAGTGTAACATTCATACTTGCTCATTCTAAAATTCATTGAAGGAAGTTTTAGATGTTTTGTTTATGTGGATTACATTGTGTTACAGTATGTGTCAATAACATTTAACAGCATTTTCTTTTTAATCATTTCCAGGTTTGTGCCATACATCGGAATTGTCACCATCCTCATGAATGATTACCCCAAGTTTAAAGTATGTTGGCTGCAAACAATCTCTGGTTTTTAGGCTTAAAAATGTAGAATGTGTTCTGATTTCTTCTTCCTCTGCTATAATTCTGCAGTACGCTGTGCTCTTCTTGCTGGGTCTATTTGTGTTGGTCCATCGGGAGTGAGGTGCCCAAGCTTCAGCACTTGAGAAGGATAAACTACGTCCAGGAAACCTCAGTCATGCCTTTCAGAACAGAATTAAGTTAGACTTTGTCAAACCCAACTGGCTTTTTGTACCATTTGTTTGAACATTTTGTAGAAATGTGGATAGGGTGTTTACATTTGAAATATCCAAGCTTTAAAAATATTTTTGTGAGGGAATTAGGCTAAAACTAGCATGTAGTCGCTCTTTATTTGTAATCTTTGGAAAGTGAAACGGCGTTCTTAATGACTAATTCAGTCGTTTCTTTCCTGTTAAATTCATTGTCTTATGTGACCAATATGTGAAGTATTTTATGATAACTGAATATGAATGAAAATTAAATATGAAATCTGGTTACCATCCACTATGAATTATTTTACTCTGTGTCTCTGTGATTTCTTTTTTCCTCTGCCTGTTGAAATCAGTGTCAAACATCTTATACCTTCTCGTAAAAAAGAAATTATACAGTTTATTTGCTATTTGTTTGGAGTTCTTCAAATATTTGAAAAATGAGTTTTTGTATTTCTGTTGCTGGTTGTCATTAAAGTTTTCAAGCATTGTTAGTAATGCTATAGAATTCATGTATTTCTTCATGTGGAATTGGTAAAGAAAGTTAAGAGTTTTGATGGTAAATAATTAGTTCTTTCTGGTTTTGGGGTTTGTTTGTGTGTCCCCACCCCCCATAAATTCACCATCTGATTCTTGTGTGTGTGTGTGAGAGAGAGAAACTGGGGCTGTGCCAGAGATAATTTGCTGCTCGCACATTTTGTTGCAAATTAAATGGTGTAATGGCTTGTTTGGTAAATTTCTATTTAAAGGTCAGTGGAGTGGGGTCCAGTGTTTTATTTCTATGGGCTGAGCTTTAATGACTGCAGAAATGGTTGTTGATGACATCAACACACTTGCAATCAAATCTTGGATATCCAGCTTTAATATGTAATCATATAGTGGGAGGTGTAAACTATAATTTTACTATGGATCCACTTGAAATTGTGTTAAGGCACCTGAACTCGGATTGAAATTGATTGCATTTGCAGTTTTCCTTTGACCTGAGAGACGACCTTGTTAGGTGTGGATTGCCACTTCCATTTGAAGCCATGTATATTTATAAACCAATATTTCATAAATATGATGCAGTCTTGACTTCAGACACTAAACTTTCATATGAGTTATGAAGTGTTAAAGAAGTATTTTCTCAAACCCTGATTTTTGAACCAAGCTTTGTTAATTAATTTTGGTTTGGCCTTCAATGAACAAAGCAAATCCAAGTAACCCCAAGCATTAGTCAATCCATGAAGTTAATTGTAGACTTTCGTGTCTAAATCTATTATTTTGACCCTTAGATGCTGATGTCCACATATCGTAAGGCAGCCGTGGCTGTCTCTTACCATTTAATCTGTGAACATAGGTTTGTCTTGATGGTGAGGTGGTTTCCTAATTAAACTGACATTCAGCTGTGCACAATTTATGAAATCACAAGATTGTGTGCTAATGTGAAAGGTTATAAAAGAGCAAGATTTAAAACTGCAGCTCTTTCACTATACTTGTAACTTTAGCACCCTGAAGTGACAGAGAGGCCATCTGTCTTTTCAGCTCTAAATTAGCAGTGAGAATCAGCAGGTTCTCTTGTCCACGGAGAACTGACGGTGATCACAGTGGCATGTTGCAACTGGCCAAATGTCATGTTGCTCATTGTAAGGGGCTAGGCATGGCCATGGGAGAGAGAAGGGGTGTAGGGACCTTAGCAGGAAATGATTATATGTGTGATTATGCTGGAGAGGAAAGCATTAGCTACCCCCTGTGTAATTTTGTGGCTCTAACCAGCAATTTGCACCAACAGTGCACAACATTTAAAAAATCATTAGTTTTTGCTCACCTATGACACTTTTATACTAATAGTTAAAATATAGTCTACTGCGATGCTATATAGAATCATACAGATTAAAAATAAACTGAAAGGTCATGATGACGCATTTGATTGAATTCTCTTAAAAGAAATGCCATATGCATCCACGCATATACCTTTTCCATTTTCCGGAACTTCTGAAAACAATTCCAAATACAGAATTTTATTTCAGTTAATAAACACACATATGTGTACCGGTATGTTGCTGTTCATAGCTTGGTCAGAGGAGTGTTTTTCAGCAAAGGTTCCTGTCTGCTCTGAGTAAGAATAACCGCGTGGCGCGTGAAATACGCACAGCCCGACGCGCAGACCAACAAAACCTTGAGAATGACTCAACTGTCTTCATTTCAATTTATGCAGCAAGCTGACTGAAAAATATACGCATCATACAAAGAGCCCACCCCGGTCGGGAGAGCCTATAAAAGCTGGATACATCGGAGCAATCTACAACCAACAGGAGACACTTGGAAATTTGCGCGCTGGAGGACACTTCACTAGTTGACACGCTGAAATGAGAGGGTTTACACTGAATAATGTCTGCCAGTGTGGCTTGTTTACATATCTTGTTTTATTTTCTTTCACCGCTGCAGTGAGTTTCGACCTGACTGAGCTCAGAAATAAAGTTGCAAAAATCAAAGTGCATCCAAGAGGCAATCTTTGGGCTACAGGTAAGAATATCTGAAGTTACACTGTAGACACATGGGTCGTATTTATGTTGGGTTCCATCTCATCTTTGTATGTATTTTAATAGATAGCATGTTTCCTTCTTTTTCTTTTCTTTTTTTAAAAAACATTTTTATTGTGTTATGTTTTTTTGAAAAGTTATTATGTCTTATGTCTTCCAATTTTTGCTTAGTTTAAGCAATAATTAATGGGTGTTTCTTCGATTTGGAAGGACATTTCATGGGCAAGAAGAGTGTCGTGGATACTCCTATGCTGCCTTCAAATGAGGACCAAGGTGCCGATGCGCTGGAAGTCACCCTTCCTGCAGAGCAGAGTGCGCTCGGGGAGCTTTTCCAAGAGTTTCTGCGGGTGGCGCTGCAAGCGCAGATGGATACACAAGAAAGTCGTTCGAAAAATCAGGCGAGAAAACTTTCCCACGTTTTTGATATAAGATGTCAAAAGGCTGTTTCTGTGTTATAATATACTAACTCGCAATGTCATGCTCTCTCTTTCAGGAGGCGGACTTGTTGATGAAGATTTTAGAGAACTACATCCGAACCAGAAAGTGATGTAAAGGATACAAACCTGGCACGCATTAACATGGATCGAAGGTCACCTGGGCTTATGAGTTAAAATAAATAAGAATCGTGTACAGTCTCATGCTCATCATGATTGTAATTTACTGTAACTGGCTTGCTCATTTGCAATACATCTTTTTTTCCAATTATTTTGATGGATCTATTTTACATGTTCTTGTCATTTGTTTAGTTATTTGTATTAAATAAAATAATGATTTGCACTGCTTTGACTTTGATGTGTGATAAATTATAGATCGATTTGTTCTTTCTGATTGCAAAAGCCCCTCCCAAACAATTCATTAGTGAGCCTAAACACTGATTTTATTATATATACACCGCTGGTGTCCACTTGCACAAGAATGAGCAACACAGAAAAGATGCAGGTTGATAATGCTATAATGTCTGGGCACCTTTCATTGAGATGAGTTGAATTCATACTTTGGTAACACTTGTGGCCTAAAACACAGTATTACAGATATGGATAAAGGTCTTATTTATACACCTTTCATTAACATTTGCGTCAACCTTTTTTTCCCTTATAAAAATAACACTTATATAAATATAAATGTAGGAAGCTTACATAAATCACACTTCTTAGTTTCCTGAATATTTCGACATGAAATCAATATAATCTTTGTACTTTTTTTGTCCTTTGCATAAAGGGATGATCTGTTCTCTCGATCAATATTGGTTGAGCGCAGTGAGATGGCCCATGCAACTTCTTTGCCTTGAGCTATTCTGTTGTATTTGAAATGGATAGGCTATTTCAATTTCTCTCCCACAATGCCTTGTCTGCTTTGTGTCATTTCAAGGTGTGGATTGTGCATCAAATCCAACGTGGTGAGAGGTGTGAGTAGAGGAAGTCTTTATAAGCTCTAATACACCTTTCCGGCAGTGTTTTTGAGAGGGTCAAGAACTGTTATCTTGATATCAGTACGATATGAACCCTATTACCTATGATACACCATTTGTTCAAAACTTTTAAAATTATAGTCATGCAAAAACATAACATGTATCCATGATAGTTATTGCCAGTTTCTGCTGAATATGTACATTTGAAGATGGGTAAGAACCAGATATTATAACTATTTTGAGCCCTGTGCAAAGTGGGAAGCTTTCTTGAAAAAGAAAAATCCATAATTTTCTTTTGTTGGGCACTTGGCTCACTGAGTTTGTTACACGAAAAAAGAACTAGTGCCAAACTCAGATAAACATGTAATTCATGAAAATGCCTACAACCAAATGATTCTCTGTCTCAATAAGATAAGATAAGATAACCTTTATTAGTCCCACACGTGGGAAATTTGTTTTGTCACAGCAGGAAGTGGACAGTGCAAAAGTTATGAGGCAAAAATTAGAATACAATAAGAATAAATACAGTACACAACTGTACAGAATAGAATAGAATAAAATAAAATACTATATACAGTAGAATAAAATAAAATAAATATACAATAAGATAAAAATAGAATACAAATACAAATACTATATACAACTGAGTAAAAATACAACGATGGCTGCTTCGTGTCTAGTGCTGATCAGAAAATCATAATCCTCAAAACTTTTGCTCACGCTTTCAAAACCTACTTTTCATGACACCAAATCAACACTGAATTATTTTGCAGTTAATCAATTCTCTTTCTCTTCATTAAAAAAAGAGTAACGAGTGTTTAGCCAAACACAAGGAAATCGAAGTGATTTTGAATATAGCGTGATTGTTGATGCTGGACAGGGTGGTCTGAGTATTTCAGAAACTGCTGAAATGCTATTCCAATAAACAGATGAATGAATAATTAATTCTAATACATTTTCATTTACAATCAACTCCAGGGAAGGGTCACTATAGATAAAGAGGAGTTGAAAATGATTTACTTTACTTCTGGATAGAGCTCCTTCCTTGCTAAAGTTACATGTGGAGATGTGTCTGCTTCTTAGTAGTGTGGGAGTCCCACTGACATGCACAATTCAACCACAAATCACAGTACTGCAAATAACAAACTGTTGTTACCTGGCTACAATTGTAACTGTGCCATATTCTATTGAGTGGTAAATTCTAGACTGCTGTAGGCTGTTAACATTTTGTCTATTTTTGTTAGAAACTGGGTTATCAAAATTGACCCTTAAGTTTGTAACTTCTGATTTTTGTATTTCACATTAGAATCTGGAGCACACACATTTATAATTAAGTCTTTGTCCAGTAAACAACAGCTTTTAGATCCTGGAATGTTCAGGTGCAGGATGCTGTGTCCAACTAGGTTAGTAGGCTAGAAAATTGGCCACAATTTTTACAGGAAAATAAGCCTGCACAATAATTTAAAGGAGAATGAAAAGCACTAAAACATGCTTTTAAAAATGACAAAAGGAAAAAATCGATAAAAAAACCATTCTCGTTCCTTTTTCTTTTCTTTTCATTTTTCTTTTGTTTAAAAGTGCGAACATGTGTCCTGGAACTTTGCAGTCATCACATAGATATGCAAAATGTACAAGCATTTGATTTTTATGAGAATTTTGGTATTTTTCTTATTTATTTATTTTAAATGTGAGGCAAGTGACTGTTGCAGTTTGATGTAGTGGTAAAATAATTAGTAAAGTCCAAACATGTTGCATGTTTAACTCTTGAGAAAGGTGATGTTTTAATAAAATCTGAGCATGTGCTTACTTACTACTAGGAAAGTGAGAAACACTGTTCCTCTATTCTCTGTTTACTTTGCACTTGTTCCATTGCTCATTTAACTGAGGAAAGAATGCTGATTATAGATGGGATAGAACTAGAGAGTGATAGAGAAGGATCTCTGAGCCAACGTGTCAGAAAAAGCTTGTGTCAGAAAGATTCAGAGATGTATCAGTAGGAGTAGGCCAGAACTTTCTTGGAGATAATGTGAACTGTGTCACAAGTTTATGGCATCAAATGGAAAACACACTGTCAGGAACAGGTCAAGTTGAGCATTTTTGAGATGTGCAGAGGAGGTATGGTGGATATACTGGCAAAGAGTGTTGAAAATGCAGCTGCCAGGCAGGAAGACAAGAGGAAGAACACAGAAAAGGTGTATGGATGTAGCAAACAAGGACATCAAGAGCATTGGTGTGACAGAAGAGGATGCTAGGGATATCGATATGTTGACAGATCTGCTGTGGCGATGCTAAAGGGACCAACTGAAACAAGAAGAAGAACAAGAGTGGTCCATCACTTGTTATTTTTGTTGATTATTTTATATTTATGAGTTCTGACCTTATCTCTTTTTCTTTCATATAGAATGGTCCAGTATATCTTATGCTAAAGGAAGCACCTTTCCTTGGTAGTTAGAGATTTTGACCAGATTGTGTTATGACTGCCACATACATACTTCTTGGACATTTCACACTGGAGCAAATTTGACTACTTGACCACATCGAAATACCAAGGAGGGAAAATTAACATCTAGAGGAAGTGCAAACAATAGAAATGCACAAGGACCAGTCATTACTGAATAAAACAGGAAATTACTTAAACCGAACCTAATAATGCAAAACTATGAAATCATTCTGTTATTAAAGCTTTGTCCAAAAAAACATCCTCACTAAGCAACTCAGTCTGCATCTCAAGTCAATTTCAAGTCCCAGTGTGGTCCTGTTTTTAAATGTGTACCTCCCCTTCTCTTCCACTTATCATTTTCAGGGTCACAGGGTGGCTGGAGCCTATCCTAGCTGTTTTAGGGCGAGAGGCAGGGTACACCCTGGACAGGTCGCCAGTCTGTCGCAGGGCTAAGACATAGAGACAGACAACCATTTGCACTCACATTCACCACTATGGGCAATTTAGAGTTACCAATTAATCTAACCCCACTAACTGTATGTCTTTGGACTGTGGGAGGAAGCTGGAGTACCCAGAGAAAACCCACACCAACACGGGGGAACACGCAAGCTCCAAGCAGAAAGACCTTAGCCTGGTGGCGGAATTGAACACAGGACCTTCTTGCCGTGAGGTCCTGAGTGCTAACCAATGTGCCACCGTGCTGCCCATAAATAAAATTTGCACATACATAGATAAAAATATAGAATTTCATGATTTTACTGAGGGGTAATTAGTTTTAAGAATATGGCCCAAAGTTACAGTTATGTATGCCTCTGCCATTGGAACATTTGGTATTCCATTTTTTGTCTTTTCTTTTCTTTTTATATTTTATATTGTGCTATTTTAATCATGAATTAAGTGATTGCCACAGGCAAACCTGATGCATAATTCACATAGTGAATATATGTTGTGTCAAAACAGGCAATCTCTGCTAGTGAAATTTGTAAATTCCATTGTTGTTAGTTTGAACACCAAAAGCTCACAGAGACGAATTTATCCAGTGTTCTTGCAATAAAGCCATGGCTTTGGGCACCACTTTAGGTCATTACTGATAGAGTGTTGCATCTAATTTTCTCCTGTGTAATCCATCCTGCACTCTTAAGAAACATGCGAGCCTCATAGGTGACATGTATTTCTTACATTTGTTTATTTTTGCCAGGGGACTGTGTGGGCACGCTGTGCTTGTTATTATTTATTCAAGCCTGATACTGAACACCTAAAAAATTCATGGAGTTGAAAAACAGATTATTATATGGTTGTAGGCTGTTCTTGCCAACTGCTCATTCTTGATAAATCTCTGTCTCACAATTTGTGTGCCTTTGTAAAACTAGCAATGATACACTGCCACCCTCTGGCATAAAACCACTCATTACACATCACTGACATCTCAGTGTGGAATTTCCCTGTTGGATTTTTAAGAGCTTCAAAGGAAGGTGCTGATGAAAGTATAAAAAATAAAACGAAAAACACGTAAATCAATATTTGTCTTTATGGGAGTCTATATGTAAGTAAATAAACATATAAAACTGACATTTGATACAGGCGAGTGAACACAGTTGAACCTGAATCATATGCAACAGCAGATTGTTACTGAAGGAAACTGTTTCCAGGGCCTACTCCGTGGATCGGCTTCCTCCGAGGCGTGGACGTCTATCAGCAGAGAATGTACCTTCACCTATCAGCAGAGAATGTCCCTTAGTCTGTAACACAGTCAAATATATTCTCAAGTAATATTCAAGCATGCCATTCAGCGTGTTAGTACGAGCAGCTCGGGAGCAGCTTGGGAGAACAAGAAAACAGAGACTGCTTTAGATTGTCTTCCCAAAGTGACTCAACTTTATTCACAAGTACAACAGTTTATATAGAGGGTAAAATTCATGAGACAGCAGATTTATCAGTTTAAACCAGTACAGACCAAGATAAGGCAGTGTCTTCCTGCCCATGGGTGAAGAAGCATCCTTTGTGTAGTTTATTAGTTCAGCTACAATTGTGATTATCTCAGCGACATATTTTCAAGGCACAAAACGAAGAGTTCTTTCATTAGTGAAATCTGAAACAAACCATTTGGCCTTCAACAGGCGTCTAAAAGATTAAGAAACTAATGTAGCTGAGGGAGTGATCTCTGTGGTATTTCAACCTTGTACCAGCCTGTGATTCTCACACATCAATTCTTGGGTCAAAGAGAAAAACACTGAAACAAAGGGGCCTTATTGAATGACAGAGTTTTCCTGCATAATGTCACTATAAAACAATATCCAGTAAATGCTACCATGGTACTAAAATACCTAACAGTTCCCCTCTTTTATTATTTTTTAAAATAATAACTCAAATAGAAAGGAAAAATCACAAATGTAATAACATAATATAAAAAGCAAATCATAAAATGTAATAGTTCACAACCTAATGTTCAATATACACATCAGGAACATCATTGGTAACATCTGGCACATCCTCAGGATCAATTTGTGCTAATTGCAAATACATTGAAGTAGCTGTACTAGTAGCTATATGGGTTATCATTGAAAATGTGGCTTGCAGAAATGTGAACAGGGTTGCACTTTACAATACGAAATAGTAAATAAAAATCCTAAGGTTAATGCAGTAGATATGATTAATAACCTAAATATATAAAAAAGACAGTTCTTTAGTCGTCTCCTGGCCTGGTCCCAGGTTCGAGAGACACAGAATAAGCGTCGTGTGATGACAATGGGCATTTCATTTTCTCCATTATCAGGATGAAACGAGTCTATCTTTATTAGGTTAGACATTGTGTGGTACTCTAGGCTTTCTGTTCCTGCTGGATGTTCGAGTACCTTGTTGTTGTTCAGGCGGGGGATCAGAGGGCTTTCTGAGTCTTGGCTCTTTCAGGCGTTGTGTGTTAATCAGTGATTGTGTGTGTGTAGGTGGATTGGATCCGGGCGCTGGCTCGCCTGAGTCGTCATCTATAGGTGTATTGAATCCGGGCGCTGGCTCGCCGGAGACGTCATCTACTTGATCCGACGCCTTAGGTGGTTTGGTGGGGCTGGTCTTAACCCTGCTGGCATGAATCCACTGAGGTTGTCCGTCTGTGAGGATGCTGGTTCTTCGTCACTGCCAGTACAGTCTGGGGCTGGAACACGCACGGCCTCCCAGAGTGTCCTTGGGTTTAGTGACTTTACCAACACGCATCTCCTTGTCTCCACTTGTGGAACCGTGGAGGGGAAAGGCTGAGAGAGACAAACTTTCTGATAGTTATTATTCAGTTTTTCTACCAGGTTGTGAACATCAGTGGACAATGCAATATACATCACCTTCTACTAGCGGTGCCCCTCTGGAAGCTGACCATGGTGTTGGAAATAGTCTTATTTCAAATGGAAATAATTTGGTTACTGCAGATGGAGTCATAATGTATGAAATGGAAAATCTGGTTGTGGTAAATGCTGATGTTTTGCTTTTGGTTTTCCTACATTAGTTCGTGCACATGTTAGACAGGTTGCTAATATGCTTTTACTGCATGTGATGTTTTCTCAATTACAAATCTTGATTTTATTGCCCCTATTACCCCTCTTTGTCCGACATGACTCACACAGTGAAAATGTCGGGCAAGGACTGGCATCAGGGAATATGGGAGGGCAATCAAACCCTTAAGATTTTGTATAAGCCATCTCTGTCATCTAAGGTACAGTCATTATTCTCCCAACAGGTGTAATCACATGCAGAGGCTTGCTCTTGTATAAATTTTAAATCAACATTTGTTTCTAAATAGTCTGGGAGTGTAACAAGTGGCAGCTGTAGGGGCACAGATAATACTTCCTGCGGAGGTGGGAGCTGCAGCCTTGGCTGTCACGTCTGCTAAGGCATTACCTGTTGCTTCGTCTGTGTCAGCCGTGCTGTGCCCCTTCGTTTTAACAACTGCAATTGCCGATGGCAGCTGTATAGCCTGCAAAAGTCTTTGAACAAGGTCAGAATTAGCGATCGATTTTCCATCAGCAGATCTAAATCCTCTTTGTCTCCACAATGTGCCAAAGTCATGCACCACACCGAATGCATAACGGCTATCAGTGTAAATTGTTACCCGCTTATCCACATGTAACTCACAGGCGCGTATTAAAGCCATGAGTTCTGCTTTTTGTGCTGAGTGAAATGGTAATGAGTGAGCCTCTAGTATGATGTCAGGCAATGTCACCACCGAATAGCCACAAAGAAATAAGTTGTCATTTGGTTTTGAACAGGACCCGTCCACATAAACAATGACTGAGTCTGGGATAGGTGTTTGCTCTAAATCTGGACATGGTGCTGTGGATTCCTGTATACGTGTCATGCAGTCATGATCGTCAGGGTCGTCTGAACCATCCTGTCGGTCAGAGGAACACAGCATACGAATAAGTAAGTGTGCTGGCGAATTGGGTGTGCTGCTTGCTTTTATAGTGAGATTTGCTGTTGAAGTCAGTGTAGCTTCATAACCTGAGCGACGTTGTGCGGTCATGTGTTGTGTAGTTATGTTTGCTAGAATGGTCGTGACCTGGTGATTGGTGTGTAGAATAGTGTCATGTGAGAGTGTGAGCTTCTCGCAGTCCCTTATCATGATAGAGCAAGCTGCTACTGCTCTCAGGCAGGCCGGCATCCCCTGAACTACTGCTGGCAGCACCTTTGAGTAGAAGGCTACTGGACGGTAGCCACAGCCATGCTCTTGGGCCAATACACCTGCACAGGTTGTGCCGTTCTCTGTGACGTACAGGTGGAACGGTAAGTGGTAGTCAGGCAGACCCAAACAAGGGGCGGAGGTCAGCGCTCCCTGTAATGCATTGAAAGAGGCAGTCATTTCTGTGGACCACAGTATTCGAGGAGGCTTGTCTTTTTTGCAGCATTCACGCAGAATGTGGTCATGAAAAGAACAGTCTGGTATCCACTGTCTGCAATAGTTCACCATGCCTAGGAAAGACAGCATTTCTTTCTGTGTAGTGGGCTTAGGGACAGAGGTCACAGCTTTGACCCTGTCTGTAGTCATGGAACGTTGTCCGTGAGACAGTGTAAATCCCAAATATTGAACAGAAGTCTGACAGTACTGCATTTTCTTTGCTGATGCTTTGTGGCCAGTCTGTTGGAGGTGCTGGAGTAGCATGTGTGTGGCAGTTTGACATAGTTTTTCACTTTCAGCACAGAGGAGGAGATCATCTACATACTGGATCAGAGTACAGCCCTCTGGAGGAGTGAAGCCGTCTAGGGTAGCACGTACCACCATTGAGAAAGCAGCAGGGCTGTCTATCATGCCTTGAGGCAGACGAGTCCAAGTGTACTGCTTATTTCTATGTGTGAATGCAAATAACGGCTGTGTGTCTTCATGCACAGGTACTGAGAAAAAGGAGCGGAGCATAAATCCACCACGGTAAAATGTGTATGCAATGCATGTCAATATGCTGTGAACATCTGAAACGAGAGGTGGCAGAGGAATGTTGACTGCATTAATTTGCCTTAAGTCTTGTATGAAACGCCATACGCCAGGTTTGTTAGGCTTTGGCACAGGATTGACAGGAGTGTGGGCTTTATTACTCCTGTAGTCAATAAATCTCCTATCATGACATCTAGGGCTGCGGCTTTTTCGGCAGAAATGGGATGTTGCTTGACATATACTGGCTTGTTGTGTTTTAATAGGTGTACGTGATAAAGTGTACAGTCAATAAATCCTATATCATTCTCACTTTTAGACCACAATGTCATATTCTGGTATTCAGCTGGCAAGGTAAGTGCAGAAATAGTACAGTCGATAGGGTAGGTTAGATCTATGTGACGACATGGTGTAGTTATGTCATAAACTATGTCTGAGTTATGTGACAAAATCACTGTTTGACCTTAGAGAAACAAAAGTGTGGCTCCCAGTCATGGGATTACCTGGTAGTGGCGTCTGTACACGTTTTTTTGGCACAGTGTGTGACATAGAGTACCGGACAAAAAGGATGTTGAGTTCATTCTCTGCTGAGGGTCCAGCTGACACAGAGGATGTTCCTTCTCCATCATGTCGGTACATAGGGCAGAGAAAACATAAGCTGTTATCAGTGTCAGCAAACATTTCACCCTTTATGTTAAATGAAATACACAAATTCATTTTTGCTCTGGGTGTCTGCGGCTGCTGGAAAACTGAGCCACAATAAAAACACATATCTCTACTTTTATCCTTCCGTCCTCTGAAACTTCCTTGCTGTGCTGGAGCGGGTAATCCTGCATACATTAGTTTCTCACTTTCCTCTGAGCCTTCTACATCAAAATTCAACTTTATCTTAACACTTTTAGCTTTCGTGGTAGTATCTGCACTGGCCTTCAGTTTTACTGACCTGTTTTCTGGCGATAATCGTTCGGGATAGGGCTCCGGAAATAAATTAGAATGCATTGAACTTACAGTCCGTAAGTTGTAAACAAAGTCAGTCACATAAGCACTTCCGCATGTTCTGGATACGTGATCATGGACGTCTTCACCGATTCGCGGACGTAGGTTACACGTAACCGGAAATGGGAGTTGTACTGAGCCTTTATTTGAGACTTTATTTTGTATTTTATTAATTTTTGGTTTTACAGGTACTTTAGATTTTTTATCGGACCTGTCTGTGGTCTTTGAATAATTCTGACCCATGTTCAGTGATTTCCAGAGGGGTTTACACGCTAGGAGGATTTAGGTTAGTATTTATTTTTGCTGTGGCACACCTGAGGTTACTTGATTTTTTGCTAGCAATTTTATCTTTTTAGTGAGCAACTTCTCACTTTTTAACGAGCAACTTCTCGTTTTATGACCCCAGGCAACTTCCTGTGTCCTTTCTGCTGGTGAGCAACTTCTTAGTTTATGACAGCAGGCAACTTCCTGTGTCCTTTCTGCTTTTATTTACAAAACAACAGGCAACTTCCTGTGTTTCTATGTGGGCCACTAAAGAAGGCTCCTCAGTGTATCCCACTTGTTACTATGTGGGCCACTGAAGAAGGCCTCGTCAGCGTATCCCGTTTCTATGTGGATCACTGAGAAAGGCATAACACAGTCTTATAAAATAAAAGACGAGTGCCTACCTTCGTCAGGATCCCACTTCTGACACCAAAATTGAAGGAAACTGTTTCCAGGGCCTACTCCGTGGATCGGCTTCCTCCGAGGCGTGGACGTCTATCAGCAGAGAATGTACCTTCACCTATCAGCAGAGAATGTCCCTTAGTCTGTAACACAGTCAAATATATTCTCAAGTAATATTCAAGCATGCCATTCAGCGTGTTAGTACGAGCAGCTCGGGAGCAGCTTGGGAGAACAAGAAAACAGAGACTGCTTTAGATTGTCTTCCCAAAGTGACTCAACTTTATTCACAAGTACAACAGTTTATATAGAGGGTAAAATTCATGAGACAGCAGATTTATCAGTTTAAACCAGTACAGACCAAGATAAGGCAGTGTCTTCCTGCCCATGGGTGAAGAAGCATCCTTTGTGTAGTTTATTAGTTCAGCTACAATTGTGATTATCTCAGCGACATATTTTCAAGGCACAAAACGAAGAGTTCTTTCATTAGTGAAATCTGAAACAAACCATTTGGCCTTCAACAGGCGTCTAAAAGATTAAGAAACTAATGTAGCTGAGGGAGTGATCTCTGTGGTATTTCAACCTTGTACCAGCCTGTGATTCTCACACATCAATTCTTGGGTCAAAGAGAAAAACACTGAAACAAAGGGGCCTTATTGAATGACAGAGTTTTCCTGCATAATGTCACTATAAAACAATATCCAGTAAATGCTACCATGGTACTAAAATACCTAACAGTTACAATACTTGGATCAAAAACAGTCACAAGAGAACTATTCTCTACTACTACTACTACTCCCACATCATAACCAGTTCTGACAATTTTAGGTCCTTGTGTAGATTATTCAAGGAAACAGTGCAGGGTATCTAAAAGCATTTTTTCTAATTCCATTCTGACTCTAGAGATAAACACTTGTAAAATATTATGAGAGGATAGGGCATACTGGCAGCAGGTTTTACACATAAAAACAGACAAATAAGAAGGAAAGAGCCCAAGCTGAGATTTATATATGAAAAAACAACCAAAGGGAAGTCTGCGGACAGCAGCACACACAATTTCATCAACCAGTAATAACATGTAAAGCACAATGGTAGACATTATCTAACCTCTTTAGGTACAGGTGCTAGGCCAGGTGCATTTATAACGAGATCATCATAATCTAATAAAAATTCCTCACCTGGAGGAATGTATTTATTTGTATAAAATAAACTTAATTTTCAATTTCAGTTTCGTTTGCAAAAGTTCAGTTTGGACACAAGCTTTTCAACATGAGTTTTAAAGGACAAATTCTGGTCTATAATGATGCTTAAATACTAGTTGTGACCATTTCAGTTTCACCCACTTAAGTGTTTTTGATTTTAGGAAGTTTCAGTGTGTTTGCTATTGTCTAAGCTGTATATTTATGAGATTACAAACAGCAAAATACCAAATGTTAATCTGTTCACACTTGAGTTTTATAATATAATCTGATAGGTCAAAATAAAAAAACAAGGCATTCAGTCTCAGTTCATGTTAGGTAGTTTCATTGTATATCGGTGTTAACATGCTTTAAAAAAAGACTCCCAAAGTTTTCAGTCATTAATGAGTTAAGTGATAAGGTTTAAGGTTTAAAGACAGGGTTGAGCTTGACACCATGAAGCTATTTTACTTTGCTAGCTTTGTTAACAAACTCAAAGGACATAGATAAGGAAAAACTGTTTAATGAGTGCAGTCATCAAGATAATAAGACATTAAATAAAATTAAAAAATACATACATGCATTAGTCTATTCATGCCAGTTTATGTTTCTCAGAAACCTCCTGCCTACAATATTGGAAAGCTGCAGTAAAATAGGAGTAGCACAGCTGGTAGTTGGCATGAAGGAAACTTGCAGCTGTGGAGAGCAGCATGTAGGGAGAAGAAAGAAACACCCCACATGCAAATTCTAAATATCAAACTTGTTGAGTTACTTCTAAAAGACTGATCAAGCTCACTTTAACTCTGGTGCTGTGTCAGAACTTTATGAAATAGATGCTGTTTCAAATAACAGCGCACGATAGATTTACAGACTCACAGATCATTAGCTCAAATGTAGTACAATGTTGTAGACAAACGTCCCAGCATTACCCCCAGTTTGTTTGTTTTGAATGGTGACGTCACCAGAGCACGTGACCGAGCAGCGCTCCCTTGCGGCTATTTTATTGGTCAAACCTAGAAGAATCTGCACAGTGGGGCAGGACGAAGCCATTTTATTATTTTAACAGCAAAGGTGCAGGTGCATCAGTATTTTATTTTTTAAATATACATATATACTAAGTCTTTCCATTTAAGCTCTCTCGATACGATGGGCCAGTGTGGGATTACGTCATCTAAAACCGTCTTGGTTTTCCTCAATCTAATATTTTGGGTAAGGAAACGGCAGATGCTTGAACAATGTGCAGCATCCCAGTAAGGCCAAGGATGGAGACTGTTAGCAAACTGCGCCAGAGATGCACTGCAGTTAGGCGATAAAACAGATGCATTATATGGCGGTAATTATGTGTACAGACTCACTCTGACGTTAGTGTTTACTGTAAGATGCACGGACCTTAACTGGAAACCCATTTGAGTGGTTAGCAGTAGCTGTAGCTGTAGCGTGTTCTTTAGCTGCCGCCCACAACTTATAGCTATGACGTTATGCAGCAGCAGCTGAGTTAACCTCCAGCGCAGTTTGAGCTGCATCATGCTAGTATATTAAAAGAACAGCAGAGCTAAATTAAAGCATGTATAGATGAGCAAAATTCAAAATATACGATCAAGCAGGATGACTGAATAATATAGAGACGTGAGGCCCAGTCCACACTGCTTATGCGTGCTTTGTCTGCGAGCCTGAATTACCATTATTCATGTGAAGCTATGATGTCGTTATAGCACATGTGGGTGATTGAAATGTCTTGTTTTTGTGTCCAAGTTCATGATTTCTATTTAAAATCATTTATTAAATGAATTACTTGTAGGTTTTTAATTTGATAAATAAATAATATATTTATATTTTGAGTTTATTCAAAAAATATATATGATTTACAATTTTTCCGTTTTGGTAAACATGCCTATATTTGTGTGTGAGTATAAAAACAGCATAAGGAATATTTCTCTATTGGATATCATGTTGTAGATCTTATATATAATGTTGTGTTTGTAGCATTTTGAAAAAATGTTTTGAGTTTGTAAGGCTGCTATCTTGTCCAGGACTCTCTTGGTTAAATAAAAGTAGTGAAAAAAGAGAAGACTAAGAACACTTTTAAAGCTGGGGTTTAAATTATTATACATTCAAAATCTGATATAACAATCATTTTAAAGCTGTTCAGCTCATTAAAATAATTGTTTAATGGTTTGCATGTTCTCAAATGTCAGGGTGGTGCAACCATACAAAAACTATAGTTTAATTATGAAATCAAAAAACTAACTAGAAAGTGCATTTTCTGAAGAAACTGCAGTGTGAATGCTTGAATCTGAATGTATGCACTGAAATGAATTAATTGCTGAATTTTGAGTTAAAAATATTGAATGAGATAAAAAAACAAAAAAACAAAAACGAATTTAACCTGAAAACAAAGGTGCTGAACTGCTAAAAGCTGAAGGTTACACAGAAGAAGGAGTTGGAAAAAAACTGAAAATGTTTTAAATGTAAATTAGAAAACCCTAAGAAATGAGAAAAGAACATTTAGAGTCAGAAAACATCTGAATGAATATTAAAAGGTCATATTCTTTGAATCACTGAATGACTCAAATGTGATCCCTCCACTTTGATCCACACAGTTTAAAAAGTTTAAATGCCTGAGCTTTGAAAGATACGGTGTTGGAAAGAGAACAATAATGGCGACAATTTGAGGGTAAAATGATGGCTGTAACACTGTGGACACAGCAGCAGTTGAAAGAGAAGTGTTTAAGATGAATCTTGGCACAGTGGCAGGCAGAGCTCGTTAAGCAGGCAGGTGTGAGCCTGGTTGCTATAGTGACCGCACCCAATGGCTCCATACACACGTACACAGACATGCGCCTCACTTTTGCTGCTTAAAATGAACAGAAAAGTCAGGCCGAAACAAATCGTTCCCAAATGAAAAGTAAAAGTCGTATTGACAAAATTCTTTCACCGTGAGCGACAGCAGCTTCTAGTCTACTGAATTCTCAGTTTTCATGTCTGTGGAGTTTATTATATGGACGTGGTGACAGTGGAAAGACACCATGCTCTTCTGATTTTCAAACCAACCTTCTGAGCCAATTTAACATTAGAGTCTATGGAAGAGTTGGAGGGAGGAGGCTGTGCATTGGTGACATTTATGAAAGAACCATAACACCTAGGACAATAGTAAACACATTGGATGAAAGAGGACAGCGATGGCTACGTTTTGAGGGTAAAATCATACCTGTAGAGCAAACGCTGCGGACACAGCAGCAGTTTTAAAAAAGATTTTAAGATTAATTTTTTTGCTCCTCTCACTCTAGCAGTTGAGCTGTCTCACTCTAGCCCCAACATTCCGTCCCATACACACCCATTATAAACTCTGAAACGGGTGAAAAAACATCATGAAACTTAAACTGGAACTGAAGAAAAAGTATAATAGATATTGAAAAGATAAATACAAGTTGAATAGTTGAATGTCTTGTCTTCGTTTTAAAGTTTGAATGGTGGCTCTATGTCAATGTATGTGGAAGTAGTAAGAGTTTAAAAATGAGTAAGTTGAATGAGAATTTGAAGGGTCTCCCCATTGAAATACATTATAAATTTTTGTTGAATAAATTTGAATAAAATTAAAAATATAAATGTTAAAAATGAGAAAAGTAGAAGCATTCATGTCCTAAAGAAGAGGAATCTAATGGTGTTTGAATGGATTTTCTAAGTTGAACGGTTTTGAAGGAGTGAGATGCCAAAAAACGTACGGAATATATAATAATAATAATAACTAGAAAGTGCATTTTCTGAAGAAACTGCAGTGTGAATGCTTGAATCTGATTGTATGCACTGAAATGAATTAATTGCTGAATTTTGAGTTAAAAATATTGAATGAAATAAAAAAAAATAAAAAAAAAAAATTTAACATGAAAACAAAGGTGCTGAACTGCTAAAAGCTGAAGGTTACACAGAAGAAGAAGTTGGAAAAAAACTGAAAATGTTTTAAATGTAAATTAGAAAACCCTAAGAAATGAGAAAAGAACATTTAGAGTCAAAAAACATCTGAATGAATATTAAAAGGTCATATTCTTTGAATCACTGAATGAAGAAAATGTGATCCCTCCACTTTGATCCACACAGTTTAAAAAGTTTAAATGCCTGAGCTTTGAAAGATACGGTGTTGGAAAGAGAACAATAATGGCGACAATTTGAGGGTAAAATGATGGCTGTAACACTGTGGACACAGCAGCAGTTGAAAGAGAAGAGCTTAAGATGAATCTTAGCACAGTGGCAGGCAGAGCTCGTTAAGCAGGCAGGTGTGAGCCTGGTTGCTATAGTGACCGCACCCAATGGCTCCATACACACGTACACAGACATGCGCCTCACTTTTGCTGCTTAAAATGAACAGAAAAGTCAGGCTGAAACAAATCGTTCCCATATGAAAAGTACAAGTCGTATTGACAAAATTCTTTCACCGTGAGCGACAGCAGCTTCTAGTCTACTGAATTCTCAGTTTTCATGCCTGTGGAGTTTATTATATGGACGTGGTGACAGTGGAAAGACACCATGCTCTTCTGATTTTCAAACGAACCTTCTGAGCCATTTTAACATTAGAGTCTATGGAAGAGTTGGAGGGAGGAGGCTGTGCATTGGTGACATTTATGAAAGAACCATAACACCTAGGACAATAGTAAACACATTGGATGAAAGAGGACAGCGATGGCTACGTTTTGAGGGTAAAATCATACCTGTAGAGCAAACGCTGCGGACACAGCAGCAGTTTTAAAAAAGATTTTAAGATTAATTTTTTTGCTCCTCTCACTCTAGCAGTTGAGCTGCCTCACTCTAGCCCCAACATTCCGTCCCATACACACCCATTATAAACTCTGAAACGGGTGAAAAAACATCATGAAACTTAAACTGGAACTGAAGAAAAAGTATAATAGATATTGAAAAGATAAATACAAGTTGAATAGTTGAATGTCTTGTCTTCGTTTTAAAGTTTGAATGGTGGCTCTATGTCAATGTATGTGGAAGTAGTAAGAGTTTAAAGAGGAGGAAGTTGAATGAGAATTTGAAGGGTCTCCCCATTGAAATACATTATAAATTTTTGTTGAATAAAGTTGAATAAAATTAAAAATATAAATGTTAAAAATGAGAAAAGTAGAAGCATTCATGTCCAAAAGAATAGGAATCTAACAGTGTTTGAATGGTTTTTCTAAGTTGAGCGGTTTTGAAGGAGTGAGATGCCAAAAAACGTACGGAATATATAATAATAATAATAATAATAAAGATTCGAATAACAATACTGTGAATGCTTTTCAAGCATTCACACTAACTAGAAAGTGCATTTTCTGAAGAAACTGCAGTGTGAATGCTTGAATCTGAATGTATGCATTGAAATGAATTAATTACTGAATTTAAGTTAAAAATCTTGAATGAGATAAAAAAAAAACAACCCGAATTTAACCTGAAAACAAAAGTGCTGAACTGCTAAAAGCTGAAGGTTACACAGAAGAAGAAGTTGGAAAAAAGCTGAAAATGTTTTAATTGTAAATTAGAAAAACCTAAGAAATGAGAAAAGAACATTTAGAGTCAGAAAACATCTGAAAGAATATTAAAAGGTCATATTCTTTGAATCACTGAATGACTAAAATGTGATCCCTCCACTTGGATCCACACAGTTTAAAAAGTTTACATCTCTGAGCTTTGAAAGACAAGATGTTGGAAAGAGAACAACGATGGCGACGTTTTGAGGGTAAAATGATGGCTGTAACACTGTGGAGACAGCAGCACTTGAAAGAGAAGTGTTTCAGATGAATCTTGGCAGAGTGAGAGAGAGAGCTCGTTAAGCAGGCAGGTGTGAGCCTGGTTGCTATAGTGACCGCACCCAATGGCTCCATACACACGGACACAGACATGCACCTCACTTTTGCTGCTTAAAATGAACAGAAAAGTCAGGCCGAAACAAATCGTTCCCATATGAAAAGTACAAGTCGTATTGACGAAATTCTTTCACCGTGAGCGACAGCAATGTCTAGTCTACTGAATTCTCAGTTTTCATGCCTGTGGAGTTTATTATATGGACGTGGTGACAGTGTAAAGACACCATGCTCTTCTGATTTTCAAACGAACCTTCTGAGCCATTTTAACATTAGAGTCTATGGAAGAGTTGGAGGGAGGAGGCTGTGCATTGGTGACATTTATGAAAGAACCATAACACCTAGGACAATAGTAAACACATTGGATGAAAGAGGACAGCGATGGCTACGTTTTGAGGGTAAAATGGTGGCTGTAGAGCAAACGCTGTGGACACAGCAGCAGTTTTAAAAAATATTTTAAGATTAATTTTTTTGCTCCTCTCACTCTAGCAGTTGAGCTCTCTCACTCTAGCCCCAACATTCCGTCCCATACACACCCATTATAAACTCTGAAACGGGTGAAAAAACATCATGAAACTTAAACTGGAACTGAAGAAAAAGTATAATAGGTATTGAAAAGATAAATACAAGTTGAATAGTTGAATGTCTTGTCTTCGTTTTAAAGTTTGAATGGTGGCTCTATGTCAATGTATGTGGAAGTAGTAAGAGTTTAAAAATGAGTAAGTTGAATGAGGATTTGAAGGGTCTCCCCATTGAAATACATTATAAATTTTTGTTGAATAAAGTTGAATAAAATTAAAAATATAAATGTTAAAAATATGAAAAATAGAAGCAGTGTTGTCCAAAAGAATAGGAATCTAACGGTGTTTGAATGGTTTTTCTAAGTTGAACGGTTTTGAAGGAGTAGGATTACAAAAAACGTACGGAATAGATAATAATAAAATAGAATAAAGATTCGAATAACAATACTGTGAATGCTTTTCAAGCATTCACACTAATAATAATAAAGATTAGAAGAACAATACTGTGAATGCTTTTCAAGCATTCACACTAATAATAGGGGAGAAGTGTATGCTTTTGCTACCAAATAAAAACGTTAACACAGACGATTAAGTAAAAGCCTGTCTGAATTGAAAATAATTACAAAAGTTGCAAAGATGGCTTAAGTCAGGTGGTGCAACTGCAAGAAGTGTCAGTTAAATTCTTTTAGGCCGAAAATGTATTATTAAATGATTTGCACTCACATAAATTGAAGCATTGGAAAAGCAGGTTATTTTTCCCTGTTTCTCTCTGCAGGCTGCAGCTGGAATTTTATGCTACATTGGAGCTTATGTGTTTATCACATATGATGACTATGACCACTTCTTTGAAGATGTGTACACGTTGATTCCAGCTGTTGTAATCATAGCTGTCGGAACTCTTCTCTTCATCATCGGTTTGATTGGCTGCTGCGCAACAATACGTGAAAGCTCCTGTGGCTTGGCAACGGTGAGTGAAAAAAGTGGTTGTATGCCTATGGTAGGAAACTGTAGGAAACACGTTAAGAAGTGCCAAGGAAGGTGGGTGATATATATCAAGAAAATTTGCAATAGCTATATTTCTGATGATAAAGTAAAAAATACTGAATGGTGTTTTTCATGCTTGCAGTTTTCAGGCAGCACCATTAATATTGTAAGTAAAGGAAGGGCATTTTCACAATATTGGCACTAAAACCTCATTTCTACCTGGGATGCTGTATATTGCTTTGAGCTTCTTAACTAGCATTTTAAAGCCCTTCCTTTCGACCATCACTAATGGTGGTGTTGAGCATAACTTGCAAGTGCTGCGCTTGGGGGAGTCGTTTGTTTACATTTCAGTCAGACATCAGCAGCTGCTAGTATATCATAGCCTTTATATTACCTTCATAGCATGGTTGTGTTTTTGCCTCAAGTGCTGAAAGAAGTTTATGTCTTTAGTGAGAACAGTTTGTTGCACATTTTGAGAACTTTTTGCTTTGTTGAAAGTTGGTGAAGAAACTCCCTTTTTTAATTTACTACTGGGGGATGCTGACAACCGACTCTTGCTGGGAATGTACATACATGGCTTTGCTAAAGCAATAATAATGCAATATGGGTTTTAATGGGAGTTTATTGAATTAAATTGCAGTAGTGGAAGAAAATACTTAAAATGCGGTAAAAATGCAGGGAGGGATTTTAAAAATAAAATGCCAATAATTTGACATTTTCCCTTGTTTTGGCAATTTTGATTGATACAACCTCACATTGCATTGAAATTACATTAGAAAAGACACTTTTTATAAATGGGGACAATTATTATTATTATTATTAATTACTAATGCATTCAGTGGCCAACTGCCTATTGATTTAAGAGTTTTAATATAGGCTTTAAGACAGAGAGGAAATGTCTTATGTT
The DNA here is from genome assembly GCF_057382275.1 of Copadichromis virginalis. Lineage (NCBI taxonomy): Eukaryota > Metazoa > Chordata > Actinopteri > Cichliformes > Cichlidae > Copadichromis > Copadichromis virginalis. Next base: position 13,309,682 of record NC_140618.1, read on the forward strand.
CAATATTTTCTTTAATTTTAGATCAATTTTACCATCAGCTTTCTGTCCCTGTTTTTCAGTTTGCTGCCATACTCCTGCTGGTATTTGTAACGGAGTGTGTGGTGGTGGTGCTCGGCTACATATACAGAGCAAAGGTAAACACTGTTTTGCTGGTCACGTTCTCTTCTGTTAAAGGCGACAATGTAATGCTGCTGCTAAATCTTAATTTGTCTCCTGTTTCAGGATAAATTACCCACTGTGGCAACCCCTTGTGAACAAGGAAGTTTTTATGTAATTTACAAATAAATGGTTTATTACTGTGTGTAAAACAGCTCCTTCTGCTGTGAAGAATAAATGTAATTAAATTAGCCGCTCTCATTTATCCTTAATCTGTTTGGATTAAAGTGCTTCTATAATTAGTTTTTTGACAATGTTATAAGACTAAGTCAGCAAATTACTTTGAGTGAGCAATGAGTGGTGAATAGTGACAGTTGTGTTATTTTTTCTTTTCTTTTCTTTGTTTTTATAGGTAGAAGATGAGGTGAATCACTCCATTCAAAAAGTTTACAATGAATACAGCGGCACCAACACTGATGCTCCTAGCCGGGCGATTGATTATGTGCAGAGGCAGGTGAGAAAAAAACTTCTATTGTGACAAATGATTTTGTCATCTAAAACTGAGGAAAAAGTGAGTGCGTGCAGTTTTTAATTACGTTACTTTTTATGCTTTCCTGGTGGTAGTATATATATATATATATATATATATATTAGAGCTGGGCGATATGAGATTTTTTCATATCACGATATGTTTTTTTCATTTCAGGCGATAACGATATCTATCACGATATCAGCCAAATAACTATATTTGTAAGATTTAAATGTGCCGTTGCTCACAAGTAAAATGTGAAATAATCAGCAGCTTGTTTTTATTTAAATATTTATTTCCCATAATAAGTTCAACAGGGTAGATGTACTTAAGGAACATGAGACTTTTTCAGATAAATAAAGGCAAATATTGCAAACTACACAAAAGGCAGCCGCTAAAGCGTTTAAGTTTCAAAATAGAACAAACGAAACAGACTAAATTGTCAATTCCACTTAGAAACAAAATATTAATTCTAAAAATAAATCTTAGTTTGTTTTACAGAAGAACAGACAAAACTGACTAACTTTTGTCAATATCAAATAAACTGAGAACTAAAAGGAAATTCTCAATCTCTCCTTGTATAGCTTAGCTTTTCAAACAGTTTTAACAGTTACTTTCGTCTGACAAAAGCCGAATGACGAATTAGCGCTTCCAGTCAGAGACTGAGGCTACGTCCACACGTACATGGGTATTTTTGGAAACGGAGATTTTCCGTTTTCGTTTTAAAAAATAATCCCGTCCACACATAAAGGCAGAAATGAAGGAAAACGCTGCTATGAACATGCCAAAGCAGCAGGTGGCGCTAGATTCCTAACCGTGCAGAAATGTTGGCCAATCAGAAGTCTAGAAGCCTCGGTGGGAAAAAGTAAACAAAGCTGGGGCATAGAAGCAGAACCGAGTCGTATGTGTGGAGGGACAGTAACTGTGTGTATATGTAAGCATTTAAACACTGCAGAGAGTAGAATTAACAGTAACAGTATTGTAGAAATTCATTTCACCGAAACAATAACGTGGCGCACAGTGTGACACATGCACCAGTTTATTGTATTTCCAGACTTGCTTTCGGCACAATTTACAGTGCACGCTACTCTGTTTTTTGTCAGACTTGAAATAGCCGAAATACCTTCACACTACGGAACTTCTATGGCTCTTCCGTTCGACAATTTCTCCGGCATTGGAACCATCATCTGTTTTCTCTTCGGTCACGCTCGGTTGATTTTTCTAGTCGGCACACTCATTTCCTCCATTACCCGCTGGCTCCATTACCCGCTGGCTGCTTCCCAAACAAACACACGTGCGGCTTGGCACTTGTGCTGTACGTAACAAGTCACGCGACGTGACGCTGCGGCTGTGATTGGTTCGGCTCTGCGCTACTTAATTTGGATTGGCTGACCTTTTTTTTTTTTTTTTTTTTTTTTTTAAGAGGACAAGAGCGGCGAGGTCTATCGCGATAGCTTAATTTCTCTATCGAGTAAAAGTTATATCGCGATACATATCGTTATCGTTCTATCGCCCAGCTCTAATATATATATATATACATATATATTAGGGGTGCAACGATACACAAAATTCACGGTTCGGTTCGGTTCGATACTTTGGTGTCACGGTTCGATATTTTTTCAATACAAAAAAAATGTTCATGCCTTTTTAATTTGTCATTTATTAAAATTATAAATATATATTTTAACTCAAAAGTACAGTTTTTAAATTTAACCCTAACCCTTGTGCGTGTTTTTTATTTTGACAGTGAATGCGCACCTGCGGACCACTTATGTGCAGCCCTGGTTATTTAGCTCGTCATATTGCAGCCACAGAAATTATTTTGTCCATGAAACCATAAAGCTGCACTTTCTTTTTGCCTTATAGTCTGATTTGTCATAACTTCTCCGTTTTGTGGTAAGCTTTTCTTTGGCTGTCACTTCTTCACCCTGACCTGTCTTATTTGGCTCAGCAGAACTAAAATATATATCTGTCTGTGAAGGTTCTCAGTCATCCAGGTCATCGTAGTCAAATATAAATCCTGCTGCTTTTACACACGCACTCACATAAGCTCAGCGATTCTCTGCGCGATCAACCTCTCACATGTTTAAGCTGCGGGAGATTTCACTTGTCATGTTTGCATAGTAAGCTAACGATTAATAAGACGATGTCAGAGGAATTGGTGCACAAATTATCATCACTCACAGATCAGTGCTGTCGCTCTCTATACACAGTTCGCACGATTGCAAAGTGAAAGCAAAAAAACAAGCGCAAATTCAAACGCGATTTCAATATGTCACATATTGACAGTGGCTCACCGATGCCAATGACATAATTACCCAGCTACATTTCTGAAAGAATGCAAAAGCATTGACATATATTTTTCCTTCCTACAATAGCCCGACGGGCAGGGAAGAGATAGATTTTGGTAGCCCGACTTTTCGCTAGCTCCGGGACGTCGGGCTAGCGATATTGCAAGCCCTGTATCTGATTGAGGAATCACTCATCTTTGGAAAAGAGAGTTTATTACAGAGAAATGTCTCTTTCCAAAATAAAAGCTATACTATCCGCTTCTTCTGGGCTATATTCTCAGCAGCATAAGGAGAATCATGTGCTAACAGCTGTCTAAATGACTCGGGTAAAGTTAGTAGCATGCTTGTTGTTTTTGTCTTTGCACTAGGATGATGTCGGCGTAAATGTGCAGTCATATTCGTTGTGTTCCCACTAGTGCTTTCAGGTTAATCTCGTTGAAATGACCTTAACGCCACAACACGGCAAATCTCCGTTAACGAGCTACCGCCGATCGCCCCGTGCATGGGGCTAGACGGCCAACACGTTAACGAGCTAACTGCGCTAACACACTAGTTCCCACCCATGTAATTGAGCATTGCATGGCACATCCAACATACTGTTTTACTTTAGTCCATGACTCGCTTACCTTCAGGGTCATACGTCACATGAAAACCAAAATAATTCCAAACGCCAGATCTGAATGAGGGTGGGGGAGGTGCCCTGCGCTCTTCCTTCTGACGATGCTGTCTGTGTTGAGCGCTCAGTGGATCTGCGCTCGACAGTGCAGCCTAGGCGGAGTAGTCGAACGCAGATTCACTGAGCGCTCAACACAGACAGCATCGTCAGAAGGAAAGTTGATAAAATAAATTACAAATGTTGTATTGTTCGATACATATGCGTACCGAACCGAAAGCACTGTATCGAACAGTTCAATATCGATACGAATATCGTTGCACCCCTAATATATATATATATATATATATATATATATATATATATATATATATATATATATATATATATATATTAGATGATGATGAATTTTAAAATTGTAATTAAACATTTTCATCCACCGTTTGTCCTAGCTTCACTGCTGCGGCATTCACAACTACTCTGACTGGAAGAACACCCACTGGTTTAAAGAATCCAAGAACAACAGCGTCCCCGTCAGTTGCTGTCAGCCCAACATCAGCAACTGTACAGGCACGCTCACTCGACCAGCAGATCTTTACCAAGAGGTACACACCACTAGTTTGGCGTCTGTAATTAAATCGTTTGCAGAGACTGTAAGTATTTTCCAGCATGTTACAAGTGTGTTTATAGCTGGAGAACTTTTTTTATTTTTCGTCTTTAGGGATGTGAAGCTCTTGTTGTGAATAAATTAAAGGAGATTATGATGTATGTCATATGGGCTGCGTTGACTTTTGCATCTATACAGGTAAGGAATATAAGCTGCAAACACAAGGGTCTTAAAATGTTGACACCTATATTTTGTCTTGCAGATAGTTATAGTGAGATTTTACATATTTATATGCCGCATCATCTCTCAGCTAAAGCTTATAATCAGAACTATATTTAAAGAGTCTTGCAATAGACTCAGGTGAGTAGGGTGTATTATTGAAACTGCAGTTGTCTTGGTAACAAGTGAACTGAAAGTAGCTCTGACCTAATTGAGACAAAGTAAATGTGGTCAAAGACTCTATGTTTAACAAAGCATCTATGTTTAACAAAGCATCTATGCTGTGGTTGTTGTCAGCATAACATCCAACTTTACAGCCAGAGTCCATATAGTGATAAATACAAGTATAGTTCTTATACATTACAGAGTATGTTCTATAGTGTGTCCCAATATTCCTGTTAAAATTTGAAACTGTTGAGTTGTGCTGTTTAATGAAATTCACATGGAGGTTGCTGAAGGGAAAAAATTTACTTCACAGTTTTGATCCCTGTGCTGTCTGCCTGCAGATGCTGGGCATGCTCTGTGCTTGCGTGGTGCTGTGCAGGAGGAGCCACGACCCAGCGTATGAGCTGCTGGTCACAACCAACAGCTATGCATGAAGAATGCAGCCGGCCAACAAAACACTAAGAAAATCAACAGGAGCGTCACAGGACATGTTCACACTAGTTATCAGCTATAGTTATATAAGCTCAAGCACACCTTGCACAATTCATGATAAAGTAGCGAACACTGACGTTTTGGGTGGGGGCTTCAAGGGAAAACCATTTATTTATTGACATGCTTTCCAAGTTCCTGTTACTTTTAAATGTTTATCCTTTTGTTACAAATACTGAAATATTTACAAAAGCCAAAGTTGTATATGGCTAATTGATTTCTGATTATTGATGTGCAATTTTTTTCTTTAAATTGTGGCTTCATAAAATTTGTGTATATGCCCAATAAGGATGACGAGAAGCTTAAATGTGAAAATAAGACTGGTCGTGTTGTATGAAAGCTTTTTCTTGGCGTGCTATTTTGCACCATGGCTGGAACTCTGGAGATATTTAGTGGTTGTCCAAATGTATAAGCTGTGTTAAAAATAACATGTACTCTGTTACCAAGGCCTTGGTTTGACCAGACAAATCTTTTTAGCATAGTACAGATCTGACGTTTTAATCATAGCTGTTCCATGAATGCAGTCTAGTTTTTAAGATTTGCAGAATAAGAATTATGAATGTTTGGTTTTTTTAGGTGTTGGAGCAGCATCTCATTCTCAAAGCGATGTTTGGTGAAAGAGTTGTTTATGTTCACAAATATTCCGATTGTAAATTTCCAAATCAGGCTTCACTAACAAGGCATTGCTAAGATATAAATTGTGAATTAACTATTTGGTCTCCAGTGCCATCAGTAGGAGTATTATCAGTGTTACCTAAAGATTTATATATGTAGATTTAATCGGTTACAGTCACACATTTACTTGTTTAGTTTGATTTGTTAAGTTTAAACCTGATTTTTAAAAAAATACACATTCTTTGTACCTTGTAGTGAAAGTGTGTACCCTTTTAATATTTTTAAGCTGTTAAGTTGATCCCATATTTAGCTAGTTCCACAGAAAAATATGAGCGATAAAAGGAGACAAATAAACTCATACACCTCAACTGGATTCTTTTAATTTTTTTTTTCACGTGACAGTAAATATGCTACCAAAAAAACCCAAACCGACACAAAGTACTTAAACAAGCAATATCATATGGCTATATCATCAGGCGCATGGAATTATATTAAACATGTTTAAATGTGCCGTCACTTGACAAGCATAAAAATAGTTTATTCTAGTAGTTTGTTCATCTGTATGTGCTACTTTTGTAGCTGATGGTCTGTGGAAGGTTTACAGAAAAACTTTTATGTACAGCAGATATAAATGATGATTACTACAGTCATATGAAAAGGAACGTTTTTGCAGGATTTTATGCAGTCCTGTGAAAAACACATTACACAGTGGGTAATTATCAGCCTGGTGCTGCTAATCAAATGCAACTGATCATCAGCAAGTGTGACCACCTCTGTAAAAGAAGAAGTTTTGGCAGATTACTAATTTGGAGCATTTAGTTTTGTTATGTTAACGCTACAAGACCACATCTACTTCCCAGTAGTAAATTCCCCAGCAATTTCACCCAAAGTCTGACCATGCAATACTTAGAAAAATTGCAAAAGGCCAAGAGCTACATTCCTCATTTAGGGTGTTATATCTAAGTTCCTGACAGTACAATTCCTGAACGAGTATGGCTTGTTTGGAAGAATTGTAGGGAGAAGATGGAATAATAGTTTAGGTTTGCAAAGTTGTATTTGAGCAAACCAAAAGACCTCCAGAACAAGACCAAAGAGAGATGCCTAGTCATAATGCAAAGGGGCACATTTATTGGAAGCCAACTGCGCATCAGCACAAACACCCCATACCACTGTTAAGCATGGTTTTGGAGGGCTGATAATTTGGGCTCATTTTGCAGCCATTGTATTTCAAAGAACACCAGAGTCAAGAGTGAGGCCATCTGTCCGACAGCAAAATCTTGGCCAAAACTGGGCTATGCAATAGGATAATGATCCCAAACACATAAGCAGGATGGCTGAAATAGAAAATATGTTGCAAAGTCCAGACCTCAACATGACTGAAATGCTCACAAACCTAAATGAACTGAAGCAATGTTGTAACGATGAGTCTTCAACAACAGCGTGAGAAACGGATGAAGTATAAAAACGATTACTTCATGTTATTGCTGCTAAAGGTGATTCTACAAGGTAGTGAATCATAATTTGTACTCAGTTGTTAAGGACAGCATAGAGTTCTATGAAAACCTTCCTTTTCCTAGAAATCCAGCCCTCTATTTTCACCAGCTTACATGTGCACCAAATAAATGGATGATTTAAAAGACTATGTCATAGTTTAGTCACAAACTGCATTTCTAAACAAAGAAGGATTGACAGCCAGAAGCATAAACATTTCCGCTGTATATATGTGGCTGCTTAATGCTGTTAAACTTAGCAGTCACTGGTGGTTTACACATGGTACTCATTCTGTTTTCTTGTCATTTGAGATGAATAAGATGATTCATCTTATCACAAGTCATTTAAGTTCAAATTTTAATGAAAAAAGTATGTGATGTTACAGTGCTTAGAATGTACTGGTGCAGTACTAGTTTGCTACTATTAGTAACATACAGATTCATGTTGAAAACATGGTAACTTGACTGAATGAAGGGAATTTTAAAATTCTTCATTGGTTTTCTAAAGTAGATGGCTAACCATTCTTTAGTCATATATTACAAGTATAGGAACTAAAGATGAGATAAACAGTATAGCTATACTGATTATCCAAACCAGTTTAAACAATGAGGCTGATATAAGCTGGTGAATGCATTTCCTTTAACTTGCATTAATTGCTTAGGTAGTCTACTGCTTACTAAATGATCTTTTTTAGTTCAGGTTTTTGGTTAGTTTTTCATGTTAGCCAGTATTGTAAGAGCACTTGGGAAAAAAAGCCTGGCAAAAATGTGTGTGTCTGTAGGCTGTATTGTGTGTGGCATGTGTTCGCTTTGGTGTGTGTCTTTGCAAGCGTGCAAGTTTTTAAGCATATGAGACATCTGTTTTGATGTATTGACATTCTTTGTGTCTACTTTCTTGCATTTGCAACTGTTGTTCTGTGTATACCACGCATGTTGTGGGGGCACAATTGTGTTTACACAATCACAGTGTGTTTGTCCCCCAAAACCAGTCATTCTGGGGGCAAAAATCAGATACCAATAACATAAATTATTGCATTTTATGATAAAACTCATTGTAAGGCAGTGGTTCTCAAAGTTCTTTTTTTTTGCATGCTCTATCATAAGCTATAAACCCCCCACCCCCCACAGTATTTAATTTGATTAATTATATTAACGATAAAAAATGATGCACATAGCATTTTACTTAAATAAAGTTGCATATTATCAGTGAAATAGCCCACCCACATTTTGTGAACTACTTTTTTAAGGTAAAGGGGCAGGCAAGTAAGAATTGGATTTACGGTTCTTTTTCATGAAATTACTATAAATAAATTGAATTTCTCCTGAGATATAAAGAAAATTACTGTATTTGCGTACATGTTTAAATTTTGCCTAGATAATTTCCTGGCACCAGTCCACTAAACCCATTCCTCTCCACCGTCCACCACCCATTTTGTTCTTGGTCCAGCACTCGAACTACTTCTCCTCGGCTCACAGATAGCTCATCTTCTTCCTGATCAGTCGATGTAAAGAAAGCACATCTTAATTACAGGCAAATATCGCTTAAATACAGTACTGCTAATATTGTCTATTTTCTTCTTTTCTTTCTCGATCATCTTGCTCAATGTTCACTTTCTTGCTGTAGGTTTTAAAATAATCATGCAAATCACCTTTGCAGTGTATTGATAAAGCACAACATAGAAGATTTCATCAGGTGGACCCGTGGACAGTGGCACTTCTTGGTGAATGCATGGAAGGGGTGCATATCCGTCATCTGAAAGCTGAACTAAAGCAGAATTAAATGTCAGAAAGTGCAAACACAAAATGTAAAAATAAATAAATAAATTTATTAATCTGTTATGTCTTTTAAGCTCCATGACAAAGATTTTCAAAGTGCAGCTTCTCACACTAAGGGCAAAGGTAGCCACCCACATCCACCCACAGAGTCCAACTTTAAATAGCACAAAAACCAACAAATTCACACACCTATGTGTTTGACCCATGACTACATATAATACTTTTTCTAGCCCCATGTTTTATAATTGCAGTGTGTATGCATGCAAATACATTAAGAGACCAACAGGGCCTGTGATGTGTTACTGTTCAAAACCAACAGTCTATACAGTTTTACACATTTGGCACATACATGACTCATTGGAGAAGAGATTGGCCTCTCATCAAGTCCACTATAGCAAATTTAAAGTTCTTTCTTACTTTTAAAGTGTACTTTCTTGATATAATATTAGAATATCATTTTTATCTCTGATTCATATAGTGAAATGTTTCAAATTAATTGACTGCTCTAACCTCCAATATATGAATAGAAAGACCAACTCTCTATATATGTAATTCATAAAATATAGCAGAACCAACAAAATATTGAAGATTTAGGTCTTTCCTACAGTTTAACAATATAACTGAGTGAGCAGTTGCAGTACTTACATTCTCCAATGGATGACAGTGTAGATCGTGGGCTGAGTGGACTGTCCATGCCAATGTTCAGAGACCTTCCAAGCAGGGGATCAGAACACCTTTAGATCAAGAAAGATATTTAAGATACAAATGTTTACTTTTGTGAATTCACCGAGCAAAGGTCCAAATTTCTAACATTAAAAAAATAACAACAAACGATGAAGATAAAGATGATGATTAACAAAGAGAATATTTTCAGGACATGGTTTGTGTTTAGTTTGCAGAGTACAAAGTATATTATATACATTATATGAACTAAAGTATATTATATAGTATATTATATACACTATAGTATAGTATATAGTATGTTATAAATACTGTTGAAGCAGGTCTCCTCTGGAATTAATAAGTAAGTAAGTTAAATGTATTTATATAGCGCTTTTTAAAACAGGAAGTTATTTCAAAGTAACTCACATTGGAATAAAAACATATCAAATGAAACAATAAAAATGGTATAAAAAAGGTATAAAAGCATATCAATTGAAACAGTAAAACACAGTATAATAGCACATCCAATAACACAGTTTGCTACACATGAATATTACCTAAATGCCTGTCTAAACAGATGTGTTTTGAGCTTTGTTTTAAAAGTAGCTAAAGGGTTGATGTTGCGTAGTGGGGGAGGTAAACTGTACCACAATATTGGAGCCAAGGTTTGAAAAGCGCGATCCCCCTTTGTTTTTCAGATGGGTCCGTGGAATGGTTAGAAGACCACTATCAGTGAATCTAAGGATCCGGTTTGGAGAGTAGGGTTGCAGAAGCTCAGTGATATAAGTGGGGGCCTCACCTGGATTTCTTTTTCCCATTTTAATTCTGCCTAGCCCTGCGAACCCGAACACAAGTGTGGAAAGATCGGCTCTCCAAAAACAGCATGCACCTGAACATCAAGAAGACTGAATACCTTGAATGCGGCCCCCAGACTAACAGTACCATCACTATTGACAGTGAGCCACTGACTAAAGTTGCCCAATTCAAGTACCTCGGGTCCCTTGTCACCTCGGACTGCAAAACTCTACCAGACGCTAGACTCTGTGTCAACGCAGCGTGGATGAAGTGGCGTCAGATCAGTGGAGTCTTATCCGACAAGAGAATGCCAATCTATCTTAAGGTGAAAGTTTATAAGACGATCGTGCGCCCAATGGCACTCTACGGGTCAGAGTGCTGGCCAGCGATGACCAAGCACGAACAAGCCCTTTACACCATGGAGATGAAGATGCTGAGGTGGCCTTTGAGTCTCACATGACTAGACCGAGCGAGGAACGTAGATGTCAGGAAACGATGGGGAGTGACACCGATCACGGACAAGAGAGGCGCGGCTCCAATGGTACAGCCATGTTGCCTGTAGCGATAAGAACTCCATCGCAAAGACAAGACAGCACAGCAATTAGATCTAGGTGGCAACAGGCCACGAGAAAGACCAAAAAAGTGATGGATGGACCGAATCAAAAATGATATGAAGGCTGCGAATGTTACACCAGAAGACGCCCTGGATAGGGAGAATTGGAGGAAGACATGCAAAACATCGGACCCTGCATCGCAGGATATGAACTGCTTGGAAGAAGAAGATTTTAATTCTGTCTCACCTCTTTGAGGGATCTTCTTCTCCTCCTACAGAATGAGCTTGGCCATTGTTGTCCCTGACTGTCCCCGTCTTGTAATAGCTTTCAAACACTATGGGCTCTGCAAGAAGAAAAGTGAACCTGCTCATTTGAGAAATGAGGCCAAGTGATACTTTTTGCCTGTCTGTCAATTGAAAGAAAAAGTCAAGAAGCTGAGCTGCACTCTTTATATCCTGTTATTTTGTAGTGGAACTTTTCTCACTTCAACTTTGTACTTATAAGTAAAGGAAACAAAACAACCATCTTTCCAGTAAATACAAATTGTGAAAGCTCACCTGGTGGCTTCAATCCAGTGCCTTTCATTTCTATGAAAGAGTTGTTGTCTTTGGTAATGTCACACTGTTCCAGAAATTTCCTCACCTCCTCGTAAGACTGGTTTTAAAAAGGAGGAATTCAGTACATTTTATATTACTATTATATTACTTTCACTTTTCATTTAGGTTTATGCATAAGTGATAGTTAATTAGGTTTATGAAAAGATCCCGGTTTGGGTTTATATACAATCAACCAATGCTGCTCACCAGCTCTTACAAAATCTTAGATTCCTAAATCCTGGAAAACACACTTTTTCTGTCTGCCAGTTATTTATATTTAGAATGGTTAAGAAAGTGGCAAGTACGGAGCCCATAAAACTATCGGCCAAGTGATTGTAATAACTTTCAAGAAGAAGTCAAGGCTACATGAGCCTACTAACATGCTTCAAGTCACAATCCATTAGTTTATCCAGTAGCAGGCCATAGCTGTGGTCTGACATTCAACTTAAGCACACTTAAGATTTGAAAATTAAAGCCTCATTGAACTAAAATGTGATCAGAAGAACGACAAAGAGTGAAAACTGCACTATTATTACAATTCTGGTTGATAAATTCTCATTAAAAGAACATTTGGGAATAAAATTTTAAAATCAGTTTTTTGTAACTGTTACGAACTTGCATGTTTCATTTTGTTTTTTAAGAAAACTTTTTTTAGGTTTATCCAGCAAGACAATGTACTTATACTTGATTTAAGAATAGAAATTTGCATTTTTATTCTTCTTGACATTTTTATTCTGTTTAAATATTAAATAAAGGGAAAACTACTTCACCTCATCATCTTTGACACATTGCATGGAGAAATGATTGCAGTGGTCCCAGAGAGCACACCTGAGCATGCTGATGCGATTTCCCTCCAACTGTTGGAACACCTATAATTATCAAATGAATTCTGTGTTATTACCAACAATGTATTATTGTACTATGTACTATTTCAAGATTTGCCATGATACTGGGTTGCAGTAATGCAACTTCTGCATGCGTGCCCATTTCACGTTTCAGAGAGGCAAAATGGGCACAGTGAACCTGTGTGTTTGTTACGCATTTTGAAATGATACCCTGTTGGGTAATGATCAACTCAGTATCACAGCAAAACGTGATATTTGCCGTGACATAGGGTTGAATTGCCTTAACATATACAAAGCTCATTATAGTTTCTTTTTTCTCTTCTTACTTACAGGGGCACCACCAAGAGGTGCCGTGTGTGTGTGTGCGTGTGTGTGTGTGTGTGTGTGTGTGTGTGTGTGTGTGTGTGTGTGTGTGTGTGTCCACTAGTGACAGCAAAGTCAACACAAAGAGGCTGTCGTTCGAAAAAAATAAAGCAGAACTTTTGTGTGATTAAGTGTGTTTCTGCATGGTTGTATGTTTTTCCATTTGTGGCTCTCTCAGCGCAAGATGAAATGTACTTCTGCAAATGGTCGCTGCCAGGAAGGTTTTCACAGTTATAGGGGTTGTGGTGTGAAGCTATTTCTGTGGTTAAAAGCCATTATTTTGAATAGAGACATGGTTAGAAAGCAGTTAACGAGAAAATATTCTGCAGTACCTCGCATGTACTTTTGTGTGTCCCCTCCCAGTCCTGGCGAACAGCTTCTAGTTGAACAATGTTGTTAAAATACACCTTCTCTGTGAGAATAGAGCATAGTTAATAGTTACAGTTAACAAATGAAACACTGGTAAAGAACACAACAATGACCGCCGCACTGTTTTCCACTCTCCTAATTTATTTTTCCATGAAATATTCTCAAAAAAAGTAGTGGACAATGAATGCAATATACTAAAAATGCATGCAAGTTAAAAATAAAATGTGAAGGCATACCAGCATCATTGGCCGCCTGCCTGCATTGCTTTATCTTGTGACGTACCTGTGAATGAAATCGGTGCACAGGAAGCCACGTTCAGTGAGTTATGTAACCATTTTAACACCAGTCAGAGAGACTGATATATAAATACGTTGTATAGGGAATGGTCTTGAAAGAGATAGAAGAAGAAAAGAAAACATCTCACACCAGCACACAAACACACTTTAGTTCCGCCTTGCAAACTGTTGCACAACTGCAGAAAAGTCCCATCATAAAGACTGCACCGCTGACAGCTGGAAACTTGTAGTTCATAAATAGAACTGACAGTGGGCATTTGCATATTTTGTGGTGAATTTCTCAAATAATCTAAAAGTTTGTATTTTGTTGCTTATAAAAACATTTGTCTTTTAGCGAGGTAGCTCATGCACTTATTTTACCTTTTCAGGGTTTTTGGACGTAGCATTTGTTTTCTCAGCCCCCTGCTCTGCCTCATCGGCCTCCTTGCACTTCACCTCATAGTTCTTCTTAGACTAAGAAAAAGAGAAACAAAAGTTATTAGTTCTATTTCCGACAAAGCAACAGGAAGAACACTTTTTATAAGTGATGCAAAATTTTTTTATTTTTTTAAAAATCTGACTTCTATTTTTTGTGCTTGCTTGAACATAAATTAAACAACCTTTATGTGGTTAAGTTTTCATGTTTATTTCTAAATCACGCTGGTTCCATGTGTTAGTGATAAATGATAGGAGTGGAAGTGTCTCCTACCTCCATGGTCTTCTTGAAGAATGAAACTTTTTTCTTTTGAACCTTCTCCATGATGCTTTCAAACTAAAGATAAAAGGTTGAAATTACTTGCATATGTTGCTTCAATGCAAACCTGATACTTGCAGTTATTGTTCATTAATGAATAAAAGACCTGGATTTTTACTGTTAATGTGATAAAAGTCTTGATGTCACTTTGATAAAGACTGAATTAGTCTTTACTCAAGTCTTGAATCGTTTGATTTTTGAAACTATAGGTTTCCCCTTATCAGCTGCTATCACACTCAGTGTCTGTAAAGTGATTTAAATGGTTGCAGGATTAAGTCAACACTTACGTAACACAGTGTTTTCCAAACAGGAAACAGCCATTAGTTACAATATTATTCTAATGACTTGTGCAATACTAAAAGTAATAAAGAATTATATTATCCTCAGAGTATTCACACCTTAACCATTTTTTTTGGGGGGGGGGGGTTATTTAATAAGTCAGTTGTTAAGCAACACACATTTCCCAAATACCTTCTTCCTCTGCTCTTTCTGACGTTCTCTGAAACTCTCAATCTTTTTCACCTCCTCTTTCAATATATCAGATAGTTGGATGTGAAAGTTTCCAATGTTCTCAATTTCTGCAACAAAAAACATCGAAATGGCACTGTGAACCATTTGACATTTGACACATATATGGGTGTAACTTTACACAGCACATGGACTTACGAGTTTTTAGTTGTTCGAATGATGCCCTCAAAGTGCTGGAAAAACAACACACATTCATAATCAAAATTATTCACCATGCTTGCACTTTGTGTTTCTTTCACAAAGAGGCAGATTAACATTTTTAAAGCAAAATTTTAAGCAAAATAGCAGCTGAGTACAATTTTATTGCTAGAACTCTGCACTGTGTTTTATTGTTTAACCAGCTGCCAAGACCGTGAGGACACCCAAACCTTAACAGGCAGACTTTGTGCCCTAGTTTTGTTTTGTTTTTTGTTTAAAGAAGAAAAGAAAAGAAAAAAGAAAAAGATTTATTTGGTTTTACTGCACTTAGATGATTCTTTTATTGGAGGCTCATTGTTTCCTTTTTGCGGCTCTTAGAATATATTGAGTTCAGTACAGATGTCTGAGATAGCAGGGAACAGGAAACTGACAAGTTATGACCTACTGTACACTGAGCGAGGGGCTTACCACACACACACACACACACACACACACACACACACACACACACACACACACACACACACACACACACACACATGCACACACACATACTTACACTTCAGTCTCTTTTTTTCTGTGTCTCACTTTCTGTATCACGCACAAATGTGTTTCCTCTTAAAGAATGTGGCGATGATGTGCCTGACTGTAGTTTTATATGTAGTCTTCCTGGTCAGTGCCAGTCACCCTTAACATGTCCATCCCTTACCAAAACCCTTCCAAATAAAAGTTTTTGTCCAAATTGCTATATTTATGTACTAGTTGGGCAGTCTATACAATACATAATGCTGACCTCAAAACAAGTTTTTCACCTTATCTCTATGTGTCCTCCAGCTTTGCGAGCAATAGTCACCAGTTCCTTTCCATACTTTTCCTCTGCCAGTGCCCTGTGGAGTATAAATAAGCAGACAAATCATTAGAACCCAGAATGTATATTTTAGTATTTATTTGTAAAACTGAATTAGCTTATATAAAGTCTGTTATAACAGTCCAACATTTGCCTTGACATGCATATACCAACATTTTTACCTGAAATTTTGTTGCTACTTAAACTCTTGTTGCTCTTTTACCTAAAGGATCACTGACTTTATGTTACGTCATTCTATTCAGGCCATAACATCACAAAGATGATTTTGGTGACATCTTAAGGTTTATCTTGAATTACTTGTCATTATCAATTAATATATTTCAACAATCACAAATGAGTGTTAATGCAGAATATTTTCATATTTCAAGACACAGAATTAAAAGAAGAAATAGCTAAATTCTCATATCTTGTGACCTAAATGAGTCATGGGCCTGCTATCTTTCATACATGACTAGCCACATGTGGTGTTTAATGAGTGAAATGACAACTAGATAGCTATTTTTTTCTTAATGTTATGATCAAGCTGGAAGTTGATTCCATGTATGAAGTCATGTAAAGTAAAGATCATGGAAAGAGAAGCGCAGCTATGATTAAAATCACAGAACCCATGATTTTAAGTTTATTTTGATTGCACAAATACAAGCTGATCCAACCTCATCTTCAATAGCTCTTCCACATCTTTGCACATTTGCCTTCCATCTCGTAACCTTTGGGTCACGGCTTCATACCCAGCGTGGCAAGTGATGTCAGACCCCTGCATTGACGAAACACAAAAAACGAAAACTGCTGCAATAAACAGCATTTCTGAAAAAGGTGTTGCAACATGTTCTAGGCTCATTTTGTGGTAAAATGCAGAACTAGCACTTGTGTACTGCAAAGATATCTGTATGTGGCATGGCAGCCTTAGAGTTAATACACTTGGTAAACCAACCCTCTAGATCGCTTCAAGTGCACGCAGTGGTGATTCAACACGTTACAGTGTCTTTACATGTATGATGTTGATAATTGTGCATATTAAGTATTTTTTTTAAGTTGTAAAGCTTACCTTAACCCCCCCACCCCCACTCCCACCCCATACTGCTGTGTGTCTATACTAGTATAAACTATAATCACTTGTGGTTTACCTGATTTGGCAAATTGTAACTTACAGATGACAGTTAGGGTGTAAAATATATAATGTTTTAACAAGCGATAGCTGACTGTAACGTGGTGTTTCTCGTGGTGTTTCTCGGGTTCCTAAAACAGTCTGTTCAACATAATTAATACATACTATAGTTTAGAAACTATAACAAAGCAAGTAGACAACAATACCACAAAAATATACTTACCCAGAAAGCATCCTTAAACATCAAAGGAGCCATTGTATTTTTTACTTCCTTGAACTAAGCACAACTCTTAGTGCCGACCTCACTTACAGGACATTTCTCCAAATTTAAAAGCTTACCAACAACCTTGTATGGCTGAAACGTCAGTGAGTCACTTTGAATGAGGAAGAGCTTTTGTCCCGTGATGTCACTGACCACAGACAGCTCAGCCCATTTGTGAAACGGCAACTCTTTCACTTTATGTTTGGTCTAACAGTTGTGTCAGAGCACAGCAGTTACATGTGCCTTGCTAGGTAAAGGTGTCAGTATGTCTTTGTATTGTTATGCATTGTTATGTGTTATGTGTGATGTGTTGCATTGCTGATGTAATCAATACTTACACAGAGACAAGCAATATGTTTAAGTGTCACATACTGTAACCAAAAGTTGATGGTTTACTTGCTGCAAGTAGCATTAGTGGTAAATCATAATTGTCTTATTTTAATTATGTTGCAGTGACATTTTTTATCAGTATTTTAAGACATTAATATTATACAATTAAATGTGCTTTAAGGTGATGTTAGACTACTTTGATTCTCTCTTTTCTTCCTTAAATCATTTACCATGTTGTTTTGCAAGATGACATTATGAAGTGCTGCAAAATTAGATAATATTATTTTTAATAATATGTCATCATCAGCATATTAACCTTCTGTCATTAGAGCTCCAGAAACTATTGTTGCCATGTACATTCCAGAGATTACCACAAGAGGGAGCCAAAAATCTTTGTAAAACATCAAGGCTTGTAATATTATACTGGCTAAATATAAGAAGTCTACTTTATGGGAATCAAACCCACCTGAATCAACAGTTCCTAAATCTGTATGGGATGTCTGACATAAAATCCCAAATCTCTCGACCCAGTTGAGATGAATACAAATCTGTGCCTCGGGCATCTCTAAGGGAAGCCACAGAGACACGTGAATGAACACATAGAAGGTTAATATTGATTTTCAAAGTGAGAAGAAGGACAGGCTGTGGCGTCTCTCACCAGTCGCTCAGTGAGATGTGTGAAAATCTTTGACTCTCTCACAAAGCTGGAAAATCATTTTGTCACACACTGAACAACATGCTAAAGGGACTGTACAAATCAATACATCTAACTCAGAATAATGGGGCTTTATTTATTTTATTGTTTTTTTATTTGCATTGCATATGCATTTTGTTCTATAATTACTCTTTTTTATTTATCCAATTAGTGTTCTTTTTTAAATAGGTTGCATTAAAATCCCATCAACTCACTGAGTAACAGTTAATCAGTGTTTGTCATTTCTCAAAGTAATTTCTGGTACTCCTTCAGATTTGAAATGGTGGAATATCAGATACCAATGCTGACATAGATAACGAACGAAAAAGCATCCAATAAATTGACATAAAATAGTAGGAAATTACATCAGTACTTACAATAACTTTTTTTTTCATCAGTTCCCAACCACAGAAAATTTGTATTCAGGAAATGCTGTTTTGGTTTTCATTCTGATTATTTACCAAATGCTTTAGATTAAAGCTAGCTATCAGTAGAGTGGCCATTGCTGGGTTCAAGAGGAGAATAATAATTCAGTTTTCCCACTTGGAAAGCTAAAACACTTACCAGTTAGAGCGAAAATAATTCTTCCAGGCCAAGGCTCACAAGTTTTCACATCATGATGTCTGAGTCCATCATGCTTGGCCTTCGTTGTGACCCCGTTTGAAGCCTCAAATGGAGGGACAAGCCCTGGGAATCAGCTGTGCTTCCAGGGGCTGAACACAAGCCCACACACACACACACACACACACACACACACACACACACACACACACGCACACACACACACACACACACACACACACACACACACTTCCTACCCTTCTCTCACATGTTTTCTCTGTCTCCCTCACACTCTCCGGAGTGGTAGTTATTGAACTGTGACAAACGAGCCGTGTCAGACCAGCCCCCCTACCTGGGGGATTGGCTAAATGACCTTTCCATTACCCAACCACTGCTGTATTCCCCCTCCACAGATAGAGTTACACACATAGCCACACAGCCCATTTGCCAAGACCAGTGTCACCAGCGCTACCATGAACCATTACATCCTACCGCGCATTCTACACAAAATTAATTTTTTGTATCAAATTTCAGTACATTTTGATTTTTTGATTTTCTAGATCAATTCTGCAACAAGACTTGCAATAATTTTATATTGATTTTGTGTGTCTTCGCACTTAATAGTGGTCCAAACAGTGTGCACAGGCTGAGAGTGATGTCAGAAACTGCTTCTGCCTGGTTGCTTGGATTTGGACATATATGTAAGTCATCTGCGCTTCTCTCTGTGCATTTTAGCCTCTCACAGGCAGAGTGGTGTGTGACTTAACTGGTTTTCACACATTCTCTATCCTCCATCTTGTTAATCCCCGGCTGACCATTGGCCCCAGCCCTAAATCTCACCAGATACAGAACAGGTATAGTGAACGAAAACGGGGGAGGGTGTGAGAGTTGTTCAGTAGAAAGGTTAAAAGTGGATGAGGAGTGCAGAGAAAGATGGAAAAGGATAAGCAAAGGTAATGTGAGGAAGGGGATGATGTAAAGATGAAAGAGGAAGCAGAATCAGAAGGTAAATGAGAGAGGAGTAAAAGTCAGAGAAAAAAGGCAGGTTTGGATTGAACAGGACAAAGTAAAGTTGAAAGTTAATTTCTTCTGCCTGTTGGCTAAGAATGGAATGAAATGAGTCCTTGGCCACATTAGTGGGAACCTGTTAGGAAGCTGACAGATGGAGGGTTAATGATGTGTAGGCGCAAGGGCAGGGCCTGTAGTTGCTAGTGAGATGATCTGTAGTGGCTGTCATAATACAGCTGAAAACTAACAGCTGAAGGAGGCAGAGGAGAATGAGAAGAGGAGCGAAAGGAGCAGAGTCACACCAAACCCTGAGAGTGAGCTGAGACCTTTCTCACGTTTGAGCTATGTCTGGCTTTGAATGAAACATTTATTAGCTGTCCTAATCCTCAGTATTACTGCTAAGAACTCCAGCTTTAATCAATTTGATCCTCATGTGTTCTTTATTCCCCGGTGTGCTTCCCTGGACACTGAGATGAACGCAGCAAGTGCACACATGTATAAATGCACATACATTTTTTTGTTTGTTTGCATAAATATTTGATTAGCATTGACATCTGTTTTTCAGTGGATTGAGTGAATTTCTATACATGGATACCATATTAGTAAAAAAGAAAAGGTGCATGAGGACTTGTTTGGATGTAGCTGTCCATTTAAGCTGATGTGTACTGGTGTTGACCCTTGCATGAGGGTTGCGTGCCATAAGCAATTCCCCCTCCATCTTATTCCTCTCCTTTCTTCCCCCCACATGGTCCCTTCAGCAGACTGGACTGTGGTGTTACCAGTGGCCATTTTTTCCGCTACAACACATCATGTCCCTCTCACCTGCCTCCCAGTCCCAGTTTTTTTATTACTTTTTGTTTGCCTTTGTTTCCTCTCCATTCCTCTCGCCTCAGTTCTTCCACCTCCACTCCCGATGTCATCGTCCTCCCTTCTTCTCTCACCTCCCTCATGCTCTCCTCTTCTTTCTCACTCCATTCCTCTTACTTTTTTTCTTCATCCAGCCTCTACATGTTCCTGGTGCTATAGTTTCTCCAGACCTTTTAATAACCCATGGTGCTTGTTTGTGCATGCAGGTGTATGTACTCGCACATTCCTGTACTTTTGCTTTTACAGTATGTGTTTATACTATGCATCCACATCTGTCCACGTGTGTGTTGTGAATCTAGAAAGAGAAGGCTGCTAATTTGCTAAGTGGTTTCATCTACTGACATAGGACAGAGATTATGCTTGGCTTCACTGCCCTAATTAAGGCAAGTCAAAGTCTGATGGAGGTGAAGACAGGTGGCCACTCTGTTTTGACCAGGTCCCACCTTTGCTTTGTTGTTGCTGTTCAAAGAGACTAAAAAATGTTTTTTAGAGTGTAGCTATGTGTGTTTGCATGCATGTAGGACTGTGTCGTTTTAGTGGAAGAAAATGGGCTGCATGTGTGCGCGTGTGCATACCTGCACTTATCCTTTGTTTGCATTTGTTCGAAAGGTTTAAAGGGCCATAAAGTGAAAAGCACCCTGTTATTTGACAAACTGATTAAAGGTATCAAGTTTGTTTTCTTTGACATGGACTGAGTACATTCATCCTGATGCTGTCAGTTGCTGTCCTACTTCTTTAATTCAGGACATTTCAAATAAATTAAATTAGCTTCACTGGGGGAAGGGGGAATTCATTGCAAGAAATTTATTTCTTATAGTTTATTTTTTATAAACTATATATTTATTTCAGCCAATTCTAACTCAAAATATTGTGTTATCTCTTAAAATTTCAGGTTGTTGTTAAGTAAGGCGTCTTAAATTTTTATTTTACTGTCTCACACTGAGTATTTCTATGCGAAGGTGTGTCTTTGTTTATTCAGTCTGTTAGTAAAATGATGACAAATGTCTGAAAAGCTGCAGTGTAGTTGGATGTACTGCTAGAAGACTGCAAATCCCAGAACTATGTTTTAATGAATATCTTCAGGTTACTAAAAGTGGATTAGACAATAAGAGCTGAGATATTATCAGCAGAAAGAATGGAAATTAGCAAGTGTTTTGTCACCCAAGTCTAATATCCAAGTTACATTTTTAGGCTATTATATCTTCTTAAGTTGAGCTATAGCATTTTGACAGTGTGTTATGTGGTATGTGGGTAACTCAGAGAGTTGTGCATAATGTTATTGTTTGTCTCATCTACAGTACAGCTGCTTTTTGCCACATAACTAACACAGCTTTACTAATTTGTCTAATCTTACAATACACACGGTCCTTAAATAACCCTTTAAAAAACAGAAGGTCGACATTTATAGCCAGCATTGTGTTAGGGTTTCACTCCCAACGTTCATTCATTCATTCATTCATTCATTCATTCATTCATTCATTCTCTTCTAGTGGTTAGGGTTTTCAAAGTTGTAGCTTCAATATATGAAATGAAATGATCTTTACCAACGCAGCCTATAGCAGTATTAATTTTATTAAAGAAAAAAAGAAGAAGAACCTGTTGAAAAAATTGTAAGGCACTAAGTGATTTACAGTTCAAAAAGTGTTTTAAAACACACATACGCACAAACACACACACAAACATAACAAACTGATCTCAGAGGACTTAAATGAGAGAACTATATGCTAGCAGCACAAACATTTATAAATGCAAAATGACTTGATGTTGTGAGGTGATGGAAGCCATAAGAAATGGTTGTGTGATTTATGTGTTAAGTTTAGAGTGGATGAAAATTGTGGCATTTTTATTTCAGTTGTGGGTGCTCTATCAGTTTCATCTTGTGAAGAATAAAACACTAACATTTTACGTACACTTGTTTCATGGCTATGGTTCTTCTGCCAATACATTTTCGACTACCTGAAGTTTTTTTGTTAGATTTCTGCTCTCGGTGATTATGGAATCCAAAAATTATTCCAAAAATATTTTTGAATAGTAGCCTGATTTTTAATTAAATTAAATTATTTTAGTCCTCAATTGTTGTTTGTACTCCAGTGTTACATGAAAATGACAACAAGTTCTATGTTATGTTATATTATTATGGGCAGTGCCCATATGGAACAGCAGGTGGGGCTGTTGAGGTTTGTTTTAGGTTTGTAGTATAAAGGATTTCTTGCCATCTGCCCATCCATGTTCCTTTTGTTTTCCATTCAGTTTTAGCAGTGAAAGCAAGGTTTCCTCTTCTACTCATCCACCATAAGTGGAGAAGATAGGGAAGCCTGTGCTGCTCACAGAAAAGAGATTTCAAAATTAATTATTAAATGCTTAAACCCTAACTTCATCCTTCTGTGGTCTTTATCTAAATGGTGGCGTATCAGCAAATTACTGCTGTTTCTCTCTTTGCTTTTTTAAGATTGAGACGTTTTACATTTACTGTTTGGGATTGTAGCATTTTTTATAGTTATTGTAGTATATTTTATTTCATTCTTATCAAAGTAAAAGATACCCCGACTTGAGTTGAGGAAAATTTCTTGTGCTTTTCATTCAGTTTTTCTAGGTGCGGTGGTGAGAGATTTGTCTGTGTTTTAGGTTTTAATCTGGTATGGAGCCACATATTTTTCCATCTTTTGCCTACTCCATTCATGATATTCCTTCAGGTGGTTTGTGTGTAATCTTGCTGAGATGTAAACATTCATACAAACTAGAACTGAAACAAACCCACACAGAAACCACTGGTGGTGGAAGGCCTCAGCAGAGGTACCAGTGAAACCACTACTTTTATCTTAAAAGTACCTCTAAACTGTAGATTTTGTACGACAGATATAAATGTTTTGTTATTTTTAATGTGATAGGTAGGAGTTTAAATTGGGTCCTGTTTAATTTTCCATACACTCAAATTCAAGAGGCTCAGAGTTGTTGTTGTTTTTCTGTAAACCATTCTCTCGCGTGTTCTTTTATGATCTTCTGCATAGGACTACTGATGCAATTTAGCTTAAGCTAGCTCTGGTACAATGCCTTGAATGGCAACACTTATGTTAATATTGTAAATGGTCCCTTTTCAAATAAAATAACCTACAAAAGATGTACTGTACATAGCCATGTGGGTGGAAAATATCAAATATTCAATACATATATCTTTATTTTCTCACAACAAAATAGTGATGGAGTGTGGCTCCATCCAGGCGTGTTTGTTTATGCAAGCAGGCAGGCAGGCCCAGGTATCGCAGTTACAGTGGTGTTGTGCTATGCGGTGGTGTGCATGATTATCGACCAGCGTGTCATGCAGGATAAGGCCCAGTGTGCCTCTGTTGACTGCTTTGCGGTCAGCACTGCAGGGAGCAGGATTGTGGTTAGTCTACAGACAGCCAAGGCTGTGTAAGAAGATCATCTGTGTGAGCGAATGAGTGTGTGTTTTTCTTCTACTGTGCTAGACTCTTCGTCTATTGTCTTCATGCTTTGTTCCTTCCACTCCAAGCTAATTTTTCTACTGCTTGACTTAGTTTTGTCTCTTTGTTTTTAATTTTTTTAAATCTTTGTGCAATTGTTCAATTTCCTGCCACATCATTTGCACAGATTCTTAAAATACACATGTACTTTCACTGTTGAGCATTTGGGAATTGCCTAAGGCTTCAAACAAGCCACCAGTACTAATGGCCTTGCTGCCCGAGAGTCTATGCCCGTACCAGAGCGTATAATTTAATATGCAATAAACATTCTATCCAATCATCTTACAGCTTGACTAACTGAGTTGTCATAGAAAAAAACTATAAAATATGTCAATTGAGCATGTTCTTCTTCTACCTCCTCCTCTTTCCTTTGTTTGTCTTACTTATAGTAATATTTGTTAACCCCATTCTCTTTTTTTGTCCCTCCTCTCTGCACATACACAACATATACGTTCCACACTGACCACATACATGTGCAAGATTTGGGCCCTCTGGCTGACGCTAATGGATGGCTCTCATAAATGCCAAGAGCTTTGCACAGGAAAGGCAGAGATGGAGTTTTTGCTATGCTCTGATTCTCCCCTGTCCCGATGATACCACTGTTCCAGAGAGCTTCATAAATTCTTCATGGGGCCAAGCACTAAACACAAACAATATCTGACGGAGGTTTGCCACAGGCATGCTCCGAGCACCCTAAACATCCTTTTTCTGTCCTCCCTCAGTATGTTTCGCAAGCTTGAGTGGCTTCGATACATCCGTGGTGGAATGGGGACATCTTATTGTTGACACATTGTGCTATTGATTATAGTGTAGTTAATGCACTTTTGCACAAATTTTCACAACACAATTGAAACTAGAAGGCTTTATTCTGGCCTGAATGGATGGAGGCTACAGTCATCTGTTTTTGGTAACCATGGAAATTGACTGTATAAATACATTTACACAAAACATTTCTGTTCAAGCATTTTATTGGCCAAACATTAGTTAATCATCACGCACTTCCGAACGCATGACCTAAGAACAATCTGGTGACCTGGTTTCTACAAACCCAATTCCAAAAAAGTTGTGAAGCTGTGTAAAATGTCAATAAAGACAGAATGCAAAGATTAGCAAATCTCATAAACCCATATTTTATCAACAATAGGAAACAGTAAACAATCTGAATGTTTAGACTGAGAAAATGTACTTTTATATTGGACCATTTTGAATTCAGTGGAAAAGGAAGTGAAAAGAAACAGCTACAGGAACAGTTTGAAACCATCCATCCATTCGCTTCCGCTTATCCTTTTCAGGGTCGCGGGGGGTGCTGGAGCCTATCCCAGCTGTCATAGGGCGAGAGGCGGGGTACACCCTGGACAGGTTGCCAGTCTGTTGCAGGGCCAACACACAGGGACAGACAACCATTTGCACTCACATTCATTCGAACATTCACACATAGTGGCAATTTGGATTATCCAATTAACCTATCCCCACAAGCTGCATGTCTTTGGACGGTGGGAGGAAGCCGGAGTACCCGGAGGGAACCCACGCAAACACGGGGAGAACATGCAAACTCCACACAGAAAGACCCCGGCCTGGTGTTGGAATTGAACTCAGGACCTTCTTGCTGTGCGGCAACAGTGCTAACCACCGTGCCACCATGCTGCCACAGTTTGAAACCATTTAGGATAATTGGCAACATAGCAGTGAAATGATTAGGTATAAAACTGTAAAACATTTCAGTTTCTCATCATACAGTGTGTAACATCAGAAGATTCCTAAAGATTATAACTATGATCTTCATCCCATCAGGTGGCACTGTAATATGTCACACAAGCGCCTTGAGGCGACTTTTGTTGTGATTTGGCGCTATATAAATAAAATTGAATTGAATTGAATTGAATAAAAATTTGGGATGATTCTGTCATAGAAATCATTGCATGGGCTCTGTAACTTTCCAGAAGTCATTGTTTGCTGTGCCATCCACAAATGCAGGTTAAAGGTCTATCATGCAAAGCACACTTAAAAAGAACTTAGAGAAAGTGGAAAACTGTTCTGTGGTCAGACGAACTGAAATATAAATTCCTGAATGCAGCATCCTCCAGCTTGCTTTCAGCACTCAGGTCAAAAGATTGCAATTCTGATGGTAGGAGGCTGCAATAGTGCCTATGGAATGGACAGCTTGCAAATCTGGATGGGCACCATCACTGCTTATGGTTATATTTTAGATCAACATAAGATCCAATCCACATGACAACTTTTTACAGGGAAGCCTTTGCATATTTCAGCAAGGCAATGCTAAATAACATACTACATCTATTATAGCAGCATGGTTGCTGAACTGACCTACCTTGAGTCCAGATCTTTGACCAACTGAAAACATTTGGCATATTTCTCCTGTTTTGGCTTCCCTTCATTGGCTTCCTGTTAAATCCAGAATTGAATTCAAAATCCTGCTCCTCACATACAAGGTCTTAAACAATCAGGTCCCATCTTATCTTAATGACCTTATACCATATCACCCTATTAGAGCACTTCGCTCTCGCTCTGCAGGCCTACTTGTTGTTCCTAGAGTATTTAAAAGTAGAATGGGAGGGAGAGCCTTCAGTTTTCAGGCCCCTCTTCTGT
This sequence comes from Copadichromis virginalis, assembly GCF_057382275.1. Lineage (NCBI taxonomy): Eukaryota > Metazoa > Chordata > Actinopteri > Cichliformes > Cichlidae > Copadichromis > Copadichromis virginalis. The sequence goes on from NC_140618.1 coordinate 13,336,236, forward strand.
GGAACCAGCTTCCAGTTTGGATTCGGGAGACAGACACTATCTCTACTTTTAAGATTAGGCTTAAAACTTTCCTTTTTGCTAAAGCATATAGTTAGGGCTGGACCAGGTGACCCTGAATCCTCCCTTAGTTATGCTGCAATAGACGTAGGCTGCCGGGGATTCCCATGATGCATTGAGTTTTTCCTTTCCAGTCACCTTTCTCACTCACTATGTGTTAATAGACCTCTCTGCATTGAATCATGTCTGTTATTAATCTCTGTCTCTCTTCCACAGCATGTATTTTATCCTGTCTTCCTTCTTTTACCCCAACCGGTTGCAGCAGATGGCCGACCCTCCCTGAGCCTGGTTCTGCCGGAGGTTTCTTCCTGTTAAAAGGGAGTTTTTCCTTCCCACTGTCGCCAAAGTGCTTGCTCATAGGGGGTCATAAGATTGTTGGGTTTTTCTCTCTATCTATGAAGCGCCTTGAGGCGACTTTTGTTGTGATTTGGCACTATATAAATAAAATTTAATTGAATTGAATATCATAAAAAGAAAAATGACAAAGAAGACCGAGTACTGCTTAGCAGTTGAAATCCTCTATCACAAACCTCACACCACAAAACTCCAGGTCTCCCAAAATTTCAGTCACTGGTCTCGTCAGTTCCCAGATATTTATGGACTTAAAGAAGATGTGGTAAACATGTCCCTGTTACCCAAAGTTAGTCAATATTTTTCTTTAAAATTATAAAAAAAAATTCACTGGATATGCTTTTTAATTTCTATTGTGAATATAATACGGGTTTATGAGATTTGGAAATCATTGCTTTCTGTCTTTTTACACAGCATCCCAACTTTTTTGGAATTGTGGTTGTAAATTGTAAATGTATAGTAGTCTATATGTCTGTAGACAAAACCTTGTTCACGCCTGCATGTAAAGCTGTGCTTAGTATTGTTATCAAGATATAAACTAATATATCATGAGCCTGTAGTTTTAATTCATCTATATTTTATTAACATCAGCAAACGAATTAGCTAAAGCTGTTATGCCTCTGTCTGTATATTGTCTACTGACATGCACATTGTGATTAATGAATTTGTTTGAATAACACCAGGACCCCTTTAACCCAGAGCTTGAATGCCTAATTAGTTTTTATCAAATGCTCTCTCCTGCCTTGTCTTGATTTATGTCACTTCATACATTACAGGACAAGAGGCACTTCGCACTGTCTTGCAAATGAAAGCTCTCCATCATCTCATCATCAGCACCTCATGCAGCAAACTCATTAAAATTCAAATTCAGAACAATTTTGTTTCCTTTGATTGTACAGATGAGCTAATAAACAACATAGGTTTTAGTTATAGTACTAATAAATACTGTCATGCCAGCAGTCGTCTCATGCTGAAAGATAGTAACAATATTGATTTTAACTCTCTTTGGTGATTTTACTCATCTGTCTCTGCGGCTCATACTAATGATGAGGAGTGCGGTGAGATCAGATGTGTTGCTCATTCATTTTCTAGGATGAAGTGGTCATTTCTTTACACAGATGTCTTGAGAGCTATTAGTCATTCGGGGCTTCCTGTGTTTAATTCTGTGGGTTATTTTTCAAATTTGAAAAGTTTGGGACTTACAGCAATTATGTAGAGCACCAGAAGAGAGCAGACTAAAATTTGCAATATTTTTTCATATTTTAAAAGCCAAAGCAAGAATACCAGCTGGCCATTAGTGTACTATGCTGGGCATGACATTAAGAAGCAAAGCTGGATTTGTCACATTTTGTTTGGGACTGTAGCTGCCAAGGTCTCTATTCCTTGTCAGCATTGCTCTTCATTTATTACATGATGAGTGCTCACCGGTTCGGCCCTTTTGCTTCTGTTAACCAGCATCCTTAATAATGGGCGGTGGTGGCACAGACATCTTTCACTAGTCGACTTGTCATTAACTAAAAGCATTGTGGAGCTTTACTTCCAATTACCACTCCTCTCACAGCTTACATAAATCACGCGTTGTCGTCTTTCATGAGCTACAGTCTTGTCTGGTTTTCTCTGGTCTCTCTCCAGGCCCCCACAGTCGCTCTTTCCGCTCTGTGTCGGACTTTGTTCACCTGCATGCTCTGAGGAGGTTCATACACCATCATTATGAGGTGTAACTTTACCTCTCAACTTGTTCTCCTTTATATTGAGTGCAAACAGTGCTTTGATTGCAGGAGGTTTAGGCCAGAGCAACAACAGAGACCTCTCATCATTTAAGCTGTTATGATCTTTTAATGGTCTTCTATTACTGTATCGTTATGCTAAAAGCCACCAGTCACTGCTGTGGCGTCTCACTTTGATATCACTTTCATTAAGAAGAGGCCAGGATCATTTGTAGTGGCACTGAAGTCATTTGTTGGGGGTGTGTGAATATGTTTGTGGATGTGTGTGTGCCTTTGTGTTTATAAAGCAGACTCGCTGAGGTGCAGTGTATTTTTATCTGGATCATCGATCTGTTTCAACCTCCCCCCTCTCCTTCTGGGTGTAGAAGCCTTGACCTTCAGTGTGGGAGGTATCAGTGAGCCATGTGACCTCCGCTCTGGGCCAGTGCTACGCCACAATTTGCTAATACACACAGAGTCTCACACACACCTGCTTGCACATGCAAAATTACTTGAGTGTTGTGGATGAAATAACAGAAAAAAAAATTGGTAAAATGTTGAAAATATGATATTCTTTTTCATCTCTGCCTGCACATTCTATCTATCTATCTATCTATCTATCTATCTATCTATCTATCTATCTATCTATCTATCTATCTATCTATCTATCTATCTATCTATCTATCTATCTATCTATCTACCTACCTACCTACCTACCTATCTAAACACACAAGCAAGCACATACACACAATAACACACATGGATAGGGTCAGGGTCTCGAAACACAAGATTTCTGTTGTCTTTGTTTGTCGTCAGCACCTTCTCAGGCGGTTGAGGTTTCGCCTTCTCCGGAATCAGTTGTGCGCTGCAAGGGGGTCCATCTATGTGTGTTTGCGTAGCAGAGTCTGTAAGGTATATTGTGTCCCTGTATGTGTGTGTCTGTCTGTGTGTGTGTGTGTTGAGGAGGAGGTGGAGGGCTCAGTAGCTGCAGGGCCCTGTATTGATGTCCGCTGCTTCCCCCCCGAGGCCCAGCTCTGTGGGATAGTGTGTCAGTAGGACAAAGGCATGGCGCCATCCGTCCTGCTCTACGGGCCAGTAACTAGAATTAATTACAAACCAATCGAATCTGCTGCAGCCAATTGGTAAACTAATTGGTAATTTCAGCTGCCCATCTAGCCATGGATGGGCATCTAGCTGTGGCCATTGGTGCTGGTGTTCTCGGTGGAAACCCTTCAGATGGACTTTTGTAGTCTGTCCCACACAAAGCAAACCTTTTAGCTTTAGGCCAAGCCAAAAGCTCAGTTGTTAGAGTGTTACAGAAATAACCGATGACAGCTTTGGTTCAGTCATAGTTCACTTTTCTGCCTGTTAGCATTTTTTATGTGAAGGGTGTGGTTGTCAGAAACATTTTTTGTATATTTTTGGTAAAGACATGCATATTTTCTAATAATTACAATAATAATAATACATTAAATTTGATTCACATAGCACAAATCAATATCTCAAAATAAGAACCAACAGCTACACTGACAAGGACATACTGACATGGTTCAAATGACAACTACTAGTCCTTCTTTTGGATATTTCTCTTTCAAAAGCATCAGAGGGTCTCACTGTTTCTAACAAAAATATTATTGGAACACATTAAAAACCTTTTTTCCAAACTTTGGAGAGACTTACCTCTGCATGTCCAGCCAACTCTAGAATAAAATTGGTTTCAGATTTAATTTTCCATAGAGTTAAAGCCTGAATTTGGAAGGGTTGGCAACGTGTTGGCATTGAGACACACTGTCAGTCATACTGGCCCCTTTGTGACAAAATGTGATTTTTGTAATTAGGTGAACAAACCATTTCAAATTGGTCCAGACCTCTCAAAGTCACATCTTATTTAGGCAGACAGCACCAGTCAGGACATGCTCCAGTGGCCCTTGCCTGCCCCAGCTTCTTGTTGCTTGTGTTGTAGAAGTGGTCGACACGAGCTTCAGGTTACAGCCCACTCCGACGTGGCCTAATGATAGGGCATGATAGAGCTACTGCTCCTACTGATCCCATCTCGACATTCCCCACAAATAAGCCCATTAGCTGGAATGGATGCCCCAGTCCTTCTGGCCCATTCAAGAATTTCCTAACTCTGGGATAAATAAATTATATCCTATTTTATCGTCTTTCTATAGCCTTAGTAATAGGTATAAATGGTGCTATGAAATCGTCTTAGATAAAGTTGTTCAAGACAAATTGTAATTTCTTAAAATAGTGCATTGGTGCTTGTGGTTTTCTCCTGGTGACGTCATTTCTCACTCAAATGTCAGTCCTGCCTTTGATTGACTGAGCAAAGTCCCCAAAAAGGACAGTTGTCTGTGTTTCAGTCAGCCGTCAACATGTCTGGCTCTTGCCATTTGGGAGGAAGTGCACGAGGGAGGATGAAAGGCATGTCAAGGTGCCAGGTTTCTGGAAGAACATCAATCTCCCAATTAGGCCTGAAATAACCTGGCCTGGCCTGACACTTCCTGTGTGCCTGAGCATGAGAAAACGAAAAAGGAGTGGGAGTGCAGGATGCAAAAGGGAAAGTGTGAAGGATGAAAAATGAAACTGAAAGGAGGAGAGTGAAAGGAGCCCTGGACCTGTCTGTAAAATGGAACAAGTGAGTCCGTATTATAAGGGAGTCACTGGAATACAAATATACAGTCTGCTCCTGTGCGGATTTTCTTAAATGCTGAAATTTAAGAAAAATGGCTACACTGAAACAAATATAAAATAAAATTTATGAGAAGGTTTAAGATATTTGTAAATTATTGTCCATAGTACACATCTTTCATGGAGTCAAGATGAAGTTCTTGGGAAATATGTTAATGTTTTACCTTTACCTAATGTTTTCATCCACATAACCCTATAAGGTTATGGGGCAGTTTCAACTGCAGGAAAATGGCAACTCAGTTACATCTTGGCAGCATTTTTAAAACAGATGGTTGTGGCTCAACTCTGACTGGTGAAATTTAGGATACCAGCAGTTCTCGTTATTTCATTTATTACACTCATCAACATAAATATTCCCACTTAGGTGAACACAACAAATCCTCATGCAGCAAAAGTTTAGGCAGGTCCACAGCCTCCATACACCCAAGTGATCATAAAATTATATTGTTACCCTGTGGGTCTGATGTAGGTTAAACAAACAGATATTTGGAAAAAGAAAAACATTCACGACATTTCGTGCCTGCTGCTAACTCGTGGAGGTTAATGGCAGCTAACAACAGTTAGTTAGTCACAATAAATTGTAATTATTTTAGAAGTCAGTCTTGAGCAGCTATAGATAAGTGTTATATAACACAGGACTTCTAAGTTTTGCAGAAAATGGTGGATTATTGTGTCACCTGAATCTCCAATAGCTAAATGGCATTTTCACACATAATTAAAAATGTATGTCAGCCTTCTTATCTGGTAGGTGTAGAATTACTACATCAGCTTTTTGCTTCTTCACCTCAATTCTTTAATGATGTGGTAAACAATCCAACAAGACACTGAAGTCTTGGTACCAGTCACCATGTTAGGAGTTCAACTAACTAGAAAAAAAGACAAAAACATACTCGCAACACACACACACACACACACACACACACACACACACACACACACACACACACACACACACACACACACACACACACACACACACACGACCTCTGTAGCTTCTGTCATAAACACAGGTGGTCAATGGACTAAGCAGTATTTCAAAGTAATCCACCAGTTTATTGACCAGTACACCCATAAATTGATTAAGACATAAAAGTGCAAGCTTTTAAGTAGGTATCCCCTCCCCCAATTTGTGCTTTCAGCACAGACTGTACATTGATTACCTTACTAGTCCTTAGCATGGGTTCTAGTCTTTTTGTTTCCCCCAAGAGTAATAACTCAGTTTACTGATGTAGAAATGCATTTTACATGAGCTGTTTTGCAGTATTACAAAGATTCCCAATGGGGTGAGTTAGTAACTGAGAGCTCTACTCACCATCATAGATGCCATTCATACATTTCAACAAAGATTTCTATTAATATTAACTGCCCTTAAAAGCAAAGATCTATATTGAGCAGGATATATGGCCTTTGGATCTTTGATCTTGAGATGTCTGTGAATTTAACTCTTTCCCACCGTTAAAACCCCAAAATCATGCCAGATCACGAATCCCTTGATTTACAGCGTTCAGCAACACAAGAAAATGTGACCTGACCTACCCTAAATTTTCCAAAATTAGTGTCCACAGAAATGTCATGAACGTAAGCTGGTTTTACTGAGATCACATGCTAGAGTTTCTGCCTTGTAAAGACTTGTGTTCTCACATCAAACACTTGTGCTCAGAGCACAACAGCTGAGTTCAGTTTTAGGGTGGAATTTCTCAGAGCAGGAGTGAGATCAAGAGTTTCCACAGATTAAGTTAACACTGCTGATCTGTGCAGGATAAACAGGAATCGCAAACCTTATTAGAGGCACATTCCCTTCTCAGATGCCCAGTCTGCACTGTTAGGATCTCCTAGTTAGGCCAGTGAAACAAGATGGATGATCAATGGCTTGTCTGAAAATCATTTGTTTAATCTGATTTGTAGGGATTTTCTCTCCTTCAGCAACGGAAACGGTGGATGGCTGGGAGAGAAAAACTGTGGTTGGAGTCTGCTGAAACATTGGTTCAATATGGACATTATTCTGAAACTTGACACCACAGGAAATAGATATTGATCATGATTACCATTTACTCACTGTGTGGCTGCATGAGAGGCAAAGTAAGGCCTACCAAGATGTTAGTAAAGATGGCACCATTAACTCTTAGTTCTCAAAGAGACAAGTGTATCTTTAATAATTAAATCCAGTGATAAGAAAAAACATAAAAAGACTCAAACAAACAATGAAAAAAATCTGCCTACAATTCGAATCTGTGTCCAACGCCTAAAGTAAAGAAAAGTATTTGTTTTACTTTTTACTTGCAGTCTGCCAAGTCTAAGGTCTCTGTTTACTTTACAATATAAATTGTCTTGAGGCAACTTTTGTTGTGACTTGTCGCTATAAATAAAATTCAAATGAATTGAACTGAATAGTAAAAAAAATCCCTAAAGATTCAGTTTAAAATCAGTTATTCCCTAAGTTGTCTGTTATGTTTATCCTTCTTTTGTGCTTGAATGATCTGTAGATCTGTAGATAAAAACATTACTTTGAAAATGGTTAAGTACAAAGAGTACTTTAGAAACCCTGAAGAACTATTGTCCAAGACCACTTTTAAAAAATTTAGAATTTGGCTTTTAGTCCATAAAACGATTCAGTTCAGTTCAAGTTCAATTCAAGTTTATTTAAACAGCACGCAATCACAACAGTCAGTTTGTGGTAAAGGTAATGAATCAGAGAGAAAAACACGAACAATCAAAACAATCTCTATTATCAAACACTAGACGACAGGGAAAAGAAAAAACTACCTTTTAACAGGAAGAAACCTCCAGCAGAACAATTAAGGGGGAGCCATCTGCCATGAGCAGTTGGGGGTGAGGGGAAGAGAAGAGAAACGAGAGCAGAGGACAAACAAAGACTAAAAATTAGTTTAACCAAAAACTCTTTGCTAGGTTAAGAAACAGATGGTGTGTCCACAAGCCTGAAAGCTTCAGTTTCTAGGTTGTCTTGCTTCTTCTCAGACAATTTTGTTCAAGTATAATGCAAGATACTACACATATTAAATCCATGTCTGTTCAGATAGACAAATCCCCTTTTTACACGTTTCATCACTATTTCACAAGTCCCTAATTAAGACCAGGCTGAACAGATAAATTTGGGAAAAAACCCCAAACAAATTCAGCAAACATTAGGTGCCACTTTAAAATGAATAAAATTTTTTATACTAATGGCACAACTAACAAAAAAGCTATTTTTCTGTTACATGCCATCAACACGTGATGTAGCCATATCCTCTTCTTCTCTGAGCTATTTATGAATCTTCTCTCTTCTGGTTTTATATTATTCAGATCCCCTAAATCTAAAACCGTGCCTTTCAGTTTCTGTTAGTGTCTGCATTTTTTCTTTATCGGGATGCTGAACATACCTGTGATGTTGAAAAATTCATTGGAGGGGCCAAATGCACCAACTAGTCATGCATGTAAAAAGAACAGGCTAATGCCCTTTTAGAGTAGCCATGATAACAGCCAGACTGGTTTCCTGGGGGTAATGTTTCATGAAGGCTCTCCTCTGTTACGTCTACATTTTTGCATAGAAGGTGTTTCATTCCTTGAGTCTACCACCTGCAATCCTGGCAGCCCTTCTTTGAAGTTCAGTAAGCAACATTCACCAAGATATATATATATATATATATATTAGGCAGATACCCTATAGAGATACATGTAATCACATTTAGTTGAGACAGATACTGTATATACAGTATATTTATGGTATATTTCCAACAGTCTCGTCCGGGGAATTCCATCAGCATTGATTTGGACGGCAGATGAACAGGCTGCACAGGATGGGAATATGATGAAGAAGGCAGGGAATTTACAGGGAGGGAATACTATACTATAATACTACTATAAACTGTAAGAAATATAGCCTTGATGGAGAGTGGTGTGTGAGGAAAGACGGAAAATGTGTGTGCATGTGTGTCTGCGTGTCTTTCAAGATACACAGAGAGAGGAAGGGGATGATATCAATAGAAAAGATCAATACAGTATAAGAAATAAGAAAACGTGTGTTTGTCCTGTTTGGGTTGTTCATTATTCTCATGTCTCCTTGTGAAAGATGAGAGTTCCTCACAGAGTGCTGTGTAGAATGTGTGGCCTGAAAGATGATGTTTAACTGATGAATAACAATGGATAGGTGTTTAGTGGGACATTTAAATTTAGAGTTCATTTGCTGAATGCACAGCTATCATTGCTAATATATAATAACTGAAGCTATATGCTTACAGCTCTGTTAAGTTGAAAAAGCTCGCATGACTAATGCAAGAGTGGGCTTCTCCTCTAGTGGCCAAATCACAACTGTTTCATTCACCATATGAGACACACTGGCAACAAATATTTTTTCTTTCACTGATAAAGAAGCTTTGGTAAAATGGTAAATAAATATTTCTGAGTATTATAAACCTGTTCTTGTTTTTCTTTTTAATCCAAATTGATCTGAATCTTAATTTAGTGTAAATACTTCAGTGGCTGTTCTTTTACACTCAGTGTATGAAATCATTTTAATTATCCTGATATTTCCTATTTTCAGCAACTCTGACAGTATTTAACACACTTTTACCGGTGAACTGCTAAACTAGCAGCTTTGCTTTCACTGTGACGGCAATACAGGCTACTAGTTACAGCAAAGTTTTTGGAACACTGGTGATATAAAAAAACAGGATCAAAACAAGTGCTTTACACACACTGTAGAGCCACTTTGGCGCTACAATAGTCACTGTTACCATAATCACCAAGGAAACTTAAGAAACTCTACAACACTCCGCTTTTAATTTGGTGTGGCTAATTACAGAGTTTAAATGATAACATCTTTTAAACTGTATGGTAAATGGAGTCTTACAGTGTCATGAAACATATATAAGCAAACTCCCAAGTTGCCACTCAGCGGACCCCTTAGCACTGTGCTGGTGAGATATTTTAGACTGAGCAGGGTGAGAGATGAAATTGAGGTGGTGTGGGGATTGGGTTTGCTCCCTCAGGAGACTGTGACGCCTAAACAAATTCGATAACCTAACCTTGTTACCCCCAAGTTGCATTGCGCTGGCCCCCATAATACCCCTCCACTTTCAAAAGAATAGCTTCAGCACACAGGAGAGACAAGCTGTGCATTATTTACACACTGATGTGCATGCGTGTGCGCACAATGAATGACACAAGTGCACGCATACACATGGAGTATAATGAATGAGTGGTTGTGGATGGATAGCTATGTGCACTTAGTGCCTGGTGCAGCTAGTCTCAGCCGTAGATGATGAATTGACAGAAGCATGTAGTAGAAGCTGACAGGCTCTAGATCAGGCGGGAGGAGAGGAGAGGAGAGGAGAGAAGAGGCTGTAAAAATGGAGCTGCGTACTCGCTAGTAAGCTGTGTAGGAGAGCTGAGGAGAGAAGATGGTTGTGGGGAGAGATTTAGAAGAGAAGAGAGAAGTGAGGGAGGACTCCGTGGGGAAGGTGATGAAGCATGCAGCTCAGGTTTCCTGTCTCTGATGTAAGGCCAGCCTGGATCGATGGCTCCACTGGGGCCTTGCCAGCACACTCCAACCTGCCTGCTCTCTACAACTCTCACTCGTGCCCTCTTTTTGTCTCTATCCTCATCTCTTTTTTCTTTTCTCTTGCTTTTGTCATCTGTCTCGCTCTCTTTCTCTACAGCGCTGCTCCTCTACTGCTTTAAAGATCCCTGGGTATTGGTTTGCTACATGAGCAACCTTGCCACCCCAGACATAACACATTTTTCACCAAGGTAACTGCAGCACACTCTGGAAAATGTCAGGTGAATCATAGTGGGACTTTGTTCGAAATTTTGCATCAGCTTTGGTTTAGACAAGCCTGCTACCTGTGTATAAGCATGCAGGGGGCAGGATACAGAATGATCACTTGCTAGCAGTGAATTTATCAGACTGTTAGCATTAGTGTTCTCATGAGGCAAAAATCGTAGCAATCAGATGTCAAAAAGACCTTTAAAAACATTCAGGGTGTAGAGTATCTTGGAAAATGCCTTTAATTTAATGCTTAAAATGTAGCCTAACATCTACTGGGGGAAATTGCTTACTTTTTTTAAAGTTAGCTTTGAAAACATACACACTACCAACTGTAGCATAGCTGACTCTTGTGTCATGCATTGTTTGGCTAGGATAATCACACAATCCATATATTCTATAAAGGTTAGCTTTACCCAGTTATGGTCTAATGGGAATTGTTTGACTTGTCATAACAGAACAGCTTTATTATTTCAAACTCAGTTACTCATTTTCTGGTTTCCCAATTTAGCCTATTTAGTCTATGCTTCATCCGTATAATTAGACAAGAGGAGTTCACATGGACTTGCCACATGCACATCCAATATAGGTAAGGTAAAACGGCCCCCTTTGCCTTTTTAAATTAGCAACTCTGCTGTAACACAAGCAGTGTTGTGGCAGACAGAGACTCTATAGGGTTAAAATAAAACAAGCAACACTTGGGTCACATATGACTGCCTGCCATTTGTATTGAGACAAATGGCTTTTTAATAGCCTTCTGGGATTGATACTAATCTAAGGAAGCTGGTCAAGCTCTTTCTCTCAGTGTGGGCTATAACTCCAGATTAGGTGGCAACAAGGACAGACTGTCCAGCAATTCTGAAACTATCCAGCACATTTCAGGAATGCCACCCAAACAATATCCACTCATTACTCAAAGAAAGGAGTTAAACAAGGACTATTTCCTGCCCAGCTTACATCCATGGTGTAAAATTATACAGAGAGTTGCAGTAGACATGAAAGACCACACACTACGTATCTATAACAAAGTAAAATTTTGCACTTGATTCAAATAATTAAAATACACATTTTTCTCTTGTACTTAATAAAACTGGGTTTTCAATTAAATGTTTTGCGAGTGATTGTATCTTTTCAATTCTACAGACATCAGCATCAGCCTAAGCACTTTTATATATTCTTAATTTTCAAAATAATCAAGTCTCAGCAAAATTCTTACAAAAACAGTAAATTGGGGTGTTTTTAGGCCCTTTGTATGTTTACATTTATAGTTAAACTATTGAAGAAAGTATAAGATTCAGTCTAAACTTTTCTACCGTGACAACAATCAGATCACTGAAAAAGCTGGTTTCTCTTTGTCCTCATTAAGGCCTGTTGTAGTCCATTTGCCACAATGAGTGTTGTGGAGCTATTGTTAGGTGGTCTGAATCTGGGGTTGTCATGGAAAAACTCTAGTCTTATCTGTCAGCAGCAGGATAAGTGTTTCAAAACTAAATGCATGAGGCTCAGACAGCTTGCCTCCATAACAACTTATATATGGTTCACTAAAACATTGTTTAGAGGTCTGAAAGTTAATATATATGAAAGCTGAGACATAAATGCACAAAATACGGCTTGTTGTTAATGGACATGCACAACAAGCTAGCCTTATGCCAGAGTCATATTCTACTGAGGCTTCTCTTTAACCCTCTCAAGGCAGGCGTTGCCGATTTGCAACAGTTAAAAACTAACAACCTGATTACCCCACATACATGTTTTATGGGGGTTTTTTTTACTCAGAAGTACCACTGCAGGACTTGGTTGTGCATTAGCAACAAACAGTTTAATTTGAGCCTGAGGGTTAAAGTAAACCAGAAATTTCAGTAAGATATTTGCTGCAAAGTCTCCTCACTTAGCTTTATTTATTGGTTTTATCTGCATCTTTAATTTGAGGTCAGTTGTATATTTTAACCTAATGAACTGCAACAATGTTAAATTAGTGGCCTTGTAAATTGATACAATACAGGAAAATGCATTGACCCACTGTACCAGGCAACCAAGTTTCTAAGAGGAGGAGATGTGGCTTTTGGCACCAAAGACCAAAAGCATACAATATACAGTGCTGTGCAAAAGTAATGAGTCCTCTTAGTTCTTTATATTTTGCTTACAAGTAGTCAGACTTTCTTCTATAGTTCTTCAGGCTTTATGAAAGTCTTACAAAGTTTTGGGCACTGGCTGCCTTGATACTCATCGTCAGTGCAGTCATTGTATCTCATCAATTTTTGAACCACTGACCTACAAAAATTTAAATGATAGCTCAGTTTGACTGGCATAAAATAAAGAGCTATTAGTCAAAGATGTGGGATAGCTGGTGTCCTGATACCTGATTTAAGTCATGACCTTAAATCAGGTCCTTCAGCTGGTCCATTCACTGGCATTTCATCAGAAATGGTCTCAGTGGATGTGTAGCTGTCAAGAACCACTGGCTGCACTTCAGCCAGTGGTTTTGGGGATCTTGGTAAAATTGATTGAATTACAAACACAGAAAATTCTTTTTATGCATCATGCAATATCACCTGGAAAGCGAAGAGTTATAAAGAATTATGCTACTATACAAGATTTTGTGTTTGCAGTCTGCTGCCAATTTCAGGAAGGCCCATCTACCTGCAGAGAGTTCTGTTGTTGATGGAGGCAATGTAGAAAGTATGTGATGCAACCAGTCTGTGGGCCACTCTTGCTTGTACTGTTGATGGTCTGTCAGCCATCCACAAAGAGCAAAGTTATAACATGCAATGAGCTGAACTGAAAATAAGTGTTAAAAACAATGTAACGTGTCCCCTCCAGCCACTGTCTGTGCTTTTCATGCTGTATTTTTTTGATCTATGAAGTTTTTTGCGCTTGTCTGTCCTAGTGAACTCCACTTTCACTTCCTTTCCTTTTCCAGCCCACTTGTCCAATAATCAGCATTTGGCAGATATGTCACCCACTTTCAGTGATGGGCACTTTTGGGGGACTGCATAGAAGCACTTCTTGGGTGGATGAAAACCTGTGGTGGGTGAAAACCCTCTGCACTCACCGTCTAAAAAGAAACATGTACCTAGATAGAAACATGGTGGGACCGTTCTTTATGCTTAAGTTTTCTCTTAACAAAGAAACAAATGTGGAAATATTTCATGTTGGCTTTAGAATTGTTATTGGTTTAACAAGGATGCATGAAAAAAAAGAACTAAATTATCATACACTTAACTTTGTTGTATGGTAAAGTGACTGATATCTTTCAGCCAAATTATCTGCAATAAAGCAATAAATCAAACCTTATCCATTCTCATAATACACATATTTTAATATTGCTTTGGAAAAAATGCCAAATGCATTATAATAATACTATTAACTGTAATTTCAGCTTGTATGTCGAAATTATTTATGCTACTTTGAGACTCTATTCTGGAGAGATGAGGTTCTTTCATATCATAGATGATATTAGTCTTGGCAGATTGAAGCACAGTGAGATGGCCTATCTCTTACCATTTGTGTTCATGGAAGGCTTCTCCTCATAGCCTGATCTAAACTTATCTGACAGCTAACATAACCATAGCTGACAAGTCAGTGCTGATAACACATGAGAGAGCAGTCAGAAATCATCTAGCACATGGACCAACGCCCTGTTTGTGGTTTACCTTCATTTCCTCACAAATACACAACAAGAGAACACTGAGGTGCCCATCTGCACTGGCTAACACTGGCCCCATAAATATTTCACCTTCAAAAACCCCAAGATGTCAAGAAGCCTCAAATGAGACTCCAGCAAATAATTCATACCATCTGATGTGAAACACTTCCTCGATCCCTGCGGTAGTACAGGGTAGTTTGATGTCTGCAGTAGAGGGTTTATTATCTTGTATGTGTTGGCCTGTGTATGCTGCCTGACGGTCTTACATGTGGGTATGCAGTAGACACAAACCAAAGGCTGGAGGCAATTTATGTAAGGCACAGAGCTGTGTGAAAGAACTTAAATAGACAAAAAGACGAGTGTGTCCACTTTTTACCTCAGGCAACAGGTTTCTTGGCAATATGTTGACAGAGCTGTGGTAGTACCGCCCTCGCAGACAGACCTGCCATAAAGTTAACAGTGTAGGCATCCATAGATGGAGAGCAGCTGAGAGATGGGTGATGGCTACATTGGCATCAGCAGCAGCCAAGTAACAGCCACAGTGAGAAGTGTGAAAGCGGTTAAGTGAAAGCCCTCCAGAAGCTATTAACTGGTGAGAAATTTACTGCAGGACTTAACAGAGAGCTCATTCACAGTAAGTTGGCTAAGGTGGCTGTTAGGATACAAAGCACCCAGTAGACCTATCAGTTCTTTCATGTAGTCTCATTTTAGTTTCATAAAATAATGCTTAAATCTTCACAAGGAATGTTTGGATAGATTTCACGCCTGCATTTATTACTGTCTATGCAGTAGCTCATATGTGGAAACATCAATTTTTAAGTTTCTGATGTCTTCCACCTGAAATCACTTGAAACAAACACAGGAAAAATCTGACAGTGGCATACCTATGAAGTATTGAAATCACTGGTAGCATTTACTTAAAGGTTTGAACAAAGCTAAGAGTGGATTTTAATTTACATTCTGGAAACACAAAATAAAAATCTTTCCTATTTATTGCTCAATTGCATGCCTTCCCAGTAAATTTGGTAGAAAATCTGCCTCGTGTCTAATTAAATAAACACCTGGAAATTCCCAAAAGGGCAAATATAGTTCTATACAGGTGGTTTCATCATGAT
Source organism: Copadichromis virginalis (assembly GCF_057382275.1). Classification (NCBI taxonomy): domain Eukaryota; kingdom Metazoa; phylum Chordata; class Actinopteri; order Cichliformes; family Cichlidae; genus Copadichromis; species Copadichromis virginalis. The sequence continues at coordinate 13,351,569 of NC_140618.1, forward strand.
TATCCATTTTAGACTCTTAGTACTGTGAAACCTTTATCATGTTTCCACTGGGGTATTCACTTTTACTGAACCTGGGCTGAGATATTCACACTTGTCATGGCTTCAGTGAAGCATGCAGGTGTGCTAAAGGCTCTTGTACAGTGCTGCTGTGTCTGGGAGTAAATCTCTGGTGGGCCAGCCCGGCGCTCCGACAGGTTTCAGCCATTATGTCTGACTGATCCTTGTCTCATCTCACTGCTTCTCTGACTGAGAGAATATTGGTCTGGTTGCTTTGTCCATAGTAGGGGGCCTCCTCATAGTAGATGCTGTATGTATGAATGCATGATGCACATCTGTGTTTGCAACAAAGACATGAAATCATCCAATCATCACCCATGACGTCTTTACCCAGAAAGAAAACCCTGCCACTTTTTAACCCCTTACACTAACCCTATATCAGAAATGTTCCTCACAAGTGTAAAATAATACACATGCACACATAAGCTCTGCTCCCCTCTCCTTTGTTGCACATATCTCTTCTTACAGCTGAAACAAAGCAGTATGGCGTATTGACCCTCCTGGGCAGGATTTTACTGGTGGGTAGGGTTAGGGATGGGGTAATATGTTTCATCGGGCCAGTGCAACCATATATATAAAACACAGGGTGGTGGCTCTGCCAGGCAGAAACATCCCACTTGCTAATATGTTCTAACCAGCCAGGAGACAGTGGCCAGTGGAGCAGATAATCACATCATCTGAGTCAGACCTGTAAAGCCTGGCAAGGCCTCTAATGCTGCTGCTGATGATAATGATGATGTTAAAGATAATACTTGTGTTGCTTCAGGCCCCAAAAAAGACTGTGGATTGTGAGCTTTGTGTGTGCACATCCTTGTGTGTCTGAACCTCTGTTGAGCAATGCGTTTTCAATGTAACATGATGATTTCAAGTCACATACATGATTGAGTCCACAGTGAATGTGTTTGTGTTGTTGTGTATACCTGTGTTTAAGTGGTTTTCCTTGTGCCATTTGTTTGTTGAAACCATGTTTTATTGGGATTTTTTTCTTTTAATAAAAATGTCTTTATTGAGCAGAGTAATCATTTTTACTGAGCCTGAGTGATGAGCTAAGCATTACTTACCGGAGATGAATGTATGGCTTTTTGTATGTCTGGTAAAATGAATTGATTTTCTGATGATGACTCAGTAACTGTAGCAAATATCTACAGAAACACTGACATGGCTTTATGAGTGTGCCTCATCTTTTCAAATCTTGTGTTCAAAGTGAGAAATGAGATATTGTTATTCTTAGAGTTTCACTGGCTCTCAGTTCTTCTTATGATTATTTTTAAATAGCTTGACCTCACTCTCATATATGATTCTGTTACCAGACAGAGCTTTTATATTATAACATGGTAAACAAGGGTAAGTTGTTTTTTGTGATAAAGTATGTTTTATTTTTAAAAGCCAACAGAGTTAAGAGCTCCTTTTACACAGTCAGTATAAAAGATGTGATCCATTGGTTTTGGACCCTGCATTTTCTAGCTTCAGTGTTACTATTTTGGCCTCTGTTAGTATTTTGTAGCCAGAAGTTTCCTTATATGGAGGAAAGGGAACTATGTTAGCAGCTCATCTATGAATCTTGGTCACCAAGCTGCATTCATGAACAGTGCAATGCAGAGACACGCCAATTTGCTAAATTGTGCTATGTAACAGAATGTTACATCCCCCAGGAGGATGTCTCTTCTCCCTACTAACCCTTTGTTTTGTCCAGGCTCCACATCCTCTGTCCTGATTGGATGCTGCGCAGAGTCCGGCTAATTGGTAATCAGCAGAGCACTATTTAAGGCCTGTGGAGCTGTGCTTCTGGGCCCTCTGGCCATTTTGGTTGCCATATTTGTGCAGGCTTGCATGCCTTTGTATCTTGTGTGAGCATTGTTGTTTCATGTTCGGACTGCTTGTAGGGGAGAGCTGCCTTTTGTTTTGACACCCTGTTTTCTCCTGTTTATGTGTTGTTAGGTAGGTTATGGTTATGGGTTGTATATTTTGTTTCTTTGGAGTTAGGTAAGTTTCTTTTATTTCAACATCAGGGATGTTTTGTTTGTTATGTTGGCCTTGGCTCACCCTGACGTTATACCTCAGTCTGATCCCATCACCAGTATTAAATAAACCTTCTAAAATTACCATCTTGGCTCCTCCTTCTCTATCCACCTTTATGTTCGTCCCTTCAACCCCCTAGACTAGCCAGGGGACGTAACACAGAATAAGAAAATACTAGAATTGCACTCACCAAAACTAAAGTACAGCCTTGGATGGCCTGTACCAAAGTTAAGGCCTCTGTCAGTGCGCCCCAGGGCAGCTGTGGCTACAATGTAGCTTGCCATCACCAGTGTGTGAATGGGTGGATGTCTGAATGTATTGTAAAGCATTGGGGTCCATAGGGACTAAGTAAAGCACTATACAAATACAGGCCATTTACCATTTACCAGATAATTCACTGCAAATACTTCAAAAAGCTCCAAAAGAGGTATAACTGAATGTAGTGGACAAGACCTAAAAAAAAATTGTAATTTTTTGTACCAGGCTTTAAACATAATTTTCTATGCTGTTAAGTTGGACATTTAACAAGGGAATCTGTGGGGACTGACTTTCTTTTGCTGCCTGACATTCAGAGGAAATGCAGTTTTTGTTGTTTTTGGTTTCTTTTTTTCAGCTCTGCATGTATTTACCATCTGGAAGCTTTTATTTTGACAGTCTAGCACGTTTCAAAGAATCAAGGCATTCCCTCTAATGAATGATTTTATTATGGAAAAAAAAAACCCAAAAAAACTACTACTGCACAGTGCATCACTAACCCATTTGTTTTGGTGCACTAACCCATGCTATTCTACTTTTAATATTTATGGGCTTTTATTGGCACAAGCATTTTGAAATTCAATTTATTTTAGGAATTTCCTTCTCATCAAGGTTCTGTTATCTAGTAAAGGCTTTTAGTTTGAAGATGGAGATATGCACCAGTATGTGTGCATGTGAACGACAGTAGTTTTGAACTGTTAGTTAAATCTTAAAAAGCTATTTATAGCTAATATAATTGGTAAGAGCTTTATTGATTTGCTTTGAAAGTATGTTATGATCTGTTGTGCAAAAACAGGACACAGTTAATATGTTACACAGCCCCAAGGATACAGCCATAATGGGCCTGTTCAACCAATGAACTGATGGATGGTTGAAATGGACATTTGCCAGTCAAATCAATTTTTTCCCACCAAAAGAATGAAAATAAAACTCATAGAGAAAAAAGTATAATAAGTTTAACATGGGAAAGAATTGAAAAAGAGGAAGGACACTTGCCCGTGTTTTGTGGGTCACTATGCTTTGGAAGTTAAACTCTGTGCAAGAGAACACATTTGTCTTTATTTTAATGTTTGAGCTGTCTTTAGTAAAAGTTGTGGGCACAACAAGAGGAGCAAAAATTTTAAAAAGTAAAACAATCTAAATGCTAGAGTCACCGCTGATTCACCCACTCAGAAATAAGCATTCTGCTCCATTACAACCAATTTAAAATCACACAGCCAAAAATCACTAAAACATAAGGTGGTGGTCAAGTATCATAAAATTTATCACAAGTTTAATATCGAATAAATTTCAAATGCATACAGACTAGTTAAAGTTCAAAGTATGTTTGAACAGGATTTCAAAATCCCGTTTTTAACAAATGCCAAAAAGCATTTCATTATAAAAGTTTTTTTTTTAAAAAAACAAAAAAAAAACGCTTTAACGGACGCACAAAAATGCCGTTTTAATATTTTACTGTTTTCTCTCTGAAAGTGCAGTTAAATGTCAGTAATGTGAAGCCTTTAATGTTTTTAATGTTATCAGTTTCCTGCTTGTAAATAATGACTATAAAAATTAAGGTTTTAATAAGGGAAAAATTAAACATTTAAATTCAAATAACACAGTTATTTACCATTTACCAAAAAATTTGAGACTTGTGAGACTTATTAGATATTAGATGCTACTCTTCCATTTCTTTCAGCATGCTTACTGTCATATAGAGTTCTCTCATTATTGCTGAGAACATATTTAAATGAGCATTTAACTACTTACATTGAACATGAAGTGTCCATGGTGATAAATGATCTTTTATGTTTATGCTTATAAAAGAGAGACAGCAAGCCATAAATCAAAACATGCTGAACGTTTATCTGCAAATGGACAAAATGAAATGGGGGGTGAGACAATGAATGTCACCCAGCATCTTGTTGATTAAAATGATCATGGAGACAGAGGAGCAAGAGGGGAGACAAAGACTGGACTGGACTGGAGACATAAACTGGACAGGAAAGAGTTCAAGTGTGTGTATAGTAAAAACCAAGAGCATCAAAAGCTGACAGTGAAATATTGTTACTGGAGAGAGGACAAGTAGAAAGGATAAAATGAACGAAGCGAGGAAAGTGCACAGAGGATCAAATCTTGTTAACGCTGTGGCGTGACCTTGGCCAGCAGCTGACACCAGCTATCATCTTTAGGTCATAGTCACTAAGCCACTCTGTTTAATTGACATTAGGCATGGTTTCACAGAGATTCAGGGAGAACCTACACAATTCATGCTTCTCTCAGGGAGATGCCGACCACTAGTTTTACCAGTAAAATGACAATGAACCGAATTTTACAGCGTTACAAGCAAAACAGCAAAGTTAACATGTGCAACTACTAATCACTTATTTATCATTATTTAAAGAATAGCAGGTTAGCTCAATAATTGCTTAGTGATATATGATGTTTTTTGTGTCTTCATTTTTAGTTCTATTGTCATGAGATGTTAATCGTTTACTCATTTAAAATCACTAAAGAGAAAAAAAGATTCATTTAAAAAACATATTCAATGTCTTCAGAGGCCCGTGTATAAGACTTTTTGAGCTCTATTGACAAAGAAGATGGGTGTGTATAAACAACACAAACAGATCAGGAATTCAGGGTTTTTTTTACTAATTTAAAACAAATTTTTTGTAGCTTGGCTATTTTCGTTCCCCTTTTTTCCTCCTTCCTTTGTGTTTAAAAGACATTTTCAGGATATGGCTTGCTGCTCTTCACCAAGATTCATTTTGCTTGCAGAATGGATGCACGTGTCATTTGACATGAATCAGGCAGTGAAGATTTTTCAGGGTTCAAATTTCATAAAAATGTCCATATATGATCAAATTGAATACCATTAACTGATAGTTTTTCATATTTCATAATTATTTACAGGGAGTGCAGAATTATTAGGCAAATGAGTATTTTGTCCACATCATCCTCTTCATGCATGTTGTCTTACTCCAAGCTGTATAGGCTTTGGCAAAATGGGTCAAAAGAAGGACTTGACAGGCTCAGAAAAGTCAAAAATAGTGAGATATCTTGCAGAGGGATGCAGCAGTCTCAAAATTGCAAAGCTTCTGAAGCGTGATCATCGAACAATCAAGCGTTTCATTCAAAATAGTCAACAGGGTCGCAAGAAGCATGTGGAAAAACCAAGGCGCAAAATAACTGCCCATGAACTGAGAAAAGTCAAGCGTGCAGCTGCCAAGATGCCACTTGCCACCAGTTTGGCCATATTTCAGAGCTGCAACATCACTGGAGTGCCCAAAAGCACAAGGTGTGCAATACTCAGAGACATGGCCAAGGTAAGAAAGGCTGAAAGACGACCACCACTGAACAAGACACACAAGCTGAAACGTCAAGACTGGGCCAAGAAATATCTCAAGACTGGTTTTTCTAAGGTTTTATGGACTGATGAAATGAGAGTGAGTCTTGATGGGCCAGATGGATGGGCCCGTGGCTGGATTGGTAAAGGCAGAGAGCTCCAGTCCGACTCAGACGCCAGCAAGGTGGAGGTGGAGTACTGGTTTGGGCTGGTATCATCAAAGATGAGCTTGTGGGGCCTTTTCGGGTTGAGGATGGAGTCAAGCTCAACTCCCAGTCCTACTGCCAGTTTCTGGAAGACACCTTCTTCAAGCAGTGGTACAGGAAGAAGTCTGCATCCTTCAAGAAAAACATGATTTTCATGCAGGACAATGCTCCATCACACGCGTCCAAGTACTCCACAGCGTGGCTGGCAAGAAAGGGTATAAAAGAAGAAAAACTAATGACATGGCCTCCTTGTTCACCTGATCTGAACCCCATTGAGAACCTGTGGTCCATCATCAAATGTGAGATTTACAAGGAGGGAAAACAGTACACCTCTCTGAACAGTGTCTGGGAGGCTGTGGTTGCTGCTGCACGCAATGTTGATGGTGAACAGATCAAAACACTGACAGAATCCATGGATGGCAGGCTTTTGAGTGTCCTTGCAAAGAAAGGTGGCTATATTGGTCGCTGATTTGTTTTTGAATGTCAGAAATGTATATTTGTGAATGTGGAGATGTTATATTGGTTTCACTGGTAAAAATAAATAATTGAAATGGATATATATTTGTTTTTTGTTAAGTTGCCTAATAATTATGCACAGTAATAGTCACCTGCACACACAGATATCCCCCTAAAATAGCTAAAACTAAAAACAAACTAAAAACTACTTCCAAAAACATTCAGCTTTGATATTAATGAGTTATTTGGGTTCATTGAGAACATGGTTGTTGTTCAATAATAAAATTATTCCTCAAAAATACAACTTGCCTAATAATTCTGCACTCCCTGTATGTATAGCATTTAGATGTCACAAAATGCTATAATAAATACCATGCCTTACTAAATATTAAGAGAAAGTGCTTGTATCCCCACAGTCAGTTGATCCCGGCAAAGATGGCTGCACTGCCGATATGTAAACTCTTATAAGAAACAGGCCATTCCCAGTTTAGTATCTAACTTAAACACCAGTGAGAAAAACTTTATCAGCCGCAGATGTATCAAAGCAGTTTATACACTGTTGCTTTGTGTACTTACATTTTTCCTAAACAGGGTTTGCCTTTTACCACGCCACCATTGTAAATAACTGTCAGATATGTCAAATGATGAGCAGAAAACATAACATGACTTCTCGTCATTGCCGCCAGGAAAGACACCACAACAAGATCTACTGACCTTTGAAGATTACTTAGATTCCCACATCTGGGGCTTGTCGTCATTTATGACATCGTCAGTATGTCTGGCTGTTCTGTGTGTAATGTTTCACCATAAGAATAACAAAATGATGTATCAGAGGAACCAAGTCCCGAAGCTGGACAGTTGAGGAGAGTTTGTTATTGACGATCTCTGTGTGAGTCAGGCTTGGTGACTGACCCCTCTGTCTCTCAGATCAGAGTCTGTTGTTACGAGTCTTGGAAGCAGAACTTCTTTGATGACCGCCAGATTTATTGGGATGCTTTACTTATGGCACCTATGATGGCAGGCATGCAGGGAAAGACAATTAGGTCTTTTCTCACAGAGCATTGCGCAATTTATACCTCGTCAGGGTTTTTTCTAAAGTGCTTCTTTACATTCGAAAGGGGAAGGATCAGCTGCACAAAGCAATGAATCCTGCATTAATTTACTTTCAAAGGTTGAGCTAGAGTTAGATGTGCATATGAAATTTTAAAAAATTACCATTGACAGTATTGCTACATTAAAAGTAATAGAAATAAAATAAATTAAAAAATAACAATAAAAAAAAAATTATAAGTAAAAACCCCAAAACAATTAGGATGCCTAGTCTTATGGAATATGGAAAAGAAAGGAACCGCTGGCACTTTCTGGAAAAAAAGTAAATTAAATTAAATTAAAAGTTACCAAGGAAATTAAACGTTCAATTCAAAAACCCGATTAAAAGTAGCCATGCTGGGGCACAATAAAAAGCAATAAACTTGTGGGATGTCAGGCATTTTTATTGCCAAATCTTTCTGATTGGCCTGAGCAAATAATACATGACTTTCAATTTTTCCATTTTTACAGGCAAATAATGTTAATTTTTCACGGTTACTGATCTTACTTTGAGACTGAGCTTCACAACTTGAAATCTTTCTTGCATTGCGGTACAACAGTCTGTTTACTTACTAGCACAATAACTCGACCTACGACACATGCTGGGATTGTTTGACAAATCTTGGCATATACCTAACCCTTGACCCTGCAGTTGCTCCTCACTTGAGCCCTCTCTACTACCTAATCTCTAATGCCTTCCCAGCTCCACTCTAATTCATTACTTCCTTTTCCACTGCCCTGCAAGGGTCATGACATTAAAGGGTTAATAACATGCACAACACTGGACCCTGTTATGGCTGGGGCCTGTTTGATCTTTAGTGCATCTCTCTGATATCTGATATTTGTTTTTATGAAGGCAGAACTGAGACAGTGTGTTCACGACTGAAGAAACGTACTGTATTAATGTAAGTAAAAATTTATGCGATCAGAAATGCTAACTTACACATGACAGACTTTTGACTCTTTATCCCTGCAGCAGAAGTCCTGCTGTAGCGATATAGCGAAGAGAACAATAGCTTCAGGAGAGATGTGTGTGTGAGTTATGGTGTCACTGAGAGGACCCGAGTCTATTAAGGAGTAGTGGCGAGTTGGATGGAGGTCTTTCGAGAGTGAACTTGAATAAAGATGACAGACTGTGGAATTGTGGAGAGTGAAATTTGTTTTGCATAATAAAAATCGGATAATAACCAACTATAAAAAATGACCTTCCTTTTTACATTCTCATGCAGAACAGACACATTTTAAGGTGTAATTGTTAGAAGACTCATAGGGTCAGTGAGTTATGTCTCATTCATTGGTATTTAAAATGATTTGCAAATGTGGCCCCCACATACATAGTCATTAAACACAGGTGTCTCGGATTACTGCCACAGTCGATATATTGTAGCTATAGCATGTAGTCTTTTTTTATATTCATTGGTTTGCACAGACATGACATAATAAGCAATGAGATCAGAACTAATTTGTTTTGTGATGAACAATGTCAAGTGTCTGCTATGCCAGCAGTGTTAATTGTATTTGTTATTATTATTACTTTGACAGCAAAGTTGTTCCTATAATCCAGTATCTGTTTGACATCTTATTCATAAGCCCAGTAGAGTGTTCTCTGTCTTTTTTTCCATTTAGCATAAAAAATAACTTTTTAAAACAAGATTTATGTTTGCACGTTTTCATTATGCTTATGTTCTCTCTGGTTAAAAATCACAGTTAAAAATCAAATATAAGTAAGTAAACAGTGTACAATTACCTCTAATGTTAACGAGAGGTATGCTGAATAAAATAAATATCTAAAATGAATTATTTTAACTGAAATTCTGACCGACATAGCCTCTCTATTCATAACATTTAAGTTTGCAACTTCAAAGTACATGAAAAAGAAAGAAGAATGAAAGACATGAAAACACTGTAACATCAGAAACATTTATTTAATGCAGCTTAATAAAAATTCACAGGCTTTTAGTGCTGGCACCAAAACTTAGTTGCTCTTTAAGGTAATACTTCTAATAGATATTTGACTACATGTATCAGGTTGAATAAAAGTCAAGATATGAAACAGGCATCTATTACAGTCCTGCCAAAGTCAAACAGCGCTGCAGTAAAGTTATCGGTGATGCAATGTGCTCAGGTTAATGACAGCAGGTCCTATAATATCATATAAAGTTTCATAGTTTCAATAAAGTTGTCTAGCATCACTGGACACTGGCTGCCTCGGATATGGCCCCTTTTTGGGAAATCGCATCCTCCGTCTCATTCGATTGATGTAGCTGTTGCTTACTATATTCACACACACAATTTGTTATGTGGTATTTCATTCAGGCGGCTGCCAGGAGCCCTCGCTGCACCTTCCATAACTCTTATACCCGTGAAAGATTTTTAATTAAAATGAAGACAGCTGGCTGAACTGTGGAGATGTCACAAATAGTTTCTGCACCCGAGGAAGCCCATCAAGACCTTCAAGCGTCAGATTGCAGGCAATTCCAGCTTTTTTGAAGAACTTGTTAATCACGTCTCCTTCTTAATTCAATTATCAACAGCTGCAGATTGATGCATCCAGAGATAGCGAGAAACAGAGAATTCAATTGCTTTCCATCGGCTTATGGGTTGTCATCTGTCCCTTTTCTGTATTATATATTGATATGCCGGTGACCCTCTTCATTTACTGTATTGGATTTTTTTTTATTACTCACCTTTGAGCCTGTGCTAAAGAATAAGCACTGACCCCTCAAAGTGAACGCAGGGGGCCCAGTCTTGTGCGCAAGTGTGTGGTTCTGCGCCTGCATTGAATACATACATAATGCACATATGCTTTTGCATGTAGCAGTAGGTTTTTCCTGTCAAGATGGGCTATGTGTAGTGGGTCAGAGTGTCAGAGGTGCACTGGGGGCTGGTTTGATGTTGTTGGGGGGTTGGAGAGGTTGGCTCCCAGAGCTGAGTGTGGGAGCTGGAAAGTTGGAAGGTCATGTTCATAAATTGTTACCAGTGTGCTGGGGCTTAATTGAAAAGGCTGGAAAAGGAACAGGACCCCTGATCTGTAGCCCCCAACCCCTCCCTTGTGACCCTCTGGTCTTCACTCATTCAACTGTGCATGTGTCTCTTTCTGTCTTTCAGAATAAAGACTAAGTTTAAATGAGGATTCAGACATTAAAAATACTTTGAAGTATCTGCAGTCTTCTGATGTGTGTTTATTTTCCTGCTATTTGTTTGTCATTTGAAACATTATAAATGCATCTTAATGATAGCTTCTGTAGAGTGGACAGGTCTCATTACAGTTATTTGGATTGATCTGGATCTGCTGTATTGGTGTTGCTTTTATTCAAAATTCTAACTATCAGTTGTGAAGAAAACATAAACTGGTCTATTTAGTTTATAAAAATTGTAATTAAAAATAACCCGAATTAACTTGTAATCAATAAAATTAACTAAAATTAAAGTTCTTTATTGTTTTCCATTTTCCCTCTCCTGTTCATTCATATCATCCATTGATCTCTTCATCAAGATATACAATTCAAGAAGAAATTCAGATGAATTTTCACATTTCAGTAAAATACACAATTGTTAATATCTTTCTCTTTTATACAAAATGTAAAGAAAAAATAGTGATGTAAACATAGAGTGGTGTTATATAACTCAGGGGTTGTAGTTAATGGATAGTAACTGTTAAAAAAAAGTAACAACGTGCTTAAACCAGGCAAAAACTAATGTCTGAACACAAAATGTATGACAAAATTAAATAAATTCAATACAGTTTTAAAGCATACTCGCAGTTTTTATCCCCTTGACCTGTTGCCTACTCTTGAATGAGTCAGTAATGGATGTCATTAGCATAAAGTAATTAGCCAACATATCCGATTCCCACATTCACAAACCACACATTATTCAGTCCGCAGCATATATGTCAAAAGAAATGAAAAGAAGCATGAACCCTCTAAATGTTGCATTTTGCAAACTTTGTTTCAATTTAATTATCAGAATAGCTGCAGATTAATTTTCAGTTGAGAAACTATCAACTAGTAACTGATTGGAGCTCTGATTTGAATTTATTCCGTCCCCACTGGAGCACTGGAACAGTGATAGAATTACTGAGTTTTAATTCTTTATTCTTTTATCTTCGATGCATACAGTATCCTTATGGCCCAATAGCCATACCGGTGTCTCCCAGATAATCATCTCCCTCTATCACTCTTTCAGCTGCTGCTTGAGATAACCCCACTCCTCTGTTGACAAAGCAACGGCTCATTTATAAAGCAAAGGTCCCACCTTCTCATCCCCTATGGATACTGAAATCTCTCCACCAAACAAAGCAATCATAAGCATGAATAGAGGTCTGCTGTGAAATTCTATCTAACGTGTCTTTGCATTCTACACAGGTGACACATAGTCGCGGTCTTTTGAAGAGAAGCGGTGAGCCGAGTGGGCATTCGGCAAGAAAGAAGAAGAATCTGTCGTTTCACACTGGGAGGAAATCCATCCTGAGCAACTATTGTCCTGCATAATAGGTAGGAGATGGTTAAACATATCATTTTGACACGCTGGGCGTTATGACACGGACAGTTTTACTGCTGCCAGAGGTGGAAGGAAGGAAACCACTTCTCATGTTACGCACATACAGATAAATATGTTGTTGCCTCGTTCTATATTTTTTATGTATCTGCTCTTTTCTTTGATCCGGTCTCTCTCTGTCTTCTCTTTGCTGTTCATGTCTCTGTCCCAGGCCGTGCGTCTTTGGTGACAATAATGATTAAAAGATGTATTTCAGTAAATTTTTATTATGTTTATCAAAGTCATTTTCACCCCCACATCTATTAAGCAGAATAATAATAAACTTTGTATATAATGACCAGACTTGAATAATTAATAAGGCAGCCCCGGGGCAAACAGTTGGTGTTTGGCCCCTGCTGACCCCACTGGTTTCAAACTGTGCCTTTTAGCCACAATTTATTGATCACAAATTACCATTAGGAAAGGATCTGATTAGTCCCATATTTATATGGCAATACAGGATGAGAACTGATACTGTTTTGTGCGTAAGAGATAAAAAGGAATTTACAGCTTTTTAACGCGTCTGATGTCATAAATAGGTTACTGTATAATGCAGATATTGTACTTTGGCACAGAACTGGGCTTGATGGTGAAGAAAGTGTAGTAGGCCTAACTGCTAAATATGTATAAGTCCTAAATTTGACATGTGGACCTAAATTGTACAATAAACATGGGCCAGATACAGCCCAACAGAACCTAGTAAATAATACCACATAAGCTTATCTGCATAAAACCAACCTGTTCTTTTTTCCAGGGTGTTAAATAGTGGTGTTTTGTCAAAGTCACTGATGTATTCAGATTATGGACAAAGTGTCCTGGATTTTTGCCAAGATGTGCCCAGTTTGAACATCAAAAAGACAGTCTCTTGGCATTTTAATTGAGCTCGATGAGTAAGTCCCATTTTAACATGCAGAGTTAATCCATTAAGGGTCTTATTTAGTTGTGGGTTTTTCCTATATACATAATAATTTCAGATTTTCTAAAACTACCGAAAAAGGAAAAGCGAAAAATGAAGAGCAAGGACCCAAACAATTAGACAATCTCTATCAAAACTTCTTGGTGATGATGGGGAAGAAGAATTCCCTTTTAACAGGAAGCAGGATTGGGCTCAGAGAGCGGAATCGCTGATCAATCACAAATAAGAAAGTGAAGAATGTTGAAAAACACTGATGATATTCAATAGTGGCATATATTGCTAAAGTGAGATCATAATTTTCAGCAGCTGGATTTTTCTTCTTTAGAACAACTGGCACTCAAAGCTATATTCAAAAACTCAAACTGTGCCTTCTACAAAACTCATTGTTGAGACTCAGTGGACAAATCAGGTTGCTGCTGTGCTTTTAGTAGCACAAATTACCAAAGCAATTGGGAACAAATCACTCGATCAATTTGCAGAAATAAAATTAATTAAAAACTGGACCCTTGATGACAGTTGCTCATTTTGCTGAACTGCTAGTCCAGCCATGATGAATAAGATATGAACAGTTCTCAAGGTGTTAATTAGATCAGGTTATTGTTGCTGCCTTCTATAACGAGCAGTTTACCTATTGATTAGCATGAAAAGACACCTGTTTGACATAGCCTCAAAACATATTTAACTGAGATAATCAGGCCTCCATATGTTCGAGGGTTTTCACACTTGCAACCATATCATCTCTCTCCACCTTGTCAATATGTCAGCCATCTGTTTTAAGACAATGCACTCTGCAGGGAAGAGGAGCTCAGTTCTGTTTTATGATTCCGAGGTGTGAAGCTCCCCCTCCTTTCTCCCCAGCAATCTTGTGGTGTATCTTCACCCACTGTGTCCACCTGAGGTCCCAGGACAGCAGTTATGGAGGATGACTGCTCAGCTCTGGTCTGCTGTTCGCCTCTTCTTTAAGGTGCAACAGAAACAATCCCATTAAGTGGTGGATCGCCTTTCACACAGATTACTGAGCATCTGGCACTCCTGCTGGAGGGGGCAGGGACAAGGTCGCTACTGCTGGCACACAGTTGCACAGTCACACCGTATACAGGCCAACAGGCCATCATGCACACAGATTTTTTAGAATTATTATGGCAGTGTGATAAAAATGTATAGTGTGTGTTGTATGACGCTTTAGCACAGTTTGCTTGAGTGTTAGCAGTGAGTGTAATTAGCTAAAATCTTATGTTGGTTCAATGTGAAACCAGCAGCCCAACACTCACACACAATTAATCACTTTATATAGCAAACAGGTATTCATACATTCACAGTTCTGATATGTCTTTGTGACAACTTGTTTTTTCACTCTATTCTTGGACAGCAGGTGAACAGGACAACTACATAATGCATATTCATACCACTCTGCAATGTTGTCTCCAGACTGAAGATCTCAACATCTCACTAGAACTGGGACTTTAACAGAAAACTTTTGCATTAAAACCAGCTTTTGATGTCTGTACATCACCTACACTCTTCTATAATGTCGGTCACTTGTTAGCTCTACTTCATTTCTCCCTACAAGCCTGTGTCTTTCACTGTACTGCCGATTCTCCATACAGCCCAGCTAGTCAGGTAGGTGTTGTGTTCTAGTCTCCGCGGGGCTTGGGGGCCTGAGTGTCGCCTCACGTTCACCCAGGGTGAAAGGTGAGAACTCTGAGAACAGAGTGTTCTGGTCCACTGGAGAAGACCTGCGTGCTCCGTTCTGCTTGCTTGAGTTTGGGAAAGGGGTGACACAAGGGTAGAGAGAGAAGAATAGGTGAGAGAAAGGGATTCGAGGAGAAATGACAGACATCGAATGCCATGGGCAGGGCGAAAAAAAGAGAGAGATAAAGTGGGAGTTACACATGTGAAAAAAATAGCACCAGCAGTGATAAGATGTGAGCCTCTTTATTAGTCAGTTGAACTGTTGAACAACTGAAGATGCTATAAACACTGCAAACATAGTTTAATTCATCTAAAGTCATCTCCAACACATTTGTAATATTTGTATAGTAGCAGCGGATCATTGACTGTGCATCAAAGTAGTGAATCTGCAGACAATTTCCAGTTCCCCTTGGCTCTAGGCAGATTTCTTCAAAACTATTGTGTTTTCTGACCTCAAGAGCATAATTTCCAGCAACATACATAATCAACACAAGTGCACAAATTTTTACTTAGTTTATCACTACAATGGTTTCTAAAATAAACTAAAAAATTGACTTGCAAGTGTGCTTTGGCCCATACTAGATACAAAAGACACCTAGATCTTAGATAGATTTTTCTGTTAAAATTCACATTAGATCAGAATCACCTCTGTTGTATTTCAGTAAAGAACCTTAATAATTAACATTAATTGTTTAGCATAGGTCAACTTAGCAGTTAAAAGCCATTTAGAGAGCTTCTGTATGTGTGTGTGCGTATGAGCATGTGTTTGTGTGTTACTGAAGAAGTTAGAAGTTAAGTGAGCTTTAACTGCATCCAACAACTGAGTGCATTTCAGTTTTGTTGCATGCATCTGTCAGTCAATTTCATCTTTACTGCCCTCAAATGATCTCATGCTATGTCAACCACTACTATTTCTGTTATTGCTAACAAAAACAGTAACTGTTGAATATATCCATGAACTTAAGTGAAGAGTTACAGACCGGAGCTTTATGGAAAACACACAGATACCTCATACTTACTGATTCTGAAGTAATACAGCTTGAGTGGCTGATCTCAAGAGTGGAATAGCATAACTTACTGTAAATTACTTTATGCTGCCATTGTAAATTCAAATGTGGTGGGACAGGTCAAATTTCACTGATATATCAAGCTGTAGGCACACTGTTTGCCTGTTATTTGACGCTTGTCCTTTCTGTCTGTCATGTAATGCTGGAGGATAGAGCCACTATTTCAGTGGTGGTTGTATAAAGACCCAGGGATATCAAGAAATAAAAAATAAATAAATAAAAAGTTGCCGCCATGCTTCATGGCTGTCTTCAGAACAAAACAGATGCGCTTTAATTTATGGCCACTTTCTGTGATTGGAGAAGAAAGCTTAGAATCGATCTGGGGCCCTCTCTCTTTCACCTGTTAAGAGCTTTCCTCGTAATTGGCTGCTGCCATCACAGCGACTGCCAAAACTGCGGCCTTCTCTGCCGCACAATAGTATGTTAAAGTATGTGTAAACTGTGCCTATTTTTCTTCTGCTCTGACCATTGATTTTTAAATGAAGTATCAAAGAAAATCAATAGTAATCAACAAATAGAAGGCAACACGCTGTAGTGTCAGATCCTGGGGCACAGCTTAATCAATTTAGATGCCTGTCACAACATGGGGACGAAGGGGAGACATAAAAAAAGTTGAGAACCTGTTTGAATAGAAAGTAAATTGCAGGATGAGCCATTTGTCATGAGAGAGGAAGAGAGATAAAGAGACAGGGATGTAGGGCTTACCCTGCACAAACCTATCCACCTCCTTCCTTTTCCGCTTCGCTTCACTATTCCTCTGCTCCTCTGGCCTGCAGCAGAGCCTTCACCCATAGTTGGGGCAATTCATGTAAAAACATTACAGTATCCCTTAGGCCGGAGATCAGATTTCACCAAAGAGACCCTTTCCAAAGAATCCTGTCCAAAATGCTTAATGAATCTCCAAGTGAACTGTGAAACAGGTAGTCTACCTGCCACTCACTGTCAACACCTAGTCATATGTCAATGTCACATGTCCCGTTTCTCGCTGCATGCCTGACTGTTGAGCCAATCTTGGACCCATAGTAAAAGAAAATTGTAACCAAACCCTGAATAACTGATTTATATCATTTTAATAGATCTGGGCAGACACACATGGGTGCCAAACAATTGACCGGCATCTTTTTGAGATGATTCATCCAGGTTTGTTTGTTTTTTCATTGATCCTCACAGTTTCCAGGGAGGGATATACTTTTTAGGAAAACTTTTCTTTTTCACAATAAAATTCAGTTTGGGGATTTCAGGAAGCTGGTCATCATGAAGCTTAACAGCACTGTAGTACTGTAGAGTTGTGCATATGTGTTTCTACATTTCTTATCTGGATGTGTGGTGAGTGTTAAATAATGGCAAAAGTTTTAAAAAAAAAACTGAGATTCAAAAAAATGAAAAGCATACTTTACAGAAAGTGTCTGGTTTGAAGGAACAAAGAACAAATGTAAAATTATCCAAAAGTTGTCAGGCTGAGAGACATTTCAGCATATTATGTTCCTCTGAATGAAACTGTGTTCAACCTCTAACTCATTTAACACTGTACTTGGCATTCAAAGCAACTTCAGGACATGGTTTGAGCTCAAAAGTGAGAATAAGTCCTGGTCAAACTCTCGAGCAGCAGGGAAACATTCTAAAAGCTTTTACTCTACAGCGTGTTTCCTGACTGGGGTTGCTCTGAACTCAAGAATCAATCAAATATTGTTTTGACAATAATTCTCTGCAGGTGCTACCAATGGTTTCCCATTACGATCACTTAATTCTGGTCAAATGTCAATCAATGGCACCTTCATTCCTTTCATATATATAAAAAAAACTACAGAAAGCCATACCATGCCTCCCTTCAGGCTACACTTTCTACATAAATTTGAAACTAGCAAAGTTTTTGTTTGTGCCCTTGCAGGTCTGTGTAGCATTGCCCTCCTCCACTCCCCCACAGCCTTTCTCACCCACCACCCACTTTGCCACCAGGAGCAGACCGCTGTGCCAGGCCTCCCTGCAGGCCACAGCGCTGCGAAAGTGACAACATAAGGTCCATTCTGTTCCCTGTCACTCACAGCCCCAGGCCCACTGTTAAATGGAAAAGGCTTTTAGAGGCTGTAAATGGGGAGCGGAAGGAGCGAGGGAGGTGGGTCACAGCGGACAATTCGGTGTGTGTGTGTGTGTGTGTGTGTGTGTGTGTGTGTGTGTGTGTGTGTGTGTGTGTGAGACCGAGAAAGAGAGAAGTCAGTTTTCATGTTTGTGCACATTGTGTGTCTCATTCATGTTTGTGTATGTGCCATGCTTAGACATAGTGTACAGTATGCACATGTTCTAAGTTATAATGTTTCCATTTTGGCATACAGTACAGTAAGAGTTTGCATTTCACAGGTATTAATAATAGCTTTGGTTAGAACAATGATTGTGAGTCAGTTTAGTGGTGGTCTGAAATCATAGACACAACTTTATGTGAGTCTGTGCATGTACATTGCACACATAGGAAGTATGTACAGCAGGGATTTGGCAAGACAGGTTAACTCAAATGTCAGAAAAGGTGATTCTGTGACTATTTTCATTTTTTCTGTAGTACATGAAACACTGCTGTGCCTTTCTGACATTACTGTTTTTATCCTGTCTTTAACACTAACGACCAGTTTTAAGCTAAAAAATAGAAATAAATGCAGATTCTTCAATCTGCACTTATTTCTACAACAATTTATTATCAGCAAAAAAAAAAATTTAAAAAATATTTGTTTTGTTTTTTTCATCATCTATGGTAATAAATGTCTGTGTCTGTCATCTGGAATCACTATGATAGCTGTGTGACATTTCACATGTAGACTGATTCAAATCCCCACACATGTTACCAAGTGAAAATATTAATTTTCACATTACAAAATAAAACTTACACAGTTTCTCACACATGACTGGGTGACTACACATTATGAAAATGTAACGCGATGGATGCATGCACTGACAAAGCCTTGGAAACAGATGTCTACTGACTTGCTTGATAAGCAGCCTTTAAACCCAAATTCCTCACTGATCTCTTTTTATGACGAGGATTGTCTGCATCAGTCCCACAAAGGGGTGAATGCAGGGACACTTTGATTAATTGATTATTAGTTCAGCTTTGAAGTTGCATATTTCCCCCTCTTTGCCCCAGCTGATTGCTAATATTTATAACCACCAGCCGTTTAACTGAGTCCAGACTAGCTACAATATATTACTTCACACTTGGTCTTCATTTTCACCTAGAAGACTGTAAAGCTGTCATGAAGGAATAGTGTAATATTCACCTTTATAAAGGTCACAGTGGGTGACTAAAGACTAAAACTTTGGTTTACACTTTCAGGCTGTATTGACAAGGTGGATTATATAACTCTAGACTTTTTTTCAGTTGTCTGGTCTTAAGAAAATAACATAAAAACGTTACTAAGAAAACTATGCAGCTACAACACAGAATGCTGCTCAGTAATTCCTATATTATCCAACTCTTGGGTTTAGTTTTCTGTTGTTAAATTGAAATTGATCTGATTTTATGGCAGTGATATTTCTTGATATATTTTTAATCCACTTATTAATCGGTCACTTCCTCCTCAAAAAGTTAGTCATACGGAAATAGAACACAGTTGATCCAGGGCCAGAAATAAATGCATTTCTAATCTTTGTTCTGTTTCAGTGTGCTTGTCTGTACTTATGTGTCACTTTTATTCTTTTTACACACAATACTGCACCACCATAGATCTGGAAAATCTAAACCATCTATGCACGCGAAATCACATGACTATTAATAACTTACCCAAAACAATTCTCCAAGCTATGCACACAGGTCTCTAATGAACTTCATCTATCAATACAGATGCTATTTTTAAGCCAGCCATGTTTAAAGCTTGTGTTTGAACTGGCTGCAGCTGCTCATCTTTTTGACATACTGTACCTCACCTTTCATTTTGTTCTCATGACCACTGTGTGGTCTGATTTTTAAACTGCCTTACATACTACAATATACTGACACATTTTTTTTAAATGTTGAAAGAGACGAGAGTGCCTGTCTTGCAAAGTTTTACACAGGTTTATGTGCTAATTATTTTTCTTAAATTCAAAAATTGTATTTCTGGTGTTTTCATCTCATGACTGCAACCCACATATTTCTAAATAAAATAACATTTAAAAATTTAACCATAACAATACATGTTTGTCCTTTATTGTGTATTTGCGGGGGTTTTCTCAATTTTTCCAGTTTGTCCTTTGCTACATCCACTGTTTTCCAAAGAAAACCCCTTTAGAGTGGGAGAAACTATTCCTGGAGACTATTCCTGCTTAATTCCTTAACACCAGTAGAAGTACAAGTTTGTTGTATGACAAGAATGATGGATTGACTGTGATGTGCAATGGTGTTGTCAGTGGTGAGTGTGATGATAGTCAGCCGAAAGCTCTCACCTGTCGCTGTTGAGGCGAAGTGCGGGGATGGCTGGCGCCGGACCAGTCTAAACAGGAGTCATTGCTGGCTGTCTGAGCAGGTCTGATTCACAGTGAGCATATACCAAGGAGTGAGAGAGAAATCAAGATTCAGATCTTCCCCATGTTTTACACACATATCTCCTCCTGCATGCACATGCTATTTGTTTGTTAGTAAGTGGAGACTATTAACGCAATGTTCTTACTGCCGCAATGAGTATGATGACCTTGAGGACACTTGTACAGAATAAAGTAAGTAACTCTATGTTTCTGCAGTCATATGTGTTTATTTCACATGTGCAGTGCAGATATAATTTGGTGTTTGTTCAACTTCTACTGCACACATGGTGAGTGTAATTTTGTAAACTGAACAACTCGACTGATAAATGTAAACCAACTGGTGTTTTGTGCAGTACATTCCCACCCCTTGCTGAATGGTGGGTTGGACTGCAGCATTACACTCCCAGGCTCCGCTTCTCACTCCTGCCCTGCCCTAATGTGTGTGTGTGTGTGTGTGTGTGTGTGTGTGTGTGTGTGTGTGTGTGTGTGTGTGTGTGTGTGTGTGTGTGTGTGAGAGAGAGAGAGAGAGAGAGAGAGAGAGCGAGAGCGAGAGCGAGAGAGAGAGAGAGAGAGAGCGAGAGCGAGAGAGAGAGAGAGAGAGAGAGTAGGCTATGTGAGTAAAAGTGATGGTGGAGCAAAACCATCTGTCTGGCTAAATCATGTGCTTGCTGTCCCCTCTGCCTCCGTGTGGCTGTCCTGCAGATGTTTTGGTTGTTTTTAGCTCTACATTGTTTTTGATTTTCCTTCGTCTGTTTAGAACTGGAGGGATTACATCCCATTCCCATCTACTGAGGGACGTTTGAAGGTGCTAGTTAAACCCTGTCTGTGCCATCTGGTTATCTTGGCATCATTCAAACATGGATTTACAAGGTTAAGCCAGATGAAAAGAAGAGCTTTCTCAGTTGTTATCCTTCTTTGGAATACATTAAGCATGGCATAGTATGTTAAACACATCTTAAACACTTCATTTGACCTTTTATTTTTATTCTAGAAAAGTTGTACCAGCTTTTCAGCAGAGCTCAAGTTTGACTAGAAAATTATTTGCCTGTGTTTATACAGCACTTGATGCTGCCTACATATAACGTACACTTCGAAAAGGGCTTATACTACAAAACACAGTCTTTGTTTTAATCCTTATACACTCCATGGTAACACACTGAGATTACTCAATTTTGGGATTTTCATCTTACATCACAGTAAAATTCCAGTTACTGAGCGTTAGTCATTCCTGCACTACTCTGTGACGACTGATGATTATTTTCTTAAATACACAACCAAGACTACAGACGATTGGAGAATAAATGTAAGGAGGGGGATTTCACTGAATGAGTCTGGAATGGATCTGATACTTATAATAAACTTTTAGTGGAAAATAGTGTGTATTAAGATAAGACTCAAAGGTTTCCCTAGAAATTTTATAAATTTTTTCCGACTTCAGCCATCTGTTTAGTGCCATCTGTCATTAATGGAAATGAGTCATGTCAACTCTAGAAGTCTTCGGGAATTTGGATCCAGTTTATCTTCCTTTTGCCTACAGAGCCTCTTAGGCTTGGTGTTAGTGGGATCTTGGTAAATGGTCTTATCTTGGTGCCCAGGCAGGGTTATCACTTCTGGCCTACCTCAGGAATAAGGACCTCAGACCTCACACAGACACTGGATATTGGAATTTAGCCAGTTATTCCTTGCAGAAAGTTCTTAAGTAACATATATCCATGTAATAGTAACAGTACGTTGCAAAATGTCAAGAGACTTTTTTCAACCAGTTTCCATCATTTAACTTGATATGTGTATTTGCTGTTAGAGTCAGCCATATTTATTTTGGCTAAAATCCCCCCTACAGTTTTTACACTTAGCTCAGCTATGCAACTACAAATTAGTCAATTGTTATTCTTGTCAGAGAAGGGGTAATAGGCCCACACTTGCCCCATGTGTTTTGAGTTGGCTTGAGTGGTGAGTGGGGCAGTTAGTGTTGACTTTCTTGGTGAAAAGTGGCCTTGATCCATCTCTGCGTGGTCACTTCCAGGTCAGACTGTAGGCAGAGTCAGCTCAGGGTGTGGAGGGGGAAAGCAGGATATCAGAGACAGGCCAAATAAACAAACCTGTCAGCCGTAGCATAGCCCTCTGACCTCCCTTGTCCCATCTGTTTTCTTATCTACTCTACTGCTAATACTGAGAACAAGTGACACCTCTCACTGGCAAGCACTGACTGTTTTCTTTCCACTTAGCCACAGCAGAGTAGCACAAGATATGCTCGTGGAGACTATAGTGCAATATTGTACGGCTGATTATACAAAAACTTGTTACAGTATCTACAATGATAAAAGATGGTATTTAAAATGACAAATGTAAAGAAAAAACACAACTATTATATGTGCAAACTGTATTTCTTATTTTTTATGAGAACCATAGCGTAATGAGAAACAAATGTATAAGATGTCATTGGCATTCATGTGAAAAGACAGATAATTAAATTAGAGAACAAAGCAACAGCCAGGCTAGTAAACAATATCATGATGTAAAACCTTATTATTTTTATTCCCACCCCTTTGTGCTAGTCAAAAAGGCTAGACAAGGTAGATAACTATTGCATTTATTACTAGAGACATAACCATTCTTATTTGGATACCTTATATCACGGTCGGTCATAGAGCCTAGGACTGATCCTGTATGTGGAGATTAGTGCATAGGTGGTAGACAGTATCCATCACTGCTAAATGCACAGGAGCTGGACCTTCTAGTCAATCTCCTGGGGTGGGATGGAGGTTGGGGCGGGGGGTGCAGAAATCGTGTGGGTTCAATGTAAGAAGAAGACCTGCAATAAGAGCACAGGCACTGGTGATGGTTTTGTGCTTAAAACTGTGAGTGTGAGTGCAGAATGGGGTGGGGAGAGGAGTAGGGGGCTAACAAGCTGTCACACAGCAGAAAAGTCTGCTGCAGTCACATCTGCCATTGAGCACAAGGGCAATGCCGGAGGGCTACAAAGTCAAAGGTCACGGTATCCCCCTGCAGAACACTCAGATCATATATCAACTTCAGTCAATAAACTGGCTGCTGTCACTGTTACAGACACCAACAATACTGTTCCTTTTTCTAAAGACTCACTGTCTTTGGATATCTGTTGCCGTGATTTACTGTACATTTATTAATTCTTACTTACTTTACTACAGCATTTTTCTATATAAATGACATAGTTTGCATTTTAAGTTTCAAATATGTATAAGAATATTGTTTGATCTTTGAGCTGGTGCCATGACGTGGTGTTAAAATGTGCCTGCCTTAGTTACTTCTGTTCATTTTGGCTGACTGAAACTTTATTAGTTTACTTCTGAGCTACTACCGACTCATGTCTTTGGCAATCAGGGACCAAGTGGACAGCACTTCAAGTTCTAATCCTAATAGAGCAAAAAAATGGATGTACTGATGCTAATCTGGCATCACAGTTTTCATTCTTCTCGTGGTAGTTCAAGTTGTGCGCAGGAAAGGAAGTTGAATCAACCATCTATGCTCCAGGAAACATTGACCATTTTGTGCACATTTCTCATGACAACTCATGTAAGTCTTTTTTTTTTTAAACTTAACTACCGTTTCTTATATCCTGGAGCCACCTTTACATCAAGTTTTTTTTTTTTTCTGGATTATCTGACCTTGTGCTCCAGTTCTGCTTAAAAGCAATGAGAGAAGAAAATGCAGACACCATCCCTACAGTCTGCCCCTCTCTCCTTCCACCCATATACTTGTTTGGCAAAGCCCGTGCCCTCCAAGTGCAACTCCCTCAGTGGCCGGTAATGGTTTATTTTGTGTCAAAGTGCATTTTGGTTCCACTCTGCTCAAATTTGCAGCACAAATTCAGCAGTTGTGCAATTCAAACCAGTCATGAGCTCACATGTTTACAATGCAGGGCTGCCATTGTTTGTCACACCTTTCAAATAAAAGGTAGCCAAGATAGACAGTGTTTACAGGATACCGGGAGCTGCTGGGGGCTGCTGGGCACAACAGCTGGCAGCTTTGTCCACTGGGAGGGTGTTTAGAGGCTAATTTGATGATTGTTGAGCTTTCCCGTACCTCCCTTGTGCGGCAAAGAGATGCCTGTCTTGACACTTCATGGTCACTCTCATGGCATGTAAGTTATAGTGGTGTAAACAGTGGTTTAATAGATTATGGCCATTTGCTTTGTACTCCTCAGTACTATGGCTTCATGAAAAACAGGAAGTGTTAATTTATTGCTTCTGGCATGTTTGCATTGACCCTTGTCCCTTATTCTATTTTATAAATACTATTATTAAACAGATGATTATAGGCTTCCCTTGTCAAATCGACTCAGGACCCCATTCAGGCAGCCACAGTTCAGACTCTCAACATGTTTCAAGTAGCACAAAGTAAAAAAAAAACTACCCTGTGCATTATGCAGTGGGGCTCTTACTGCCTGAACCTATAATCATTAGAGCGAAGGAATATAAACCCAGTGATAATCTTTTTGGAAGTTGAATGTCAGCCAAGTCTCTCATCTGTTCTCTAATTTTCTTTACTTATGCTATTAGCATGTACAGCATTTTGTGAACTCTGGTTTTATGTTAAAGTGCTTTATAAATAAAGGTGGTATGGTATTAAGTTTGTTGACTTTCAACACAGCCGTGCAGATTTCCCTGGCTCCTCAGCTACCTGACTATTATTGAACAATATGATAAGAAAAATGGCCTCACTCTGACAAAACACAAGTCTAGTAGAGGGTCTCCAGAAGCCAAAAGAATATTACATCTGCAAAAAGGTAGAAAAATGTTTCTCATGTTTCATTTACTTTCTACTTGAAAGGCATTGGAGATTGGTTTGGTATGGTATAGACAGTGCAAGGAAATGTATGCCAAAGTCACATGAGAGACGGGTTATCAGTTAGTGATATTTGTGCAGATTAAACGGTGGGAGTTTACTAGATTCTTCAGCAGAGACAAGTTACATACACAACACTGACCAACAATATCATCGTTTAATAAAGAAGTTGGTTACTTGCAAGTCAACCAAAAGCAGTCCTCCTTTTTTGTTTTTTTGTTTTTCTGTTGTTTGCTTGGTTTTTAGTCTTTTACAACTCTGCAGTTTAACATGTACAACTTTAGTTCATAAATGCTCATTTATGTTCAGTATCTGGTTCCAAATAATGTCTTTGTACTGACATTCGGGAACTTTTTCACTGAAAACAGATGTAAACAATATGTCCTGAGAGTACTGAAAAGTAACCAAGAGCATTAAGCCTGTGGCTGCTGCATATGCATATTTAGGAATAGCTTTCTTAGGTGCACGTTTTTTTAAAATTCACTGCTATGGCAATATTGATTATAGTCACAATAAGGTTTTATTTTGAAAAAAGAATGGATAATAAAAGTGAAATGTCTATGTCCTGTTATATACAATGACAACAACTTTAAAATTAGTACCCCCCACCTCGTACACTGAATTCATTCTTCATGAATCCATAAACCTTTCAGAGCATTTAGCTTTTGTAAACATTTTGATGTAGTCGCTGCAGTACATTTATAATTGATGTTACTGTAAATTAAACAGCAGGACTCTGGCACAGCTGAATGGAATACCTAAGGGCATTCATTGCTACTTGACTAAGGATTTGTTTAGCTATGTTAAAATGTGTGTGATGGCGTGTCAACTTCCATCACACTGTGTGTTCCCGTGTCTTGTACTGTAACAGTAGCAGGCCTGGCCCCTTTCACCACTCCCACTGCTGTCTGATCGACTTCATTCCTAGCTGTTCTCCATCTGTTGCCCGAGATCTTACTGAATAGTCATGTTTTCCACTTCTTTCTCCAGCCATCCTTTTGAGTTCTCCCACTTCTTCCCATCCCCTGTATTTCTCTTTCTCCACCCTCCTCTACCCTCCAGCTAATTAGTGGGGGGTGAGGAATAGGCAGTACAAAGACTTTGTCTGGACCATCCGCTGACCCTGTTCCACCTTTTCCGAGGCATAAGTTCTCTAATTATTAGCCCTGCCTTAGTGTTTTTATTACAGCCAAAAATGACTGGACACAAAGGGCTAATCATAGGGTACAACAGGCTGAGTTGTGTCACTTACCTTTGGGACAGCGTTCTTCCCATCCCACCCCGTCCACCTCTCTTGCTTATCTTTGGTCTGCTGCTCAAGAACTGAGCCTCTAATCTAATCGCTGGTCAGTGAAGGAAACATTTTGTCTCTGTCTCTGTGCTTTGTCTGTCATTGTAAGAGATATTGTTTTTCTTGCCAGCCCTATGGTTATATGTCCTCTGATTACATGCTCTTTCTTAATGCACATAAACTACCAAGACAACTGTACAACAAAGACAACTGACATTGCAAAGACAAGCATTTAAATAAGAGGATAACAGCATATTTTAGAGGATTCCTCCTGGAAAACACCAGATGTATATGGACAATGCTTTGATGACCTTAAAAACTACAGTATGTCTCTTAAAATCTACAACTGATCAGATGGCCACACAATGGCCACTCTAGCTACACAGACCAGTATTACTGGGAACAGCTTGTTAAACATAAAAACATCTTTATACCATTGATTTCCCTACATGTGTATTTAAATGTCTTTTATATGGTAAACTTTTTCCTGCCCTCGCCTGTGCTGGGATGAGTCTGCCATTGTGGTAATCACCCACAGAAACACACGTCCACAGGGTTTTGTTAAGTAAACACTTTCATGATTGTTCTCAAAGATACATGTCCCGTCAGGAAATCACCATTCAGACGGTAGTCGACAGAATAAGTGGAATCCAGCCAGCTGAAACCTTAGCGTTTTGCTGCATGCCAACATGTCATTTTGCTGGTGACTTAAGAATGATGAAACCACTGGCTTGCTGAAGTTACAGACAGGAAGCTGCACAGATGCAATTGAGGGGAACGTTTGCCATGTTTCCATCTGTAACGCGTTGGGACTTGCAATATGTCGGAAACAAAGCACCCACACTGTGAGACTGTCATAGTGTCTGTTTGAAGTTGGCAGGGCAGGTTAAAATTATATTGTACATCTTTGAACTTTCAGATCTGTTTAAGACAAAGCTTGCTTATCATTGCCAACTTTGCCAAAGTCCAGGTGTTGCAAAACAAACTCTGGCACAGAAAATCATGAAGATATATGAGATTTTGGCTTTAGATGTGACACACTTTAAGCGTTTTTACTTGTTGTGTCATGTATACTTTATTTTAATCTGATTTTTATTAAAGGAAGAAGGATAAAATATACTCATTTGGATACATACAGTGTTTTCAGTACCTTCATTTATATCTAAACATTTAATTGAATAATTTATCAGTTTGGATTTTTTAAGCCTTGAGCATATATTTCTTTTTTTTTCTACCTCTTAGCCCTTTGAAGTGGGAGGTGTTTATAACTCACACATTATACATTTTTCCAGCAGTTTTAGTGGGTTCACCATTTCCACACAGGTCTTCCACAAAAGCTATAGGACACCCTGAAAATCTGTCAGGTTGGCATTATGTTATAAGCTGCTTATCATATCTGAAGAAAGTTTCATTGGCAGCATTACATTCACAGATTTGATGAATTTCGTATCAATCTGATGATCTGACTTCTAGGGTTAGCTAAAGAGTTTGTTTTCACTTTAAACTCCTTCTCAAACAAAAACCTTGGAGCTGAATGATTTCTCATGGAACATATTGATTTTTTTTATTAATAAACTCATTACTACAGACTTCTTATCAGCAATGAGCATTTAACACTCAAAAACAACAGCTGTGTTTAAAAGAAGCAGCTCCAAAGAATAAGAGCCTGGTAATCAAATATGAAGGCTCATTGTGGACACTTTCCTGATCCCCTCCTTCATTTATTAAAGTCTACAAAAATAATTCTATGTATGTATTCTTTTCTCCCAGGTGGCTGACTAACGCCTTCCTTCTGACAGTTTCCTTGCGTGTTCTCCTCCTCCTCCTGCTCCTTCTCTTTCTGGACTCCCAGGATTAGAAGAGACCTCCCTGCTGCTGGTCTCACACAGACCTGCTTCTTCTCAACTTTTCATTCTCCATTCTAACCCCTTTGTGTGTCTGTGAGTCTGCATTCACACATGCATTGTAGTGCGTGAGCATGTTTCAGCGTGTGTGTAATTGTGTGCTGGTATGTTATTTGTTTCTGTTGCGTTTGTCCATGGACATTTGTGTGTGTATGTGGAGGTTAAGCGCATGCGTTGCCTTTTGAGATTAAGCAGGAATGGCTAGGGATCAAAAAGGGGGAGACTGAGAGAGAGAGAGAAGGGGGAGAGAGAAAGAGAGAGGGAGAAAAAGGAAGGAAGGAGAATGTGGGTAGATGAGGGTGGGCTGGCTGGGGCGGGGGTGCAGGGTAAATCTTTCCTCCCTTAGAATAATTTGATACCCCAGCTTGGCTAGCCGTTCTTGACTGTGTCTTGTTCTGTCCGTCACTGAACAATGCAGATGGAGTAGCGTTACAGGTCGGAAGGGAACACTGATTCTCCAGACAGGTAGTCACTGCCCCTCCCTCCTCCTCCCTGCATCCACCATTTATTCCTGTGTCTCTCACACTCAGCTACACACTACCTCCAACTCTTTTTCTCACATGCTTGCTCTCACCCCTGGATGATCTTTCTTCCCATTTTTCCCCCCTGATTCTTATTTTCTCATTGTATTTCTCTCCCTTTCTCACCCCCTCAGTCTCCTGTTGTTTCAATAGACAGACTGTTTAGTCAGACCCCAACTGCACCTCCACCACCAATCCTTAACACAGTCCCATGTGCATTCCTTTGCTGGGTTTCAGAATAAAGCACAGGCACACACTGTTTGCCCTTTGTTTAATGTCCTGACCTTTACCAGACCTTTTCACAATAAGGGTCCTTTGTCTTTAATATGTCCTTTTCAAAACAAGAATCAAGATGTTATCTAGAAGAAATGCACTTTTAAGCGCCTCTATAAAACCATATGTTTTAGATGTTTGCAGGTCTGGAGCATTCACAGTCTAAAGGCCTCAGAGTCAGCTACAGTGGGGCAAAAAAGTATTTAGTCAGCCACCGATTGTGCAAGTCCCCCCACTTAAAATGATGACAGAGGTCAGTAATTTGCACCAGAGGTACACTTCAACTGTGAGAGACAGAATGTGAAAAAAAAATCCATGAATTCACATGGTAGGATTTGTAAAGAATTTATTCGTAAATTAGGGTGGAAAATAAGTATTTAGTCACCTCAAACAAGGAAAATCTCTGGCTCTCACAGACGTGTAACGTCTTCTGTAAGAAGCTTTTCTGTCCCCCACTCGTTACCTGTATGAATGGCACCTGTTTGAACTCATCATCTGTATAAAAGACACCTGTCCACAGCCTCAAACAGTCAGACTCCAAACTCCTCCATGGCCAAGACCAAAGAGCTTTCGAAGGACACCAGGAAAAGTATTGTAGACCTGCACCAGACTGGGAAGAGTGAATCTACAATAGGCAAGCAGCTTGGTGTGAAAAAATCAACTGTGGGAGCAATCATCAGAAAATGGAAGACATACAAGACCACTGATAATCTCCCTCGATCTGGGGCTCCACGCAAGATCTCATCCCGTGGGGTCAAAATGATCATGAGAACGGTGAGCAAAGATCCCAGAACCACACGGGGGGACCTGGTGAATGACCTGCAGAGAGCTGGGACCAAAGTAACAAAGGTCACCATCAGTAACACACTACAACGGCAGGGAATCAAATCCCGCAGTGCCAGACGTGTACCGCTGCTGAAGCCAGTGCATGTCCAGGCCCGTCTGAAGTTTGCCAGAGAGCACATGGATGATACAGCAGAGGATTGGGAGAATGTCATGTGGTCAGATGAAACCAAAGTAGAACTTTTTGGTATAAACTCAACTCGTCGTGTTTGGAGGAAGAAGAATACTGAGTTGCATCCCAAGAACACCATACCTACTGTGAAGCATGGGGGTGGAAACATCATGCTATGGGGCTGTTTTTCTGCCAAGGGGACAGGACGACTGATCTGTGTTAAGGACAGAATGAATGGGGCCATGTATCGTGAGATTTTGAGCCAAAACCTCCTTCCATCAGTGAGAACTTTAAAGATGAAACGAGGCTGGGTCTTCCAACATGACAATGATCCAAAACACACCGCCCGGGCAACAAAGGAGTGGCTCCGTAAGAAGCATTTGAAAGTCCTGGAGTGGCCTAGCCAGTCTCCAGACCTCAACCCCATAGAAAATCTGTGGCGGGAGTTGAAAGTCTGTGTTGCTCGGCGACAGCCCCAAAACATCACTGCTCTCGAGAAGATCTGCATGGAGGAATGGGCCAAAATACCAGCTACTGTGTGTGCAAACCTGGTAAAGACCTATAGTAAACGTTTGACCTCTGTTATTGCCAACAAAGGTTATGTTACAAAGTATTGAGTTGTATTTTTGTTATTGACCAAATACTTATTTTCCACCCTGATTTACGAATAAATTCTTTACAAATCCTACCATGTGGATTCATGGATTTTTTTTTCACATTCTGTCTCTCACAGTTGAAGTGTACCTCTGGTGCAAATTACTGACCTCTGTCATCATTTTAGGTGGGGGAACTTGCACAATCGGTGGCTGACTAAATACTTTTTTGCCCCACTGTAACTCAGTTAACATTTTACATTTTTAAGTTCATTACAATACAGTTGTAAAAATGCATATAGCTTGTTTAGAAGGATTGTCAGGAGAAAAAGTTGTATCTGAACAAACCACAAGACTTCTGGAATAATGACCAAAGGGGAGATATTTAGCCATAATGCATAGTACCACATTATGGCCAGTCTGCAAACACAGTTTACCACCACAAAAACCTCATGCAAACTTTGAGGCACTGTGGTGTAGGGGTAATGATTTTTCTTGTTTTGCAAACGCAGGACCTGGACACCTTGCTTTTATTGGGTCAACCATAAAACCTGTATACCAAAGTATTCTAGAGTCAAATGTGAAAACATCTATCTAACAGCTAAAGCTTGGCTGATATTTGCTCATACAACTGGACAATGATCCAAAGCACAGCAGCAAATCTCCAACAGAATGGAAAGAATGAAGATGTTTCACTGTCCCAGTCAAAGTCCAGACCTCTACCTGTTTAAAATGCTGTGGTGAAACCTAAAGAGAGCCATGCAAAAACAAATGCCCACAAACCTCAATGAAATGAAGCAATGTGGCAAATGGGCCAAAATTCCTTCACAACAATGTGAGAGACTGATGAAGTAATAGAGAAAATGTTTTTTTTAAGTTATTGCTGCTAAAGCTGGTTCAAGCTAATGATTCAAGTTTAATTTATAGGGTGTACTTGTACACTCCAAGATTCATTAGGTTGCTTAGAGTCCTGTAGAAATTTTCTTTATGACATGACTGCATACATCATTATTCAAGGTGCTCTTACCCTTGTATCCTAGTATATAATTTTGCATTATTATTACATCAGTAACTACTGAAGCACCCTTGCCATACAAAGTTAATCTTATAACAACTTCTTAAAATCCATGACGTAACATTAGCAGTGTAACTTTCCTGAGCTTCATAAAACTCCTTCACTTCCATGTCATGCATTAGAAATCAAATTAGATCCTCAAATGAATTGAGTCTTTCAAGTTTACAGCAACAAATACATTTTCTCATTTTCCAATCTCCTATTTTTTCTCCCCTTAAATGTACAGAAAGTCCATTAGTACCATTTATCATTAACCTCCCTGTGTGTAAGTTGTGAGTCCGCGTGACTGTGTTAGTTTTTCTCCCTACAAAAACACAATCATTTCCCAGCGCTAAGAGCCCTTAATGGACTGGAATGGCCACTCTGAGGCTCATTAGCATTAGCCAGCTTCCTACTCTCCGTTAATGGAGAAATGCTCTTTATATTTATAATGCTTTTACAGAGAAGGGCGATCAATATCATAATCTACACGATTGTGGAATATGAAGTAAGGTTTTTGTGTGCATTAGGGAGAAAGTATTGGTTTGAGCTGCAAAACAAGAAAACACTTTGATATGGGTGTGGTTGTTGTTTAAAGGGGATATATGAATCCTAATGCAATAGGTAGAACAATAAAGAGATTCTGTTTATGCTACTGAAAAACTTATTAATGGCTCGAAAGTTTGCTCTATCGAATCTTGGAACTTTTGAGCTCTCCAAGCAATTACTAATTCATTTTTTAAAACCAAAACAGAAAATGCAGACTACCCGAAATGGATGAATACCACTTAAAATTTGATCAGTGTGTCAGGAAGGCTGACACACTGCACATTTTGCAAACATTAGCCAAAGTTATAGGCTGTCAAGTGTTACAAAAGTTAGTTGACTTTATTGTGTTTTTTTGGCTCTTGAAGACAGTCTCCTGTAAATCTTCTTGTGTGAAGAGTGTATGTAAGATAAGCAAGTGGGTACGGTTCTCATCTAAAGTGGGCTTCCCCTGAACCTTTCTTTCCCATGTGTGAAGTGTTTGTGTGTGCTTATGTGGTGTGAGAGAGATTAGTCTTCTTGCGTTATCGCTAATGTTGAGTAGTGTGAGCCAGAGAGGACTGTGATGCTAGTGAGGGATCCCATCTTTAGTTGCTAGCTATTCCTCATAAAGATATGGTGCTAACGCTCTGGGGTAAACAATAACACACATACTTGTATCTTTGGTATTTGCCATCGACTACAAATAATTTTCTAAGACCTCAAAAAATACTTTTATGCATTTTGTTTATAAGTGCATATAAAATAGCAGGGGAACCCACACACACTTACACATAATAACTTATATGCAATTACATTAATTTACCCAACAGATACCCAAACTTTAACCAAACCCTCACCTAAAAACTTTAAACTTTACATATTTATATAATAGGAATTTGTTTGGGGTTTTTTGTTTGTTTGTTTTTTTTTTGTTTTGTTTTTTTTGTAGGGATGACACATCCCCCTATTGCCACTGTAGGTCCCCACAATATGAGCAATACCTGGAGCACAGAAACTCACACACACATTCACACTGAGACAAACCAGGAAGCTGTAAAAACCCACAACAGCCATGGTGGTCCACTGGGATCTGTTTCGTTCGGGGTTTGTCTTTACAGTAATGGACCACAGGAAGGACACAAAAGCCACATCATTCTCACACATATTGTTTTATCATCGTTCATTCTTTCTCTGTATTTGCATGCAACAACTATCCTCAGTCATTTATTGTCTTGTTTCGTGCACTCTTTTATTTTATTTACTGTTGGTTAATGTTTTTGTAAAACTTGTTTTTCTGTTCCCTTCATATTTTGTTAATGTTTCAGTCTGCCTCCCTGTCTCTCTCATACCCTCACACTCAGTTCAAACTTCATTTTTTGCTGAATG
Organism: Copadichromis virginalis; assembly: GCF_057382275.1. Lineage (NCBI taxonomy): Eukaryota > Metazoa > Chordata > Actinopteri > Cichliformes > Cichlidae > Copadichromis > Copadichromis virginalis. The sequence goes on from NC_140618.1 coordinate 13,385,007, forward strand.
CACCACCAAAGACTGCTGTCTTTATTACGTGTTCTCCGTCACCAAGGTCAAACTCATATGAATGATACATTTGGATCAACACATTCTCCCCTCCTAATCCTGTGTTTTTACTTCCTACTGGTGTGAAGTGTGCTGATGCCAGCCCAGACAGTAACTTCAGCAAGTTTACCTCCGGTGCATATTGATCAGCACCACTTAAGTAAGTCAAGTCATTAACTAAAAAGACTACAGAGGCAAAAAAGATACCTAGATCACAACAACTGCCTTTCAAAGAACCTCTGGGATTTGTTAATCTGCTTATTCTCTAAAGATGCAACCTGGAGAATTTTGTCTTCAGTGCCAGGACTGAGAGTAGACAGACATAACTGAGAGTTCATTAAGCTGCACCTATCATGCTTATAGTTGTTGCTTTCTCTTCACTTAGAAAGCAAAACTTAATATTCAGAGTAACTTTTGAAGCAACTGTTCTGTTTCAGATTTCAGACAAAGGTAAAGAAAGCCAGACTTGTAATTTCTTATTTCTAATTTCCAGTCATGCACCTCATAGGTAGATATCATTGCCAAACAGAATACATGCAATAGGCACAAAAAGTCATCATCCTCAGTATGTCCAAAATAGAGGCTAAAAAAGGGGGAAAAAATTGCATGGTTCTCATGTTTTTTTTATTTCTGTTGGATTCTTGAACATTGTTCAGTAAACTGATTCAAAATCTTTACTGAAGCTTGGAGTGTTTTGTGATCGACTTATACTGATCCAACAAATAACATGAGTCTAGCAGAAAATACAGACCGACTCAGGGAAAACATGTTATAAATACATATCAGTTTATATTAAACCTGTGGCCTGTACAACATTTTATGTATATTTTCTTTATTATTATTGCTCATCATGATTTTTTTCTTGTTGCATTAGCCTTATTCTGCAGCTATAATGACAATGAGAGGCAGTTCCTTAGATTTTGTATCAGTAGCTATTGCGCATCTGTATGAGAGCCTTCAGTTTTTTGAGTAACTGCAAATAAAATACACCTCTCTCTCCCTGCAAAGAGTGATGACTGTAGTTCTCAAAGGGAGAAGCAGCTGCTCTTGTCCACATAAATAACCAGCTCCTGAACTTGCAGCCAGAATATGCATGTAATGTACATGGACAGTCTCCAAGACATTGACCCTAAACGTCCCTAATAAATAAAGACAAGCTCACACACAACACATTAGTAGCATTTGCCATTTCTAGGGATGTGCCCATCCATCCTCTTGCTTGCTTTTCTGTCTGTCTGTCTTTCCCTCTTAGACACACACACACACACACACACACACAAAAATTTTCTTCCTGATTCTTTGTAAGCCTGAAATGGACAATGACTGATTTTTATTTTGGTAATGTTGCTTCCCCACAGGTTTCCTTGAACTGACCCAGCAGACTGGCCTTCCCATTATTGCTGTAAATCATTTGGGAGCGAGATAATAACTACTTGCCATATTTATACACTGATGAGCAAAGACTGGACTTTAGGAAAACTATGATATTAATTGTATAAATTTGGACTTTTTATTACCCCCATGCATTTAGTATGATAAAAAGATGGTCATGACTCATATATAATCAATGTACTTTTGTGTATGTTTTTTATCATTTTTATTTCCAGTTTCGAATTGAATTTGCTCTTATATCTATATCGGTAAATTCTCACTTCTGCTATGTTCTGTTGTGTATCAAAGCTTTATTGTGTGTTCCGTAGTGATTATTCATGTGAATGGTAAGACATGATGAAGCACAGTTTATACAGCTCAAGTATCCACTCTTTACAATAATCCTCTTCCTTCCAACCTGGAACAGCAGCTTCTCCCTATTGTACTGTCTCTCACCAGGGTTTCACGGTAACACACACAGTGTCCACCGCCTCTTTCCTTTATAATTGTGATAATGTTCAGTCTTTATTCAACTAATAACGCCAAACAATTTTGCAACAGGTCACTGCAGGATTCTGAAATGAAAACACATTTAGGTATAGATAGTTTTGCTGTCAGTACACATTAGTTGATTGCCTTAAGGAAGTCTAATATTCTAAATAACAAGATGAAAAAACAGTGCAATAGGTGGCATGGGCTGTGTTTCTACATAGACTCTGTATTTAGTCTGTAGGCTCATGCATACTCCAGTAGGTGCTGCTGGAGAGCAGCTTGAGTTGACAGTGGCGTTTCTGTCTCTGCTGTCTGGGCTCGCCACCAACCTCCTGTCAGCAGAAAAGACCACGAATCACATCGTCTCCAGGGAGACACTGATAGAAAACGCTGCAGCAACACTGAGTGCCACTTCACACCTGAGACAGTAATTGCAAATTACACTTTATCATGCTTTTATTACAATATATAGTGTGTGCGATTTTGTTGCATCAGATAGAAATAAAAGCAATAAAAGATTCTCATTTTTGCATGCATGTCATAAACATAAACCTCTTTCATATGTTCATAACAAATCAATAAAGGCAGTTTATTTCATGGTGAGGAAAGTTGTGAAATTATAGTCAAGCCAGGTTAGTCTGGTATTCCTTACAGGTTAAGTAAGTCCTGCAAATTTCCCTCTACACTATGCCACACAGGAAGTTCACAGTACAGTCTTATACCTGGAAATTGCATGCAAATAAAGACAAGCTTGTTATTATTAAGCTTTCTGTTATTTTACTGATGTGTTTGTTTCATGATGTGCCTTCTCACAAATAGCAACAGTTGCTTCACAGAGGGCTTTGAAAAGGGTTTTTTGACCATAATCAGGTACCAGGTACTCAGTGCAGCATTCTCGCGGATGATAGGCTTCAATACCTCCTCATCAGCAGTGGTATAAGAGGAGAACAAGTCAAAAATGGTGTTTTGTCACAGCGGATGTGTCAATTTAATGTCAGCTTTTTTTTATTGTCTCAAAAAAACAAAAAATCAGCTTTATCATTGCTGTTTGCCAGACACCTGACAGCAGGTACAAGTAGCGCCAATATTACTTGACATAGTTGCTGATTTGTGATGTTACTTATTTCATTTACTTAATGAAACAAATGACGAATTTATAACTCTGCAACACTGCTGTAATGTCATTTTTAGTTTCTCATCTGCAGCTTGGAAAATCTTTGCTGTACAACATCTGTTTTGCTTGTTAAAGTAGCATAATCATGGTTTTCATCTCACTCAACAATGCGCTGTGGTCCTGGATGTAAAAAGGATGGCAATGTGTGCATGTGTTCCACACTTTTCTGATCTCCTGATCCACCTTCTTATTTCCTGTAATCACAGGGGGTCCACTTTGAACTCTGGGATCCGGACTTTGGGTGCACACCCCCGAGTAAGCTCATCTTGAATGATCCCTCACCACAGGTGGGATCTTTAGTCTTTTTAGTTTAAAAATGTTGAAACCACTGTAAGCATCTCAAACTAAATATTTACGTCTTCCTTATGACATTGTGTGAGTGAACAAATGACAAGTAAAGATTTTTCAGGGAAGAATGGGTACTGTCCCCAAACTATAAAATGTAATTTGTAGCTATTCTAATCCTCTTCCCCTCAACCAGATAAAGCATCTGTTCTGGAATTTGGATTGGATCTTAGAGTTAAGAAAGATGAGCTAAACAGACAATATCCCACAATTTTAAGATCATTCCAGCACATTGAAAATATCAATATTTATTGTTTGCTTATTATTGTAGATTATTTTTAGGGATTTTGAGGCTGAAATGATATTATGATAGTTACCCAAAGGATCAAAATTACAGTATTGTAATATACAAGCAAACAAACAGTTTTACAATCTGCCTGACAAAATCAAAAACAAAAACACTTGAATTATTGGATAACATCTACATTCACTCATTAAACTGTAACCAGTGTTGTCATACATGCTTGGGTTGCATACAGTAAATATTAACCTAGGTCCAGGGTGCCACTGGACCGGCAACTACTGACAGGGTTAAGCTGTTTGGAGTAGGTGAAGAGATTACACAGCTTATTATTCACATCGTTCACCCCCCCCCCCCCCCCCCCCATCTCTCTCTCTCTCCCCCCCTCACACGTCCCTCCCCCAGCCTGGCCGCATGGGGCCACTCCGAAATTTAATACCATGTCTACAACAAGATAAGGCTTTCTTACGGACAGATTAACAATATGCCCATTGTTTGTTGCCCCTTGCAGTCCTGCAAGCAGGCAGGCACAGGCAGCCCAGGCACTAAAGCCATGGAGTCGGGTTGTCCGATGTGAACTCTAGCAGAAAGACAGACAAATATAAAAAAGAAAGAGGGAAAGAGAGATCGAAGGAGTGTTGAAGCAAAAGTGGAAGAAAAAGAATAAGGTTAGAGCAAGGATAAGAGACGTAATGACACAAAAGAGACGAACAAACTGAGAGCAAAAAGGAGAAATGCAGAGAAGAGAAAGAAGGAGGGGGAGAAATTCAGCAGATAGTCTCGCAGTGCTGGGTCAAGCACAGCATAGTTCCCCAGTAACAAGAGACTGGGGAAGGCATGTTGCAGCCAAATTGCCCCTCAAACCCACTGACAAGAACTGTCAGCAGAGAAGGGAGAGGAACTCTTTCTGGCCGACTCCCATGCCAGGGTTAATCACCAGCAATTACAGAGAGGTGGAGCAATCAAAAGGCCGTGATGGTGCGGCGCTGAAGTGTGTAGGCTGCGGTACTTGGGTGTCATAAGCCACTGCTAGTCAAACGAACCTTTTTTTCAAATGATGAAAAGAATATAATAATGGTCCTATGTAAAATGTTGAAAGAAATGTAGTGTTAAAAAGGGATCCTGTCGGTTTGTGTGTATCTGAGTGGTGGGATTATGTGGGTGGGGATTCAGAGGTGATGAGGCTTTAAACTGGGGGGTCTTCAAAATACCCTGGGGTACTGAGCACCTGGTGTCAGCTCATGTCAGAGGGCACAGGGCCAAAATTCCAACTACAGTGAATGTGAGCGAGTGATGACCATGAAAAGATGCTGATCTTGTAAAAAGTTTCATTCTTTCCAATGGAAATATAGCTTTAATTACTTGCAGTGTAGTAAAATCACAGTTTAAATATACCTTAGCTTCACAATGAGTTACTGCTTTACAAAGAGCCAGTTTTAATCCTTGCCTATATTTACAGATTTTAAAAAAAAAGGCTGTATGTATTGCTTGATGCAGTTTAGCGTAGCCTAGAAACTATGATTAGGGGCGAATATAATGGAAGACAAAGAGGTTGCAATATTGTGTTTCAGCTTTTAGGATGCCCTTGGTTTTGAATAAACAATATGTGTTATATTAAAATTTGCAGGCAACAAACATACATGAAATAGTGTTTGTATGTGCATCCCACCAACATGGCGCAGACGCACTTCTGAGCTTGTTGCAGACCGTTTGTATTCACATGGTGACAGTTGACAGCTGTTTTTCCTTTAATAAGATTAGCCTAAAGAAATTAGTTGTGCACTCTTTAATCTGCCATTTAACAGAGGGGGCCACCTGGGGCCCGCCTTATCCCATCCACTCTAAATGTCTAATCGGGGAAGGTTTGATTCACACAGGAACAGAAAGAGCACATCTCTGCACACAGATCTCAATGTAAAAACTCACTTATTCAGCCAAAAGAAGACATTGTTAATATTGTGTATTAACTGACATTAGACATATTTTAACCATGTTTATGTTTTTGTATCAGTGGCAAAGGAGGGAACAACAAGGAACAATAATGGATATCAGATCAATTTTGGTTGAAGTTATGATTTACCAGCACATCTAGAGAGATGTACATCTAGGGAATACGTTGCCCACCTGTAAGAAACTGAGAAGAAGCTTCCTGTAGCATCCCCCTATACTCAGCTGTTTTCCACTGTGCTTTAAACTGTACCTGTTACTACAGCAATAAAAACAATGGTAAATAAATATTTCTGCATTTTATCCTTTGTCTCATTAAATAACATTATACATTTCATAATAAAATAGATCCAACATATTACATACCTAGAAGCAGGTCAAACATGTCTTATTTATTCTGATTACACTGTATTTTATGTAGTAAAAACTGTTTCTAAATCTTCTGGCTGTCAAGAAAAGTGCTGTCACCTTCATTTGCTCTCAGCAGCCTTTTCTACATGTTGGTTAATGTGGTTTCTCCGCAGTGGGAGCTGCATAAGGCTGGTTGGGAGAAATCAGCTATGGCACAGCTGCACAAGTGGGCTTTTTACTGGGCAAATCAATCAGGCAGCCCCAGGTTTGGGCTACTGCCCAGAAAGCACAGTTTGGAGGGAGTCTCACCTTACCCCTGTGCATGGACTGAAAGGAGCCAGTATTATCACTATCCAGCACTCACCCTGTCACCTCCCCTTTCTTTTTTCCTCTGCTTCCTCCTCATGCTCTTTCTCGTCTCGTCATCTTGGTCCCGTTCTACGCTTCTACCATCATCATTTCTCTTTTTTGCCCTTGCCTGCATTCTCCACTTCTCCCTCCCCTCGCATGATCTGCTACTCTTTACACACTCTCCAGCTAAACAGATTGCCATCAGAAAGCTGTGATCTGAGGAGACATGTCATATCGTCCCCCCTCATTGGCTGTATGCCCCTCAAATCAGTTGTGACAGTTTCCTATTACATTGTTTACCTGCCTGGAGGAGGAAGCAGTCGTACTGTAACCATATTCAAATCTGCTCGATCTGGAATGGCCACAGCTCCGTGCCTAGCTTCTTTAGGCTGATATATTTTGTGGTTTATAATGTCTGCTGTTATTCCAGTGAGTATTGGTTTGAGAATGAGGACCAGATGGAGAAAGTTATCATGGACACTGAGATGTTTATGACAAGGAATAAACAGGAGCTTGCTTTAAAATATCACAAATCTCAGCCTCTCCCCTTGACTTCTATTTCTGGTTGAAATGTTGGACACATTTTTTTGTTCTGAGTGAGGTCTCGCTCATGTTGAAATCTTAAATGGTTGCAGAAAAACAGATGAAAAAAGTTTCTGCTATTCACAACTTCCAGCCTTTATATACTGCAAAATGAAGTTATCTATAATTAGGATTTGCAAAAGTTGGACATAGCAGCTGTTTTTTTTTTTCAACTTATTTTGTGTGACCATTTTTCTACCAAGCTGATTTTTTTTTTTTCTGAGCCAGAAGTTGCCTTGTATGAACGAAAGGGTAATGTGCTACATTTTTAGTGCTCTTTAAATAGCTGGGTTAGCAAGCTATATTCAAACACTCTATGGGAAATGAGCAGACACACATATCAGCTAATTAGTATCAGCAACTTAACAAATTATTGAACGCTAGAATTTCACTTACAAATACTGAAGCACAAACTTTTGGAATGGCCTGTACCACAAAGTAATTCAAAATATTAGCCATAGAACCCTATAAAATCCATAAAGTACAAACAGCATATCAACAAGGTAAAGATTTACTATTTAAAGACTCAGAGCAATGAATGAGGCCTAGCACACACCCTGCAGCCTATATCTGGACATCTGTCTGTCAGCAAGGCCACATCCCTAACTCACTTATCCAGTAATAATAATAATAAAATACCATGAAAAGCAGTTATGACGGGGTAAGCTATCCATATGGCCAAAACTATATTCTGTACCAGGCTCTATACATGCTTTTTTATTGCTGTAAAGTTTGAAATGTTACAAGTCTTGGGAGTTACTGCAGTTTTTGCCACTTCCACCCTGGCTCCTTTTTTTTTTTTTATCTCCGCAGCTGGCCGTTGGATTTTAGATATTATATGTGTCTTGTTTTGATATATTAGTAATGTTTCATAAACACAAAGATTTTTAAAAAAGGGTTTTATTTGATGTGCTGGTGTTGCAAGTCCTTGAAGATGAGAAACTACAGAATCCATGCAAATCCATCATAGCTGTCAATGTAGAACCGCAGGCTCGCTTGGTCATGGGAACCCCCTTTTGTTCTTGCTTCTTATCTCTGTGGGCAGGTCAGCAGGTCAGAGAGATTAGATTGTGAGGAACATGGCAGAATTTGGGAAGTGAGTCAAACAGTTTCCTTACAGCTGTCTGCTACTTCCTCACCCATCACTGCTCCAACCCATTTCGTGCTTATTGAAATCTTTGAATGCTACTATAATTAAAATAGGATACATAGCATATTTTTTAAAAAACATTAAATATTTCTGGCTATGTTTTTTTTTTCAGATAAAGATAACATAGGTGATGTGCAGGTGGTTGAATGGCATGTCTGCAAAATTATAAAATCTTTGACTGATCAAGGTTTTACTTCATTCTGTGGGTATATAATTTTAAAAGCTCACTTTGTTCTCTTAAATATTTATGAAATTATTTTCTCTTAAAGTCAGTGTGTATTAAGGATGCAGGTGAAGAATTTGCCTTCATAGCTGCTGATGACCTGCCCGGGGCACCATGTACACAGAGCTCTCCAGAGCCTGGCAATTAGTTAATTGAAAAGTTATGTACTTGGCATGAATAATTGAATACAGTGTCTGAGGAATTAGCACTGCATTCAGAGTCACAAATGAATCCGGCAACAGTATAAATGCAAGATAGAGTCACCTCTGTTTGCGTGGATTTCTTAAAATTAAATCTCAACGGCTCAAAGCTCGTCTATAGCTTTTCAAGCTAAAAAATTTGAGCCACACATTTGTAGCGTTCACATAAATACCTCCCTGAAAGAATCCTTATTGGTTATATAAGAAATTCTCTGTTTTCTCTGGTAATTTAATTTGTTTCACGGTGCAATAATGGGTTATTTTTAAAGCCTATCTTTTAATCAAAAGACGGCAGCGATGTTGAATTTGTCACATTTTCATATAAACGGAACGAGGCAGACTAAACAATGTGGACTTGTCAGAATCATTCAAAAGAATGAAACACACATGGCTCATATTAGAAAACACCCAAATCAAATGGCTTTGACTGTTGCATTTGTGGTCTGTGAGGCCACTGAATTGAGAGTCTAACAGAAAGTTGATTCTAAGAAGTGTTTCCAAATACCATAAAACTATAAAACACAAATTACACATTGTATAAAGATAGCATTAGAGATTATGTGATTTATTATGCAAAATAATTATTATTGTAATTATTATTATAATGTATCATCAGGTATTAAAAATATCTAAGCTAGAATCGAGGGAACATGATAGGATGTCATATTATTAAAAGTTTGTTTTGTTCTTTTTTTTAAATCCTATTTCCTAATTATCACAAAGTGTGGTACACAGTTCTTCATTTGACATTACTCGCTATTTTTTGTTAACTAGACTCCTATACATTTACAGTAAGTGTGTCACAGTCCCAAAAACTCCAGTTGATATCAAGTTTAAAAGATGACTTCCCTATTTTCCACTGTTACTTGTACTGTCTGGTTTTCCTCCTCTTTATTTCTCCGTGCTTCTGTCCTTTTCTGTCTGTGCTTTACATTCTTTCTATCTAACAAGCTTCCTTTGAGCTCAGACTATAATGTCCTTCTGAAGTGTTAATTCTGGGATTGGAAGGTTGGCTCTGTAAAGCTTCCCTAGTTTGGCTCAGTGTTTAGCCGTGGTTTTCTGAACAGGGCTAACATGACCTGCAGGGCTCTGTTATACCCTGCTGCAAACACTTCCGAGACTTCTCACTTGCCTTTCTTTTGGCACCCAACCAGAAAGCATCTGTCACCGTGACTTCTACTAACCAGCTTCAGCCCTGAGCTTATTAATAATATAGAGACATGTGCTATTATTCATGCTGCAATGCTGTGGGATTCTCACCGAGACTAATCATCTATGAGAAGATACAATGCGCTTTGAAATTTTATGCAATGAAAATGTAAGTAATTTAAATTTAAAATTGTGCCATTTTTTTTTTAAAATTTATCAAAGTATCATCTGATGCTTTTTAGTAGAATTTTTTGTTTTCATATTTAGTAATCTGACATCTGTCTTGTGGGGAAACAACTCTAGCAAATTGCATTATTATGAGTTTCAGCTGTGAAATATCACATGCTTTATTGTAACTATGAATAAATTCACCAGTCCTATTTTTCCCTCCAAGCTTTCTCTGTCTTTCAGCAGGCCTCCTTCATCATGGTGACAGACGAATCAGCCCTGTGCAGGGTTTCCCTGCTTTGACGAAGGCGATCACTTACCGTATGAACATGAGCCAAACATTAGTACTACCACCTCTCTGTTAGCTAGCATGGCGAAGTGCTGGCCTGGCACGGTGCCTGTTTAAAACTGGCCAGCTCTGGAATTAGAACAGAGCAAGGATTCCATGACTGAGCTGTATTTACAGAGGACATTCAGATGTTGATCGTCTGTGCTTACAAGTGGATACATCATTTATATGAATAACTTGCTGATAGATAGTGTTTAATATTTATGAAGAGTTTTTAATTGAGCCCACTTTTCACTGGGTGCTGGCAGAGTCTTCTAGTGATGCCTTGTGGCGTAAATGATCACGGCCAGTCACTGAGATACAATTAGGTAATGCACAGATACTGTCACTCTTAAAATGCTACAATTAACTAACTGTCTGCTCGCAGTGAAATTTGTGTTCATTAAAATTTATTCAGAGATCAAATTATGCTTGAGTTAATGGAATGAGGAAAGGCCAGCCATCCATTATTGGAGAGGCCGAGGAAAAGGGGTTTTAATCCACAATAAACAAAATGCGGCTGAATTGAGAGCAAGTGTGAAGTACTGGTCAGTCAGTAAATGACTCAAATCCTTCAAGCACTGTCTTACATGACAGTGCTTGAAGGATTATTCTTCTCAGCTTGCTGCCTGTAAACATTTCAGCTTGTTTAGATTTCAGCATTAGTTATTGTAAATACTTTTGTGCTATTCACATTTCATGTAGTTTTTTCATTGTTTATGATGATATAATTGCAAGAGCCATATTTCTTCTGCTTAAAAGCCAGAGAAATATAAACATGTTATTTTAAGATGCTTAAGACTTTCAAATCTTCATGATTATTGTAAATGTCACTCCACAATAGTAATTTGTAAATATATACAAATGATATACAAATTACTATTGTGATTATATGCAAAAGATATCTTTTAGGTTTGGAAATTTGAAACTAGAGCCACATTACATAAAATGAGTGACATAGCATCATAAAGGTGTGCATTTTAACATAACCTACCTCTTAAAAGATCACAGAGAAGTCTGTAATTTGAGGTAAATCACAATAAACTTTCATGTCCAAAGACTGACAAACTGACAATAGATGCTTTAGCAAACCCTTTTAGGTAAAGATTGTCATAACAACAAGCTTAAGTCCTATCGTGACATGTGACACACAGAGTAGGGAGACTGTGAGTAGTTTGAAATTGTAATTACTGCTGCATGTAAAGTCCGCAGTGACTGACAGCTCTAACAACGATGTGAATGAGTGGAATTGTCTTGGAGAAGGGGAAAGCTGAAAAAGGGCTCTTAGCAGCAATGATCGAACGCGGCGCAGCCTGCAGAGCTGACTTGATGTATTCTGACACACTGGGAGGTCTGGTGATGGACAGCTCTCTCTGCAGGGTATACCTTTAAGAGAAGTGGACTGCAGTCCCTTGGGGGCAGACATACCTGAGCCACTCAGACAAGGTGAGACAGATCCCTCCACTGGCTCGTCACAGGGCTCATAGAGCCTGACTACAGAAGCAGACCTGGTGACAGGGTAATAGGCCAATTACCAGTGATTTGTCCTACAGTGGGCGGAGAGAGAAAGTTCTCTGGAACTGTCACTGCCAGACAAATGTGTGATATCCCAATAGTGCTTTGTCATGGTGGACTCTTTCTAAAGGTTAGAGTATTGAGTTTCAGTTTCCCTTTGTTGGTGGATTTTCCCATTGTTGGAGAATGTTTTGTCATTCCCTGCTCCTCTGTACTTTGCTGCTATATGCCAGATGGACATTTCATATGAACAAAAAATAAATACTTTTTTAAAAAGGTCAAATAAATAAATAAACAGAGAGAAATATGATATAAGGTTTATTTTTATTTAATGTATGTCTAATTGTTTTCCCCAAGAATATCCACTTTTCCAGGATCTGTCTTGTCTCTTTCCACTACAGCTTGCTGGCATTGCTTCAGAAGCAGTCGTTTTGGCACAGAACTTCCTCTATTTCCTCTTCGACTATCAAATTTTCCTTTGTCACTTTCCACTGCCATCCAGCAAAAGGTGCCTTTCATTTACTGTCTGCATTATTCATTATTTTTATTTTTGGGGTTTTTTGTTTTGTTTTGTTTTTTCATTGTAGCAGTTAAAAGTTGCCACTTTTTCATTCAGGTACAAATGTAAGTGTGAGGAAGGGTTTTTTAAGTTTATTTAGGAGAAATAGAAGTACATCCCCTTATTTCCTCGGATTTTGATGGTCATGGTTTGCATTTTAGTCGTAGTCCATTGAGATATTATGCTAAGGCTGTTGTTTGGCAAAGCAGTGGACTGGCAGCCTGTTCAGGATGTACTCTGCCTCTCACTCACTGCACAGTACGTTACTAATAAACATGATTAATGTCACTTTTCTTTTTTGCCTGATGTTTATTCCAGTTCTTCAAAAGAAATTGTACCAGCAGTATGACATATCTTACATCTACGTTACTGATTCCTGTCTGTGTCAGCGTCGGCCCTCACTGTCTGCTCCTGCCAGCTACCATGTCAGCCCCAGCTGCCATGCTCTAATGACAGCCAGCTGTTTGATCGGCTGTGCTCCTGTCACTGAATATGTGTGAGAAACCTGCCCCTTGTTCCCTTGTTCATTCCACAGTCACATCATAACAGCAGTTTTCACAGTAGCCAGTAAATGTAACTTATAGTCATGGATATGAGAGAGTTATTGTCTGGGAATTCTGGAGCTGTGTTACTTACAGCAGCATGGCCGGGTGAGAAGGAGAAAAGAGGCTTCACTTCACTATGCATTTATCCAAGATTTAGTCCTCATACCCTGGTGTGTATCTATCTTTTAAAACATTACCTTTTGCACAGAGGCTCACTTGTCTTTGATAGTGTCTCAGAAGAGTCCATCAAGAAGTACCCCGTGGCATCTAGGAGACCTAATGATGTCTCTTTAGTGCCATTTGACAGCCCTGACCCTGTGGTGTCCAAGAGATGCATTGATTTTAGGCAGAGGAGGTGGAAATGAGCGCTTCTTCTCTCTTCCTCTTTCCTGCCTTGGTTTTGAGAGGACAAGAGTGCCACAGAGCACCGTTGGCTGAGGTACAATAGATGTGCTCCATACTCAAATGTCTTAGTGCAGCATTAAGTGTGACCAGGCAACCCCACACACAATCAGTCCCTTACACTGTGGAGGTATTGGCATACAGGTCTCCATCCTGTGCTAAGCATGCCACTGAGTAAGAGATACCTGTCCATGGTATTTATAGGAGGAAGTCCGTCTCTCTGATTTAGGGTGGAAAGTGGTGCAAATGTGCAATGAAAATGTTTGCTGACTCATTATAAATCCTGAAAGGGGTTTAAGTCACAGCACTCTGAGAGATCAGACATGTTGGTGTTTGTTTGTGTACTTGCTGTGAACAAGTTTAACATTTATTGGGTTGGACCTGGACACTAATTACATAATTAGTTTAGACAACTTGGATAATTAGGTGAAATCAAGTAATCGCTTGTCCAGCCTGTTGCTTTCCATCCTTTCATCTCAGCACAGTGATTTCTTTTCAGGATGTGGACTTTGACAGCTAAACCTCAACATTTAACGTCTCCTTCTTTGCCGACAGACTGCAAACATTTTTTTTATTATGCTGAATGTAAGTCAGTTACACCCCTGATGATTTGCACAAGTAATATTCTCACAAAGGGAGTATCTTGGAAAAATGTTTAGAACAATGAGCAAATTTTCTGCTGTCAAAATAATAAATACCTTATATTTATTTGAAAGCACAGTCACTGAGATGTTACTCTACTTGAGTCACTCAATTCTACTTACGTTACATATTTATGCTTTACTCAATGTGTAAATTACGTTTTATACTCATTACTTAACAGACATTAGGACAAAAAACACAGTGTATGACTTCTTCAGTATATCGCTTTAAATCACTACCAAATGATCGCTTTTTTGTTGCCTTAATATTAATACATATGTGAGGGACTAAGTCTTGTTTGCCACAAGTCCATCCTAATGTGCCAGTACTCAGGGAAAAGTATTCTCATTTTACCTCTAAACTGTCATTAGGATAAGATGTTTCCTCTGCAAGAATGAACAAGTGTGACCTTTGGCCCCCGCCCATCCATCTTCAGGGTGGATAAGACAGAGCTATGAGATAGTGTTGTTTATTGCGTCAGCCAAACTCAGCAAACCTGCTGTTTTTCAAGCTTGCAACCTGAGTAATATGAGAAGGCAGAGAACACATTTTTTCTGTTATTTGCTTTGGGTGTTTTAGGAGAAGTGTCTATAAATAAGTTTGCTTTTTAAGATCATCTGCAAACTGTTCTGTTGAGAAAGACAGGCACTAAGCCATAAACAAACAAACAGGAGGAACAAGAGCTGAGAAAGAGTCCATATATCAGAGTTTCAGTGTGATTACTTTGAATTATTCTAATGTGATTTCCTCCCTTGCCCCTGCTGTAACTCAGAGCTTACTTGTGAAATATTTCCTCCTAAAAAAAAAAATCTGTTAGACAGCACAGACTCAGAGCCAGTCAAAGACGTGACGCAAAGGTTGAATGTGTGGTCAGTGATTCAAGTTTAAAGAAATCCAAAAGTCAGACTGCAGTTGTCTATAATATATACGGTTTCTTTAACTTGATTACTACAGAACCAGTCACGATGAGAAGAGTAAATATTTCCAAGTTTGTACAGCTGGCTGGACAATAAGCTGTGTGACAGACACGAGTGGAATGACTCATGCGAGATTACTAAATGCAGTGCCATTTGAATGAAAATATTTATTCAGATGGTAGTGATGACTTTTTGGAGTAGTTTTACAAAAATATGCAGGCTACACTAACTCAATTTAAGATCTTAAAGGTACTACACTTTATTTCAATATGTAGTGACACTGAGGCACACCTAATCCCCACAAGGTTTGGGAAAAAATGTTAAAAGGAGGAGCACAGCATTCACTCAGTCAGCGACAATGGTGACAAAATGAAATCAGCTGACTTTAAAAATTAGATGCTAAATATGTGCTTGCAGTCAATATACTTTACATTTCTTCCAAACGTAGAAAAAAAAGATGAATTTAAGATTTATTTTTTGAAGTTTACTGGGACGCAAAACTGTGATTTCTTATTGTCACGTCAACTGACTGTTAGCTGGTTATCCTAGGATATATGCAACATAGTCACTAAACACTGAAACAAAGTTTAAGAGCAGCATTTATGATCTAAAATGAAAAAAATATTCAGAAAATGTCTGTCTTTAAGCTATTTGCACACCTAACACCGTCAATGTTGCAAATTTCCTAAATAAGGAAAAAAGTTCACTGATTGAAAAAAAGAATCTACTAGTATTTTATGTTGGTTTAACATGAAGATTATGCACTACAAAGAGGATGTGCAGTGTAAACAATCGTATTTCTCTATGGGCACATCTACTGTGGATATATTGGCAGAGCGGGAGATAGTGGACAAGCTATCACTGCAGTGTATTTTGTCATGTGTCAGTTTACATGTCTCTACATCCTCACTCAAACTCACTCCCACTTTAATCTACTGAGCTCCTGACCTGCTGCTGTTCTGTCACCCTGACATGTTTAACAAATACTGTCTGGTTCAGGCGGGATAGACCACGGTGTTACCGAGGTGTTGTTGTCTGTCGCCACAGAGGGTGATGGATTATGCAGGATTCTAACTTCTTCAAACTTCAAACGCCCCTGCTCTTTTCTTCAAGGCAGAAAAACAGATAAATCTTTGAAATACAAATATTTTTAATTTTAAAAGACAAAAAGTGATCTATGTATTGCCCTTTCCTGTATTTAATCCAGTGACTTCCTTTTCAACAGCAGCAGCACCACACAGACTGCCTGAACAGCTCCCTTCAATCACTCAGCACAAAAGCAACAAAACACTCCTCTGTAAATATTTCAGTGGCTTCAGCACCTCGTCCAGAGCCCTGCTGCTCGCTGTCTGCTGGTCCTCGGACTGAGCCATTGTGTGTCCCATGGCAAACTGTTTTGTGTTGTGCTGCTGGACATGGCTGTGCTGTTGTAGGAAGGCAGCAGTGCCTGCATGCATGCAGTAGCAGAGGAGAGGATTAGGGGTGGTGTTTCTCTGTCTAACTGGCTGCCAGGCATGCTCTGCTGACTTGGCACAGAATGCACAATTTACATCATTTAGTTCTGCTTATTGCTGACTGAAAATCCAGTTTAAATAGAGTTCTGATTGTTCATTAAGGTGGGGCAACAACCAAGAAGAAAAGAGAACATTTTGCTCACTAAGTTGTATTGACATTTTATTTGCTTTATTTTGTCACAGTGCCAACAATAGTCATCGCTTCTCTTTGTAAAAGATTTTTTAGTATGATAACAGTTTTACGGTTTGCAGTCTTTTGAGGGAAGTTGTTTATGCTCACATTCCAGGATCACTGCTATAATAAATAGGAATCCTGTTTTAGAATGGATTTGCCCTTGATATGAGCCACTGTGCTTCCGTGAACCAGTCTTCAGGGAGCGCTTTCCAATAAGAGTAATGTCCCCCCTGTGCATGGCCACCATTCAACAATTTACGGGCAGATTACAGATTCTAATAAAATTTTTGCAGCCTTAATTAAAGAATCTGCTCCCCATTTTATGATTGTCCAGTTCCCCTCCACCACTTCTATCCAATTTAATTATTCTGATGTACATAATTAGCACGAGCTGGCCATTGTTCACCTCATTTGCATATTATATTGGATAATTGAATGAGAGTGGCTGATGATTAAATTAGGGTGAATGACAGATGATTCAGCTCGCAGTGTGGAAAAGTTAACAGAATGAGCAGACTGGGAATACGACATGTACCTTTTGAATATTTATACGCCCCACCAAGGTCCTCCCCCAGCAGACGCACTCTGCTAATTTAAAAAATGTGCAGCAGTGCAGCAGCAAAAATTGGGTGCTTCCAAGTAACAGGATGTTGTTTTTTCACTTCTAGCTGCTCCTTGGTGCTTATTGCTTTGCATAAAGAGGAATGAAGCCAGTTTCGAGCATATGAGAAACACCTTTTTGAATGTTTTAAATGTGCCTCTCCATCATCAAGGCAGCACATTTACAGATTGATAAGACAAATGA
The DNA here is from genome assembly GCF_057382275.1 of Copadichromis virginalis. Classification (NCBI taxonomy): domain Eukaryota; kingdom Metazoa; phylum Chordata; class Actinopteri; order Cichliformes; family Cichlidae; genus Copadichromis; species Copadichromis virginalis. The sequence goes on from NC_140618.1 coordinate 13,402,192, forward strand.
GACTAGTGTGGGGAAATTCATTTCCAGGCACTTCCAGTGTAAACACAGACTCCCGGTGCCTGCCTGCCTGCCATACTATAGACAGGCTGGACTTTTCTGATGAAGGAAGAGACATGTGGAACATGTTTTAAACCCATGTGAAAATGGAAATAAAATGCAAATATATAAACTCCTAAATCCCAACTACGCAAACTTATTTCCTAATCAAACCCAAGAGTAAATAACTTTTTTTTTCAGTCAGTTAGAATCCTTTTTTCTCTGTTTATTGGTTGAACATGCATTTTGTCACCTTGTTAATTGATTTGTCATGACAAAAGCTAATTAGTAGTTGCATCCTACATCCATCCCTCTCCCTGGAATTTTTCCATGCGGGGTTCAGGCAGGATAAATGTTTAGAGGGAATATTTGGAACAGCTTTAGCCTTTCACATGCTAATGTAAGCACTGGCGGCACAAGAAAGCTGGCCTGACCCAGAGGCCACTCGGTGACACAGTCTGCTGATTCAGTGCCGGCAGCCCTGGCTTTGTTTATGTGTGTGCACGAGAAATAATGCACGTCATAAAAAGGAAAACTTTGAAGGGGAGCCACTATCCCCGGATGATAAATGCCCCCAGCTCTTCGGATGTAAATAACTCTTTCCAATAGTACAAAAGCCATCTCAGGAGTGACTTATACACCGTCATTTTACAATAACACTGAGCCATGTTTCCAACCCTGGAGTTCTTCACACATTGAATCATCCTCTTGTCATCTACAAATTTGAACAAAACTGTATGACTATTTAGAGGAGATTTTTTAAGTAAAATGTACTCATGCTACTGAGCCATCAAAGCAAAGCTTCTGATAAATACAGTAAATTAATATACTTACTTAATATACTGATGTATCCTGCAGGAGTTTTGTGCTAAATCACAGAGTGAGTATATGCAGACAGGGTATAAAGCACGCTCCATTAGTTTACTTCAAGGATTGTCCATTTTCAAACACAATTTGCAACACATGTAACTTGTGTTTGTCTTTGTGTCCCACATACCTTGTAAAATCTCTTCTGTTCTCTGTGTTATAGTAAACATCAGTACACAAAGTGTCGTCTCATTGTCTGGTCGGAGTCATTTCAAGGGGCAGAGGAATTTACACAGTCTTGGGATCTGTCAGCAGGTGGTATAGGAAACTGTAAAGATAAGTCTCTTCAGCAGCTTAAGTCTAGCTTCCTTTTCACAAGAGCCTTCGGCATTTCTCAGATCTCCCAGATACAGCCGTGCCCTCACTCTTATCAGAAACCTGACCATGCCCACTTCCAGCTCCTATTAGACCAATGCATATCTCAGATCTCCCAGTAAAGGATGTCCAGGATGTCTACACTAGGAACAAACATGTATCTCTTTTGTTCTTTAATATGTTGCGTTATTGTTTGTGCTTCGTGTCATTGTTGCAAAAAACAGCACATTACCAAATAAAGCAAGGGGATGACCATTTCCTTTATGGGTTACGGTTGAAATAAAAAACAATATGAAAAAAGTAAAAATCAAATGTTGTACAGCTATTGATGCTTAACGTTAAAGGTGAATAAAGTATACTAGCTAACAACAACCAGCTTAAATATGTGTAGATTTAGCTCTATCTTAGATGAATTGTTCATAGTTCTTTATTTAATACAGGTAACAATTTCACATAACACCCAACTCCCAGAAATACTTTTTTGATAAAGTTGGTGCTAGATGAATAGTCAGAAGTTACAATCATCCTTTGGAGTCACCATCTGGGCACCATGGCTATCTGTATAAAAAATTCATAATAATCCACTAGTGGATCTCCATCTCCAGAGCCACAGAACAAGAGCAGATAAAAATCTATAAATCTACTTGAAAGCAGGCATTCAAAGGATTTGCTCGCTTATACATGCATGTTTTATTTTTAATCTAGTCTAAAAAGGAGTTATTTGTGAAACTGTAGTCTTGTGACTCTAAAGAACTGAAGGAGTTTACTTTATTTGACTCTGATAAACCGTTGCAGGAATAAGATGAGAGAAGAGCACATGTGCCCGTTTGTCTTATCGAGTGGTCCTTCAGTGCCTCTGTTATCCTTGAAATCTCTTTCACAAAAAGTTGCAAAGGGAAGTTTAATGTAGGCTGACAGGCTGAGAGTCGCAAAGACTTTATCGTTCTGTTTCCTAAAGCTACGAAGAGACTGCCACTGCTCTAGATCCAAGCCTATAGTTCTGCCCAGCTATCTGGTTTTGCTTTATGTCTTCCCCTGCAGCGAGCACTTGACGAAGGACAATTTGTTTGGACGTTTAATGCTGTGGCACTGCCTGGCGTAGGATTATATGAGATGGCCTAGTGATTTGTGGTGGCTGGTAGTGGGTTGGGTAATGTGTGTTAGTGCAAGGGGAGAGCGTAGGTCCATAAAGCATACATGCGCATCAGTCTTTGTGAGTGTGTCAGTGTGGGTGTGCGTTCAGTTCCAGTTCCTCGCTCTAGCACAGACTAGGTCTTGCACTGCTTATGCTTACATTTATGACAATAGCGTCTCAGTTCCCATAGGAAGACATTTGTTCTATGTTTATCCTTTTTTCACACTATAACATTCTTTGCTTGCTGAAAGATGACTAATCTTTGAATTTCATTGTTTGAAGATTTATGAAAGCCTTGCTGAGTCCTCTTTATATGTCTTGGCAGTCAGGAGAATCATTAACTTATCCTGTGAGGCTTTGCACACTGAAAAGTCCAGCCAAACGCTACCGTGAGCTTTCCCAGATCTCACTTACCTACTGACACACACACACACACACACGCACACACACGCGCACGCACACACACACTTAAATGAGTGTATACCACAACGGAGCCATGTTGACTTAACATGAGTCTAAAAAAATGCAGTTTTTTACAGGGGGAGCAGGATGTAAATCTATAGTTCTCTAGCTCTTTGCTGCCTTTTTTTTTACCACTTAAACAGACGCACAGTGATAGGTTCTTTTCTTACATTAAAAACTTGCCTCGCCTTTTAATGTTGAATATCCAGAGGACCATGCACATGACCGAAGAGTCTTCCTGCCCCATCTCATGACACAAGCCAGTAACTTCTGTTACAAGTACTTTTGTTTATTCGTTTCAGTATCGGTGTCCCTTTAAAATGTTGCCCAGTTCTTGGGAAAATGAACCCTAGTGTACTTTAATCCTCAAGAAAGAAAAGTGATCACCAGTTACGTCTCAACTGTTGCCCAAAACATCTTGCGACAGCCATTCATTTCATCTGTTTGTGGACCCTTTGAACACTGCTGTAGAAGGCAGTCCTGAAGGGCTTCACCCTCAGATGATAAAAAAGTGAATTATTGGTTTGTTTATCATGCTCTTAAAACCTAAAGTGCATTATTAAACAGAGAGCACATTAAAAGGGGAGTATTGTTAAAAGTGTTTTAAAAATCTTGTAAATCCCAGTAATTTATGTCACTGTGGTCGAAGAGGCTCGCCCTGGCCTTCTGGTTTTAATTTGCTCTAGGGTCTGTACCTGTGATGCTGCCTTTTTTCCCAGACACAATCTGACCGATGAAATGGAACCCAAGCAGAGCAGCAGTGGCCTTGTATAAAAATAAATAAATAAATGAACAAAAAAAGCAATTTACTGGCTAAAAAACCAATTAATCACTTTTCCATAACAAATAACAACACAAGGAAAAAAGGTCAAAAAGATTTGTGAACGGACATCAGTCTTTTCATTCACAGTGTTTTCTTCTCTATTTTGGGAATCTGCATCTATATTGGTGATGATGATTTATTATGAAGATGCTTTCAATATTTAGTTTTTTAAATGTCACATTTCTCACCAGTACTGGAATACTGAGACACTCGAATACAAAATGAGAAAAAACAGGGATGTTGAATATAATGATGCAGACAGGGAATCCAGAAACTTCTAATGAAAACGAAAACAGTAACAAATAAGTCCACAGTACTAGCACCTGTATGAGAATGAAGTGTTTAAGAATACAGCGGTGGTTTGAGAATTAATTTAAATTAGAAGTGTTGTGCGTACATCATGATGATGTCGTTTGAGTAAAAATCCCATCATCACCTAAGTTAATGGGACTCATCCTTTAAATATTTGTAAAAGACTTTGTGTCAGTCCATTAAATCTAAAAGCTATGATGCTATAATTGACAGAATAAATGAAAACTTGACTTGTGTAGTGTGCTGATAGTGTAGTAATATAACAGTATCACCAAGTCAAAGCCACTACATCCTCTGAGCACTAGAAAATGTTTCCCAGCTACTTATTCATCCACTGTTGTGAAATATCAGTGTCACTGGTGGAAGAATGAGGAAACCTGAAAGTTGTTGGATTTATCCTCTGGGAATCATGAATGTCTACTTATCAAATAGACATGAAGATATATGAGTCTGGATCAAAGTTGCAAACGGCCATATTCTTACAGTTGAAAGATCCGCTGTGTTGATGTAAAAATAAATAAATAAATAAAAATAAAAACAGCATATGCATTTTTAAGTAGCTGTCTTTCTGTATTATTTGATATCCTAAGTGTGTGTGGCGCTGTATTTGGTTTTTTTTTAATATAACTCTTGGATGTTGGCCTCACATAACCCACAGTGAATTTGAAAAATTCAGTTTCCTTTTCCCAAATAAACACGCTTCATCCAGCATGAGTCATTTCTGCAAGCTATGTCTGACCATTGTTTGACATGAGCCTCTGCCCATGCTGACAAGTGTAAGAGAAAACAAAACAAAAAATTTCAACATTTTGGACTGACTCTGCATCAGTCTAAAGGGTTGTGACTGGGCCCTGTCTGTGGCCAAAACCTGTTCCAGCCTCTGGGGACTCCCTGGCAAAGGCAACAATGGGTCAGAGCCCCTCCTTTGTGCAGTTGCCCTCCTTAATCAAACTAGCCAGAGGAGTGATTGGATTTTAATACTGCTGGGCCTACCGTAATAGTGTGATGGACGGGGGACTGGTGAATTGGAGCAAGATGTCAGCCCTCAGAGGCCTCCATTAATGATATTGCTTCATTTCTTAAAGTGGCAGGACTGTCTTGGGACGAGGGGATCACAGCAGTTGGCATACAGAGCCCTCCCCTCCCTTTTTGTACCCTCTTCCCCCTTTTTTCATTTTGTTCTCTTTATCTCTCACTGACTCAGGACCATTTGTGCTGCTCCCTGTGTGTCCTCAGTGCCGAGGACCATTTCTTAAGCTGGTCACAGTATGTGGGCGTTTCCAGGCTGCTGCTGCTGCTGCTGCTGCTGCTGTGGCACTGATGAAAAGGTGGACCTAACGCCTGTTTTTTAGGAAAGATTTTGCATTGATATTTAAAAATATTTCCACATCCAACAGATGCAAATAGATGTAAAGCACACATATATAAAATTACGTATACTTCAGTGAGTGCATATATATGTGTTTTTGACAAACTATGGCCTCCCTTGGATGAAAAGATCAATATAAACTTGAACTTAATTTCCCTCTTTCATGAAAAGATGAGTCACTGTATTTGAAGCTGACAGGAACAGTATTTCAGCGGCATTTACATTTCATTTTCTGCTCTGAATGCTATAATTAAAGGTTATTTCTTTCCAAATTTTAACTCGTGAGTCAGGAGGTTAATTGAGCTTTAGTCCTAAATCTAAAACACAAAACATTCTTGAACTCCTGAACTGACACTGATATGACCCTCACGAATGCCAGTGTGTCTCCCTCAAACCTTTTGATGCCGTTTCTCATCTTAAGTGACTCACGCTCACTGCCTCATTGTTTGCTTCCAGTGACACTTGTTTATCCTTTTTGTTCGGCTAATGACAGTTTTCCTTCTCAAAGGGAGGTGGCAAGTACAGGTGAACCCTCATTGTGTTTTATAGCAAGTCATTGTAAAGCGGGGCGGCTCCAGCCTTTCTCTCTCCTCCTAATGGGTGTTGGTGTGTTGTTTTTGCAGTAGATTTATGTGTGGGTGGGGCGCTGTGATTTACAGAGATCTGACACTGTCTCAGCAGCGATACCAGAGAGGCTGATTGTGGCTCTCTGTGTGTGTTCCAGGTAAGCCTGAGGTCTGCTCACCATCCCTGCTCACGCACACAACATGCCCAGAAACTTTTGCATGCACGGATGAGAGCATGCATGCTTCAGTGCACACACATATGGCTTTTGTGGTGTAATGCAAGTTGCTACTGTTGCAATGTCTTTCCCAACAGATTCACCTAAAGTACCATAGAATATAAGAAAGAAACTTTGCTGCATGCAAAGTTCCCTCCTTTTGCAGTTTTAACTCATTTAAATCGAGATAGAAAATTGGCCTTAAAAATAAAACATGTCGGTCAAAATAGGTCACAGCACATAAAGGGACAATTTTTTTAAATTCAGCATTCTAAAATATCTCATCACACCTCAGGGATTTAAAATGTTTACAGGATAATATGTGGATATTTACTCACTGTGTCATTTTCCCGTAAAAGCAGCATTTATTCTCCAGGATCAATAGTGCACAAGATGCAAGGTAATACACACAGATGTTGACACTATCCTTTCATCATCACTGTAACCTAAGAGTACAGATGATTAAATTCTTGTCACCAGATGTTAAATTGGCTATTACCCATCTAAGATAAATTGGTCCTTAAATTTCACATTTAACACCTTGCCAGAGGTGCAGAAAACGTGTAAATACAGAATAAGATGCATTGAATTTCATACTGAGGGCAATGCTTGGTTTTTTTTGGCTGTTTCACATTAGAACAAATAAGACAAATAAAGATATTTTTTTTATTTCATAGGAATCAATAATTTTTAAAGGAGTAATTCATTTCTAGGTTTGCTTCCTAGTTAGTTAGCCAGAATGCCAGAATAAGTAGACTTTGCTTCACATCTTTGTCATATTAAATTATTTAATTTTAATAAATCTACTGAGAATCTCAGTCAACTCATTGTTTCCAAACGTGTTCTCTTACCCCACCACACTGAGCCCCCTTTTGTCTTGTCTCTCTCTCTCTCTCTCTCTCTCTCTCTCTCTCTCTCTCTCTCTCTCTCTCTCTCTCTCCCTCTTTTAAAATAGAACAAAACGTCTCTGCATTAAGTCAGTTTGTCAGAAAGCTTCCCTTGAGAGTTTCGGACTTGAAGTTCGTCCCGGCTGTTCCTCTGCTGGTGGCCCCCAAAGCTACACCAAGGTCACAGTGGAACTCAAGAGTCGAAACTTTCGCAGAGACTTCACAGAAATCATGCACACGCCACTTTTACAAAATTTCGACTATGTAGTAATGCTAATTGAACAGTATGAGCTCACTTTTTTTTTTCTAAAAGCAGTTTTCTGTCGTTCACTTTTTTTCTTTTTGTTTTTCTATCCGTACGAAATTCAACCTTTCTAAAAGCAGAATATAAACTGTCTTGATGAGAAAATCAGAGACGGTCAACATGAGGATGTTAGTTTAACAATAATACTAATAATAATAATAATTTGTGGTCTACCAATGGCAAGGCTGTTAGATTAAGTGGGTGGTTCACATAATATGACAGTTCTACATTTTTTAAAATTACTTATGCAAGTCAAATCGACACAAAGTACATTAATCTCTTTACTCTGTGTCCCATTTTTTTTTTGTCTATGTGCCTAAATAGTTGGATAGCTTCACTTTAACCACTGATTACCTAAAATTCATCAAAAGAAAAAAAAGAAAAGGAAAAACGAGTTCGGAGTGTCTTTATTTTTCTGTATTATTATTTTAACTTTATCAGATGTAATATCACATTTAGTAAACGGCAAACTGCTACGTTTGATGAACGCGAATGTGTATTATGAATGTGTTCGTGTTCAGTGCAGGATTACTGTGGATTATTACTAAAAATTACCAAGCAAGAAAAAGTAAGAAAGAAAGCAGCAATTTCATGAGGAAATGACTTCATTGGGGCCTAAAGAGCTCAAGATAAACTAGTGCCGTAGCAATACCTAGAAAACGTTAAAATTTAACAGCAATTAAGGATCATTAATAAGAATAAATAATAATTATAAAGTGATGAAGGTCCATAAATATCTGACCCGTTCTATTAAATCATATAGAGTGCCATTTTGAATATTAGCTACAGTTGTTGTTTGGGGGGGGGGACGAATGCAAAAACGGATGTGGAAATCCAAAACGAGGCATTGTTATTTCCTTGTGCATTTCTTGTTTTTCTCTAGAAAACAGAACAAAAACTTGTCGAAAAAAAAATCTAATAAATAAATAAGTGATCCACTCGTGAAAGATGCGTCTTGAGGAGGACGGCACTGCTACTTCCCTCCTGATCTAATTACGCCCACCCCTCCACCAATTAGAGAATTACATCACACCTTTAAATGGACTCCTCCTCTTAATCATTAATGACAGTGTCACTCCCTCCAACAGCATCTAGTTGCACTGTGGCAACATGACACGCGCAGACTCGTTATCAGCTCTGCTAGAAGTTAATCGGGTGTCGGTGGTTCTGGGTCAAAGTTGGGAGGTATAGATTTAACAGGGTATCTGTCATAGCTTTAATGCAACGAACCGGGACACAACAAAGCCTACAATGTCTCCATTAAAATTAAGTCTGTATGGAAAAGAGTGAGAGCTGCAGACAAAGTAGCCTTAGGTGCGTGTGTTAGTGCGTCTACTGAGCAGGGATCAGCGGTGTTTATTTTGGTTCTTATTTAACACACTGGGAGGAAACGCCCACTGATGGACGTGATAGAAGATCGTACTCCCAGCAGCTGGGCTACTTAAGCTCATTGTATAGATGTCAGAGGGTCTGATCTCTGATCTGTATTGGTAGCGCGGGATCGCATAAGAACTGAAAACACAAGATGGAAAATAAACTTCACACCCGAACGCCTGAGTCAAATGATTTTTGTCGAGTGTAATTGTGCGTTTAAAGGTTATTGAAGAGTTCGCCCTTTTCTAATTCAGTGAAAGTTCTCTTTTTTTCAGTTACATTTGAAGCATGTCCGGATTTTAAAACAGACTTGAAGAGCATCTAAGCAACAAAGGAATTATTTTTCACTTTAAGCAGAATCGATGATGTAACTCCACAAATAAAGCCTGAGCTTGTGTTATTTTAACAAATGTGGCTCGATTTGATTTTATTATTTTTTTATTATTATTGTTTTAAAATAATAATAGAAATTGCAACAGCGTCCATACATTATAGGAAAACGTCCCTTAATGATTTTCTGGGAGGGAGAGTTAATAGGCCTCGCATTCTTGCCTGTAAACGCCATTGTTATTCCTCGCTTATCTATGTTATCTTAATCAGCTCGCATTGTTTGCCTATCTTATTTGAAATAGCTCGATTACAAATCTATTATCTGCCCTTTGTCATTCAGCTTCACAATTAAGACACTGACAGAGCACGAAAAACAAAAACTGCAAACATTTGTTTTGGTGAAAAGGCGCCCGGTGTAAATACGAAAAATAAATCACTATATTGAGTCTAAAAGAAAGGAAACGATGCTCAAAATGTTTCTAGTTATTTCCGATAGAAATCGATTAAGAGAATTATCCGAAACCATTAAGTCTGTTGTTGGCACTGAAGACGCTTTTCACTCTTGTATCTTCCCTTTTGTTTTAGATTCCACAGAACCAAAAGTGCATTGAGTGAGAAATTCTTTAGAGCAAATGTAATAGACTAAATACCTAACAAAAAAAAATTAAAGTGAGTAAATTCCTACGTACATCTTAAAATGCTTTATCCACAGATTTCACATAAATGATGACTTTGGTTTGTGTGTGGTTTGTTACACAGTGCAAGATATGCCAGTCCATTTAGTCTGAGCTGTCATCTCGGCTGACCCGAGTGCAATAACGCAATTTAGTAAAGGAAAATAAACCGAAGAGGAGAAGTGACCCTTTACGAGCTGCTCTCAGTTCCCCTCAGTTACGAGGGGCTTTGCTGAGGGTTTGAGTGTGTCAAAGGTGGGGGGTGTTTAGTTTGTTGTGGCTTCAGTCAGTGTATCGTTTGCAGGTGATGCCAGGACTAGATAAGAGGTCGCCGATCCCTGCGCGCTGTCTAGACCGGCTTGTGACTCAACTAGAGTAACTGGACTGAGCAGAATTTACAGCAGATTTTTGCCCCCGAGATAGTAAATGACCACTGGCCGATTCCTGCCATATAACCGAAGGGGAATACACCGCAAGATGGAGGGGGGTGATAAGACCACAGAGCCAGCTTCACTTAGGTTGAACAGGACAAACAACATATTCAGCGTAGCAGAAATTAATGCTTTTAAAATACGAAACACGCCCTAGAATGAAATTTGTAGGTAATTTGTTGCTGTGTTTTTTTTAATCAGAAATTACACGCTGTCAGGAAGAGTGAAAATCTGTTCCCTGTATTTGGGACTGGACTGAATTTATTTTTATCACAATAAAAGCGCCTGAAAATCTTAATTAAGTCCATAAAGTGGCAGATGGGCAGTAGTTACTAATTTTAAAGCGTTTTTTAAAATATATTAAATTGCATTGCTTTATAAATGCACATGTGAAATAATAATGCGCCTGTACAATGACTGGTCACGAAGACACTTTATGTATTCAGTGTTTTTATTTTTTTCTCAGTTAATAATCCCTTAGCGAATCGCTTTCCTAACAATAAATAATATAACAATAATTTACTTTTTGTTCGAGAAGCTCAAACAACCTGTTTCTTGCCCTTAAGATAAAATATTTTACAACACGAATACTTTGCAGATTATCATGCTCTGAGCTTAAGACAAAACGTCAACTGGACTCGACAACGAAATGAATGTATCAAAAATTCTCATGTTGAAAAAAACAAGACACATTATGATCACATTAAATTGCAAGATGTCCATCTGGATCACCGTGGAAATGTTTCCAATTTGTTTCTGACGGTTGGTTTGTTGTAATATATCCATCGGGAGGTATTCTGTACATCTTCGTTCTCCGTATCAAGTCATGCAACAATTGTTCTGCTTAGTTTTTTGTCAATGAAAACTCCGGAAAAAAAGAAAGAAAAAGAAAAGTCGGAGTCAGTTGGTGCTCTCTTGGTTCCGACTTCTGCGTGTCAGGAAAAAAAATGCTTTCTCCACTGAAAATTCGGGCGATGTGATGAGTTGGTCACATGCAAGGGACCGGGATCATGCTGCAACTGTCCTTGCAGGAGGGATGACCATTAGGATGGATGGATGGCCCCGTTTCACGTCTCCACCGGGCTGGGTACCATACTGTTCGGGGTGTCCGGTAACTGAGAAGACAAAGAAGTCACGTCGCTGCCCGAGGAGTTCCCGAGAGATCCCGATTCAGAGAAAGACACCTGAGAGCAGAAAACAACGTACCAGAATACTGCTTTAGTACCTTTTTTTTTAGTTTTTGTTTTTTGCAAGTGTGAAAGTGTGAAAGTCCAGCTTTACTTTTGCAAAGCACACGACGCACACGTGGCCCAATATAATTACTTTGCATGTGAGTGCGTGCATGTGTTGCATATCTGTATTTGACCGCATGCTACAGAATTTACTGGCTATTGTTTTCGTGCACATGCAGTGCACCAGCAGCCTGTATAAATCATGTCACATTCAGTCTGTCCTGAACACACACACCAGTTGTTGAAAAGCTGGCTGATCCAGGTCGCTCTGCAGGGCGAATTCACTCAAAGCTTTCCACGGAGGCTGGTAGGTCTGAACCTCCACTGGGTTTCCCTGCACGTTCCCCTCGTGTCGAATTGGACTCCCAGCCACAAGTGGCGTCCCCGTGAGGCCCTGCAGGCTCTGAGAATATTTTACAAAAACACACAGAATAAGAACGATGTGTCTCTTTTCTGCAAGGAAGAATTTGTCAACAACTGTGGTGTTCAGAGAACTTCTGTTTATCCTTCTGACCCCTATAAACCCTGCACATGCTCATCTTCATGGACCACTTGTGATGAGTGCAATATTTGTGGGAGGAAAATAAATAATAATAAATAATAAATAAAGGACGGGGTTTTTATTGAAGTTTTTTTAGGGGCGGAAAAAAGACTGAAAAACTGATCTAATACAGAGAAAGCTTGTATACAGAGAACCCTTTTTATCTTTTATGGCAGGCAGCTGAAGTCAAAGTAGGTGATTTATTATTCATTGACATAAAGTTTGAATACATCATAGCACTGCAAGGGTGCACTGGGCCTCACTCTAAGTAAAGGTAAGTCGAATCACAAGTTTACAAAAGGTTAAACGCAAAGGATTAGCTTCTACTAATGGAAAAATAAAAATTCACAAAGCAAACAAAAAGAAAAAATTCACAAGCTATCAGGTTATTTTCGTGGGAGTTGCATCTGTTTGCAACTTTGCAGGAGAACTTGTATGTCACAAAGATGTATGGCAGCATCAAACAAATAACCGAGTTCACATTCAGGTCATGGCTTTAAATGAAAGAACGATTGAAGATAGTAATTAAGCGGTCAAACTTACGAAGATGCTTACAGTCTTATCGCTCTGCTGCTGCTGCTGGAGCTGCTTCATGAGGATAGATTTCTTTTTGTCTTTGCAGCGCTTGTTCTGGAACCAGACCCGGATAACCCTTGGGCTCAGGCCAGTCATTTCCACCAGCTGCTCCTTCATCAGCGCGTCCGGCCTCGGGTTGGCGTTGTAGCAGGTCCGCAACGTGTGGAGCTGTTTCTCGTTCAGCACCGTCCTGACCCGCGTTGTCTTCTCCGACTGCTTGTGGACGTGGTTCCGATGCGGAGCCTGCCGCACCGTTACAGGATCTGCTGAGGACGGAGAAAGGGTCTGTCAGTGACTGTGACACACTAAGAAGGTCTTGTACAGGAAACATTAATGTTTTGATACAATTACTCTGCAGCCCATTCGTCTCAATCTGTGCACTTTCGCCTTATAAATCACTTTAGATGGATTTGCATTATGCAGGAAAAACCAGCCATATTCATCAGCCTGACGTGAATTAAACTAAGACAAGAAAAAAAACTCTGCAACGTTTTTAAACCACGTTCCAGTAAACTGCTGTTTAAATCAATATTGCCAGAAATGCCCGCTGCTTTAATTTTTATCTGAAGATAAGAAAAACAATTATGATTTCTACAGTCTCTCGCAGTGTAATAAAATAACGCACAATAAGCGTAAAAATCGATTTGTTACAATTAATAACTGTTTTTCAAGGCTGCACTTTCCGGCTGAACTCACGTCGTGAATCGCTGTCGCCATAAAATGGAACATTTTTATTAAATGTGAAAAAGGAGCAGCGATGGCACAGCTAGAGACCTGTGTTTTACTGACGTGTACAAACCTGTTCTGTTTTACTAATCAGGAAGTTGTGAGCATAATTCTCACGTTTACTTTATTTTCTTTCTGTGGTCAAACGCCCTCAGGATCTCTGCGAACACACGTACACACACGCACACACTGTCACAGCCGACTCAAATACCAGATTATTCAGATAATGGCAACAGAGCAGGTCACTCCTAACGAGATCAATTATGAAATTAGCCCTAAGAAAGGTCGCAGCACACAGCTGACGCACACAAACACACACACACACACACACACAGTCCAATCACAACAAATTACTTGCATGCTGAGGAGCGGAAGAAGTTTTAAATAATAATAATAAGAATAAACCTTGACCATTTTACAAGGATTTTATTCATAATTTGTACATAAACTCTTATAATTTACAAGTTTTTATAAAAGAGCGTTTTTAGGACATAGTTTCAATAAATGCACAGGGCCAACAAGAACAATAATAATAATAATAATAATAATAATAATAATAATAATAATAATAATAATAATAATAACTGACCTGCCAGGTGCAGCGGTCTGTTGGAGTGGATGTGTCCGGGACTGACGGGGCTTCCTGCGGAGCTCCTCTCCAGCAGCAGGCTGTGGTCTGCCCGGCACAGCAGCTCCTCTTCCCGGAGAGAAAACTCGTCTCCCGGCAGCAGTTGCCTGCTGCACACGGAGCACCGAAAACACTCGATGTGGTACACGTTATCCCGAGCTCTCATCACCAAATCGCTGCTGCTGAATCCCAGGTTGCATTTTGCGCATTTAATTCCAAACAGCCTGGCAAGAATAGATTCACTGAATAGCATTAAAAATCTGCGGGAAATGTAAATAACAACACACACACACACACAAACTTTGGGGTGTTCAGTCAAAGATGTAAGTTTTAGCTCTTTTAAGCGTTTAAGGCATCATATCATATATTTTCATTGATAACATGTTAAAGCAGTGTGTAGGCCTAGATATGTTTTTCGTTAGTGCAAAATTTTATAATAAATTGCGCATTTAGGATGTATGTTACAGAGGTTTTCTTGTGATTTAGATTTTATTTTGTGTCCACAGTTCACTCACTTTTTTCATAATAGAAATTGTAATCAATAGCCTAAATACATCCAACATTAAATTTATACCGACTAATATCACTCGATAATTAGGGGATTTTTTTTAATCCTACCTTACATAATCTCTTTTGCAGTAGGTTTTGCCGTCCCGGACGAAACAAGTACAGGTCTCATCCAAGTACTGGCTGCACTCCGCACACTTTAGACAGGCTGCGTGCCACTCCAGATCGGGAGAGACTCTCAGTATGTACTGGTCATGGATCTGACTTCCACATCCTACACACATCGCGAATCCTGGCTTCTCTGCAAAGAGTCCACAGACTGAAAATGCATCCGAAAGAAACACGACAAACAGCTGCACCATTTATTTCTATAATGTTTCACTGTGAGGGGGGGTTTTAAAGTAACTTCTCTGTTTTGCAGACTTGACAACACTTGCTGTTATGTAACAGCTGGGGACTTTAGCCAGTACTCAAAAAGCAAAATACGGAATCGTTTCGTTTATCACAATCTCACCTGAAACACACAGCCACACAAATTACTTTAGTATTACTGAGAAAATAAGTGAAATAATCGGCGCACTGCCCAATATATCATGTAGCCACAGCGACGAAAACAAAATCTGCCACTTAAAACTTGACCGAACAGCTTGGCTTACTTACTTTTGGAATGATCCCCCATATCACCCAAGAAAGAAGAGCTGAAAATAATATCCACCATACAGGACGGGTAGAGGGGATTGTAGACGAGGAAAAGATGTAAGAAGATGAACTGCCCCTTCGCCTGCCTCCCTGATAACTTGTGTCTCTCCGGACTGGAGGGGGGCCGAAGAGGCTGCAGGGTCCCACGCGCTGTTCTTCTGACGTCATTACGTCAACATCGGACTCTCCAATCGCTCCACCGCACCTCTCCTCCATTCTGGCAAATAATAAATAAATCTCGTTGATGTGTATGACTGACAAAAGCGTCGGAGTAAAGATGTTCATATTTTGTTTGTTTTTTAACAAAGATAAAATAAAACCGTATAAAGGCAACGAATCATTTTGACTCGTGTTGGTAAGAAAAATATGTTCATTATCAAAATCCTGTTGAATCATTTACCATTAAAATAAAAAAAAAAACATCTAAATGATCCTTATGTTTTTACTAAAACTACTCTTAAGATTAAAATCCTTCTTTACTCAATGAAATGAGCCTGATTATTAAAGATGATATTATTTAGAGCACCTTGGGAATTACTCGTCAGTGTTCAGCTCGGTTCAGCTGTACTGCATAGATTCAAGAGGTGCAGCATTTCCATATTGCTTCCAATGAATTATTGATTAATCAAATAAACTATCTTAAATATCAGATAGAGCAAACTAAATCTGCCATGGCAAAATATGTTGCTGCTTTCTTCCATATCACATTTGCAAGCCTGGAAGAAAAGTCCGTGCATATTACCGCCCATATCTTCTTTTAAGTGTCTTTGAACCCAAAATAAGACATTAGTTCAGTTATAAGTACTTTTATAAATAAATTCAGTGTTTCTGAGCACAGTCAAAGTCTTCTGCTCTGTTCGGTCTGCTCATCTATGAGAACAAGGCCACCTACTGGAGGAAAACCAGAACTGCGTGTTAAAGGGCAGAATTGAGCGTGGGGCTGAGCATAGCAATTAGGACTGGCATCAAATAAATCAGTTAGTCAATCTACAAGAAAACTAAAGCTAACTAAAGAGAACTACAGATCTATGAATTTCCACAGGTCTACTTTAATTAATCATACAATTAAAGTTTACTGGTCTTTGTGAGTAGATGGAAACAACTAATGAAAGCATTCTCAACAGTCCGAGATGTTGATTTTTACATGTAAGGTCACTTTTCCCAGTTTAATTATATTAAAAGGATCTCTGCATGGGAAAATGAAAATTGTCGGCTCAGCAATTGCATTCGGAACCATTGTGACAGTCATTTCCACACTCTGTCAGGGTCAAGTCCATATGCAACAATTTGATAAGAAATAAATATTGAAATAATTGCAAAACACTCAATTTTTTCTCTCTCCCCTCTCTCTCTGTCTTTTTCTATATGTTCCATAGAATTAGTTAAACCAAACAATTAGAAGCTTTTTGTTCTCGATTTGGACGTCTGAGTTTCTCCTTAGGCAATAATAATCGTTGAATGTTATCTTGTGATGTTTCTGTTGATATTTTTGTTTCTCTTTGTCAGTTTATTTTCAACTCTAGATATTTTTCTGCATCTTCCTCCTCTATATTCTCTCTTGTTTGCACGGGTTTAACAAGCACAACAACTGACAGAAGGGCTCCCAAATAAGTGTTGATAATATCCTTCAACTCTGGTTCATGCTAAGGGTAAAAAAATGTGTCCAAAGTTCTGTAAAGAGTTACAGCAGATTCTTTGAGATTTTAACTTATAAAAAGCAAATCAAATTGCACTGCTGCCAGTGGTGCCATCAGCGAGGTGGGAAGAGGGCTGTCATGCCTAATCACCAGAGTAATCCAGTTTTTACCACTCAAAATTACCAAAATTAGCAGAAGTAGCTGATTTATAAAGTGTAGCTTTGAGAAATACATGTAGGTTTTGATGGTGTTTAGTTTTCTAGAGAGAATTGAATTTTATTAAATGAAATCTACATTTATAAGCAAAAATGCTAATGGTAAAAAATTGTGATTTTTTACCATTAGCATACATATAATTATGTATGCTAATGGTCAATATCTCTCTGCTGTTCTGCTTTAGAAAAATGAAATCCACTTTCTTGAGTACGTTAAGTCACATGTAAGCCACTTCCTATTATACAGTCTATGTGCAATGCCTAATATTAAACATTGTATCTTTTACTTAATATCAACAAGAAACATGGTTAGCAGTTTAGCTCCAAACAGAATTATTATTTTTTTTAAAAAGCACTTTTTTCTTGTTTACTTTACTTTCGCTTTTATTTTTGCCTTAATATTCCAAGTAATAAGAATGCACACAAGGAATCATACAATAACGTCATATCTGGTAAACCCAGGCTCACTCTATAGCGTATTCTCTATT
Source organism: Copadichromis virginalis (assembly GCF_057382275.1). Lineage (NCBI taxonomy): Eukaryota > Metazoa > Chordata > Actinopteri > Cichliformes > Cichlidae > Copadichromis > Copadichromis virginalis. Next base: position 13,419,541 of record NC_140618.1, read on the forward strand.
ATAATATTATAATATTGATACATTTATATAGTGAAGTGCTTGGATAGACATGAAAGAGCCAGATGTCCAGATATATATTTTATTATGCATATTGGATTTTTCATCACAATGTTCTCGTGCATATAAAATGTCTTTCTTTTAGATCAGTGACCTAATTTTGTAACCTGTGATTGTTCAATAGAACTGTCAGCTTGCAGATCTAATGGTATTTCAATTGAATTAGGTTGCATTAGACTACATCATAGGTATTCCAATTCAACTCATATTGATCTTTATTTCTAGACTAGGCTTTAGTCTGTTTAGTATTAAAACAATATGTTGTGTGTGACTGATTCAATATGTCTGATTCACCAGCATCGGTCACTTTAGGTTGCATTAAATATAAAATATATTTCAGAAAGCAGTATGATATTAAAGCCACTGTTTTTACCATTTCAGAAGGGGTTTAAATAATAAAGAAAGTTGTTGCTGATGTTTTTGAAACCAGACAGAATGGTGTATGCTTTCACATGACCTTTTCGCCCAACCTTAAGTGGGCTCATTATAACCATTACTTTAACTTTCATGGGCTCAGTCATGGTCACTGAAGATCTTTGATGGCTTTGTAAGCCTGAAATGTTATGGTTCTCTTTACAGCCGAGAACTTTCTTTTTAATCCTCCCCCGAGTGTCTACTCACCTGGCTGTTGAACTATTTCAGATCTAATTGAGTTCAAATCTCAAGAAACGTTTGTCAGGGCCGTGTATCCTGATCAGGTTTGTGCTAGGCTAAAAGTTAAGTACTATAAATAAAATGAAGGAAATTTATGTCTCTGTTATTGCTACCTTTCCTCCTGAGGAAGAATTATAAAGCGATATCATGGAAATATATCATAATATTAATAAAGAATTGACAAGGCCTGGTCGATTCTGTAGAAACATCCATTACGTTTGGTGCTCTTAATCATTCAACTTTTTTTGGGCAGTGTTTTAGCCAGAATGTGTAGTCTAAAGAATAAAACTCTGAATAAAAAGTATCAGGTACCGTCACTGTGTGGCTAATACTGTGGGGTCAAGGGTTGCGTGTGTTTTATTTATATATTCAGTCTGCAGTGTCAGGAAATATCACACACAGCAACATTGTTTGTGACCTGTTACTGACTTGATCTGGCCCAGTCAACCTAGTTGTCACTCTGGAATAAAAGCCTCCCAGAAGAATCTCTAATCACTGTTTGATGGGGGCCATTAACCTCATGAAATATATATGTGTGACTGAACTCATCCACTTAAACTTTGGCAAGAGCCAAATGTTCTTGTTTGGAATTCAGTTGGGCATTCCCGCTCCGCATTACCGAACTTTTCACAGTGACTCGTTTGCTCTTGAATGTTTTGGGTTCGATGGCACTTTGCCTCCATTGTCAGACCTATAAGTTATTTACAACGCCCATCCGTTCAAACCCTCCACAAGCTGGATTCAGTTGACATTGTGCCAGTTTGTATATCTCTGCTGGAGCATCTTTTTTTCTTTCATATCGACACACATTGTTATAATTAAAAAGATATGTGTCATTTTTCCAAAAGCATTTTTCATTTTGGACATGTTGGACTTGTTCATGAAAAGTTAGAACAACTGAGAACATGTTTTTTTGTTTATTCATCATGTCTGTCGTATTTGCCAGGCCACAGTGTGTACATGTGTGATTTGCTCATGAATTGTCTGTCATTGCTGGTTTAAATGAAGCTTGGTATGTATTCAAAAAGTAAATGAAGTTTTAATATATACAGTCTCAGAGGGGAAAAAATCTCACACCTCAAGTCAGTTTACATTTATATTTTCACATTAATTAAGGGGCTGAACAGCAGAGATAACATCATACTACTGTGTGACCTGGTGAATGAACTGAATTTTGGATGTTATGCTAATTTTTTGTGTATGCAAATGTGAGGTTTTGTGATGTGTGTGCATTCCTTTGTGTATGGCTGTGTGTGTCTTTTTCGCTGCATGTGTGTTGTGACATAACTGCTGTCTTTCTCCCCTGTGATGTGCAGATTTGCCATAAGCCGAAAATTGTAATGGACACACTGTTTATCTGTCTCAAACCAATGACTCAATGCATTTTTTTATGCAGTGTCATTTTAATTTTTTTTTTATAAAAACCAAACACAAAAATCATGAACTGGAATATTTTTAATAATCACTTAAAATTCACTTTTAATTGAAGATTACTTTTATCTGATTTAAATACACCTGTTTATTCAAATAAAAATAAACATAACTGATACATAATAACCAAGACTTCTACTATTAGTGTAACACATTTTACCCCTGCATAAGATTTTTTGTTTTGACATGCTCATTTAAATATTTCCGCTAAAAAAAAATTCATTCAAACATCCAGATTCTAAGATCTGATCAAAATCTTCTGAAGTCACTGTAATTATTTCAATACATAACATTGTTTTATTGTTGTGTGTTTTTCAGTGTTATATGTCCTCAAAAATGCCTGTGCTAGAAAAAAAAAAAGAGCACAAAAACACTTCCTTTATGCAAGTGAGGTCGTTCTGAGAGGGTAACCATGTTGCAGATTTATAATTCATCATTCTTCAGAGTTAATGCAGTATTCACGTGATAATTAGTATTAATTTTTGATTGGTGCCTCAGGGCAGCTCTGCATTGTTGGACTGAAAAACCTGCACCATTATTACCTTATTAGTGTAACTGTCAGCCGCCTGTTTTATTTTACAAATGCACATCTTGTATTTTTCTTATCAGCTGCTCTCATCAGCACAGAGCAGGCATCTTGTTATCGCTTATCAGTGACTTTACCAACAGGATGTCACTTAAATGAGCAAAGAAATATCTTTGTTCGGACCAGTCAAAACAAGACCATCAGTTAGTGTGAGGGCGTCACCACAATGAATCATATCATGTATATACTTCTAATGTTCAGTTTTATGTTTATGTTTTACTATTAACAAATTCATTTTACTAATTGTTTATTGATTAAGTAATTTTGTTAAGTTTACTGTAGCATTGTATCTGCATTTTGTCTAGTTTTAGTACAGATGGATTCATAAGGTTTTTGGACAATAAAATGTTTTTTATTTTTTGCCTCTGTACACCATCACAATAGATTTTAGATCGATGTGCAACTGAAATGCAGTCTTTCAGCTTTAATTTGAGGTTTTTTGGCTCTTAATTTGGTCTTCAGTAACTGAAAAGGATGAAACACATTCTTTGTTGGGGCTGAAATCAGGTGGCCAATTTAGACTGTGACCATTTGCAGCATCTAATCGAATCTGAGTGCTGTACTCTTCAGAATAAATGGTACTTCTATCATTATCACTTCTATCAGTAGTCACATCATCTTTTTAACAATACTGGCGTGGTTCCACTACATCCTGATGCCTCCACCATGTTCTGATCACAAGCTGTTTCTCTCTTTCTCCATACTTTTCTCTTGTTGTAAACACTTAGTATGTTTTAATTTGTAAAGTGCTGTCTTGATTGTAGACTTTGACCATGATATACCTGCTGCCTGACTGTGTGTTTGACTTGGTTAGATGTTGTGAACTTGTTGTTCTTCACTATGTTTAGTTGTCTGGTTTTTTGGTGTAGCTGAGCTGGCCGGCACATTCGTTCTTTTTAAGAATGTTGATTCATTTTCTTTTTTTATTTCTCTGATGGGTTTATTTTGGTCTTTGGCTCTCATATTGAGAGTTCCAGTGAAAAGCAGCCACACTTGGAATCAACGTCACATCTTCTATCTGCTTCTATTGTCATGAAAAAACAAGTTAACAGCTGGCTATAAAGCTGAAATTCTGCACTCTTAAATTTACAAAAATTGGGAAATTGTCCAAAAATTTATGGACCTAACTGAAATGAGTTTTGGAGTGGTGGCAGAAAGTAAGTCGTTTTTATTGTGATCTCCATGTGTTTATTTTTTACCACACTCACACTGTGATGGGGGCTTTTAAATAGACATTTTTCTATTTTTTTTTCCTAACAAAAAAAAGAGAGTCTGCTTACAGACCAGCTGATAATCTTAGCTGTGTCAGGATTTCCCGGTTTTGTAAAGCACTCATGTCCTTACACCTGAGGGGAGCTTTTCTGTGTGAAGGAAGAGGTTTCAGCATCACTTTGGGGTATTTTATTAACAGGACAGCAGGTGCAAGATTCCCTGACCTGCTGCCTCCACCAGCTGTGTGAGTGTGTGTGTGTGTGCACATGGTGTGTGTGGGAGAGTGCGTGTATGTTTATGAGCATGGCGAAACTAAATGGCAGACAGCCAGAGCTCTGGGAAAACTGACTGACCTGGCAAAACTACTGGTGACTCTGGTGAACCAAAAACCTGCCGACTGCTGCCTCAGTCATTTTTTCTCCTGAAAAAGCTGTTTGTTTCCAGTTGGATACTGAAGGCAAAGGGTCTGCTTTTCTTGGGGCTTTTTTTTGTTTGTTTTTTTCTCAAGTGAAAAAAGGCCCTCTAGATTGACAGCACCTTTCATACTGTATTATCCGGCCTGGCTTTTAACTCCAGGAGAACTGTGTTCACAAATTGATGCTCTGCTCCTCTGGGGCTGTAGCTGAAACATTAAATTGTACTAAAATATTCATATGTGAGTGCATTTAGCTGAGAGCAATTGATGTGCGACTCCCCAGAGGCCAGATGGAAATGCTGCAGGGCCCCAGCACGCGCTGGCAGACACCCTGAGCTCTAGTCGGGACAGTGATTGTGATTTAGCTGAGGCTACAAAGTAAGGCCAAATTAAAGGCTACTGAAGTCAGGATGTCAGTGACTGCACTAGTGTCCAGAGATACAGCAAAATATCGAGTCACTCATGCGCAGTTGAAAAATTAAAGACTATCTAGACTTTTAAGGCAAGAAAAATCATTAAGAAAACAACTGAATGATTTATTGGTGAATTACTTTTCTACTCATTCTGAACAAATAAGTAATTAGTACAAAAATGAAAGATCGGGTCAATCTGATAGAAACCCTGCTTCTTGTTCTGAAACATTTTAAGGAGAGAATAGAATTTATTTTTATTTTTTGAATTTTTAGTTGACCTTCTGTACACTGAGTGTAATTTGCATGTTATTTTAACCCATATTTGTACCTACAGTATTATTATTAGATATTCATATTGTAGGAAACACAGTATAGGCTTTGCAGTTGACAAAACTTGTGTTTTTTATTCATTTTATAAAGTTTGCAGTTTGCAGTTAACATTTTCAATGAGTGTGCTCACATCTCCTAAAACCATGTGTGTAAATGTGTGTTTAGACTGATTGTGCATTTGTTGCAAAAGTAGAATGCTGAATATGTAAATGTACTTCAACAGGATTTTTAAAAAATATGTTAACTGCAGAAAAACCATTTCCCAAAAGTTTTCCTTTAAAAAATGTTTGTTAATTTATTCTTTATGTATCCAGTCAAGCATAGCTGTCTTCTTACATGCTGGATTGCTGAATACATTTAGATGTTCAGTATTTTATTGAGGTTCTTGGAGCACAAGCTGATGTTCCTTATCCCAAAGGGCTAAGTGAGTAGCGCCCTTGTGATTTTCACATGATAGTGTACAACTTCTTTTGATTACGTTAACATATGAGGGAGCAATGCACAATATTTTGTTGTTTTGTTGGGGTTTTTTTTTTTTTTCGAAAATAAGTGAAAAAAAAGCCAAAGAATTTTAATAATTTTACAAAATTTGTAAAGTTTACAAAAAAATTACAAAAACTTTGCAAAATCAGACTCAGGCAAACGTAGTTTCTGACTTTATTTATCTTCATACTTTACTACAAACAGGTTTAATAATTGATATTATTCCTCCAGAGAACTGAAGTGATTGAGCTTAGTCACTCACAGGGTCTTGTTTCGAGTTCTCTTTCTTTCTGCTGTTGACCCACTTTTACCCAAAGAAGCAAAGGAAGAATCTGAGGGGAGGGTACCACAAGAAACTGTTTTATGTAAATGCAGAGAAAAAAAATCTTCTGTAGCCATGACAACAGTCTCCCGAGTGGATTTTTCCACCAGGCAAACCTCTGGATCCTGTGCACTTAAGAAGTATGTTTCAAAAAGAAAACCTGAGAAGCTTTTTAAAGAATGATTTATAATTTATTTGTATTTTTCTCCTACATCAGAGCCTCTTGAAGGAGTGTCCTGTGTGAGATGTGTTCTCAATCTGTCAGGCCACAGCAGCTGTGTTCCCCACATCTATTTGTTCTCAATGAGCTTTACTCTATTTAATATATACCCAGCTGTTCTGTGTCACAGGGCCGTATTCAAAATCTCTTACATGCACTTTATAAAAAGTCACATTGACAAGCAAGAGCTCTTTGGAGTTGCATCAGTAAGGTCCCTCGAAAGAACACTTTTTTTTTCCTGTATACCTGTTGGTTTTAATGGTGTAAACATTCTTCATATTCCAGTTCATTTTACATCACAGTCAGTGCTCCAGTGGTGCACATCTTCTAAATGGCAGACTAACGCTTTTTAAACATAACTGCAATTAATTTGAGCCTTTATAAGAAGTCATGAAATGTAACCTATTTTTAACTTTTTTGTTATAAAGCTGGCAGCACACGGCAGGATTCCCTGCTCTTGCATCACCACCAACAAACCCTGTTTTAGTCAAGTGCACTGTTAGATGCTGGTAACTAGGGTGTCAAAAAAAGTAAGAAGGCAGAAGTAAAAAAAAGAAAAAAGAAATGTGTCTGTAGAGAAATACTGTACAAATTATGAATAAAGATCAATGACAAGATTCTCCAGAAGTGAAGCCAAAAATTTCAGACATCCCTGTGGCTCAGTGTAGGTTATAAAACCTATATCCTTATTTAATACTATGAAGTTTGATTTGTTTTTAAGTAAGCTAAGCTTGAATGATAACTTTATTAGTACGCTAAAGTTTAGCCATAGATAAGAACACAACCAGTCCAGATTATTTTAGATTTCATGTGAACTACCAGTTATTAGTTATTATTATTATTACTTATCTCAAAAGATTTATTTTAACCCAAATTTTACAGTGAACATAGAGCAAGCATACCTCAAGAATCCGCAACAGTCCAGAATAAGATTCAGCCCAATTTCCATCATATTTTGGATTTACTTTGCTTCGCTGTCCTTCTGAAGTCATAAACACTGACATTATTGACCTTTAAAATGAATGCAAATACCTTGATAACTAACAGTTGCTTTAAAACTTTAAGCAACTGTGTTGCCTAGCAAATATCTAATACGGAGTCAGTTTTTGTCTAAAGACTCTAGTAACTCTTTAAGGTCTTTACCTGTTAAAAGTTAAGCAGGATGTTCACAATGTCTATAATACATGCCTAAATGAACTGAGCTGCTCCCATGTGATTGGCTGATGTGATCATGCACTTCATACTCTGATCATGGTAGAACCAGGATGACAAAGACACCTTAAGTTAGACATTATTAAAAAAGATATATTCTGCTACAAAGTACGCTCTTTTTGTTGTATAGCAGCTTTCTTTTAGCTAAAGATACATTAGCTAATAAAATAGTAATAAAGCTGTTTTTTGATTTTCTAAAACAAATAGCTTATCTTTTCCACAATGACTTTCAAACTTTCAGAGGTGGGGTCCTCTTGATCTCAAGGGTCCACAGATAATTCCATTAATACACACGAAAATCTGCAGTGACTGTTCAAAGTTCTTCGTCTATCATTTACAGAATTTGTTTAGTTATTAGTTTAGTTTATATTTTAGTAATAGGAGCCTTAATGTTACTATAGATTAGGAACTTGCATATTAAAGGAAAGAAGAAACACAGATATATGCTCCTTAGTCTTACAGTACCAAAGGGCTCGATAATGCAAATCTAATCCATTGGTTTTCCTTTGTTAACGAGAATGAAAACAATGATCATGTAATGTTAATGTAGCTAAAGGGACTCCCTCTGTGCCATTATTAAAACATTTCAATTATTAAGTGTCTAATGGTCACTGTAAATGTACCTCCTGTGAGTGTGACAAGACCTACCCAGTGGTTTCATTGGAGAGATCCCAAAAGCAATTTACTTCTTAGGATGTCTTCTGAAAGTGATGGGACACTTACAGACAGTCTAATTAACTAGGTAAATGTACTTTCTCACGGATGCCTATACTAGTACTTTAGTTTCATCACTGGACAGTGCTGTTCAGGGTTGAGTTGGAAATTGAACCATATGAGTTATCGCTTCTTTTACATGGCTGGTTGAGCTGGAAGGAGTTTAGGTTAGAGGCAGAGTACCAGGGTTTGGCAGGGTTTGGCACCCATATTCAACTGGATTCCTTTGTGTGTGTCAGGAGCCAAGCGGATCATTATTTATTTACTTGTTCCCCGGCATGCGATAGGCATTGTTGTTTTTGTGAAGTAGACTGATGTGATGAGTCTGGTAATGTCTAATAAGTTGCAGATTCAGGTTATCACATTACATGTCAGCTGTTTAAAAAAAAACACAGTTGGCTGCTGAAGCTTTTTTTTTTCCAGACATTTTTTTCTTACTAAGCTCAATTCATGCCATTTTTTTCTCAAGTGACAATGCTTGAATTGTGCAGCTCTGTATTGTTTATTGTTTAGGTACAATGTATCCATGATTATTTAATGTGTGAGTCTTATTTAAGAAATTGAAACAGTTATGGCTACATGGAGCAACTATTGCAAAATAGCTTTTTTTAAATATATATATGAACTTAAGAAATGTATAAAGTAACTTCTTTGTTACTTATAGTTACAGTTATAGTTACTTATAGCTACATATAGCTTTCAAATAGTTCGATAGTTTATCTTCTGAATTAATGATTCCAGCTTTAAGACAATAAAGTTATTCTATTTATTTCTAAATTTCACATTTTGAATGCGCCCTACTCACTACATCGACACTTATTTGGTCTAAGATGAACACTTTTCTACCATCTATGTCCATAAGACTGGTCTGTGGTTTTGTTACTCTGTATTCTTTGCTCTTCAAAAAGAGAGAAAGATCGAGATTTCTTAGAAATTAAAACTGATATTAACCTTATTATCTTATTATTGTAATAATATATTGTAATGTGTAATAGATAGATACGGTCTCATTTATGAATTAATTAAAAAAGAATAGTAATACCAATCCTCAAAGTCCGTTTTGCAAATTAAATACTGAACTCTGAAAACTTGTGTCGATAGTGTAACTACAACCATAATCGTTATTAACAATTAAAACATTCTCTGGATACTTGTAAACATTTGACAAGCAACAAAATGTAACAGCAGTTTATCTTCTGAATTAATGATACGGGAGGGTAATTAGGGGGGATGTCTCCTCTCACGACACACTTACAGTGACTTCACCAATTAGTGGTTGTTGTGACAGGTCCAATGTTAATAACCTTAAATAATTAAAATTTTTCAAAATCATATGCAAATAAGAAGATGACGCTAATGAAACAACGTGACAGTGGCGTGTGCAGCAAGAAGCGTGTGAAAAGAACATCTTTGATAAGAGTAATCACACGGTTCAATTATGTTTTATCCTGGTGAAGTATCTTTGGTACACCTTTAAATCATTTAACATCATAAATTCACAAGAGTCAGTGATCTAAGAGCAGTTAAAGAAATACTATCTTTTATTTTTTGCTATTTTCATTCAATTGACAACACCTTCATTTGGCAATGACTTCCTCCATATGAAGTTTACAAAAGTGTCTGTAAACATTAAAGTGCAAAGAATTTGCTCACCGTTTATGGCACATTTCTTTTAAAGGTTCATGCTACAAGCACTCCAGTCTAGTTCCATGTGAAGAGCCCAGTCAGTTACCGTTTCATTTCAACCACACAAATATACCCTACTAACAACTTCTGAAAACAAAACTGCTATTTAATAAATTTTGATGATGGTCCATGGTCTTTAAATCAAACAGGTGACAAAAAGGCAAAGGTAGAAAATTGGCTTTTCAATAGTTTAGCCAGTCTTACAGTATTTACCCTGTGGCTGTTTAAACAAAGAACAGCATAATTAATGTTTAAACTTGAAAATAAAACTGAAAAGAAACAGAACAACAACAAAAAGCAATAGAAAACACTCCTTTTACTGCTTGAAATTCTCAAGAGCAGTGTCTAAGATGGCAACACTGCTCAGCATTTATGTTTTTGTTCAGTATAGGCTTGAATGGCCCTTTGCTGGTTTTAATTCACGTAAAGTTCAGTGCATTTAGGACCTATTCAAAGTGAGAATTCCTGATGAAGAATGTGTCCAAAAACACATGCCCCTTTGATAGGGTGGTATTGTCTTTGTTGTGCTATATCTGGGGTTTTTTGGATTTCAAAAATCTATTAAGGAGAAACAGGGGAGGTTAGACAGGATGCCAAAGGGCCTAAAAATGATCATTTTTAATTTCTACTAATGACAGCTGAAAACAACAACTCAAGGAGCATCGCTGTTAGCTAGAAGCTAAGGCTTGAGCTTGCTCTGAATTGGCTAAGTCTCGATTTACTCAGTAACAGATGAATCCAATTTTCAAATCTTGTGTGGTCCCTCTCATGAGGTTTGATCTGTCACAAAAGTTCAGATATATGCCAAATGGGATGGCAGTAAAAAATAAAAAGAGTAAAAGCTTCTGTTCCTGTGTAAATAACGCTTGCTTATGTATCAGACATATGCCCTAGAGGTGAGTCAGCTGGTCCCAGTAGCCGGTACTTCTCCTCCAGTGACGGCTCAGTGCTGCTGCCCTGCAGGTGGATCAGTGGCTTGGTCTGCAACAGCACACAACCCCTTCCCCGGCCCCGTCTCTCCTCTTGGTTCCTGCGATTGAAAATGTTTATTCTGTTGTCCAGTTCGGGGCTGGCATTTTCTGAGCCAGTTGGACTGGGAAGCTTGAGGTTGACAGGGTCTACTACTAGGCCCTTTTGAGCAAGGCAGGAGTCCTCAGAGAGGGAGGAGAGTAGCTCCTGCACCACCATGCTGGGGTCCTTGCAGGGGTCCTGGCCTGAGAAGGAAGGGGGGCAGCAGCGATGGGAGCTGTAGCTCAGACTGAAGTCCTGAGCTGCGCTGCTGCTGCAGTCTGTCATTGATGAACCCGGAGTATGGCTACTCAGGCTGTGGGGGCGGGCTGTGAGGCTGCCACTGGACCGTGATATGCTGGTGGAGGCATCACTTACAGCGCTGCCCACCCGCTCCATAGCAAGCATAGGATTTGACTGGATGACGTTTGTACTGGTGGGTAGGTGAACGTCAATGGCTGCTGTTGTGATGACCCGCGCACCTAAGCCAGAAGCCCCAGCATCTTGACAGACACGTGTTTAGAAAAAGTATATGCAGATAAAGACATCCATACAAATATGGCTTTTTTTATTTGCTACTGTCACTTACCGCTGCTTGCTTCACTGTAATATTGGCTGATGTAGTTGTTCATGTCATCACGTACAACTGGATCTGAGTTAAAAATAGAGAATAAAACAATGACAGTTATTTTTGTTTCAGCTGATTTCTAAATTAAAATACTGAAACAAGCATGAATATTTTTTTCAGAATCAATTTTTCTGGTTGCATTCTTACTTCCACTCATCCGTACTTTTTAACCATCCTCTTTATTTGTTTCTTTGGCTTGCTGTGCAACAGGAGATTCGTGGATGGTTAACTATGTGATGCTGTCATATCCCTATGGAAAAACATTTCCGAGAAATGTTTCCAACACCTTATTAAATCTATGTCACAAACAGGCGAATGAAATGCCAGTGAATGTATATCACAACTACAGCATGTGCATGTGTGTCTGCAAACCTCTGCATAGCACTAAACCAACCAATTGGATGCTGGGGCATGGACACGTCCAGTATATGTTAGGGCAAGTATATATAATCTATTTGCTAAAAGATGCCAGGCCCAGTTTTTCTTGCCTGTCATACAGTGTTTTGTATCCTCTCATGTATAGTTGACATGATAACTAAACAAACTAAACAAATCTAATTACTGTTGTTACTAACAGTACTGTAAACACTTTTTAACTATTATGAATATAAAATGGAATCAAAAGTATAATTATCTTACAGTAGTGTGAGATTAGGATTAAATATACTTTAACGGACACATCCTAATAATCATGTGTAAGTCACTGGGTTTGGATTACACACCTATTTGTCCAAACCTTGGTCCATGTCAATGTTCATAGTGCAAACTAGTCCAAATGGAAAATATCTTGTATGTTTACAACAGAATATTGACAGAGATGACTTCTGCCCCAGGCCACAGGTGCTTTATAGACAAGTGGCCTGGATCACGCACTGCTACATTTGTGCATTAGCCAAACCTTAGTGTACTAGGAATAAACTGGGACAGAGACAGGGTGGGGTTGGTTTCAGGGATTAGAGAAATGGGGGAGAGTGAGAGAGTCTAGGAGCTCTTTGTTCAGGCTCTGAGCCCTCCAGTCTAGCCTGCCTCAGTGTGCATGGTGAATAACTGTGATCTGCTGTGCTCTTCTGTTCGCTTGATTGGTCTTAAGCTCACTGTCCGCTGGCTGAGTGCGAACCCAGAGTACCCTGAGTGCTAGCCCCTGTCCCGCGGGACATGCTGCAGACTCTGATGGGTAATTTCATTTATTTTTCAGTCTAAAATATTAATCCCTGAGCCACCCCTGGAGAGGAAGCATTGCACTCACTAAAACAAGGCTGAGACAATCACTCCACAATTAATAACACATGAGTCTTAAGAAAAAAGAATGCGCAGTCCAGCATACATAAAGACTCTCCTCTTCTTTCTGTGACAGTCAAGTTACCAAGTCGTCATCTCTGTGGAAAAGGAGAGGTGACATGCCGAGGTTCTTTTAGTTCAAACTACAACTATAAAATTATTTTAGCACACCAAGCAATAAACCACAGGTGAAATAGTTGGGACAGATCCTGGGAAACAGAACAATTATGGAAACTAATGGTGACATATAAAAATTAAAGATAACTTTAGATTTGGAACATATGACTTTTGATTTTATAACACAATGTTTCTGAAGAGTTAGTGTCCAACACCTGTCTATAGAGACCTTTTAGCCACGCTAACTAAAAGTGTCATTAGAGGGACAGCTTAGGTTGATTGCATTAAAGACAAAGTCAGAGAGGTAAGGCTAAATAAAGTGTATATAACAGACAAAGGATGGCAAAGATCAGTCGAAGACCACTGAGAAGATTCAAGGATGCAGTGACGGAGAACATCCAGAGGGTTGGTGTGACAGAAGAGGATGCTAGGGAAAGACTGAGATGGAAGCAGATGAGCTGCTCCAGTGACCCCAAAGCAGAACACCCGAAAGAAGTACAAGAAGAATTTAAAAGTGTCCGTCTGTCATCTGGACTCAACAACAGAATATCTGATATTTTGTGCATTTTTTGTGCTCAAAATTCTTTAGAGACATTAGTGGTCTCTCTATACACTGTACAATACTATATGGTGATCCCATGAGTTTTTATCTAATGTCATCACTGATATCAATTTGTTTGTAATGCTCGCCAGCCTCTTATTGTAACCTTATGGTAACCCTGGGAGGCAAAAACTGAATTGTAACGTTATAAGTTCTTGACTTAAGAAGAGTTGAGTAAAGGTTTTTCCAGCTTGTGTGTCATTTTGTTCCCATTTCCACCCATTTTCAGTTTTTTTTTTTGCAATACTCAACTCGACCACAAGATGCCCACCTATCCTATGATAGGAAAAAATATGCCTTCATGCATTTCATCCTGAAATTAAGGCAGGTCTTTATAAGGAAGGACATGTAGTGAATGAAACTGCATTAGACTTATTCTTTGAATGTTTGTCTTTCAGTCTCGGTTTGGTTAAGATTAGGTAACAAAATTGGGTTTGAAATAGAAAGACCTGTGCTCTTTTAGTGTAATATCTAACTTAAGCATTTCTTTTAATAGTCACAGTAGGGTTTTTTAAAAATGCTCACTACAATCAAGAATGTTGATCCACCTTTTGTTTTACTGTTTCTGTACTATTGCAGCATTCAGAGTACATGTAGGTGTCAAAATCATCACACTCCTGATATATAGCTTATTCTTGCCTTTTATGAGCGCTTGGAGGTTTAATGGCTCTCCATGTGGAGGGTGAGAAGCCAGCTGAAACATTGTGTGTAAAACAAATAAGCTTGAATTGAGTTCACCTGACTTGACTTGAGCTTTGTGGTCTAAGTGCTCATCCCAGTGACCATGTTTCTGTAAAAAGCCCCACTTGTTTCTGTGTGCCAGATTTCCCACTATGCCCTCGGGGTAATATTGTGGCCACCATGGAGCCTCTTGGTGCCCTATTGTGGTTTGCAGGTGAAGGGGAACAGATGTTGACAGGAGCCGACTCCCTACTAACAAGGCCCAATGCACAGAACACTCTGTACCTGAAACAGCCCAGTCAGTTTGGGATTGCTCCGCTGGCCTTGCCATGAGGGGGGCAGTAAGAGAGATAGTTGGGGCATGACAGAAGCCATGCAACCTGACGTAGTGTCAGTGAACATACTTGTTTTCTCCAGGATTCACCAGATGCTAAAAGCTTTTTTGCCCCCGCATTGATCCCAGAGCGCCTGCGGTCAGATGGGTATTGCATGTGAGCATGGAAGGGCTAAGAGCTTGGCCTCAAAGATGCTCCAGGGGTACTGCTCCAGATTAAGTGTACACTGCTCTGGCATTCAGTTCACCTGATGCTACCGTGTAACAGACTTTTTGTTCCACATAATTATGTACATACTTTATGTTGCACCTCTCTTCTGGTTTGTTACACTGTTTCCTCAAACAAAATTTGCACCTGGTAGGGTATATAACCAATCAATCCATTCATCCATCCATGCATGTCCAGTTCAGAGTCTAAGCATGGATGAGAATCAAGAACTGGTTTTTGTAGAGAACTGGTTCCCAGCAGTCCAATTCCTTGGAATCGTTAGTCTGCCTGCCTATTGATCCCACTTATCGGTTCTTGCATTCTCGCAACGATCAGCTGATTTCAGTTCGTAGTCAGAGATGAAAAATATTGGAGCAGTCTACAGCATGGAATGGACATTACTTTTAATTTTATTGCACAAAAGTATGAGAGAATGATGGTAAAGTGGAGACTGCTCCAGGACAAAAACAACTGCATCATACTGTTAACACAACTTCAGATCTTCACAAGCGCAGCGTGCTAACTCTAAGCTAGCCAAGAACCCAGAGTGATTTTAAAGCTTGGTGAGTGCTAAAGGTTTATATTGTTAATTGATAATTATAAGACAATGAGTTTCAGGTCATTTTACAGAATAAGATGAAAGTAACGTTAACGTAAGTCTTTCTCTTGGGTGTAATTAAGTAACATACTGCACAACTTTAAGAGGAGTGTTCTTTATAATATGCATAACAATTTTTTTACTTTATTTTACTTTATTTTACTTTTTTCGAGTAATGACCCTCAAAACTGATCAAAACAAAGAGGGAAAATACCTCCAGCATGCACAAACATTTGACTACACAGCATGGAATGTTCACCAGTCTGTTGCAGGGCAGATGAAGATACAACCATTGACACTAGCATTCATACCTAAAGCCAATTTAGAAGTCCCAATTATCCTAATATACATATCTTTGGACTGTGGGAAGAAGCCAGAGCCATGCTGGCACGGGGAGAACAAGGTCCACACAAAAATTCACCAGCCAGCCTGTGATTTCAGATCTTTTTGCTATGAAGCAACAGTGCTAACCACTGTGCTATTTTTTGAAGTTACAGATTTTAGTCTTTGATTCAGTCATTTTCAGTTTTTTAATTTATCTTTTATAACCAATTCAAACACCCTTCAGTTGATATAAGCTCAGTTTTAAAAGCTATACTATACCTGAAGTGACATGTGGCTCCCTGGGGTTTCTCTGACCACCCTCATCGTCAGACTCCCCAGGAGGCAAACCTTCCACAACCTGAAAATTCCTGCCCTGTTTGTCCCAAACATGGTGGATCTGCATGGCTGCTTCACGCTCTGCTGCAAGGTCCAGGTCCTGCTGGGCCAGATGTGCCCTCAGTTGCCTGATCTCAAACTTAAGAATAAATATGAAGAGGAAAAACACAAATAAATATGGAAAGTCACAGGGGGTTGTAGAAAAGGGTGAGCAAGTAGTTTGAGAAAGTGCAGGAACGTGAAAATTGAAGCCCGATAAAAAATTTGGAGAACAGCAAAACGAGACAAAAACAAAATAGAAGAAAGGGAAGAGAGAGGACAGGGAAGGATGAGGTGGTGCAGGAATAAGAGAAAAAACAGGAAAAGAAAGCATGTTTCTGGAATACACAAAAGTAGAAACAAGCAAACATTTTTTATACAGATACTGTGAAATACTGTCTCCTTTTTTTTAAAGAACCAGAATTTGGTAACTGTCTTCATCACAATTGTGGGAGTGTCAGAGTGTGTTTCCATTTTCTTCCGCTGATCCGAATCAGGTAAGCAGGAAACATGTTTGTGATGTTTTGCTGCCCTCTTCTGGTGAGAGATCAACTTACAGTCGCTTATGTGACCAAGAACAACGTGTATCCTTAATCAGTCCTTTAGTGCAGTAAAGAGTTTAATAAGGACAGCTAGATCCATGGCGTCTAAAGTTAAAATAAATGTTCTTCATTGCAATACAATGCAGTATGACTACATGCGCTATTAGCCAACACAAATTATTGTGCCTGCATCCAAGGTGCTTTTAAAGCTCTATTCTTGTCAGTTAATGTCCTTCGAGTTTTACACAGGCACTACTACGGAAAATGAGACCATCAAAGTTTTGTACTGTAAAGTCGCCATTAGAAAACCTTTCCACATCAATTAAAAGTAAGTAATGCAAAGTAAATCTCAGATGTGTTGGTACTCACAGCCTGCTCCTGACAAATCTGAGTGAGACGCTCCAGCTGCTCCTCTCTCACAGCCTTGGTCTTCTCACACTGCTGGATCTCCAGTTCCATTTCAACTTTGACTTGTAACACATACGCTAAAATTGGAGAGAATGGGCTGAAAATATTTGTAATGTATAAAGAGGCATTAAGACTTACTAACAAAAGTGTCACAGGTAACAGAGCTGGTTCAGTTAGTTAAGGCAATTTACATCAAGCACATCAAGGTCAGAGGGCAGAGATATTTCTTGACCCTGTGTCATTTGTTCCTAAGAACTCTGTCATCACACACACAACCTTTATTAATGCAATTAGTAACACTATACTGAATACTAAAGAATGAAACTAGATGCAAAAGATTTTGATCTGACTTAATGAGTCATAAAGTGTAAGTACATTCTCAGCCTATATTCAGTGCAAACATGTCACTGGACCTTTACAAAAACAGCACCTTAAAGTGAAGACACAACTCCATTGTGGTCCTGGAAACCACTTTAGATGCGAGGGTCTTCAAAGAACACCAAAAAACACAGGTATTTTGGCCTGACATTCAGACACTTGTGGTTAATGTCTTGCATCAATCTACCCTTCTCCAACTTATCCTGAGCAGAACAGTGAGCAGTAATTAGAAAATGAATCAAGCGCACATATATTGTAAAAATGTCACAGACATGAATACTCAGTCTGTTTGCATCACTTAATGTGATAAAAACAGAAATGTGAAGCTTTAAGATTCTTTAAATAAATGCTGCTATTGTGGCATGTGTGGTATGTTTCAATGTTTTTCTGATAGAATTTTCTGAATGTGTACTTTTGCATGGCCAGCAGACGATCACCTTCTACTTCATCTTCATCTAATAAGAGTTTATTGCTGGAGTGTTGCTAGAATACTTTATTTGACCTTTAATAACTCTTGCTTTTCTGTCAGTCAGTAACAGCTCTTCCTATAATTTGTATTTTATTTATACATGACACACTTTGTGGAGTAGGACATGAAGGAACCTAAAAAAAGAATGGTGAGAATAATTGTGGACTGCTGCTGTCAACACAGTTGGAAGACAATCAGTCTTTTACACCTTTTTTGTCACATTTGTAAGTCTGCCACATGATATCACACATGCTAATGCTGCGTATCCTGCAATGAGTGGCATAAACTTGTCAAATATAATCATTAATTCTATGGGTCC
The DNA here is from genome assembly GCF_057382275.1 of Copadichromis virginalis. Classification (NCBI taxonomy): domain Eukaryota; kingdom Metazoa; phylum Chordata; class Actinopteri; order Cichliformes; family Cichlidae; genus Copadichromis; species Copadichromis virginalis. Next base: position 13,437,544 of record NC_140618.1, read on the forward strand.
TAGTCACAAGGACACACTAGGATTTTTCTGAACATGCTGAGATGACAATGAAACTAGGCCTTTTGCTACAGAGAGTAGCTGAGCAAAGCACACAGCCATCGCCACATGCTCCTTGTATCTATTTATAGTAATGTTGCGCACGCGCACACACATCAAACAGGAGAAGACATTAGATGGGGTCAGTTCAGTCAGAAATCAAACCAGCATGAAAAGCTCAATCAGAGCTTCAATTATTTAGCTACACAATGCAATACATTTGTGTGGCACTGTGCATTTACAAGTTTAGCAGGGTTGGTTATGTGATTATAGTGTCTGTGCGTGCATGTGTGTGCCACAGCTGTGGTGACAGTTTCTGCCAGCACTTGCACAACAGTGTAATTCACACCACAATTAATCCAACAACTTCTCAGAGTCCAGTGTTGGTGGTGGTTTGATTGCCCTGGCCTCTGTCCCAGTGTCCCAGGCACTGAACCTAAAGGCAGGCCAGTGCCTTGCATGGAATTGGTGAATGCATGAAAAATAAACACATTTTCTAGACTTTTCTAGACTGTATGTCAGGTTACATGATGTAGAATAAGTGCATTTTAACACAATCAGTGCATGAAAACATCCACAATCCTCACAGATTCCTTGCTGCACTTTCTCCACTCACATGTTTCACAGATCCCTTGTGTATTGAAGCCATAAAATCAACTCTCTCTCCAATCTGCTACACCCAAAAGTTACATTTCTTTTTTTTAATTACATTTCATTATATATTATGTACACACTATATACATATGCTTTGCTCAAGGTGTTGCATAATAGCTTGTTGGATTTGTATTTTACAGACGTTTATCTGTACTACAAATTTTGGTATCAGAGGTCAATGCAGAAAATCAAAAACATCTTATTAGGCATTTATAATAAAGTATAGATAATTCATATTCAGTGATTTAGACCAACCTCTAGCTTACATTCAGCATGAAAAAATAGCAACTTAACCTTCCTGGTTCATTGTTAAGCAGTGTTCAAGCGCTGGTGAGTCAAACTGATAATGATGGAGATTTTTTTCTGTTTTTTGGTTGTTTTGTTTCTAGAGAACTAATTTCAAAGTTTGAGAGATTAACATTACCTGATGATCATGACAAATTGTGGTGAAATTCACTCTTGCACAAACTTTGCCACTTTATATCTCAAACTCTTTTTTCCAAAGATTTGATGACTGTCATGTGATAACTGAGCCAGTCCTTTAACTTTATATTTTTTGGGTTGTGTTCACTTTTTTTCCCTAGTAGTTTGAGGTGCGCCAGGAAAATCACATGTTCCCTCCCTAGAAATCACGTGAGCAGCTGCACGTTAATGTTAACAAAAAAAAAAAGAAATAGAATGTGTGGGTGTGTGTTTCCCTAAACTCTGTATTAAAGCTTTGTAGAAAACAACAGACACATATTTACATTAAAATACTGGACGTGGACGAACTGTACACTGAATTCCTATGTGCTCTGCATGCACCTCATCCTGTATGCATTCAGAGATCCGTCATGAGGGTGACCTCTGAGCGGATATCGAACCAGTCTATATTAGCATAGGAGAGAACAACCACTATATTCATTATGGCTTCTGTGAATCTACTTAGCTAGACACTTGCAATCAATACAAGTTAGAGTAGCAGAGTGGAAGCAATTTACTCTGAGGAATGATCAATAGCTGTATTGTTCTGAATCACAAATAATTTGTATAATCATGGAAAGAATGGGGTCACTTAGCTGCATCTGTGTGACCCCTTTGAAAAAAAAAAAGAAGAAGACCACTGGCATGCTGTGTGAATTTTATGTGTCACTTTCAAATTTCTGGAAATTGAGTCTGGATTTTGATGGAAAAAGAGTTTTTGTCTGCCTTACCATCAATGATCCTCTTGACCCTCCAAATGCGTAGTGTGATGATGAGGCTGATGGCGTCCCAGGGGCTGCTGGGCCCATTGGCCACTGTGGATGCCACCATTGGGGCCAGGGACAGCACAATAACTGCACCATCAAACACCTTTTTGGGACAAAAGTAAATACAGAATTAAAACAAGTTCAGCGTACGAGCCATAACTCCATTCCGTTAACCCTCAACCCCTGACCCCAGTTCTATGGTCTTGATTTAGCGAGACTCAAATATAATATTTATATGTGGATTTTATTCATGGATGTATGTCGTTTTTTGCTTCAGAGGAATATTTTAACATTTTGGTAAAGTCCTTATTTACCTAATTGAATTCTATCTGAGGTTCAGTTGACATGAACAGATGCGATCACAAACAAAAATAAAAATACCATGCCTTAAAGCGACCTCTTACGACTCTCGACTACTTTTAGATCGCTCCCCGTAAGTCACTTCTAACTACTTTCAGTGCACTTGCATTTTCACCATGGACCTCAACAAACAAACAGAAAGGAAACTGTGGCTCCAACAAACTACCTTCAGTGTAATGTGGAAGCTGCAGATTTCAATGAAAAAAGTCCCAGAACAGCCAGAAATGTGCACTTCATTTTCTTCAAAATTAATGGAATTGTGCCCCATGAACTCCTCCTCCAGTGTCATACTGCCAGCATTAAGTTCAGTAAGATTGCAATAAAGGGCACCCAATTTTTTGGGACACACCAACATAATCATTGTATATCACCCACTTTATTCACTAAAACCAATTCCCTGTGACTCCTTTTTTTCCCAAAAATTTAAATTGAGTTAAAGGTTATCGATTTTAATGCAGGAATACCAGCAGCTGCAAACACACGACAGCAAATAACTGGAATAGGGCATCCAGTGAGAGATTAGTAATAGCAAAGGATGCTATATTTTGATCTGTCGCAAATGACGCATTGCTCCACAAGAAGATTGCATTAAAGAGAATAACCACACGCTATCAATTTTTCGTTTTTAATGTATTTAATTTAACGTTCTGATCATACTTCTCATCTGTCTACCAGAAACTGGCTGACACAGCTTAGCACTACTGGTGAAAACAGATAGCAGGCTGTGGCCCTGTCAAAAGGTTCAAAAGTTGTCACATAAGCATGAGTCAGTGCTGCTAACAACCTTTTTATATCTCATTTATTTTTGTATGGTTGGTATAGTTTTCTTACCTTGGGCACAACCAGCTATTTTCAAATGTTTCCAGTGTTTCTGTTAACCTCCAGCTAGTGAGTTTTTAGCATGTAGAAATGTCATGTTTACCTTGATGTTATTATTTATACAATCTTTCCATCAACCTTCATCAAGAAGGTCAATAAGAGTGTTTAAGTGGGAAAGGTCAGTATGGTCATACCATGCAAGAACCGGAGGCTAAATTAAAAATAATAAAAATAGAAAACGTTAAAAATAAATATTCAGATTAAACTGAATTAAACATAATATACTAAAATCTGACATGAAGATTTGTCGGTATAGCAGTACTAACCTCAACTTTGTTTTCTATGTAGTCCCAGATCCCAAGAACAACAATTCTGAAGACAGTCTGAGGCACACAGAGAGATAAAGGGATATTTTGAAATGAATAATTGAGGCAGCAAGCTGATAGATGTGAAAGACTCCTTTAAGTCATGTTTACATCCAAAAATTGCTAATTTTCTAATATATGGGAAAGAAAGTATTTTCTTCTTAATAGAAAAGTATCCAAAAATAAATATATAAATTACATTTACATTAAATATCTCAGTGGAGGTATTTAGTTACTGCACTTCTACATGATACCTTCCACTGATAATACTCTGTGGTAAATCTGTTATTGCATAATTATTTCTGTTGATGGAAATATGGCATGAAATTTGCGAAAACACATACACACATATCAAATTCTACTTATGCTCTGGAAAATGTGGCTAGCTGCAGTACACTGTTAAGCAGGGACATTGATTTACACTCTAATTAGCTAGAGGTAGTCCTGCTAATCCATCATCTGGAGCACATGTTAAACAATAATGCTGGTATCAGGTGAGACGAGCAGCTGCTCCGCCCACATGTAAGAATTGTGTTTTCTGATTGGTGCAGGGGGACTGGCTGGTGCACCTCTTCTTCTGTGATGCCAGTGGGTGCCCTGTGTGCATGGATCACATCACTGTAACCCCATCCCCACTGCTCTGTAAGCTCAGCTTTAATTATTGCTCATGCTGGCTCACCGGTAATTAAAGTTTGGGTTAGGGCATTGGGGCTGAGGCTGTCAGGGTAATTGGTTTGCACTGGAGTGGAGGCCTCTAGGCCATATTCTCCTCTTTATGTTATTTTCATAATCACAAAGTAATGAAAAGACATTACTTTATCAAACAATGGCTTAAATTTAATTCTGATTCTGCTTCCAGGTAGCATTTTTAAGCTATAGCTTAATCAAGACTAGACAATATTGGAATATAAATGGTAGCAACTACCTACTCTAGTTCCCTTAGGTTTGAACCTGGTTTGCAGATATGGAGGTGTTACATAGTTTAGCTGGTTTAATTTAATTGCAAATGAACAAGAAAAGTGAGATCTTAGTGAATCTTTGCAATTTAAACGTTCTGTGATTATTACGTTGGCCCAAGAGCAAAGATTTCGGAAAGTAAAAGAGATTATGTTAATGATGGAACCAAAATGTGACGTAATTGAGAATAATATACAGATCTTACCTCTGAGAAGAAGAGTGACAGAATGATAAGGCTGATCCAGTGGATAATGCTGGCAAATTGGAACGCATTGGAAACTATTTAGAGAGGAAACAGAATAAATGTTTATTTGCACTGTCCTTAAGGTGCACAGTGTAAGAAAACTAATTGGTGTAATCATGTCCATCCATTAACTCACTGTGCTACCAGCATACCCACTTCCTATACTACTAATATGTTTCTGCACTCTCTTGCCCAATCCCATGTTATTGCCCATCTGCTATTTCTCTTGTGGGGCAGGTAGTGGACTTGAGAACTAGATTACAATAGATCTAAAGTGACTAGAGTCCTGCAGTCCCCACAGCGAGACTCGAGTATCAACAGAGCTGGACGCTGGCCAGTAATCGATGAGGATGGCTGCCTGCTGCCACTGACAAGAATCTTGGTTCATTATCACCTCTATCCATCACTCTCCATCATAACCATTTATTGTCCAGCTCCACAAGTTGTTTGTGTAGTAGGACTACACAAACAGCAAAAATGCACACAAAATACAGTTAAATGTGGACATTATCACAAGAAGTTCAACAGAAAATTACTAATAGTTTCAATGGCACCTACAATAAATGTAATGGATCTTTACAGGGGTTATTTTTGTTGTTTTTGTTTGTTTTTTTTAAATAAATTACTATACATACTGAGGTGAAATAGTATAAGAGCCAGATTTCGGAGTTGCACGTATTGTGTAACTGTAAACTCTACAATATGTGACCATGACTGTAAACACAATCTAAGTCATATGCATTTATTTTAATGGAAAATTAGGTCTTTGTAAACAGCAGCATGTATTTTCATAATGGCATTATTGGAAGATATATTGAGAGGCTTTATTTGATCAAAAGCACAGATACAACAAGCGAAAGTTCAATATAAGTAAAAATATCAAGTATCTGGTACAGGTACTTATTCTGTAGAAAAATAACTCCTATTATAATATCATAGCTGTTTATAGTAATATGGAAGAAGCCCTTTTCTTTTGAAGCTCAGTAAAGTGAAGATAGTTTCAGCTTCTTTAAATGCATTATTTACATTACTTATACTTCTGCTTGACCTTAAAAGGGTTCCCTTTAAAGACATTTAGGCTGCAAAGCAGCGATGACTGCCCAGGTTGATGTATAGAGAAAGTCCAGTGTAAACAATAATGAAAAAAAATAATGGCACACCTTATATATTTCTGAAACTATATTTCCTTAATGTGATCCTAGCAGAAGGTAGGGCACAGTGCAGACACAGCATCAGTGTTTAATTCTCGAGGACACTAAACTGTTTAACTCCCCACTGCTCCAGTGGAGCTGCTACTATATGCCTCCCAAGTGTTTTATGAACGTCACACTGTGTATTAATGGATAAGAATATGCATGCTCAGCAGATTTTTCCTTACATAATAGTACCGGCTAAAACGGGACAAATAAAAGCACACTGTTTACATTGTAAGAGTTTGGTGTCTATGAGCAGCTCCAAAGACAGGAAAAGCACCACCAGGATAACGCAGGCCACCAGGATGCAATTGAAGCCAGCACTGAGCAGACAGACCTGCCACAGGGCCACTCGATGCCCACAGCACGGCTTCAGCCAGTTGGACCTAAAGGGACAAGGAAGGGGGGGATATTTTAATGCAACGTAAATTTCAACCAGCATTTACGATTTTAATTTAAATACCAAAGCAGAGTCAGAAGCTTGTAAAACCACAACCGAACCCTTAATAAAAACCACTGCCTTTTTTTTGGGTCTTTATCAACTTTATTGTTAGATTCAGTGAAGAAATGACAGGAAAGCGGGGTCAGAGAGAAAAGGGGGAAGACAAGAGGCAAAGGGCCACAGGTCGGTCTCGAACCCAGGCCCATGGGCACCCGCTCAATGCACTGAGCTAAACCAGGATCCAAAACCACTGACTTTTTGACTGTGTAGATTTATCCTTTTATCTACTTTAACTGTTTAATGTACACGGTAGAAATGAAAATTTAGGTTAAAAAAATAGCACAAAATAAAGTACTGATATGTGTACATATCATGTTTATATATACCATTTAGAATTGCATTTCTGACTGCAGAACTCTCTGTGACTGATTGCATGACCCCAGTAATTATATTTCAGTAGGTATATGAATATGAACAGCTGAACTCCCCGACATGGCCAAGAGAGGGTGGTAGTTTACACTTATGAAAGGTGATGTCTGTTTAAATCTGGCCAAAGTTTGGTAGTGATGGCCAAAGAAAAGTGTACTCAGAAGGAGCATTGACAGAGAAAAAGACAGTGAAGCTCTGTGAACTAGTGTTCTGACCATCAGCAGTGTGAGTGGAATACTGATGGCCTCTTTTTTATATGGGGATGAAGGGAGTCACTGTAGAGGATGCTGCTAAGAAGGAATGATTTCACATGTTTAGCTTGGGACATAAGTTAAATGTGGTGTGGAATGAAGGGAAAAAAATGTAATTAATTTTAATAACCCAGTGTCTGTGGCCTATTTCTTTGGCTACGGCATACAGGTTTAAATAAAACATCAATGTTACTGTATAGAAAATGATAGTCTGTCATATAATTTAAAAACAGACAGACTGGTTTATGTTTAAGATAAAATGACAGATTAACATTTCAATACATTTCAGACTAAGCTTTATTTTCACTGTAAGAAATCAGCATTTAGGCCACTAGTGTGTCTGGCGAGATAGCCTAATTCTATTTTGAAATAGTGGGATGGTCATACAGATCAGCTACTACAAGGGCTGACAGGAGCTGAGAGAAACAATGCCTTTCACCGGCTCTCCAGCTGGTATGGAAAGTTGGCACTGCCCACCACCTTTCCCTTCTCCCCATGCTCTGGCATAGAAGAGGCAGACATTGGCAGAGCATTTCCCTCCTCTGATCATGTCTTCATTCCTTGGCATGCCACTAATATGAGCTGCAACGGTGGCAAAATGGCTCCATTTTCACCATAGCTTCAAAATGAATTTGCTATATTCATCACAGAAGTCATATCTAAACTCTCCACGTTCCCTGTTTTAAAATGTTGGAGGAATTTCTGTCTATCCTTGAAATTACTTCTTTTAAATGCTGTGTTAGAAGGGATGATATTAATGAACTCTAGGAGTACTTGAAGCATAAAAGTCCATTTTTATCATCTACTACCAGAAATCTTTGAGGCAAGTATATAGTGTATACTATATACTCACTTCACACGTATTTTTGATTATCCGATCAAGTGCAAGTGTTGAAACAGAACCTGCAAAATTATTATTCACAGTAAAATCAAGAATATCCCTTAAGAAGGAAATCCTAACAAAAGCATTTTCAGAGGGCCCCTCTTTATAATTTCCTCCCGCAGTGGCATGTTTACGTAGCAATGAGGAAAATGTTTTTAGCAGCTGTCGAGCTGATCACTCCACCCCCCCACTGCTTTCTCACATAAAAGTATTCCTTACAGCCTGGCATGGGTAGAGCCACAAGTCTGTAAACAATGCACGGCTAATGTAATAAAGGCATAATCATGCTGATAGCAATCATCTTCTTGGCACTGGGTGGGGTGGCACAAGTGTGCAAGCTCCAGATGGTATAAAATCTGCACCACCAGTCTTGCAGAGACTCTGTGGATGCCAGGTATGATGCCATTATGTGTATCAGCCTATATTCCAGAACACCTGGGCATCCTGCGATAAGAAAATATTGATGTATTTGTGATGCATATTTTTAATACATGTGCTTTCAGTTGTTTTGGAGTTAGTGTTAACACCTTCAAGGCCATAAAGTTTCTCAGAGTTAGAGAGCTCAAATCACAATGTGCAAAATAGGAAATTGACAAACTGATTAAGCTTTTGGAGATTTTGCATAAATATACATCATAATCTGACACGCTGAGCAAATTATCTAAAGAAAATTTTTGTGCAGTCTTGACCAAACTCAATCAGGGACCCACAGTTGATTTCACTTATCCTGTGTAACTGATTTGATCCTTGTTACTTACCATGGCTAAATATGCAGTTACGAGACAAAGAAAGTTTTAACAAAATTCTGTGCAGACATGTGAACAGCCAAGTACATTTCATTATTCAATGTCCTGTAGCACCACCGTTAGTTAGCAATCATTTTCTACATGAATTTATACATTTCTTACATTGTTATGGAGGAATTCCTGCTCGCTCTTCTTTACAACATTGCTTCAGTTCATTGAGGCTGGTGGACATTCATTTATGTACAGTTCTCTTAAGGCCCTATTACACCTATATCCATTCTGTTGTAGCTTTGCTGCTGTGTTTGGGATTATTGTCCTGTTACACGACCTAACTTTGGCCAACCTTCAACTGGTGGACAAATGGCCTCAAATTTCACATTACCACCCCTGCACCACCGTGCTTGACAGCTAGTATAAGGTGTATGAGCTGATATGCTGTGTTTGGTTTTTGCCAAACATGACACTGTGCCTTATATATATGAAATATTTTCACTTTGGTCTCATCTGTCCTAAGTAAGTTGTTCCAGAAGTCTTATTATTATATTATTATTATTTTTGTAGGGTCTACCTTACAGTATAAAGCGCCTTGAGGTGATGGTTGTTGTCATTTGGCGCTGTATAAATAAGAATTGAACTGAATAGAATACAAGAGAAGTGAATGTAATAGCAATTAAGTACACTACAATAAGAACAAAAAAGGCTTCCCAAAAAGTGTTAAACCTAAAGTAACATAATGAAACTGAGCTAGACGCTAAAAGAGAAAGCTGAGTTGACAGAACTGTTTTTTACTTGGTCTGTTTGCAGTTAAGACCAAAACAGACAAACAGAACTTGCTCTTGTAGCAAACAAATATTATCTCCAAAACACTGATCCTTGTGTGTTAGTTTCTTCCATGCAATGCAAGTTTTTCTTCTAGCAACCTGTGCACTGCTGCTCATGTTAGGTGTATACAATGCAAAGCAACTATTCTTTTAAAGTTTGAAGGTTGATCTTACTTTTCATCACTATATTTGTTAAAAAATGAAGAAAATATATATATAAAAAAAAAAAAAACACCCAGCACGCCCCTGCGGGCGGTTTATCCTTCAAGCTCGGGTCCTCTACCAGAGGCCTGGGAGCTTGAGGGTCCTGCGCAGTATCTTAGCTGTTCCCAGGACTGCGCTCTTCTGGACAGAGATCTCCGATGTTGTTCCCGGGATCTGCTGGAGCCACTCGCCTAGCTTGGGAGTCACCGCACCTAGTGCTCCGATTACCACGGGGACCACCGTTACCTTCACCCTCCACATCCTCTCGAGCTCTTCTCTGAGCCCTTGGTATTTCTCCAGCTTCTCGTGTTCCTTCTTCCTGATATTGCTGTCATTCGGAACCGCTACATCGATCACTACGGCCGTCTTCTTCTGTTTGTCTACCACCACTATGTCCGGTTGGTTAGCCACCACCATTTTGTCCGTCTGTATCTGGAAGTCCCACAGGATCTTAGCTCGGTCATTCTCCACCACCCTTGGGGGCATCTCCCATTTTGACCTCGGGACTTCTAGGTTATACTCGGCACAGATGTTCCTGTACACTATGCCGGCCACTTGGTTATGGCGTTCCATGTATGCCTTGCCTGCTAGCATCTTGCACCCTGCTGTTATGTGCTGGATTGTCTCTGGGGCATCTTTACACAGCCTGCACCTGGGGTCTTGTCTGGTGTGATAGACCCCAGCCTCTATGGATCTTGTGCTCAGAGCTTGTTCTTGTGCTGCCATGATTAGTGCCTCTGTGCTGTCTTTCAGTCCAGCTTTGTCCAGCCACTGGTAGGATTTCTGGATATCAGCCACCTCCTCTATCTGCCGGTGGTACATACCGTGCAGGGGCCTGTCCTTCCATGATGGTTCCTCGTCTCCCTCCTCTTTCTTGGGTTTCTGCTGCCTGAGGTATTCACTGAGCACTCGGTCAGTTGGGGCCATCTTCCCAATGTATTCTTGGATGTTCGTTGTCTCATCCTGGACTGTGGTGCTGACACTCACCAGTCCCCGGCCCCCTTCCTTCCGCTTAGCGTACAGCCTCAGGGTGCTGGACTTGGGGTGAAACCCTCCATGCATGGTAAGGAGCTTTCTTGTCTTTATGTCAGTGGCTTCTATCTCCTCCTTTGGCCAGCCTATTACCCCAGCAGGATACCTGATCACGGGCAGGGCGTACGTGTTGATGGCCCGGATCTTGTTCTTACCATTCAGCTGACTCCTCAGGACTTGCCTGACCCTCTGCAGGTACTTGGTGGTTGCAGCTTTTCTAGCGGCCTCTTCATGGTTCCCATTCGCCTGCGGGATCCCCAAGTACTTGTAACTGTCCTCTATGTCTGCAATGTTGCCTTCTGGTAGTTCAATCCCCTCAGTTCTGACTACCTTCCCTCTCTTTGTTACCATCAGACTACACTTCTCCAGTCCGAACGACATTCCAATGTCATTGCTGTATAGCCTGGTAGTGTGGATCAGTGAATCGATGTCTCGTTCACACTTGGCATACAGCTTGATGTCATCCATGTACAGGAGGTGGCTGACAATTGCTCCGTTCCGTAGTCGGTATCCGTAGCCAGTCTTGTTAATGATCTCACTGAGGGGGTTCAGGCCTATGCAGAACAGCAGTGGGGACAGAGCATCTCCTTGGTAGATCCCGCACTTGATGGTGACTTGTGCTATGGGCTTGGAGTTGGCCTCTAGTGTTGTACGCCACATCCCCATTGAGTTCCTGATGAAGGCTCTTAGGGTCCCATTGATCTTGTACAATTCTAGGCATTCCAGTATCCAGCTGTGGGGCATTGAGTCATAGGCCTTCTTGTAATCAATCCAGGCAGTGCACAGGTTGGTCAGTCTGGTCTTGCAGTCTCGGCTGATTGTTCTGTCTACCAGTAGCTGGTGTTTTGCGCCTCTGGTATTCTTGCCAATTCCTTTCTGTGTCCCGCTCATGTATTGACCCATGTGCCTGTTCATCTTAGCCGATATGATGCCTGACAGGAGCTTCCATGTAGTACTGAGGCAGGTTATTGGTCGGTAGTTGGAGGGGACCGGTCCCTTCTTGGGGTCCTTTTATTTATATATATATATATATATATATATATATATATATATATATATATATATATATATTTATTTATTTATTTATTTATTTATTTATTTATTTATTTATTTATTGTCTGACATAAAGACAAGAAAGCTCCTCACCATGCATGGAGGGTTTCACCCCAAGTCCAGCACCCTGAGGCTGTACGCTAAGCGGAAGGAAGGGGGCCGGGGACTGGTGAGTGTCAGCACCACAGTCCAGGATGAGACAACGAACATCCAAGAATACATTGGGAAGATGGCCCCAACTGACCGAGTGCTCAGTGAATACCTCAGGCAGCAGAAACCCAAGAAAGAGGAGGGAGACGAGGAACCATCATGGAAGGACAGGCCCCTGCACGGTATGTACCACCGGCAGATAGAGGAGGTGGCTGATATCCAGAAATCCTACCAGTGGCTGGACAAAGCTGGACTGAAAGACAGCACAGAGGCACTAATCATGGCAGCACAAGAACAAGCTCTGAGCACAAGATCCATAGAGGCTGGGGTCTATCACACCAGGCAAGACCCCAGGTGCAGGCTGTGTAAAGATGCCCCAGAGACAATCCAGCACATAACAGCAGGGTGCAAGATGCTAGCAGGCAAGGCATACATGGAACGCCATAACCAAGTGGCCGGCATAGTGTACAGGAACATCTGTGCCGAGTATAACCTGGAAGTCCCGAGGTCAAAATGGGAGATGCCCCCAAGGGTGGTGGAGAATGACCGAGCTAAGATCCTGTGGGACTTCCAGATACAGACGGACAAAATGGTGGTGGCTAACCAACCGGACATAGTGGTGGTAGACAAAAAGAAGAAGACGGCCGTAGTGATCGATGTAGCGGTTCCAAATGACAGCAATATCAGGAAGAAGGAACACGAGAAGCTGGAGAAATACCAAGGGCTCAGAGAAGAGCTCGAGAGGATGTGGAGGGTGAAGGTAACGGTGGTCCCCGTGGTAATCGGAGCACTAGGTGCGGTGACTCCCAAGCTAGGCGAGTGGCTCCAGCAGATCCCGGGAACAACATCGGAGATCTCTGTCCAGAAGAGCGCAGTCCTGGGAACAGCTAAGATACTGCGCAGGACCCTCAAGCTCCCAGGCCTCTGGTAGAGGACCCGAGCTTAAGGATAAACCGCCCACAGGGGCGTGCTGGGTGTTTTATATATATATATATATATATATATATATATATATATATATATATATATATATATATATTAGGGGTGCAACGATATTCGTATCGATATTGAACCGTTCGATACAGTGCTTTCGGTTCGGTACGCATATGTATCGAACAATACAACATTTGTAATTTATTTTATCAATTTTCCTTCTGACGATGCTGTCTGTGTTGAGCGCTCAGTGAATCTGCGTTCGACTACTCCGCCTAGGCTGCACTGTCGAGCGCAGATCCACTGAGCGCTCAACACAGACAGCATAGTCAGGAGGAAGAGCGCAGGGCAAGCTAGCGAGACAGAAGTTAAGCTCTCCTTGCAAGATGGACCTCCCCCACCCTCATTCAGATCTGGCGTTTGGAATTATTTTGGTTTTCATGTGACGTATGACCCTGAAGGTAAGCGAGTCATGGACTAAAGTAAAACAGTATGTTGGATGTGCCATGCAATGCTTAATTACATTGGTGTGAACTAGTGTGTTAGCGCAGTTAGCTCGTTAACGTGTTGGCCGTCTAGCCCCATGCACGGGGCGATCGGCGGTAGCTCGTTAACGGAGATTTGCCGTTTGAATTTGCGCTTGTTTTTTTGCTTTCACTTTGCAATCGTGCGAACTGTGTATAGAGAGCGACAGCACTGATCTGTGAGTGATGATAATTTGTGCACCAATTCCTCTGACATCGTCTTATTAATCGTTAGCTTACTATGCAAACATGACAAGTGAAATCTCCCGCAGCAAGCTTAAACATGTGAGAGGTTGATCGCGCAGAGAATCGCTGAGCTTATGTGAGTCCGTGTGTAAAAGTAGCAGTATATATATTTTAGTTCTGCTGAGCCAAATAAGACAGGTCGGGGTGAAGAAGTGACAGCCAAAGAAAAGCTTACCACAAAACGGAGAAGTTATGACAAATGAGACTATAAGGCAAAAAGAAAGTGCAGCTTTATGGTTTCATGGACAAAAGAATTTCTGTGGCTGCAATATGACGAGCTAAATAACCAGGGCTGCACATAAGTGGTCCGCAGGTGCGCATTCGCTGTCAAAATAAAAAACGCGCACAAGGGTTAGGGTTAAATTTAAAAACTGTACTTTTGAGTTAAAATATATATTTATAATTTTAATAAATGACAAATTAAAAAGGCATGAACATTTTTTTGTATCGAAAAAATATCGAACCGTGACACCAAAGTATCGAACCGAACCGAACCGTGAATTTTGTGTATCGTTGCACCCCTAATATATATATATATATATATATATATAAGCAATGAAACAAAAAAAACAATGACAATAAATCTGCAGCAGATTTTGCAATTAAATTTTTTTTAAAAGCTTCTCTTCTTTTATGAGTCAGAGATGTATCTCTTGTTTGTATGGGGGGGGGTTGCAGTTCCTCTGGGCAGTCTGGCCTTGAGGTGAATTTGCTGGGATATTTACTGAAAATTGTGGCATTGTGTTAACACACACCTGGTCCAACAGCAGCAGCAAGGGTATATATAGTTTGCACGAAACTTTCCTTTCACATGACTGTATCGTTATGCAACTTCTTTACCATGATTTGCTGAAGCTGAATTTATCCAAACTTGTTTCATTTAAAGTAATTATTAAATAATTATAAGTACAATAGATTCTTGTCAATTCAAGTAATGCAAGTAAGGTATAGTTTTGAAAGGATAAACAAGGCCTTGTCAAATCTAAAAACAGAAATAAATGAAAATATACCAAAGTAAAGCAGTCTCTCTCCTTTCATCTCAGACAGTGCTGTCATAAAGCTCCTCACCTGTCAATATGTGCATCCAGCCACTACATTACTGCCGTCTTGTGGCTGGAGTCAGTTATTGGCTGAAAGCTGTGCTTATTTTAATCTCGTAAGAGACTGCAGCTCTCTCTGTTTTGAGTGTGTGTCTGTCTTCCTTTGACAATGACAATGATATAATGTTGTTATATCATTAACAACATTAACGTAAGAGCCTTCTTTTTTCTGCACATGCAAGGCAAGTTGTCGCTGGGTCTGCTCTCAGTGCTGTGAGATCAGTTACGATCTGCACTTTTTGTAGAAACACAGCTAGCATAGCATAGCTAGTAAACCAGTTTCAGTGATTTATCTTTGTAACAGATGATTGTAACAGCTTTGCCCTGCTAACCACCATGGCCAACTTGTATGATGTATACAAGATTAAATTTAACTCATTTAGTACATTAGTAAGGACAGCTTTGACAATGAATGGCGAGGGGATGGTACCTCTGATTATGTCCAGTCTAATAAACAGGCAAGGTGACCAAGTGTAGGGTCAGATTAGCATCTATGAGAATCTCTAAGTGTAATAAGTTTAGCAAGCTGCTTTGCCAACACTCCACGTTTGTTTTTCATTCATATTTTAATCCACCCGTACATACTGACAATTAACCATGTCACACACTACAGCAGGTTTTTTGTTGTCAATATTTCAATATACTTTGTTTAAAATCGAGATGAACAACTGATCTTTTTCAGTGATCCAATTTATCTTATTAAATAGGTAAATAGTAGATGCTTGTGTGTACAGGGGGGGGGGGGGGGGGGGGTTCTGGTTTCCTGTCTGTGAAAGTCACCGTCGTAAGCCATAGTTTGAAAAACTACTCCATGCCTTCAAGTCAATCCAGACATGTCTCTGGTGGAAACAAACTCGATTTCCGGACGTGAAACTTTTACCATAGGATCTGACGGTCCATAAAAGTGCATCAAATGATTTCATGCTTCATCAAACCTCTGCAAGGGGGTAAAAATAATAATAAGAAAAACATTACAAGTACTATAAAACTCTTTGAGGGGGAGTAGTAAAATGAAGTGCAGAAAAATGAAATATTATCCTCACAACAATTTTAAAGGGTACAGTCTTCTCAAGCTTTAATGGATCACAGCAATTATGCCAAAGTCAAGCCAATTACAAAGAAGAGTATTAAAAGCAATTTTTAAAGGCAAGGTCCACATCTTGGTAAATTTTACTGTATATCCCTTCATGGCAGTGGTGATCACTTTTAGATACCATAGAAAGCCTGCTTTCCTCATAAATTGGCATATTTTTCTTTAAAAACTTTTTTTCCAATCTTGCCATGTATATTATACAATTTTATACAATTTTTATAGAGACCCTGTCCTCTATTCCAGCCGCCACCACGCATGGCCAATAAATGCTTGGGGTCCCAGGCCAGTGGAGGTGCACCAAGGACTAATAAACTTTAAACTACAGCAGGGTACAGTGCAAAGTTTGCAATGACAGTGGTGGATACCTAACATTATTAACATTATTAAATTTACAATAACATAATGGAGATGACCCACTGGTTGGAGGGAGGCACATGCTCCCAACAGACCCTAGTAACACCACCGTCAGATGCTCTGTGAAACAGACAAATTAGATAAGCTAAAACAAATTTTAGCAACTTTAGCCATTTTAAACAGTTACATCTATTAATGCTCATCAAGGGATCAGTGCTGAAAGATAACTTTTGGTATATACACATACAGTGTTTCAATGTTTTTCTGCACAAATAAGTTACTAAATATATTTTTTTTTTTTACAGTATGATTATTATATTTTAAAAATTGATGCTCATAATAAATGACCAACTCACCTTTACAAATACTGCCTTCTAATGAAGTCATTATCATCGTTTAAGAAAACTGCTTGTACTGATCTCCAGTAAGCTGGCAAACAACACATTGTGTAGTCAGAGGGGAACCAAGCAAAATTGACAGATTTGAGTTTCTTCAAACAAGAAATCAAAGCTTGAAATATAAAGTAACATCAAAAAGAACTAGGCATACATTGAGTTAAATGAGAAGCTAGCTCCTTTTCTGATGGATAGCAGGCTAAAACTGAATCATTAAGCACAAATCTAAACTTGCTCATGGAGCAAGATAAAATGTATTACTCCCATGGGCCATTAAGAGGCACTGGACAGTCATATTATATCTCAAACTCGAAGACAAGGATAAACCATGCACATATGTGCAATAAACATGAGAAGGTTTACCCAACCAGGTGAAATTAATAGGTCATTTATTATAGTTTAGTATATATGCACAATTCCCCACACACACACACAAGCCCTAAATAGTCCCTGTAAACTCATGTGTTTATAGTGCCTCAAAAGATATTCAAGATCGAATCTATTATGTGAGGATATTAAAATGAGTCAGCAAAGCAATAAATCTGTGGAACAATCTGTCCAAAATCAATAACATCCACCTGCTTTATACAGGATAAAGGACCACGCAAGTCGATACAACACAACACAGATAAATAAGAGGTGAGAGTTCACAGGCGGTTTGAAGACTCATCCTTGATATGTATGACAAATAGGCTGAATTCAGCGACTGTGTGTGTCCTTAACTTCATGTCATGCCAAAACTAGCCCAGCCCAGAGGGGACGCAGTCAGACGCTGCTGGTGACACATGCAGTATATTAATGAGTCTTATTAAAGCAACAGAACAGTGGCAAATGTTGTTTCTCTGACCCCGTCGGCCCTGACAGTCTGACAGAACCACCTGGCCCAAATCAGTAGCAGACAAGCACATTTAGTGGACAAGGTCACCCCTCAAACCGGTTGTTTTCAGACTGTCTTTGGCTTTTTCACAACCTAATATTGATTTACCAAATAACAGTTATAGTGCCTTTGTAATTTTTGGTCAACTTGCACGACAGACTATTTGAACACAAACACAAAGATATTTCTGCATTTCTGTCTCTCTACACTTCTGCTTTATGTCTGCTATTATCTCGCTATTCTCTGCGCTCCTTCCCTTGGCTCTGCATCCCTTCTGATATCAGTGCACATTTAGCAGGTTGATATAGCTGTCAGTGTTCCCCTCTACTGGTGAGACTGAGAGAAGCTCGACAGGGAAATAGAGGAGGGAGATTAAATCAGGCAAAGTGATCAATACGAGCATGTCGAGTGAGCCACCAAACACTGGGACTGTCAGACTAACAGCACCTGATGGTCTCATCAGATAAAGTACTCCACTGCAGAGATGCTTCTTAAACGTTTACTCTTTGTACATATTAGAGTTCAAGTGCTATACTTCTGCGTCTCCTTATTTTATCCTTCCTTTTATTCTGCCATATTGGCAGATTATCAGCAATGGCAACACAATAAACTCAAGACTTTTTATTGTGCTTAAGGAAAGACGAGGCTTGATTGATGAACCGTTGTTGTTAATTTCTTTATGGATGTATAAATATCTAAAATTATTATTTAGGAGATGTGAAGACTTAAATTCATAATTATTAATAATAGAACAAATTCTCCTTTTTTTATTGGTTTGATTCATAATCATTGGATTTAAACATGGGATGAGAGCCAAGTTAATGGTCAATTGTTCAAACTAGTTTACAGCTAATGGTGGTGTCACATTATAGTGACCTGATGGACTGGACTGCATTTCCATGATGTAATAAATTCAGCTGAATCTTGGCAATGCATTAGTGATATCTGATGTAATGAATTGGGGCAAAACCTGCTGTAATTTTTATTTTTAGCCAAAACTACTAAAAAAAAAAAAATTCTTTGACTTGAGTTCTATTATTGGCTAGGTGCCCAAGGAGCTTTGAAAATAGCGATGACAGCTAATCCTGGGAAGAGAAGTGTGAGTGTGAATTTAGAAGTTAAGTGAGATCATCTCAACACTTATTTATATTGCAGTGCTATGCTAGAAATGTGACCCCGGTGGAACAAACACATTTATACCCATACAGAGACAGAGAACAAAAACTGCTGCACTGTGTTCATTTAATTTAGCATTTATTGTCTTGTTTGTTTCTTTGCTTAATCTTTATCATCCTGAGCCATTTTCATGCACATGCGCTGCTGCCCTGAGGTCCACGTAGGTGCATTCAGAGGAGCCAGATTTTCTTGTAATTTATTTTTTATGGTAGTTTTCATGCTTTTCCAGCTCTTTAAACATTTTTCTTTGGACTTCAACTGCTTTTTTTACTCATTTTCATTCCAGTCCTCGTACCTGACCTTTTCCAATAAATATGTGGAACACCTGACACAAAGGATGAGCCATTGTTGTGTCTACATATAACAGACAACTTGCAAATTGCATCTTTTGGCAGTTTGTTACACACAGCCTGTCATAAAACAAATAACTTGTTCCCACTTCTTTAGTTAATTTTTTTTTAAATGCTAATACAACAGAGTTTCATAGACATATAAATATAATTTTCACAACAAAAAGGTGATTTACAAAGAGTTATTAGCCAAAAACTTGACATATCTTAGCATGGTGTACAGTATATCATTAAAACAATTGGAGGAAACTCTACAAGTGTAAGACAAAAGCACAGTTCGTTAGTACCAAACCAGAAACCGCTACAGAGTGTGATAAAGCATACTGTGAAAAGGCACTGCTAGAATTACATAATTTGATTTTAACAAAAAAGAAGACAAGGGATAAAAGCCTTATTCTGAAGTAATGATTATGTGCATCCCTTAGGCAAAGTCTCTACCCGCCAATGACAAATTTAGTCCCAGCAAATAAAAATGGTGAACCAGATAGGAAGCATAGAAACAGACAGAGCTTGACAGCAGGCAAGCCTGGAAAAGAAGGCGTACCAGCTAAGCATAAAATACATGCTGAGTTTTCCCGATGCTGTCAGATTGCAGGTAATTAATTTTACATTTGAAAGTTTCCCCATTACCAATGCCTGTGTGCCATTCATCACAACACATCAGCAATGAGAAGGTAAGCCCCAAAACACCAGAAAAGCACTGACTCCTTTTTTTTCTTTGACTTTTGCAATCTAAAAGTAAATATAGCGACTGCATTTTTAGTACCGCATTTACCTTCTTACATAAACAACATCTCCAGACGGGCAAATTATTTATACTAATCGTTCACTTATTTGCACAGCGCCGGTAGAGGCAAAAGGATTCAAGTTTAAATGATTACTGTCTAAATGGTGACAGCCAGTGTACACAAAAGCAAACCTGAAAATTTACAAATTTACAGACTAAAAGAAATATTGTGTGTGTTCTTATTAGGATAAGGATTTTTAATATTTTATACCAGTACAGGTGTTGATTTTCTTACAGTGAATCAGAGATCAGAGGCCATCTGTCAGTGTTGTGGAGCAATGCAAAGCTAATGTAATGTGTAGTGAAGCACATTACTTTCTCCACAGAGTTCTCAAGTAACATAAAGTATTACATGTTTTTAAAAGTAACAAATAGTAATGACTGTGCAACTCTAATAGAAGCCAGGGACACAACCTCTGCATCAAAGGTCTGATATCACTCGTTGTTACAAAGTGAAGCCAACCTACAAAGAAAGACCTATAAGAGGCACAAAGCAACTACAAAGCCGGAGACTGTAGTTTTTTTAGAACTGCCAGTAGCAGCTGTTTCTTAATTTAATTTTACATTCAAAAGTCTTAACTAGTGTCGTTTATATTAAATTATATTAAATTATTATTGCTAGGAACCAGGGCTTTACATTTCATTTCCAATTTTCACTCACTACACATCTTTGAATCTGAGACTGAGTCATACAGAGAATGCCACCATACTACTTTTATATGGTTATAGATGCATTTTATGCCATACTTCCCAGAGCTGCATAATTACAAGCCTTTAAGCTTGATGCTAAAAGACATCACATTGATGTTATGTGTAGGCTACAAGAAAGATTTTAGATTACGCTGAACCTGCAGCAGCTAGAGGCTTAAGTTTACCGTGAGTAGTGCAAAACACAACGAACAAGGGCAACTGGTGTTCAGCTTCCCCCCTGAGTCCCGTGGGAGCGCTGAGGAAAGACTCATTTGTATGTTACAAGGGGACTGGAAGGTCAGTATGTGCGCGTGTGTGTCTCTGTGTGTGTATGCCTGCATTTGATGTATTCTGTATTCCGTGTGTATATCGCATACTGTATATGTGCACTGATAAGGGTGCATGCACCCAATCACAGCAAGCTTTAATCAGTATAGCGTCACGACTGCAGATCGTTATGGATGTCAGTTCAGAATTGAGTAAATCTCAAACCATTTTGCTGCTTATTTAAGATGCAGGAAACAAAACCTGACAGGTTTTGACTTCATGGACAAGAAAGACTAATGAGACTGTGCATGGTGCTTTCAAAACAACACTTTCACATATCCCTGATAACAGAGCTAAATGACCATGCACCTTAGGATGCAGCTGAGCAAAACACTCTAATAAATTGGCTTTTAAGGATCAATATTATTACACTTTACATCAGAAACTGAAATCTCCATGTGTTTCTTTAGATCTTAACATGTGCCATGTCACTACTGCTTTAGTACAGAGTAAAAAAAATACACAATACAATACGAATTTTCACTGACCAAAAGAAAAGTAAATTCATAATAAAAGATGTCAATTGTGTCTTAATTATTATGAGATAGATTAAAATAAGCACACTACTGTAGCTGGTTCAGCAGGCAACCCATATACCAAAGGTTAGTAGGAGCACACATTATCTTTGATTTACTGTAAGCTTTCCTTACTATTCCCTCTTAAAAAAAGCTAAAATATATTTAAAAAAATGTTTTTTAAAAAGCCAGGTGTCAACATTTAAGAGATTTCTTTAGATGACTTGAGTCCCACACATTGATTAGTGTGTGTGTGTGTGTGTGTGTGTGTGTGTATGTATGTATAGAAATATACTCTTAGACTGGACAAAGCCACTATTATATCAACACTTGGATAGAGAAGCCTTGTCATGATGTGTCGAACTTAGCATTTTGGTTGTTGTGATGTTTTGAACCCAAAACTGGTGAGAAAGGGGGTAGATCTGACTGAGATCTTTTTTAAATCTAATGGGGACCATGACTTAAAAAATGAACATCAGGCTGTAGTCAGTACAACTAAAAACTAGCAAATTAGACCATAAACTAATCAGGAAAGCATTTAAGATCAAAATTTAAGTAAACTACCATTTCCCTAGCAACCACTTTTGTTATAGTAAATGAGTAAAACTCTTCAGCCAGCAAAACTTTCTGAGTATCAGTGTGTTTCATGCACAGTTATTAGCTAACCTTTGTTTTTAATGAACACAGATCACATATAATTATTTTGTTTTGGGGAGTAAGATATCAGTTTGTTAGATAAATTATGCTTTAAATACAGATGTAAACACACAGAAATCTGCAACAAAACTTTCAAAGTGGTCTCGACTTTTACTCAGACACTTCAACTCTTCTCCTTTGTGCCATGTGCAATGTGAACATGGTTATATGTGGTATATATGGCATGGCTTTCTACTAGAAACTGGTCGTTTTGTGCATCAAAATTACCATTTTTTGTGACAAAAATATTGCATCTTATGGTAAATGAGCAGGCCAATTATTGTATGAAAACCAGTTTCAATAAAACAATGTACACATAGTGATTTAGTGTTAAATTAACTGCTTTGCAGGAGGAACAGTAATGGCAGGGTGGCAAACTACAGAATCTATCATCTATACAGTTATCGTTTCAAAATCTAAAAATTTTGGTTTATATTTCAGGCCATCCCTGGCAGTAAAGGTTCACCATGTTTATTTTTCCTCAAAAGTTATGGATAATTGTGATTTGGCAAACAGTGAACTCCTACACTATACAGGCCTACAGCTGTCCCATTGGCAGAGGAATTAAGAAGTCTGGGAGATAACGAGAAGGACGGTCACTCCCTGGTCGCCGTCTCAGACAACTTCCCGTTCTCTCTAATTAAATCAGGCCAAATTGGCTCGACCGGGTGAAAGCCTTCAGAGAATGCATTATTCCAAAAAGTAAGACTTCAATATTTAATCTTTGCTCTCTAACAAAGTTAAAGCAGGTTGAGTAAAAATAGTGTGCTATCAACAAAAATACTAACTAGCAGCACAGATCTCACACCTCCAAATTCAGGTTAACAAACGTCTTTCTTATTTGACATATTCATGAAATCAAGATTGCTCTGAGATGTTTTAACAAGAAAGGTTTAAAAGTCCCACTATTCAAAACAGTAACAGTTTCGTTCATGCCCACGTTTTTAAAAAAGTCTAATCTCAGAACCAATTTGATGACAAAATCACTCCAGAGTTGTTTGTGATTGTATAAAGAGGGAAGTGTTTATTTTCCTTCATCAACCACTTTCTAAGACTTGCAAATGGGCCAGTAGTTATTTCCAAAATAGAACATTTGGAACCCTGGCCTAAAGCTGTTGGGTGGTAAAGGGTAGGAGTCCTTTTTTTTTTCCTCCCCCCCACCCCTGCTCACTACAGATTTAGATGAACCATCTGGTGTTGGTACCTAACCCTGGACTCCTTGCACATTTGGACCAGCCGTATCAGCAACATATGCTTCTGTCTCCGTGTCTGGCAACCATGCGCCCATCACAACGATGGGAGGTGACATCATTCCACTGCTCAGGTGTGCACTTGTAATTGCAGTCCAGGAGCAGGGGCTGGACTGGTCTGGCAACTTGAATTTTAATATAATTTTACACTGCACTTTTTATCTAGATCCCTTGAGCTCAGACAATAATAAGATCAGCTAGTTCCCCTTATCCCTTAGCACAATGTCAGCATCATACCCCATACCATGACCAGCTTTTCATACCTTTTTATGTGCACATCAGACCTCGGAGGCTGGAAGTGATATAAGTTCAGGTACAGAGCAGGCTGAGCAGCTGCTGCAATTTTTTTATTTTAGTTGAAGGTTAAATTTTATTCTATATAATGTTTGCACTATACGCAGAGTTCTAATCATCACGATAGGCTTTATCAAGCAGTTGGCTTACAAAAAGCTGGTCTACTTTCTGTCTGGCTGATTATAGGGATAGTCCATTTGGCTCAAAATGTGTTTTTCAAGTTTAAAATAAGAGAAAATACGGTAAAGCTGGAAATTCTTTCAAAAAATATGTAATTTTGTTAAGAAGTCATCATCATCATATTGTCATCATCAGTCTTATGTTCAGTTTAAACCAAAAACGGAGCCTTTGATTAATGCCGTACCTGCAGATCTTCTTCTCTGTCGTTCTTTGTTACGCCCAAAAATCTTTTTCCGATGAAGTCGCACACTAGCAGCAGCCAACACAAATACAAGCTGAAATGCACCAAAAGAACCCTTCAACATAAAAAAAAGTGAGCAAACAAACAAAAGCAGCTTGATGACTATGGGGAGAGTGGGCGGCCATGAAAGTGCTGAACACAAGCCCACGCCACCTTGGTCCTCCCAGCATTTTTCCTAGACAGGAAGATGGATGGGCCCAACTCTAATAATAACTACACTCCACTTACCATGGCGCCAAAACTGCTAACACTGCAACTGCCCCCTGATGCTAGCTAGAACAACCACCTCCCACAATGTCGCCCACTTCTCTCCTGATAGGAACATTCTGTTAGGCAACAGTACAGAAAGCTGGTGGTGGAAATCTCCAACCTGTCCACCTTTCTTCAACATCACCACCGAATGACAATCCTGGATGTTCCTGCAGGATTGTGAAGGGGCTTCTGTACTGGTGGTACAGCAATGCAAAAAAAGAGAGCTTTTTTGGCATTTAGTCTAGTTACAGTCGAGATTGGTATTCAGTATGGGAAGGTGTACTTTGTGTGAAATTCGGCAGAAAAAGATGAGACGGTGAATGTGAAAAGAAGCAAGAAGCTGAGGGAATAAGAGAAGAAGCAAGAATACAGAGAAACAATGGAAATATGTAAAAAGGTGGTGAAAGAGAGAGAAAGAAGAGCCTATCTAAATGTGCAGAAGCATCAATGAAGGAGCACTATTGTTCCTAATGAGGTGTGACAGCCCAGTATAAACTGGAATATGAAGTGAACCATGATTACAGAGGGTTAGATAACAACCACTACGCAATGCAGTGAGAAAGCTTTTCAGGCCTGGCCTTGTTTCCTTTCTGTTCTCAGTCTATATATCCTCTACGTACTCTCCTTCTGTTCATGCATGCATATACATATGTATGTGTGTGTGTGTGTGTGTGTGTGTGTGTGTGTGTGTGTGTGTGTGTGTGTGTGTGTGTAAGGAAGAGAGAGGAAAAGTAAATAAATGAGCGGCGATCTGTGAGTGACTACTTTCCCACTGTGTGAAGTGAGGGCAGCACACTATACGAGAGAGATAGCAGTAAGGTCAGCTCCACCTTCACAATGCTAAAGGCTATGATATGCGAACATGCCTGACAGTAGGTGCTTCATCACACAGTGGCAGCTTGACACAGGAGCCTTTTCTCTTGATTAATCCCCTCTGCTTGCATCCTGCTATGAAACACGCTGCATCTTTATAGTATTGGCAAACCATAATAACACAAACTGCTTTTCATTTTGCAATTAATCTGTAAATCTGTGAGAGGAGGAAAAAAGAAAAACAGCTTGTGCCTTGTCTTCCACTCCCAACATATAAATGTGTGATTTATTTTCCATGCAGATTTTCATTTCAGGATCTCATCAACAAAAGTGATTAGTTCAATAACTTTAAAATATGCTGCAAGCTGGTACATTAAATTTACTGTAAACTGTGTCTTTAAAGAGAAAACATATCTGTTTTGAATTTGCATATTTTTCATTTACACCCACTTTCTCTCTGGAATGAGTAGACGAGAAAAGTTTAGCTGACAGTAACACATTCCCAAACTGCCACTGAAAATAACTTCAGCCCCTCATCCAATGAACCATCACCTTGTTGATGAAACACCTCTACCATGCTTGTGACATTCTCACTTTCATGGGCGTGCACTCTCGTTTTGCCAAACATCGCTACAGAGCATGCCTAAACATTTCCCATGCACTGTTTTCTTCATGACGCTCTTTCACTCTCAGAAAGCCAATGAGCCATCTAATGCAGACTGAAAGTGGCGGGGTCTGCGGGGGTGTGGTGTCGGTGGCAATCGACTTTCCCAGGTAAAGTCAGCGGAGCAGCCAACAGATTTCTCTCCGACATACATTTTCATTTTGATGACTGTGGATTGCCATCGCGCTGCCGCTGTCTTGCCTCCTCTCAACTTCACTTCATCATTCCTCACGCCCATAAGAAAGGTTCATTTCCCCTGCCCCATTTCCCTAAAGGTGAGTTTACCCATCAGTCACTCTGGTAGATGCACTCCAGTGGTTCCCATTTGCATTCTGAAGGCGAAGACAGATACGGGCAGGATGGTGCGTACACACTGTTACGACCCAACAAAGTCAACTCACTGGGAGGTGATGTTAAAGCGCTGATTTAAGAAAGCTGCCCACTGCCGCAGGGGAACATAGTAAAACATGATGATGGGGCATGGGGCGTGATGTTTGTGAATGTCATTTAAGGAGGGCTAATGGCTGCTGTCTCTTTGAAAGGTAGATCGATACGGTAATGAGGAGACGGAGGCACAGGCGTAATCACCGAAAGCCCAGCGGTGCTGAAACCCACAGAATAAAATAGATTCGGGTCTTGGAGGGCGTCAGGCTGAGTGACGCGTTCATTTGGACACACTTGCAACATCTTGCATTTTCTAATGGCCTTAATGTCAGTAGGCACTTTGTTTTTTTTAAATATTTTACGATTTTCACATCCAGTGCTTGCTTATGACTACTTCAGAGGGCTTTTGTTAAATCTCAAAATCTCATAGTTTAGAAAAAAAAATGTGATCTGACACGAGACCTATAAACAGCAAAGGTTTTTGAAATTTCTACACATTAGCCACAAAGGAGGAGATATGGGAACATCCTAACAAACCGGACAAACCAAAGGCCAGCGACAAGGACCGGTAACAGTGATTAATTTGAAAGATTAGTACATCGTTTAAGGTTTAGAGAAGATGCAAAGTACACGTTACTGAAGCTCATGCCTGGTGGATTTAAATGGAATTTCATTAAAGCTAAAAGAAAGAATGATGACTTTTACAACTCCCACTGGCAGCGTTTTTACAGGCAGACGTTTTACACTAATGGCTTGAATATGAAATAGTGACCCCATCACGCTAAGCTCGTTTTGAGTAAATTGAGCCCACTGGTAAAATAACCTTTAAAACGGTGTCTGCTAAATCTGTTGTTCTAGCCTCTTACAGCAGGGCTTCTTAAAGTTTTTCAGCATCTGGACCAGAAGGAGAAATTTAGTCTCATGCCCTCAAACACAAGCTCATTTGGAGAGATTGCTGTTCTCATTTTTGTGATTACAACGGCAGGGACGTGACCCATTTACCGGATAACTCTTGGTTTAAGAAATGCCTTCCAGGTATATGTCACAGGTTGCGCTACAATAGGAAATGCTGCATTCATAATTCATATCTGTACACTAAAGTGTTTCCTAACAACACCAAATCCAGACACTGAGCTGGTGGTGTCACAGCACATTCACAACAAACACTGAAACATCTAACCATTAAGTATAGGGAAGGAAATGCATGGTACCAGTGACCCTGATCTGGAATAGGACACACAAGGACTGTACTGGTTGTAATACTGGCGCAGTGTGAGTGTCAGCACGATGCGTCTGTGAAATCCATCTGTTTCTGGCCATGAGAGGCTAACTGAAGCGAACCAATGGAGTGAGACCTGATTTGGTGTCAAACGGAGTACTTGGATGAGGCAGCATGTATGGATATGTTGTGTGTGTTTGTGTATGTGTGCATGTTTTGGATCCTGTAGTACAGCTTATGGTGTTTATGTGCATCCTAGTGAGATCTCACGCTAAGAGCCAGGTTTGAGTCACAGTTGCTGGACAGAATGCAAAGACTGGACGGTGGGCAGATTTTGCATGGTGAAAAAAAAGGTTGTTAATGTTGTGACTAATCTCAAAGACAGCTGTGATCTGACCTCATATCCATATGTCAAACCTAAAATTTGCACAATCATGTGAAAGGATAGAATAACAAGGACTGTGATAAGCAGTTCGTAAGTATCACACAATTACTGAGACAAAATTATTGTCTCGCTCACAGTAACTGAGATATGTTTAACATTTTACACTCTAGTACTTTATAATAAAGTACTAGAGTGTAAAGTACTACTACTACTACAAAGTGCTACTTCTAGTACTTTGTCTTGGAACAACTGTAGCCACACGATTTCCTTAAAGTATTCTGATTCTGATTAAACTTGAGTCCCATTTTCGTAAAGTTTACCTGAGAATCATGGAAAAGTCCAGGATTCCCAGTCATAGGGAAAAGTATGAATAAAAGAAAAAAAACACAAGATAATAATGACTAGTTACTGTATAATATGGATACAAAGCACAAATCATTATGGAACAGCTTTTGATCATTTTCAGGATTTAAATTACTTAAACATCAAAGACTAAGGAAAACTTGGAAGCGTGGAGGCGTACAACCTTTAACTGCCAACTTTTGATCAACTGCGGACTCAATAAAGTAATTAAACGTGACAGCATGTATAGTTAGACAGTAAAAGAAATTAAGTGTGTGATACTATCGGCTTCTGGCTCATGCACTGTAAAATGTCACTTACAATAAAGGCTCCTATTGTCAGCAGGCAGGCGAGGAGGGCAGATATTTAGCCTGAAATGATGAATTGATCTCAGTTAACTTATGGACGCAGGACAACCCAGAGGTTGTCACTTAATGATAAATGGACGTAATACTGAGCAACGGGGACAGCAAGTCAAGGACTTGGGGCGGGAGATTTAACACATGATGGATGATAATCTTGCATACCATGTGGCATTTATGCAAGTGTGATGGGTCGTGTGCATGTGTGTGTTGGTGTGTAAGTCTACAAACAGTGGCTGCTGTTTTATGTAAACTTAAAATCTACATTGTTGGCTGCGATAACCGCAGACAGCAGATTTAAGTGCCTGTTCCACAATGGCTGTGTTAATGGTCTTAACACTGGAAGGTTGCATGCCTCTAAATATAAAATTTAGACACACGCATACATGTACAGTACACATGAAATAAAAATATATAACAGCATAAGTGCATATAAATATAGGACTGCAAAATGTGCTAATACATACCTACTTTCTGTACCTAAACAGTATAGAAGAACTGGGACTGAGGTATGAGGCATGCAGTGCTATGAAAAAGTATACCACATGATTCAGTAGCTTTTAGAACCACATTTAGCAGCAATAACGTGAAGTAATGGTTTTCTGTATGACTCTTCTTTAGAACATTGCTTCAGTTCATTCAGGTTTGTGGACATTAGTTTGTGCTCAGATCCCTTAAGGTCCCACCACAGCAGGACCACAGCAGTCTAGACCTCAAATAAGTGGAGGTCTGGACTTTCAGTGGGCCATTGCAATGCCTTGATTTTGTTCTGTTTCAGCCATTATCATTGCATGACCCAATTTAGGCCAGGCTTTAGCTGTCAGACAGATGGCCTCACATTTGACTCAAGAATACTTTGGTAAACAGAGGAGTTCGTGGCTCACTCAGTGACTGCAAGGTGCCCAGGTCCTGCAGCTGCAAAGAAAACCCAAATCATCTCCCCAGTACCTCTGTGCTTGAGGTATGACGTATTTGTGTTGATATGCTGTGTTTGATTTTCACCACAACTGATTCACGTTTATGCATTATGGCCAAATATTTTCACTTTGGTCATGTCTGTCCAAAGGACGTTGTTCCAGAAGTCTTGTGATTTGTTCAGATGCATCTTTACAGACCCGAGATGTGGTGCCATGTTCTTTTTAGAGAGAAGAGGCTTCCTCCTGGGAACCCATCCAAACAAGCTACACTTGTTCAGTCTTTTTTCTTAATTTACTATCATGCTTCTTAAATTTTACTGGCGATTTTTTTTTTCCATTGTATTAACACACACCTGCTGCTCTCAACTAGCAAACTGCCCAAACATCTGCTTTCACAGAGGTGGACACAATTGCTGATAATCAGTTAATCAAGCACATTTGATTAGCAGTACCTCGGTGAATCTTACCCTGTTAATTCCAATACAAGTAATAATGTTTCATGCAGTTTTTTATAGGACAGCACAGAGTTTAGAGAAACAAATTTTACATATATACATATAAAACACAAGTTTCACTCACCCTTCCCTGTTTTCATCTTCATCTGCATTGGAGAGCAGCTGTGAGCCAGCCAGGGAGAGGTCCAGAGCTGCAAGGGGCAGATCTCTGTAGCCAAAACTCACCAGCTGGACTGGAGGAGCCAAGCACTGGTTCTCATCCTCCACCGGCTGGGAGATGATCTCCAAATCTGACAGACCTGCCTGCTCCACTTCGCTAGTTACATGCCAGCAACAACAAACAGACAAATGACATGCACACAGACAAGCACGCAGTGGAGAAAAACAGAAAAAGACAAGCATTATTTGAGAAATGATCACATTTTTCAGATACCTTTATCAAACTCATAATTTTATCATTGATGGCAAAGAAAAATTTACAGAGAAAATAGGCAAGGTTTGTTGAAGACCTATATGTATGTATCAAAAAAGTGGTGCAATTAAAATAATAATAATTATTATTATTATTATTATTATTATGCTGCCCAGCAGCTTCACAAGGAAAACATTCTTATTTACTGTAATGGCATTAGGGAATAAGCATAGGGTTGGGGAGGTTTAACACCCACGCAGCACCAAAGAACGACTACAGTATGTACTCCACTGTTAAGGAGCAGCAGAGATACAGGTGCCCCTTCCTCCAAAAGATCACTGAAAGTTTGAGTGGCTGTCCTCAAACTGGCTTACTATATAATCTAAACAGCTGAACAGCATTTAAGTAATGAGCAGCTGGGCACTAAGAGGTGAATACTGACTTTTTACTTGTATTTTCTTTGTTTGTTTTTTTATAGTGGTACATGACTGAAACCATACAAATGCAAATGCTTGTCCCAGTTGAACTTTCAATTGCTCCCAGATTTACTTTGCACTTTAGTTTATTTTTAAATTTCAATAAGCACAACTGTTTTGAACATAGGCTACAGTTCTCCTTCTATCAGTAAAACTGCATTACCCGGATTACAGACATGTATAAATATTTTTATCACAAAATTGCTGAACAGACAACAATAACAGACAATTGGTGTGACAACTGAATAAACAATTACTATAAATGAAACTCCCCCCAAAAAAAATCTTGAACACTTTCTAAGATATCTAAGTGCCACAGATTTTATCAGTCAGCAGTAAGGGCTTTGAACAATTTGACATTCCTTGCAGCCTCCACGGGGTTCATTTCAGCACCCGCATCAACCCGGAGTCTTAATATCTGAACACATCTTGGGTGTTCGGTTTAAGGCCAGCAGCATGTAGCCCAGCGTGCCCACAAGCCCCAGTTGTGTAAAAGCTGGGCCATCTCAGCAGAGCGTGTAGGTGAAAACAAACGCTGAGTGCAGCTGCAGACTGACTGTGTGTGCCCTGTGGTGTGTATTTTTAGACCAGAGCAGATGCTGGTGTATCATGTCTGCTGTGACGTCACTGCCTCTCTCTTTGTCAGCTGAGTGGATCCCCACTCTCCTTCAAACGTCAAAGGAAGTCAGAAAAAAAGGTGAAAGGCAAGGGGGAAATAGAGGAGTGGTGTGAGTGTAAAGAAACCAGGGGTTATAAAAAAAAAAAAACCTCAATTACGGCTGGAACCAGACAGGCACAAGAAAAAGTGACAAATGAGGATGGAAGACTAAAAAGGCTCAGGAGGAGAACTAGAAGTGTCGAAGCAGATGCAACACAAAAGTAAAAGCGATAAAAAGGAAGCGAGGTAGAGAGAAAGGGGTCAGGATGGAGACGCGGGGAAGGAAGCCTGACAACAGAAAGGGCAAAGTGAAAAAGGAAATGGTAATGTAGAGCTGATAAGTTGATGAGGAAAAGAAACAATGTGGTAAAAGTAAAGGCCCCTGTGCTCTATTTCACCAAGGAAGAGAAATGAGGACAGAGCAGGAACAAACTGAGGGAAAATGACATCCATCTTTTTAGGCTCTCAAGCTGGTAGCGACGTGAGAAATTTGGCCACTAAGCACAGGACCGACACTGAATTCTCAAAATTTTGCTGCAGAAGCATGTGATACTAACAAACATAAACCATCGTATGTCATGGTCACGCAATATTTCCGCCTACTCTCTATTTACATCATGGCTGAGGCACTCAAAAAAAATTAATTGTTGATAATGGTTGTGTGGCCTGGACTCGGATTTCATACTGTAGAGACTCACAGTTCCTTTTTAAACACTTTACAAAGTAGTACAAGAGACTTAAAAAGTCCACAAAGTAGATAATAAGTGGTGTTGTAGAGTGGTTAAGCAGAGAACAGTGCATGAACACAAATCCTTATTTTATTCTTTTATTTCTTGGTGGGAGGGGTGTAAAACAGAGAGGGGAGAGCTGCAGGAGGATGGTTTTATATTTTTTAATTGTCTGTTTTTTTCTACCTAGATTTTTTTACTACTGAATCATACTGGCAGCACTGCTTGGGGCGATCGTGGCTCAAGAGTTGGGAGTTCGCCTTGTAATCGGAAGGTTGCCGGTTCGAGCCCCGGCTTGGACAGTCTCGGTCGTTGTGTCCTTGGGCAAGACACTTCACCCGTTGCCTACTGGTGGTGGTCAGAGGGCCTGGTGGCGCCAGTGTCCGGCAGCCTCGCCTCTGTCAGTGCGCCCAGGGTGGCTGTGGCTACAACGTAGCTTGCCATCACCAGTGTGTGAATGTGTGTGTGAATGGGTGGATGACAGGATATGTAAAGCGCTTTGGGGTCCTTAGGGACTAGTAAAGCGCTATATAAATACAGGCCATTTACCACTGTTAATAGTGGCAAGCTAGGATATCATTGACCTCTGTTTTTGTCAGTTGCAAATTTCAAAATAAGAAGTTCAAGATTTGCGGTGTGAACTGGGTCAATTTAGTTAACAACTTAAATCAAATGTCCTGCTCCTTTTTTTAACATAAGCCGTGGCTTTTGTTAAGTGTATTTTTAGTCAGATAATACATGAAAGTTTTTCAGAAGAAAACTTGAAACTTTCTTGCATCTTTCTAAGCCTGGGTTCTCAGTGGCAGTCTCTGGTAACATGTTGTGTGGCCTGCAAGCACGACAAGGAAAGACTCCACCACTGTGTATTTAATTCATTCAACAGTCATGTCATATTATAACAGCACAGAATGAAGCCAACGGATCATGTCTCTTCAGTATTAACACTTCTGTTCACGCCATCATTGCAGACTCAACAGTGCCAACATACACAAATACAGCTGGAGTCAGAAAAAAAACAGCCACTCAACTAAAGGCTGAAAAACCACAATGTAGCACAACAATTACACCTGCCAACATAAACCACCATTGTATAAACAGGAACATTACAAACACTAACTAAAAGTGACTGATGCATTTTTTTTCTGCCTCTCTGTGTTATGTGACTCAGTGGCTCCGTAGTGTAGTGGTTTACATATTTGACAAACAAGCGAAAGGTCTTTGGTTTGATTCCAGGAGGATCCACAAATCACTTTAGGGTTCGATCAGAGAAAGAAATCTGGCATAAAACATTTGCCAAATCTAACATGAGGCTGTGGCTGCTGTGGCGAACCCTTGTGAGAGGGCAGCAGGCCAAAATAGCTCTCTCTAAACTGCCATTCAGCACCCAGAACTTAGAAAACCATGCTCTAAATCAACTTTTCAATCAGTTTCCTGTATTTGAAGTTCTATTTCATGTGTAGGGGGAAAGAAGGAACTGCAAGAAATGAACTTGATAAGTCTGCAAAAGAACAAATCTGTCCACTTGTTTCCCCGTGGATAAGCATACATGGGTAGTTGGTAATAAATCTCTGGCTGTCGAGTTAGTAGCTTATCAGCATTCTTTAGGGCCTTCCGCATATCTGCATAAGACCAACACCATCATTAATCAATGCTAGCATAATACACCAAAGCTAATTATTAGAGAACTACTTTAATGTAGTTTTAAACAATAGCTCTTTGCTATAAGGTTTGGTGAAGACATATACATTTCCTACATACTGAAAGGTATGCAGATGTAATGCCCAAACCCACTTTCTGATTTATAAAAAATAATATTAAATAGGGTTATATTTGTATCGCCAGTACAAATCCAACTGGATTACAGTGCTACACCAAGCTGTTATCAGTTTGTTGCTTCTTAAATTATGTAACTGTAACATTAAAAAAGCACCAAACTGGAGTGTTTTTTGACACATAAACGTAACAAGAGAGTAACGAGAACGTTTGGAAACTCAACCACTCACACAGAAGTTGAATGAGTTACATTTCTCGTCAGGAGGTGTATTCTACAAGGATTATTTATGGGGGATGTGATCAGTGACCCCAAAACGCTTTGTCTGTGTAAACTGAGGTTCTGGGAAAGACAGAAATAGACACCAGTCACTCGGAATAGATCATGATGTGTTTTTTCCACAAGGCCTGAATATAAATTACTTAAGGAATAAGTGAATCTTTGAATCTCCTTTTTTTTCATTTAATCAAACCAAATTAGAGGAGAGAAGAAAGAACAAAAACTTTTGCCAAATTCTTTTGATGTAGGCAGGAAGTCAGTAAACCACAACCAGATGAATTTTCCAAGCAGCTGTTCAAGCAGAAGTAGTTTGTTTGACTGATGAGAAGTTACAACCAGGAGCTAATAGATACCAGAATAATGCACAGACAAGTTTTTATGTTGATACTGATATAAATAATGGTGAAGCCTTCTTTAATAAAAAATAAATAAATAGATAAATAAATAAATAAAGACCAGAGTTTCTGGGAGTTTCTGAGAACAGTGTCTTTGGTTTTTCATTATTAAAAGGCTTCACTTTCTAGAAGTGTTATTGCCGTCTAGTCTCAAAGCAGCTGTCCTCATCCCAATTTGAAGGGATGATTTCCCTTGGCAAGAGGGCCTTGCATTACTTTGACGATATTTATTCTTTATAGTTATGAATATATGGACTAGAGGTTATTCTGTTATTTTGTTGACTCGTGTTCAATAATGCAATATGTTTTATATGAGTGAAATATATGGATATTACATCATTAAAAATGAATAACAGACAATAGCTCTTTCTGCCCTGTTCATAACATGGCATGACTTTGCTAAAGACAAGGTACAGTACACGTGTAGGGACATAAAATAATGAACAACTTAAAGGAATAACTGTGAAGCAGCAGATGTGTTAAAATCTGAACATTCATTAAGTTTCAAAAATGGAGAGTAGTTTTTTATGTAAACAAAGTTTTCCAAAAGTTGGAAAAAAAGCACAAATATCTATAATCATCCATAATCCATATCCATAATTGTAAACCTGGGAGAAGTTAGCAGATGTTTGCCTGAAGACCAGAGATTACACGTTGGGTTTTGGGTGTTTTCTTTTTTTTAAAGGAGAACATTTGTAATGCAACATCATCGTTACTGCTCTGTGACCAGTGTTACACTAAACCCCAATGAGATGCATTGTGGGGGGGTTTATCTTCCATTATAGCACATGAGATGGAGTATACTGTTGTACTGTAAAAATGTATCTATATGCCTCAGTGACAAAATCCTGCAGGCATATTTTACTTTGAGGCTGGATATGTTCAATATGATACCATAGTGTGTAGGTCTGATAGTTGTTTTCTCCACTCTTTTCCTGCAAACAACATCTCATCCATACCACCTCTCATCCACAGTACAGCAGCAGGTTTGGCTGTTTTCCCAAACAATCAGGACCATACACATAACTACTCATGACAGACACAAGCTGTCCAGAGCCTAGCAGCCCATGTGTCTGGTGCTCTGCCTGGCTGGCAGTCAAGATATCAGGAAAAGGTGCTGACCCAGGCTATGGATTTCCACAATGTTCAGCAATTTTCCTATCTAAGGGAAAGGGCTTTATCGTGAATTTTAAGATTTTTTTTGAGAAATCTTTTCATCTTAGTTTTTCCTGCTTCACTTTGTGAAACTTAAAACCTTCCTGTGCATGTCATCTATTATAGTGTATGCCCATTTTATTATATTTATCTGGACTGGAAGAGTGAAAAAGTGGACCAATTAAGTTTACATCATAGACTTTAACAGCTTTAATAATTACACATATTACATAAAGAATTTATTTATCTCCTTGCGTAAAATGTCGCTTTGCTGCAGCTTTATTATAATTGTTTAATATTAAAGATGGTAATGTCTTCAGTGTATTAACATGAAATCCAATGAACCCGAAAACCTAAAAGGCAAATATACCTCTGTTTCTATCCAAGTGCAAAAAATAAAAAAAATTCTGCTGTCTTTAATACAAATACTGACCTTTCCAGATAACCATGACGCTCTTATCTAACAGAAAGGGGCAAATGCAAAATTCTGAAATTATTTCATGGAAAGACTAACACGACTGCAAACTGCAGAAGAGTACCCACAGGAAAGGAGTGATATTCAGGGGAGCAGGTCTCCCTGAGGGTGGCAGATAAAATTAAATAGTGGATTGTGGTGTTGTGGGCCAGGTATGAAAGGTCGTTGTGTGACAAAAGCTGCTCAAGGGATTTCACTGAGCAAAACATAAGGTCATGTTAAGTAACTGTGGGCCGGCAGCACCGAAGAGTGTTGTTCCTCAAACATGTGAAAGCGTCTCACTCATGAG
Organism: Copadichromis virginalis; assembly: GCF_057382275.1. Taxonomy (NCBI): domain Eukaryota; kingdom Metazoa; phylum Chordata; class Actinopteri; order Cichliformes; family Cichlidae; genus Copadichromis; species Copadichromis virginalis. The sequence goes on from NC_140618.1 coordinate 13,473,871, forward strand.
CCTCAGTTTGCTCATTAGCAAATGTTAGCATTTTATTACACCAAACTAAGATGCCATGTTAGCATTGTGAGCATATAATAACATACAGAAGTCAGCATTTAGCTCAAAGCATAAACTGAAGCGCTAATGCAGCTGTAGATAAATTGCTCTTGTTGAAATATCTTTGTCCCGTTCCTCAAGAGCTTCCCTTCCATAAAAGTTTTGAAAAATAAACAGATAAATAGACTCAATTCGATTTATAGAAGATGGGACACCTCTGGGCTTGAGGGACTTTGGGGTTTCTCTGCAAAAAAAAAAAAAAGCTTTAAAATGTATGGAAGCCTACACTTAGAATCAATTTGACTTTAAACTCGCTTCATAATTGCATTTACTTTTTTGCAACTTCAATAAATCATAAAGTCCAACTACAAACTCTGAATTATAAGAAATACAATCTACTCTGTTCTGAAAAACCACCACTACATTAGCAGTGATAAAGTGTTGTGGTGTTATTGGATTCGACATGTGCACAGGTAGTATGTAGTACGGAGAAAAATGTTGCCATAAAAATGGGAATTTGTGAAATATATGTCCAACATTGCTGTGCTTTACTGTGTTGATATACAGTGTAAACATACGCATCTATCAGTAAAATGAAACATAAAAACTGTAAGCCATCATTTCAGCGCAAACATTACATCAAGCACAGGTGCTACGCTGCCTATCACCTCCCCTCCAAAGGCCCAGTGGCAGCTTTGCAAATACACAGTCTGGGGGTGTAGAGAAAATATATAAACATCCAGGCGCATTTTATACAGAACCACACTCCACTCAGTTTATGGCCTCGGTGGACTACAAGATCAACACACACATGTTAGACTGGGTTGTTTGAGGCCAACGCCTGAGGATCTAAAATACTCCCAAACTTGGCCAGAACACTGAAGAAAAAGCAGATGTTCACTGCTCTCACCAGCTGCTGTGGAGAACTTTGGAGAAGCTGGGCATCATTGTGTATTAGTGTTACAGACTCATCATCTCACATGAGTCTGGAACAGCCAGCTGTAGAGTATTTCACAAGTTATATCCTGTAGTAAGACACAATACTTGAACCATATATATGTCTACATAAAATATATTCCATACTAAATACAACACAATATAGTCTTTTGCTTCCAAGACAGCAAAAGTCTAATGATGATTTTTAATGTTGACCCACAGACAAAGTAATATGCATAAGGAAAAAGAAAGACAGAATTTATGATTCTGGCATCATTCAAGCCTTTCCAAAACAACAATGCCAACAGCCACCAGTCATTTCAAAGCAGCAACTTTGCTAACAAATCTTGGTGTTTAACAAAACGTCGAGCTTGTAGTACCTGTCACTTCTGCAGAATTTACAAACTGCCTTGGGTAATTTCCTAGAAAACCCAATTCAACTTCCAGAAAAACTTGCATAATTTCATGCCAGTGGATATTAATGAAGTCTGCCAGGCACATTAGCTCATTAATAATATTGCAGATTAACCTATGATGAATTGGAAGACTGCACAATGGACTGTTCTGGCCCTGCTGTGACCAGTCTCTTATCTGACCTTTACAGATACAAGCAGCAGAAGACACGGGAGACACAGAGACCCTTGTGGGGCAGGACTAAGACAGCAGATGTCTCCCTCATAATGGAGAGGTCCATGGACCTTTTTACACTGTGTCAGTATCCAATAATAGATTATTTTAATTTCTACAGACACTTGAAGGAAAATTGGTCTTGAAAGCTTTAAAGGCTGGAAACACGGAGTTCTGTAGACTCGTAAAGCTGATTTTAACAGTGGTTTCTTCTCCACTGCCAAACGTAAGAGAAATCATAGGAGTGCATTTGAGGTGTCGCCTGTACATGAAGTATAGCTAAAACAGAAGAAACACTTGTGTCTTTTTATTGTGTTGTATTTAAATTGCAAGGGGTGAACTATATTTACAGGAACAATTAATGCACCATGTGAATGGAGATTCCATGACCCAGATTTGTTATTGTGCATAGGTGCATATAACATCAGTATAGTAGAATGAAGGGATTATAAGGTCAAAGGCAGTGTTTCTTCCAATAGCCCAGAAAGATATGATGAGCATATAAACTCCCACCCTCCAAACTAAAAAAGAAAAACTGTACAGCCTCTCCAACCTCCCACTAGCACTGCATTAACATCAGTGTAAACAGCAATGGGGTGAGAAAGATGAATGGTCCCGTCGAGCTTCAAGGAACCCTCAAAGTTCCAAAAGGGAAAATCTAAACTAAAATGTAGTTTACTGTATAAATTATTTCCACAAAGTGAGACTCTGTGAACATGAGCACATCTTTCTCTAAAGCTTCAGTCAAGCTACAAACCTCGAGCATTGTTAGGTGAGAAAATATGGAACTGCAGCAAAAATAAAGCTGTGGTGGAAAGTAAGTAACTAGATTACACTTTTAGCTTCAATTCAAGGGGCGTAAGAACGAAATACAGCAAGTCTTTAGAAATTATGGAACTTTTAGTACATTTATGTACATATTTGTTAGACAAACTAACATAATTTTAATATTTAGGATTGTTTCTACACTCGGATTAAGAGAGAGTTAATGACCGCCTGAGGAAAGAACACATGGACACCACCAGATCTCCTCCATTAGGATGATGCAGCCACCTTCAGTTGCTGCTTGTTTGTGGGTCTTTCTGCTCTCTGCTTTGTATTTAATAACGAAAAAGCTACTTTCTTTGGTTGAGATCAGGTGACTGACTTTGCCATTAAAGAATAGCCAATTTCTTTGCCTTAAGAAACCCTTGAGTTGCTTTTGCAGTATCCTTTGGGTCATTATATAGCTGCACTGCAAAGTGGCATCCCATCAGTCCAATCAAGCCTAATTTGTCTGAATCTGAGCAGAGAGTATAGCCTATACACTTCAGAATTCATCCTGTTCCTTCTATCCTAAGTCATAACATCAGTAAACAATAGTGACCCTGATCCACTGGCAGCCATACAAGCCTATGCTATAACATTGCCTCCACCATATGTGACAGATGATGTGGTATGCTCTGGATCATGAGCTGTCTCTCTCCTTCTCCGTGCTTTTCTCGGTGTAAGTTTTTGGTTTTTATCGGGTTTACTTTTTTATATATGAATTTGTGTATTTTATAATTATTGCTTGCTTTAAATTTCGCTTTAACTTAAACCAAATTGTTATGAAGCTGAAAAGATGTGCTAATGTAGAATCAGCCTTGCAAATTTGCCTGAAACATAAATGTAAATAAATCCGGTGACATCTCATCCTTAAAAACCAAGATGAGGTGGTGAATAGTGCACAAGTGGCTGGATGTTAAGAGCAATAAAAATATTAAATTTTTTTCGTTCTGCCTATAACATACTGCGTAATCATTAGTTTCGAGTGCAAATGTGGGCCACAGTCATCTGTTTTAGGATGCGTTTCACCTTAAACACAACATGAGACAGCACTGCTACTGAGAGCTGCTGAGCTGTGCTTCATATGGGACCATCAGCAGAACCGGTTCTCTCAAAAAAGCGCAAATGTAGCAAAGCTTTAGAGCTATTCATCTAGGTCAAGAGAATAAATGCAGTTGGTTACAATGAAACAAATTACAGAGTCATACTACCAGCAGAATCATGAAGTGACACAGAATAATGATTTTCAGCATTCTCCCATATCTCTTACTTTGCCTTCACACATTCAAAACATACACACAGGCTACAGCATGTTCCCTCAGTAATGCATCAGCTGTTCTTAGTACACAGGTTGAAGAGGGAAGATTAAAAAGGGAAAGCTTGGAGAAAACTGGGGGTGGAGATGTATGCTGAAAGAATTGTGGTCATTTGTAATGGTCACGGGGCACAATAAAGAATATAGCGGATGTTGCTCCACAGAAGATATTAACATAGTGACCTGCGTTTAAGGTTGTAGAACAGACGCTCTACAGTCAGCATTGTGCAGGTGTGTTTGCATGAATCTGCATTTCAGCATGTGCCTGTGCATTCAGAGTGAGGAGGGTCAGAGATACCTCAACGGGCGCAGTGTCTGAGTGAATAAAGATCATTATTGTAGAAATGGAGATGGAAAACCGGGAAATGGCAAAAGAGGAAATCTAAAAAAAAAAAAAAATGGGCACACTGGGAAAATAAGAAGAAAAAGGAAGAGTGATTAAAAAAAGGTCTTATGTCCAGCTGACACAGTGTAGCGTTTATGTGATTATTTTTCTGTCATTTAATGACACTTTGATTGGGGGTTTTTCTAAGACAGGAAATGTGTAGGAGTTCAGTTTTTTGGTATACCAGTTTGCAAATTTAACAGATAATGAGGAAAAAATTTTAAAAAATCAATCAGTGGTCAAAATTGTGTGTACGCTGTACTTACTCAGAATTAGCCATGATCCTGGGTGATGGAGGAGATAGAGATGTGGTGGAGGTTGTCAAAAGGTTTCCACTCACTTCTGTCTGTTTTAGTGCTGCAGGTCAACTTCCCACCTGAGAGATGCTGCTTTCATGCTGAACCCTGAGAAGAATACATTCATTACAGTACAGTACATAAAGTATACAAGTATCCTTAACAACTTATGGATATAAGTGTAAATGTAGGTAAAATCAGCCACACCTCAAATTTCGAAATTGTGCACGCACACTGTTAAACACTCTAATAATGCCAGTTTTAACACTGTCACAATTTTAGTACACTAATTTATTTACCGTTTACTTACTCTAAATTGTCGTCTTTCTTTAATGCCTTGGAAAAATTTGAAATTTGGCAGCTTGCTTCCAACACATAACTCGTGGCCAACACATTTTATTATAGTGATCTGACATTTGATAGTGTATCAAACTGGCTTTCCAAATTAAGCTTCTTCACAACATAGTGATAAATATCTGTTGTGCAAGCCCTGCAAGTTTTCAAAAGTGGCAATCAGATTATAATATTTACAAATATTAATAATCTGAAGTCTACATTTTGTGCGGTTATTTAAACAAAAAGACTAGCAGAATCTCAAAAGAATACACAGTAAAACTTGTGCAAAAGTAAACTTTTGCTCAGTCATAAAGCTTTTATCTTCTCTTCTCTCTCAAATATTTAGCACTCCAACAGAGTTGGAAGCATGTCAGACTTCCCACGCTCCATCAGAGTAATAATAGCACCTGATATAAACCTGCACTGATTCACTTGCTGTCATGAGAGAAACTAAATGACAGTTGTGTGTGCAACTACTAACAGATCCACTCTGCACTTACATGAATTATGTGGCACGAAGGACCTACCTGTGTGAGATTTACATTGTTGACGGGTAATTGTGCCTCCCGCTGCCCCCTTGCTGATAGAAATGTCTCTCTCGGCGGTGATCAATGTAAGTGAAGCAGCAGCAGGCTCGCACGGTGTGTAGGCTGCAGCTATCCTTAGCACTTTTGCATTGGACGAGCACCACCACCGCCGCCGTTGCTGCTGCTGCTGCTTCCGCTGCTCGGATTTCAGTGCAAAACCAAAGAGGGGCTGAAGCTCAAATGCAAGAAGCATCGTCACTCGGCAAGATCATATTAGCTGTAATTGTTATCAGAGCGGTGAAATAACGGCCCTTTAAGTGCAGCCTCCTCCTCGCTGAGATTGATGAGGCTTGATCCAGATCCAGATCCCGCTCCCCAGCCGAGGGTTTCCCCGGCGAGCGCAGCGGGGAACCCTGCGAGGGGAGCTGTCCAGGTGCTGAAGCGAGCCCCGATGAAGCCTCGGGTCTCTAACGACCCCCTTCCACAGCTGCAGCCGGGCAACGCGAAGCGAATTTCATCCAAAGGCCACCAAAACATTGACGTTTTTGTTCCGTAGACTGACAGTAGCCAGCGAATCGTGTGACATTTGCATCGCTCCGGTCACGACATAGCAGTCTAAAAATGTTGGCCGTGGGGTGGATGTGTGTGTGCGCGCGCGTGCGTGCGTGTGTATGTATGTATGTGTGAGAGAAAAAGAAAGCCTGAGAGTAATTTTTCTCAATTCCCGAATGAGGCCAATTTGAGAGCGGATTATCGCCACAGATGATTTTATTAGCTTTACGCCTGGTTGGTCGTCCCTCTCCGTGTCATGAGCGTTTTTTATGGTTTCCCAAAATAAAGATACTATGGGAATATAAATTGCCTTTACAGCAATTGGCTTAACCGTTTGTCATTCATCGGGATTAGCCAGTCGATGGTTAAAGCGCACATCAATCAGACTGAAGCGTCTCTTCCTTTATTTAAACACGCCTGGACGTGGGCTGCTGGAGATGTTATAGGCTGAGGTGCAATTTCAGGGTGTGCGCAAAAAACGAAAACCGGTGATCTAAATTAACTGTAGTTAGCCTGTAGTTACAACCGAAGACGGATGCTTAGCACCCAGTGGGCTCAAAGGATGTCTTTCAAAGATTCACAGTGCGTTCAAAAATAGTGGGTTTAAGAAAACAAGATAACAGATATCTATTTATATTGTTTTTGGGTGTAATTTATTGAGATGAGCAAAAGAGATATGATTTGGCACATTTAGAAAAGAACTTCAACACCAAAACAAGTTTGTTCATTAAGCCATTTAGATTCAGTTTAATTTCTTCTCCAAAAACGATTAAAGATGGGGAAAAATGAACACAAAGAGAAACACATCAACTAAGCTGCAAATAGTCTTTCAAAAAGTAAAAAATAATGTACATTTCTTGAAAACATCCACTTTTTGCTACAATCATTGCAGTTTTTACAGAAAACGTAAGCCATTTTTCAACATACAACTACCTGACAAACACAGTATAACTTGGAAATTGCACCGTTATCTCAGTTTTTTTTTTTTTCAAAGCAACCAGAGAATGTATTAAAAGACAGGGCCATCTGAGGAAAAAGCCAAGATGTGTATAACATTACAGCGTCCTAAAGTATTGTACAATTCTGACAGCTTTTCACATTTCTTCAATTATTTCCAACCATCAACACCTGCTTTATAAAGTCAGAAAGTGCAGGAGAGCCAATACTAAAAGTAAGTAGGTGTCACTTGCACACCCAACAGGGCAGCTATTTGGTCCCATTCTCTAGGAGCTTAGTTAGCTGATGTGACTTTAAGCCCAACAGTTGGGAGCAGGTAGTGGCAGATGTAACTTAGCGTGGGTGGGTGGGGGGGAGACAAACTGTATTTTCTGGACCCAATTCAATAATTGTGAATCCTATCAGTATGAACTTGTAGGCTACAGTGGCGTGTACATTATCCATTGGTAAGACAAATGTGTAAAACCTTGGCTGGATGTTTTGAGGAAGGCCCAGAGTCATCACATGAATTAAAAGTGCATTTGCAGAATCATGAATATTAAAGTGCCCCAATTATACCCCAAGTTTTTTTGTTTGTTTGTCTTTTTATGTATATAATGGTTTTCAAAGTTACCGGGAGTTACACGTTCCCATAGAAAACACTCCTACTGAACTTCCTGAAACTTCTCCTTTGCAGGCCAGGCTTTCTTCAGTGACTTATCTATCACTATGGAGCACAGTGACACAGTACCAGCCTGGCTGTCTGACCCAGCTAAGCTAACCATGAGCAAAGTGCACCAAATGATCCAATGATGGCTACAAATCCCAATAAGATTAAATCCTTTCCATATTTTTTCTGGTTGTGCTGCCATATAACAAAAGTGAATATGAAAGTGTGATGCAAACAGAGCCCATCAAGTAAAGTAGGAATTCTCAAAGTAATTTTCAGCTAGTCGTACTGCACTGCTAAAATACTGATGCTATAGCAGCAATTTAAAAAAAAAAAGAAAAAGAAAAAAAAAAAAGCATTTACATAAGCAAGTTACAGAAAACAGATGTGTTGTGATTTCAGTTATTTACATATAAAATGATCATTCACAAAGAATGTCAGAACCTCTTCATAATGTGGCTAATACTTTATGTTGCTCTGTGTGTACTAAGCACGCCCTCACGTTCATAGTGCCATCTGACCAATCAGGACCATCTGGGATTTTCCTAACAAACTATTAAAGATATGAGGTAAGAAACAGTTCTGCAGCACTTCATAGTGCATGTGAGCCAATTCCTTCAGATACAAAGTAAACATTGCAGTTCCTAAGTGAGCATAATAGGGGCCCTTTTTCTTGCATTTTATTATATGTGCTATATCACATTCTTCCGAGTTTGTATTGTTATGTCTGAACTGTATGAATGCACTGGTTTTAATATAAAGCCTGGGTTTCCACACAGTCTCCAAGGAATACTATGCCACATGCTGCCATTACACTGAGGGTTAAAAAGATTACTGTTCGTCTTTATGAGTAGAAATAGTGACAGCGATATTCTTCTATGCTGTACCGTTACTCTGTACACAATGTTTGTTGCTCTCGACTGCTGTTACAAACAAAAGCATGACGTGTCATCTTTCATCCTGTGTGTTGACCGCTGCTGCGGGACATTCAGCCTAGATGGACCAGGGTCATGACAGTAGTGTACTCGTGCTGCAGGTTGTCCGTGTCAGTGTCACACAGTGTGTAGTCATCTTTTATGATTCGGTCGCAGCCAATCTCGCCGTTTCCAAACAGCCCAAAGAGCGGGGTGTTGGGGAACACCTTGCGGAAAGCATCTGCCTCGACATTGCTCTGGTTGTTGTAGTAGTTCTGCCCTCTCCCCACGCAGGCAAACATAAATCCCAGGGTGTTTTTCTCTGGAATTTTGGCTGCCTTTAGTCGTCGGATTGTGGCTTCAGCCGCTTTTGCGCTGATGACGTCTTCCTCCAACAGCACAGACGCCCCCTGAACTTTAGGCCCACTCAGGGCCAGGCCTATCACACCATATGAACCCTGGCTACAGCTACAGAGTGAGAGATCATGGAATGTGTGAGTATTGTAGAGTGCATACTGAAAAGGCTATTCATAATTTACCTCAGACACTACCAGTTAATTATCAAAATCAATTACATCCTATTGGTAGTGAGATAAAGGAGATACCCAATGGAGAAATATAGATGTCAAACTTCTGTTTTGAACAGCTAATATTTACCCTGTAGCAGTAGATCGTGATTGTTGTCTCTGAGTGGGGGCAGTCAATTATACTCTTGTATTTTTCCATATACAGACTGAAATACCATTTGATAAACTACCACAGGATCAGACCAAAAATATTTGCAGGAAATCCACTACTACATTTACCCCATAAAATATCTAGTTTACACTCGGGAAATTAACTCACCAGTATCTGGAAGGAGCGAAGGCATTCTCTACCAGGCCTCCAGCAATCAGAGCTTTGGTCTTCGAAAGCGGCTCTAGTATCTGGTTAAGGAAGCGTGCGCCTCCTGGTTTATATGCCTCATAGAAGAAAATCAGTATCACACGTAGCTCTGGGTTGTCAACTAGTCCTGGAAAGAAATAACAAAACAAAACATTAAAGATTTTATTGAAGTTTATATTATTGAATAACTAACAAGCAGGTAGTCGATGCTTACCTGCTTCTTTAAGGGCTGTCGGGGAGATGGTTCTCTTACAAAAGTGAAAAGGCTGGATCTGGACACCCTCAATAGCTGGAAGCATGATTGCAAAGCCAGCTCCCCCATCTTGGTACTCCTGGGGAGGGTTGCCGCAAGAGCCGCTGGGTGTCACTGTACAGAGAGCCAATCATGAAGCACCATAAAAGTATACGTTTTTATGCATGTTTTAATGGATTATTTGTTAACCAGCATCAGCAGCATTGTTTATCCTTATACTTAGTTATAGATGTACTGAAAACTCAAATGTTTAAAAAAGAAAAAAAATATTGAGCAGAGGTATGACACAAGAGGAAACCAGTGGTGACCTACTAATGAAGGAAACAACCCTTAAAGCTTTACAGTTTTTGACAATTGATATTACCATCAATAGAACCAAAGAAGAAATTAACTAAAGCCACCTCAAGGAAATTCTCTTTCATTTTTCATTTGAAGTGAGAAGTTCACCAAATGTATCTAAAGTTTCAAAGAGTCACCATCTAGTGGCTATGAGAGGAACTGCAGCTGGTAGTGGATTCAGCACTGAACTGGGTGTGTGCTACAGGGGTGAGAACAGTTTTAAACATAGAACCAATGTTTAAGTGTTACTACACAAACTCTCAGCCTTATCTGATTAAAGATCTAATTTAGTTGAATTAGCTGGGCGTGTTGACCCTGTGGTGACCTTAGGCTACTATATCACAAAATGCGAGTGTTATCACAAACGGCTGAGGCTTCCATTAAACCTGATAGACGATGGGAGCCTGATAAGCCATCATCTTGAGGAAAGAGAACATGGCTGATGGAGTGGCACTTCTGCAGAGGGTTGTGATTATATAGAGAAATGGGGAGCACAGCATCAGGCAGACTAGGCAATCTATCAGCGAGAGAGGCACAGAGATGCAAGCCACCAGTGGTACTTTCTAACTAGGCAGCAGTGGTGGGGATTAATGCGAGTCCTCCCTGCTGATATATGAAGTATTCTCCTTGAATATGCTTGAAAAGTGGTTAGCTTTCATATTTAGAGCATGGTAGTATATTAACCAAAAGCCACATTTGTATCATGATAGCTTTGAAACTCATTAAAAATAATAGTGTTTTATATCAAATCACATGATTTATTTTGGTTTGAGGGGGAAATTTTATTTTCTTCCTCATAAATGAAGAAATATGAGAGACAGAAATAAGGAACACTTACAGACTATTCCTGGTGTAGCAACGCCCATGACATCACAGCCTCTGGGGAAGAGCTCGTTCAGTTCTGCGTCGAGACTGTTGCGACTCTTTTTTGCTTCAGTGGGGAAAAAAACATGTTAATGAGAAGAAAGGCCACACAAGTGTACTACTGTGGAAACACTTTACGTTGTGATTAATACCATTAGGGCAGCATGTGATATATGTCCATTTTGTTTTATAGCATGACGATTCCAAACATACAGTCTGAATGACAAAGCATTAGCCATAGCAACAAAGTGGACTAAGAGTCTCCATGTCCCCAACTGCTCTGCTGCAGGGCTCTTTGCCCACCTTGTTGTTCAAAACTTTTGGGGATCTGGGTTTTGGTTTTGGAATTTTCTTTCACTATATTTACACTGTACAGACTTTACTTATTCTTTTAAAAGCAACTGAAGACATTTTTTATTTATACAGATAAGATTTTGACTCGCTGGTTTATGTTTTATTCTATTATGCTTTATATTGTTTTTGATATGGCTTTTTATTTTTTGTACTTCATCGTAAACAAGTCCTGACTTGTGTCCAGTTTGTTTGACACCGCTGAAATTGCTCCTTAATAGTACACAGATTATAAACTGACTAGTCTATTAATATTATTTAGAATATCCCATCATAAAATGAATTTTTGATTTGACTAAATAATAAACAATACGAAAACACTACGGATGCCATATAAGTGACACATCATATACTATCATTTACAGGAGTGTGCACGGAGCCTGAGGAAAAAAGCCTTGGTTAACAAAGATAAGTAAGCATCAAAATAGTTTTTTCTAAGATCCAGTCACACAGCACACATTTTTCCCCTAGTGACCACCACCTGCTAATGAAAAATGTGTATTCCCCAACCAGTTGCAAGTAGTTATGGGAGACTGCTAGCAGTCGCTAAAAAAACAAAAAAAACAAATCAAGTCTTTAAAGCCTTGTTCATGGCGGCCCAGAGACCAGTCAGTCAGTGACCCCCTCCTGATAACCAGCAGTCACCAGTGAAATAATGTATTCCACAACTAGTTGGTGAATGGTTGCTGAAAGTTCTTGACACTCGCTATCATAAAATTGGCCACAAAGAAGTTAACAGCTCTGCTCCAAAAACCTTGTTGTAATTGTTCTGGTGACTAGCAGGTTACTGTAGTCGCAGTAGTAGTAGTTTGCATAGAAGACGAAGACTTGTCTGTCAGAATTTCCAAAATACTTACCAGGCAGTAGTGAAACTGTAACACAAACCATAAAAAGAAATGCTTTTCTCTGTTAAAGTCACCATTTTCATTGGTTTCAGGGGTAATGCACAACTTCCATGCAAACTAGGGCAATCACAACAAGGTTTGTGGTGCAATTTCACCCAGTGAGTGCAAGCAATCACACGCCAACCTGTTGTGGAATACACAGTTTTTCCCTATGGACGGGAAAGGTTGCCATTGGCATCAAGCGATCTCTAGGCCTGTGTGACTAATGGGAGAGGAGACAGAAGATAGTGGACCTAAATCCATAAAAGAACTGTAATTAAGTTATCTAAGATGCTTTGAACAGCTTCATTTGAGAAACTGGGCAGGTTTTTCACCTTTCAAAAACTGTTCAGGGTGCAACAGTTTTAAAGTTTTCTAGAATTCAAATAACAATGTTCTCTGTATGCTCTCTTCAAACAAACGCTTCTAAAAAACATGTGCAACGTTGTCTATATGGATAGAATAGGTGCACCTCAAATATCATTTCAAGGAAGTATGGCAGGTAATTAAAGATACCAAACAAACACTAGCCTGCAAATGTTTATACAAACAGACTTACTGTTACAAAATGACACTAAAATAAGCTCTTATTAGAAGTACTTATTTATAGAATATGTTGTAAAGACACTTCTGCTTTCCTAGAGGATTATGCATTTGCACCTTGCAGTTAAGTCAATAATAATGTATGAGAGAGTTGTGCCTTAAGGGAAGTATACAGTTTACAAAAGAAATATATTTTGTACCAACCTTTGTTCTGTTTGTAGCAAAAGGCTCCTCCATTGAGGATCTCAGAGTCTGCCATTACCAGAACTGTTTTAGGCAGCAGGTATACTTTCTGTAAAATTATTTGAATTAGAGTTTTTAGAAAAAAAACAGTTCCTGATCATACCCTCCTGAGAACCAAACAATAAAGTCTCTTTTAGCTTAACTTTTTTTTGTGTGATATCCTGCCTCTTTGGAGCTAAAAGAGGTTACACAAGCACATGAGATATCATTGGAAAGGCCACGATGTCCTCTATTCAGTACATCAGGACATAGTAGGGTAGTTCAAATAAGTCAAAAGATATAGACCAGAAACAACCCTCCATTACAGAGAACATAAGTGAATAGGCTGGGTCTCAGGAGGATATGTATAACACAAAGTTCATATCATAGCAATCTTAGTAGCATAAAGGCTACATATCTTTTGAGATTCTCCACTTCAACTTGAAATCTTTAATACTGCTTGCACGTGCGCATTTGTGATGCTCTTTGGATTTTCTCCATTGTGTCAAAAATGCAACCCTATAACTTAAATTCTATGTTGGGGTTGAGGATGAAGTTGTAAGTAGCCAAATCTATCAGGTAAGGTGACCACAGTTCAGATTGTTTGGAGCAAATGTTCTCCCTGAGACACCTCTGGACGTTACAGAGAAATTCTCTGAGGTATGCATAATAAGGAAGGTTCCTGGCTTGATGCAACACCTTTTTGCTTGAAGACAGCAGGGTGTTCCAGGGAGGACAGCAGGTTGGTGCCTGCTTATAGCAGGAGATCTAGCTCGCACCAATGTGACAAGAAAGGAGGGGGTGGGGTCAGTTTGATACAGATGTTAATGTACCGCCTTTATACAAGTGTGAGGCCCATGGTGAACTCTCGGGAAGTGTTTGAAATAAAGCTGAACAAATTTTTTGCGCGATGGATAGCTTACTCAAGGAGTGGGTAGCATATAGGGTACTGGTATGCTGTTTTAAAACTATTAACCAAGAGCTGTCTACTCACATTTATCTTTAACGTTTTCATTTAGTGTCACTAATTATTTAAATACCATTCTATGAGAGTTTTAAAGTTTACCTCCACTTCTTCGGCTAAGATGCTATTGAGGGCATGGGACTCCGTGCTGGGATGTCCAGAGGCCGACACCCAGGTCAGCTGTTGCTGAGTCCTAAGCACTCTGCGAGCACAGTTTCTCCAGAGTCTGCACACACTGAAACGGTAAAAGATAAACTCTGTCTCACTTGCTGACCAGGTACAATCGCTTAGTTAAAAAAAAGAAAGAAAGACTCAGCTCGTCTTTATATCCAGGCAGAGTAGCTGAAAGCAAGCCCTTGATTAGAGTCCAACAGACAATAACAACCGCTAGGCTAGCTGCTGCTTTAGCTCTTCCGTAAGTTTTTGCGTCGGAGTTTCACTTCTATCGGCGGCCATTAGCGTTAGCTCACAGTGATGCGTACAAAGATCAACCACCTACCTCGCGAGCTGGAGAAGCGATTTGGTTGGTATGAACGTAAGAATCCTCTCAACCACTTCCGCAACATTGCTGAGTACGTACTCTGCCTTAGAATCCGGAAAAAAATCAACAAAATCTGAGTTCTCGCTCATGTTTCGCTCTGTAGTAGTCGTGAGACTCACAACACAGACTCCAACTACGAACTTCGACCCCTGCACTCCCACCGCTGTAGAGGGATAGCCTGTTTATTGGCGCCTACCTGCGGCGAGGAGGAACTATAGCAGTTAAGGCACCCCTACAGGCATGTGAAAATCTTTCACTTTGATCCAACACATAATCAAACCTTAAATAATTGGATGATAAAGATGAATTTATTTTTATTAAAGGTACAATTCGGGCATTTTCATCTCTAGACCCATATGCCTTTGGATGAGAGCTGTAACAACAAGTTTAGGGAGGTCCAGTTGCCTTTTCCCCCCCCCCCCAAGCTAGAAAAGTTTAATCTTGTGTTTGCCTTTGCATGTTGAGATGGCATCAAGAAAACTTTTTTTTTAACACTACTATGCAAATTTCTTGAGTAACCCTTTATTTCTTTAAATTTTGCTAGGAAAATGAGAAACAGCCTGAACTCTTGTATGTAAACTTTCTTGAAGTGGTTTTCAGAGTTCTCCAGGTTTCTTGATGATCCCACACTTCTTCAATAATGTTCAAGTCCAGGTTCTGAGGATTCATCACTCCAAGACCTTGACTCCTTGGAAGCAGGCAGTCAAGGTCTTGGGGGAAACTCAAGCTTCTTTCTTCCAAGAACAATTAACAATTGCAACAGCCAGGTTGATTCGCATATTTATTTATGATTTGTACATCTCCAAGATAAAAAACAAAAATGAGTGTTTCAAAAAGAAAACACCTACATAGATAAGTACGCCACAAGTATTTAGTTTGCTTAGTTGAAACAATATAATGAGTTTCGCTACTGTGCTAAGAATTCCTTCCTTGCTAAACTGGAAGAGAATATCACTTACAGTGAATACATTTTTACAATACAAAAAGAAACTAACACATAAGCAACTTTACAAAAGTACACATAATAAAAGTCCCTTTCATAACCTTGGCTTAAATTATGGCTTCATTCATGACGATCATGTGCAGTATATTCCCCAAAAAAGTGCAAATTCCCCACACGTACATGTAAACAATTAAAGATGTACAGTAAACTTTAAATGACCTTTGACTACAGTGCATAAAGGAAACTGTAGATGAGCTTCTAACTTGCGCAGAGCTTGTGTCTTCAAGATGCCACGGTCAGAGGAGACAAACACAAGCTCCAGCTTTGCGTGTAGCAGTCATAGTCATATGGGAGCCAGCCATATTCAGAGCAGATGAGGCAATGTGAGGAGGGGAACAGAGCTAGGTCAAAGGTTAACCATCTCCATTAGAGTATGATCCAGCATCTGCTTTATGCTCAGGCCCTCTTCTTTAGCACGTGTGAGTTTATCTGTTAATATAGCATTGCATCAGTTAAAATCCAAAAAAAAGAAAGAAAAACAGTTGCAAGAGACACAGAATATAGTCAGACAAAGGTTTACCTCAGGTACAGTGACAAACATATGCTGGATATCGTTACATACCCCAGTATATATTTTTTTTTCCAGTAAGAGGTCAGCACTTATTAGCGGAGTCGATATCCTCAAGTTATTTAGATTTTCTGATATAACTAATCAGATTTGAACTTTTATTTAAAGTATACTAGAAATAGTAAAAACTCACACTATTGACAGGGCTGTGGTCAAGAATGGACGTGGTGAGTTTATGCAAGGGGGGGGGAAGCTTTCCTTTTTTGTAATATATGATTTGGCAGTGGAATTGACCAAAGTATAAAACCCTAGCACTTTTGAGGAAAAAACTGAAAACTCTAAGCACTAATAATTGTCTCCTTTTACTATTGGACCAG
This sequence comes from Copadichromis virginalis, assembly GCF_057382275.1. Taxonomy (NCBI): domain Eukaryota; kingdom Metazoa; phylum Chordata; class Actinopteri; order Cichliformes; family Cichlidae; genus Copadichromis; species Copadichromis virginalis. The sequence goes on from NC_140618.1 coordinate 13,489,945, forward strand.
TATCACTTTACTTTTATTGTATATGCACACTCCACGTCCTTTTTTCTTCCCCATTCACTTAGACAAATTACTGACAGATCATACAGGGGGTACTGTGAAATCTGTTATTCACATCTTCCTTACCGCCAACACTTCCTTGTTGCTACAGGTGAATCATATGATCAATCTCCTCCTGTGCTACGATTAACAAACAGTTCGCCGCTAAATAAAACTGCACACCTTTTCTTTGAAGTTCTCTTTATCCAGCTACACTGTTTTGGCTTAAGCTGCTATGTCCTGAGGATATATAATGAAACTAAATGTTGCTTGCCTTGCTTTAAGCATCACAAGGCAAGCAACATCTTGCCTTGTGATGCTTAAAGCGCCCCAAAATAAACATTGGGAAAAATTCAGCTGGAATGTTTCTTTCCTGAAGTCACAACCCAATTATTTGGCACTTTTAGCATCGCAAGGTGAGCACCATGTAGTTTTATTATATTCTTGGAGAAGGCAGACATCTCTACAGATAACTATGAGGTTTGTGGGAACAGTTCCCAACAAAGCACTTCGCTCTCAGACTGCAGGCTTACTTGTTGTTCCTAGAATTTCTAAAAGTAGAATGGGAGACAGAGCCTTCAGATATCTGGCTCCTCTCCTATCAAATGAGCTCCCAGTTGAAGTTTGGGAAAAAAACTCTTTACTTTTAAGATTACATTTGAAAAACAAAATTATTTTGAATAAAGCTTTAGTTATTTATACTGCTACAAGTTAAGGCTGCTGGAGGACGTCCAATGACGCACTCAGGATTTCTTCACTTCCCTCTTCACCCCTGATGCATTTACATGCCACTATTGTATACCATTATTTTTCCATCTAGTCTCTCTTGGTGCGTTTAGTCATCTTTCTCCTCACACCCCAACCAATCACAGTATGCTGCCATCCTCCCCAAGATCTCCCTGTTAAAAGACAGTTCCTTTTCCCTATTGTCACAGAGTGCTTCCTCAAAGGGAATTGTTTGATTGTTGGGGTTTCCCTCTAATCTTCAGGGCCTTTACATTATAATATTTAGTGCTTTAGGTGACTGCTGCTGTAAACTAGTGCTACATAATTGAATTTATTAAATTATTGCAATTCATAATTAAAATGTGAATGCTTCGCTGAAATGCTACAAGTAAAAACTACACACCTGTCCAACCATCCATCTCACCCAAGTACAAAAAGGAAAATCTGGGTATAATCCAAGTAATTTTAAAAGTGATGATATTTGTTCAGTCCATTGCAATATTCCAAGGCCTCCTTTTCATGGATAGAAGCACATATTGCAGACCAGATTTCAATTATGTAGCCCTGACAATAACTGAGAAAATATATCAACTGAATTTCGTCCCTCTCCTGAACCTGTGTAACCTTCCACTTGAAGCAGTTATTGGAACATGCATGTGAAAATCTCTCACTTGTATTCCCACTTTTTTGAAAGCGTAACTTGTTTTGTTTTTAAGACATAACTGCTGCTGTGTATAGTTATTTAAATAAACAGTACAACAACATTCCTGGTGACTGGAATTTCAGAAACATTAAAGCATACAAGATTCCCTTCCAGTTTATGCCTCGTTTAGAGCTACTCTCAGTTCATTGGTGAGAAGACGATTTTTCTCAAGCTGCTTGTATAGGTGGTCTTGACAGTCAGAAAGCAGGTAGGAGAAAAAGGAAAGACAAAGAAAGGAGGTTAGTATAAAGAGTGACGCTTTGAAGGTAATCACAAAATAAGTTTGTTGATTTCCTGACCTAATGAACACAGAAGGCTCAAGAAATATGTTTTTGTTTTTTTAAAGACAGTCATAAGCCTGCCATCTTGGCTAACCACAGAAAACTCACACACTACTGGTTTTACAAACACCGTTTCCTTTTCACTGCTTATTAATTACTTAGACTAGAATGATAAGACTGCAACCACCTTGGGATTAGTTAGGGGACAAAACAACACACACTCACAAATAGAAAAATAATGATGATGCACATGTTTGTACTGGATCTTTTTGCATCTAGCTGCAGCAGCCACTTTCAATCACCAGAGAACTGCAGAGGTCACCTGATGAGAGTTAACCTGGTCCAACTCTGACTGCAGACAGTTTGTGCAGCCTGTACCAATGAACACATCTTATCTGCGCAACAATGTCACCTCATTGAAGCAGTGGACTTGACTCAACCGGTTGGCACCTAGTTGAACTCTGTGTATATTCCTATATAAAGGGAACATTGCAGAGCATGTAATTCTACAGTTAAATTGCCATTCTGTAGCAACTATGTCACCATTTGTGGGGAACTTTCTATTTCTACTTTAAATCTATGAGGTTCGATCTGCATGCAATTAGTTCATGTGAACTACTGTGACTATGACATAAGACATTTGGGCCACCCCAAACAGCCTTACAATTTTGTGGCCAATCCCATTCGAGTTTCAATAGATTTAATTTAGCAAGTGAAACTAAACAAATCTTATCCTACTCAATTGTTTATAATTTACAGTCGCATTTCTCTGCAATAGCCCCTGTGACTGTATTAGCATTCTTTAAATTAAAGAATTAAAAATAAATAAATAAATAAATAAAATAAAATAAAAAATCTATAGTAGTAGTTTTAGTGACCATGTCTGCCAATACTGGCTTGGAGTCTAGTTGATTTGCTATTTAGACCTACAATATGAGGAGTGTTTATTTTTTGGTTTTATTTTTTTGGCTACGTTCACATCTGCAAACACTCAATGAGTATTGAAAATGTTAACTTGCTATTTCTAAAGTACATCAACTGCATTTAACTACAGCTGAATCTGAAGGTGTGAGGAAGCCTTAAAACAATAAAATATAAAATCCCCAATCAGCTGATTAAAAAATTGAATACAATTCACTGCCACTACAAGTAACTCAGGAGTTTATTCAAAAGCTACTAAACAGTATAAATTAAAACACAAAGAAGGTAAAACAATAACAAAAAAGGACAAATGGAAATGAAGAAGCATTGCGAGAGAAAAAGAAAAGGATGACATAGATGGAAAAATGTTTATTTTATATAAAGCAATGTGGCTCAAAGGTCTGAAAGACAGATGGACAAATGTACTCCAGCAGCCAAGGCCCAATGTGCAGTACTGCCAGGGCAGTAAAGAAATAAATAGACAAAGGAGACAGAAAGTAGGGCTGTGCTGCACAGGAGAGAAAGGATGATGCTCAAGCAGCTTCTGGAGTGAAGAGTGTGAGAATTTAGCTGTGAACAAAAACAAAAGAACAAAAATGTTGGAGGGAGAAATAAAAGAATGAAAACATATGACATGAGAGAGAAAAATGGATGCAGAACTAAGAACTGAGACAGGGAACAAGCTCTACTAAGTAAGCACTCATGTTAAAAGGTCTGCAAAAAAAAATTGTATTAAAATATATATATATTTTAAAAGAAATCAAACCTGATTAGGTCACTCATAAATTAGTGTTAGACAAGCACGGAAGGATTTAAAGTTGTAGTTTAGCAGAGTTAAGTCACGGCACTCAAACATGCCACAAGAGGGCGCTACTGTATGTTGTTGCTGTGGTTAAGGAGATAAAGCTCTAAGACAGCACGGAAACAAGCGTGTTGTGAATTACATGGAAGTCATGTCGTTGAGGGCGTGGTCCAGCTCCTCGCTGATGGCCTTGTACTTCAGTTTCTGGGCATACAGCTCATCTATAGAGTTGTAATTATTATAGAGTGGCAGTGAGGGGGCAGTGAACAGAAAAATAACAGCGTCAAGAAATGAAAGCCAAAAGAAAATGCAAACTGAGGAACTGAAATAAAAAGGCAGGACAGAAATAGGAAGGAACATGAACAGCTGCTGACACCGTGTCAAATTCCTGAGGAGTCACCGAGAAACTGCCTCACATGTTCCGTGACCCTGTGAACACTTCTCGGGGCTAGCTGGCCTTGAACGCTCAATACACCACCATGCCAAACTGTACTGCAGTGAGAAATGTTGATGCTAACATGAATCATATCATGGCAGGTTCTGCTTATTAGTTTTGTTTTTCTTCTGGCAGACAACTGACAGTGTAGATATTTGTCCTGGGGATTATTTAACAACCTGCTGACCAGATAAATACCTCAAACAGCCCCACATGAGAGATTTGCCTTTTATTAGTTTCCCTTTCAGAAACCAGGACTCTACTTTAGACGAAGACTTGTCACTGGGTTGCTTTTTGCATCAATAAATTTTGTAATAAGAGTAACAGATGTTTGCTTATATGGAAAATGAACATGAAACGCTGCACCAAAGACTAAAAACCAAGTGTAAAACATTCATACCCTCAAGGTCATCAATGGTCTTCTCCAGCTTGGCAACTGATCTCTCAGCGAACTCGGCACGGGTCTCAGCCTATGTGGAGGACAGCAATAAAACATTGGTAATGTAAACCTCCTAATGGAAATTAATAACCACAGCCCCAGAGGAAAGGAAGCCCTTAAGTATGAGTAAAAAATATATACACACACACACACACACACACACACACACACACACACACACACACACACACACACACACACACACACACACACACACAGCATATTTATTCAATTAAGTAATGCAATCGATTCAATCTTCAGTTTCAAGAGAAGCTTCTATTTAAAATTTAATTTAGGATACATAAACGTATGACTCACTGATAACTCTAACTCACCTCCTTTAGCCTGTCTGTCAGGACCTTGATCTCCTCCTCGTACTTGTCCTCCTTCTGTGAGTACTGTGGTTACATACACAGGGCAGAGTCACTCAAATATACAAAACATGAAAATGCAACAAAAATAAGTTTCAAACAAACTTTATAGGTTTATACTATGAATATTTGTCAATAATCTTACCTTTTCTGCCTGGGCCTCCAGAGACTTCAGGTTGTTCTGCACAGTTTTCAGCTCCTCCTCAAGCTCAGAGCATTTGCTGCAGAGTTATGGTGTGATTAAACACGTAGAGAAAAACCACAGAAAACAAGAGAGGTGTGAGGAAAATGTGATCATTACCTCTCAGACAGCTCAGCACGCTCTTCTGTACGTTCCAAGTCACCCTCAATGATCACCAGCTTACGGGCAACCTGAAGTCACAACTCCTTAAGTTTAGTCCCACACTAGCTTAACACATTAGTGCATCCTATACTGGTCAGACATGTCAAGCATTGCATCAAAGTAAATAACTGAACAATTGTCAAAGTTCAGGGTGCACTGAACAGCTGAGAAACTCGCCTCCTCATATTTGCGGTCAGCCTCCTCAGCGATGTGTTTGGCCTCCTTCAGCTGGATCTCCTGCAGCTCCATCTTCTCCTCGTCCTTCATTGCCCTGTTCTCAATGACCTTCATGCCTCTGAGGGAAGGGAAGTGGTATAAGGTGAGTCTTAGTAATGTTTACACTATGCGTCATAGAGGAACAGGAAATTCCACTCTTAAAAGAAACATTTAGTGCAAAGCATATGGATCATACCAATACCTTGTATTAGTGAAGTAGAGATAAAATTAGAGAGAGAGAGAGACCACTACATGACTATATGGACAAAGTGTCTAAATACTTAACACACATCCTCATCTGTCATGTTCTGCCAAGCACATGGCAACTGTCTGAGAGGATAAGGATGAATTGAATACCAAATGAAGCACAACACAAAATCATGGGCATGAACCGGAATAACGTTCTATTAAATTTCCACAGGTGTGGATTAGCCACTGATCAGGAGCTATGCATTTTCGATCATAAAGAAACAGTAACCATCTCAATATTATAATATTACACAAAGCAACAATTAAATTAAATGCAATTATTTAAATACCTGCACATTTGTGAAGAGTGATACAATACAACTTCAAGCCACCGGTGGCAGCAGTGAGCCCAATCTTAAGTGACACTCAAAGAGCATGTGTCATGTGCAAATGTTTGGTTTTATAATATAATAAAGTTTAGCAAAATCCAGTATTAAAGCGCTTCATACTTAAATTTCCATTTATGTTTAATGCTTTTAACTCACCTGTTCTCAGCTGCATTTGAATAAAGCACCAAATCCACACTGTTTAACTTTTAAGCTTAAATTTCAAAACTTACATTTTAACTACTGATTTTATTTACCTTTCCTTCCTCTTTTTTCCAGTTTAAATCATGCTTTCTGTTTTTTAATGTCTCTGTAAAGCACTTTGAATCACCTTGCTGTTGAATTGTGCTATATAAATAAACTTGCCTTGCCTTTTAAAAGTTAGCAACAACAAGAGACTCAACGCAGGATTTTCTTTTCCGAGCTTGTCTTAACCCTTCTTTGTCACCCTTTTTCCATTACAGTACTCTGCAAATGAGTATGAATAATATAAGAGGGGTGGGAGAGCGGTGCCCGTTTAGTGCCAGTTTTCCAGATGCAAAATACCCACCTCTCGCTCTCATCAGCAGCCTTCTCAGCCTCCTCCAGCTTGGTCAGAGCTGTGGCCAGACGCTCCTGAGCACGGTCCAACTCCTCCTCAACCAGCTGGATACGTCTGTTCAGGGAAGCTACATCACCCTCAGCCTAGGAGAGCACAACACCAGTCATCTACAGGCACAACAAGTTTATTCATTTAACTGAAATTCGTGTGTTATGTTTGGCTCTGCAGGCTTTCAGCTGCTGTGAGATCTTAGGCAGATAAAATAACTCATGCTCTCCCTGGAGAGATTGGCCTGGGTCAGCTTGTCCAATAGAGGGATGCAGGTTGTTTATGTACATTTTCCAACACCAGTTAAAGAGTGTGCGTCATTTCTCTTTTTCTAACACATTTTATTCTAACCTTTTTTTTTTGGTTAGAATACAACAGGATTTCTTAAAGGACACAAACTTATCCACCCTCTCTGGCGTTTTCCCAGCCAAACCTGTAATTTCGTGGCTCGCTGTGATTTAGTCTTAAACAAATTAGCTAAACGGCTACGTTTTGTTATGTCGCAAGGTGGATAAATGGAGGTCCCTGTGCCTAAACTAGCCAGTCACACAAGGGAGGGCTTTATCTCACTGGACCTGCGGTGTTGCGGGGCTGCTGTGCCGTTAGCTTACTTGAAAAGGACCGTTTTGTTTATTCGGGATCTACCGGGTGGAGTCCTTTCGCATCCACCCATCCCTTACTCACATCCATCGGTGGGCTAATTTCAAACTCGCCAACCTGCTACCTGTTTTCGACCATATACCGAGGCGGTCTGGGCCTACTTAGCAACCATGCTTTTTGACCAGATTTACTCCTAATGCTCTGGGCTCCCCGGGGACTAATTGTCTTATAGAGTCATTAGCCGCTTACTGCTTCCCTCGCACTCCTCTCCTGGTTCAGGTCCCGCTGTAGTAACGCCGCCCGGTCCTCCGCCGCATCGGCCTGCTCCTGCAATGACTTGATTTTCTTTTTCACCGCTTCCAGGGAGCTCCCACCGGCCATTTTTTTGCTCTGTTTGTCTCAGCTAAGCTAGTTTTCTCTCCGTTTTTTGCGTGCTTCCCCACACGCAGACACAAGCACACTTGGAGATGCGGCGCGTTTGATCCCTGCCCCCACCGCCTTTAATCAACCGCTGATGAGGATTGGGACGTGCCACCAACCCCGGAAGTAACTCATTTTACTCGAAAATAGTTGAATAAATTTAGTGAACTGAATATGTGGATCATAATTATTAGTAATGGTCTTTTAAAATATTTATCAAGCCATTTTAATGCTTTTTGGCTACGACAAAACTACATTATGAACCAGTTAGTTTAAGTGCGTCCCCTACTGCTAATTTGAGCTAAGCCTTTCAAAATCACAGTTCCAAACATCAACTTAATCTAAAGACAGCAAGAGAGTGCCTTAAATCACTTATACACACATAATACACACATTATAAGTTTAATTATTCGGACAGTGTTATTAATGTTCTCGATATTCATAATTGTGCTAATTAGACCTGCAGAACTTTGTCTTCCTGCACTAAACTGGCTTAAAGAGCACAGAAGACACCCATGCTCTATTGTAGTCTATAATATTCAAATATATTGCTATGTTTATACTCTGTCATTAAATCAGTCAACATGAGTCTATCTCACGGATGTTAAAAATTTTGTTGCTGCTGCTGACGTCGTCTCTGCTCCTGACGTCATCAATTAGGCTTTATTGGCGTAAGAATGAACGCTGCCAATAAACTGGTAATTTCATCTGGGTTGAGTATAACCGCGGAGTACGTTCTGTGGCCAACAGGGCCACAAATCTGTCAAAATGCACTTCATAATATGCTTGTAAAATACACGACTGAAATCAGACACTGGCCCTCAGATTCGTCCAAATGGTGGTGGAACGCAACGGTAAGCCAGTGAGCTGTGACTTTACCTTATACAGCACAAGAGCTAAATTTAACTATCCATATATTCTTATGAAGCCCACAACTCTCTTATAATTGATTAATGCATAACTTAAGCATTAGGGTGTCTGTTTCATGGCTGGTGATCTTAGTTTCCAGACGGGACTCAAAAGGAGTGTATCAAGGTCATATCAATGGTCATATCATTAGGCAGTGGGTGCGCCAAATGGGTTCCTTCGGCCCAAACTCACATCTGTGGCTTTCTTCTCTGCGAGCTCCAATTTCTCCTGGGCCTCCTTCAGGGCTTCAGAGTATTTGTCCAACTCATCCTCAGTTGCCTTCAGCTTCTTCTGCAGTGCTACCAGGTCATCCTCAAGCTGGTACGCAGAGAAACGAGAAGATTTTTATTTACGTGAGGATGATTTTCTCAGATTAATTCTCAACACAAACAACGCGGAATCAAAACACGCTTTTATTAATTAAAAAAGGGACACACACATATATATTTGTTACTAAACGAATGAATTTCTATTAAAAGACTATTATTTCTATTAATTACTATTATTTAAGGATTTCTTAAATGATAATAATAATGGATTGGATTTATATAGCGCTTTTCAAGGCACCCAAAGCGCTTTACAATAACACTATTCATTCACACACTGGTGGAGGCAAGCTACAGTTGTAGCCCAGGGTAGCTGTGGCTAGGTAAAGTGGGAGGTAAAGTGTCTTGTCAGTAAGGTAAAGTGTCTTGCCCAAGGACACAACGACCAGGACAGAGAGCCCAGGGATCGAACCGGCGACCTTCCGGTTACAGATGCGATTCCCAACCCCCTGAGCCAAGGTCGCCCTTGAAATTGAGATTTATCTCATTGCTTAACAGCATAACTAATGAATAAAGGATCCAACTAGAAATGTGCAGTTTCCAATCGTGCCAACCTCATGCAGTCAACATATGGAGTAAAGAAACGCTAAAAGAAAAGCTATTTTTAAGGTTATTATTTAAAAGTGATTTTTTTTAAATCAAATAATAATCCTCAGTGGGAGATCATCGGAAAGAATCATGCAGCGCCTTGCGCAACGTGCCAATGGCACTGCTGCGTAAAAGCATCAGAGCGAGTTTCACACTGGATGCCGACCTGTTTGCTTCTGTCCTCAGATGCTTTCTTATCTGACTCGGCCTGCTCAGCTCTGTCCAAGGCATTCTCCTTGTCGAGCTTGAGCATCTGCATCTTCTTCTTGATGGCATCCATGGCTGGTTAGTGTCGGCGGTCTCTGCGTAAACCAAACAAAAGAAACTGAATGAAGGGATCGGAGCGTCTGGACCACTCTGAACGCCAAGCTGGAGTGCGAGCTCGGTTAGTCTGTAGTGAGTCAAATATGTATTTTGGCTGGGCAGTTACTGGATACCGAATACAGTTTCGGAATGAACTACAGCTGCTTGCGAACGTGGAGACCCTTCTTTTTTTCCTAAATCTCTTCACTGATTCGCTCTTCCGAGACATTTGACCACTTCTATGACTATACATGGGGTACAGACGTCAGGAAGGCACTACCCTCTCACAGCAAGACGTCCACTCCTGTTTCTAACACCTTCCAAGTGGAAGTAAAGTGTCAGGACTCAAAGAGTAGTTCTCTGAGGGGGGTTATTTGGAATAAATGCGTTGGTAATGACGACTCAGTTAGCACCCAGAAGGATAAGCCACAAACTACAATACATGTGAGAAAATGTACATTTAAGACATCAACTGACGTTTATCCTATAATTATTTTAAAACCTACTTTTTACACAACAGAGCCAAACTGCATCCACCAAACTGGGCCAAAACCACATTTTTAATACCTTTCCAAAGCACTTTGTGGTTGTTTTTGCCTTAAAATTTGCTATATAAATCAATTTTACTTACTTGCTTACTTAATCAAACATTTTGTTCTGTATCCAGAAATAAACACTTAAAGAATTATGGTACCAGTTCTTGCATCAAAGCTATTCCCACAAAACAAATATATCTGATTGGTTAAGCCCCTGCGAAAGTTTTTCTCCCCTGGAGGGCTGTCATATTAGCCAGTATGGCTTGTTTGCTGCTCAGGGATCATTTCAGCAGCTCCCTTACAACATAGTTCAACATCCAAGCAGCAACCAGATAGGCTTTGCTTTCGGTAGAGTTCTATCATCAAGCCTGTCCAACTCTTCTCTGAGCTAATACATGCAAGATAATTCCAGCTCAGATTTGCCACAGTGGGTACAGTGGTGTGGACATACAGAAGCTCTGGAATTTCAACATCACCCCCTCCCTGCGCCTTAGTGAGAGTTCACACAGCCACTGGCACTGCTGCAGCTGTCACACACAACATACAGTCAGGACGGTTGAGGAATGATATTTTAACCTACTGTTGACTACAGTGATTGATTATTTGCATGTAAGAAGAACTGGACCCGAAAAAGAAAGTTGTGTAATACTGTATGAACATCATTGACCTCGTCTTACATCGTAACAAATAACAAAGCATTCTAAGAATATTTTGTCATCTCCTACTCGCCTTGTCCCTTATGCTATTTGTTGAGTGCATATTTTGGAATCTTGGTGCTTGGACAGCACCTGCTGGACTCTGTCCATGACCCCATACTCTTTACAGTCTGACTTTCAGAAGAGAGGCATCAAACACTTTTTAAACAAGCAAAGCACAAGCTCACCAAATGATTCACTGATACTGTATTTGATAAACCACAATTTTATTATGTGAATGATTGTTAGTTCACATGCTTAAAGAAGAGATTACAAGATCATTAAATAATTATGGTAAAATCTTGATGTTTTTAATTCTCTCCCTTTATCTCTGTGATGTACCTTTGCATTTTATTTTGTTGGTGATCTGGCCTGAAATCCTTCCTGTGGAGCTTTATTAAGGCAGTCAGCTGTCACTGTGTTGTCATTCTGCCATGTGTTTGTGGACAGTTCAGCAGCCAGGCAGGCATACCAGTCATACACAGAGATCAGAGAGGCTCAGGGTGCAATCCATGTCACCCTAGCACCCTGGATAGATAGAGAGACGAACATCGTCACATTGTACCTGTCCAACAAATAATGATTTCTTCAGGTTAGGTTAAGGGAATTTGAATCATGAGACAGAAATGTATTAATTTGATAATTAAGAATGATGTATTTTTTATTTCTTCTGATTTTAGCAAATATAGCTATTTTCCTCCATGGCCTTGATACACAGACAACATTTTCAGCCATTTTGCTATCAGCCAAAGTGATCATTTTCTTAATCACTTGGGTCCTTTTGACCTTTTGTTTTTACCACCAGACCTAAAATTAGCAGCACCATGGCTCAGTGTTTAGCACTACTCCCTCACAGCAAGAGGTTCCTGGGTTTGAACCTTCTGTGTGGGGGTTTGTACATTCTGTCATGTATGCATGGGTATGCACTAAAAGATGCATGCTCAGTTAATGGTTCCTGTCTGGGTCCAGGACACACATAGATAATTAATCCAAAAAGTTTCAGTTCAAAAAAGACTTTTAAAAAATGTCACTAGTTAAATTATATATTAAATGAGTGCTGTCAAACCTGTTAAAGCTTTAAGGCAGACAGGTGTGATAACTGAATCAAACCTCAGTGTTTCCAGAAGTCCCTACATGCAAAGAAGTGCATGGCCTTGTTACCATTATGTCGCAGTCCTGTGAAGAGCCGCATGTGAACTTTAAATGCTGCATGTCTGTGAAGGTTCTCAGTCATCCAGGTCATCGTAGTCAAAGGAGCTTGCAAAGAAAAGCGTCTGGACTTCTTTAAGTTGCTTGAAGACGTTTCACCTCTCATCCGAGAAGCTTCTTCAGTTCTAAGGTCAAATGGTGGAGAGTCTGGCTGATTGGGACCCACACCCAGTTTCACACCTTGGCTCAGGCGATTAGAGGATCATCAGGGGGTCCTTTTGTCCCTCTGTGGGGGGTCACTCCCACTAGGTTTATATCTGGGACTCTCCACCATTTGACCTTAGAACTGAAGAAGCTTCTCGGATGAGAGGTGAAACGTCTTCAAGCAACTTAAAGAAGTCCAGACGCTTTTCTTTGCAAGCTCCTTTGACTTTAAATGCTGCAATTTCATTTCATTAAGTGGTGATTGCTTAAGACCTGTTTGCTGTTGCGAGGCGCTCATAAATCTAAGCGCACTATGATTGAAAGATCAGCCGGGCTTATGCGCCATCTTGTAATTGACTTCTTTTATTTATGTACTTTTGTAACGCCAAAGGTATTCAGCAGTGTTTTTACAGTTTGGTGTCAGACCACAAATATAAACTTCGTCACAGATCTGTTGAGACGGCTGTGTAAGGAGCTCCCTGACAAACAAAAATAATAAAATATGGGAGTCTGGTGATGATATCACTGTGAATGTCTAGACTGGAATTTCTCACTTCCTCCTCAATAATTAAAAGATACCCACACATACTGCTGGCGTTTCACTTAAACCTGGTGAGACAAACTTAATGAAGCTCATCAAAAGGGTTTAGACAGATTCACATGTGAGGCCGTGCAAATGAAGGAGTGTGTATGAGTGTGCAGCGTTCTCATCACGGTAATCCATTTTAGTGCATCGGTGGAATAACACCACAAAAACCAGCTGATCTGACCCTAATCTTTTTATTGAAAAGAAAAGGTGAACGTGAGGTAGTGAATGTAGAGAGATGGGATGAAAGAGCAGATGAGAAGAAGGAGATCAAGATGCCGTTTGTCCCCAAGGCACCGCTAACTAACGACGGGTAATCTTACATTGAGCACAACTGAAGCGTCAAGACTTGCTATATAGCATGCTGTAGTCATCAGTAACTGTAGCTGACTTCAATTATAATTAGATTTAGGACATAAAAATAATGGATGAGCTGTCTTCTATCACCTGCTTGTCCACATTAAATGCAATGCCCTCGTCCTTTCAGCCAGGGTTTTTGCTGTCTTGTCCACAGCCAACAGGGCCTCTTGTTACAAGTCAGACCCACTGTTAACAGAAATGTTTTAGCAGCTACACAGTTTCAGATTTGTGCCAGATAGAAAAACACGAGGTATTTGCTTTAAAAGCTGATTTAGTGAGAAAATATCAGGGAAAAAAAGGACTCCAGGCTTTAAAACAGTGCCAGGAGCAGCTGTGTCACTGCAATTGACTTTGCCTCCTCAAATTTTAGTGCTGGACAAATTTAGCATAGGCTTCATTTTATAGTCCAGACTCAATATAGAGTCAGGTTTAGTGCTGACTCAGAAATACCAACTTGTCCTGACACAGACACTTAAAGAGACCTTGTTTGTTCGCCAGAAGTTACCCCTCTTGTTATTCACTTAGAGTGGTTTCACATTCTGCAGCTCCAACATCACACATGGATGCAACAGACATGATGAATCTGATGTTCTACATTATCAGCAGACTGTTAAATTCTGCTTTCTGTAAATATGATATCCCAATATAAAAGTCTTACAGTATGCTGGTAATAAACTTCTGGTAGAGTCCTTATATAGCATGATACTGAACCTCAGTGCATTTTAACTACACACTAAAACGAGTTCTTGACACACAGGATTAAACACTGCGTGGTCAAAGTTGAACGTGATATGTTTAAATTAGAAATTATTATTATAATTATTATTAATGGTCAAGAAGTACACGTACGATCTTATTCTCACCTAATTTGGTTAAAGATATTTTAATTTATGACACCTTTGATTCAATGTGTGTTCCAGATAAATATTATTATTATTGGCAGAGGGTTTTGCCAGAATAGAAGTGCAATCTTGGCAGCCAGTAATGATCTACGTGTGATCAGAGTTCTCAGATATATTCAGAGATAAACCATCAACAAGCTATATGACAAATTGGAGTAACTTCAGTACTTCAGTTTCTTTTCACAATAATCTTGTACTTTACAATTGAAACTAGAGCAAACTTTAGCCCACAAAAAATATTTTTTTGTTTCATAATGCAAATGTTTCTATTGTTACTGAACCTTCCTTTAAACAGTCAGAGAATAGAGATCCAGTGCATTTTACAAAATGTTTTAGTTTCTTTCAATTTTGTCCTCACTAAAAGCCCAAATGGACCGTTTCTGAGGACAGACTTTGGTGTCAGTTGTCTCCAGGAAGCTGCACTTTCAGCATACCAGCGAAAAAGATGTTTCGAATGTGAGGTTTTAGCAGTTGAGGTTAATTCTAAGTATTAAAAGTTTCTTTTTATTTACAAGAATATTGGAAATTATATGCAATTTTAGAAGTCAGAAGCCCTGCATGGTGTAACAATCACTCATGCACTCTGGATATAGCTGCACGCTCCCATGAATTGTGGAGTTTTATTATATCTATCACTCTATATATACACATCTCTCTATATATATAGTCTATATAAAGTCTGCATTTCAGTTACATATTGGCTCTTTGGTTTTGCAACTATACAGAAACTTGCAGATCTGACTGCGTGCACATTACAAGTAAAACAACCACACACATTTTTATTACATTGAAATGCTTTATTTTCAGTGAATACAAAAAATAGTTTTTATCGAGGCCAGATAAATATCTTTTATATTGTATGTTATCATTTACTTTTATTGTAGCGAATTCCTAATTTTATTTCTGTCAAGGGAAGGGGGCGAAAACCAAAACAAAACATACAGAACACTTCAAATTGTCCACAGCATTGAAAATGAATCACAACATCTTAATGGTGACAGATATATCGAAATGTTCTTATCACATGTTTCGTTCATAGTTTTAAAAGCACAAGGAAAGAAAGCCCACCCATAAGATTTCAGTGACTTCATAACACACAATAAAGCAGTTGACAGGCTCACGTGTCCAGTCTGTCGTCATTTAGAAGCACTGTGGTACATGCCCATGGAATGTGTTCATCCGTGTAATATACATATTCAGTATCTACGGCATACTGATAATACATTTTAAAGGACGACACTTTTTTTTTTTTTTGACTGGCAGACAGTTCCTCCATCATCCCTAAAAGGCCTTGCATGTGGCAGAGAGGAAAATAAAGGGGGTGCAGTTGCTTTCAGCACTTAGAGGAACAGTACGCTAGCGAGTGGGAAATCAAATGTTAACAATCCACAGACATGAACCTACATTTAAAAGAAAAAGAACCAAAAAAAATAGCGTGTCCACTACCTTCTATTGACCACTGAGGTGAAACTGTCACATAAGCAGACCAAACAGTGTATGGGCTACGGACTAAGGCACTAATAAAAACACTACAGACTTGACTGATAAAGCAGTGAACCCACCCCTCGCTTCTCACGCTCACACAAAAAAAAAACAAAAAAAAAAAAACACAATGGCAGAAAATGTCTCTGAATTCAGTTCCAATGCTTCAAAACAAACAAACTTAAAGGTGATGGTCTCACGTGGAGGTCTGAAACTATCTGCATCCGAAGCACAAAGCCATGCATTTTCACAGCAGGACCTATTCTCACAATCTACTGTAATATTGAAACAGAGTCCATATAGTAAGACATGTGAACAAAACACATTACAAACAAAAGGTTGTTCTATTGCAGCGAATAGCAAGTTCAGTAACGGAGCACCCAGAACAGGAGAAGGATTAGTGTTGCAGGCTCTTCACTTTCAGGCCATTCATGTTAAAGATTTATTCGTGTATTTATTCATTCATCTTTTAGATTCTGAATTTTGTTGTTTCCCGAATTTAGAAATGTGGAGATAAATAACATCAGTCCCTGGCAGTGATGAATTTTGCTGGAAAAAAATGAAAGAAAAAAAAAAATACTAACATATAAGGACCAAAGTAAATCTGTTGGGACTAATCATCAGGAAAAAGTGCATGCATAGAAGTGGCACTCTGCATGGCATTCGGCTAATTCAACTGATCCCTGGCATCTTTCCAGTTATTCCAAACATGCATTACGTAGTAGTCGGCCTGCAGGGTTACGCAAACTTTTCCATTCTGCACGAAAAGTATAGGCAGAGCTCTGGATTATTACTTTAAGTTTACATGGCAGAAGGGAAGCTAATACTGCCCCCTAAAGCACCATCCATCTTATTGCATCATGATCATATTCTGTTTATACTGTATATAGGTCCCATTACCTGAAATGACAAATAATTGGGGAAAAAAAAAAAAAAGACTTTTGAAGGTCTTTGAAGATATTTGATATCTTGCCAAGAAGCCACCCAGGACTCTGCTAGTGGTAGTAAATAAATGAGACCGTTTGCGACCCTGAAAGAGACCCCTCTCTGCTAAAAATACTCAGGAGTAATAAATATCCATTTTATGGTAACATGCCCTGCGTAGGAAAGCATTTACATGGTAACATAATGTAAAACATTCTATTTGAGTCTTAGAGGCTGCACATGAGGTCCTAAAGTCAAGGGTTGTGACAAACGTAGAATTTCCTGCAAGTTGCATTAAAGAAGTTTTGCACGTGGAGCAAACAAAGAGTATAAAAATGAGAAGAAAGGAAACAAAGACGCTTATATACTGTAACTCTCTACACGAAGAGAGGATTGCCAAAAAAACAAAAAAAACAAACCCCAAAACACTTTCATTGTTGAAATGGCCCAAGAAACATCCATATGCAAAATCTGGCCTTCCTTCATATTAGGTTTTATGGCCACTGAATTAAAGTCAAGTCATGCCACAGTGATTTACACGATTCAGACAGACATTAAGGTGCCAGATTGGGGTATACAGGCAAACATTCATACAATATCAGAGTACCAAGCAGAAATGTTTTTGCTTTCAGGGTGTCGTTGCAGTTAAATGGCTATGTGACGTGAACAGCAATACAATCAGTTCTTCACTTTAAAGTTTATGCACAAGAGCTGCAAATTGTTAAACATTACAAAAATGGCGCTTAAGAACAAACGTGAGAGCACATGTGCTGTTTGAACTAAGCATGTCACATTCTGGTTTAGATCACATCAGTTTGAAGTAGTTATACGTTAGGACATGAAGGAGTTCTTCAGGCGATCACCACAATCTTTTTGTTGTTTTCACAAAGTAGTCAGTATCACGCAGTAGTTTTTAATACGTGCTAGAAGATGACCTTACATGTTGTCAGTGGTGTTCAATGCAGACCTGGGTTTGTTAATCAGTCACAACTTATCTGGATTCACTGGAGGACGGCGTACCGGTCCAGGTGTGCCATTAGCAGGATACAAATATGCACACAAAAACAGATGTGCTCTTCACACTGGTGCAAGCGTACGTAGCAGCAAAGGTGAGGCTGAATAACTAGTTGCTGTCCTCTCGCAGTTCGCTGGGCAGGAACTTGTACTGCTGCTGCCTTATTTGGGCCAGTTTCTTTCTGGCTTCTTCCAGCTCTCTCTCCTTTCTCAGCATCTCTTCCTGGGCGGCAATGATCTACACAGACAGTGAGGAAACTTTTATGTCAGAGCATATATCATTTTAACCTTTTTTAATACACACACGACCCAAAACCTGCAAAATATGTAATTGTCGCAATGTAATCGCAATTTTTAGAACATTTACTACCTCAGTGTCTTTATGCCTTATGTTTCTGTGTGTTTATTGGTTGTATGGTCTAACTTAAGATGTGTGTGAATGCACTTGTGTACAAAAACAGGGGATTTGAATTCCATGTATTGACTGAAGAAGACAAAAATCTTTTCTGAGAACACTGACAACCATCAGGAGACGTGAAATAATTAACAAGTAGAGGGCATTTCAATAGCTTGTCAGCATTTTTCAGCAGCATCAAATCAATAATTGCCCAGCAGTGCTGAAGAATGAGAAACTGAAATTATTTGTAAAGCTGGTGACTAGAGATGTGTGAACCAGTGGATATGAAGGACAAATTTCACTAACAATAAAACTGCTAAACACACCAGAATGAACAGATTAATTTTTTTAATGCAACAGAAACTGGTTTCAAAATTAAATGCTGCTTAAAAGCATTACCTGCGCAATTCCACCCACAAACTTCGTCTTCACCACCACGTTGTCTTCATCGGATTTTTCAAATGCTGCCTTCTGAGCTGCCCGCACCAAATTGTCAGATGCTTTCTTCACTGCATTTCCAGCGATCTAAAGGGCAAATACATCATTTACAGAACAGAACAACAACATAAAAACAAAAATATACAAGTACTAGCAGCTCAAGATGAGAAAACTACGGTGTTTGACTAAAAGCAATCAGTTCCTTTTAACTGGTGCAAAGACGAGCATAAACATTTTCTAATTAAATGCACACCTGTAAAGTAAAAAGCTATTGAAGATGATCGCTAATCCTCTTCATATCAACGCTTTTAAATTAACCTGCTGTGTTTACCTGCAGTCTCCTCATGGCCTCAGAGTCTTGGTCAGCCTTCACCTTACAGGCCACCAGCAGCTGAGCAGTAGAGGCTGCCACCTGTTTGGCTGAAGAGATGAGTTTCTCCTCACTGGCGTGACCCTGCACCGAGGCATTAGCTGCCTCACACAGGTTGCTAGTTGCTGCTGCTACCATACGTGCCTGTTCATGAAAAAATAAGTTAATTTATTTAAAGTTAATTTCTGGCAGATGTGATTGTAACCTGTGTAAAACAACACTTTTCACTCCAGCACTTACAGCAGAGATCAGCCCCTGGGACCACTGTCCATCATCCACAGCATTTGCAGGGACAGAGCCCACTTTCCCCTGAGCCACCAGCTCTCTCTGGGCAGCTGAGGCTGATTTAACCAAAGCACTGGTGGCTGCAGCAATGGATTTAGCTGCCTCTAGGATCTGCTCCTCAAAGTTCAGGGTCTCGTCTGCTTGCTGAGGGAGAAGAGAACCATTCAAATGATTAAGTCTTTCGCCAGGGTGAAATTTAAAGAAATATCAAAGTTGATTAATCCTCTACTCAAACTGAAGTACTTATCACTGGAAACAGATGAACTTTGGATTTATTACTCTGTTGAATAACATTTTGTATGCACATTTTTAGACAGGACTTGATTGATCATCAGTGACCAAGGCTGGGACACTTGGTAAGAGAAACAAAATGATGATTCATCCAGATACAGAGCTTCTTCTCAAACTGCAAGAGCTGATAAGGAGCTACATACAACAACATCAAGCAAGACTCTATAGAAAGCATCCTATTATACTCATCTGCTTTTTTCTTTTCTTTTTCTTTTAAACACATACGCGCACACACTTTTCACACAAACACATTCACACTACATGTCTGTAGACAGAGCGGGACACTGTAGGAATATGTTTGATATATAGTTGGGACTGAATAACAACCTAATATATCAAACATATCAGACAGAGCCCTGCAGAGAAGGCCTCCGGTGGTGGGGGCAGGCAGGGAAGGAATAGGGAGGGCGGGGGGTTAACTGGGAGCTAGAAGACACAGACTGGGACAGGCTTAAGCTAGAACTACAATGAACTAACACAGGTGGCTGGATCGGTGGCAGGGTGGGTGGTGGAGGAGTGGGATGAACAGGAGGGAGGGCACAGTAAACATGATGGTGTTTGAATCGATCTGAATGAAGACAATATTATGTATAGTATCATGAATTTTAGTGAGTTTGTCAATATAACAAGTGTCAGCTACAGAGATCACATTAATACTTCCATGAACATGAATATGCAATTATATATATATATATATATATATATATATATATATATATATACATATATATACACATATATATATACACATATATACACATACATATACATATATATATATATGCACATATGCGCACAGTACTGTGTAAGACTCTTGAGCCATCCCTCATTTCTTCATAACTTGCACGAAAATAGAAAATGGGTGGAAACGGGTTATTGAATTATGTAATTTAGTTTGGACAGTTCTAATGAGGTTATGACCGCCTTTATTCTTCAGCACAGCCTGAACTCTCTTAGGTAAGCTTTTCTGTAATTTCTTTAAATTCTCTTCAAGAAAAGTTCTTCAGTCTCTTCTTTGGATGTTGGCTGCCTTTTGTTTTCTGTCCAGATGAGACAACACTGTTCCAAAAATGTTGAGGTCCGGGCTCTGGGGAGGCCAGTCCATGACGCAGTTTCCCATTGTGTGGTTTCTGTCCAAGTATGGTTTCACTGCATTGGCATCGTTTCGGGAATCATTGTCATGCTTTATTCCTGGTATTGCATGATGGATCACAATTCTGCATTCATAATTCCATGAGTTTTGACAAGGTGGCTTACTGTTGTGAATTTCTCTCCTGACCTCTGTACATACATAGTTTGGCATACCTCAGCCGTTCATCCTGGTTTCCCTTCGTTAAGAATGGCTTCTTGACAGCTACCCTTCCACTGAGACCATTTCTGCTGAGGCTTCAGTGATCAGTAGATCAATCAACTGAAGGTCCAGATGCATCTCTCAGGTTTTGTGTCAGGTATTTGCTGGATTGCTCTTCATTACTTAAGACATTACTTTCAGATACTCTCCATCTGCTGTAGACAATTTTTAGGACAATTCTTCTGTCCTCCTCTTGTCCAGTTTCCTCAATTTAAAACAGTGCCAGTGTTTTGGGAAACACGTTTTTGTAAAAATACTATTTTATACCTGTCAAAATTTGTCTTTGGCATTTTTGTAGATTCAACTAAAGAAATGGGGACAAATGGAAAATTGGAGGCCTCATCTCTTTAAAATTGGAAACATCCTGTCTGAGAGTGATGCAGAAAAACTTCTCTGAGCCTTGTTCTGCCAGAGGTTTCTTCCTGTTAAAAGGGAGTTTTTCCTTTCCACTGTTGCCAAGTGGTTGCTCAAATTGGGTTGTTTGATTGTTGGGATTTCTATAACGCACCTTGAGGCGACACCTGTTGTGATTTAGTGCTATGTAAATAAAATTGAATTGAACAAACTACAAGTTTGTGATAAGCGGCAAATAATAAAGTGCCTCAAGATACAACTAGAAATTGGTTCGTGTCTGTTATGTGTAGACACAATTCAGATTCATCATTTGACTTAGACTCATTTTTTATGCTTGCATAATTCATAGGTCAATGTTAAGCAGCTTAAAAAAGTCCTCTGAAAATTGTCAGGTTTCAAGACTGGCCAGAAAATAAACAAAGAAAAACTTTGAAAACCTGGAGAACTATAGCTCAAGATCAGTTAAGAAAAATATAAGCCAGGCTGCTTCTCTGAAGCAAAATTTAAAGAAATAAGGGATGGCTCAAGATTTTTGCACAGTTCTGAATACAACAGCTTTAAAGACAGGACAAGCGATAGAGCACCCTTTCAGTAATGCAACAAAACAAAATGTGCTATTTTGTTACCGTAAAATTGCTCCTTGTACAACTTCCAATAATAACACTGAAACTTGGATATAAACCACACAAAAAGATGTTTACAGGCATGCACAGAGCACTGTTTAGGATATACTTGAACGTATTCCTACAAAGCTCATTTATGTAATGTACAGAGCTGTAAACACTCTGCAGTCCAAAGATCAAAATAAGAAGTTTTATCTAAAAGTCAACAAATCACTTGGCAGTTACAAGGATGAGCTGTAATCTGAAAAGGTGAAATATTTAGCGCTCCGATCAAAGTGCACTCTACTCTAAATCACTAGTTTTTACATTAAATAAACTAACACATGTCCACATTACAGCACTGGTTGGCTTGTTGTTAGGTGCTTGCTGGGCAACATCATAATATCAGGTGTTTTACAGTGAGACTATCAACCACATCCAATAACATTTCAGATGCCTCCTGTGACTCTTTGCAGAGGACCTGACCTTTTATTGGTCACCATTAAATTTTTGCTATATAAAAAGCATTTAAGCAAGCTGTAACAGTAAAATCACACACACAGTCAATAATAATGCTATGATAAACAAAGCGATTACAATAGGTCCTTCACACACTAGTGCTCGGGCCATAATAACACTCTAGAGGTTATCATTTTTAGGCAATGTGTGTATATTTTTACTTTTAACAGTTACATTGTTATGTTGGTACTTTTTAATAAAACAATTTTAATTTGGTTACCTGATAAAATTAGCACCAAAGTACTCCAGCTCACTAATCTATAATCTATATTATAGAAAAGTTAGATTATCATTTTCTTTTTAGATTTAACATTCACTAAAATTGTAAAGATTTAACTAATGTGGGCAGCAGGGGATCCTGAGGGGTTTGGTTACAGGTCTTTTGTAATGTTTTTGCGGTTTATTCCCCTTTTTGCGTCTTGGAAACAACTCTCTCTTTATCTTCAAAATAATATTTAATGATTTTAAAGTATTTTAGCTGCTCATCACATCATCTTTAAAATTCCATATAAACATCACCTATAGCCATTAGTAAATGGATTGTTTAGGAATGATTTTCCATTCATTCTTTAAATTTTCAAGTCAGGACATTTTCTTGTAACAGAGTATTTCTATCCGCACATCATCTATCATGATGAAAGACTTTTATGAGCTTCATGATGAATATTTCTTCTTTATTTCCAGAGACTGCTGACAGAAACAATATCTTAGAAAGCTTTAAACTGTAAATAAAATGGAAAAAGGCCTTTTGACAGGTTGTCTTTCTCTTTAACATTATGTTGACACGATTATCTCCTTCACCTCTCTCCTCATTTATTCACCATACAGTCACCCACCTTTGGCTTGGCTCTGGGTTTGAGTTGCTCGAGCTTCTTAGCTGCTGCTTCGATGGACGCCGCTGCTCCGAGCAGCTCCGTCTCTGCGATCACTGTTGGATCCTCGGGATCCACCCACTCTGAACCTGAGGCAGGCAAGCACACCCATATTCATGAATAAGATTTGAATTTGCAAACAGGATTTTATTAATGCTTCACAAAGCAGTGTTTTGACCGAACATGCTTCACGCTGTGATCCAAAGAAAACAAGTACACCGTGACCACACACAGGAAAGTGTGCCATGTATCTTCACATCCCATGCATAGTTGACAACAAACCATCATTCACTGCGATGGAGACAGAGTAATGGAACATAAAAGAAAGCATGATGGATAGAGCAGATGGATGTAACTGAGAAGCCTGAGAGCAGCTGGATTTGATGAGATTAAATAAAATCGATGTTAGCGCTGAGGAGAGAAATTATTTAAGAGCTCACAACTGGCACAGAACAGAAAACGGCCCTAACTTACCTCCATCTGTAGCAAGAGAAGGAGGACAGGAATATTACCAAATGTTTGAGTAAATAAATATTTTTTTCTGTTACATGAGCTTTTTAAAAATACATTCTACTATTAATAGCAATATAATATTTGTTGGGATCTTTATTAGAAAGTAAATAAAAGCTTTACTCATATGTATTTGGGTTTATTGCATGACATCTCAAAAGGACTCCTTGTGTAACATGTGGTGATGCACTGTGTGCATTACCTTTCATGGCCTCAGCAGTCTGGATGAGCTCTGTTACTGCTCCGGCTACTCGCTTGGAACAAGCTGCCAGATGCTGCTTCTGCTCTGCAGTAGGCTTCTGCAGGACCTACAAACACATGGGTGCAACAGTGTAAACTTAAAAGAAACTTTTCCTTATTATTTTTTATATATAGATACATAAATAGCGTTGCAATGGTGGATGCTTATATTAAAGATGCTTAAAGTATCAAATAATGAGATTAGCGTTTGTACAAGTCTTTTATTTTTACAGACTTGCTGGTGCAGTATTCAACCTACCAGCAGTACATGTTCCAGTAGGTCAATGTAAGCAGTTGTACACTCTGCTCCGAACATCAGTGCTCTGTTCTTCACCTCCTCACTGACCTCGGGATGGTAGGCTGCTTGCTGAAAGACACAAACACACACTTATAAATTTGTGTGGGGATGACATTTGTGGGTCAGAATTCTAATTTCAGTTTTTGGTTTGCATTTGTAGTGGCAAAAACGATTGATGCTGATGATGCTGGGCTCAGCCTTAAAGATGGAATACCCTGCTTAGCCTTTGCTACCACAACCAAATTCAGATAAGTGGGAAATAATGGGTAGATGGACACATTTTCTTTTTTTTTTTGCAACATTTTGGAAGTACCACAATAAATCAAATTTAGACATGCATGACTTGTTTGTGGCAATAGAGCACCTTGCAGGTAGTGAGCATGTCTGACATGGCTTTGCGGCTGACGTTGGCAGTATGGATGATGTCCTCCTGTCGGCCAGAGTTCCCTGCAGCCACCGCTTTAGCAGTTGCCATGGTGATTCCTTTAGTCATGCGAATGAACTCCTCAGGTGTGGTTGTCTTGTTGGGAGCATCCCTGGATTGAAACACCTGTGGACATTTCAGATCACAAACTTAATTCAGGGAATATTAAAATCAATAACTCCTAACTGTGGAAAAAAAAAACTAAAGATGTTTACTTTGTCACTCATGCGACATTTTCAATAATTACAAAAATATTACTCATCACACTTCCAAACTGATCAGTCCCCTTTCTGAAATGTGTGATGCCACCATACTGCTAACTAACGTTCACAAGCTTAGCCTCTCGACTCGTCCTTACCGACATTTCCTGTTTAATGCACTCGATTGTAGCCTCAAGCGCTCTGGTACCGCGAGTAGCTTCGTCTTCCACAGCTTTGACCGTCTTCAGCAGGGATGTCACATTTGTCACCATCACCTGGAGAAAACAGAGAACATCGTGTTCAGCCACATCCAAGCTCTGAATTAGAAATAGAGGAAGGACAACAGAACAAACCGCAAATGACTGACATTATGGAATATTTAAGACAACAGTCTTATTACTATGATAATATTACCAACGAGGAGGTTCAGTATTTGGTTGTGTTTTTGTAATAAATGTATATGTAGTTGTAATTTATTTTAAAAAAAACCAAAACGTCTAGGACTGTTTATTTTATAAGTAATTGAGCATATAAACACATCCCCAATCAAGATATTTCACTACACTGGTGGACACAGCCCTGACGATCATCATATATGGGTGACACACTTTTTTAAATATATATATTTCCTTGGCTCATCGTGTCTTCATTTATAGTTTGAACTAATTTAATTCAGATGACATTTCTATAGCTCCGTAATTTCACACTTATGTTGGAACAATGAGAGGACATAAAAACAGAACACATCCAGTTAAAATCAGCTGTAATGCACCATACTGAAAGATAGGGGGCACACAAGCCCCATAAAGGAAAGACTGATTTGTCAGAGTTAACCCCCCACCACCCCACCTCCGGTCCTAAAATTGTATGTGAGGCATGTTGTGATCTTCAGAGAGACTTCATGACACTCTGTGGTGTTGCTGACTGAGAACTGACTTTTTTTTTCCCAGGCTTTACAGGTTGAGGTGATAATGAGCAGTTGACAGTGTCATCGGTGAGTTATGAGCCGTGACTCTGAAAATTTACAGCGCATGTGTGCCGGAGCAAAGCACTAAGCATAATCATCTTGGTTAGAAGTATTAGACGCTTCCTGCTATCCCGAACAGCCTGACAATTTCCATTACCAAGTCTCCAGTTTAACTATTGTGGGTGATTTTACTGATTAATGACTCGGCCTGAGTAAGGGGAGGATGTCTGCGCATACAGGATGTAGGACGGTGGAATTATTGTCATCAATTTAAACTGATGTCAGTTTCAGTTTTCCATTAGTATAATCAGAAAATATGAACATAAGAGAAACCAACAAAAATCAAATAGATCTCTGATTGTTTTTGTTGAGTAAAATAAAGAAAATTCCAATATCCAGATTTCGATATTCGAGCCCACTGGAGGATGTTAAATTAGATGACAGTTTCAGCACTTGCAGACTGATCTCCTCACCTTCGCAGCGCTCTTTAGTTGGTACATAGATGGATCATCGGCTGCCTTGCCAGCGGCACACTTGGTGGCACTAATGAGCTCACCCAATGCCTTGGCCACATCTTTGACAGCATTTATCAGCACCACCTAGAGAAAGGACAGAAAGACACTGACTAATCACTGCGCAGTCCAGGAAAGCAGAAACACTGAAAGGTTATTGCCAGTCGCAGTTCATAATTCCATAATTCCTCCTATTAAACAGGCACACTGGACAAAGGACAAACAGAAATGAGAGGATTACAAACACAATAATGGTCAACCTGTGTCTCAGGGTCATCAGAGCCAATGCTGGCAGCACCCAATTTGACCACATCTGTGAGCTGGGTAATGGTCTTGGCAGAAGACTGAGCAGCCTGTGCCAACTTCTCCTGACCGGAAGCTGCGCCGGACACCAGCATCTTTGTGTCCTCAACCAGAGCTTTAGCAGTCTTCAAAATGTTTTCCCTGAAACAGAAAAGGAAAGATTAAACAAGGGGGAAAAAGACATAAAAAATCAACTGTGTGAGAACTGCTGTGAAAAGGACACACATATTGCTGCACATCTCTTTTAATATTAAAGGCATTTCTTCATGAAAGCTTGTGCAAACATTAGGAGGATTGCTAAGGTTATATAACAAGTCATGTCAGTTATTCTTTTCCTAAAATTGACAAAAGAGATTATAGCAGCTGCAGAGTTTCTTCTATTATTCTGAGGTAGCTGTGTGAGCTATGCTCGGAGATTAAGTGATTCTGTTTTCTTTCATCGTGTCCCGAGACTGCTTATCTACACTTCAAAGATTCTTCAGTGAGATACAGTGAAACGTCACAAACAACCATCTGTAAGGAACTACAATGATAATTAAGTAATGGAACACGTCTATTCTCTACTTGTTTTGCTGTATTTTTCTTCACGTACTAGTATTTAACGGTGGAAGTGCTGCCTTAGAGCGGACAAGTGTGAGAGCAGGACAATAAGAGAAGTGTCACTCTGTGCATTTTTCAAAGCCTTAGGATAATTTATTGTTTCTATCAGCAGAGATTTCCTCCCCGTTCAGCAGGTAATATGTCACTCTGTCAGTCTGGGATGAAAGATAACAACAGGGTGGATTTTAGACTCCTGTTGGGTCTTGTAGAAATGTCTTGCACCACTGGGTGCGTTTCAAGCACTAACCTGTGGTCGGCAAAGGACTCTTCGTTCTCTGCGTTGAGTGTGCCGGCGGACGCAAACATTATTGTGGTATCCAGATCAGCAATGATCCCAGACACAGCAGTGGCTGCTGTAATGCAAGCCTGAGTGCCCTTATTGCCTGCCTGGAGGGCTGAAAGCACCAAAGACACCTGGGGACGTGAGCAGACCATTAACCACACAGGTGAGGATGCTCAGATGAAGGCTTTTTTCGCCCATCTAGGATAGGTTGGTAAATTTTATGATGCACATTAATAAGGACAAACAACTTTGGCAGTTTGCAGCAAAGTAGTGTTACTTTTGGCTCAGTTTGAGTAAAGTATATTTTTACTGGTCAAAACAGAGAAGAGCAAGAGGGGAAAAAATGTCAGTACGTTGCAATGTGCTAAGTCACTGAAATAAGTATGTGTGATGTTTTTGAAGTATTTCCTTCTTATGTGTAAGTGGTATTAAAAACACTGGCACGCTTGAATTATTAGAAATAACAGCTGTGAAAAGCTCAGACAAGAGAAAACTTGATAAGAAAAGTATGATGTGTATAATACATATACATTATACATGCTTTGGAATCCTATAATTAAACCACACACAGATAAAACCCACCAGAGCCGAATCACTTCATGTGAACTACATCGCTAAAAACAATTTTACTCTAACATTCAATGAAAGAACAACACAGAGAGTTCAGAGCGGAACATACTCGGCCAAGCAGAAATATCTGCAGCCTAAAGATGAAGCAAACAAACAATCGACAACAATTAGCCCGATGGGTTTGGGTTAATGGATGGGGGAACTAAGATCAGTAGTGGGCAGAACTATTGTAACAAAACCGGAACAAAATTTAAAAAAGCACAGTGTGTTTTTAATTAAATAAGGCGGTCCCATTTTATTGACAGAACAATACCTTCTCTGTGACTGCACGGGCACAATCAATGAGCTCCCGCTTAGTAAAACTGTCAGACGGGGTGATCTGCAGAGCTCCGGCCTTTTGTACCAGAAAGATGCAGCCGTGACCAAGGTCCTGCACTCGGGTTTTGATCTGGAAACCAATCTACAAACACAAACCAAAGCAAGAACATAAAGGAGTTTTTTTTAAAATTATTATTAAAATAATAGTTTAAAAAAAAGTATGTATGTATGAAAAAATGCCACATTTATGTTCCTGGACTAGAGAAGCTTTGCATGATTATACAGGTCATGGTTCAGCCCCTCAGTTCATGTATTGTTTGAAACAAGCTTTTTTTGCTCCATTCCCCTGCCCTTCAAGCCAACTTTCATCTGACTGGCTGCCCTTTGTAAATAAGAATTGAGCAGGTGGATGGAGCTTCTGTGTTCACAATGCACACAGCCAAGAAAAAAAAAAAACATAACAGAGTGTTTAGAGAAGCCTGAAACTAGAGTTTTGATGAAAATTCACCTACAGTAAATATATTTATATATGAATAACAGAAAATAAGGAAGAGCACATTAGGTTCTCTTTAAATCCACAGCAGCCTAAAGGTCACAAAAAGAAAATTCCCATATTGAAGGAGCAGAGCTCTTTTGTAAGTAAAAACTGTTTTCAGAGTCCTCCTCACCTCCTCTGGTTCAGCTGTGTGAGCAGCCAGTCGTCCCTGAACAGCGAGCTGGCTGTAGTCCACAGTCACCTGTGATGCCAGGGCTCCCAGCTCATCTGGACAAGTCACTGATTTGGTCATCTGATAAATGGAGGGAAAAAGAAATTCGGCACTAAAAAAAACCCAGATTAACTTTTCTTCAACAAACTATCAAAAATCATTAACTCATAGTAAAATCAAGGCTATGATCACAAGGTTACCAAAGTGATCAAATGAGAGGACGAAAGTAGAGATGTGACAAATGGAGAACATTAAAATAAACGAGGGACTGCAGGTGGATAAATAATTTTAATCAGATCTTTGGATTCTCCCAGGTAGATAAAATCATTAAGTCTGTCTCACTTACTAACTACGCTATGAAATGCTGTGAAGTCAAAATCAATTTTTCTTTTATAAATGAGCTTGATTCGCTTCGATTTAACCGACTAGTCATCTCACAAAGATGGAGAATTAGGACCACACGACAGGACAATTTCTACTAACCGCAGATGGCTGATAAACTACAACATCAAACCGTGGATTATCAGAAAAAAGCTTGATTTCAGAATTGACATGTAAATCAAAGTATTTCGTTTATAATCAACAATAACCCAGTCGTAGGTCACAGGTGTACTTCAGGAACAAAAATCTTAAGAGTTATTTTGAGAGCTTACCATTTCCTGAGCAGTGACAGCAATGGCTTTAGAGTATTTCACCATACTGGTCTGGTAATCCACAAATGAGCCCTCAGGTTCGGGTGGTGTACCTTCATCCAGCTAAGGAAAAACACACACATCAACACACAGTTAAATTGCCACTGCATTTTTTCATTTTAGGCACGATCGGTTTGTCCTTCGCGAAAGGAACAAACATCTTCAAACGTGAAGGAAATCAATTTTTCAGCTCTTTAACTTGTAATGGCACGTTACATCTAATCTACCCTTCAATTATACCAATTTTGTCAGGTGTGCAGGCATCAGCAAACCGACATTAATGCAGCTTTCTATTCAGGGAAACCCTCTGTATGAATGATAAACACTCATTATGAATTATGCACTCTGTAATTACAGCTTTAAAACCGCATCAACCCCAAAAACATTTGATCATCAGCTTGCAGTTCAAACATTATACGTTTCTAGCATTTCTGCCAAATTAGACTACTTGTAATATCACGGAAAAGGCAGCGAAGACAAAAGAGATTCCAGAAAAACATGCTGGTACTGCAAGATAGCATAATACTGCAAGTGCATGATGTTTGCACCTCCTGCTGATAGAAATAATACGTTAAAATCTGCAGCCTCGACTAGGTGACTCAAAGTTAATCAGAAAAGCTGTTTAAATCGCCGCTGCTAAAAACCACAATGGAGGGTGACCATTACGCCAATGGGATTATTGGGGAGGATTATCCCCATTTAATCAACTGCACTGACTGACACGCAGACAAAACACGCACCTGCATGCTCAACATGTACTAAAAATGAACCATTTTCATAAATTATTCATGACATGCCACACAAAGTTGATGCAAAGATGCTGTTCCCTCTGGTGAAGCCACACTCCTGAGACGCTTCTTCACCTTTGCAATGCTCCTCACTCAGCACGGTAAGGAGAAATATAATTAGCTGATGCTAGCTGCTGCCTGTACTCGAGATAAAAGGCTTTTTCTTGGTTTTCAAGCCAATAGTTTCACTGTTAATTGGAAAGATAGGTCAAATTATCTGACTCCGAGTAAGAATGGCTGCGTTCACAGTCAATGTTCCTTT
Source organism: Copadichromis virginalis (assembly GCF_057382275.1). Taxonomy (NCBI): domain Eukaryota; kingdom Metazoa; phylum Chordata; class Actinopteri; order Cichliformes; family Cichlidae; genus Copadichromis; species Copadichromis virginalis. The sequence goes on from NC_140618.1 coordinate 13,520,534, forward strand.
GCTTCAGTTGCTCGTGATTTGTATTAATATGTTAATCAGTGACTTTTAAATGACGCCTGGGAAACATTATGGTTGTAATCAAGATGTTACACAGAGCAACGGGAAGTCATGGGTCAAATGAACACAAGAAAAGAATAAAACTTTAATTAGATGCTGATTGCTCTGTAACATTTGCTTCCATAAGACAACTTCTGTTATGGCTATTAACTTTTAATCCATTTACCACACACTCAGTTTCTTTATAGCATTCTGGCTTCCGTAGGTGGGAAATCTTTCAAAACAGGATGTTTCCCACTACGCAGGTTTAAAAATTCATACTAAAATGGACTCTAACTGTGGAATAAAATATCAAGTTGCTGCATTTTTAGTTTTTAGTCTATGTTTAATTTTCCATGCCTGTTTTGGATGTTGGGAACAGGGTGGACAGCAGGTGGTTTTGCTCATTGTAAGATAATGTTGGATGATGTATTATCTGACTAGCAGCCATGCTGTCTTGCAACACAAATGAAGACAGAATAGAGCTGTCAATCACCACATAGTTGGTGATGAGCTGAAATAGATGATGGTGAAAAGCAGACAATCGCTGATGCGGACAAAGAGCTTAAAGGTGGAGGTTTGTTTGTTTTTTTAGAGCTGCAGTAATGTCTGTTATTTATGAACCAGAGAGTGCAATTAATTTAACCAAATAAAACTCTAAACATATCTTTAAATTGGTGTAGATGTTATTCTGTGGCTTCTGATCCAAATGACGACACACTGTAACCGGCTGCACTCACCTTGGCCATGGCATCTGCGATCGACTCCACCATTCCTCCCACCATTCCCACCTCACTGGCAGCTTCATTAAGTGTCACCATGATGTCATCAACCGCCTCCTTCATGAGCTGAGCTGCCTCTGCTATAGCATCATGGGTATGGGATGCCTGTGAAATGTGACATAGCACAAGCACATGTGAAATACACGCACCCCCATTTTCAGAGGTTTAAAAATGACCTTGTCAAACTAACCCATATATCAGGATATCAGGATTTATTTGCCTTTAGTAACATTTAGGTTTTTGCAATATGTATTTGGAACATTATCCATTTGCACTGAAATCGAGTCACTTCTGCAGCGTTTGGCTGAATCTGAGCAGAGAGTATAGCTCTGTACACTATAAACACTAGCAGCCATGACATACTAGTACCCATGCATGTCCATGTCATAACATCGCCTCTAGCGTGTTTGACAGATAATGTGGTATGCTTTGGATCATGAGATTTGTTGGATGTGGACTAGCATGAGGCGAGCGCCATTTGCCCATCATATTATGGCCAAATACTGCGTTTTTACCTGAGGTTATTCCTACAACTTATAGCTCTATGAATCTGAGCTTTTGTCACCCCACTTTTCCATCTGAGGAGCAGAGTAGGCTGTATTCTCTATGTCTGGTGCAGTGTTTCCTACCTATATTGACGATACTCAGTGTGATGAATTGTTGGTCTGCTTAGTTAATCCATCCAGAGGTAGATCTCCGTCTAAACAGAGGCTCTCCTACCGGATTATGGAGTCCATCTCCCTGGCATATGGTACAAAGGGACTCTCTTTTTTCCTCAAAGTGTGAAAGCACATTGCACCAGAGGAATGGCATCCTCATGGGGTCTTTTTACAGGTATTCCTGTGAATGATGTTTGTGCTGCAGTTACTTGATCATCACTGCACACTTTTGTTTGGTTCTATCATTTGGACCTGGCAGTCCCGTCGGTGGTTCATTGTGTCCTCTCGGCTGGATCTACCCTGCAGTCGGATGATGGTGGTCTGACTCTGGTTCAGCAGCTGCTTTGTGAGATGTATATATATTTGATACTATGTGTGTACAGAGTGAATTGCCTGAAAGGGTACAAACTGTTCTGTCCTCAACTTCTGTTCCCTGAAGGAGAGGAATTAGATACACCGCCATTGTGCAGCTGGGCTCGGTGAAGAGCGGCTATCAAAACTGAGGGATGACTGTGATGATAAGGGTGTATTATATGCAGGCAGGGCCTCACATATGTCACATATCGTTTGCATTAATGGCGTGAACAGAAGTGTCTTCAACCAGGAAGTGTTATATCTCATCCTATATGTGTTATATCTTCTTCAACCCCTTCAGGGAACAGATGTTACTGACATAACAGTTTGTTTCTTTCCTCCATTTGGTTTCATCTGTCCAAAGATTTTTCTTTTTTATTTAGTGATATACAAAATCTTGTCTCTGAGTGTAACCAGTGGTTTGCACTTTATTGTAAACCCTCTTTATTTCCATTCATTACAGTTTTTGAAGACAATTATGTGCTTACCAAGTGTTCAAGAATTGGTTAGATGCCGTGAAACTGTTTTACTTAACCATGGAAATAATTCTGTAATCAGACCTTTTTGTGCTGCCGAGCTGGTCAGTGTGCATTCATTATTTTAAAGAATTTAGCAGATTATTATTTCTTCTGGGATTATTTACTTATTTTGTTTTTTCCACCAAATATCTGTAATTCCAAAATGGTTAATGCAGAAATTTTGTAAAACCCTTTTAATTAAAGCTGAAAGTCTCCACTTTAATCGTATTTTGATCAACTGATTAAAACTGTGGTGGCACACAGGCCCGTCTCTCCCTCGTCACGCATGTGTGATACTCTTTTGCTCCCGTTGTTTGGGAGGAGTTAAAAAGGCCTAAATGGTGACACCCTTTGCTCCACCCTTTCGACACATCACTGTGTATCATAAGTGTGCAATAAATACAGTTAATTATACTTGTTGATGCACTGGAAAACTTAATGATGGAGATCATTTTCCAATATGTGTAAAGGAAGCGAAGGAGCACTTTAAACAAGGTGCATAAAGCATAAAATGGTCATGCCTTTGGGTTTCCTCCACCCTCTTTGGCAGCATAGAGCATTTGCAGAGCCGACTCAGCCAGCGTCTTTGTTTGGTCCAGGAAAGTCATCTGCTGCTGGTGGTCCTTCAGCTTGGACGCCACACCCACGGAGGCCTTGATCAGTGGCTCAAAGTAGCCAGCCAACTGAGTCACCTGAGGTAAAAGAAAAGTTTTTAATGAGTCCAGAGAAACAGCACGAGTCAGCGATATGTAGGCTGAAGTGCTAAGTGTCACATTCACACGTGAAGAAGCACGGTTTCAGAAAATGAGCAGCTTCTCAAATTATTTCAAAATGGTACGGTCATATAAGTGTTAAACCTTTTATACATTTCACTTACTGGGCACAATTTCAGGCCATTAAGCAGACTATTTGGTGTGCAGACAGAATAAAAAAGGAATATGTTGCAGTAATAATCTTCTTTACAACACGTGAAGAAATGCTGATAAGTTTGCAAAGATGGACAGTGACACAGAGCATTCTAGTGGGAGGTGAAAGTTTACTCATATAAAAGTCAAACTAACCCTGCTGCTTGAACAATGCATCAACTTTTTGTTTCAAAAATCACTATTATTTAATGATAGATAATGCTGAGATAATTATAACAGCCCACAGCTAACCTAAACATATAGGCAACACTCCTGCCACTGAATCCTGCTGCTGACAAAGACAACTTTGTTGCTCCACAGTTGCAGTATAATAATAATTAAGGCACTGCCCTATATACCTTGTGTCCTAGTTGGGAAGCTTCGCCCCTGGCAGCAGTGGAAACGGGGTCAATTAAGTGGCCAATTTCCTGCACGGTGGACGTCAGTTGCTCTTGTAGTGCCTGAAGAGAGGAAATAAAAAGAAATTGGTTTTTGTGTTGCTTTTTATGGGAGACAGAGGTGCATTCAAAGAAGGCAGCTGGGACCTGCTAAAAAGCAGGAAACATAACAGAAGGATAACTGCCCTGAGCTACTCTGACTTTTAATATGCGAGCTTAAACTTTTTATTATTTAGCAGGTGCCAAAACTTCCCCATTAAAGCCAGTGTCAGGGTGTTAAACATAAGACTCACATTCTGCCCATACTGTGCTGAAGGACTACTGCAAGAAGAACTACTGCCATTCAAATGTTTTGTTACACTCAAAGACACAAAAGGAAAAGAAAGAAATAATCCCTAGTCTCTCTTGAATGGACTGAGAGAAGGACAAGGACAGAAAACCTCATTAATACCACTAAAAATAGACTCAAAACCGACAGATTTAGCATACAAAAAAGTGGGAAAAGTGGAAGTGGGAAAAAAGAAAAGGCAAAAGGAGCAGATTAATATCTACGCAAGTAACAAAAAAACAAATGAAAACACAGACAAAGTTTGTGTCTGCAAAGATTCGGAGCCATCTTCCGATGGCCGCTTACCTCCAGTGAGATGTCGTCTCTGCTGGGTAAGTTCTGGCTGACAGCGGCCAGAGAGGCCTGCTCAATGTCCCGGATACATTTGTTGATGTTATCAATTGACGAATCGCACTCCCGCTGGCCTGGGGCCTTGTCCCTGCAAACAGGAGAGGAGAAAAAGGGAACCAGAAAGACAAAAATGAGTAATGAAGAAAGGAAAAGACCAGAAGAAGAAATGTTAACATTGGAATTATTAAAACACAGACACATTGCAGGATTTCTATCCCCCCCCCCCTTTCTCTACTGGCTTCCTCGTCTCATTGATGCTCAGGTCACATCTGCCAAACTGTGGCCTGTAGGGTCTCGTCTCTGCATAGGGAGATCAAGCCAGGCAGCAAAATTAGCTTTGAAGCCTTTGATTTGTCTGTGGCTCCGGCCTCATGGGCAGATTAAGTTCGTTAAACATCCATTTCCATGCACGGTGGCACACCAAAAGTAAGACTAAAATAAAACCTCGTCTCTGTGCTTAATGAGGCTGACAAAGTTATGAGCCCGGCTGCTGCAGGATGCTATGTGTATTCTTTGGCCTGAAATATATCACTGAATTCTATTACACTCCCAGTACTGAATTTGCAGTCTAAAAAGGAAGACGGGCGATAGGGGCATCAGAACTGAAAGCGACGCTAAGCCGGCTACGCATGAATGCTAATGTGCAGATGTTCTGAGACGAATGAGAACCTTAACATTCAGTGTGTTTGGTCTCAGGGAATTAGCCTCTCATGGGCATCAGTTTTGTTCTGATCAAGGTCAGGTACAAAACTGTGTGAAAGAGGAGATTAAAAATGTGAGCTGCACAAAACACAAGTGTACGTAACCCCAGGTTACAGCTTTTGGCTGCCCCCTCTCAAGGTGCTTTATACAGCAATACAAGCAGATAAAAAGGGAGCACAAACTGTGTTACGCACAATTCATCACTGCACGGAAATAGACTACAGTGGTGTTGAAGTGCGATAAATTATTAAACTGGTGATTTGGAGTCTTCCTGGGTTGAAAGGGTTTCACAATCCCTGCCAAATCATGATATTATTTTGTTTTTGTTTAAATTCTGCTGCCCTAGCTGTTTGCCCATTTTCAAACCTAAATCTGAACAGATGATGGCACCAACTTCATATTTATCTAACAGACATGAGCAGTATTGATCTCCTCACCTAACCATCAGCAACAAAGTGAATGTACCTATCACCCAAAATGTCAAAGTGTTCCTTAAACCTTTGCATAAACACTCCTGCTGTAGTTTGTCTTTTGCAAGTCTCACTGAATCATTGTTAACTAACCGGATGGCTGTGATGAGACTCTTGATGGAGTCGGAGACAGTACGAGAATGACCGGCCAGGACGGACCACGTGGGCGGGTCTTTTGGGTTGATAACCAATGAGCGTGCGGTTTTGAGCAGATGGGTGGAGCTATCGAGCATAGACCGTGCCGACTGGAGGATGGGCTCCTGTGCTGCAGAGCCCTAAAGAAAAAACAAACTCAATCTAAATTTTGCATAATTTTCCAAATTTTTCTTCAACCGGTAAACTGTAAAAACGCGCAACAGTCCTGCACTAATGTTAACAGAGCCACACCTCAGTGCTGATTTTAGCGGGCACGCTGGCAAACTCTGGGTTGGAAGCAAATGTTGTCAAGTTTTCAACAGCTTCAATTAGTGGAGCCGTGGCGACTCGACACCTGTTCCTGTTTTCCTCTGAGAAATCACCATCTAAAGCCTGGAAAGTGAGAGAATGGAATTTTAAAAAGGGTGTATGAAACAAATAGCATTAAAACTGACTGTATTAAAGTTATCAAAAGCAAGCGCTGAGAATAAATATTTTAAAAAAGACAGACATATGACATAAAAACAGGGATTCCTCCAGGTTATCACACAAGGAAAAGACAGAAATGTTATGTCTAAGCTAAGTTTATAGCTGTACAATGACAATCAGGTCACAGAGTCAAACTTTTGACAAGATAGAAACATACCTTAATTGTTTTGACCAAGTTGGCAGTGCTGTTGGCAACCTCCTTGGCAGACTGCACAAAGTGCCTCTTGGCAACAGGATTGGTTGTCTTAGAAGAAGCGAGACGACAGGCATTGCACAATGCCGAGGTGTGCTTAGCAACGATGGTGGCTGCTGAGAGAACCTGTAAAACAGTAAAATGGTCAATTGTCAGTGATACTGCAGGCATGGGCAATCTTACAACATAAATTCAGGACAGTATCTGTAGCGATAGATCAGATCAAAGCTGACTACTGGAAATACTAGATTTGATATAAGAGGCCCAAATGTACAGCAAATGTAGAGTCTTATTATTTTTGTTTTGAACGTTTTCTGGAACTTTTGGCTTCATCAGACAGTCGCCGCAGAGATAAGAAGAAATGAGATGAAAGAAAGTAGGAGAATGCAGTTAAGGTCTGGTTAGCAGGGAATTGACTCAGGAACTCCCTGCAGACGCCCATGTGGTATGTATGCAGTTTTGTGCCATTTCCATTTATTTGAACTAAAAATCATTTACTAATAAAAGATTTTCATTAAAATCTCTGGTATAGACCGATGAGCTGAAATGTGACTTATGTGAGAGTGCTTAAGAAGTTGCATAATTAGACAAAAAGATGTTAATCTTCAACGCAGACAGTTGTTGATGGAAATAAAGGCAATAATAGAGCAAATATTAATATTAGACTTCCAGATCTGCAGGGAAAGCATCTGGCTACCAAACAGTTGGATGCTTCTGCACAGAATATTAAGCAATTCTGAGCAAACGGATAACCGTCTGCTTCAATAATTCTGTTTTCTAGAAATGCTATTCTGAACACATATCAGTCCAACACACTGGTCTGATAATGAATCATACTATAACATCTCTGCAGAACAGCGTAACCACAGTGCTATGTTGGCACTGTATATTACACTTTTATATACCGTAATTGTCGGGCTATAAGCCGCTACTTTTTGCACAAGCTTTGAACCCTGCGGCTTTTAGTCAGGTGCGGCTTTTCTATGGATTGTCCATGATTTTTGTCATATCGTAAGACGATTTGTTTTGTTTGTTCCGCTGTTGTACGGCACTACGTTGCCTGGCGGAAGGATCGGGGTTCAAGAGTGGTATGTTAGTCACATGTCCGTCCGCCAGGCAACGTAGTGCCGTACGAAGTAGCTCGAAAAACAAACTTCAAAGTAGCGCTACGCGTTCAGCGGGAGGCGTGGATGATGAGCGGCGATAAACTTGCGAAAAGCAAGTTATGCCCAACTCCACCGGTGGATTCTGACAGCGTGGAAAAGTGTGAAAACATCCACGATCACCAACGGATTTTGAAGGGCTGGACTGCTGCATGATGGAGAGGAGGACACCGCCACGGCCCTTCTGAGGGTGTTCGACTCTGACACTGACAACGAGGATTTCTTTGGTTTTGAAAGTGACAACGAAGGAGAGAAGCGGAGAGTGGATGACGAAGCCATCCTGAGCCTGTTTGTATCCGACACTGGAGGAGAGGACTTTGGTGGTTTTAGTGCGCAGGAAGAAGAGAAAGATGATGGTGAATGACTGACTTTTCTTCTTGTTAAAGCTGTGTCACTGCACCTGAGCCTAAAAGGTAGTCCGAATCTATTTTTCTGGTGTGCTATAGGTTACTGTTATGTACTACATGTGCAAATATGTACCTATAACTTGTTTTTCAAAATATTAATAAAAGGGGTGTGTCTCCAAACAGCCATCTCTTTCCTGACAATTCCCTTTGTGCATATTCTCTTACATATGATAAGTCAACATTGAAACACCTGCGGCTTTTAGTCAGGTGCGGCTAATGTATGTACAAAACAGGGTTTTCCCCTGATTTTAGCTTGTGCGGCTAATATTCAGGTGCGCTTTGTAGTCCGGGAAATACGGTAATTAACTGGCTTTGGTTGTATATGAGCAGAACAGTGGATATACCTGGGAGGGGCTGCTTTCTGGGTCAACAAGATTCTGACAGGCCATCTGGATTGCTTGGTTGGCTTTAGCAAACTGTATGGGATCCACCAAACCCTGGTGTCCCGCCTGACTGTTAGGGTCTGACACACCCACCAAGTAAGAAGCCTGTGGAAAAATAACACTCATCAAACAGCATTCCCCATAATCACCCCGACTGCTGTTTCTTTATTTGCCCAGGGAGCGTGACAATCGTTGCTCTAACACTCTGTACCTGTCCTGCGGCTTCAGTGAGGCCACACAGGGCTTTAGACGCTGATCCCACACAGTCGCCAAATGCAGACACATCCCCGGTTTTGCAGTTCTGAGAAATGCCAGCCATAGACTCTCCCAGGACCTGAACAGAGAGTCGGCAGAGAAGAAATGGTACGCTTAAGATGCCTAATTGGAAGTGTGCCGTGTGCTTTGTGTCTGTCTGCTTTAGTCAAAAGCCTACCTTCGAGTTCTCCATCACACTCTCGATACAGTCAAAGTAGGAGAGGTCACTGACCGGTTCATTAGGGTTGTCAAGCATTCCTCTGACAGCCTGGGAGATGAATAAAGGTTTTAAAGAAGTTTGAGAGGCTTTTATTTTCACTTTATTCTCATTAGTCAGTGCCAGAAAAGAGAGGCGTCTTATAATCCACAGCTTGTATTGAAACTCGCTGACACCATTGATGATTGCGAATGCTTGATCGCGAATGCTTGATCGCAAGGTGGAAAAGTTTTATTTACCTCCAACTCTCTCAGGGCATTGTCACACTCCTTCTGCCCTGGAGCCTGCTGTGTGCACAGAGTGATCAGCTGGTTGATGCTGTCAGTCACAGCTCTGGCATAGAGAAGAGGAACAAACATCACACTCCAGTCCACGAGAGCGTAAGGGAAACAGGCTTTTATTCTGTGCGCGTCGCTTTTGAAATGTGAGAATTATTCCTGCTTGTTTCTGTGTGCTAATAACACAGCTTATACACTCACCCTTGCAAATACCTACGTCTTTTTTGTTTGTGCAAGCTTATCAATTTCATCCCCTTATCTGATCGTCTCAACATTTTGTTTGCATCTCTCTTTTTGTTTGCTTTTAATTTTTTAAATGACCCGTTTTGGTTGGCAGCTGAAATTGGCCCCATTAAACCCATTAATGAGTATGTTATCATAGCAAGCAGATGTCTGAGTGCATTTTGCTGATAATGTGAAAATCATAACAAAGCCCACTTGCCTTGATAGACGCTTTTACCATATGCTCATTACCGAATGAGTAAAGTGGTAGTTTAAAAAACAGATCTAAACCAATAGCAATAAAATAGAATTATTATGTTCATAGCTTTGAACAGCTAATTATTTGCTGTTAGTCTTATTACCGAACCCTGGACCTTGAGCCTTATATCGACTCTTTGATCTTAAGATCTATCATGAGATACTACCAATCAAATCTGCTGTAAATATTAAAAATCATGGTTTGTGGGTGTGTGTAGGGGCCAGTTGTAGTACCTTGCTGCAGCAGCTAGCAGGTTCTTGGCGTTTGCTGCTGCTGGGTCCACAGACAGACTTTTAGCAGCCAACAGCAGTTTGCTAGAAGCCATGGAGATGTTCTTCAGGTTACCAATCACCTGCACCTGGTCGTCCTTTTTCTAGAATGACACACACACACACAAGCGTGTGAAAATACATTTCAAAGGAGTCTGAAGTCTTTGTCTCTTTACTGGGATATCTGAGTTGTGATACGTGCTACTACTGTCTTAATATTGATGACCAGATGTTGGAATTGAGATACAAAACCAACCTGAGTGTGCCCAGCCATCTCGATGCCAGCATCCAGGAACTCATCAAAGTCTTGGCTGAACTTTCCAGAGGCCACAGCCAGCTGGCTGCTGGAGCCTCTGGAGGCGTGGACCACCTCGCCCGCTGACTGGTTTAGTTCAGCTGCTGTTTGGTTGAGCTCACTCTGGGCCTCCTGGAATGACTTTGAGGCGGGTGGGATCTGAAGGCAGCACAAAATAGAATGATTCAAGATGAAAGAAATTAAATTATTTGTAAGCGTCAGAGTAATATCTAACAGTTCCCCAATGCATTTACAGCAGGTGTATCAGCAATAATGATGTCACTTTAGTGCTAACCCTATAAACTGAAAACTGTCTGTAAACCAAAACATGTTCAGTCTTAAATTTGAAACTTGACAAATGTCTAAAAAGCAATAGAAATGTAAATCATGCCCCTTTCCTGACTTGCATGCTTAAATGAAATCAGGTTTACACTCCCGTCAGATGAACAACGCTGCTGAATGATTTAAAAGTGGTCACTAAAGAATGCTTGAAATGATATTTAAAAGGTCAGTCCTGCTCTTAACTTGTACGCGTCATTAATCACATATTTCTCGAGGTTGTTTCTTTTTTTCCCCCCCGCCGTGGGAACGGAAAGCAATCTGTGATGCCGATGTTGTGCCGGCAGAGCTCCGATGACTCACGGTTTCAATCAGTAGCTTCTTGCTGGCCTCTCCGATGCTCTTGAGAGCCATGTCCACATCCTTCTGGCCAGGTAGACAGTTAACGCAGTTGTTTAGGGAATGAGACACAGCCTTTGCCACCTGAAACACACAGCAAACTGGGTTAGGAGGGTGGGCACAGGTGGACAAGCTAATCTAGAAATCCAAACTCAAAACGTTAATGAGCATAGCAATTATCCCCAAAAAGTGCCAGTTGTCCATAAGGCTGAAAAGGTTTTTGTCAGATGTAGTGAGACTGTTCAGCTGTCACGCCTCTGAAAACAAACATTTTTCACTTCAAACTGCTGCACTTTTTAATAGACTTATGGAGCAGGCCATTATTTTTATTTTAAAGGGTCATTTATTGTATAGTTGATTAGTTTATAGAATTTTTTTATTACATTCATTTGTTGTACTACTTTTATTTGTATATTTTATTTAAGCCATTACTTATTTTCATAGACCTGAGTCTTAAGAAACTGTCTCATTCTGTCATGTTTCTTCATGGAAAATAACAGAATTTTTTTCCATCATAAATATCACATAGCGACCCCTGAAGCACACAACAACATGACATCTCAGTGAAGCAGTTCAAAGATAACAGAGAGGCTCGCACATCCAAAATTTATTTGTTTTACTAAACATTTCCAAAAGGTCTTAGATAACACTATTTGGTTATTCTAATATTCATTTTTCTCCATTGATACCACATCATTTATTCATTTTGAGTGGAAAACACCTGGGCAACGAGGTATAAATAATTAAAATACTTTGCAATAAATTGCCACCTGGTTTATTATAGAGCTACTTGCTAAATTTGACAGGTGTTCACTTGACTGCATCACCAAGCAGACGTAGATATCCTTCTAAACGTAAATATTCAACTAAACATATTAACCAAAAGAAAGAAAGGCTGATTAATAAATATATTAAACAAAAACAGAACCTGGTTTCATCTTTAAAAGTCACATCGTGTAAATTCACAACATATTCAGTAAGATCTATTATTAAACTTCCTGTTCAATTCCTCCGTGAGTCCCAGGGGAAAAATATTACTTTTAACAGTGTATTTCATTTAGTTCATGATTGTTCAGGAGTTTATTTTGATGACTTTACTTTTAAGGCACAGGTGCCATAATCTGAAAGGAAGCCGAGGGCTGCACCGAGCCTTCCTGCCATCTGCAGTGTTGGACTCCATAACCTCGAGCAATTCTGAACCATCTCACCTGTGCCAGTCTCTGCTGGCTCTCAGCGTCTCCGGGGGAAATCAGTGCCTGCTTAGCCTCATGTATGAGAAGCGCAGAGCCCTCCATAACGTCACGGGCCGAGTCCAACATGGCAGCCGCGCCCTTGGGCTCCGTGGTGGAAGCAGCAACGCCACGGGCTGCTTGGGCGAGTGTTTTTAGAGCCTGAGCAGTCTCTCTGGCTGCTATTCCTACACGCACGATGATCAGAGGTAAGAGAGAGTACAAATGTAACTGACACAGAGGCATCACAGTGCGTTATTAAAGCTATGACACTTTGTGACAAGACAGTGTTCACTGTCATCTTTGAGTCATAAAAATTTGTAATGGCATTTGTTAAAGGCACAAAAAGTAATTCTTCTGTCTCGAGAAATGTGAAGCAACAAGCAACAAGGTGCCATGAGGCTCTTTCCCCTCACAGACAGGAACCGACAATGAGAGTCTCATGAGAAATGTGACATCTCATCCACAACAAATTAGCTGGATAGGATAAAACAAATGGAATGAAGCCATATTATGGTTCGGATAACAAGATTACTCAAGGGGGAGGAAAAAGGAAAAACGGGTTCCAGGCGATGGGTGCATTTCTCCTCTGGTTCTTTGGGCTGTGCTCTAACCGAGGATACTGTTAAAGCTAATGAAATCACCAGCGAGCCTTGTGTGTGCTACATTCTGGAGAGCAAAGCAAGAGAAAATAGCACAGGATGAACTTGAGAAAGGTCAAGACAACTAGTGACCATAAATTCAGCTCATTAAGGTGCGACATCAAGCTGCGGGTCTAGTTGGTTTATAATAAAGAAGTAGGCCTTCTTGAGGCAATAGATGAAAGGTTGTATGTGGTTTCCTAAAACGATAAAGATTTCTTCCTCTTGCCTCGGTTTGACGGTTTTTTTACTAGAATTATGTCAGCAGTACCAACCTGTGTAGTGTTCATTTCCTTGTGCAGCACAGGTGAGCAGCTGAGCCATAGAGGATCCCACAGACTTGGAGGTGCTTCCCAGATCCTGAGCACACTTCTCCAGCTAGAGAAAGGGGGGGGGGGCGCTTTGTATTTTAGTAACTGAAAACAAAATATTAGTCTGCAAACTCGCTTCTGACATGCTCATGCACTGGCAGCATGAGCATGTCTTGAATCTAGTGCAGCTGAGTCCCGACTCTGCTTTATGGGGCTACAATGTTTACTTACTGATTCTCCAGGAAGTGGTTTTAGTTGGGCATTCACAGCAGTCATCTTGGCATCTTGTAGCTCACTTCTTAGGGTCTGGATGGCTGTAAGGGCAGAGTCTATCTCCATTGGGCCACAAGCTTCATGAGCCTAAAAACAAAAGCAAGTATATGGCATATGTCTATATGGCTTTTTGTCTGTTCCTATGAGGTCTAAAATTTGTATATGAACCACAAAGGTAAAATATTTTCTTGCACATGCGATCTGCATGTCCAAAATCCAGTCATTTTGTGAATACTATGCATGCAAGAATAAATTCCTACATGCACACATGGGAATGCAAGAATTCCCGTGCGTGTCTATGCTCTACCTTCTGTGCAGACGTCCTCAGCTCCGCCAGGCAGGTGGCCAGGTTCTTGGCACACTGACCCAGTTGCATGGCTGCAGCCTGATCAGTCACCGTGGGAACAGATGACTTGGCCGAGGTCACCATCTTACTGCCAGGCTGCGGAGAGAGAGAGATGTGGGGAAAAACCCCCCCAAAAAACATTAATTTAAATTTTAATAAAATTGTATTTATTTAAATCGTATAGGGCTCAACGGAACGCGTTCCCTTAGAGAATCAAGCAACCAGTGCACTGTGTAGTTCACAGACTTGTTGATATTTCTTCAAAGGGTATTATGTGGGGCTCTGAAACCCCAGCTAGGTATTTAACACATAATACCATCACACCAGCATTTCTGTAACCGCCCGCTAACACCAAAAAGAGGTTACCGGCCTATTTTTAACGTCCCCACATGACAGAAGCACTATTTATACTTTTAGCCTGGTTTCCAATGTAGGACTGAAGTTACCCAGTACGAGTGCGGGCACATAAACTTTTAACAATCCCCACACCAGCAAAACAGGCAAACCAAAAGATCATAAAGGGCTGCACCTGTAAGAAGTTCTGGCTGGCAATAATGAGGGCCAACTGTGCACTCAGGTCCTCCGGTTTGGCCTGACTGCCACGGACTCCCTGGACAAGCTGTGGGATGTGATCTGCAACTGCCTACACACACAAACATGGAGACACATTACCATAAAGATATGAAAGAAACATAGTATGAAGCACAAAGTTTCAATGCAGTTCACATTAAAAAAAAAAGAAGCCAAAACCACCAAAAATAAATGGCACCCTGCTGTTAGCAACATCCCTCACCTTACAACTCTGCACCAGCTGCTGGTGAGCAGCTGTGTTCTTGTTGGAGGCGGCGGCGTTTTGAGCAGCGGCGATTGTCTGTGTGGCTGCAGCTGCAGCTTGCTTGGCAGCATTCTGAGGAATAATGACAAGACCCACACAAACGTCACATGTAGAATATGGTTTCGCAGTCACGGTGTCACACTCTCTTCACTCCTCTGCTTCTGGATGCTGAAATGGTAAATATGCTGCTAAATATGCAGCATAAAAGACTAATAATTAAGAGTGGGACTTGTGTTTCCATACATTTTCTTCCTATATTAAAAAAAAAAAAAAAAAAAAGGCGTTATGTAAAAAGACTATGTACAAGGAAAGTGCATTTAAAAAATGAAATTAAATAAACAAAATCAGGTGAATTTTAGAAATCCTTCTGAACGAGCTCAACATTATTATTTGAGGCGATATTGAGTTGTGAGTCAAGCAACCTTAAGGCATACGAGCAACTTTCGATCCATTTCGATTGCACTTCTTTTCCCATTTCAGGCAAAAAGAAAGAAATAAACAAACTGAAGCAAATATTTAAAACCTGACATTTAAATGGTGAAAACAGCTTAGTAAACATCAAAATCTCATCTTCCCTAATCTTTGGTGCCTCATTTGAACTTTGTAGACGGTGACACAGTATCCTAATACTAATACAACTTTAGAGATGGTGACATTTAGAATTGGTGCTGGAGATAGCACGATATCACCTCTCAGGCTAAATTCAGGAAGAAATATCATCTGTCTGTGGTAGCTTATTCACTTGGGTCGATGTGCAACTGCTAATTTTGCTCTGCTGACCTCCAGTCTGTTGATCAGTTTCTTCTTGATGGCATTCTGAGCAGCAGCATTAGTGGCCACACGCAGCCCCTCTGCAGCCTCCCTCAGTCTCTGCTGCTGGTCTTCATTTTCTGGGTAGGCTGCTGCTCCCTGAGAACACACACACAGATAAGCCTATACATGACAGATAGGCAAGGCAGGAAGAAATAATCTTAGAACGTCCAGTCCCGAGAAATCTTTGAAAATGACTTTCCCACTGCTCAACCTGATGCAAACAATCATTTCTTTGTAGACGGCTAAATGTCAGGAGCTGTTGTTTATTCATATCAAGAAGCTTTTCCATCTTCCTGTTTATACATACAGCGGTACATGTTTACTGGGTACTCGCACCTTCCCGTCTCCTGCTGTTGGAGAGAAAGCTCAGCCTTCTGCCATTAAGTTAATTAATGGGGAGCATCACCTGCAGCTACACAGAGAGGAAGGTGTGCATGACAACACATGTCATTAAAGAAATATTTAACCTCACTGATGCTACTGGCAGAAGTCACTGCAACCCAATATATCACGAGCACACAGACAAAAACAAAACTAATTTTGTGCTCCAAGAGCATTAATCAGAGTTAAAATGTTGTTAGTAACCGGTTTCGAGTCGGTGCAGTTTGCAGCTGTCATCAGCCTGTTGGCAACTGCTGACACCATTTAAATAGAGCAGCCAATTTGCATAATTATTAGAAAGTGATGTTTTCCACAGGGTGTAACAACACTTTGCAAGAAAGAATTCATCCTGGGGAACTAGTCTTTAAAATCCGAGATTGTTTAATAGCAGCATGGTACGCGAGTTTCAGCAAGTCAACAGTGCTCAAGCATCAGCATTGATTTTACAATTTGGAGCAAAAGAAATAAGCTAAATATGCTAAACCCGTTACCAAGGCAATGGTTGGCTAAGGTCTCAGCTTCCATTCACACGGATAAACATACAGCTGTGATGGTGATAAGTCTGGCATCAGACTCTACCAACCAGCTGGAGGGCATCATTTAATTTTCATGGTGGAAGTTGAGAGTTATTAATATCAGCGTGAGATTCTGTTGAAAGATAACGGGACCGATGTCGAAAGATAGCAGATAAATAATTTGGATAGAAGACGATGAGATAAGAGGCAAAGCTAAGCCTGACCTCAAAAGTCTGGGGAGAATCAATTTTGATGTCCAGGCAATTTTAATGTTGCTTTCATAAAAAAGTTATGAAGTAATAAGTAGATGAGAGAAAACTAAACAATATATTGCTTCAGACCAATTCTGTGAATTTTACACTTTAGTTGATTATTGTTTCTGTACTTCAAAGTAATTCCTAATCTCAACTATTGCTGTTTACCAGAGGAAGGTTTAAGGGAGCAGGATTTTCTTCATTTCATTTCAAAGTATAATTTGTTACTCAGTGAGCTCCAAAACTGCCTGAATGTTAGAAATTTTAGCAATATAAAAGTCACTATTCACACAACTCCAAGTGTCTATAAATCAACTAAACAAGGCCTAGATTTTTAATGTGTAATTTCAAAGTATTTAAAATAAAATAACTCTAACACACAAACTCTACAAGTACAAAAGAATGAGCAGTGTCACTAAACCACCAACGCTAATTCACAACATTAACCAACAACAATTCAATATGCAGCTTAACAAGAAGACTGACCCTGTAGATGTTGACTTTGAGAAAAGCATCCTAGAAATAAGGATCAAGAGGGGCTTTTTTTCTTTTTAAATTGAAAAAGTTTTTAAGGTCATCTTTTATTAAAGAATTAGAACCGTGCCAACAAGACCAAGCAGAATAACCTCTCTCCCCTTTGTGTGAACACACACACCTACCTCCCCTCTTGGGGTCTCTGGTTCTGCTTCTTTCCCCTCTGCTGTCACTATAAAGGTTATTTTATACATACCGGAGAAGCAAAGCCAAGCCCACTGGATCTTTACACAATCTTAAAAATGCCATTACTGAGATTAAAATGAAATCTTTAGCTCAGTTCAGTCTTTTTGGGGACAGAATAGGTATCAAAGCCAAATTCCAAAAAAGATAAACAGGCATGTTTTTGAAATTTTAGCCTAAGGAGAATTGGAAGGTTGCTGGTTCGATACCTGGCTGCTCCACTCTGCATACTAAAGGGGCAAGATGATGAACCCTGAGTTGCCACTGATCCCTTGATCGCAGAGTGATTATTAGATGGAAAGCACTTAGATGCAAAAAAAAAGTGCTGTGCGTAGGATAAAGTGTTTTGATTGCTCAAGTCGACTAAAAAAAAGTCCATTCACCATTTAATAAATATGATTCTTACCTTTGCTGCCTCCACCATCCTTGCTGTGGCATCAGCCAACAATTTAGCAGCTGCCAGCAACTTCTTAGAATTGTCGACGTCGACCTCGGCTTCTGCATCGGACCTCATGGCATTCACCAAATCGGAGGTGGCCTGAGCCAAGACTCGAGCCTGACGCACCATCTCTCCTGAGAAACGCAGCGACGGATTAAAGAGGAGAGATGAGGGGAAACAGAGACATGGGTAAATGTAGAAGTCATACTAATGACAGGCTCCTTTAATCCCTCCTCGTGGAGTGGTTTTCTCAATGAATGGATTAAAATTATGTCAGTGAATGTTTCCCACTAATGTGATGTATAACCCTACAAATTATGAACAAGAGGTATTTTAAACACCAAGATGTACAACCATGCACTAGCAAAAGCAAAAAAAGCAAAAATGGTTCAACAAAGTATGAAATTCTGGCTTAGGAGGAATAAAATAACACAAAAAAATAATACTGGCTTTGGAATTTTGTTCAATTTCAGGAGCCCAGTGATGGACTAAGGATCTATACAGGGTGTACACAGCCTCTCCCAATGTCAGCTGGGACAGAATCGAGTCCCTTCCCAAAAAAGACCGGGTGGTTGCTTGTTTTTAAGAAACCTGTACTGGGTACTTTTAGATCTCTTTACTGCAAATGCTTCCAAGTTTACTGAATAATGAACAATTTGGATAACAGCATTTAAAATTTCTTTAACCACTTGCAATATTAGTCAAACCCTTTTCAACAACTGCTTTCTTTTGTACTGATTAGTGATAACGATGCAAACCCTAGCGGAGCAGATAAACATTTTAACAAGACAGTATTGATTTTTAAATTTGAAATATTTTAATTTTCTATCAGTAAGACAACATAAAAGATCCCCTTCAGACATTTAAGCTTATATAAAATTTACACTGCTTTGAGCAATCTTTTTGTTTCTGTGGTTTTGCCACAAAAAAGCTCAATTAACTAAAAGGCAGAAATCTTTACAAAGATTCAAGTTTCACTAATACAAGCACGACTCCAGCTACATTATTAAAAGAGATGCATATGAGGTATAAGCACTGCGATGAGTGAACATCAGCTTTTAAACAACATGTGATATTAGAAATCCTACACATGTTTTCAGGTGAGCTCAGGGAAACGTTCAAAAGAATCAGATAAAATCCCTCTGGTGTCAAAGTGGAAAGAAAAAAGCCCAACAGATGTAACATTGATCAAAAGACCTTTTTTGATGGAAATTTTAAACCCAAGAATGTATAAGGTAAGATACAGAATTTTTAAGCTTCCTTATTGTGCATTCACTTGTCACGGTCTGAAGTAATAAATATGACTGAGGTGTAACAAGGGCCCTTTAAAAGAGAGCCTGGTGGGAGAGAAAGAAAATATACAAACATGTTTCACTCTGTGTGGGTGAAGAGTTGTATTCCTAATAAGATCTGGAGGACTTTATATCTCCCTTGTGACACACAAAGAAACCAGTGAATGTAAATATTACTAGCACATTTCAAACTTTCCTAGACTAAGACTAAGATTACAGACTAAAATAGGGCTGTGCGATAAGACTATAATCTCATATCCCGATATTAAGACACCTATCGTCCGATAACGATATAAATCACAAAAGTGTAACATTTTCTGTAAATTCTGTGAATCTCCGGCAGCTCGACTTGCGGGAAGTGTTTCCAGCTGGGCGTCGTGTACCTGGAGTCGAGTGTTTTAACCGATGCATGAAACGATACATTTTTAGACATAAGTTGTAACAGCCGCCGTTTGCTTTGTGAGTATTTATTACACGGCGTGCTGCGGGGGAAAGCCTGTTCTAACGTTTGAGTCTAAGGTTTATTTTTTAGCACCTGACCGCTCTTTTTTGCTTCTCATCCGTAAACACTCGTCATCTTTCACGTGATTCAGTTTATTTTGAAAAGTCTCAACAGGATCTTGAGCTTTATTGTGAAAGGTTCATGTGGAACAAGCGGACACGCGGTGGTTTTACCGTCGTTGTTGCTAACGACAGCACATAAAAACAAACGCTTGTCTGTCTGTAGTGTGGTTATATTAAATCTAAGAGAAAGAGAGAACTTTAAGAAATTAATATAACCACTACAGTGACCATCAAAATAATGAAAAAATATTGCCCTAAACAGTTTATTTTGCGACACCACGAAACAAACGATAGCGTAAAATGAAACGATAGACGTTTTTATGTCTGTGAAGGTTCTCAGTCATCCAGGTCATCGTAGTCAAAAGAGTTTGTCAAGCTCTTTTGTCTATCGTCAAAAGCTCTTTTGACGATAGACGTTTTTATATCGTCATATCGAACAGCCCTAGACTAAAATATTTAAAAAATAAAAAATGATGAAAGAAATTATTGTTTATAATCTATGTGCCAAAGACACACACCCTAAAAGCTACTTTACGATAAGCCTCTGTAATTCATGTGACTGTCTAAGGTGATCCTTCAACCTGACACTACTGACAGAGCGACTCTTTTAATGCTCTTCACACTTTTATCTTTTTTATACTGGGTGTGACATAACATAACATACCGTCTTTGACAACCAGTTCAAAGGCGGCGTTTTCTGTCGTTCTTCTTTTATTTAGCTCTCAGAAGAATAAACAGCAATTTCTACTGTCAGGCCAATCACTTTGTCAGAGCTGACCTCTAGGCCCTGACATTCTCAGTGCATCTATATCCATCTATTGGTCTTTCTCTACTGTCAGGCTTGTTAAAATCACTGTCAGCTTTTCTCTGTGGACTCACAACGCCTGACAGGAGTCCATTCAAACCCAGCATCACATCAGTCTGTCAGAGGAGAAGACAGGAAGAGGCACAGATACACAAAAGCATCTACTCAGGGACTGCAAGCCTTAGAGATGTGGTAAGCCAGTTTTTTTTTTAAAGAAAAATGCACCTACTGGCACTGTTTTAATGTATTTGTCTATTTAAACTCAAACTTCTTAGAATAACAGGTTGAGTTTCACATTTTTAGCTCTAGAGTAGGCTGTGGTAACTATTTATATACTTATGGCTGGTTCTTTGGAGGATGCTTCAGGCCGATTCAGCTCTCATGGGTTAAAAGTGTTGATAAGTCAACCCTGACACTTGATTTCACTTGGACAGCTTAGATGGCACTTATCAGCTAGTAGCTGTGAGCTTTGCCTACAAGCCAATGAATGTGTTTTAGTCATTGTTTCATTTCTTCGTGTTCATTTTTCCCCCTTCTCCAGATTATCAGCAATTACTTTCATAATACTTCTAAATTTGGATGATGGAAACAGGTCATCAGCAAGACAAAGACACATAACATGTTTACTTTATAACTGTCTCCGTTTTAGCATATTAGCATGCTGAGTTTTCTAAATGAGCACTTGACCCAGAGTTGAAGATGATCTGGTCGCCCCACCAGTTCATCTGCCTCCATCCTCTTTTGTCACATCAGTCATGAATTTTTTTTGTGGTCTTTCTCTTTTCCTCGTGCCCAACAGCTCCATCTTCAATATCCTTTGTCCATTGTATCTGCACATGTCCAAACTGTCTCATGTCTTCAAACCGCTAAACCTGCACCGTCTCTCTGATGTCCCCGTTTCTAATCCTGTCCATCCTGGTCAATCGCAACAACAATCTCAGCATCCACAAATCTGCCTCCTTTTTTTTGTTTAAATCAGTGTCACTGTCTCCAAACCATCATAGCAGGTCTCACTACCACCTTGTAAACCTTCACCTGTCACAAATTACCCATGACGCTCACACTGTCCATTGCTTAGGATGACTGACCCCAGGTATTTAACTTGCTTCTTCACCTGTCCACTTGCCTCTCTTTCACACACTGGCTCTTACAGACTTTAATTCCTCTTCTATCTAGAGCATACTTGCACCTGCTTCCTACTCTTACTACAGAGCACAATGTCACCTGTGAGCATCCGAGTCCATGGAGACTCCTGCCTGCCCTCATCTGTCAACCTGCTCATCACCATCACAAACAAGAAGGGGCTCAGAGCTGATCCCTGATGTAATCTCACCACCACCTTGGACCCATCTGTCACGTCTAGCACATACCTCATCACTGTCTCACTGCCTCCTCATACATGCCCTACACCACACTCATATACAGCACTTGTCCGTCACTCCTGTCGTCCTCATACAATACCACCCTTCCTGACTTCAAGTGAGGAAGGGTGGCACTGTACATGCACTGAATGCACAGCATATTTCAGATTTTAGAGTACTAGAAAATTCTCCTCAATTGGACTCACCAGCATCTCCCATTGAGCTGAAAATACTCTCAGTGACAGTCATAATGGTGTCCGTTGCCTGGTCATAGCGCCCAATCGGTTCTCCCCTTGAGGTGTACTGACGAACGTGTTGCAGGAGATCTCCTAAAGCCTGGCTAACCACGCTGGCTGCTGCACTCACCTTTAACACAAGAGATTCATTGTTTATTATTCCACCAGGCAGCAAAAGGTTTAGCGCAATGTTGATCTAAACTAAACCAAACTAACCTGCTTGAGAAGTTCGCCATCTTCTGTGGCTGAAAGGCAGGCCTGGACGCAGCTTTCCACCGAGCGGTCGACAAGCTTTCCAGCTTCAATTAACTGCTCTTGGCAAACTGGAGAACTGATAGTTGGGCTTACCACCTACGTCAACATAAAGATGAAAAAGAATATATATAATTACCTCTTTTGTGTGAGAAATGTAACACAAAAACATTTTTTTTTTAAATAAAAAGGCCTCAAATCCAAACAGGAACCTGGAATAAATGAACCACTTTAACACTCTTTCATCATTAATTAAACAAAAAACCAAAGAACAGAGAAAACATAAATTTAAAAGGACTTCAGCATATGGCTGTCATCACGCTGATATGAACAGAGGTGAGGATTGGCTTTGTAAATGCAACTATTCAGATTAGGAGCCGGCAGGGCATTTAAACTAATTAGAGACATGTGGGCTGTACAATTACAGATGCACAAATATGATGAGGGCACAGGGTATTTATCAGTGCCTTAGCGTATACTGATTTTTTTTCCCCCACTATAAAAATGGAAGTTTGCGCTGCAGAAAAAATGATAGGAGATTCTAATATTTGAGGAAATCATTTAGTTTTTATTAAATCTACAACACGGTTTTGTGATTATATCGCAAAGAGGAAACCAAATGCAGTCTTTCCCAAGTGTTTTTCTTGTAAAATTGTAAGTGTAATATTCACATCCAAGACAAAATAAACACCAAGAAAATCCCCATTATTCAATCATCATTTCTAAAAAACAAGCATCATATTTAATGTATCTCATGGAAATACTGCTTGATGCGAGCCATTTAGTATAGCTTTGAAAACTTCTGTCTGAAAAGATTACAGAAAAAACAAAATAAAACCGCAGGGCAATTTAAAAATGAATCCAGTACATAGTTTACACAACCAAGCACTGACACCGAGTACTGTCTGCAGCACATGTAGCTGAGTAGTATCACAACTGAGGAGATGATGGCATTGCTTAAGTTTTTGAAATAAACAATTAACCCATAATTTTCCATATTGTACACACAAAGAATTTTGTTGGATCTTCACTATAATATATATAATATAATAATCTCTATCTGCTTGTTTATGAACTCTTCCTGCGTGATTAATAGTTAAGCCAAACTTAGTACACAGGTACATCTTTGGCCCTTAAGGGTTCAAATAGGGTGCAAATAATTACATCATCATGTTGCCCAACAACCACCAACCAATGAGCTGAAATGACCCATTTGCAACATTTATGTATCTGTAACATCTTATGAAAGCATTACATCCTTTTAATTTCTTGAAAATAATGTCTTGAATCCATAAATCGTCAACGTTATTTATATACCGAATCACATTGCCTGGCATCCACCTAACAATGTACTAGCGCAGGACCTGAGCATTGGAGGGGATCAACAAAAATGGTTTCATTACGATACTTTCTCGCTCCTTCTTATTATGTATATCAGTTTATAAACAGACCAAACAATACTGTTGCATGGGCATGTACTAGTATATTAAAATCTGATCCAGTAAAAGGACTAGGATGTTACAATCCCTGACAAAGCATTGCTTTAAATGGAGAAAATCTTGGGGGATGGGTGTCATGAGGAAAAGCAGCCCAGAAACTTTACCCGCCGCACACATTGTTGTGTGCCTCAAGTTTCGTTCTTTTACCCAAGCTAATCTGCCAGTTTTCCTTGGTTAGGTTTAGGGATTAGAGATCTGATCTTAGTAGCTAAAAATTGGAAAACTTGTACCTGGCAGACTCTCTTTGTAAATCATTCAACATTTCCATGTTTTTGTCTTTCCTTTGTTACTCATGTTATAAGCTCTTTTAGCTAGCAAACCCAAAGCTACTGTCATTCAGAACATCAAATCTGACCTTAATATCCAGCATCTGCTTGACTCAGTTAAGGACAGAGTTATGGGGAGTGGTCACCAAAAACATGCCAATTAGGTTGTTTTTTTAATGGATTAACTATATATGAACCTTATTATAAACATAATAAATGTAATCTTTTTCGCCAACACTTGCAGTCAAAGTAAATGACGCTTACAACTCACAACCTCCACTACTTTGTTGTATTAACTAAAAACAGGAAAGAAGTGGGAGTATTTATGTCTGTTGGTTTGGTCCAATATTAGTAATGCTGGATGTAAAATAAAACATTTTCTTCCATCGGCTGTGTGTGGGGAGAACACAGTGAAGAGTAAAGGAAAGACAAGTGATCTGTTTCACACACACACACACACACAAAAAGACTGAAAAAGTTACTGATCCACATGTCTAAAGAAGAAGAGACAGACAAGAAGATATCATAATTAATACTATTTCCGATGTTCAGCTGATTCAGGTATATCCTACATTAATTCTCTTCAGGCTGTAAGGGGGCAATCAACTCCCCAGGCTGTCTTTTCCCCCCCATTTGGCTCACATAGTTTTGATTATGGAGCGTGGACAGTTTAAGCTAAACGCAATGAATTGTTGTCAGTGTCACAGAGGGCCGATGGAGCAACGGAAAATATCTCTCAACCAGGAGTGAGATAGGAACTTCCGTGCTAAATCCCCTAACATTGAAGATCTATGTTTAGTTTATGGAATACATGCAGGAATATTAAAACAGCGGATGATATTTCAAAGTTGTATTCCTTAAAAGCCAGTACTGGTGTAGGCCCAAAAATGTAATATCGATCAAGTTTTTAAAAATATATGATTCATGCTTGTGACGACCGGTGAAGGAACAGAGCTCTTCACTTTCATTTCATATCACATCCAACAAAGCATATTCTTGTACCTTGGCACATGCCACCAGCTGAGAGGTGGACAGGGCACACTGTGTGGCTGCAGCAATGACCCGGTTCTGAAGGACGGTGTCCTCTGCAACCTGGGCCACATTCTTGGCCTTCAGCACCAACATGGCTGCTGCATTGGCCACTGCTTTCGCCAGATTCATCAGGACATCCTGTAAAGCAACAAACATAGAAAAAAAACTTGGAAATCCACCTCATTAGCAACATTATGTACCTGTACATATATAACATTTGATATAATAGCCATAAACAAATGGAAGAAATTGCAGCAGCAGCATCTTACAGTAGAAATGAACATTTAAACCAACACTATTGTGAAGCAAAAATCAGCGCAGGATTGTCTGCAGTTATATGCAACTAAATAAATCGCATCAAAGCTTCTGCCTCAATAATCCAATTAAACACACATACACATTTAGCCACTCCACATCTGTTCAACTCATTAACTGAATTGTTGTAAAATGCAAAACAAGCAAAAAACGGAATGTGTTTAGGAAGGCAGGCTAAAGAAGAGCTTCATTGTATCTAGATTAAAAGCTAGAAAATCCTTCAACTCAAACCGAAAACATGGTCAAAATATGGAACAATATTTTGGTCTTTTTCCCCTGGATACAAGGCGATTTTGATTAAGTGAGTGGCAGTTCCAGAGCATTGACTTTTCTCTGAATGCAGTGAGGTGATAAATGGCTGCAGTCTCACCTGAAACCTCTCGTCTGTCTCGTTCTCTCCAATCTGGCGCAGGAGGTCTCCGCTGGCCTGACCAATGCTGCCTGCTGCTGTCAGCACAGTCTGTCTTGGCTGCAGAAAACACACAGGATGTGAAACTGTATTTAAACACCCGGCAGCATTTTATATCTTGATTTGTGTGTTGTGTGCGTTGGATCAGTAGCATCTAAACTCAAATCTACAATTCACCTTTCCAACTATCCGCATGCACAGCGATGCACACCTGTGTAAAGCTTAATGGTTTTCAGTTAAACACTGTACAGTACATAGATTATTTTTTTCAAACAAATTAACAACACATCCTTACATTAAAGTCCTTCAAACTAACTCCAAACTACGTGCCGATCAGCTCGGCTTCAATATCCCGTCTTTATTCAGATTCACCATAACAATTTAGTTAGTTAAAGCTGTCAAGCAGTGGAAGATGGTAATATAATTAGGTTAGTTCAGGACCAAGAGAGAAAATAGATTATTCAGAGACGATCCATTGTCTCATGGTAGAGCTGCTCTGTGACCAATTTGATTAGCGTTTTTTAGGTTGCCCATTTGGACTGAAGAAAAAGCTCCACAGGCACATACACACAAAATCTGGCATTTAATGGAGTACAAATGGTGAAAAGTTTGCTTGATGCTTGGAATCCAGAGTGAGGACTCATTTTCACACATTCTCCATTTTTTATGCCTCTATCAATGTGGCTACCCCTCCTCCTCCCCCTCCTCCCTCTGGTCTCAACACAGTGTGCAAATTTGGTCCTCCCTTCATACTTTAGCTTCTATTCTAATACCTCCTTTATGTCCAGACCTTATTTGACTTTAAACCGACAACCAAAGCTGACCTTCCACATATTACATATGCAGTAGACAATATTAATGCATACACAATGCTCCTTTTTAGCTTAGTAGCCATCGGTTTTGCCGCAGTAATAGATATGGCACTAAAATGTAAAGTAAACCTAAATACTGAAAGAGCTTAAATTGGTTTATTTTTATATTCTTAGAGTTTGGGGTGCTTTCGCTCACCTCTCCAGAAGCCGGCTCCACAGCCTTCAGCAGGTCAGATACGGTCCCTGCAAGTGTCCTGGCGGCCTTCATCAGGTCGTTGCCTCCTCCTACGTCGTCCTCCATGAGTGCAGCCAACAGCTTCACACCCTTTGACATTTCAGTCAGGTTGGAGGATATGGTGGTGATGGCGCAGCCCACTGCTGTGTAGTCTGTGTCGGTAGGATCGGCTAATTATGATTAAGAATGAACAGAAGAGAGGAGATCAGGAAAATATACAGTCTCAGAGAAGTGATTATAATAAAGGTACCCCAAAACGAAAGATTCACAGAGTCAGTCAGCTAACTATCAAAAGTATTTGCCTTTAACCAAGATTACAGACTTTGCATAATCACATAAGTCTATTTCAGCTGAGAGAAATAAGCACAAAAAAAATAAAACAACCCTAAAAAATAGTGAAGAAATTGGGAACAATTCCCAAGAGCATTAAGCTGAAAAAAACCACACCAATAAATGATTTTCAACATGAAGTGGCAAGACTGGCACAAAGCCAGCCGACACCTTCAGCAGCGCACAGTCTCCAAACCACAGCAGGATATGAGAAAGCTATTAGACTTTATACAGGTTCTACAATGATGATAATGAACACCAGAGTGATGGAAAATGTCTCCTTTAAAGTCACTAATTGGCCAAATAATTTTAACTGCAAGAAAATAGCGCCGCTAACACTGCCTCGTAAAAGTGTGAGCACCACTACTTTACAGGCCTTATGTAGAATTCCCAAAATACCTAACTGTGTTTATTTTAAATAAATGTCAGCACTGAACAGTGTATGCCAGAGACACGCTCTACTATTAAGACTGAAATGAATTATATTTTTTCCTATAAGCTAGACTAAATCCACGCTTTCTTAGTGGACAAACTGATTCATGTTCTGAAGACGAAATTAATAAAGAAAAGCATTATCAGATTGTGCTGACTCCTGCCAGAGCCACTGACCAGCCGTGAGGTTGACAACAGAGGCTGTTCCTGCAGTGATGGCGTCGACTTGGGAGTGGATCTCGTGTTTTGACTCATCCATCTTGTTTTGGATCCACACCTTAGATGCCTAAACAGAGACCACAAATCATCACTGACACATGTAAAAATACTACAAACATGATTTTCAATAACACATCTCATAGACATATTACTACTATTACAATATCAGCATATATATTAGAGTTCAAGTGCAATGCAGGGTACCATGTCTTGTCCCAGTGGTGGAAGGTTGTCCACCTCCCCCAGGTCTATCTGGGCTTTCTGCACAGCTTGCATGCTGGTGTTGATGGTTCCCATCAGAGCTTGTTGTGCTGAGCTCTGCACATAAAGATAAAAACATGTCACCTTACACTGCGAATATTAGACTGATTCTTAAATTCACTAGTTAATGTGTGCAGCAGCATCGCTACAACCACCTCTTATACGTGCGGCTTTAACAGGGAAGAAAACTTTACAGGCATCATTACCAGTGGTGGCATGTGTCCACGGTGCATCTGACCCATTGTGATCTGCTGCTGAGGGGATGGCATGGTACCCATGCTAAGTGATTCTGCGCCGATTGAGCCAGAGCGGATCACCCCTGGCAGCGCCACAGAGCCGTGCTCCACCCGGCCCATACGGTTAAACTGCTGCTGAAGGATGGTGGACCTGCAAATATGATGCATGTAAAACATTAGTCTTCTCATACGTGCATTTGTGACTGTGCACAAAGCAGAAAGATACTGAAAAGTCTTTGCAATGTGTACATCTGGCAGACAAAGGTTTGTTTTGTTTTTCTGCAGATAAGGCCTTCCAGAGTTTGGCTTACTATGTCTTTGTAATATTAAAGACGATTGCCTACAGCCAGTGAACAAGTCTGGATAAAAGCGGGCGAAGGAGGAGAAAAAAAATACAATAACAATTGCAACAAATACTCTCTCGGTTGAAAACAGGAAAGCAATATCAACTGAGGCATGAAAGGAAAAGGACTTCAGTTACACGCCGAGAGTCCACTGTGGCTCGGTGAGCTAATATACATCTAATAAGGAAATGTTCAGACAGAGCCTTTGCCTGTCCGGTGCAGCAAAATTTCCTCACATAATGATTATCTTTCAGGATAAGGAAGTGAGGTTCTGCGAGATGGATGTCTGAGCTGTGGTCACAGGCGGCAGAGAGACGGAAATAAAGAAAGACTTAATCTTGTGCTTTGTTCAAATAATATGAGAACGCCTTGTACCGTGCTATTGTGCTCACAGTCAAAGCATCATCATACGACCGTTTATACTCAACATATATTTGAATACAACTGGGCTTAAATAAAGACTGCTGATTTATGCTAAACAGAGGCTACATTGCCACTTTTGTTCAGCAGGAATGCACATACTTTTTCGGGGATACAGACTCCTCGAGCATTGTTGACTCCTCGTCACCTTCTAATCCAAAGCGATCCTTGCTTTGCTTCTGCAGGAAACAAAATAACAGAACAAAAATTTGAGTGACACAGAATTGCACACTTGCACAGGTTCATGACAAATTAGGTCATTCAGAGTAGAATACAACTAAACCTTGAACACACCTGTGATGGATGGTATTCTAACCCCCAGAAAAAGGAGGGGACGACAGTTCTAATGCCTATAATAGTGATAGGTAATTGTGTTAACCATGGAACCTCAGCTGTTCACTCTAAGCTTTATTACCAGCTCCTGCTGTATACCGGTGCCACATGAGCCTTTCCACATGTGCTTCTTTTTTATTTAAATGGAGCTGTATGACACAGTGGCTGGGCTGTGTCTAGTATCAACAGATGTGAGAATTCATTTGTCACAGGAAGATATTGATTCGCGAGGATTCATCAGCATCTCCAGAGATAAATGTCTCACCTTTTTGAGAATGATGTCGATGTAACCGGCAATGAGCTGGGAGATCTGTTCCCCTTCAGTGGTCTGTACAGAGTAGTAGCTCTCTTGGTACTCCCCAAAGTCCTACACACACACACACACACACACACACACACACACACACACTTCATTGTGGATTGTAAGGAAAGTAACCACTGCAGAGTGCGCTGTGCAGGCTAAGGATTTACTGCAAGGATTAGAACACTGGTTGACATCAAAAAGCTGCAACATACAGAGAATTGGATTAAACCAACAGCAATCTTGGGGTAGACGTTTTACAGGACACTGAAGATTTCTTTCAGCGGAGCATTGCAAAGGTTACTTCCACATGTATTGTTTAAAAAAAGGACTAAGTAAAATAAAGAGTTCTTTACACTCGCGCACTTAAAATGCTAAACCTTTCCACCATGACATCTTCCGAAAGCTGCAAATCAAACCTGAAATCACAGCGTCACGAAAAACACGCGGACTAAACGGCAGAGCACTCTGCCGAATTAACAGCAGGAAAGAGGCTGGGTTAATTTAATTAAGATGTTGCGTCTTCCAGACCTGCAAGATTAGACCCATGTTGCTGACACAAAGAAGGGATTTTGACACTGACAAAAAAAAGAAAAAAGTCTGTTCAATATCTGAAGTGCACCAGGGCCAAAAAAAGCCATGCAGGCTGAGCGTAACAGTGATTGTTTGCACCGCAGGAATCGTTGGGTTTACCGTGAGCCTGTCACTCTTATTTAGCATTAGCGACAAGATGCTCAGTGCAAACAGAATGAATAAAAGATAAAACACACCCCCCAACAGAGCCAGCATATCATGAAGTATTCAGAGCTCCTGCTTTCTGTAATAAATGTGCTACAAGTCTTAGGCTTAAAGGTAGAAAATGTGGCTCTTACCAAGGTGAAGCTCTTGGGTGATGCTGCCCACCTCTTCACAGTGGTAAGTGGCCACTCTTGAACTACATCTTTGGTCTTCTCATCCACTCTCATCACAGACTCTTTTGTGATACCCAAAAGCCGCGGCACCAGTTTATTCTTGCTCTTCATCTTTTCCTGCAAAAACAAATTTGAACCATGTAAACTTTACAACACTGTCAAAAACCACAAAATATAACTGAGGGTATAAAGTGCGATCAGAGACATTTGAAGCACAGGGCAGATTAACAAGTTAAGCAAATCATGTAAATTTATCTTCCTCTCAGCACAAAGGTCTAATTTTTCTGTCACAATGATATGTCAAGATGGGTACTTATCTGTTCAACCAGTGGGGGGGGGAAACGTTAACTTTTCCCAGTTAGCAATTAAAATGTTGCATCTTAAATCTTGTCTTTATCTGCCTGTCAACATCTTTCAACCTCCTGCTAGATCTCCTGTATTCACTAAACCTTTAATGTTATACTTAAGTTGCTTCCTAAGCCATGAAGCATTACATTCCCCCCCCCCCCCCCCCCCCTTTTTTTCTCTTCGATGGAAAGAGCAAACATTTGTTCGGGAGCTGCAGTTAGAGAAGAGACACAAAGTGATGGACTGTGACACGAGGGGCAAAGAGGTAAATTGTGCAAAAATCCTGAGGGGCCTGTAAACTCACTGGGGCCTCTGCAGGTTATAGGTAGTGATGTGCGATATCACTGATTTCCTTTCCGATCCGATACCAAGTAAAATTCAGGGTGGTATCGGTGATACTGATCCGATACCGATACTCTGTACAAAAACTTAATGTTTCATTGTATTGCATAATGCAATATATAATTGTATTATGTAATTGTAATAATAACATAACCATATTGCTTCATAATGATTAGAGGACAACTTGTTTTTATTGCTTAATAATGCAGAATAATCATATAGAAATAAAAAAACAACAACCCTGAAGTTGTGAGCTATTTGAGCATGTTGCCTGCCTGCAGCACTATGAACTCCGCGAGAGACGTCTGTCTCCCCCTAGCAGCACCTGCCCCTCTCCTCTTCAGTTCGCCTCAACATAAGCTCATCATATTCTGTGATATGATTTACTCTGAGGTGTTTGACAAGGTCAGTGGTGTTGCCACAACACCTCACTGTCTTGCCACATATATCACAAACCGCGTCTTGGCTGTTTGTGGAGGTAAAATACATCCACACATGACTCTGTTTGCGCTCAGCCATTGTTGTGAGTGTGCACCCTAGGGGCTGCGACACATTTATACAGCCGTATTTCGCACATGACTATGAAAGGCGTAAGAGGAAGTAGTTCCTTCCAAATTAGACAATCCGAATGATATAGTTTCTTTCTACTGCGTTCATTTTAATGGAAAACTACAATTTTACCCCACAGTACTAAAATATCGATATTATAATATGAGAATCGATTCTAGAACATAAATTGCTGGTATCGGAAGAATCGATATTTCAGTATCGATCCGCACATCACTAGTTATAGGTTAGAGACTATCGGCGGATTTTTTTTTCCCCCCCACGGTTGTTTTTAAAATGTTTCTGCTCCGTAAAATTAACCTTAGTGATGACAGACAACAAAAGGTGAGCAGATATAATGGCTATCTATATTTTTATGTATAGAAGAAAGGAATACACAAGCCACTCGCTAAAAGCTATTGAACCAATACAACACAGTAAGGCTGTTCAATATAACAATATATATCAGATGACGATATAAAAACGTTTGTTTCGTGGTGTCGCAAAATGAACTGTTTACAGCAACATTTTTTCATCGTTTTGATGGTCACTGTAGTGGCTATATTAATTTCTTAAAGTTCTCTCTTTCTCTTATATTTAATATAACCACACAAGCGCCTGTTTTTATGCGTTTTGGTTAGCAACAAGGACGGTAAAACCACCGCGTGTCCGCTTGTTTATGTTCCACATAGACCTTTCACAATGAAGCTCAATATCCTGTTGAGACTTTTCAAAATAAACTGAATCACGTGAAAGAGCAGATTATTTACGGATGAGAAGTAAAAAAAAAAAAAAAAAACCTCACAAAGAAAACGGCCGTTACAACTTATGTCTAAAAATGTATAGTTTCATGCATGTGTTAAAGCACTCGACTGCAGCTACATGACACGCAGCTGGAAACACTTCCCGCAAGTCGAGCTGTCCGAGATTCACAGAATTTACAGAAAATGTTACATTTTTGTGATTTATATCGTTATCGGGATGATAGAATTCTTACATCGGGATATGAGATTTTGGTCATATCGCACAGCCCTACAACACAGTGTTTTTTTGTTTTTCCTTTTCAAAAAACAAAAAAAAACAAGATACATTTTTGCTCTTTATCCTTTCGTGATGAAAGTTATTAATGAAAAGCGCAAGTGACTTGTCCCAGTAATACCAGGAAATATCCAATTTTCTACTAGAGCGCAGCGAAGCTGACAGGAACAAATGATGCAAATGGAGATTTCCATTGCAGGATGTCCTCTTTGTCCTAATTACGTGGGGGGAAAAGTCACTCTGATACTCTTGTCAGAACAGTTTTATAGGTACTGCATTTGGAAGTCTGCAAATTGCTCCCATCAGCTCGTATCTGTTGGCAGCTGGACTTCTTCAAGAGATTCAGTATCGCTGGTTTACCTGTGCAATGTCTCCTTGTATATCTCATTCACTCCACTTCCTCCCTACTCACTCTGAAATAATCTTAGTGCCACACTCGGCTGCACAGACAACATTTGGTTTCCTTCCAGGAACACACTGAACTCCCTGCAGAGGAGGTGCTGCCAGTGTGTGTTTGTATGTGTGTTAGCGAGAGAGGTGTGCAAGGGGAAAATGCATGGCAAACAAATCACAAAAGGGTTCTTGCTTTTGCACGCAGCGCATTCTTTCATCTTGAAATTTTGGTTTTTTGCAACAGGTACTCTGCTTAGTTTAAGGTGACATAACGAGCTGCGAGAGTTCAAATAGGAGCAGACAGTTTATACAAGCAGAGTCCACCATCAGCCTCTTTATCCAGTTAGCACCAAACCCAGAGGACAGATTTCATGCTGTGAAGATAAAAGGCTCCGACTACAGTTCGGATAATTCCAAAATCTGCTTCCTATTACAATAAATAAAAAATAAAAAGGCAAGTAGAGAACTTGAGGCTATATTTTTACTTTTTGAAGGAATAAAATAGGGCATTGGTACTTCAAACATTTGGTAAAAGGACAAATGGATGATTTTAAAAACTTACCTTGACGAGGAAGAAGGAGACGCCGTATGTCCGCAGAGACCGCGCCAATTTGACATACTTTACTTTTGCCTCAATCTCGGTCATCTCGCCACAGTTCTTGTGCTCCTGCAGGTCAGATTTTTCATGTATTGATTTTCAGAACACTGAAAATCCCCCCGTTTCACGCTTGTGCACCAATGTGTACATTTATCAAAAGGGACAACACGAACACACCTGGAATATTTTCTTTTCAGCTCCTCTCTGCTTTATGTACTCTTTGGGTAGAAACTCTTTCAGGCTAGAAAAGAAAGGAAAAATAAGAAGCTGAAACTCATGAAAAAAGTCTGAACTCTCCTTTTGTTGTTTCCTTTTCTGTTTATTTCTGACAAAAAGAAAAAAAAACCCTAATATTTTACAAGTTTTTCCACAGACGTCATGACACAGATGCTTACTCCAAGAATCCGGGTTTGTGTTTATGCTCTATGTGAGGTCCAAACTGGATCTGTGCCTGAATCCCTCCAAACTCGCAGGCCTTATCAAACGAGACCGGGTGGGAACCGTTCAGGATATCATCTCGAGCCTAAAAGACAAATTAAAACGGTCAGTAATTAACTGTAGACATCAAGTTTATGACTTTATTTTCCACTGTATCTGTTTTCTAGACTTGCATAATTCTTAATTGATCAAAAAAAGCCAGCCGTGTGCACATTTTGTAGCTGCTTGTCACCATTAGGAGACAAGAGAAAAATGGATTTTACTGCATATCGTCTGCTCACATCCTGTTTTACTCAGGAGAGGAGAGACACTCTTATCCGAGTGTCTGTTTTTGACACTGGCAAACTGCTGCTTCAACAGTCATGAACTGCTGAAATGAAAAATGAGAGGAAGACATATTTAAAAGTAAGTTCCAGACCTGTACGTAAAGCAGGTTGAGTTGAACTGGGTCTCTGGAGTCTACATTCTGGTCAGAGTAGAAGAACTTGCGTCTCAGGAGAAGAGTCTCGTTCTCGTCCACTCCCTGCTCCCTGAATGTTCTGCTATGGTCCAGCCAGTTCACTAAAAAAATTAAAAAATAACAAGTTCATAGAAATCTCTTGTTAAAGAGGCATAGGTCTATTATCTTTATTTAATGTTCACCATATACAATAGCAAGTTTGTTTTGTGTGTGTGGTTTATTTATTAATTTTTTTTTTACAAGTATTTGTTTTTGATAAACACCAAATTGCATCTTCACATTCGTGGCTGGAAAAAGCAAATGTAAATACATTTTGCCCAATTAAGAAAAAAAAGGGCCACCTGTCATCTCTGTAGCAAATTTCCTCATTTGTGGCACGTGGCCCTTTTTTATAACTCAACTGTTTAAATTGTGCGAAAGCATAAAAGTTCTGCAGTGTTAGGGGCGTGGCTGCTTTAAGTGGCAGGTGGGTGCTGAAACAGGCAGCTGCTGTCTGCTACGCTGTAGCTAAACTCATAACAGTGTTTGCAGTGCTGGAGGCTCACTTTGCAGTTAACTGTACTACAAGCCAGTTTAACTATTTACCTATATGTTACTTAGCACTAATAAACAGGTATCTGTGGCTATGGATCCACCTTGCCACCCAGGTTTGGTAGGGCTGCATATTCCTCCAAATACCGTAACTTTTGGCTTCTGAAAGCTAAGACGGC
The DNA here is from genome assembly GCF_057382275.1 of Copadichromis virginalis. Classification (NCBI taxonomy): domain Eukaryota; kingdom Metazoa; phylum Chordata; class Actinopteri; order Cichliformes; family Cichlidae; genus Copadichromis; species Copadichromis virginalis. The sequence goes on from NC_140618.1 coordinate 13,555,772, forward strand.
TAAAATGCTAAATTGAGGTTTAAAGATGGGACTTCAAACCTGCTGTTCATGGTGGCTCCATCTTTGTTTTATATACATTATAAGCTTATGGGACAACAAATGCTGCAAAGTGAATTTATGGACATTTATTTGGATTTGACATCAACTATAATTACCATAAATTAAACAGACTATGGTCCCAACCAGACTAATCTACATCCCCTTATTCTTGAAATACAAGCAAGTCCATCTTTCCTGTCTCTATTCAGTCCTTCCCAGGTGAGGCTCACCTTTATTACAGAGTAAGGCTTTAATCTTCTGCTATATGTGAGGGAGTAAAAAGGGAAGGAAGCAGTGATTTTGCACACAGGCACAGAATAACAGCTGCATTCCTATCTTGGATGCAATATAGGCAGGAAGTGAGATGTTTTGACCTGGGATCAGGAGTTTAGATTTAGTACTCCCACATTCCAGTGAAAGCTGGTAGATATCGCAGAGAGCTGTGAACGTGGGCTACTAAACTGCCGCTTTCCATATATAACATGTTTCTGGTAAAAGACTTCACTTTAAAAAAAAAAAAAAAAATAGGGAAAACTTGTGTTTTCATTTTCTTTCTTGAACTCACAGTCATCGTCTGTGTGAAGCTTGGCTTTCAGCTTTTCCATCTTCCTCTCGTCTCGCAAAAGTGTTCTGTCTTTCTTCAGGGTACCCATGCCATCCTCCTTCTTCTCCTCCACCGTCTCCTGGATCAGAGAGTATTCCTCGTAGTTTGTAATGCCTGGGGAAAGAAAGGATTCCCATCAGAGATAGGAGGAAAAGGATTTCACATGGAAAGATTATTCTTTTCTTGTGTGTGTGTCCATAAAGGTTCAGCACAGATTCAACAGATTTGTAACACAGAGAGGATTGGCAGCACAAGAAAACAAAGATATGATGTACCTATTCTACTGCATATAGTCACAAGCAGCTCTCCCACTGTTTTGGAGTCGTCCACCATGATAGTTTTGACAGCCCCATCCAGCATTTTAATTTTCTGTGGTCTTTGCTTCTTCTTGTATTCAAGAATATCCTGGTTGAAAACAAAAAAGGTAGAGAGAGGGGGAAAATGTGAGTAAAATGAAGAAAGAAGAATGAAGGGAGAGAGAGAGAGTCAAAGTAACTACTTAGAAAAAGATCACAAGCATCCAGGTTGCGTAGAGAGAGGGGAGAATAAAGGCCAGAAAACCGTATTTAACGGCTGCCTATCACAGCCTGCTGCTCCCCTCCAATCTCAACAATGAGACGAGATTTGGTTCAGAATAATTGGTCACAGTCATGCCTTCTACCTGGGTTGCCTTTGGTAGATTTAAAGAGGAGAAACCATTTAGAGCTGCAAAACCACAAGCACAAATGTACCGAGGGGCTGTGATATGCAGTTAAATAGAACACCAGAGTGTATCAGGCCTTTGGCAGTGAGAATCAGAGCCTCTGAAACAAGCTGGCAAGCGATCTAAAGCTGGCTATAGCACTTCTTTAAGGATCGCTTTTAAAATCTTCTTTCGATGTTCTCAGTGTCTTGGTTCCCAGTTGTAGCTTATGCTTTTATTTTCTCGGGGTGCTTCTTTGTTTTGTCTTCCTGTGCATGATGTGTGTCTGAATGAGATTTTTGGCAGCTGTTTCAATTTCTCTTTAGTGAATTTATGTCGATCGAAAATGTTTTTTGTTTTTTTTTTAAAATTCAGATAAAATGTTTAAATACGCTCAAACAATGAAGCATTTTGCTGATATATTCAACACTGCAAGGCTTTAACTCCCACTCCCAGTCTTAATGCCAGGTAACAGAAGTATTGTTAGCAGAGGCGGGAAGTAACAAAGTATCAAGACTTTGAAATTGTATTTAAGTAGAATTATTTTGTCCTTCCTACATTATAAAACAAGTACCTCTAACTTTGTACTTCTTATATTTTGAAAACAGGCTTGTTACATTACATTAGGTAACATCTGAGGGGAGATATTTCCTGCCATTACACACATTTAAACAAAACTAGACAATATACTGGTGGATCAATCGATGGTTACACACTTAAAGGGGAGGGTGAAAAAGACAAAAAACAGGAAGAAAAAATACATAAAAAATACACAAAATGATATGACTTATTGTACTACACTCAGGGGTTATGGTCGCAATACTTCTGATTCTAACTAGCACTGCAGAAGCGGAGTGCGCATGAAGGGAGTAAACTCTTTTTCTTTTAAGTGACGGGTAATTTCAGATTTCTGGCAGCTCACCAAATATCAGCAAACACACAAAGTGCTGGTCTGTAGTTTGTCACACAGTGTGTCTGCTAACTAAATGTTCAGCTGCCGTATTTCCCAGGAAGGGAAAAGAATGAGCTCTAACTTTACAAAGAGATGGAAAGATATAAAGCCGGACAGCAGAGGGAGAAGGCAGCTACTCCAGGACATTTGATAATGTGGAAATTTAAAGCCTTTTAAACACATATGGGATTTATAGAATAATCTTGCTTTTTTCATATTGTGAAATATTCTGCAAATCAAATTAAAGTGCAAAGGTTTCACTGATCTGTTTGCAGTAATGCACCATGTTGGATTGGTGCAGCAAAGCTGTGCTGTTCATAGTCAATGTTATGTTCCATTGAGGGTAAATTATATTTAAGTTGATGATGCTGATTAGATTCACTCACTAAATTCCACCTTTATGGGAAATCAGCCATGATAACTCATATAATATCTGCGTATATTTGCTCAGGTGTGGTGGCAAAGTCACTCATCTATAATGCAGGCAAAGGCAAAGAGAGTTTTTCTCCGCTTCAGTTCTACTTAACAGATGTTCAAGCTGAATAAATTCATTAGAATTCGAATTTAGGTTGAAATGAGATTCACATTCCTTTGTATTAATATTATTTTTTATATTAGTATGGTGTTATTATGGCAGGAAGTTCAGTTAGCCTTTTATTTATTTGAGTTAAACCAGTACTTCCAACTTTTACAACTGTATTTTTTTATTTTATTTTTTTAAAACACAAGTATCTGTACCTCTACTTAAGTGAAGAGTGTTTGTAATTTTGCTACCTCCAATGATTAGAAAATGTGTGAGACGCTGGGACCACCAAGCATCAGTTTATGCTGTTTATGACACAGCGTTATTCACATGCGTGTGTGTGTGTGTGTGTGTGTGTGTGTGTGTGCGCGCGCGTCGCCCCCATGATGCCAGTTATCCATAATTCACGGTTACATTTATTTACCCCATTGCGGAGCATGTAGTAATCCAGCGTCCTTCCAGATTCCAACCAGATGCCTTTTCTGGGGTCTTCATCCGAAAGAAACAGGCCATAGTCTGAAGCTGTAGCAGTGAGAAGAAACAACTCTACTTTAGACATTAAAGAACTGAAAATGACTCCCTAGGCCAGGATCAGATTAAATGACATCAACTCTATAATGACCCCTCTATGACAGCATTCACCACATGTTCTGTAACAATGGTCATAAGAGCGCAAGGCAAGTCTGTAAACATGGAAAATCAAAAGAGGGATGATGACTTTGGTGCTGCTGAATGGAACAGATAAGTCAGACCTGCTACTTGTGTAAAATGGAAAGCTAGCATTGGGGTCATGGAAGTAATGGCAAAAATTTCAGATTCCATGGTTGCTTAATTCAGTGGTTCTTAAACTGTGAGACTAACTTTGCAGAGTAAAGAGCCAATGAAATTAATTTTAACACGAATGTGATTTATGTAAAGCAAATTAAACACGATTTAATTGTCATATTGACATTTCAATCGCTGGATGTCAACTTGAATCAGTGATTGATACACAAAAACAAGTTGTTGTGTTTTTTGGGGGGGGAGGGAGGGAGGGTCTGAAAGAAGGTTCATGTCTGAAGAAGTTTGAGACCCACTGACTTAATCAGAAGCAAAGCAGCCAAAATTGTGACATAATCTAATCCAAGCATTAGTTTATTGACTGCAATCCAATTTAAAGCAGTGTAAATGACATATAAACCTACCAAATGAGACTTTAACGTCTCTACATTTTGTAAATCAAATATTATCTAAGCCACATTTCCATCATATTGCTTTTTGCTGCAAAAGTCTTCACCACAGCCAGTAAAGTTTATACTTCTCTCTTTGTCTTTACAAAGAAAACCAAGTTTTTGCAACCAAGTAGAGTTAATTCTCACCCTGTCCAGTTTGAGCCTCTGGGACCCTCTCTCTGATGATCCTGCAGGCATCATAGACAGCTGTGGAGGGCTCAAACTGCATCGTCTTCACAACGTTGCATTGCCGCACGCAGATTTTCAGTGACAACGCCACCATCTTGCCAGGCGGTGCGGGCGAGCGCTGCAGCTACACCTGGCAAAAATCAAAGAGGTTGAGTTTATTAACAAGGCGCGAGTCTCAAATTTGAGCAGAGGGAAGAAACTCGTTGAACAGGATAAAAGAGCCAGATGGTGAAGAAGAAGAATGCCCCTTCAGTTGTTTTGGAGGGGAGGGTCTCTGAAACACAAATCTCTCTATGCTGCTTTTATATTCTAATATTTCTAATATATCCAGTGTGGCACCACTGTGGTGCTTCATGCACGGGAAAATGCATAACCTAAGCTCTTGTAGTATATCACTCTTTCATAACACATACTTAAGGAAAACATCTCCTTGCACCATCATAAACAATGAAATTTTCATGCTTCATAAAACAAAAAGGAGCTAACAAATTTATCACTTTTTGAAAATGGCCCATCTGGTCCCTGCTGGGGACAAAGAAAAAGTCTCTTCTCTGTGAAAGATTTAAAACTAAAGCAGAAAAGCAGCAACAACAACAACTGGAAGCAGAGAGGCAGCTCTCTACAATTGTTTTCATACTAGGTGGGTAAAACCCGCTTAAGTCGTTGATGTTTCTTTGCCAATGGGGATGGGGGGGGGGGGGGGGGGAGCAGCAAGAAAAGCCTGCATGAAATTTCCTTCTTCAGAAAGGAAACAGAGCAATTTCCAACTTATCTAAGATAAAGTCAACATGAGTCCTACATTGTTGAAATAACAGAATGCTTGATGTTCTCTTGCAACACGCAAACCAACAGTGTAAGAAAACACACGCTGTCAATCATCTGTCCATACATTTTTTTTTTTAAAAGAAAAGAAAAGAAAAGAAAGACAATACTGAGATGAAATAATGAAAGTCCTCTCACACACTGCTGCATTTTTATCTTAGATGCTATAAAAATGCTTGCTTTAACAATAGTTTTCAGCGTGTAACGTGCAATTTTAATCCATCTTAGACAGTTTTATGTCATTAGAAATGCACGAGGAGGAGGAGGATGCTCGTACACTTTCAGATTCAACACTGCTGCGATTCACAACTAAAACAGAGAAAAGGGAGAAAAGAGCCGTGACCTCGCTGACAGAGCACATCCTGTCTGTCACCAATGAGAACATAGGAATACCCTGTGGCACAGGAGAGTCAAAGGTCAGAGGTTAGCCTGGGCCATAGCTGAAGTACACAGGCAGCTTCCCCTCTGCTCCGCTGGCCTCTAACCCTGACTCAGACTCTCAAAATCTGGTTCCTATGTGAGATTAACTCGCACAAAGGATTGGAGCGTTCGTCTTGCACCATGTTGACATGTCACCGTGGTATTCTGAAGCCGGTAATAACACAGCCAGGCATTTTTCAGATATGCATCTCAAGTTGGGTAAAAAAAAAAAAAAATCCATTATGTTAATATGTGTTGTGTCTCAGTTTAGCACTTGTTAAAATGTTCTATTAACAAACCATTTACGCAGACTTTCAAGCCTGTACATTCCTTATTGCTGTGTATTCCGTCTTAGTCAGTCAAGCCTTTTCCCAAACCTCCTGCTGATAGTTCCTGGAGCCAATCCAAACACTTCAACTGCTAACAACTGGCTCCTACTCAAAATATAAGAGTGTCAGATCATGACACTAGCAAAAACACCATCCTAAAATAGATATGAGCTGCTATTCTGGTGATCGCCCGCTAACCAACAATATGAAAACATCTGTCTTAAAAGACCAGTTATCAGCTATGAAAAAACCAACAAGGTGAGCTTGTGGGAACCCTGTCAGGGCTGAGGGTGATTTACACGTATATGAACAGATTTCTGGAATACTACAAATTCTGCATCGCTGCGTGAAGCATCAGCAGCATCTGTTTCAGAGTCACGGTCATGATTGTTTTGGGGTCTTTTTTTATATTCCCTTTATCTGCTAAGCTTACAGTGCTTTCTATCTTTTTGCCAAGAAACAAACTTTACAGAATTTCAGAAATGTAATCATCAGCCATTAGTGGAGAAAGATGAACAGGAGGAAAAGATAAACATTAACCCCATTTCCAAAAAAGTTGGGAATGCTGCGATCACAATAATAATGGAACCAATGATTTGCTTATAATTTAAAATCTTGATCTGGAATATGGCCATGTTTCCCACCAACCTGCATCCATAAGAACAACGATTCCTATACTGACGTGATGGGATTTAAGCTGCTTGATATGGAATTTCAAAAGTTTCTCTTTCTTCTAGTGCGGTCAGCGTTAATCTCGTTAAAATGACGTTAACGCCATAACCGCATTAACGCGGCAAATCTCTGTTAGCGAGTTAACGCGGATCGCCCCATGCGAGTGCTGCACGACGTCAGCGCGCTTAAGCTCGTTAATACGTTAGCGCTGTGCAGCCCCTGATGTCATTAATGTCATTTTAACGACATTAGCTGGCAGCAGGAGCCAGAGTTTCTTGCAACCTTTTAAAGTGCTCTTGAGCAATAGTTCAAAGTTTTTCTTTGGACATTTGCTACTTTTTCACACCAGTGATTGTAATTTTCTGAAGAATTTTTAAAATTCTTCTTATTTAAACAACATTCAAGCATTTCTGTAAAAAGGTTTGTAATATTACAAAAAAAACTGTGACAGGGGAAACACAAGTAGATTCAGCCAATCACTAACAATAAAGGAGGTATGGCACCACAAGCACAAAAATCCATTTTTGACTGCAACTTTATGCATTTTCCCTGTTTTGAACATTTAAACTGTAGCATAACACATCTTATTAGTGTCAACCATGCTGCTGAAATGTTATTCTGTGCAGTCTCCCATTTCAATACAGGTGGCAAACCTGGCGATGGATAAGCACAGTGAATGCACAGTAAAGCCACACACCGTTTGGGTCCCGAGTCAAATCGGAAACTAAAAAAAAAAAAGAAAAAATGAACACCCACACAATCGGCTCACACAAAATCCTTTTAGCCTTAGCAGTAATATGAAAATTGGTTGTCACACAGCATGTTTTACTTATCCTCCTTTAAACCATTTTGAGCTTCTGTAAGATGTGAATCCTCTGTGAATTATAATTCCATTTCACTGCACACAAACAACATATTCACGAGAGGAACCGATTTGTTTCCGTAAACAAACATGGCTAAAAACATCCCGAGCATGATAGCCGTCAAACATTTTACCTGCTAAAATCCAAATCACGCACGGTAAACCAAATGATGAGCTTGATTGAGAGCATGACACTCCCGATAAGGCCCATTACGCAAATATAAAGGTTCATCCTACATTAAGGCAAAGCAGCGTCTCTGTCGACGCCAGATTACCGGCAAAGCGTCCCATCGTGCATTTTCGCTTCTCTGAGATGAGAAAGGATTTGCCGAGATCAAATGTGATTGTAAAGCCCCCAAAACACTTGAGTACAGCCAACTCATTAGACCGCAACAAAATCCAATGAGGGAATACAGCTCCAGTGGGCATGCAGTACCAACTAACCTGCTCAGTAATCGTGTATGCACCTAAATTAAAGTGGCAACTCTCTTGATTTAGTTTTGAAAAAGAAAAAATGAATATTCAGACATAAAAAAAAAAAAAACACAAATTCTAAGAGGAACATAAATGACATATAAAGACTTTACCTCATTAGGATATTAAACTAATCTGTAAATAAAACTAAATTAAAAAAATGCATAGCCTTCTTGAAGAAAAATATGAAGACAAAACCAAATCTTTTAAAACACCTGAGACTCGAGTCATGTGAGCAGCTAACATGAACCTGTAGCTGTTGACAAATCAAGTAGGAAATCCAATCAGTTATTGTAATTTGGAATGGATAGACTGGTGTTGTTAGCATGGCATTTAAAAACGTATTTTTTTTTAAAATTTTGGTATATTGTTAGTCAGCCAGATGTTAATTAAAAACGAGTGTGGGAAAACATTCTAATATTACAACCCTTAATTTCCCAGATTTGGTAGTATATTAGCCAAAGCAGCAGGTAAAAGACCAATTAATTGATCAGTTTACAGGCAAAGAGAAAATCTATGGGTCTAAACATTTTTTATGGCAATAACCAAACAAAGAACTCAAAGACTTGCATCTCGAGTTTCACTTGATTCGATGAAGAGGAGTTTTGTTTTCGGTGACTACAGTAGTCAGCTATTTCATTCTTGGCATAATTTCGCTCCATTCTGGCGAATCCATCTGGAGGCAGGCCCGTCTGTTTGCCTGCACACTTTGATTACCTGCTCATCTGCTTTTATGTGGCTGTACAATTCATCCACCTGCATCAGGGTGTTGTCAGTTAGCAGCATTTTCTGTCTATTTTATACACCTGCCTCTCAAAGCTACACCTAAACATCAAAGCTAATTGCCACCAAACAGCAGAAGAGGAGTTAAAACCACCAGAATGTGAGGAAACGTTAGCGATTTTTAGGAAAGGAGGCCCCTCGAGCAGAGGAAAAGGTGCCGCTGCCCTCACACACCGAACCACCAGTACATGTAAGAGTAACACAGACAGAGAACGTATAAATCCTTAATCATTAATACACTGTAGACTCCCACACTCAACACAAAGCCTCCGTTCCCCTTCTGACTTTAAACCCACTGCACCAGTTACACCTACACTCCTTTGATGTACTGCAGGCTCACATAACGACGAATATTCAACAGGACCGCTTTGCTGTAAACAACATTTTTCATGTGACGTACACCAACCATAGCAGAAACTCATTCAGGGCCAGTTTAATCACAGTGCACTGGCCCTGAATGAGTAATAAGTGTGGATTTTCAGAGAAGTGTCACTAAACATGATGACTAATATACATTGTTCTATGTATATGTTCTATAAAAGTCCCCTTTATGACCACTCAGTACATTTCATGCATGGATTTTGGGATGTAATAATCTAAATTTAAAAACAGTTTGTTTTACTTCAATTTCTTAACCTTCACTAATTAGCACTACAATCAAAGAGCGTTTTTCACCAGAAAATTGCAGGTTATTACAGTCTATAGCCACGTGGTACAGTTTGGCCCTCTAATTGAATATGTGGGTGGAACATGTCTGCTGGTGTCATTACTTTTAGATCCTGCATAACTTGGCACCCTCATAGCTCAGAAAATTTAAGGAACTGTAAGAGCGTGCAGTTCAAAATCAAGCTATTACATTTTCCTAACCCTACCCAAATAATGTTCACATCAAAATGAAATCAAAACCTTAAATTGATCCCAGCAAAAGCGCAACCCCAAGTCATCCTAATACTTGGTTAAACATCCGCACCTTTCTGTTAAATGCTCTGCATTTCTGATAAGAAACAACTTGATCCAACGTTAGTTCATTTTAGTCTTGTGCTCTTACCCAACTAGAATTGTGGGTGGGTGGAAACTATCACCTCTATTATTGAGCAGAAGCTGGGGTAAATCCTGGTCAAACTGCCAATCCATCCACAGGATTAACACAGACAGGAAACAAACACCCATAATCAATTTAGAAAATAATTAAAACAAGCCAATATCTATATCTTTGGTTAGTGGAAGGAAAACAAGGAGAAAACCCAGCAATGTCCCAAATAATCCACAGGTTAAAATCCAGCATATTCGAGCTGTGATGCACCGACACGCCATACTTATTCTTGATTCTCTGTCCTATGATGAATGCCATCACAAAGAAAAACTAAAGTAAGGAAAAATTCTTTGCCAGCAACAATGAGCTCAGATTTCAAACAAGCGAGCCCTGAAGGTCTTCAGCATTTTATCTACGTATCATATTTACCCTGAATAAAGGTGACAATGTGCATGTACCTGCCGCCAAAGACTATGTCCGAGAGGCCGACAGGGAAGTTAATACCCTTCAACAGAATTGCCATGAGCAAAAGGGAAGCGCCGTGAATGTGTTAGCTTAGACACGTCCCAGGTGCATCCCTCGATCTCCTGCCACCTGATCTAGACAATACGACTTCTATATCCTGTTTAAAGTACTGAAGAGTGAGGAATTACTCTAGGCTTGTAGTTACTTGCAGCACTGTGCGACAATTTGTAGTACTTATGCTTTACTCATGCATTTCTATTTTGGCCCATTTTAGATTTGTGTTTCAAAACAATTCCCCCAAGAGCCACACCTCTTAAACTAATCATTCAGGTATCGTCCATCCCATTGCCAAAGGTGTAAAGATGTGTTCTGATGTTATCCGTCTCTTCTAAACAATGGTCTACCTCCATCTCTCATCACAAAAGCTTTGTCAACATGGAAAAAGTCCCCCATCTCAAAGTGCACTGATACATTTACTTAATGTTTGCATTCATGTGAGTTACGAAGCCTGCAGGCTGTGTAACCCAGTCTATTCCTAAGACAGCACTTTGTAACAGACCTGGTACAATCTAACTTATGGCCTGCCTGCATTTGTATAGCGCTTTTCTAGTCCATAGGACCCCAAAGCGCTTTACACTACATTCAGTCATCCACCCATTCACACACACATTCATACACTGGCGATAGCAAGCTACATTGTAGCCACAGCTGCCCTGGGGCGCACTGACAGAGGCGAGGCTGCCGGACACAGGCGCCACCGGGCCCTCTGACCACCACCAGTAGGCAAACACGGGGTTAGTATCTTGCCCAAGGATATTTGGCATGCAGCCAGGATGCAGCCTGGGATCGAACCACCGAACTTAAGGTAAGTATTCTGCCTGTGAGATAATACTGGCTTAAATACTAAAATAACAGAACACACCAAGTGTCTACACACAGTAAAGATGACAGATTACAGGATATGCTGTGTTGTAATGGAAGCTTTATTCGGTACGGTGTGCACCGATTCACCTGTGTCTATATTTTGGTAACTACCGGGTAATTCCAGCCGACAGGAGTCAGGGGTTTTGCCATACATCTGCCACTACACCTCTAGTAAATTAAGAAAACTACATCTCTATCAGAGAAACAAGATGTAGAGAGCCCTGATAATCGAATAGTGCATGCTTGTGTCTTCCCTGTATTTGCACAGACAAATAAATCCCACACATCTCAAATAGCGACTTACAGGTATCCCTAAACTCCAATATAAAAACTAACTGTATGTCACCACTTATTATAGCAAATCAACTGCATTGAATTGACTTTGTTGCCTATTGACTGTCCTAAATGAACGCATTATCTCAACTCTGTGGACACACTCTATCAATAATAAAATGACCTGCCAAGACTGCTGCCCTTGCTTTGGGTTAAGGATTAGGCTGCACTGACCTCCACTGGAGCTAGTAAATGCACATCCAAGAGAACAAATGCTGACAGATGCCAAAGGATGGGAGCTGTCAGTATGGTTTGTGTTAAGCATTGTGTCATTTGAGTTAGAAACTCAGAGGCACAGGGTTTGACACACGCATCACACCAGTGGAGACAGACAGCTCACAGAGAACATGAAAGAGTAAAGGGAAAGCGTGTTACATTTTGTAACTGTGCACAAAGAATTTGATTTCATGTGTAGAGAACTCCAAGACAAAGAGCTCGTGAGATAAAAGGAAAATTAGAACGAGCGCTAGAACATGTAGCTACCGCTCAATAGATCAATGAGGCAGAGTAGTGCCTGCTGGGAATGCCCATGCCCTATTACAGTAACATGTCCTCTAATCCAATAATAGAACAGCTTACAAGTCAAACAGGCCAATCCTAGAGGATTTCTGAACCAGACAGACAATCAATTCGATATTTGACCAGAGCATGTTAGTACCCTACACAAGGCCAAACTGGGCTAGTGCAAAGCCCATGTACACATAGTCCACCTGCCTCTCAGTTTATCATAGTAACATATAGCAACTTGTTGTTCCAGATGAACACATCACTTTCTAATTTGAAGTTAAAAGTTGATTTATTCTCTGACCCAAAGCACTGCACAAAGGCAGCGTGTATTTATCATGCCGTAACATTCACTGTGCACATGCCCCTAGGAGATTGAGAGCAATCGCTGTTGTTGTTCTTTTTTTTTTTTTTTTTTTTTTTTTTTTTTTTTTAAAGAAACCCCTTTTTAAATGCTTGATAACAAATACCAAGATAACAAAGTTTTAATTAACCATGTCTGATAGCCAAAAATAAATAAATAAATCAGTGAAAACCACATACAAAAGCTAAAACTTACACTCTAGCCCCAGGGTGGAAAAACTAATGTGCTTCTAGAGCATGTTACAAATTGCGATCCATCCATTTTTTATGCACTGCTAGCGAATAATGACCATGCTGTATAATGCAGTACTTTGTCAGGCTTCACCATAGTAATTCTGAGTGGGTTTAGTTGAATTATTATAAGGCGACACATGCTGACACTGGCTCTTAAACTCAAAGTCGCTGGCATAAGTTAGCATCTTTGTCAGTGGTTCTCAGTCTGAATGCTGCAGACTGGTTCAGAAAAAAATAAAACTTACAGCTTAGCATTATGAATAAAAATTGAATTAAAATTGAATTAAAATATATACTGATTAAATAACACAGAAAAACACTTAGAAGAGTACAAGCAGTGGTTACATTCATGTGAGACAAAGCTATTAGGATGTTGGCCAACAAGTGCGTTCTATCATCTAACACAAATGTAAGGATTCATTGATCTGTAAGCTCACACAATAATCGACGTAGAGGCTGCGAGAGTTCTACTGGAGGTAAACCACAGGAGGAAATGCTTGAAGCTTTGAGAAGAACGAAAGGGCACCGTTTAATCAACTCCTTATAATTCGGTGCTGTGCTGATGTTCTAAAATCCTAAATCGAAAAGAAACCACCCTCCAAGCGCTGTAAAAATCGGTCTTGCTCATTTTTAGCACCTCTTGCACAGCTAACAGCCTGCTGGCCTTTTCCATTGCTCCTCATCTCCACTGGCCTTTCAAGTGTTTCATATATTCGGTTAATGTTTTCTCAACTACACAAACACCCTCCCACAAGTAGGGTTGGTCGTCCTGACAATTATTCCATGATGAATGAGTTTCAGTGTTTACCAATTTCATGTACATCTGGAACAAGCCAGCCTTTTCTTCTAAATAACCTCAGCTGCCAATAAATCAATTTTTATGACCACTCATATCCAAGGCAAACGCAGTGTAAACAAGGCATTCTAGACCCTCTCTTGACTATTCATCAGGCAGAAATGAAATTGATCTAAAGCACACAAGCTTAGTCACACACACAATCAAACCAGCACAGTTAGAAATGACGTCATCATCATCATCCAGCCAGCATGAATGGGGCTGCAGAGGACAGGAGGTTGAAAGAGTCAGTGGAAAGTGTTGGACGAGGAACTGAGTAAATATCGCTCTCTCTCTCTCTCTCTCTCTCCGAGTGCAACTGAGTCAAGTGGTGACCCTGCTTACTGCTCACCATGTGCATTCCAGTTCACACAGGCTCACGCTGGGTAAAATGTTTTTAAAGTAGAGTCACCGGACTGAGCAGATGCTGGAAGTCTTTCAAATGCATCAGTGCATAGGAGAAAAAAAATGAAACCCTTTGGGAGTACAGTCACATGCACATACAAACACATCTGGTTTCAAGGTAAACTTGTTAATGAATATTTATGCCTGTGTGCCACGAGGCCTGTGGTGTTTTCTTCTGTTAGTATCGGAGAGATAGAAACACTCAAACTCCACTGTTTAGTCTTTTTAAGTCTCAGAGGAAGTTTTGATAAATGCGGGTTGGAAACAAGTGTGACTGAGGGAGGGAGGCTTTACAGGTGTCAACCAACTGTATTTTTTATCTTAGATTTTTATTTTATTTATTTTTTTAAAGGCCAAATTGGAAAATGGAAAAGAAAAGTCATGTGTCGGATAACACTTTAAACAACCAGTCTTTCTTCTTTTTGGCTTTTGGCTGTGTTACAAATGCTGAAATAAATATAATTTAACATCCATAAAACTAAAACTTGTTATACTTTAACTGCTTTTCATTATTGCCTGGTTTTAAAAAGGCATGTAGGATATAGAACATTCACACCCTTCTACGTGGGGGGAAAAAAGTTGCATGTTAAAAAACCCTGCTTGCATAATTATCCACCTGGTTGGTGGTGGGGTTAGGTGACAGACTGCATATGCCACAGGTCACAAACTCCAAGTCTTTTGTGTGCCTGTGTGTTTTTGCATGTGCATTTGAGAGAGAGAGAGAGAGAGCGAGCTTGGCAAGCAGCTAAGCCAGGCAGGTGATGCATCTCTGTCGGCAGCGGCTCTTGTGCAGGTGTCGAGTTTCATGCAAGCGAAGAAGAGAGGCAAACAGTCCCACAACTGCAACACATTCAACATAATGAGGCAGTGTGAAACACAGTCAGCATGATCATTTATTATCATTACCCTGTTTTTTGTTGTGTTTGCCTACATTAAGTAAATAAAAGTTAACGGAAAAAATTGCTCAAGCTGTTACTAATATTTCCGGGAACTGAAAATCTTGAGTGACGTGAACCTGGACCATATCAGCCTCTTAACTAGAAGTAGGGAGTCTACTTGAATCTATTCAAAATATGAAGCCAAACCACAGTCACCACCATAATTTGGCTCAATTTGTCATATGGATATCAGCTTTGACGGGTACTTGAAAACAAACGTGGCTGTGTAAGACTTCTCGTTTCTGAGCCAATACTCGGACTTGATCTTGCATTACAACCCTCACTTACTCCCACACTGCAGTTTTCAAGTAAAGACCACAGCTTTTGTTTTCTATTTAGAATATGGATTCAGCCTCTAACAACTCCATTGCTACTCAAGGATTTGTTCAAATACAGGTTGCTATGGTTACCGAGGCAGGTTGTGGCTCGACTATCATCTGATCTGCTTTATAAGGCATTAAAATGAGAAAACACTGTTTGTCTGATATTCACGTGAAAAAGAAAGTTTTCACAAGACTTTATGCGGTTCTATAAAAAAATAAAAAATAAAAAAAAACTAAGTACACCCCATGATTTAGGAAGTTGTTGAACCACCTTTAGCAGGCAATAACTTGAAGTGATTACTTTTTTTTACAATTTTATCAACCTTTCGCATCTATGTGGAGAAATTTTGGCATGCTGTTCTTTAAAGCGTCGCTTCAGTTCATTTATGTTTGCAGTCATGTGTTTATCCAGAGCCTCTCTTAAGGTCTTACCACAGCATTTACTTTGAATGGAAATTACCCATCTACAAACACTGGCTAACTACTCTCTGTGCTGCAATGAAACTGTGAAAAGTGTAGCACAAACCAGAAATTGACAGTTTGTCTTCAAAATAAAAGTTACGCATTATGAAGCATGTTGGCTGTAGTGCTGAGGCACAGCTTTTACTTTGAAGACAAACCATTTCTAGTGTGTGTTGAATTTTTTTAATGTTCTGCCAAGCTCAGCTTAGCAAGTATTTGCAGACCATCACAAACAAACAAAAAATTCAAGTAATCACTGCAATCAGCAAGTAGCCAGAGTCAGCAATCTTTGCGAACCGCTGACAGTCAATACATATTTTTCCCCAATAATTGGTGATGGCATCACACCCAATAAGGCAAACAACTCTTGAGCAATGTGTGCGTGATGTCACATGAGAAACCTCAATACAGAGGAGTTCATGGTCAACTCAATGACTGCAACGCCCCAGGTCCTGTAAATGAATCCCAGTGATCACCCCTCAACCTCATGCTTGGTATGAGGGGTTTGGCAAAACCCAAACACCACTTACCAGCACAAACATGCTACTGTGGATCATGACCACTTTGTGCGTCATGAGATGGCCACATCATCTCCACCGTGGACCAATGAGAGCAAAGTGAAGATGCTTGGTTCAAAGTTGATTCACAAGTTTTGTGCTTTGTTCAGATGCAACTTTGTGGACCTAAGACATGCCACTGTGTGTGTGTGTTGGTTTTTTTCTGGCGGCCCCTCAGTATGTTTCTAATTGTGCTGTCATGAACGATAACATTTAACATACTGAGGCCTGTAGCGTCTCAGATGTAGTTTGAGGGTTTTTCCAACTTCTGAGCACTGCACTGGGCTGAACATCGTGGCATTTTGTTAACACACACATGAATGCTCTGGACCAGTAAACTGCCAAAACTTCTACTTATATAGCAGTGCTCACACTTGCTGATGATCAATTAATCAAGTGCACTTGACTAATAGCACGCAGTTGCTATTTACCCTCTTAACTCCTATGGAGACAGTAAGGAGGTTCTGCATAGAGGGTGCGCTGATTATTATGTTTAAAATCACAATTTGTCAAGTATAAATACTTTTCTTGTTTGTTTGTTTTTTTAATTTGCAGTTATTCAGTTCCCCCTTTGGTAAAGAAATATTTGCTGTTTCAATTCTTTCAGCTTTTCACATAATTTTTTGAACATTTATCCAGCGCAGAATTCAAGAAAACAGAGAAATATCAGCAATATGTTACGTTTTATTTTTCAACCTGTCAGTTTCAGTGAGAAGGGCCAGTATCTGCTAATGCCGATATTCGAACGATATGTCTGTGCGTCTCATCTGTTAAAGCAAAAATTAATTAATTATCAAAGATTAAACTCAGTCAAGAAAGCAGCCAAAGCTATTTTAATACCCTAAATAAATGCTATACATTCTATTAACGACCAATTCTATTCTTTTTATTTGATTTGTAGCTCTTGAAAGCAGAATGAAGAAGCAGTACATAATGAATGACATACTTTTATAGATGGTAGAAACAGACTCGTCAGCCTACTTTGACCAACAAATTTGGAAGTCAAACTCAAAATATGATAAGTATCAAAGTTCTTTGTGATATCCTAAAAAGCATAAACCATACAGCAGAACGCTAAACACAGAGTGAAATCTCATTTGGGAATTACACAAAACTAATTAATAACATCCCCTCATTCTATTTTTCTCATCCCAAACTGGGTGTAGCATGTTGCCAAAGTCCACGATTCAACCCATCGTGGCTCCATCGTGACGGACAACTGCAGCCACACATCACAAAAAGAAAATGTGTATGTGTGTGTACCGAAATAAAGTGAAGGACAAAACTCATTCTAACACAATCTTTTTACAACAGCAAGGCCATTTCAAACACGCTACCAGTGCCCACCTTGTTGTTCCAGGTTACCAATTATTAAAAGACCCAAATCCAATTCACTGCCATCGTTTCTTTTTTAGCTGCTGTTATCTAAAGAGCTGCATCAAGCAGAAGTAGCACTATTAAATTATTATTTTTTATTATTAATCCTTTATTTATCCAGGTAAAAAAAATCTCATTGGGATTAAAAATCTCATTTCCAAGAGAGACCTGGCATCATGGCAACAAAAGTCACATACCACATACAGTAGGTATATAACATTTAAAACGAATACAATATCCCATACAAACATGTGTAAAATATACAATAACAGATCAAATTAAGAGTACGGTACATTAAAAACAATCACACTGAGTAAAAGAGCTGTTCTCTCGTTCCTTTAAGACAGACTTAAACTCTCCCAAGGTAACCAATTCTGATAATTTCAGTTCCTTCTGCAGATTATTCCAGGAAGCAGGGGCAGCGTATTTAAAAGCCTTTTTCCCCAATTCTGTTCTGATTTTTGGGACAATCAATTGTATGATTTTGTTCGAACGAAGGCTGTATTGGTTGTGGTTTTTACACATATAAACACATAAATAAGATGGAACCAGCCCAAGGAGAGATTTATAGCTATTTAGATTTATTTTAAAAAAGATACATTAAAAAATAATAAAAAAAAACCCCAATAATAATAAAATGAATGAAGGGTCATCATCATATGGAGAACAATGTAAATAAAAAGACTGGTCAGAGGTCTATAAAGCTCATCTTCCTCTCAGACATAATTGAACACAGATCTCAGTGGACAGCACCACTTCCTCTCATCCCATCTGAAAACCACAGAGGACAGCTGGGCAACATCCATCAGAGAGCCAAAAATGCAAGAGTCACCAAACCATTGACAGACCACCACGCCAGTTAGAGCTTTGACACAAATGTGACTCACTCCACATTTGTTGTCGTTCTTCCAGGCTTTGCAGGTTCTGAACAGACAAACAGGCGCGAACAGATCTCTGTGCATGAATGTGCATTTGTCCATCTACTTTTCTTTACCCAATTCCTTCTGACAGGGCTGCAATTTGTCTAGAAACAGAACCGAGCTGATCTATATCTCGTTATGTAAAGCCAGTGGCGTAGGGGTAGATCTGCTATAGGGAACCGTTTTAAAAATGACTCAAGTAAAAAGGATGAGTTATAGCTCAACCTACTCTAAGGGCTTGTATTTTAACCATTTCCATTTTGCACTGCTATTCTTAATAAGTCAGAGGAAATAATTCACATTTAAAAGATTTTAACAATTTTTACACTTGCAAGCAGCTTTAGAAATCAGCTGTAATATTATACATACAGACTTTTGGCTTTACAAGTAAGACAAACTTTGGAGAATATCAGCTTTGGTAAACAAATGCATCAGAAACACAACATTTATTGAGGCACAGCTTTTACTTTGAATTGAGTCATGGTGTCATTTATTGCAAGGTTTGCCTTCAAAGACAAAGAGCTTTTCGTGCTAAATCCAGACCAGGATCAGAATATGACACATCCTACTTTCAACAAGTCTCTGGTAAATAGTGCTCTAACAAAGATATTATGGAGCCAGTTTGCGCAGCTGCGTGTACAACAAGACATAAGAGCTCGGGACAATGTCGGGAGAATAAGGTGAAGAAGTTTGCTGAAGTTGTCCTTTCTCAGATGTAGTACACGACGAGAGAAAGTCCACATTAGATTCACTTTCACAACTGAAAATATTCAGTTTGGTTTAGCTAAGGGAGCTTCCTGGCCCATTACCTGTGCTACTCTTACAATAGTCCAAATCAGTCTAATCAGACATCAGACTTTGTACTGGGGAGCTGATGGATTTAACATGTGGATTTAAAGCCTTGATTGTGCTTTGTCTGCTATGGTCCGCTCAGGTCCGAGTGACTTAAATTTCATCATCAGACAGTGAGTGCAAGGACCTGGGTGGACCCCACGTGACTGTGCAGATTTGTATGGGAGAATTTACATTACAATGCACCAACTATGCATCCGGACAGCAAAGGCCTACAAGCGGACTTCAAGGAAGTATAACAGGAATGACTCTTTGGCTATCATGTCTCCAATATGATATCATATTTGTGCGTAACAAAGTATAACCAAAGCTCAATATGCCATTCATTCTCATATGCACTGCTGTCAAGTCTACAAAAAATGTAAACCTTTTATTTTATTTCTTACAATGTGATTTTCATACTTATTTCTCAAAACACTTTACAGTGATGACATTGTAACCAATAAACTCTGCCATTCACTAAACGTTCATATAATCTCTGCTTTATATGGTTTTAAATGTTTATTGGATGGATTGCGTTTCACGTGTGACCGGTTTCGTTAAAGTCTGAGGATAATCCCTGATGTCAGATAATTTCCATTAGTCACTTTTCTCCATAATAATTCCACATCCATCTGTAATAGCACAAGATCTTCAGTTTGAATACTGTTTGGATGAATGCAGATAGTAGTTAAGTCATTAGTGTAGCAGTGCCGACTCCAACTAAGGGCCGACACTGATGAACACAGATATAATCACGGATGAAAGTGTCACTAGAGATCAAATAGAAACGACAGTGTATCAGTATCAAGCCAATTTATACATAAGTGACAATATTAACATTCAAGGTCCAAAGTACATGCAACATTTTTTATTTTAGCATGCTGAAAGTGGCTGCATTTATTGAATTTGTAGCCATTTCACTGTAAATCTATTAAAAAAAAACAGACTTATAGTCGGGTTGATTTGCATGCCAAGAAGGCCAAAGGATTCCCAGACTCTGAGGCCCCCCTCTATTTGGCAGTGATGCAATTCCGATTACACAACCCTTCCCAATGGCACAGTCACTCTGACTGGAAAAACAGGTGATTCACTATAATGGTGTCAGTTAGCTGGTGTGGCGATGGCCTCAGTCTCACCCACCAGAAGGCATGACCTACTACTTGCCGGTAAAATGTCTTGTTGTGGAAGGAATTCAGCGATAGCTTGAAACAGTCAGGGTGTGATGTGGCCGAGAGCCATTCACTTCACAGGGCGAGTAAGACCAATTCTCATATGAAAAATAAAAAATAAATATTTAATCTGTTTGCTGACAAACCAAAAAAAAAAAAAATAGTCACATCTGCTCATCACTAGCATTTTACTCTCTGAAATCACAGACAGTCCTGGAAACAACAACAATAAACGAAGGCTATTTAAATAGAAAGTACATATAGCATTGCTACAAATATCACAGCATCAAGGCAGGTTTCTGCTATGAAAGTGAAATCACTTCTTCCTCAGCACAGCGCTCCTTGTTTAAGAAATACTTGCCATTGCTGTTGAATGATGCCGCTCTGACTCACTAATTCCACAACATCTGGTCATAGTCAGTTGTAACCACTGCTTTACAGTCACCATAGTGACACACCATATCATCATTGTTAGATAAACCACAGACAACCTCAGCTGCAAGGTATCAGATCAACTGACAGAGATTTAGTGCATGATACTGTACAAAAATATATCTGTAATTTAAACATTTATATTTATATAATATAAGTTAGTTCATTCATTCATTCATTAGTATATTGTTTCAAAAGAGTGCGATAACAATATAAATCAAAATTATATACGTGCAAGGAAAAAGACAAAGCTGCTGGGTTAAAAGTGACTTATTTCAGTAATCCAGCATTGGGTCAAACATGGACGAATAGAGCACCAAGACAGTCCAACCCAGAATTGTGGGTTGATGTGCCTGGAAACATTAGGCTCTTCATATCCAGCACAACAGTTCCCATAATAAGACTACATAATAAAATAAAATCTGTATCTTCACAGCATTATTACTTCCATTTACAATTAATGAATCTTTCCTGGCAAGAAAGAGGCCGACAGTGCAACAATACATCCACTCAGGGCTGTACCATCGGCAACAGTTGCCGTGTTTAAAATGCAATATGTTGGCCATGCACAGAGAAACAGAACTAAAACAATTGGCAGTGATAAAAAGAAACAGAGTACGGATTAAAAAAATAATTTAGAAAGGTTGCTGTCTCATGAGTAGCAGAGCAGAGGTGCTTCCACAGCATGTGGAAAAAGCATGTGAGGATGTCACACAATACCTTGGAAAATTAATAAATTATGGAAACCTGATCTGCTGCTAGCTCAGACTGCTTCTTTGCTCATCTACTGAGATAAAGTCACTGACAAATAAAGGCACCTTTGTGTCTACTTTTTTCAGCAACCCTACTTCACCCTATTTTGGTGTATTGCCGGAGATCCAAGGAAGTGTAGTGTAGTTTAGTTGGCAGCCGTTAGGATGTGAATAAGGATAAACAGCCCTCACAATGCAAGATACAGGGAAACCCAGTGCTGTTGTTTGTGTCAATGCTGGAAAGCAAGCTGCAGTAAAATCTTATACATTTCACATTCATCACCTTTAAATCCTGCAAAATGTGAAGAAAAGATCCTGAACTCAAACTAATATTTTTATAAATATATTTTGTGGGAATCATTAAGACAGCCAAAGCTGGTCTATATACTGTATGCGCCGTGTATCAAAAGGTTCATCTGCTCACAGCTTCACAAACTGAGCTCATGCTGGACTAATCATGTGAGAGCAAACAGAGTACTGAACAGCTGGAGGAGGCTAGGATCACACAAACTAGCTGAGCCATGTCAGATATAAACAGACTTTTAAGGAAAGGTTTGGACCGAGATACAAATTCCTTGTCCCCCTCTTCCTCTCCGTCTCTCTCTTTACTGGCAGCTCAATTCTGAACATCCCACCATATTGAAATTAAGACACACTACCATTTTCAAATGTAATGCTTTGTTAAATGAATGGGGAAACCCCTTTAAATCTGGGTTACGCTACAAAAACATGCAAATGTCAAACACTCTGCAGGACACCGATTTGTTTTCAGCTGTGTCTCTCGGGGCGTTAAACAACGGTCAACGCCAAACACAAAAGAAGCAATTTTTTAGCAGGCACAGCAAGATACAAAACAGCAGCGTAATTAACATGTTATCACTTCAAAAAGCCGATTCTTAACCTATAGCCTGATTATAATTTAGGATTACACTTTAAGCACATCTGATTACATTGAGATCTGCCTGTTTATTGAAGCTTGGTACAAATCAACATCAGAGCTCATTAATTGCTAGAAAACTAAAACACACAGAAACTGTAAACTCATTTGCAGAGTGGAGCATAGTTACAAAGGAGTTGGGCACCAGATGTTGCCAAGTTAATTGCCCCCAGAAAGCAGCACATTGAGTCAACTTGAAAATGTACATTATTGTGTGCTGTTAGAGAGGTCTGTATACAGGCAAACACAATTTAATATATTATAAAGTCTACTGACTATTAGTTAGTTGAATGTAAACGGCATAATCTCGAGTGTCCACAGAAAAGATCACAGAGTAACTGATAAATTGTACCAGGTGTGTCTTGCTTACACACTCTCCCCCTTGCTGGGTAAACACACAAATGGAGCGGAAGTAGACCGTTTAGTTTCAGCGGCTCCCTCGACTGGTGTGTAATGCTTTAGAGTGAGCTGTACAGGTGAAGTGCTTAAGCTTTCACTGTGAACCTGTAATCGTGTAAGTGAAGAGAATGACAATAATGGAAACAGAGGAAAAAAGCGCATTGAAAAATAAAAGGGCAGAAAATACAGTAAAACTAAAGATGCTGCTGCTGCAACTCCAAACAGCAGATAAAAGCAACACGACTAGAAATCATTTAGTGTGCTTCCATATGGCTCCCCGGCAGCTGGAAGCTACTCCTGATCATCCCGATAAGCCTCGTCAGAACAAACATGTAGCACGCGACAGAGCAGTAACCTAACTGTATAGGTTCCATTAACACAAAGTAGCACGTCTTCTACAATATACACAAACTGGATATTTTATCAGGTAGCTGATATGGCATCAGAATGGAAAAGAAATGGCGTGGTTGCTGAGCAGCAGTTCCCTTGGTGAAAACGCCTTGTGGAGGTCAGAAATTTGACAATGACCAGACTGAGCACACTGAGGTCCTTTCAGCTAAAAACATGAAACTGAGGCTCATCAAACTGAAGAAAAGATGAATGGAAAAACATTGCCACATGTGATCGGTCTTGAATTCTGCTGCAACATTTGGATTGTAGGGTCAGAATTTGGCGTGAACAACATGACAGCATGGATCCATCCTGCCTTGCGTCAAAGGTTCAGGCTGGTTGCTATAATGTAACTGTGTGGAGGATATTTTCTTGGCATACTTTCGGCCTCTCAATACCAAATAAGCTTGTTTTAAATCTTTATCAGCAACCTTTACGACTAGAATACTCAAACACATTTCTTGTCAATGAGTTCACTGTACTGAAATGGCTCTACAGTTATCAGATTCTCAAACTGTTGGAACGGCAGATTTCCATCATGGATGTAGAGTGGACGAATCTGCAGCGACTACGTGACGCTATTGTGTCAATATGGAATAAAATCTCTGAAGAACGTTTCCAGCACCTATGCCATACAGAATTAAGCAATATCTGAAGGCAAGACGGGGTTCCACACAGTACTAGCAAACTGTACCTTTTAAAGTGAATGAATTTCATATTCATCCTCTAGCATTGGTAGCAAAGTAAGAGCTTGCCACTGGGAAAATTTCATTGGCGTCCAATCTGTCTCAGTACAGCATAAAAGTGAAAACTGCAAAACCTCCATTACAATTATCCAAATGTGTGATTTCACACTTTAATTTAATTTAATGAAAAGCCAAATCACACATTTTCAGCTACTTCTCTTTCACCCGTAAGTGGTGTTGTGTACCATCTGTAATGACTTCTTTTTTTTCCCCCTCACAATCTATCCAGCCACAGTCCAGACATGTGATTTAAAAGCTTTTCTGTCACTATATGTGAGCACCACATCTCCATTAACAGCCTCTTACCTTATTGCTCAGGAAAATGCAGCCCTGGATATCTGCTGAACTTCACAGCTGAAAAACAGAAAGGAGGGTATTTATGAGCCACATTTGCAGAATGCAAAAATATAGACTTGCATACAAAAGATAATTACAAATGTTAATCTATACAGTGATTAAAGCAATGGATTCACAGCAGGAGTATTCATGCTCCACTGAAACAAAACACCTAGGCCTATACTTTTAGATATGTGTAACAGGCTATGACATATTTAACAGCAAATAAGTATAAAATACACTCCAGGCAAAGCATAATTAGGATATGCACAATAATTACTTCCTTGCTGTTAAGAACAAAGAGGAAATGAGACAATAAAAAAAGCAGAACAGTTTAACTAGAATATTTTAAATGTCAAAAAAATGAATAGTTACAACTATGTAGCACGCTTATTACACAGCAGTCAGACATTTTGACTAAATGATATTTAACCAACAACATTGTGGTTTAAAATTACCTACTTCATGTGAAGACTGCACTTTACAGGTATGTCAGACTAAAACATTTGAGGTTTGTTTATTAAGAAAATGAAAAAAACAATGTCCAAGGATACAAAGGTTTTACAAACAATCTACCACAAAAAAAGACAGCAAATTTAATCTGTGCTATAGCTGTATATGCAGTATTTTTCTACAGCTACAGTTTCCAAATGTTCAGGGCTGATCAATACAGCAAGACAGCCAGAACATTTCACAACAGGCAGCATGGATTATTACACCTGCCCAGGCAGTACAATATCATGCCCACAGCCAGAGTTAATGACAACTGGCTGCAGTGGCTCCAGACAGGGAGGAGGACTGATGGGTGGACAAGTGAGAGACACTCTTAAGGTGGATCATCGAAGGGTAAACCAGCACGCTGCAGGCACACTGTCATGCCTGTCCTCTCTCCCACGGGAGGCTCTGCACACACTGCGGTAACACCGTCACTTGCATTACTGCACAGTCGTCTTGAGTGTGAGAATGCGACATCCTTGTAATCCTATACCCCAATGAAGTTATTCGTTTTCACATACAGCAAAATGTGAAAAGATAAAGTACGTTTCACAGGAAGCCAGAACTATCCGTCAATTAATACATCCAAGCGGTACAAACAGTGTGATATTAGGAAAGGCAACTCCAAAGGGCTGCATACTGATGAAAGCAAACACTGGCCAGTGCTGCTAATGATTCTGATTACCTGCTTAATCATCAGACTCCACTGGAGCTTGGCTTTTGCTCAGGCAATGTGCCCCCTGAGTATTATTGACTCGCTGACATTGGCAGTGAGTTGAAGAAGGGTTTAGGTTTCTTACTGGGAGGCAACTGATTCACACAATGACTCATTTCTCCAGTCCCACTAAGGAGGTAAGAAATCAAACTTTATGATAGCAAATGTTCATTAAAAGAATGAAACAAAGAGGAAAAAAGGCCAGGAAAGCAGCATGCACCCACGCACTCATGTTGTGATGATTTTTTTTATTTTTTTTTAATTTAGCTCCTTCTGCCTTGACAGGAACAATTAAACTTTTTGCTACTTGACTTCCAACAGCTTGAGAGATTCCAGTATGCTAGTGGCTAAAGTAGCCTATATTAAATACTAATAGCATATAACCCACTAGCATGCCTGTAAAGCAGAACATACACTCAACTAATAGGTTAATTCACTAGAATTGGGGGGGGGGTTAAATAACTGTTGGCAAGTTAGTCAGTTTAATTTTATTTCTATAGCACCAAATGACAACAACAGTTGCCTCAAGGTGTTTACAGAGTTTCCTGCTAAGCAGCGCCATTAGCTGCTACTTGCGTTCAAGCTGATAGCCTTAAGCAGCGATAGAAATCTACTTTCAACTGAAAAGCTAGGTGCCACAAACCACTTTAGTTTTTGGGTTATTATGCTAATAGTAGCTAAAGTAGCCTACATCAGCATCTACTAGCATATAAACTGATAGCCTCAAGAACAGAAACACCGCTTTCAACAGTAACAAGCTATTTTTCCCCCAGCGATTTCCAGAGTGTTATGCTAGCAGAATTAGCCACTAGTTATAGCTGATAGCCTCAAGCAGAGATGAATGTCACCACTGTACACAGACAGGCTATTTGCATGTTCTTTTGCCTTAACAAAATCTAGGAACACTGTTAACCCCACTGCATCTTTTCCTAGTAGTGGCTAATGTAGCCTACTACTATTAGCATACTAGCTCCAAGATGCATCAGATGTGAGTGATTTTCTAGTTCTCACTACATGTGCAGCATCATTTCAAAGAATCACACTGCTCAGTTTAGCAAAGTAGCAGGGGAAGTAACAGTGTCTTATTTTAACATTCAAATTACAGTTTTGCATAAAATAGTACACTGTTCCCCAATGTTTATACCCTGTGATAATAGATGGTTATTAGATGACATTTAACAGGGTCTCCTATCAAAGACACATTAGAAAATGAAACTTTGACACAGATCAAACAACAATAATTAAAAAAAAAAAAAAAAAAAACAACATGAAAAGAATCATTGGTAATGCCTCAAGGAAAACAATTAAGGACACAAATTAAGCAAGGTACTTAAAGAGAGACAACTAGACACATATTTGCACTCCTATAATTCTTTCATCTGAGTCTGAGGGGAGTTGCTTTGAGCAAAACTCAACATGCTTGATTTAGGAAACTCCCAGGGGTCACCACAGGCATAAGTAGCAACTATGTGCTTAAAAACCACACTTTACTTTAGGATATTTTTGTTCTATCTTAATTAGTCCAAAAAATAAATAAGGCTGCAGGAAGTTATAACTGAGTAGGGGAAACTCTCACAAGGTATCCCTGGGGTTTCCAGAGGTGTGGCGCATTGCTGAAGGCAACCTTTGGAAGCACAATGCACCACTGGGGACCTCATTGTTCAGTCCTGCTTGTTTCATTAATAACACGGTGTAGAAGAGGACAGAGTGGGGACAAGCTGACAGTGTGTTGCCTAGTAAAAGCCCAAAAAGGAGGCCTTTAATTAAGCTGCCCACTATGATCCCCCAGCATCAAACTATCAACAGGAGATGATGTTTGCCATTAAGCAAATTTAAATGAATTACCTTAAACAAGTTTACTACAAACACAGCTGCCACTAAAGCTCTCCTCTAAAAACTCGGGGCTGGGTGCTAAGTTCCTTCATCCAGGTCATCTCAAAGATCAGTGGCAGCTGTTCACTGCGGGGGAGCATTGCTCATTCACATCTTTACCAAATTCTTCAGAGATTTACACAAACACAGTCTTGCTCAAAGGAATAGTTTGACATTTTGGAAGACTTATTATTCTCATTTTTGTTGCTCTTTGCGCCTTAAATATGAAGTTAAGTGTTAACTTCATGACAATAAATGCACTTGCAATGCAATTGTCCTGTGTTACAATCTGAAATTGACTTGCAAATAGAAAGACTGAATCCCAAATCATGGCCAAATATTTTCATCTCAAGTACATGGAAGCTTATTATCATTTGAAATCCATCGAATAAATCAAACAACTCTAATTACATTGAATTAGCAAAACAAGTGGCTCAGCGTCACGGACAGGCAGATCTACCACTACCATCAACAGCAAACCCTGGCTCCAAATGGCTTCACAAAACAGAAGTGTCTCGATAAAACCATAGCACTACTACCTGAAAAAACCCACAGATGTAATAGCAGGGATAATCTTTGTTCCATAAACAACCCGTCTATAAACCACAGACTGAAATTGTCAGCTCTTTGCAGAGAATGGGTTTTATTTTTGTTTTTTTGTTTTTTTAGAAGCAATGCTGATGGGAAAACAACTTCTGGATGATGCTCCTGCTGTTTATATGTCAGTAGGGGAGCACTGATAGTCCTAAGTCATGGAAGACATCCCAGCATTGAAGATACTGACTAATCGTCTGTGTTCTTTCAGCACACTTTGTATAACTTGATATGCAATGACCTAAATGGTAGCATGGATCTGGGAATGATAAATGTGATGGGGGAGGTGTGAAGAGAAGACTCTATCCATTACCCTCACTGGAAGCGACTAGAACTATAACTGCACTAAAAAAAAAAAAAAATAGAGATAATAATTTAATCAATAAATTAAAAAAAATAAAAATAAAAATAGACCTTTAGAGAACTCAAGATATGACAGGATGAAACCCTGCAACAGAACTAATTGATGCAAAAAGTCCATGAAGTAAAAGTAAACAGATATATTTTAATCCGTACCACCTGTGTGAAGCAGATAACGTGACCTTTCGGTGCAAATGCCAGCTCGCGTTTCACTAATATCAACCAGAGCAAAAAACATTTAGTGAGTCAGTGGTTAGAAGGTTCGACATTTGAATCGCATGGCTCTCTAAAGCCTTTCTTTGCAAAAGGTGCATGTTCTTCCTGTACCTGCACTGGTTTTCTCTGCATGCCAATCTTTATAAACACAAATCATACTGTTCTGCTGACGTGTGTTCCATTAACATAATGCTGAAAAGGAACAAAGTTTTGTAGCTTACAGTTCGATCCCAAAATGAAAAAGAAACTAGGGAGCTTTGCTTGAAAGAAAAATCAAAGACTAGTCCCTAACCTGAAAACCCTGGACAGATAATGATATGAAAACATTTATGAATGAATCTAATAGGGGAGGAAAAAAAAAAAAAAATAATGGCAGTAATAGATTAAAGAAATTCATAGCTTCTACTTTTATCTGCTGTTATTTCCTCTGTATCCTGCTTGCCGACCTCAAAAGTGCCACAAAAAAACCTTCAGCTCCTTTTTTAAAATAATACAGATGTATCTCTGTACAGCGTGATGTGAGAGAAAGGCAGACAGAGGTGAATTAAAAGTGATGGATATGAGATGAAGAGGCAAAAGCAGTTTAAGTTCAAACAAGCCATTGTTTAAAATCATGCTAATAACATATTATCTAACCCAACAGTTGGAGCTGTGGTATATAGGAGAGGGGGGGGGGGGAGTCCCCTAGTGCTTTGGCCTACCAGGTGGTCAATTTAGGCCCAGACTTGTAATACAGTGGCAGAAATGCTTATATTAAACTATGTAAGTCATCTGGTGCAACACAGTGCATGCCCCCTATAAGAATAAAGACATTTTCACTAGGAAATTAAACATAATAATAAATACAGGGCCTTATCACTCTTACTTCAGTTTGGAGTTTTTCCCCCCCTCTTAATTCTCTTCTCCCCCCCCCCCCCTTTTTTTTGGCATGACATCTGGGGAACAGCTGGTGCTTTGCATCATATGCAAGCACACATACACACAGTTGTTACACAGGGGTTAGGAGGTCAGAAGCCCGGTCTCCAGACACACCATTTAATCTGGTCTACGTATAGATAGTCTCTGCACAACCACAATTAGACAAAAACCGAGACACACACACCAGACCCTCTCTCATCTCTCTTCTATACAAGGCAACCATTCAACCCTCTCTGGGGAGGGCAGAGATTCTCACTGATTAGCTCTGCCTTTCCAGATAGTGGGGAGTGGTGAGGATGGGGGGTGCGGGTGGAGGGTAGGCACGGCTACTAATTCAATTACACAGATTCTCGTCTGTGTTCAGGCCGACTCCCAGTTCCATGAATGGAATCAAAACCACCCCGGCCGAGGGGGGGGGGGGGGAGGGGGGGGAGCAGAGTGCCAAAAATGTGTTTACATTTGTGATTTACACTGGTTGGTTTTGTTTTAGCTTGGGAGAGGCCGCTATTATTCTCTGGCTGAACACTGGAAACCCCGTTATGAAATAAGGGTTTCACAGGATTTCTGACAAAACATGTAAAATGACCCCCTAAAAAGGGGAAAAAGACAAAAAAGAATCTGCAATTAGTTGCTATTAAAACTCAACTTTATCCACTCAGAAAGATATTTATCCCCATGAAGCTAAAGTGTATTTAGACAAGAGGCAAAATAGGCAAAAGTAAAAGACAACACAAACTGGAAATCCGAGTTGCTCTATATACTAAAAATAAATCTAAATATCATTTGTGTAATTGCTTTTCGAAAGCTACATCCACCAACAATAGTGCAATGAAATACTCCTATTTAAAGTTCCTGCTGCCAAGTTTCTGTGAGCAGCTGGCAAACAATAAGAACTGAAATGACAAAAGCACACACACCTGAGGAAAACTATCAAAAAGAAGCAGAAAGAAACTAAAACTACTCAAATAATGTGAATGTACAAATCATAAAATTATACATTTATAAATTTATGAAGCACATCTTCAGGTGCCGTGGTTAGCACTGTTGCCTCACTGCAAGAAGGTCCTGGGTTCGAATCCACCATCTGGCCAGGCCCTTTCTTTGTGGCGCTGGCATGTTCTCACCATATCTGCAGGCCACAGACATGCAGTCAGTCGGGTTAGGTTAATAGGTGATTCTAAATTACCCAAAGGTGTGAATGTGAGTGTGAATGGTGTCTGTGTTAGCCCTGCAACAAACTGGCAACCTGTCCAGGTTGTACACAGCCTCTTGCCCTGTTTTAGCCAGAATAGGCTCCAGCACCCCGTGACCCTGAATTGGAGCAGAGGAAGAAAAAAAAAGAAAAAAAGAAAAGAAACATGGATGGATGTACAAAGTTTTCTTGTTAATTACATTCACTTCACATTTCACTTGTTTATTAACCATCATCCATCCCTAGAAGTAAATCTGCCCTAAAAAGAATTCCCTGAAAAAGCTGAAACATTAAAGACTGGCCAAGTCAACAAGATCCTTCCTTTTTCACCATCATAAAACAGAACAGAGCAGCCGTCAAACAAAAGTCTTAGTGCAACATTTAACATTAGATTATGCAAATGCACAAATCAAATTGGCAGAAAAATAATATCAGTATTAAATCGACATAAATACCATGTCATAACTTTTTTCTTTTTTGCTATCCATCTGTCTTGAAAATGGTTTCTGAAGAAGCTCACCAAGTTTCAGAGGTAAAAATCTGGGCCTTGGTCCAGTGTTTCAAGCAGGTTTTGCTGGACATAAAGATACCAGCTGCTAAGCAGTCACGGCATAGCTGAGCAGCTTGATTCTAATCATACTTTTGCACTCCTTGGCAGGGTGTGATACATCCTGTACTCTGGTTATACCTTCTGATCACTTTGCACAATCCTGTACTGCATTTGGAGCTAACATCTTGATGGGAAAAACACCAATTGCTTTGGTATAGCAAAGCTTCACCACTGGACTAATCTAGAGCTACTATCCATTGTTACTTTGGTCAATACACGGTAAAAATGTTGCCACTCACTGCTGGCAAAATAATAAAGCTCTTATATGTGCCAGAACAGCTGATAAAGGCTCAAAACAGTACCAACAGTGCTGCGTGAACATCAAATCTAGTAAGAAAGCTACAGAAGTTACTTGAGAAAATGTAATCGATGAGTGCCTTGATTGGAGGGAGTTTTTTATTTTGACACATTACACCAGCGGTCCCCAACCCTTGGGCCACGGACCCGGTCCGTGAGTCATTTGGTACTGGGCCGCGAGAGTGAGACTCGGGTGTGAAATGTATGGTTTTCACGGTTTTTAGCGTTATTTTGTTATCGTTTTTTTTTTTCCGTTAACTCGGTTTTCCGGATGATCTGATATCGTCGTGTTGGTGTTGTTCCTGGAATAACATAGTAAATGTTGTTTCAGGATCAATATTGCAAGTGACCAATCACATTCTTGTGACGTTATTCTTTGGCGCGCCAAGCCATTCATGCATTTATGAAATTCCAATGTTGCAAGGACAATATCAATTCTGCTTAGCGTTTATTAAAGGGTTAGGGTCAGGGTCCGTTGATTGGCAGACAGGGGCAGTTTCTTGCAGCTTAAGTACAGTTTTTTGTTTTACGGCGGTTTTTCCCGAAGTCGCCAAAGTATGACGTCACAACATTCTGATTGGTCACTTGCAATGTTGATCTGGGAACAACACCAACACGACGATATCATTTCGTGCAGGTTTTCCTGGGTCTTTTCACGTGTGTTATGAATAAATCTTATTTTTTTCGGTACAGGTACTAGTTTTATTTTGTTGTATTTATCCGCGACGCCTTAAAGGCCGGTCCATGAAAATATTGTCGGACACAAACCGGTCCGTGGCGCAAAAAAGGTTGGGGACTGCTGTATTACACCACAGAATAGTTGGCTTCTTTTTCCTTTTGGTCCTCTCGGGCTTTAAATGTGCTCACAGACATGGCCGCCAGGGTCAGTACATTATTTACAAGGTACAAGAAATCACCGGTTTAAAAAGCCATGTCTCAGTCTGGCAGTCTTGCAGATTAGGATGGTCCAACCTTCCTCATGAGCTGCTGACCTAATCTTCTTTTGCATCTCAGCCGCACAGATATGGGAGTCCTCTAATCCGCTCATTGGATGGACAGCTGCAAACAGACACTTAACGGTCTGCTGCTGTAGCTCTAGTCATTTTGGCCTTCAAAAAGCAATGCGGCCACGAGCTACAATATATGGATCGACATGTTTAAACCAGCAAAAGTACCGCTGAGCCACCCTTCATCTTTTTCATTACCTGCATTTGCAGTCAAGGTTTTCGAAGTGGTTTTTTTTTCCCCCCCAGGCATGACACTTTCTTAAAGCAAACTCCACCCCCACCCCCCAAAAAAAGTGTATGCAGCAATTTCAGGACAAGTGGATGTGATAACAGTTCCTGGCAGGTAAGCCGACAAACAGGCAGGAAAACCAATTAAAAAGCAGTCTGCTGGCTGCTCTGAGGCCCAGGCACAGCAAAGGAGAAGAAAAACATGACATGGGAGGTAAAGTGACTTACAGGCCTCCGACTGCCTATTGTGGGTGAACAATTCAGCTACTCCAAGCCCAGTTTTTCAGAGCCGTCTGCAAAGTGAAAGCCTGACCTCTTGCTTGTCAGTTCTATTGTTAGGAGAAGGCAAGAGCCGCTCCCAATTCACCTCATACTACATTAAATGCTATGAATTGTTTGGAGAGTTTCTGGCAACAGAAAGCAGACAAGGTGGTGAGCGTGCACACACTCGTGCACACATGCTTCTCGATTTTAAGATCCCATCGTTTCAAAACAGAGGAATTATAACAAAGACTGCATTTAATTCTAATGACCTGACCTTTGTTTTTAAAATACAATATCCACATTACTCACATTAGAGCAGGGCGATATGACCAAAAATATTTATCATGACATACATACAATTTGCGATAACGATATAACTGACGATATTATTGACAATAGACAAAATACTTTACAACTCCACAACTTTATTAGTGCAAAAGAAAAAAAAAGAAAAAAAAACATCAATGAATTTTCACTTAAACAAGCAGCTTTTATGTGCATTAAAGTTATATAAAAATTTAACAGTGCAAATGCAAATTCCTTGCTGACAGTTTAACCAAAAGGCATTTCCAGTGGAAATTGGCCGACATATGTATAATATCTACAAAACTTAAAAAGAGGTTATACACACAATATGGTAATATTATGTTGAAGCACAGTACGTATCACTCCTCGAAGCTCTGCCTACGATAGCCGTAATGCTTCGACAATCCATCAAGCGGTGTGGGTTCGTAGCTTAGCAAAGTCGTACTAAAACATTTGACAGATCTTCGAGCGCCGTGTACCACATAAAATCGTTTCGAGGTCAGTAAACACAACCAGAATTCATACATAAGGCACACGGGATTATAAGGGGCACTGTTGCTTTTCAGAAAAATCAAAGGATTGATTTTAAGTGTGCCGTATTTTCCAAAAAACACGGTAATAACGACGGCTCGCTAGCATGCGCTACCAAAAATAGTGCTTTGTTGTGTATCTGACGGACGAAAGCTAAACCAGTTCCACACCACTGAAGTTGCAGCCATGCTTTTTCCACCATGTGCGTATGAGGAAAAAAAAAAAAAAAAAAAAGGCACTGCGCATGCGCGTTTTACCCAAATTCTATCGCGATATTTCATTTTCTTATCATTGCCTAACATTATACCGGTATTACCGTGAACGGTATGATATGGCCCAGCCCTACTGCTGATGTCATTCAGCTAGCATATCAGTGTTGCTCTATCATATTTAAACCATCTTGAGCTTACAGACCAAATCGTTGTAGTTAAAATCTAACTGGTGTCAAATTTCTTCTTGGTATTATTGAACACATTATCCAATCCACGCTGACAACCAGGTCTTGGTCAGCCATTTAATATATTAGAAACTGATTTATAGGCTAAACTACACCTGTGTCAAAATGACATGCAAAGTCATTATCTAATTAGTGTAATAATCTAATGTATGTAAAAATAATTAAAATTAACAGATGGAACAAAATGCTGGCTACAGCACTCACAGCATTTGTAGTGTAAAAGCACAGAAGTATAAATGAAGAGGAAATCGTCCTTAAGTACCTCATTTAGCATTGTAGTAACACTATAATTCTAGTGGTGTAGGAAGCATCTCGGCAGGGTTGTTCATCGTATTATGTTTTCTACGCAAGTGACAGTAATACTAAACTCAAGCTAAGTTAAGGCACAGTGACCCATTTCCTGTCATCACAAATCATGCAAGAGGAGTCAATTTTTTAGATACCCAGACAAACACAATGCTAAAAATTCAAAATGTCACACAGGCAGTGTGAATATCCCGGCCCTCTATGCACCACACTTCATCCGTTTACCAGATGTCTGTGCTGATTTACAGCCTAGCGAGCCCAACCTGTGTTATTTCATCCATGTGGCTGGGTCGGGGCTGAGGTGTTGACATGCTCGCTAACCACAGGCTTGGGAAGAGATAGGGCTGTAAGAATTAAGAGAGGGTTAGATTCGAATGGGGGGAAAAAAGAAAAAAAAAGAAAAGGTGAGATAAAGAGAGAAACCGTTAGGGGGGGTTGTGGGGGCTGGCACAGCTACTGTTTCCTGCGAGGTCAGCAGACTGGGGCTGATTCCAGGACAGCTTATCTTTCAGCAGGAATACCACAACCAGACCAAAGGAAGAGACAGGAGGCAACCAGCACTATGAATTCTTAGCATGTTACATACCCGGAGGAGTTGATGACATTAATGACAGATACAAAGGGTTTTTTGTTTGTTTGTTTTTATTAGATGAGATCTGGGGCAAATCAGGAAAAATAAAATATGGTCAATGTGACAATTATGAACATTTCAAGTCCCGACATCCATATTTAAGCAACTTATACAATCCCTACCACAGTGTTTTAGAGGTGATGGAAGTTTAACCTTGAGCTCGACCGTGAGATTAGAAGGTCCAAACATCTGTGACGACGGAAGTCCTTCAACATAATAGCAGCATAAATAATTCACTGCTAATTATTATTCCAAATCTGCAGTCTGGGTTGCTGATATAAGGTTAAATAGTCTGTGCCACTGTAAAGATAATTTATCTAATCACAGCCTTATATGGTACCATAAAATCTGTTTTCAGAGTTATCAGGAAACATGTTGCCTTAATTTGTTAGTTTAATGATTGGGCGTCACAATAGTTATGGTCCAGTCTTACAGTAATGATACACGTGTCCCATAAATAATGTAAGCTGGCCTTGTTTCATTAACAGGAAAAAATAACATTAATATCATTAATCACTTGATTATTACTAGTGTAGGAGAATGGGTGGGGAAAAGTTCAGATAGTATTTTTTTTCCCTGTTGTATTGACCAGCTCCATCTATGTGTTTGGAATCTTATAATGTTCAATCAGGCTTTAAGGGACACAGGGGACTGGTGGAAATAGCTGGAAGCAAAAAAATTTGACTTCAGCTCATGTTTTGTAAAAATCAAGTTCAGGCTATACTCGTGGGGGAATTTCATTCATATCCTCTGATAGGTCTGTCTGCCTTAAGTACACGAACTGTCTTTTATGCTCGCTGATGTTAATGGACCAGCGTCAGAATTGAAATATGAGAAAAGTCCACCAATGTTTGTACTTTGTATGGTGTGGATAGAAAAGCCTCTTTAACCTAACTTTTTTTGTCTATTATTCATAAAGGAAGGGTTTTTGAAGTTTCCTTTGAGCCTGGAACTAAAAGTCAAAGCATGCGCAACATACCACAAGTACAGGAATTAGCAGCCATGGTGACAATGCCATTCAAACCGTGCTTGTGACAGATCTGTTATTAGTGTTGATCAACTTCTAAGGGAAATATCTCTCTTTAGCTCCTACGTATTCCACTTTGTTCACAAGGTAGTTGCTAACTTTCCTCCTGCTGTTTTGTGCTGCATAGTATGGAGTGGTTTTGGTAAAAACGACATGTAGCTTAGGAAAAATCCAGTCATTTTATAATTCTCTGTAGACTCATTATCAGTCTCTTATTGTTAATATAGAAATATGTATTGCAGCCATTTTAATGGACAGAAAAGTGCATTTTTGTTCTTGTCTCTCCATAAAAATGCAAGTAGTACCAGTCTGTTCGTCTCAGTGACCATCTGTGTATTAAAAAGGAAATTCCCTCCAATAAAAAGAAAAAAAAATGTCTGTTTCAGGTGAACACAGCCTGAAGTAAATCCATGCAAGGTGAAGAAAATCATTGGAATGCATGGCAGTCCAAAGTACGCAAGGGTCCCAGGTTTCTCGCGAGTATTCACCTGCTCACACAGCTGCATTAAAAATAAGGCTTGGCAACACACTTAACAAAACTCTAATCAAGGAACAAGCTGCACTTGATATCTTGGAAAACAGATCAAAAAAAATCCCATCTGCCACTTGTAACTGGCATATAAACCCAGCATGGTAGCAGTGCCTGTCGCCAGTTCAAAATCCAGACTGAGCCCCTGCATGAACATTTTCCTTGACAGCGGCCAGCAACAAATTTCCACCTGCTATCTGACCAACCTTATGAAAATAAAGAATATTTGAGCAAAATAAAGCTGAGGAGACTAGCGGAGCGCAGATTTATGAAATGCCTATTGAACAGACTGCTGCTTGTAGTATGAGAGATCGAAATCAAGAAGATTTTATCATTCCAGTAAGAGGGAACCCATGTGCTTCCTTACTCAACACCCCACCCCCTACAATAAAGAGGACCTTTAAAAAATAAAAACAAATCATGCCATTCTAATTTTTCCCCTCACTCCTCTCTCTGTATTTTTACTTGATGTGGTCCAAATATATCACTGTAAGATGACTTTAAATTTAAATCTTATAAAACTTAAAAGTTAGTTTTTAAAACAACTTTTAGCGTCAGTTGTTCAGCTCATATATATCTAGTTTATATTTTTGAATAAAGTACTAGTGTATGTAAATGAGGATCACTATTTTGGTGCACTGCCGCTGTTATATGTTATGCCCCAATCACTGAAGCCCACAGAACTGGTCAGTGACCCCCTGGCAACCTCCAGCTGACAGGGAAAAATGACTATCCAGTGACAAATTGGCAAAACCTTTACTTTGAAGACAAATTGTCTCCATTTCTGGTTTTCAGTTTAGCCATCCAAACTATGGGCAACTCGCAATCTACTAGCAACCAAAGCAATCACAGGGAGGCTTTTTATGCAGTAACACCATTGCAATCAAATTAACCTGAGGAGAGGAGGAACCACTCCCCAACCAGTTGGGGAATACACATATTTCCCTATTAATCAGAGGTTGCCACGGTGCCTCTATGTGACTGAGGCCTTACTTTCTCTTTATGCTGAAGCAGGTTCCAGGTCTCTCTTTTTCTGTCTTATCAGCAACACTGAGTCATCTCAGAATAAGTAGTAGAGCGATACGTAGCCTACGCAGTTCTGCTTTTCTGTTTGTACCACGCAGCCTGCGTCTATGCCAGGTGGACTGTGCTACAGTAACTGCGGAAAACCTTTGTGTATGCGAAAGATTATATGTGCAAAGCTGCCAGTGTGACTCAAACATTGTGAAGTATAACACTATAGAGATATTATATCTGATATGTATGTATATGTCTTGTTATAATAATATATCCCTTAACTGACCGCCTCTGTGTGCAGAGTGCATAAGACAGAAGCATGCTGCATTCACTGATATGATGAGTCTTAAAAACCCCAATAAGACAAGACTCAGCTGAGTCCAACAACTTTTTTCTGGCAGAAACCCTGAAGAGAGACATCATTCAATCATGTTGTCAAAGAGTTGAAGGAGTGGGCAAGGAAGCCTCCCAAGTAATTTCCCTGGGGGTGTGCTCTGCACTGGGGAGATAAGTAACCCGACTGAGGACAAGGCTGGCATTCTACCCCAACTCCAAAAGACAAAATGCCTGAGTCCATCTAAATAGAGGAATCTGACAATGGAGCATTTGTCTCTTTGCCAGCTGGAGAACAAGCTCCCCACAGACATGTAGATATGAAAGACAGTGCGCAACAACTTTAAGCTCAGAAGATTACTAGGAACAATCTTATTTTAAATTGGCAAAGCAGAAAATACTGACACTGGATTATCTCAATTAAATTCAAACCAGGACCACGAGTGATTATACCGCTGTTTGCAAACAGTGGCCTCTGAAATTAAGCATGCGGTGATTATGAAGCATAAAATCTCATGGTTTTCATTTATTCTCCACCAAGAATAATGCCAAGATGAAGTCAAGACCTTGTGGAATCACATGCAATTCATGTAGTGCACATACATACAGTTACTTAGAAGCTAAAGGTGTAGCAGTGATTACGCAAAGCCGACAGCAACTTTTGACTTCGGATCAATGGAAAAAAAAAACGCGTCTCCAGACATTCCTGCCTGAATAACATTTCAACATGTGCAGGTAGTACATTTAGCAGCCTAGAGTTAAATTGTAACATGTTAATATGACATATCTTATTTGTTGATTACACTTTTAAAAATGCAATGAAACTGTAGCAGAAGAAGAGACGTCTGCAGCCAGCAGACTATACTCAGTCAGTGGCAGCTAATGTTACCACAGTATTCTTGGGGGCTAGCTGCATTAGTGTGCACTGTCCATAACCCATTGCACATATAAAATCCTATTTTAAGCCACTTGATTAACACTGAGCGCTCCACATGTAATGTAAGCCAGCTGCCTGAATCGTTTCACTGCCCAAAAAAAAAAAAAAAAAAAAAAGGAGGGGGGGGGGGGGGGGGGCAATGTTTACAACTCCACATAGCAAAGCACACTCTGTTTGAGTGGTGTTTTGTCTTCTTCTTACTGTCCCCATTTTCTACTCCGAGTGGCCTGGCAGCGCTCCCGTGTGCTCTCCTTTAACTAATAAACAAAGGATGGTTTCCCTTATATAGCTCTTTTCAAAGTCTACAACATCCACATGCAACATCAGAGGTTTGCAGGGAGGTGGGAAGCACAAGCCTGTTCCAGACAGAAAGGCTTCGGCCAAGGGCAAAGGAGCACTGACAGTGCGATTGTGTAACACTCATACATTAACAGCCACTTAAAGTGCTATTTCTGGTGCCATCCATCTGCAGAATTTTGCAGCGTCAGGTTGGATAAGTTTGTGAGGGGTGCAAAGCGAGACACATACTATGCAAAAGTATCTGGGGGGGGGGAAAGCATCATACCAAGAGGAAAGCAAAGAAGGGAAAAAATTATAAAAGAATATTAGTATAATGTTCGAACACAAAATATGCCTCCAGTCAGATTTTACAAAAAAGGACTTGCAGAATATCGGATTTTCACAACACAATTAAACTTGATAAAGGATTCACAAAACTTATGATATTACAAGACATTTAAAAAATAAAAATAGCATTCATTGTAGTATTTTTTTTTTAGATGAAGAGGTTAGGTCTAGGGCTAATGTGAACCAGGAGGGTGCAGGATGGTGGTTCCAACTGGCATATCAAGTGACAGTAAACATAATTACCACAACATACTAACATCAACAAATCTATAAGGCAAATCGTGGCAAAAAATACAGGATGAGCAAATGCCTTTGACATAGCTGGGACTCGGTTTGTATACAAAATAACATGAAGTTAAAACAAAGAACCAAACCACAGTGACCCAAAGTGGCCAGCAACCAACTCTAGACACAAATATGAGTCAACGTGCCGGCCGCAGTGGCCAGGTTAGAAAAGGATTCAGCTAGAGAGAAGCCTCAGCAAGACGCCTCATCGTCCCATCATCCAGATTTTAAAAATAACCTATACTACAACATAAACTTTGCAAAGATAAAAAAGCAAAAGAGAAAGAAAGGATAAACATACTAAAGAGAGGCATGTTGGTAACAAGAGGATAAAGTCAACTCAGTGCTGACAAAGCACATTAGCAATCAACCATGTGTTTAACTGATGTTTAAAAATGTATGTGTTCTGCTCTCTGATACTGATGGGAGCTGTTTTGGAGCCTTTATAGAAAATGCAGACTGACCTACAGAAGCTCAAAGGAATAATCCAGTTCTTTCTAGTCAAACGCCTTGTAATTTGATTTCTATTTGGACTGATAGTAATAAACTAAGTGGTGAAGGAGCCATGTTAGGCTAAATAAGACAAATGCATTTAACAACACTTTATCAAAGCCCTTTATCAAAGATTTTCAAAGTTCTCTTTTATAGCAACTATAATGGTTTTAAAGCATTAAGGCCTGCCTGCGACCATGTAGTAATTAATATGGGAAAATCTGCATGAACATATGGTGTTTCATTTTATGTTATATTATGTTACATTGGAAAAGGTGCCCAGCCTACAAACATACAGATTTCACCATCACTAAAGAAAAACAGCCACGTCTGATGTGATCCGTTAAAGGTAAATGATGTGAAGTTTTACTGTCATAGTTCATGATTTTCACGTCCAGACCATTTGCTCTTTCTGCTCTGCAACACTGAAGCCATTTCGGTCCCTCTGCCAGTAGGGCGGCCTTATATAGAGAGGTGACTCCCCATGAAAAGCATTTAGAGCAAGAATTTATTCTTATGGGAAAACCAAGAATAGCCTCCCCAGGCTGCAGGAGGGCTAGGGAGGAGCTAACGGGTGATGGTGGAATACATTTCCAGTACTCCCAGAATGAACACTCACCCCTGTGCAACAAAGCTCCAAGCTGCTCCACAACAGCTTCCAGGGGGAATTCCAGAGTAGGATTATTTTTCACGAAGCGCTACGTCACAGCGACAGAAATAATTTGATGAGTGACACGAATGTTGAAATTTGTCAACAAACAACATTCATGTCGAGTAACGAGAACACCATTTGTCCATGACTTCGTCGTGACGTTATTCCCCAGCTGCCCAGGCGGCTTCAAAGCGACAGAAGAAACATGTCCTCATCTTTAAAATAGAAGGGTGGGTCTGAGGTTTTCATTGGCAGAGCAATCAAATCATGATGTGCTCATCCACCACTGTTAATTTTCTGGCAGTGGATTCGCTAGATTCCCAATGGATTCTGGAGATGCTGCTCGCATACCACCACAGCAGTGCATTTTTCCTTTCTTTATGCTGTTGTCTTCTTACACCACAGCAAAACTCTTGCTCTTTTTGTTGGACAATGGTCCGGCATCTGAAGTTTTGGGTTGGTTAAAAGAGACAGGACAACAACCTTTGATAAGTAGACCGAGACTGCTAGTGTGAAATCTAGTAAATGCCCAATATTCCCTTTACTGACCAGCAGTTGGAGTTTTTCAGTGTTTAAATTACATGCAAGTTATCCAAGAGAAACAGGCATAAGATGTGTAATCAGAAAACAATTACTAAGAAAGACAACATTTAGAGAATCCCTATAATCTGAAAGAGTTCTGAGAAATTCATCATCGCATGTACAACTCCCGACTTCAAAGATTCATTAGTCGATTCATGAAGTTAAACCACTGCTGTAGCACAGAGATAGCTGCATAGTTTAATTTCTACTGCAGACTGACTCTATTACATTCTCTATTTAACAGACAAGATCCTGCAACCTTTAGGCAACTACTACGTTTTCTGGTTACTTCAGCCAAATCAAACAACCCCCAAGCAGAGAGAAGAGGAGGGTAAATGAAGATTGAATTTTACTGCCTAAAGCAATGTAAGATTTGCTGAAGAGAAATGTGAAAATTACAGCATGTTACATACTAACATGGTTCACAAGGGTGGCTGGCCACATGTGGTTTTGTACAAAACAGCCAATCTACACTGTTTGCAGTGAACTAGGAGTACCACACACCTGATTAGGTTTCATTTCTGCCCTGGTGACTAAGAGGCATGAGCCTCGAGGTGGCAACTACGGCAGCATGGATTTCTGCCAGAGATGCAGTCCAGTAATAGCTGAAGAGCTCAGCTGTAACCTGAAACACATTTCGGAGCAGATACTCTTTCATCCAAAAATTGAGATGATGGTTGACTTTGTCCAAAAGCCCTGAAACTGCAAGCTGATGTTTTAAAGAGAACCTGGATTTGTTCCAAGAAACACTGATCTGTCTTACAGATGTTTATGTAGCTTAAAAGGACATGTGTTTCATCATAGTGAGTTTAGATTACAAGCAGAACAGCTACCCTGGGGCAGGCAAGTTATTTTCCCGAAGCACCACATGGAAACCTGGGACTATTGCGGAGGCCAGCATAAATAGGTTTATAAAGAGATAAAAACATCCATCCGTCCAGTCGCAGGGCTAACACACAGAGACAAACAACCATTCGCGCTCATTAACATAATAGATGCACACTAAAACCAAAGTTCATTATTATAATCCAAAAGCTTGCAACACAGCCCCATCACAAGCACTTAAAGCAAAAAAACAGCACTGGAATTCAGCAATGACTGGTGTTCATTTCAAAGTATTAAACTGAAACAGGATTACTTCGCCACACTTCACCTTGAGAGCGCTACATCATATTCAACACGGTATTATTTCCTGAATTTATGAAAGCGATTGTCAGACAGCATAAGAACGTCTGTGTTCCAGCTGAAGGATCGACCATCTCTAGTTTTGACAGAGATAGATAACTGCTGCGTCGAGGTTGGAAGCTCTGTTCTTTCAGGTGTGGAACATTTGACAAATCAATTTGGCAGGACAGTAAATTCTCAGCTCCTCTGTTGCCAAATAAGAATATCCTGTGTTAAAAGCCCACATTAGATGCTTTAATGCTAGAAAGTATGATTCGGGACAAAATATAAATGTATTTCTGGGCACAATAGCACTCATTTGTTCCAGTTTAAAACCCTGTTGTCGTAGTAAGCAGCATGAGTTTCCATCTCTCGTCTCTATGACAACCATACTGGCTACCGCTGCTCCAAACTGCAAGGCATGACCAAAATTTTGTATTTTTAAACCAGACTGAGGGTCGTCCGCCTCGTATCAAAGAATGTACAGAGCCACATACGGAGCCTGCTGCAGGGCAACAGTTGCTCAGACAGACTGCTTGCTCCTCCTAAAACATACTTCATGTTTAATTTTAGACAAAACAGAAACCACCACCCCCTCGGCGCGCACACACAGTGAACATGTCCTGCCCTTGAGTCATGCTGAGTATTTAAAACTAATCAATTAGGAAAGGCTAGTTGTGCAGAAATAGCTCTTCATGTTACCAGTGGGCAGTCACGGTACTGGCTTCTATTTGTGATGCAATCTACATGGGATGGTGAAGTGAGTGG
Source organism: Copadichromis virginalis (assembly GCF_057382275.1). NCBI lineage: Eukaryota > Metazoa > Chordata > Actinopteri > Cichliformes > Cichlidae > Copadichromis > Copadichromis virginalis. The sequence goes on from NC_140618.1 coordinate 13,599,414, forward strand.
GAGGCAGGCAAACGAGAACTCAGTGGGAGGTGGGAAAAAACAGAAAGTAGATACGATGTGCCAAGAAGGCAGCCTCTGCTGCATCCATCCAACTGTAACCATCATCCTAAAGTTACACATCACAATCAGTGCACTTGTTTGCTTGTTCAACTGGTAGTATTCTTTAATATCTGGGCATTAATCTTTACACTGTTCATTTTTTAATGTCGCAATACAATATTCTTTTTTTTCCCCCACAGACATTTTAAAGAATTAAAAAGCCTGGCACTGAGACTTCGATATGTTATGAGCCAATCACTTGCTGCCAGTTCTTACCTCATAAATGAAGGATAATCGAAAGTTATCCAATCGTTTCTCTATCTGACACTATCCAAAAAGTGCACATGAGAAGAAGGCAGGCACAGGGAGCCTCTCTGATGGGAATCTTGTGATTTCACTCTTGCATTTAAGGCCATGCATGCCTAGGTTGGGCACAACAAACTGTAAAATTCTCTGATTTTGTTAATTTGAACTGGGCCAGACACTCATTAAAATGTCTCCAGTCAGATCCTGGCATAAAGAACACCAAAATATTCATAGTTTTTTTTTCTTCCCAGCATGTGAGACATTTAATTGTACAAACTGAAGTTTGAAAGAAAGAACCCTTTGTATTTTAATCTTTCTGCCTCTCCCTGTTAAATCCAGAATCAAACTCCTTCTCTTCACATACAAGGTCTTGAATAGTCAGGCCCGTCTTATCTTAAAGACTACATAGTACCACATCACCCCAACAAAGCACTTTGCTCTCAGAATGCTGGCTTACATGTGGTTTATAGGATGGCTCCTAGTTTGGATTATGGAGACAGACTCTCTCTATATTTTTAAGATTAGGCTTCAAACTTTACTGTTTGCTAAAGCATATAGTTAGGGCTGGACCAGGTGACCCTGAATCCTACCCAGGTTACTCTGCAGCAGGACTAGGCTACTGGGGGTTTCCCACTGAACAGTGATGTTCATACACCACTCTGCATTTAATCATCCACAGTGTCTATTGTCCTGCCTTCCTCCTCTCACCCTGATCGGTCATGTGCATCCCTGACCCTGGTTCTGCTAGAGGTTTATTCCTGTTAAAAAAGGAGTTTTTCCTTCGCACTGTTGCCAAGTAATTGCTGATTGTCTGATTGTTGAGGTTTTCTCGGTTCCAACACAGGTTGTTAGAACGTTGGATGGCTGAAAATTTCCTCCAACTCAACGAGGGGCAAACCGAAGTCCTCGTATGTGCTCCTGGCAGATTTTTATCGCAGATAGTGAAAGCTCTTGGTCCTCTCTCGGGCTACGTCCACACTAGCCCGGGTAGATTTGAAAACGGTGAAAACGCGTCTACACTAGCGTTTTCAGTCGTTTTCACAGAGTTGTGCATCCTGATTGATACGGCCCAAAACGCTTACATTCCACGGAGATTTTCCGTTTTCGTTTTAAAAAAATAATCCTGTCCACACGTAAACGCAGAAATGAAGGAAAACGCTGCTAGGAACATGCCAAAGCAACAGGTGGTGATATATTCCTAACCGTGTAGAAATGTTGGCCAATCAGAAGTCTAGAAGCCTCGGTGGGAAAAAGTAAACAAAACTGGGGCATAGAAGCAGAACCGAGTCGTATGTGTGGAGGGACAGTAACTGTGTGTATATGTAAGCATTTAAACACCGCAGAGAGTAGAAGTAACAGTATTGTAGAAATTAATTTCACCGAAACAATAACGTGGCGCACAGTGTGACGTCAAAAAAAAAGGCGCACATCTTTGACGCTGCGTTTTCTCCCTTTTCCTCGTCCACACGTAAATACAAAAACGGAGTTTTCAAAAACATCCACCCTGGCCGGAGTTTTTAAAAATCTTCGTTTTCAGTGACCAAAAACGCCGTTTACGTGTGGACGAAAGGTGCAAACGCATAGAAAAATCTGCGTTTTCAAAAATACCCGGGTACGTGTGGACGTAGCCTCACATTGGATGGTCATGTGAAATCTCTGGTTCGGTCTTGTTTTTATCATTTAAGAAATGTGGCTAAGCTAAGCCAGATTTTATCTCGCTCTGAACTGGAGATTGCTATACATGCATTTATTTCCTCGTGCTTGGACTATTGTAACTCGCTGTTTATGTGTCTAAGCAAAGGTTCTCTGGATCGTCTGCAGCTAGGCTTTTGACAAAATCCTCTAAGTATTCACATGTGACACCGTTGCTATCTCATCTCCACTGCTTCCTGTTGAATTTAGAGTCCATTTTAAGATCCTGGTCTTGACTTACAGAGCTGTGCACGGACTGGCACCAGCCTACACCTCTGATCTGCTACAGCTCTGTCTTTTCTTTTTTTTCTTTTTTTTCAAAAAAAAAAAAAAAAAAGAAAATTTATGACTCGTTATCTTATGTGCAGCACTTTGTGATTCTGTCTAGAAAGGTGCTATATAAATAAAATTATATTTATTTATTATTTTGGGTTCATTATTTTAAAACATAAAGCGCCTTAAGGTGGCGGCTGTTGTTATTTAGCACATAAAAAAAAAACTGATTTAAATTGAACTGAAAATTATTATATAATTATTATACATAGAGGGAATTCTGCAGTTGTATCCAGAACCGCAGAACAAGAAATATAACAATGGAACAGACACTTCTGCCTCTACTGTGTGCAGGTCAGCCATACGGCCATGTTGAAGCTCTTGCCTCCATGAAAATGGCCCTACAGAGCCTTTTCAGATGAACTCTGTGAGCTGACATGAAACATTAAAGTTGTAAATCTTGTCACTGGGTCAGGCCTATCTGATTTAACACTTTGATTTACACAGCAGCATCAGGTGGGGTTTAATGTGGGCTGCAAGCGCTCCTCGAGTATTTAATTTGTCATAAACACAGCAGAAGAACTGATTTATTTGCTTACAGAGCAGCCATGCAAACTCACACTGCAGTTATGCATACACAGGTTGTTAGAATACAAGGCAGGAATGTTGAACTCCACCAGTAACAGTGCAAAGAGCTTCAAAGAAAGGTATGTAGGGAGTATAAACCACTGAATAGCTTTTGCTTAACAAAAACAAAACACTCTTTTTCAATAAATCTCAAGGATTATATTTAAGAGCACGTTTGCACCCATGGATTGAAAAGATTCATTAGCTGAATCCAAAGTTACAGCTATGCTTTTTTCCATCACTGAGGCTGAAGAACATAAAGGACAAAGATAAATGTCAAAATGTTAGTTTCACCAAAGAGACCCACCACACATACTGACATGCTGAAGTCAAACAAAAACCTGATTTAAGCGACGGAAAGTTAGACCATCAACCATTCACGACTGATAAAACAAGTCTGCTAGTCTAGTTGTTCAGAGGCTGAACTAACAAAGTAGCAAAAGAGAGGAACAGGTGATGTAAAATAGCCCAACAAGACATCCCTAAACAAGGGCAAGCAGGCGCCGTGTATCCAAGTACGAACGCTGAACGTAGATGAGACTATTCTGACTAAGCCTGCTCAGTGCATGCTCAGGAGTAAAAGCTTTAATGTCATCGTTAAACAAATCAACAGCATCAATGTGACATGAGTCAAACTGCAAATGTGATTAGGCATGCTTGAGGTCATCACTCCCCTTTTCACCCTGACAAGTAATTCATACAATGATCATCTATAATTGCATACCCACACAAGAACATTGTCACTCAAACAGTTTAAACTACACCAATTATCTTTGTCAGCTTTCTCAGCCAAACAGCGATTCTTAGTTACCAATCTGGCAACCAGCTCCAAACATTTGTTTCAGGCCCTGAGAGCCACGTTAAAAAAAACAAAAAAACAACAAAATTAATTCCAGGTGACCAGCTGGGAGCTGCCCTGGGAAACAAACGAAGAGTAGAGACAGAGCTTCACGAGGTCAGTGCAGCATTAAAAGCAACCAGAGCTGGTTTACCTCAGAGCGACTCTGGAACGAGCATCAAGGGATAGCTGCTGCTTCAGAATTTTGAACCTAAGCTGTATTACGTTTGATGAATGTAGCTTTCGTTGCACAACTTTCACTGTTTTCCCTCCACCTGCATTACAAATAGTCTGTTCACTTTGCAGCTTTTGCATAAAATACTTTTTTAAAGGGTAAACAGTTCACAAGCAGAGTGTTTTTTCCCCTTCTTGCAGTCTCTCAAAGAAAATCTCAATAGAAAACTTGAACTTGCTTGCTGTACACAACAACACTGCTGACCCTGACCATGAAAATAACACTTTCTGTATGTTCCTTTTCCCCCTGCCAACAGAGCACAGCAGAAATATCTGACTGAGCATGGCAACCGCAAACTAATCCGCTGCATTATCAGTGTCATTAAAGTGTCATTACAGTTTGCTCATTACTTCCTCTCTGTGGTCAGAGGTGACAGCAGAGGCCTGATTTCATGCAGAACAATGAGAAAAATCAATAAACTAGCCATGTGCAGCTGATGAGTAACCCCACAGATTGGACTTGAAGCCAGGAGCACATTTCCATTGAAAGTTAAAATCCCCAACAGATATCGACAAGCTAAATGATAATCACACTCCATGCAATCTTCCAGCTGTAAACTTCTGCTAAACCTATACATACAGCATTTATTAATGTGAGAAATCTTTAAAATAAAATAAATAAATAAATAAATTTTAAAAAAAAAGTGTGATACTTTGAAATGCAGATTGAAATACTTTATCAAGAACATCTCTGCAATTCTCACTCCATCTCCATTGACTTCAGCACCAAATAACTGAACAGTTACACTGGGGGGAAAAAACAGAAGGAAAGAAAAATAAAAAAAAGGGCTTTTGTGCAGGACTCCGCTTTGAAAAACTACTAACAGTCTAATGGATGCATAAACACACTCTCCAAAAGGTCAGCACGGTTGCTAATGTAATGAAAACGCTGTTGATTGCTGCTTTTATGTCAAGGAAGCCAGAGTGAGTTTGGCCAGTTTAATAAATGATCGGTGTCGTCGCCGGTGCCAGAGCTGCATACCAAGCAGCGGCGACGGCAGATAGTAACAGCTAGGTACGGGGGCTCGGGAGAATGACATTTTCAGAGATGTACAGAAGAATAAATGATAAGCACGAGAAAACAGAAGCTGGGCTCATTAGACGAGAGCTGCCATTTTGAAAGGACAGATTTTAACAAAGGGCAACTTGAGGTGGAGCGATGACATTCTCTTTTGCTGAAGCCTCTTTATTAACTATAGATTTCTGGGCAAACATATCCGATATCTGCCGAGCATTCCCCACGGGGTACGCTGTCCTACTGTCAGCCGGATCTCAACGCTCAGACTCATGTTCAACATACCTAAAAGAACAGTCACAGGAGAGCATTCTCCCGAGGCACTACACACACGCTCAAGCCTGCAGCCAATAAGGTCATGTGTCTTCTTCTGACAAGCCAAGGTCTGGGCAGCTTTTGGGGGTGGAGGAATTCAAGGGAGGTGTGGGGGGATCCAAAGGAGGTGTGTGTGCGTATGAAGGGGGGGGGGGGGGTGTTCAGGAGAGTACTTTTGCATTACAGGCAACTCTTCCTCCATACCTGGCCAGCAATCTCATGAGAACTGTCACAGTCTACACACCAGGCTCACTGAAATTCCCAGGCTGCTGATAGGTCCATTCATTCTAATACTAGCAGCGATGGCCTGCACTGATCCTTCCTCACACACAAACTTAGCATACACACACACAGGTGATCTCCCAGCTCAGTCCCACGCCAAACAAGAGGAGACATTTGGAGACATCACCAAATTCCCTGCTATACTAATAATAACAACAACATGTGATCAGTGTAAAAACATAACCAGCCTCGTCTTTCTATGAAGGGGTGTGGCAGCTGAGCCACTCATCCTCACCATTTAGTCCATACAACCTGCTGCAGTGGTGGAGCCATACATTACTCCAAGATGTCGCGGTTCGCATTTTCCATCACAGGTTAGCCAGAAGAATGGCAATCACGTGCACTCAGCCACGGATAAAAGGTGGCAATAACGCCTACAGCTCAAACATAGGTGCTCCCCTCCTCCTGCAAGCCATGTGATATTGGGCGATTGTAACTGGCTTCGTACAGGTTGCAGCCTTTAACGCGTGCGTTTCCGACGCAAGCGCGTGAAAAACGATGATTTAAAAAGTTGGAAACAATTGCCTGCTCGTACGAGAGGCAGCTTGACTGACATGGAAACATGGCGGAGGTTGGTTTTCTCCGGCCAGTGCAATGCAAGTTAGGATACCAGCCGCTCCGTGAACTCTTTAGACTCCGCACTCACCGCACGCTCGATCCTGCGGCTTCAAAGGCCAAAAGAAGGGAAAACGGAAAGATAAGAGACAGAAAACCAAACTCACCGGGCGACCCCCTGCTGCAACCATGTGGTCTGTACAAGTCGCCCAAGAAAGAAAAAGCAAAAAAACGACGCGATGCAACCACAAAAGTCAGCAATTAGAGACCCCCACAAGTTTCGTTAATTCAAATGAGCATCACGGCGACTGAAAGACCGCAGATCCATTCAGAAAAAAATGCAGCGCAGTCACAGAGCAGAGAGAGGGGCTGGGACTCTCACGCTCACACACAGCATGCAGTTTGATTAAAAAGCTTGGTCGGAGAGGTCAGGCAGATCTGCTGCTGCCAGGGGGGGAGATGGTCACCAGATTAAACCGATTACGGGGGGGGTGTAAACCTACCTTCAAATGCTGGGGCATTTCAGGCAAGTCAGCCCTGAGAAGATGCACATTACCCGGCAGCCCCGCTCCTCAGCACTAAAATATCCTGCGCGTTGAGGGGAAATTTCCAAGTGGCCAACAGTGTGTGAGCAGCAGAGGTACCGTGTGTATGTGTGTGCGTAAATGGGGAGGGGAGGGGACGGGGGGATAATCCTACGGTGGGGCAAAAGGGAAATGCGTCATTATTAATGGCCCAAGCGTTTTGTAGTCCGTTTGGTCATATCTGTACCCAGTTAAACTACAAAATGGATCGGGTTCGGTGATGTAGTGTTAGTTTCACACTGTTCTTTTTCTTCCTGTTTTTTTCTTCTTCTTTTTAGTAACAGACGAGCATTGATGTGCTAAAACCAGAAACTAAAAAGAAAAGAAAAGAAGAAGAAAAAAGACACGCAAAAATCACCACCTGCTCAAATATTTTGAAAGTCCAGGGCTTGGGAAAAAATATTCAGCTTTGATTTTATAACACAGAAGGAAATGTACCTAGTTGATAATTCTCATATTTAATGCTACTGCTTCTTCCCACACTGAAAAAAATGGAAATATCTGACTGACTAAGCAGTATAGTGGACAGCAAAAGATCTCTAAACCACTTGTAGGGTCACAAAAACATGTTCATACACCAGTGACTGAGAGAAACTTTCTCTCTCCAGCAGACAAATATGCAGATGTTGATACTGATGTACAAAACTGCACAATATGAGCCAAATTTCCAAATCAGGAAACACTAAAAAAACAACAACTTTTTTTTGACTGAACACTGAACTGAAAATCAGCAGATAGAATAAATTGAGCTTGAGCTTATAGGACTGGCACATTTTCTAGAATGCATCTTAGACTGTCTCCATCACCTCTCAGGTTATATACACACAGTCCCTTTGACCTTGACTGAGTTATTGTCTTAAACTCAGTGAAGTTCCCCCAAAGCCCCAGAAGACAGCTGCACATATGTCACAATAGTAATAAATGAAGAACTATGTATTAAGTCAACGTCATGAAAGTGGATGTCTGAACTGCTAATTTCATCCAGGCCACAGTTCTGAATCATCAATGTTTGTCAGCCTTCTTACTGACATTCACATCACCCACGGCCTGCCACGCCACTAAAGTGAGGAGCTGAGCCAGTAAGTTTCTTTTTAATAACCAATTGAACTGCTTAGCGGCTTTAGAACTGGGAAATAATGTAAAAACAATCAGTTATGTGTGTTATTATGTTATACCAGTTCAACCCACTTAATCAAAGTGGTCAAATGGAGCTCTATGTGCTCCATGATTTAAATGATGGATTTAAACCACTGATTTAAGCCATTTGGGAAATGGGACCCAGCAAACTATGTGGGAGCGAGACAAATAAAGGAAACTCTACACAGTATTTAGGTGTTTTACTTTACAGGGGCCACTCTGGTTAAAATTGAACAAGAATATAAGTTGAGGGATCGGCAGCAGTTGTTCCACATGTTGTAAGTGGATATCGGGTTCTTGTTGTCAGGGCAAACTGGGGTGAAATGTGAACCTACGTGGGGGGAAAAGCTCAAAGATGTCGACCCCAGCTGGAGCAGGACAACTACAGCTAAATACCAAACATTCTCATGGAAGCCCCTTGATACCCTCAGTGCCGTTAACTCTGTCTGCCTCACGCTGAGGTCCGTCTGCCCCTGTAATCTCAATACTTCCACAACGACTCCAGCTTAAATCACCAGGCACATTAATGAGCATTACAAAATAAAAGCCTGCAATTTTTCATTTTGCTTTCAACAAGTACTCAGACATGAAAGAGGAGGGGGAAATCCTTTCAAGTACTGCAGACCTACCACAATAAGAGCTATTCGGCTGTAACACTTTGATTACTGCTTTAGTTTGATGAGCTACATCTATACCACAAAACAACATGCAGGGAGCCACAGCACACAAACTACTAGGTGGGCACATAATATGCTATTTACACTGTGCCGAGTTAATTGCAATGAACAGAAAGCAAAATAAAGAAATGCATAAATCCTTCCCCTGCACATGTAATCACCTTTAAACCCTCTACAAACCAATATCAGCCAAATGCCGCCACCTTGTGGCAGAATACATGCAATACATAAACGAGGGCAACACTAACTGCAATTTAATGCTCTTACAGATTTTAAAACTTTTTATGAGGTAATAACTAAAAGTTTTGGTTTTTTAGATGTTTTGAGGAGGTTTAAGTCTGCAACATAAGATTCGTGACAAACCTATCAAAACTGTTGCTGCTCCTAAAGAAAGATTGAACATAGATTCAAAAATTAGACGCTTTCCAATCCAGACTTGGACAGCCAATAATCTTTTATGCTTCTTCATGTTAGTAAATGCAACTGCACAGGAGGAATATGCTATTAGGTTTTACTTTGAGGTGAAATCATTTTGGAAAAAAAACAAACTGCATCAGTTAACAGAAATATACCCAACAAATGTTGTATCTGTACAAGCAGAACATCTTTAATCAAAAGATAAAGGTGTTGACAAGATTTTGTACATGGCAGAAAAATACATTTAGATGTGAAGCACACACAAATCATTCTTAAACGTGAGCTTTATAGGTTCTGACTGCAGTTTAGTTTCAAATAACCATTCCTTAAAATCTATTCTGTTCCATGTTTTGCATTTAAATCACAAACACACAAAAACCATCTACTCCATTTCATTTAACATTATGGGCTTTGGTTCATGTATGTCGGACTCCATGCCTGGCAAGCTCAATCTCCTGCGTGCAGCTGTCTCAATCTTCTGCACCAGCTCCACATCCCAGGGATGGGTGACAAAGCTGAGCACCTCCCCATCCTCTACACCACCTGCTCTCCCTACTCTGCCTGCTCGGTGGATATAGTCCGTGTGGGATTCTGGGAAGTCGTAGTTGACCACCAAGCGCACTCTGGATGTGTCCAGGCCACGTGAGGCAATGTCCGTGCATATCAGCACGTCTACGTTGCCCTTCTGGAAGGAATGGAAGATTCCTGCACGCACAGCAGCAGGCATCTCCCCTTGGAGACGTGCATGCTTTACCCCCATCTCTTCAAGCGAGTATCCAACCCAGTTGACGGTGGAAGACTTGTTGCAGAACACCAGAACTGCGCCTCCACCTCTGTCTTGCTGCAGCAGCTTCAGAGCTTGGTGGAGCTCTAGGATCTTGTCGGCACCTTTTACCTTCAGGAATGTCTGTTTAACATGGGGCATAAGAAAGTGCAGCATCTTGCTCCTAATAATAACTATTTTTCCAAGATCTGTCACCTTGCTGAGCACGTCGCCCACACCGCCTGGGAAGGTTGCCCCAACCACGAGGAGCTGTGCTTTGTGACCCAGGCCACGTGTTTCCTTGGGATCACTAGCAACGTTGACGTGGAGCAGGATGTTCTCCAGCATGTCAGAAAAGCTGGGGTCGAACATTGTGTCAGCCTCATCAACCACAAAGAACCCCAGCTCACTCAAATCCAGACAACGCCTCCGCAGGGCCTTGACCAGAGCACCTGGCGTAGCCACTAAAATATCCGGATGATCCCTCCTGAAGACTGTCTTGATGTGTCCCACACCTCGTCCTCCTCCAATGGTCCTTGTAACGAAACCAAATGGCGCACACAGAGTCCTGGACACAGCTGCCACTTGCTCTGCCAGCTCTCTTGAAGGCACAAGAACCACAGTGCATATCTTGTGTGCACTCTCAGAGTAACTTTCAGACTCCCTATCAGCCTGCAGTCTGTGAATAACAGGTAGGAGATAACTCAGCGTCTTCCCACTGCCAGTCTCAGCAGCACAGAGTACATTGTGACCTCTCATGACTTTGGGGATGGTCTGCAGCTGCACAGTGGTGGGATGTTTAATACTGAGAGTCTCTAAAGTCTCCACCAGCTCCTTGCAGATGTGGAGATTATTAAAAGTGGCTAGCGGTTTCTGTTCAGCGTCCTCATTCCCGTTTTCAGCAACGTAAGGCGCAACAGCCCTGACGTTGTTGATGCTGAAATAGTCACCGAATGATTTGTTATGTTTCCATCCTTTAGAGCAAAGAGAAGGCTGCTCGAATTTTCCCAGGATGTATCCGGCAGACTGGTTCAGAGCTGGGTTCTTGCTCTGGATGAGGAGCTTTCCAGCTTTGATGGTGTTGATCTTGCTTTTGCTTCGAATTTCCTTCACGTTTTCAATGCGTCTCTGCAGGTACCGGGGAACACGAATGACCGCGGTCTCTGCTCCAGTCTGACAGAAGCGACTCTGACCGAGAGATCGAAGCCAAGCCGACGCTTTAAAAAGCTCACTGCAACACAATCTTCTTGATCCGAGAGCTCTGGACGCTACCAAAGCCAGATGGGCGACCTTCACAGCCTGCATTTTAAATACTTAACCGGCTCGCAAGTGTCCAACGGTCGGCTGACGAGAAAAAGCAACAAAACTGAACCATAAAAAAATTGGAAATAAAGCCCATTAAATTCACTGTAATTCCACAAAAGACAATATAAAGGTCCAAAAGGCGCAGAAATTTATATACTAGACAGTCATGTCGCCATGCTTTCCCGGCGAGTGCTGATGATGTCAGTGGGCGTGGCGTGACGAGGTGTACAGAAAAGCCGAATCCCGATTCAACTCGTGTGTTTTGTTGTTTGATTGTTTGAGCTAAATTTTAACCAAAAAGACAGAAATGTAGCTTACGAGAGAGTTATTACTATTTATTATAATATTACACGTCCTATATTAACATGCCATCACTATTTTTTTTTTTTTTAACATTTTATATTTATCATATCTACTTGTGTAATGTGAACGTTTGCAGTCGGTGGGGTGGTGGTTTGCACTGTTGTCTCAGAGGAAAAAGGTGCTGGGTTTAAAAACAATGGCTGGGCCTCTCTGTCTGGAGTCTGCAGTTTCCCCCTATGGTCGTTCGCCTTCTATCAGGGTAATCCAGCCTTTCAAAGACACACGTGAGTTAGGTTAACTTGTAATTCAGGATAGCCATAAGCTTGTCTCTTTCTCCGTGTTAGCCCTGTGACAGACAGCCTGTCTAGCGTGTATCCTTCCTAGAATAGGCTCTGGCCTTTAATCACCAAGAACTGGTTATGCAGAAGAAAAAGGAAGGGTGAGATAATTGGCAAGAGCGGAAAGAAAACATAATGAATTTTTAAAGGTATGATTATATTTAAAGATACACACTGGCATTATAAAAGAATACATTTATTAAACAAAGTCAATCGAGGGTCCCAAGAAAAGAATTCTACCTGATTAGTGCATCCACTTTGAAGTTGTATTCATCATAGGGCTGTTACAATGGTAACTCATTCATCTGTTGCCTGGCTTGGGCATTCAGCACAGCCTGCTGTATATGGTAATGTAAGAAACTGTAATAGATTACTCTAGGGTGAGAAAGCACACTGTCATTGACTCAGCAGTGACTGTCAATAACAGTCCACATGACTTTGACTTTGAGTTCTCCTCAATCCCCTTCACCAAACAACAAATACCATTTGTAGAAGTTGTAGCCTTAGCACTACATTAATTATAATAATCAGAATCAGAATACTTTATTGATCCCTGGGGGAAATTATTTTTTTGTTACAGTGCTCCATTATAAACAAACATTAACAAGACAGACAATACGCTAACTAAGAATATATACATATAAAGTCACTTATTAATAAATAGCTGAAAAAGAAACATGTGTAGTTGTAGCAGTAAACAGTGTGTTAAGTGGATGCGTTGTACAGGGAGATGGCCACAGGCAGGAAAGATTTCCTGTGTCGTTCAGTGGTGCTTTTCGGTAATCTCAGTCTCTCACTGAACGTGCTCCTGTGACTGACCAGCATGTCATGGAGTGGGTGGGAGGTGTTACCCAACATTGTCTTTATTTTGGACAACATCCAATAATAATAATGGATTGCATTTGCATAGCGCTTTTCAGGGCCCTCAAAGCGCTTTACAATTCCACTATTCATTCACTCTCACATTCATACACTGGTGAAGGCAAGCTACAGTTGTAGCCACAGCTGCCCTGGGGCAGACTGACAGAGGCGAGGCTGCCATATTGCACCATCGGCCCCTCTGGCCAACACCAGTAGGCGGTAGGTGAAGTGTCTTGCCCAAGGACACAACGACCGAGACTGTCCGAGCCGGGGCTCGAACCGGCAACCTTCCGATTACAAGATGAACACCCAACTCTTGAGCCACGATCGCCCCTGACTTTTCCACCATTACATTATAAGAAAAAGACAAGAAAAGGTATGGGTTATTTGTGGAAGGACAAGTATGTAGCAAGACTGATGTCATGCATCAAACCATTTATAACCTTAGGCACGGTAAGAAACAAAATCCTACAATTATGCAACACAAAAAATTACATGCTGAACAAGAACATACAGAAAGAACAGTACAATGACACATGCATAAGATACCACTGGGTGGGGCCTGCGTTTGCCTTCAGAATGGCTTTAATTAATTTTATGGCACAGCTTAAACAAGGTGGTTGAAACTTTTGGCCTGTTGGTTCTTATTGACATGATAGCTCTATGCAGCTGCTGCAGTGTCATTTGCATATCCATGATGGGAATCTCCTGTTCCACCAAATCACAGTGGTCCTCTACTGGACTGAGATCTGAGTACAGTGAACTCACTGTCATGTTCAAGCAACCAGTTTGAGAGGATCTGACCTGTGGGACATAGAAACCCTATCCTGCTAGATGGGCACACTGTGCTCATAAAAGAGTGGACATGGTTAGCAACATCATCAAACCAATAAATCCAATTTTCTATGGTCCAGTTTTCCCTGTGTGTGGCATTTGGTATGGTCTTCTGCTGCTGAAGGCCATCTACATCAGGATTTGACAAGACTGTTGTGTGCTCAGAGATGTTCTTCTTCATATCTGCATTGTAACAGCTGATTATTGGAGGTTACTATTGCCTACCTCAAAGCAGTCTGGCAATTTTCCTCTGGCATCAACAAGGCATTTTCACTGACACTCACTGGATATTTTCTCTTTTTTCCACCATTCTCTGTAAACTTCAGAGATAGCTGTGTGGGGAAAAATCACAGTAAATCAGCATTTTTCTGAAGTACTCAGACCAGAACATCTGTCATCAACTACCATGTTGACAGTTGAACAGACACACCTAATAACACCTTTGGTTTGCGTTACTGAACCCAAAAGAGGCCAAGATTATGTTGTAATTTACTGATTCCTTTAAGATTTTAAACACAAATTTAATGAAATCATTAGAGCCTAACCTTTTACCTAAAACGTGGCTGAGATGTGTTCTTGTTGGGCTTTTGCTCCAACATTTTAATTGTCAATATCATCACAAGAGGTATGACTGTTGTAGATCCTGCTGGTGCCCAGTTCCTTGAGGGGGATAATTCATTGTTGCTTCAACACTGGTGTGCAAGCTTATAAAAAAGGAGCCTAATCTCCATAGGCATGCATCTAGAGAGGGTCCAAACAGGGGGAACAAGCAGCTTTACTGCCATTTTACTCTGCCTCTCTTCAGTTGTTTAATGGAAATACTCTTATGACTGTGTTTTGATAAGGGACTTTGTATCTTCCCACACAGCATATTATTTTATGCAAAGGACAAAGGTATTTATACATCAGGGGTGAAAAAAAATCAGCTGTCTGCATCAGTGCTGCTGTCAGATCTAGCATTGATTGTGTATCAGCTACCCTCAGCATGTGCTGAACGAATCAGCTCATTCATTGATTTAGTGTAGCTTCAGAACATCACACACTCTTTCAGTATTAGAGACTCTGTCACATATTGGCCAAACAAATGCTCTGGCAGTAGGAATCCCTGTGTGCTGTACCCAAAGTAGGAAAGAGCTGAGTTGACGATGTATTAGTCTATGTACTACTTCATGTGAATTTATTTAATTAAGCATAACACTGCAGGGCAAATTTTAAATAGTGTGAGTCCCCTATTCATACAAGGCTTTATGACCAATCCGTGTTTGTTGAATTATTCAAGTATTAGACATCAACATTCAGTTCCAGAGATTGACCAAAAGAGGGCAGTATACAACTTCAAGGTAGATTTCACACCAACCAAAATCCTAATCGGAGAAATGTCAGTAAAGGCTTGCACTGTTTTTCAAGTCTGTCCATTTCTTTCACATAGACATATACAAACAAAAGCATAATGTGTCTGCATTACTGTTCGTTTTGTAAACTATATGCATCACACAGACACCTTTTCTGCATGGTAAATATTGCTGCTAGTCTGTAAATCTACCCCACAAAAAATAAAGGTATAATTTGCACACAGAATTAACTGCATTCAGACATTTGACAGCATAGATAGTTTCTTATTTCTCTTTTACTACTTTCATTATCATGAGCTTTTAAAATCTTATCAGCTGACATGCAGATACGGAGTTGCACACAGTTTGATATTCACTGACATTTTGTGAACATTGCACATGCTGCCATGGTGCTGCATTGCATTTCTGCAGTGTGTGCAAACTCCAATCCTTGAAAGAATGACACCTCTGAAACAGGACCAGTGTGGGGGCAGATGCTGCTTTTTTTTCCTTCATAACTTTCTTTACAAGAACATAATATCACAAACCACATCTACAGCCTCCTACACAATTTGTTTTCTTTATCTTCTCCCTTCAAAGGTCATCTGCGACGATAAGAGATGCAGGTAACCGGAATTAGAGACGGGTGGGTCTGGAGACATGACTTCTGCACAGGAGAAAGTTCATTCAAGTTATATAATTGCAACATGATAATATAATAATTCTATAATTTCTAACTACAATATTATTATACTAATATACACGTGGATCAATTTCAGCCAAAGCCTTTTTTTCATTCCTTCCTCATTCTGTTTTATAGCCAGTGCCCTAGTTGTATTTGTAATTGAGTCAGATACAACTATAATTTTAATTTACATTTTTAAGGCAGGTTGTTTTCTTAACCCTGCTACTAAAAATCATTCTAAACAAACTGCTGCAACAACGATATGTGGTGTTTGTTTTAAATATGCTTGGTTCCTCTTTTCAGTGGTAAGGCGATAAGATAAAGTTTGAAAAAGCCTTAAGATTCATATGGTGACTTCTATGCATAATGTAATCTATAATGCAATTTACTTACAAGAATGTGGCATAGTTTTACGGTAATTTTATTTAAGTCAATATGCATCTATGAGAGACAGGTATTTGTTCTCTTTCTGTGCATTTGTATAATTTAACAAGTACTTTGCAAAAGTGGCATGACATTAATAGGTGAAAAGATTTAGAAAAACATTTTAAAATGTATATTTGGAACTCTGGAGGACTCTGTAATCCTCCAGATGTAGAAAACTAAGTAGAACACCTGCCTACAGACAACGCTTCATAAAATGTCAAATAATAAGAAAAGGGTTGAATTTTGTGCTTTTGCTTGGAAATAAAGACCACAGGAAATGTGATATTGATGTTTTCAGATGCATTTGAGAACTGAGTGCTTGTCTGAACGCCCACATGCTTCTTGCATAGGTATATGTGTGTCTGTGTCAGAAAAATAAGACGGTGTTGACTGCTGCATATGCAGAAGGATGGGGCGAATTATAGCAAAAAGTTCTGCTGCTGAAGCAGTTTTTTTTAAAAATATAAAGACTCTTTTTTGCCCTTGCAACTGCTTAGATTTCAGGAATGTCCATCTTGATTTTTTTCTCTCACAAACAATAATGTATTGTCTTATTTACTCTTTAGTGCAACTTGATCATAAAAAGTGCCCTAACAGTAATGCATGCAATAAAAAAGTGCTTTATATCTATGCTTATCAGTGTTGCAAAAACCTTTGGTGAAACATTAAAAACTTGCAGTAATTTCTTGATCAGCTGCAGATGTGTGTGTGTGTGTGTGTGTGTGTGTGTGTGTAGGAGGGGTGACAATGCAGATGCGAATATGCCCCACTGTTGCCTATTTTATCAAGAGATGAAAAAGATTTGTGTATAACTGGTTTGCACAAATATTTCTAGAAGGGTGAAAGCAGGAAATACCTAAATGCTAATATAAATACCAGAAATATCATCAAAGCAGCAGCCCGTTAAGGTTTTAGAGTATGCCAACCTCTGTGTGACTTACCCAATAAAGATTATCCTGAAAAGATTGATGGGTTAGAGCACAAGGGTTAAAGGTAATGGAGCAGCCCATATAAAGATGGATTTACTATTGCTTTATTCTAGCCGCAGATCTACTCTTACCTCGTCTTTAGTGAGAAAGAGTCAGAATTACATTGTGATTTAAATACTAAATGAGACATTAAGTCATTAAGCAAAACCATTCATTTGGATGCACATTAACAAAACACCTATCTAAATAATTTCTGTTTGAGTGGCCATGCTTGCCTTTTCAACCACTTTTCTTTTGATGCATTCTTATTACAGTGCTACAGTATGAAAATCCACCAAGTCCCACCAAGAGCAAAGCAGTGTCCAAATGAACAGTTAGAGCCATCGAAAAGGCTGGGAAATACCAGTGAGAAACACTTCTCTTGGCTCTGTAGATAAGGGGATAGAATAAAACAGCTTCCGGAAACAAACAAACAAACAAACAAAAAATCTGTGTTAGAGTTGCTATTCAGTCAGCACCATCTACAGGCAAAATCACAGCACAAGCAGCGATCAAGTTGTCTGCCTCTTTGTATAGCCCATTCACAAGCCTAAATTGGCTGATTAGAAATTAATGGGCTTCAGTACTGACAGGCTCGAGGGATCTAAAGGTAAAAAGTGCAGGATGTCATTATACTTACTTACCCATCCTGGCTTGGATTAGAACCACACAAAGAGGGAGGGCTGGGGGCAGGTGCAATTGATGTAATGTAATGGGTAGCGGTTGGAAGAGACTGAAGGACCAATTAAAAAGAGCAAAGTGGCTGCAAGACCCAGTTGTTACAAGGTCAGTAGGGACAGTACATTCCGCTTCAAATTTGTGCATGTTCGAAAATGTAAATATTTTTGAATTTTAGATAAATCTCTCCACTGTTATGTGCATATCATCAAGCATCAGCTTGTATATTTGGTTTTAGAAGGCAAAGAAAATAATGATGAACGACTCCCATGAAAATGAATGTTGACAACAATTAACAACAATTAAGCACACGCATTACAGATCATAAAACGAGTGGGCTGGAGCTTTAATTTACTCCAACTACCCATTTTTTTTTACATAGCACCTTTTAAAAGGCAGCACATGTATAAGTAGATCTCACCAAAAACAAAGAGCAAAGAGAACTGTTAAATTATGAATAAACGTGTAAACAAAATAGAAAAATAAATTAAAAATGGCAATATATTTTCGGTATTTCAAACAGGTTAGTAATTTCATAACTATTTATTGGGCTGCTATGGGCTTATAGCAGCCAAGGAGATGTGTGTATGTGTGTGCTTGCGTGCGCGTGCCCTGTGTTGTGTTGTGTCTGCTGACGTCACCGCTGGAACTGCCTTGTCACGCGGGGTTAGTAAAAGTTGGGATAGGACCTCCGTGGAGAGATACAAGAACAGATAGGAGGAGAGAGAGGGAAACAGAGAGAACGGTAGATGAACGGCGACTTTATTGTGACAGTTCATCGGTTCCACACCGAACATTAACCGCGGGGAAGCGCTTCTTTGCCGCTGACGAAAGGTCGGGAGACAGAGAGAAGTAGTGAGACGAGTAGAGACGGAGGGGGGCAGCCGACTTTCTCTGAAGTTGAAGCCAGAATTGCACTCGTTAACTGCCGGGGAGGAAGAGGAGACCAGCGACCTGCATTTTTTTTTTTTGGATTTGTCAGACGAAGGAGGGGGTGGGGGGGAAGAAAGCTCGCGAATTCAATGAACAAAAAGTTGAAGTTTGGCGTCCGCCGTGGCAGTCGGTAAATGTTGTGACACTTTAGGATATAGCGTAAATTGCTCCAGCGGTCGACGGTCGAGTGGCGGGGTAAAACCCGAGCTGTCAAACCCGATGACTACTGCAAACTGCCCCGGGAATGAGGAGCTGGACTTCAGACTGATATTCGGAGAGGAAGGGCAGCAACAACCGTTAGGCCCTGCAGGTCAGTGGGTTTCCACTGTTCCCAGTGGTATGTTTTATACTAGTAGTAAACTTAAGGCACTTGTCGTGTAACATAAGTTAGTCAGTATCTACTGCTACCTTCAGTTACCCCGCCGTCTTTCAGCTGCAGCCTCATACCATACAATCTGTAATGTTTTTTCTCTCTCAAATGGAGCTTTTCAAATATTACATGCCTTTTCTATACCAAGCTCGTACACACACCACCAGCTGTCATTAGCTTGTCATGCTAACATAGCAGGTTAGCAGGAGTGCTCTTATTGCCCTTGGTTGATTTAACAGCGAAAGTTTGAACTTGCAAATGTCTCCTACATTTTCTTTTTGGAACAGACAGTCTGTGAACTGTTAACCGCCTCTGAAATCTGGGGTGGCTGGGGGAGCCTTATGGCTTAGTTCCTATGTTTTAAGTGAAGTATAACTGAGAGAGTCATACACCTTGAATGTCACTAGGTACATATCCACAAAAGTAGCACATGGTAATGTTGTCAAAACTTTTATTAACTCATTGTTTACAGATAAAATGAGAAGGAAGTGCAAGCTTATCCAGAAAAATAACTGACTGCATCTTGCTTTGATGCAAACAATTATTATGAAATACTTTTTATTATTATTGTTGTTATTATTGTTATTTAGTCACATGCATTATCAGTAATTAAAAATTTCAAATACAAAGTGCAAAGACGTTATGTTGTCCACTTAGTGTGGTTCAAAGACCTAAAGTAATTATTTGAAACTTATACAGATTTGTAATTTACAAATAAATTATGAAGAAATTGTGAAAATAATTTCTTTAATATTTTAAAATTTATTTTCAGTTTCAGTTTGGGACAAACTTTAGTCAATACAAACACTACCTTTGCAGATAAATTTTTGCAGACAGGGCATACACAGAGATGAGGTGGCCCTCAGCTTTGTAACTTGACAAATTCCAGGAAGAACTTTGTTTGGACCGTTTATCACCTCATGGCATGGAGACTACTTATGTTTTCCTGTTTGGTACAAACGTGATTCCATACTGGGTCTCTGGGAGTAAAAATATTTTGAAACAAGCCCCTAGCTAATACATGCAAATTTAAATATGTGAAAGTCACATGTTTAACAGGTTGCAAGACGAAGCTTCGGGGAAATTTTCACACTCATGGTGTATCAATTAGTTTGCTGTTTGTGGTCATACATCACAGCTGTTGTTGTTGTCACAAATGTTGGATCTTTTTTTTTTTTTTAAATTGATGCTTCATGGTGATAGTATTTAAGGACATTTTCTTAAAATCCTCTTTTTCCTCATGTGTTTTTTTTTTACATCCAGGGCAAGGTAAAAAAGAAAGTTAAAAACAATAGTCTTGTGATCTCAGGTGTGTCCAGTGCATTCTTTGGATTTGAATATAAACAAAAACCTCACTCTCTTTCTCTTACTGCTGCTTGCAAAGGTAATGCCTAACAAAAAGCACAAATCTTGGAGGACACCTTTTTTTTTTTTTTCCTTTCATCCAACTTTCTTGGACATAAATATCCCATAGAGAAGCGGTGAACTAAATAGCTCATGCAGTGGCCTTGTTCATTAGTAATAAATTACATATGATCATAATTGTATTGATTAGCAGTAGAAAATAATGAAAATAATTGTACATGGAATGAATTTGTTTCTGGTGGGACAGACATTTTTGATTAATTTAAACTTTTAGGTATATATTACTCATGGGTCAACTGAAAAGCTTATTATCTAGTAGTACAACTTGTATTATTGTATTATTATTGCCTTAAAAAAGAGGAAATAAACCTGACAAGCTACCTTTGATTTCTATCAGCAGAGAATTTTTTTGCTTTGAAGTAGTGCATAGTAGTTGATAACTATCTTGCAAAATTTGCTAAATATTAAGATATACAGGTCACAAGTAAAATGGGAATATACTAAATGTACTGAGACAATAAATTGCCTGATTATTGCATGTTTTCATTTTGTGCCCCTCTGTAGTTGTTTTCTGTAATCTAATGGAATTCAGAAGAGCAGATTTTTCCATTTGTATATTTGGTTGTTTTTGGTTGAGGCAGCAAAGTACCAGAAAAGATTTCAAGGATCCGCTGGCAGCGGGAAAATGGCAAGAGGGTGTCACACCACTAGCCAAGAGAGAATAATGTTTTTACCAATGCTGAACAGAAAGAACTCCCGATTTGTGGATTTTTAAATAATTACAATAGCTTGAGAAGAATAAAATATCAAATAAACTAAAAAGCAAAACACATACCAACAAATGTGGCATTTGCAGTTATCTGATATTGCTAAAAAGTGCTTTGGCACTTGTGTAGTGACACATGCTGATGTAGTTTTGAGTATGGATTACTTATATGGTTAATAAAAGGACATTTACATATAAAATGGAGGTTTAAAGGTAGAGCAAGTGATGTAATAAGGTTATGAGATGGCTATAAATCTGCTAATTTATGTTTTTTCAGGTTTTTCTGTTGTGCTTGCACATTTGAGTTCAGCCTGAAACTTGGGCAAAGTAGTGAGTCCATGAGGGTTTGGCTCGTGCAGTCTTAAATACATTTTTCCTTTGATTTGTGGGGAAAAATGGGGGGAGTTCGATTTGGAGATGGTATGAGGGGAAAAACTGCATTTGGAATAAGCGTAGGAATAAAAGCACCACTGTGCAAGTGGTTTTAATCTGGTCTGGACTGTATGATTTGGCCAAAAATGGGGTTGGGAGGGGGGGGGAGGGTGTAAGGAGGGGTGCTTGTCCAAATTAATAACTCGAGTGTATAACTGTATCACTCTGCCACAGTAACAGGGAGTTGCACACTTGCAAGCCAAAGCTCAAGTTGGGGCTTGTTTTTATAAAAACTCAAGGAACCATTGGTGCAAATATTATATTGTTACTCGTCACTTGTGATTCTACAGTTAATTCTTCAAATCTTTTATCTAAGCGTTTTAAATAGGAGTGGTAAAGGTTTCCATAATAAAAATAAAGCAATAGCATCATATTTTCTATATATGTTTTAGCAGCTGCATAATAGGCTGTGAACCAAAGATGTTCAGGTTTCTGACAAATCTGAGCATCGCAATTTTTATCTTATTCATACATGAAGCTGACCTGCAAATGTGTACGTAACTTTCAGCCTAACTTGTTTGCTTGCTTGTATGTATGTGAATATGATTAAAATTCGATGTAATCGTGTGGTAATGTTTACCACACCTCTCCATCTATCTTTTTTATTGTTCTGCTCCTTTTTGTCTGCTTGTTTAAGTGTCAGTCTCCTGCTCTCTCTGTTTTCTTGTTGCTCAGGAAACTGTCATTTCTTTGAGGTGAAATATTCCACTGTTCTATTCAAAGGCATTGGGCACACTTACTGTAAGGGTTTTCCCCGATTACATGCGGCTAACGAAAAGAACAATTCCCTTCGTGAAGCAGCTTAACTAGAGATTGAGAGTCTTGCTTTGTAATAGAGGCTAAACAAGTATTTTATTTGTGAAGAAAACAAATACACAAATGCTTTCATTAAAAAAAAAAGATTATGAAAGGCATTGTCTGGGGACAAACGTATGGCAAGGGTTGGGTGCACATGGGCAAAAAATGCCTTTAGCTGCTGAGTCATCAGTTTGATGTTGGAGGGCTGGATATTTACTTCTCGCTTCCTCTCGATTTCCTATCTTCACTGTGCTTTACAATAAAGACAATAAACTACAAAACTATTTTAAAACAATTTCTTTGGTTTGGTATTTAACTAATAAACTATTCATTTAATTTTGCAGAATTAATAAAATGGTTCATACGGGCTAAATATCAGTGCTTAAATATTTGCTAAAAAATTAGTTAAAAGTGTTAATTAATAACAAATAATAAAATGGTAATGCAATAATTTAGTAATGCAAAAATATTTATATTTTAAAATGATATTATATTATTTTAAAATTAGGCAATCATTTTATCTTATATGTATAAGATATAAGATCTTGTGTATGTGGGTATATATATGAGAGACAGAGAGAGAGAGGTTTCTCATTTACTCCACCAAACATATGTCTTGGCATTGTGGCCAAATACATCAAACTTTGTCTCAGCTGACCATAAATCTTTCTCCAGAAAGCATGTTGCTTATGGGCAGCAAATTTCAGTTGACCTTGAGGGCATCAATTTTGGAGTAGGGACTTTTTTTTCTTGTTTGGTACCCTCTGAATCCATGGGGACTGCTGCTGTTCCTGCAGTTTCCAGCTCATGACAGGCTCGAGGGTGACAGTTTGGGTCTTCTTCCAAACCTTGCCAAAGTGGTGACTAGGGCTGCCACAAACGATTATTTTGATAGTCGACTAGTCACCGATTATTTATGCGATTAGTCGACTAATCAGATCATCATCCACTGGACGTAAAACTACAGCTTATTGCACCAGCAGCATCTGCTCTTATATAACTATCATTAGCTTACAGCTTTAAGCTTTTAAGGTGCTAACTAAAAATAAAGACAAGATGATAGGTTATTAAATTTTAATGAAATTTGCAGATTGTTTTGGTAAAGTTTAATAAACTCCTTGCTATCTAAAATATAACAGGACACCGGAGTATATTCTCCAGCATCTCACACTTCTGATAATCAGCTGTCTGCTTGACGTTTATTCAGCTGTGTAAAAACTATAACTTTAATCTCAGCCAAACCGATTTACTCAGGAACAAATAAAATACTAAAAAAAAAAAAAAGCCAAACAATAACATTTTTAATTTATCTAAGTGACTCATATATATTTAACCTGAGTCGCGAAAAACGGCGGTGGGTTTGAAAACAATTTGCCGGGAGTCCGGTGTTCTCACGGCGCTAGTGACCTAGCCCCCGGCTAGCTATCGAGCTAGTGGGTAACAGACGTCTCCGAAAACGTCGGAGCGCTTTTGAAAATATGCGGTGTCTTGATAAACTGAGCCGATATTTGAGGTTTACACAGCTACATTCTCGCCTGAAAATATGTTAAACGTTTATTTTGTGACCCAGAAAGAATAATAAGAGTAATATTAAAACTAACTAGCTACCGCCATTGTTGGAAACTAAGCTGGGCCGCGCTATGAATTCTGGGACACAGCTGCTTCTTCTTCTTCGGGGTTTAACGGCAGCTGGCATCCTTGTACATGCAGTGCTGCCATCTTCTGTTTCAGTCCGTTATTACACTCTTAAATCCTGCTATTATTCCTGCGTCTTTTGCGATCTTACAAAGCTTCAAACGACGCGTCGACTATTAAATCAGTCGTCGACGATTTTGATAGTCGACGTAATCGTGACTAGTCGACAAATCGTGGCAGCCCTAGTGGTGACACATCCGAATAACTTGAACTTGCGTACAGTTGTTTGAACTGATCTTGGAATCTGCAGTTGCTTGGAAATGCCTCCAAGAGAACTTCTCATCTTGTGTAAATCTACCAGTCTCCTTAGTTCTTATTATACTCTGTTCTTCGTACCTGTTAACCGAGTGAGTGTTTTTAAACAAATCCTTTTTATGCTGGCAAAAAAAAAAAAAAAAAAAAAAAAATATATATATATATATATCTCAGTTGAAACTACTCGATCATGATCACTAAAATAACTTAAAAGACATCACAGAACCTTTGGCACCACTTAAGAAAACATTTAAGTGATTTTATAATTGTATATCTATATTTAAGCTTGAGTGGGTTAGAGAAAGTCCAAAATAGATTCAAACTTTGTGCACCATGTGCAAACTTGTGTATCTTGTTTTTTGAACTCAGAATCATTGCTGTACAATGATTCGGTTAAACTATCATGGCGTTAACCTCATGATAATTGTATGCAAACTCCTGCCCACAACTGTAGTTCAAAGATGGATGTAACCATCAAGACGTCAACTACTGGTTTGTAAGATCCTTTTATGGAGCCTTCAGCTGCCCTTGAAAATGAGTACATCACACAATTATTATCTCACGTCTTTTGATTGTCAAGACTTTAATTAAATCGCCATAGTTAAGAAAATTAACTAATTAACTAACCAACGTGTTTCTCAAGCTTCTAAGTCAATACCAACATTGTTTCTCACTGTGCTATGCGACAGATTGGTGTGCTGTCCAGGGTGTACTGTGCCTCTTGATTAGCAGAAGGAAACTGATGTATAGATAGATGGATTTTCACTCTTTGATAAAAGCATTTGTTGGTCACAAATGGCTCAAATATAATTTGTACTGAGGATTTTTAACCATGTCTCAATTTCTTCTGCTTTAAGTGAGTCTTGAGCCTTTAAAAGAAGATGAATGTAGTAGAAAGATTGTTTTTCTCTTGTTTACTTAACTGTCAAGTTAGCTACCAGAAAAGTGCCTAACACAAAAATAAAATCACACAGTGCCCAGTGTGATTTAGTATAAATCTTTGGCAAAATTTTAACAGCCATCTGTTTTTTGGCAGTAATAGAAATGCTCAGATGTATCAGAATTGCTCCACATTTGATTGACATAAGTCTCTTGGTAAATAAGATGACATTTTTTCAGCCTGTCAGTTATAGAACTTTTTCCTTTGTATCCTAAAACTAAATGCCATTGTGAAATAATTGAAAGTGGCCATATAAGAGATTTGCATTTGATGGTTTCACAGAATTACTTAAAACATACTTTATCGATAGTATCTAATAAAGTAAGCATGTCAGTAGTTAGATAATATTGTTGATATTTTTTCATGTATAAGAATAAAAACCACCCATCTTATAGTATGTTAAAGTATTCACTCAAATTTTTTAAAAAAGTACCGCTTACCCTTTTTGTGGTTAAGTGTGTCGTGTGAGGTGATTGAGAAAAATTGTATTGAGTATTGGGTTATGTAGGTCATGATTATGTGGTGGCCTCATTGGGTGTTAGAGGTGATCTGAGGCAGAGGGAAGAAGTGCCCTTTATGGGTGGCAGAGTAGTAGATCCACTGTGGAGGTGTCTGGCTGTCTGCCCAGACATGCCATGTGGGCTTCAGATGGCTGGATGAAATGAAAGGAGAGAGGGGCACACACTCTCTAGCTGCTGCTGATCACGAACAGCAGTTTTGTGACTCGTTTACTTTGCGTAAAGCTTTTCTTTGTTTCTTTTTTTTGTATTCCACATGTTCTGGCTGTTTTTCTGTGTGTTTTCTTATCTTACACATTAAAAGAAGTTTTTTTTTTGTGGTTTGCTGGTAGTTGACATACCAGCACACAGAATAGTAGACCTGCCACCAGGACAACTAAAGCCTCTCGCTGCTTTCTCAGGATATGAAAGAGACCACCAGTGACATCAGAGAGACTGAACTAGGCTAATGAAATCTCCAGATACCAGCCTTCACCACAGCCACTTTGATTAGTCAGGTTTGTTCTGTTAATGGGCTGTGACATGTTTCGTACCTGTAAGATTGTGCGTGTCATGCTTAAATGTGACGATATGTCAAGTCATATCTTTATCCTAATGAAATGATCAGATTGGGAGCAGCTAGTGAAGACAGCTTTTTTGCCCTTATCTGTGTTGTTGTCATTGCTGAGCTTCTGTGAACCAAGAGCACGATCCTTTCAGTCCTTGTCGTGGGAAAGACTGAAAGACTGAAATTACATCGCTCTCATGGTGGACTATTTTGAGCTCCCAAAGAGAGTGGCAGAGGGCAGGCGGCAGGTTCTAGTGACTCGTCCATACTTAGAGCAAGAGAACCCCTCTTGTCCCTCCAGCCTTCAACTTTTTACTGCTCAAACACTTTGCGATCTTAAGGAGGAGAGAAGTGGAAGAATGCTGTGTGCCACAATGTCAGGTGAGTGTGTGCCGGCACTCCCAGACTCTGCCCAGGTGTGTTTTGAGTGTGTGTATTTGTCTAGACTAAAAGTCACTCAAACAGGTGTCATCACAATAAAAAGTGTCATGATATTTGTTAGAAATAATATTTAAGCTTCTCTGGATAACTGAAGGAGGCATTGCATTTTTTGGTTAACTTGGAGAAAAAGGTTTCATCTGAGCTTAAATGTTCATCAGCTAATTTTGCCAGTTAGTTTTTGTTTGCATTTTTTCACCTTTACTATGTTAATTTCTCTTTTGCCTGAGATTTTTTATTTAGGACATAATTTAATATTTGAATATTTAATTTCTATTTTAAGCTTTTTGGTCAAACAAAGTTGTTATTAGTCCTGAGGAAGTCAAGTATTTTGTTCAGTTAGTGACAGTTTTTAATCTCAAGGCAATAATATCTCTATGAAAATGGAGGTCAAACGTCAGTCATATGTGAAGTCAACATGTAGAGTAAGATCACCACGTGGGTGACCCCCAACCCTACTGATTTAAGAGATTCCTAGCACCTTGTGTGATGAATGAGACGTTTATTTCCTGGGGCGAGGCATGAGCAACTATGTATGGCATCTGTCTTGTTTAAATTTAGTGTAACTGAAGCTACCGCTGGCTGCTCTGTATCAACATGTCAGAGACTGCATTACCCCAGAGAGAAAGCTGTCGTACTCCTGCATCTAGTTTCATTTATTTTCTGTCTTTCTCCTGTCCCCTTTTGTCATGAGGTGTGGCTTGCTGGATCAGGATTTGGGTGATTTAAATCCCACTTTAGCTTAGGCTGTCCCTCAAAGCCATATTTCTGTCAGTGTCTGGTAATGGAAGCTCTACTAATTCAGTTTCTCCTAAGTCCTTCTGTTCTGTTTTTAATGATCAGGTCTAGACCAGATGATCAAACTATTAACTTATCAGTCGTAGAACACTTCCCATAAATGAGAAAATGACTTGAAGCTAACCAAAAAAAGAAGACTTCTGGAGTAAGTTTTCAATAAGCAGCCAATGGGCTGAGTATACTTACTCTACTAGATGTAGATGTATGGAATGCAGACCATGTGCACATAATAACTTGTCGGGTTGTTATGTAAACTTCTGGTGCCTTAGACCAAAAATCAATAATAAAATTTTTACTTAGCACAATTTGGCTCTTGCTATGTTAAAATAAATTGTGTATACACTGTCATATGAAGAATTATTATAGTACTGTTAAAAGGTGGTGGTACAC
This sequence comes from Copadichromis virginalis, assembly GCF_057382275.1. NCBI lineage: Eukaryota > Metazoa > Chordata > Actinopteri > Cichliformes > Cichlidae > Copadichromis > Copadichromis virginalis. Next base: position 13,627,142 of record NC_140618.1, read on the forward strand.
ACTGACACACAGTGTGGTGTAAATATTATATCTGGTGATTTTCATTTGACATGAAATGTCTTTTTTAGGTTGCATATGACTATAAACACAATTTTGTTGGTATTTAAAAAAGGTTTAACTTTGTAGAGCTTTGAAAAAAATGTGAAGGAAGGGTTTCTAGGTTTTGAGTTCTATCTGGATATATAACCACTTCTATTTGTATTTTTTGAAGGGGAAATTGCTGTCTTCCTGTTTGCTCCTTGATTGTTTCCTGCTAGTTTTTCTCCTTTTTTTGGGCCTGATTTCAAGCTGATGATAAAGAGTAACATGGATGTTAGAAGGGTCTCCCCAAAACAGAGCTGGTGGACCCTTTTTTTGAGGGTACACCACTCTTATCATGTCATTTCGTCTATCTGTGTGAGGAACTTAAGAGAATGTTTCTTTTGCTGCAGTAGTGTAATTTACTTATGTGTTAAGTTGGGTCAAGGCCTACAGATTTAGATACTTTTGAGATTAAGAATGTGTTTGGATATTCCAGAAACAAACCATGTACAAAATAAATAGCTGGCTTTGAAGAATTTAGTCCCTTGTACAAGTGTAGTGTACTAATGCCAACTCTTCCATCTCTATCTGCTCAGTATTTCTCCTCACACACTATGCCTCCTGTGCTTTCTCCTTTTCTCTGTCTCTCTTTCACTTACTTGCTCTGTTCGTTTCTCCCTCTTCCATGCTCTTTTTCTCTCATGCTCCCTCTCCCTAGTTGAGTTTTTCAGGCACATGCACAGTCAGCTCTGACAGATTGTTTAAATGTCACCCCTGCTAGCAGTAGCCTCTGATGTTATCTCCTCTGGGTTATTGCAGGCCATCATGCAGCTAGCTTTCCTGCTCCACTGAAAACCAATACGTGCCTGTATCATCAGCAAGCTTTTGTGATTACATGTATATAGACATAAAAAACTGGTTGTTTAGAGCAGTGAAATTAAAGGGGGGATAGGGGGAACTTTGACCATGCATTTTGACATAAAGGATGAACCTCTTTACTCAAAAACAGGTGATTACATGCAGAACTGGTCACTTAGGGCAAAACTACTATGCGTTTTGGGCAATATTGAGAACATTATTTGAAATTACTTGAATTTTACTTATTGACTACAGAAACATGCAAATATTACACTTTAAACTTACATTTTTAAAAATTTATTTTGCAGATCTTCACCTGAAAACGTAATTAAAATTTAAATAAAAAAACTGAGACACACGAGGCTGTCTGCAAGTACAGGATGCAAGACAGGAGATGAATGGCAATTAATCTAGCATAGCTCACCGCACTAACTGAAGTTAGCAATCCAAGACTAGCTGAAGTTCTGTGATGCTATGGTCAGGTCAAGGTGGTCATGTTTAGGCGCGTTTCTGACTTGGCGCCTAACTCTTACTCCCACACACTCTGTTGAGATGCACTGTTGGTTCCTCAGCCAAGCACTTTCATCAAAATGTGTGATCCTGTGGTTCCTGTCACACTGAGCAGGGTTAGTCTTGCAACAACACATCAGTAAGGTAAAGTGAACCTGTCTCACCATGGTTTAACCCCCGCTTGTGTTCCCTGTTATTTGGTGAACAAATCAATGCTTTGTGAAAGCAAAACCCCCAACTGCATATTGAAGGGAGTGTGCTGTTTTAGAAAAAAAAAGACAAAAATGTGGTACTGTGACTGTTTTGTTGATTTTTTTTTTTGTAATAATAGTTGTATATCATAATTATGATTTACACGTGCAACAGGCTAATTAGTTTTGTTGTTGGATGAAGACTTTTTTGTCATGTTTGGCTAGTTTAATTTTCTTTAGCACCGCATTGTTTAAGTTCTTCAGTTTTTAATTATAGCTTATAAATCAGTTTTATATATGAAATTTACATTAAGCATTTCATTATGAATTAATCTAATAGGTGCACTAAGTATTAACCATTAGTGAGAGCTTTTTGTAGTATTAAATAAATGTCCCTCAAACACAGTTAGCGATGTGTTTGAGGTGGATCTTGGTACTGTGGTGAGTATTTAGTTCAGGTGGTTACTTGGCACTCTCTGTTTATCCCATAATGTTATCTCAGCATGAGGTTGTTAATTAGGAGCTTAATTTAGCTGCCGGCATATGTTAACATTGGCTTAGCCTTCCATTGTTAAGCCTCTGCTGGCTGGTGAGTCTTCTGTGACAGCAAAGGAAGGCTTTTTGATGTAATCTTAACATAACATTACAGGATAAGACAGTAGCACGTCTCTGCTGATGCAACATTAAAGTGAGACTCCTTTCTGAATATTATGCTTTATACGTATATTTTACTTCATGACTCCAGATAGATCCAGCCTGCCTCATTGTTCATAATATCTTCATTTCTCTTTTGCTCCATCTCAATAAATAATATGTGTACACATACCCAGCAACCTACGCAAAGAGAGATGTCTAGTAGATTTGGCCCAAACACAGTCAAAAAAGTTTGGAGCCATAGGCATAGACCAGCCCTCACAATATGATTGTGCAAGTGCGTCACAGACGATGTGTTTAGAACTGCTGGCAACCAGCCAACTGCAGATTTCTTCAAAGACCCAATAGGAAATCCTTAAATTCACTTTTTATGAGCTCTTCTGGTAATTATAGTAAAAATGAGTTTGAACCCAGAAGTTAAAAATATAAGTAATGTGTTTAATCTACATTTTTCTTAAATATTTATAAAATAGTTGTTGCCAAATCATTGTAAATTGTTCACCTAAACTGAACAAGGTGTTTGATTTTTTACGACTGGTTACAGTCATAAAGTTGCTGACAGTTAGTTGCTGACTCCGTTTTTGGTATCACAGCAAATTAGGCCTAATAAATTCCTGACATTGAAGTATTAGATGTTGATTACATGGAGAAAAAGGACTGATATCAGATATATAATATGTATCTGTATTATAGATAGTTGATAGATGTCCAAAATGTTGAAAGGAGAAAAAAAAGGAAACAGTTAAAACAATATTTCAGCTTTGTACATTTAGATGTTTTACTTTTTACTATACACCGTTAAGTTTGATCATTTCACTGATGTATATGGTGCAGTTCATGTTGGCACACTTGCTCTGGTCCATTGATCAGCAGCTCTTGAGGAGAACTGAAAGTGGATACTGGGCAAAACACAAAGACCTCTGTACAGGGGATGTAAGCAGAGCCTGTTCTAATCAACCTGCTTGCCCACCACAAAGGGAACCCTGGCTTAGATTACCCTCCTGCTCCAGCACCACATGCTTTTGGGTCTAGTTGGTAACCCAAGACAACAATATGTATTAGTGCACACGCACAAACACATGCAAAGATCGCTCAAATACCCATACAATAAGTGCAAAAAAGCACAGGAAGGCACAGAGGCACAACCACAGGCACACAGGAACGTACACACATTCATACACCACCCACTCGTTTATACCCATAGACTTGCACATAAGCACAAAGAGAGGTCGAGAGAAAGATCTTGGGCGCACCAGCAGAGACTTGCAGCAATGAGTTTGTCATCTTCTTTGGGGGAGACAAATCCTTCCCTCTCTCTGTAGTAAACTAGACTTTCTGAGAATGTGGGCCTGTGTGTCACTGCTGGTCACAAGACCCTGACACACTTTGTGTGCAGTGAAAGCAGGAGGCGGGAGGGACAAAGTCTCTGCGGATTATCCCCCAAGTGAGAATCCCCATGCAGTGTGACGGTCAGCCAGAGGCCCGTTGAGCTTCCTGTCAAGGAGCGAATACCACTATTGCCAGTGGATCAGGCTGCTCTCTGTGGTTACTGTAAAAACACAGTGGCCTTGGTGGTGTGTCAAAAACATCCACCATTCCATGCTTCACTGAAAGATCTCACAGTGAGGTGGAGCTATTATTAGCTTAGGTACAGCAAAGCCTCTTAGAGATCTTTATTTAACCAGATTGGCTGTCTAATGTATGGACACTTGAGGAGTTTGTGACGCACAGGGCTTTCAGGAACAAGGCAGAGGCTTTGCAACCAGTACCATTGATAAAACAACAATGCTACTACTGTCCTGCTCCTCTCTTCTCCTCTGGTCTCCTCTCCTGCCCTCTCCTGCCCCACCCTGTCCTACTCCCCTTAAATGACTGGGGTTTGGCTCTGACAAGGGGGTTCCCCACCGCACACCAGTTTCCTTGCACTGGAAGGTTTTAGGTAGCAGGCTAATCTTAACTCAAAGCAAGGAAAGGGCTGTGAGCCAGGTAACGTTGTCGCCCCCGATCTGACCCTCATCTGCTACCTATTTTTTTTCACAGTCTATTGAGGTGAATAAAAATACACAGAAGTGTAACAGTTGATAAACTTTCTTACCTAATTTTTACCTGCAATATAATAATAAATAAGCTACTATAAAACACAGAGAAGAACTAATATGATAATCACCATTAAAAGATATAAATTTAAACTTTGAACAACTGTGGTGTAACAGTTCTATAACTGAAGTTGACGAATTGTTACACCACTGATACGGTAGGACTACCTGGCAGAGGGATTTCTCATTTGTCATCTGAGGAGACTGAGCCATGGACTTTTCTAGAGACAAGTTGCTCTCATTACTTTCACCAGGCCAACTCAGGCATCTAATGAAAAATCCAAGACTCCCTCACAGTGTTTTTTAAGTGTCTTGAATATAAACAAGATCCAAACAAAGTAATTATGTTTGGATGAACATAATTGCATTATTAATAATTATGATTTCTTTATTACATAATTAAATTATGTTGAAGGAGCATTAAAGTACATTTCTGCCTACTTTGGTTTATCTAGAAGTCTTTTTATTTAAAAGTCACCTTATCTTTATCAGATAACTTCCATTGTCTTTATAGTAATAAACCAGCTTAGCCTCCAAGTTTAACAAAAAAACAAACAAACAAAAAACTCTTCATGTAATTTATAGTTGTAGTAATTTGGGCACAGTAAAAGGTTAAGTTGGTATAATGTCAGACTTGTGGGCACATTTTGTGGCAAAGTTCACACAGTTTCTCATAATTTGTGTGAGTAGCACAAAGACAGCAGCTGATTACCATTCAGCCTCTGGAAATGGCTGACCCTATTTTTAAAATTAGTTCATTAGCTTGTGTTATTTGCAAAACCCAGACAAGAAAACTAGAGGATTCATATTAGCAGTCAGTTTATAACTTCTGTGACTGTTATGTAGCAATTTAGCAATTGCTAGTATAACCAAGCCCTTTAGCATTTAGCATAGCCTTACCAACTGCAAAAACTAATTTCCTGATTTGTGGCGATAGCTTATGTTCTTGTTATGGCAGGAGAATACTACTACATTATTTGAGTGCAATGTTACATTTTCCTTTCCTGGCCTGTATGGTGTTAAGCAACAGCACCTCCTCAGAGAAGCAAGAGGAAAGTATGTTTTTTTACTATTCTCTTCTTTCCATTTGGTACCTTCTTTCCTGTCCTTCTCTTTTAAAATTTTTTGTTTATTACGACAGTTAACTCAAATGATACTCTACTCTAAACATGACTGAGTGCTACATTGCACTGATATTTATAAATCTACTCCTACCTTCTCCTATTTCTCTGTAATTTTACAATTGTACAGTGCAAATATTTGAGAATAAAAAACACTCTTGCAAGATTGTCCTGGACAATATATGCAGCAGTTCAATAAGAAGTAGTAACATACATTAATAATGCACCCATAATTCCACAAAAGTACCACATACACAAAGACCATGCAAGTCTTCCAAGCTAAGGTAAAAGCATCAGAATAAATGTAAATATTTTAATATGCAAGTGTTAGTTGAGATTGGAAGAAACAAATATACTTTTGTATTTACACTAATCATCATGACTGTGCATAGTTGAACATTTTTGCAGCCCAGACAGAAGAACAAACTGCAGTCACCAAAGTTACATGTTTATAAGTTTCTGTAGTCTGTCATTTCCCAGTTGAGGTTCAGAATCAGAGGATACACTTATTCAAATTAGAACAGCTTTCTTCTTCTTCTTCTTCTTCTTCTTCTTCTTCTTCTTCTTCTGTCCTTCTCTTGCTCTCTGTCAGTCAGATGTTGTCGTCAGAGGATACACTGCTGGGTCTTGTGACAAGCAGGCAGGGCCAGTGAGAAGCTGAGCAGCTATAAATAACAGGCTTGCTGCCGCCGCCACTTTTGTTGCTGTTGGACACAGATGGCAGGCAAAATCCTGGATACATACTCTCTTTCCAAAATTATTTTGCTTTTTATGAACTTATTCAAAACTGGCCTTGACATCTGATTTGACAAACCTGTCATACCGCTGTTATCAGTCCATCACTTAGAGAGGAAATATTTATGAGAAGCCCCAATTTCAGATTGTTCTATCTGTGTTTGACAATTTAACAAAGATTTAAGTTTTGTTATAGCCTTGATTCCTGTTTCAAATTTAAGAAAGCTGTATTTTTAGATGGGTAGGTACGTTCAGGGAATATGGGGAAGTGTTTTGCAATGATTTCACAACCTTATCCTGTACAGGCTACAGTGTGGTTTTAGCTAAGCTTACTCATTGATGTCATATTTGAATGTTTTGCAGTTCTTTAAGTGATGTAAATCTTTTTTTTTTTTATGTTTTTACTTTTACACTAGAGTAGACCTTATATTCATCATAGAATGAAGGCTTTACAGAAAGTCTGATGTTACATGATGTCTACATTGTTTTAATTTGCTAATCTCCATTGAATATGTACTTTTTGTAAAACTTTTTTTTTGTGTGGTAAAATATAGTATATAAATATAAGTTTAAGTTTTGAACTTGCCTTTTCTGTCTTTGACCATGGCAAATAAGTTTCATAGTTGACTTGTAGAAGTTAGTTCAAGCAAGTAATCGACAGGTAATAAGAAGCCCTTAAAATATGTATTTTTACAAGTACAAATGAAGCAAGCCAGCAGCACCCGCAAAAGCAGTAAGGATTTTGAATGTGTCGCCACATGAAGTGTTGCGACTGTTCATGTAAAGTTAGATGGAAGGGCCATGTCTTTCAACCACGCTTGAGGTTGGTAGATGATGCATATGTGTTTGGAGGTTAGATTTCAAATTCTTGTGGTCATCTTCTCAAAATGACCCAGGACTTTGGCTTTCCTGCCTGTCAAACTAAATTAGGATCTAATAACAAGAAGGACCAGCAATTTAAACATTAAGACTGACTGTCATCGTTTTTAGTATGGTCTTTTTTGTCTTGCATCCAGCCATCAATTCAAAACCTTGTTTGACTAAGACTTGTCATTGAGTAATTTTTGGTTGACTGTTAGAAGACACAAGTGTCATAAGCAGAAACTTTGCAAATGAGGCCAGTGAAGGTTTTTATATGTGACAGTATCTCTGCAAATGCAACACATGTGAAACACTAAGAGGGATTTGGGGGATACTCCAAAGGCAGCAGTAGAGCATAGCAATGGAAGTTTATCAATAAACTCCAACGAAATAGTGCCAATGCACACAATTGGCTCTCATCTATTTGTTTGTGTGTGGTTGTGTTTGTGTGTGTGTGTGCATATGCTGGCTGTGCCGGATGACCTTTGGTATAAATAGCCTGCCGGCACTAGTTGTGATGACAGCCGACAGCACGCACCGTTGTGTGAACTTGTTTCCTGAGTAGTGCTGTTCATCGGTTATCCCTCTTGGAATGATGCCTGTATGACTGTCTGCTACCCAGCAACACCCTGGCATCTAATTTCCTGAAACTGGACTCAAGCACAAGCTCGGGAGACAACCACAAAAATTAACACATAACCTCATTTTTTAAATTTGACTGACCATAAAAGAGGTTTGTGTGTATTCCTTGTGTAATGAATAGTTATTTGAAAACAAGAGTGGAACAAGCTAAATACACTTACTAGTACTAGGAGAACTGTATGGTCAGACAGTGGACACATTGCGTCTCTTTTTATTCCTTTTAAATGTAACAGACCAGGAAGCCTATAGCAGATATTCAAACCTCAAAAATTCTCAGTGTCTTGGTTCCTTTAATTTTGACATTTTAGTTTTAGTGCTATAGCCTGAGATTGGTCAGTTTGGTCGACCTAGTTAAGTCGTACTCAGGAACGTGTAGGGGAAAACCCAATAGACACATTGCTATATCCTAATCTTCTCTTCCTTTCTTCTCATAGATCTGGAGCCTGATGACAACACATCATTTTATATCTTGAATGTGGGCCAGCCCCAGTCTGTGGTCACTAACCACCAGTCTATGAGCTTGCCTCGCCATGGCATGCCATCTCACTCCCCGATCATCAACACTTCACGCCTTCAGACACAAAAACCAGGATCTGAGCCCCCAAGCTATGATACACAAGACTCTAAGTATGGTACCTCCCCCATGCTGCCTTCTGCTCCTGTGGAGGCACCAAAGGCCTTTGAGTGCCCAAGTATCCAGATCACATCTATCTCCCCAAGCTGCCCGCAGGAGATGGATACTAACCAGGAGGATCTAAGGGCCAATGGCCCTGATGGGGACTACCATAGTGACAGGCCCTTGTCCAGGGACCACCTGTATTTGCCACTGGATCACTCCTACCGGGATTCTTCTCTCAGCCCTAGTCCATGCAGCAGCCTCTCATCTAGGAGCTGGTTCTCTGATGCCTCCTCTTGTGAATCATTTTCACATGTCTATGATGATGTTGACTCAGAGCTGAATGAAGCAGCAGCCCGCTTTAACCTGGGCTCCCCTCTCACTTCCCCAGGCTGTCCCTCTCCTCAAACTGGTGGAGGTGGAGTTATGGAGGAGCTGCCCCACTGGCAGCACCACCAGCCCACATTTGTGCACCAGTCCCACTCCATCAGCTTGTCTCCTAGACAGTCGCCCTGCCACTCGCCGCGCACCAGTGTCACTGATGAGAACTGGCTCAGCCCACGTCCACCTTCCAGGCCTTCCTCACGTCCCACCTCACCCTGTGGGAAGAGGCGTCACTCTAGCGCTGATATTTGCTATCCTGGCTCTTTATCTCCCCATCACTCACCCACACCCACGCCGGGACCTTCACCTAGGGGCAGCGTGACAGAGGACACTTGGGTTGGCAGTCCTTCTGTAGGCATGTCACCATTTCAGTGCTGCCCATCAGAGGCAGACATCCCTTCCAAGACCAGAAAGACCTCACAGGACAGAACAACTATGCAGACCGGGAAAGGGGAACTGGGACTAGATGACCAGGGAAATATGTCTCCTAATCTAGACTCCCCTTCAGACGAGGCCTTGCACAGCTTGAAGAAGGATGGGCCTGCTGAACAGTTCCTCTCGGTGCCCTCGCACTTCTCATGGAATAAACCCAAGCCTGGTCATACACCTATATTCAGGTAAATATGTTAATGTTAAAAGAGTGAAAGCAGGAAGAAGTGAAGGATTGTCACATAACAATTTATATTCAAATGTATTCAAATGCTGTGGAAGAGTCAGTGGGAGATAAACTGTCTGGGGAAAAAAAATCAGTTGAGAGCAAGGGGTAATTCTCCATATTGTTAAAAGAAGTTTATTTTATAATATCCTTATGTTTTACTTACTATTTGTTTAAAAGAAAAGACACTTTCCAGACATGGGACACCAGGGTTTTTCCTGGCAGAACACTAACTTTTGGGTAGTGTCTATACATGTAAGGAATACTGCTGCCATGGACTGGATAATAATGACACTTAAGAAACTGTATTACCTTTCTTAACATTTTTTGACATTTTATGAACAAGAGTGATTTTTTTAAACATTTAGACTTGGCCTAATTCTGACAGAGCCACTCTACACATTCTCAGTATTTTCTGTGTCCAAAGGAGTTGTTGGACTTATGGGAACAAGCAATTTCATCCTCAGTGTATTGTAGAAATACTTTTGAACATTTAAGACTTTGTGTTATTATTGCTATTAGCAGAGTCTCTTTGCCCCTCTCTCTGTGGTGTAGGATTTGTAATAGCAAATATTAGTTATAAATCAAGACCACAGCAAACTAGAATAGGATATGCTTAAATAAAATACATTCTCTAGCAAGAACAGAAACTGACAGATATACGTGAGAGGCATGTGTATGCCTTTCTTGCATTTCTGTCGATGCAATTGAATGCAGTATGGACTGTTTTGGTGTTAAAAGTCATATAAAAATGTGATCTGCTAAGATTTCTTTTGTGGCTTTTACAAAAGATTTGACCAAGGTACTCAATTGTACATATGTCATTAGTATTAGAATAAGAGATTATTTGTGGATGACATCCAGAATTGCCATGTGATGTGGCGATAGCAGTCCCTTCATCACCATTTTGTGAATTATTAATTTGATCACCACTTTGTAAAACAGCACGTTGTCAGTCTCAAAAACACTTAGTAGGCCAAGGTTAGTCCACAGACCTGAGCGGTGAATGTTTTTATGAGTGTTGTGAGCTGTCATAAAATTTCAAAACCTTTTTTGATCTAGGTGAGAACTGTAAACTCTACAGTGCAGCAAATTTGAATCATGGTGCATGGTATATGAATAATAGGATGGCACTCTGTAGATCAGTATGGGCCATAATGAGGGAACTTTGAGTTATATATTAGCACTGTGTGCGTGTAAGGAAACGCAGCATGTATTCAAAAACCTACCAACATACACAGAAATATGAGGCGAAGTGTCCTGTCTGTTCTCCAATGTGTGTAGCAGATGAAGACATGGCCTTGTTTATGTATACTGGCCCCTAGCACTGTAAATCAGCACAGGGCACATATGGCATGAGGGGTACACACAAATACACACACAGAGACATCCATAGACATAACACAAATGCTTGCTCACTTAGCCATAACACTATCCAGACAATAATAGGGTCAGATTTATGATGAGTCACAATTAGATTTTTGCACTTTGACCTTCTAAAGGTCTTTTCAGACATGGGATTTGTGACATTAAAGGCTACATCAATCTGTGAAAGGGACAAATTAATGCAGACACAGGTAAGTAAATGTTCTCCATGGCTCCACTGAGACATTGCCACGATGTTGATGAAATTAGCCACGGTAATTAGGTACGCAGTGAAATTTTACAACATATGAGTTAACATGTCAGATTCTTATTAACGGGTGGGGATATAGTTTGGTAATTGATATGCTAGTTATTTAAGTAGTGATGAAAATGTTTCCATACAGATTTTTGTAAACTTTGGTAAACAGATCAGACAGTTACTAAACAAAAGTCTGAAGTAAAGTAAACAGAGCGATTTGCTTTTAGATCCTGATTGGCACATGCTTGGGATAATTTATTATATGTAATTATTGGCTATCTCTGTGTTACGTGTATAAATGCACACACAACTCTTACTTGGGAGAAAATCTAGAAAAAAAGACTTTTAAAAATGCCTTGAAGCAAAAAATTAACTTTAGTTCCTGTTGATTTTTTGTCAAAATTTACATTTTGTTCTGTTAGTTAATTGTCCTGTCACAGGCTCTGTCTTTATCAAGGATCAAGGTTTTAAATGTCACTAAAATGTGCTGCACTTTGTGCCGTGTATAATCTCGCAAATACACACAGTATCAGATTAGTTCGTAGAGTTTGGCTAACCTTAGCAGTCTTAGCAGCAGTACCCTTGATTTCATTCACGCTAGTGTATACAAACTGGTGCAGAATATCACTTCGGTTTATATTCGGTTTACTTTCCCACTCGCTTGTTTACAACTTGAATTTGCAGGAGGATAGACTGAGACATAGCCGTCTGTCAGAATTGCAGCCCCGGGTAATAGCCAGTAGCACTTTAATATCTTTGTACCACTTTGTACTACAGTTGTAAGTTAATAAAATAAGAATGTACATTTAACCAACTGGGATTTCTGGCACCGAGTAGCGAGGGCAGCAGCAGTTGTCAACAAATGGCTGGTTGCTAGTCACACATGTCATTAGCCTTCATGATTGAAGACTTTATGGTAAATTTAAAAGTTAAAAGAAAGATTTCAATTAGAACTGGGCAATAAAAATGAAAACTCATTAGCAATATAAAACATTGTCAGTATAAAGTCCATCCATGGAGGTAGTGGTATAGAGGTAGTTTTGTTTTGTTTTTGTTTGTTGTTTTTATTTCTTTGGACGTGAAAAAAGCATTTTCCCAGTTCTTTTGTGTTCTGCCTTAACACTTGAAGTTTTTGCCTAATCAAAGTTAAGATTTTAGTTTGGTTATATATATAGTCAGAAGTAAAAACTCTAATCAGAAACAGAGATTTGATTGTTTAAATGAATTAACTTCAAGCATTTTTTTTTTAACCATGCCTTTCTTATTTAAGCTAGTAGATGCTGGCAGATAGATATTGGCATACACAGAAACTTCAGATGAAACTTCTCACTGTTTGTGTTTTGCAATACTCATGTTAAGTTGCTTGCATACATAAACATCTCGGTCAGTAGCAGTGTTTTGAACAGATGTCCCACATGGAATGAAAAATTAGCGGGGAGTTGACACTTGCTCTTACAAAGAATTTTGTCATGCTCTACTTCCTGAGCTGTCTGCAGTGACAAATTGATGTCATTTGTAACGTAAGCTTTATTTTAAGCAAAAGGTCCATTTTACTTAGTGATAAATGTTTTGTGTGCAGCTCCTCCCAGTAAACAGCAACAGCACTAGCTTAGATTAGATTTTTTTTTTAACAAAAAGTGAAAGTAACAAAGGACAAATATGAAAAAGAGTAATGGAACTCTCACATAATTTATTTATTTATTTTTTTAAATTAAGAGATCAGCGGAAATGGCATTATTGTTTGAAGATCATGCATTTTATACTTGCTGCTAAATAGTGGACAAGCCCATTAAGATGTGCTGAATTAAAGTAAGAACTTGCAAATAAAATGTTATTAGACCTTGCAATTTTTGCAGCTTGTGTGGATGGCAAGAATACCTCATTATATGGAAAGGATGAAAGTGGGACCATGGAGGCTATAGTGAAGACTAGGTTGTGGGAATGTTATTGGGTGAGGAGCACCTACACTATGGCTTAGACATTTGAGAAAGGTTATGCTATGTCAGAACAGAGGCCACTGCCCTGCCTCGTCACAAGCTCATATTTCCTCTGTCCTCTTCTGCTCCTGTCACCATAGCAGCCATGCAAACCCACACTACGTCGGTGGTTATGTCATGGCTACTAGGAGGAAAACATAAGGGTTGGGATGCGTCTGTTACATTGTGTGGGAGCTTCGATATTGTTCCATGCTCTCAGTCAAATTCTAGTTTGAAAAGTTAAATTACTGAGATTGGCAAACTGATGATTTTGGAATTTACATAGTGCTACAATTTATTTGTTTATTTTTTTAAATTTATAATGGCACCAAGACAAAATAACCTATAGAAAGACAGGGAGGAAGGAGAAAGAAAAATAAGTAAACAAAATCAAGCATTGCTGAAAGTGTCAGAGTATTTCCATGTGCAACATTGCACCATACATATGATTGGCACATCTTTGTGTAAGAAGTTACATTTTAAAGTGGTAGGAGAACCTGTATAGTATAGCTAGTTGGTGTGAAATCAAAAGCTTCGGTTAGCTGGAAAAAAACATTTATATAATATCCGAGACTTGCCTTTTCATTCTAAAAATAAGTATTCCTTGTGGTTTTATGTTGTTTGGTAGTTTAAGAAGTGAAACGGCTCCACTGAAAGCCTGACTCACATGTCCTTAATTCAGTTTGATCAGACTGCTCGTAAGAGGCCTCTCAAAATGGAAAAGTGAGTCGGCTATACTGGCTAAAACTTTACAAACTTTCCTCTGAAATTATTTGGGCTGTCAAAATTCTGTCATACCGTTTAGAGTAAATTTTGATGCTCGAAGGCTGCACCTTCTAAAATAGGGCACTGCACAAAGAGCTTACAGTGGTCAGTACTCGGGCACAGATCATATATAAAACTTACACCTATAATTGTCTAAAGTACTGAGACAATAATGGATTCAGTCCTTTAATGCACAGCTGCATGTGTTCACATGCATCCGAATACGTGTGTTGTACTAGTGAAAGAAAAAATAACATGACACACGAACAGTTCAAGGTGTGGCAATGGATTGAAGTGTGGCTTGCACCAATTCAAGACAAAAATGATCGGGTTTTTTGTCCATATGTCAAAATGTGTTTGGGAACGTGGCTCTCTACTCTCAAGTCGTTATTTTTATTTAATGTTCTTAAAAATATTGAAATAAATAATAATCAAAAACAATACGTGCAGTAATAGACAAATAAAATAAAATTAATGAATAGGCCATGGCTTTGTTGATATTAATGGCTCATAGTGTTTACAAAATGTTTTGGGGATAAACTGCTGTAATGCACTCAAGTGGAGAGACCTAGTTTCTCTGTGGAGAAGGCCATTGAGTGTTTTGTTTTCGAGTGCAGCTGTTCAAATATGATTGTGGCCTACACAGATAACAAAAAGAGGCCCCGAGGAAAAGCACACACAATGCTAGCCCATGCAGTTTGCAGCACATAAAATATATACTTCTGCAGTATGCACACAGACCCACACACAGATTAATATGCACCGTCTGACACACACTCTTGTCCTACCACCTATTCACTGACCCACACAGTAAACGAGTAAAGACTCAGACAAAAAAAGTCCCTCTTAGGAAATGATTCACCGTTTAAGGCTTAACTTGACCTATAACAAGTGTTACGTTTAAGAACAGGATTCATACATGTGGGTATTCCAGTGATTCACTGTCTGATGGGGCTAAGCACACTGCATTTTATACCCCCATTTTGTACCTGTTGCACCATTTCAGCCCATGAAAGGGGATTACCACTTTTTCAGCCTTTGAATGTTTAAAGGCATCTTTAAGACAGATTGCTGTCATCAGTCATTACCTTTTAGATTGTGCTGCTTGACCTTTTATGACTGTTAAAATGATTTATCTACATTTAAATAACATAATAAGACCGTGCCCTCTTAAGGCTTAAGCTTTTGGATATTTTGAACAACACAACTCTTACCAAAGCTTTCATGTCTCTGTCTCTCTGTGTGGGTGTGCATGTGCATGCTCGTGGTATTCCCTTTCCTCCTCAGGACCTCTTCACTGCCTCCTCTAGATTGGCCGCTGCCAAGCCAGTTTGGCCAGTATGAACTGAAGATAGAGGTACAACCCAAAGCCCACCACAGAGCACACTATGAGACTGAAGGCAGCCGAGGGGCCATCAAAGCAGCATCCGGTGGCCATCCAGTTGTAAAGGTAACTCTTCCTGCTACTCAACGTTAAGAAATGTTATAAAGATATTTACTACTAAAAAGCTTAGTGGTGTGTGTGTTGATTGTTTGTTTTTTTTTTTTTTTTTTTTTTTTTTTTTTTTTTCCCAGTTTTCCTCTTTTTTTGTACTGAGATCTTGTGGCAAAAAAGCCAAAATGACTTTTACAGAGCATAAGCTGAGCAAAATACAAGAAATAATGCCTTTGCCTGAGTATTAAATTCCCGTAGCTCAGGACTGATTTATTGTTAACACAATGCTTGCCATGCATTCCTAAACTTATACTTTACATTATCTAGTTCCCACTGTACCAACCACAATCTAGATGTCAACTCGTGAAGCCTACATGATTGAAAATAAACATGAAATGGAAAAAAAGGCTGAACCCAACTTTCTAAATTCAGCAGTTGGTGGGAATTTTCCTCTGCTGAAAGAAATATATATTTTCCACATAGCTTGTGCAAGGATCAACACTCTGGCTAAAAATTCAAATACTCTCTAATAATATAAACCTGACACATCAGGGAGTTGGTGAAAAATGGGATCATTCATTGCTTTCCCAAAGATCTCAGCACCTGCCTATTATGTACTAGAATCGTTGTATGTTATTTGACTATAAAAAACGTAAGTGTTCAGGCTTGCACCTCAAACATCTGCTGGTTGTAGGGAACAGACACTGGATTCAGGGTGTCAGTTTACATGTTTGGATGAGTAGATTGTCACACGGACTGTCCCGCGAGAAGACTGTCAATTAGTTTGTTGAAGCAAGAAGACAAGAGCTGTCACTGTAGCCTGGTCAGCTGGTCTGTCATTTGATAGCACCTGTGAGAGAGTCGGTGAGCCAGCATAGAGCTATGGTGTGCTTTTGACTCAGAGAGAGAGGAAGATTCTCATTAATATTTTAAGGTCCCAGTGACAAGCTTTCTTTGTATGTGATTAATAAAGGGTCTAATGCTTGGCCATAATCATTGTTGCGTAACCTAACAATGACTGAGATCAGACTGATAGATTGGTTGGTAGTCCAGTCATCCAGATGGGATTGCTTTTACTAGTTTGTGCTTCAGTGCCACGTACATCATTTTCTTTTTGGACTGTGGTACTGAATGATAATGGATTGCATTTATATAGCGCTTTTCTAGGCATCCAAAGCGCTTTACAATTCCACTATTCATTCACTCTCACATTCACACACTGGTGCAGGCAAACCACAGTTGTAGCCACAGCTGCCCTGGGGCAGACTGACAGAAGCGAGGCTGCCATATCGTGCCATCGGCCCCTCTGGCCAACACCAGTAGGCGGTAGGGTAAAGTGTCTTGCCCAAGGACACAACGACTAGGACAGAAAGAGCTAGGGGATCGAACCGGCAACCTTCCGGTTACAGATGTGCTTCCAATCCCCTGAACCATGGCCGCTACGAATAAGCAGTGTGCCCAAACAAAAATACACCTCACAAAACAAGGGCATGCAGACCACTGCCATTTGTTGCTTTAGAAACAGTCTATGTCCTTATACATTCAGTCATGCAGGCTCCCTTCAGGCCAATCATTAACCATTTCTACCTCAGTTAGACTGAGATTCAGTACAGCCATATGTGACGATGCATAATTTAGCTATCAAATTTTTTCAACCAAGCATTTGCCACGCTTGCCCTCATTTCTCATTCCTAAAGGGAATTGATAACTTACAGTACTTGCTTTGCAGTAGTTAGTGACTAGAGAATATATATATCTCAGGTCAGAGAAGGCAACTTAAAAGTCATTTCCAAACCCAGCAGGAATCTGGTTTGTACTTACTTGATAAATTGCCATACAAAAATCTCCTTCAGAATAATTCTTTGATCTTCACAGATTGCTGCTAAATCTTTCTCAGCATGCCGTTACTGTTTGTATTCAGTAGCAGTAAGCTGCCACTACCAGTGATGAAAATGAAAATCAAATGTGTTTCTGCTAGAACACACTTTCATCATCAGATTTACAAACAATAATGCACTGTCACAGAGAGGATAAGCAGAGACAGTGAGGGAAAGGCACAGATAACAGCAATGGTGTGGAGCTGCATGCACAGAGAGAAAATGTGTGGGTGAATCGATTGTACAAGTGAGAAGAATGTGCGAGTGAGTCATTTATTCGTTTACCTGTTTGAATATACATTAATTGTGACATGAAACTAAAGAAGTCCTTACAGAGATCTCTATTCAACAAATACACATATTCTTTCAAAATGTTTAATGCATTAGCAGTTTTTAAAGTTAATGGTTTTCATGCCTCAACATTCATTACTTGTATTCAACTTTGAACAAGTCACTTCTTTTAATATTAATAACAATTATTTCACGTACACAACCCGTATGTGAGTGTAGACATTAAATACACTTGACAAGCAATTAACCATTGTCTTGCACTACTATGAGGACAGAAAGCACTTGTCTAGCAGGTCTAACAGTCAGTCTTTGTTTACCAAACATGCACTGCTCTACTGTTTAGTCTCTTTAGCGTCTTTGAATTCACTGTGCAAAAAAACACCTTATTTGAAAGGTCATTTCTTACACTGTCATGTCATTGTTGTTTTTACAGAAACACATTTACTTCGAAAACCAAAACCACAAACACACACACTTTGTGCTTTGTGTTATTGTTTTGAGAACACACAATAAGATGCTGGATATAAGGGCATACATAAGTTAAATAAAAGCATAAATGGCAAATACAGGAAACATGCATTCTTATTGGAGGAAATCCCATACAACAGATTCAGTATATATTGAACATGAGGAATCAGAACATTTGTATATAGCATATTTTCCAGGTGCACTATTTGTGTGAAGTTGTTCCCTGAAGGCAGAATGTCACAGGGTTCGCCATGTTTGACTGCATCTTCTCTGCCAAAGAGTTTGAATAGATTTAGATTTATATATAGAGTTTGTGTTTTTGTTTTTTTATGTATTTCAAATCCTGCAGACATTAAAAACCCGTCTTCTTTTCGTTACTATTTCCTGCTCTATAGTCAGTGCAAGCTCTTCTTCAAAGATAAATACTATGAAACCCCTACAGTTGTCCTTTCTGTAGATTATATATCATCTGCACTTTGTGAGTCCTTTTACTCTTTTAGAGTCTTGTAGTGTGATGTCACCAGATGATGCCATAGCTGCCATCTGGCCATGTTAATGACTTCCCTTTGTGATTGCACTGTTGCACAAATCAGTGCACCACAGAACTGCTGTGTCAACAGAAAAAACAATGTGGAGCTGGTGCAGTTTAAAGGATTAAATATGTTTGCCTTACTCTGTTGCAGTATTAGGAGCAGCAGAGTAGGTTATCATATACCTTCTTTGTCTTTGTGTGTTCTTATATCAGTGTCTTCAGTTCTTCTGGGTCTGTATACTTACAGATGTCTGAGAGAAAGGCCTATTTTTCTGGCCTCTCTTTTAGCAGTTGTAATGTTTTTTTGGTTTTTTTTATTTCTTTTTGCTTTTTGGCTTTTGGGGTTATTGGCTTTATTGTATAATGATCAGTAGGAATGGAGAGAGAAAGAAAGAGGGTGGATAAAATGAAGAAAACAGTGGACTCAGACCCAGGCATCTAGTGTGAGAACAGCCTTCAGTACATAGGGGGCACACTCTTGCAAATCTCTCTGTTATGTCATTTAGGCATCTACTAGCTTTTTGTGTTCTGCCAATTATTCACTTATTTGGTTGTTTATCTTTCAATAGGAGTCCCAACAGAGTTATGAAGGCTACTCTCATCTTTATTTTTGTGTTACTGCTGTGTTTGCAAGTTTGAAATATGTTTTTCATAAAACCTATTTAACAACTTAATTTTGATATGTTAGCTTGTTTCTATTTAGTCACTTAGTCATTGGAAATGAATGAATGAATGGGCAAGATAAGAAGTGGTTTTAGGTCATTTATTTTAAAACCTGGAGTAATGAGCCCCACACACAGGATATAGCGCCTCTTAAGAACCATAACCACAGAAGAAACTGATCAGAATAACCACTGGGGAGATCCTGTTGCCTCACTTAAGTGTGAGGGAGCATTATATGTAATTCATCTAACTCTTGCTTACTAAATAAAACATGAGACCATGATTGGTTGCAAATTTGACATGATCTTGGTTTGTTAATATATGTAAAATTTAGGGTTATGGTTTTGATCTGCTGGTTATCACTGATCTTTTGAGGGGGGAAAAGGGTCTTGAAGCCTTGGTTTTCTGTCTGCATGCATGGTAGCCAGACAAAGAAAGAATTACTTTTTACATTGAGTTATTATGATAGACATGATTTATAGCTCCATAGAATCTGAGGAATGTTACCTATTCTTATGCAAAGACTGATACTTGTGGCTAATTATATAGTTGACCAACTATAGCTTTGTAGTAGCAATTCAAGCTTTTAATCCATAAAGCAGGAATTTGGTAAATCCTACCATCTCAATCTAGTTTCCAGCAAAATATGTAAACTTTCTAATGGGTGACAGTAACAAAATAACAAAATGGAAATATAATCCTTTTGTCCTAGCAGACAGGATATAAGCTTAAATTCAACATGCGTTCCTCAGACATCTGTGGATTTTCTGGCATAGAATGGGCTTTTTATGGGGATTTCCACACATAAATTGGATTTGTCTATGTTGTTGGTAAAACCAATTAGTCTATTAGGCCACAAAATCACTATGCCAGCAATCCCAAAATCTAAGGTAGGAGCAACTGATCTCCATCTGTCCATATCACCTATTCTCTTCTGTTAGTATTTGAGCTGTTCCAGCCTGCAGTTTCCCGTGAAGGCCACTCCATGTCCCACCTCCACCCCATGTTCTTCCATTTAATGTTTTATCTCACTTATGAATATTGCATTTGTTGTCAGTGATGCCTGTTTTGTTCTGTATTCTAATGGGAGGTCCTGTCTTAGACTGTTCCACACGTGGAACAACCTGGAGGTCCTAGAACAAAGCCAACCCTTTAAAAATAATAAAGCTTTATATTATTTTGACTAATATGGTTCTGAACTGAAGTAGCAATTAGGGCTGGGCCATATTATACCGTTCACGGTAATACTGGTATAATGTTAGGCAACGATAGGAAAATGAAATATCGCGATAGAATGGGAGTAAAACGCGCATGCGCAGTGCCTTTGTTTTCATACGCACATGGCCGATTGTTGAGTGAAACAGATGAACCAGAATTGGTTTGTAAAAATGGTGCAACTTCCGTGATGTGGAACTGGTTTGGTGTTTGTCCGTCAGATACACAACAAAGCACATTTTTTTTGCAGAACATGCAAGCGGCCGTTGTTATTGTTGTATTTGTCGGACTAAGATGCTCTTAAATCTGGGAGTAATCTGGGTCCTAAACTCCGTATACTTCAGGTCAAACAACACTGCAGCATCACTTAGAGTTAAAAACTGTCTAAATTCTTTCATCTTTAATAAAACGATCAGCATTGCTGCTTTACCAGGTGTAACTATAAAGTTTAACTTCCGGGCATCCATGAAAACAAAAGTTATTACATTTAACGGAGTTAGAAGTTAGCAGGAAGCTAGCGGAAGTTAGCTCGCTAGTTTCGCTAGTTACCTAAGCATGATATTGCATGTTCTGACTGAGAGATTTCTGAAAAAAATCAAACGTACAGCTCTGCTATCACTTCCAACATAAATGAAGACAGGAAACTAAACAGCAGTGACGTTTGTAGGGTTACTGAAGTTGGGCTAGCTGGTATATAATGATGTGCTACGTGATCGCTAGCGACACAGCTATGTTAGCATAACATAAACAGTGAAGCTGGAGGACGAACACTAACACTTTTCCACTTATAAAAGTTAACGTGAAGGTTCTTCATGGTTAGAAACAAATGCAATCGCATGGCAGGATGCTGTAAACGGACCAAACTTCAGTCAGGAGAACAACTGAGATAATCCATCCACAATACGAGGTTAGTCATTAATATACTGCAACAACATGGGAATAGAGCAGCTGCCAGAGAATTCAACATTAATGAATCAATGGTACAGAAGTGGAGGAAGCAAGAAGAATGAGTTTAATAAAGTTTGATTTATCTGACTGCTTTGTTTCGCTTAATGTGCCTTATAATCCCGTGCACCTTATGGTCCGAAAAATACGTACTGCACACTGCAGTTTAATGTTGCAAAGCACCTCTTTTTAACTTCAGTGGATATTATACATGGTTATGCTCAGGATATGTCAGCCCATTTCTACTGGAAATGCCTTTTGGTTAAACTTTCAGCAAGGAATTTGCATTTGCACTGTTACATTTTTATAAAGCTTTAATGTACATAAAAACCAGCTTCTTGTTTAAGTGAAAATAAATGGAAGGTTGTCTTTTTGCGCTAGTAATGTTGTGGAGTTGTATTTTGTCTCGCATCAATTATATCGTCGGTTATATCGTTATCGCAAATTTTCAAATATATATCGTGATAAATATTTTTGGCCATATCGCCCTGCTCTAGTAGCAATGTTGTATTAAAAAGATATCCCGAAACTGCTCTCAACAAGATACAATAGGGACCATCTGACTGTCTTAATATAACTTTTCATTGTAGGATGTGGCTACATCTGTGACTGGCTGTTTTAGTCATTCCTCTGGGGCTAGCTGCAGACCTTAATCAGTACACCTGTTGCTAGGAGACATATAAGTCCAAAGCCTCTCTGGCTGGCTGAAGGCTGAGGTATCCTTGTGCGTATTTAACCAGCTTATTTGAGTGCTACAACACCCAGACAAATATAAGGACCCCTCTGGTATTACTGACTAGGCTACAGATGTGGAGCAAGTGAAGCCCCCCCCCCCCCCCCCCCCCCAAAAAAGTGCATAAACACAACAGGACTATCCTGTATTTTTACGGCGTGCATGGGAAAAAAAAAAAATCAAATATCAAAATTTATTATCTCCATCTTTAATCTGTTACTATAGTTAAGGAATCTAAATGAGGCTATGGTGTCTGGTAACAAGCATTTGAAACAGAATACGACAAAAGTTGTTTGAGACGACCATATATTTCTACCAGCTTGGATGCATTAAATGATTTGGTCCTAGTGCTTGAACGCTTGTCCATAACTCCATTACTGTCTGTCTCTACGGCGTCTCTAGCCCCTTCTTATTTTATCAGCCTCAGTTTCTTTCATGTATTTTTGTAATTTTTTGTGCCGCTATGTCTCTTCCTTTGATTCTGAATAGACTGGGGTACAGTGAAGAGACACACAAACAATAATGCAGAGCCATGCGGGTTGCACTGTGTGAATTGGCTGGAGCTAGTGTTGTTTTGCCTCAGGGTTGTATTTGATGTAAACATGTCAGAAGCTTGGCTCTCATTTGTTGTAATCAGGCTTAAAGCACAGAAAGAAAACAGTTGCTGAGAGCAGGAGAAGGAGAGAGGTGTGTGCATGTGCATAACGAAGAGTAAAAGGGGGGGAGGTTAGAATGAGGAATAAGAAGAATTGCGCTTGGACCAGCTTAGCAAGGCCATATACAGCCCTCATGCAGTATACAGTAAACGCTCTCTGTGTGTGACAGTGTGAACGCGCATGAGTGTGCGCATGTATTGACCTTGTTTAAACAAACAGTTAACCGGCCCCCTGGCTCTTGCTGCCCTCCCTAGTGTGCTGGGCAAACAGCAAGCCTGGGTGAGCTGATCTGTGTGTGTGTGTGTGTGTGTGTGTGTGTGTGTGTGTGTGTGTGTGTGTGTGTGTGTGTGTGTGTGCATAGATCCCAAGCCATGGTGCCACCATGTCACACTAGGGAAACCACTGCCAGTAAAAACGGGTCCTCTGGTGACCTTGACCACCATTTCTCCCATTTTTACATCTGTTGCACACGCATGCTGGTCAGGCTGTTACACACAGACACGCACACTCACACGCGACAAAACTTTGCAAGAATCGCAGTTTACACTAGAGTCAGTACACTTAAATTCACACATTGTCTGACACACATACACCAACCGGTATACGCTCTAGGGCTGTAGTTTACATCGACGTGGCTGCTCACTCTTTACACACACACACTCCTGCATACACACAGAGTCTCACCATGGTAACAATGGAGCAACACAGCGAAACAACTTAGCAGACTCAGGCGCTAGCTGTTAGACAGTGTCGAGTTACGGCAGTGAGCTAGATCGAAGGTAGAGGATATAAGAGGATAGAGAAGAGAGGGTGACAAACGTAAAAGAAAGAGATGAAAGAACATGTCGGGTTTGAAGAGAGTGAAGGGAAAAAAAGGAAGAGGACAAAATAAGTAAAAGACATATGTAATGAATGCCAGGTTGTAGATAAAGCACTGTGTGTGTGAAGAGAGCCTGTGTTTTTCTTTTGAGAGCAGGTGCTGTTCCCTGATGTTCCATTATCAGATCTCCTGATGTCCAGAACAGCTCTTAAGAGGAGCTTTAATGTTTTTGTTTTTTTGTTTTTGTTTGTGTGTTTGTTTCTTAAGAGAGATGTGCCTATTTATGTATCAACGGTAAATTAAAATAAAATATGATGTGTCTTTAGTGGAGTTTTGGAACATCAGAACTGCTTCAGTGCACCTAGGCGTTGACCCCATAAACCAGTGCTATCTAACTTGGCTTTTCAAAATCTGCCATAACCATTTGGACCTTTTCTCTACATATATTGGCGCTATTGTTTTTAGCAAATTGTGCTGATTACCCACACCTTAGTCTTGATCTGTGACGAAATATACTTGTCAGTGAGTGCTGGTATTTTTATAGTTATTGAGTGACTTTGTCGTGACAATGTTCAGGATTCAGAATTAAGCGCAATGCTGCTTTTTATCAGCCCTGTCGATGGGAGGTAATGTCACCCTGAATAAGGAACCACTCCCACCAGATTGAAAAACTTTACTCAGGAAAAATTTATATTTGCAGTGACACTTATTGTGGGTAAGGATCACTACATTATTGGTGTCCATTTGTGTAAGTCTTTAGCTATGCAGAGACTGTGCTATGCATATGCAGAATGCTGATTTGTTTGAAAAGTTGGGCTCAACAGGAAAGGAAACGACAGCGGAGTGCACTACGAACCATAAGAAGAGCGAAATAAGCACAGTTCCACATAATTTTGAAGCTGCCCTCTGGTGACAATACTCAGCTACAACACATAGAACAAGGATTGCTAGGCTCTGTGTAGCACCTGCGGACTACAAACACGCTGGGACCTTCCTAGCCTGCCTTTAGGTAATCAGCTGGATTGGTGTGTGATCACTGCAAATGGTCCTAGCACATGATTTCCAGAATTTTAAACTTGTGAAACCATTCAGTGACACTCTGTGCATGATTGACATCCCAGAAGAGACCACTTCCCCCAGGATAAAAAAAAAAAAAAGAAAAAATCATCAAAAAATAAAGTTAATTACTCTGAATTTCTTATTTGAGGTAACCTTTTCCTTTAGTGGCACAAGCAGACTCAAACTATGTGAGCAAAGTGCACCTCCATGGCATTACAGAGTCACCAGATCCAGTCGTATCCCATGAGGTGAAGTTTTTCCCCTTTAATCTGCCATGTTTCTATATGGATACAATGTTTTTTTCCCCCTCAGCTTCTAGCCTTATTACTGGATCAGTGGAACAGATGAAGGCCGAAAATAAGTGGTACTTTATTTAGTATGAGCTGAGTATGTAACTGTATCCCGGAGTTTTATTTTAGGGGAGGGAGTTCATCCCAAACTCTATCCATGGTCAGAAGATAGAAGTCAGAAGTTAGTTACATGCTCTGGTGAACATTGGCCTGGGGTCATGTGATGGGTTTTAATGTCACTTTGGTTTAATATAAGAACTGATCTCTATCAGGCCTGAGTTGCATGCTGACTGACCAGCAGAGCTCAGTGAACAGGCAGAAAGCTGAGGAGTTGAAAGTGTAGAGACCACTCTCCTGTGGTATTTCACACTCAGCCGTGGATATAGGGGGTGGAGGATGGGGCACTCAGGAATGTGAAACAAGTCAAGGGTATGTGTCGTGTACATCCACTACCGAGAAGAGGAGTCGGCAGTCTTGTGCCAAGACCATGGCACAATCACAGCCATGGCATGTGCGCTTGTTTACATGTCCTGTTGTTAGCAGGTGATGCTTTATCCAGTTTCTGAACTGAAGGTGTAAAAAGGTCACCTGAAGTGTAGTTAGATTACTTTTTCTGATCCTCGTTGTAGTGCTCTACAAACAAATGCAGTGATTTGAAAGGTTAATAAGGTGTTTAAAAAATGCAGTGACATATTTTTCTTTGTGCAGCTTTCACTACTTGTTTGCTGTACTCGTTCTGTGTGCTTACACGTGTAGATCAGTTTTGTGAAGCTGCTGTTTTTTCACTTATCTAAATTAATCAAAGTAAACCAAGTGAAGGAAATGCCAGACTAAAAGCAATTTTGGTTTACTAACTATGACAGAGACTAGCTTGGCACGTGTTGTAGTATGTTTCTGTTTCATCTGCGGGGTTGATTAACTGAGACTGCTGAAGTGAGCCTTTTCTTTCTGGCTCTCTTATCAGGTTTTGCCAGTTTATTATTTGATTTTGAAAACAACTCATGGCCTGCTAATTGTATATTTGTCAACACTCCTGCTCCACATAGAATCCCTCATGTGTACACAAAGAGAGTGAAAGAGGTCAAGATGAAGGGGTTAAATGAATGGAAGGAGAAAAGGAGACCTTCTGTTTCATGGTTGCAGAAAAACAAGGTTTCCACTTTATTTAACAGAGTGTTAAACGTGTTTACCCTCAACAAATCAGCTCCAGGTATTATTGTCACTAATAGTAAAAACAAAAAACCACATACCGTACCGTACTTTAAAAAAGAAAGAAAGAAGATTTTCTGTGCTTTTTGTGCTTTTCATTTTTTTGCCATTTGTTTGTCCTCTCACAGATGCATTTTTCCAGACACTTTTAACTCTTTTTACCCTGTCTGGAACACACATGGTGCTACAAATAAACATGTCTTGATTTATAGACAGACACACACACACACACACACACACACACACACACACACACACACACACACACATATCACACGTGCAAGCACTGTCTATGATCACTTCCACACTGTGCAGGCATGATCATAAAACAAGCAACACAGCCCACAGACTGTTGATTCCTGTGACTCTACATTTCATGACTCCAGAAAAATGGTGTCATTTATAGCCGTGGATCCATTCAAGCTGGTGGGCATAAT
Organism: Copadichromis virginalis; assembly: GCF_057382275.1. Taxonomy (NCBI): domain Eukaryota; kingdom Metazoa; phylum Chordata; class Actinopteri; order Cichliformes; family Cichlidae; genus Copadichromis; species Copadichromis virginalis. Next base: position 13,653,481 of record NC_140618.1, read on the forward strand.
TACCTGTTAGCTCGTTACTTGGAAGGTTTGTTCTTCGATGTGGCTTTTAAGATCTAATGTGGTTTTTAAAGATGAACCCATTACTGGTTATTATAGGGGCCTCATGTTGGCCCTTGGTGCAGCTTCCTTCCGAATACATCTCTTGTGCCAGATGTTCTGTGTTGAATTCAGATTCACATGGATAATGGTGAGAAAGAGAAGACTGTATCTGTCAGTTTAAATGATGAAGTTAGATTGCAAAAATGTATGGTCCCCTCTTTGAATTTATAATTTTTTAAGGGAGGAAGCTAACCTCTGTGGTCATCAACCGTGTCAATAGTGCCACTGAGATTATATTTTATTTATTGCAATCACAGTCTACACTTTAAGAAAAGGCAAAAACACACACCCAACAGCAATGTGAATCACTTTTTTGTTTAGTCATTCAGCTGAAGTAATCCATCACTGGGCATTAATGAAACAAATTTGCAGGATGTGGTGGAGAAGTGTCAACATAACATTGGGCGGGGAGCTTTTGCTCTGAAAACTCAGGCTAAGCCTAGGGGAAATTCTGTTTTTTGTGGGGTTTTTTGTTTGTATGTGTTTTTTTGAAAGCCACAGTTTGAAATGCAGCCAGTTATTTCTTTGGTACCCATCAGCAAACCTTAAATTCTGCGTAACATAAAACAATACTTTTAACACATTTTTAACCAAATATACATTTGGCCACTTTATCCCTTTCTGTCATTGCACTTGATGCATGCCATAATGCTTTGCAGCAAGGTGTGGTTTCAGCTTGAAGCACTGGAAATTATAGAGAAATGTATAATAACCAGTCTAATTTTGTTTAGTAGCTACAAACAGCGTTTGGCTGTTTTTAAAAACAAACCACCTTTTATTGACGCCTTCTAGATAAAAGCTTATTTATTTAGCTCACAAAAATGAATTAAAATTAAGACCTCAAGCAGTCTGGCTGCATAGCTCGTATCTGCCACTCAGGGTTTCTCAGTTTTTCCACTGCTTGATTTAATGTAGGTACTGCCATACCTTGACTTCTTTCACAAAGGGGAAAATCTCAGAAGCAGCAATTAACAGCAAAAGAGAGGAAGATGCATCTAATGACAACAATTCCCATAACACAGATCTCACCACTGGATCCAGTTTACCTTTTAAGAATGCTGGAAATACTTCTTTGAACTAATGTAGTTTTAAAATTGGCTTCAGATAAAGTCAGCCTAAAAACACAGAGACAATCCTGCATCAGTGCCTGCTCTCTGTTGTTATTTAGGTACATTTGTTCCTGATGGTGACCGATTTCAGTCATTTTATTTTAGCTACTTTTGGAAGAGCATACGACAGATCCCAAGCTACACCCACTTTCTCTCTGTCAATGCACCAAACACTCTGTACCAGGCATTGACACAGCGGTGTATGACGCAAACCTGCAGGGAGGAAGGGTTCAACAGCCAGCTGTGGTGGGGTTGAGGCTTGGCAGTTCCTGGGGTGAAACAGCAATGAAAGGCCTTGTTCTTTTCTGTTAACCTCAATGGGCTGCCCTCCATCTGAGCTGGAGGTGTGGACTTGTGAGGCAGTATGGTGGGAGTGCGTATAAAGGGGGGTGCCATCCTGCCGTCACGGAGTCTGCCAAGTACAACATTACAACAGTAGTGGGATTGTGCAGTCTGTGTATTTTTTTTCTGTCCCTATGAGCAGGAAAGGTTTTGCTCTCCTTTCCATCTTTCCCTTGTCTCTACCCAACCTACAACACTTTTACTTCATCAGACATCTCACCTGTTTGAGTTCAAACCAGAGCTCTAGCTCTCGAAGGACAGCCAAAGAGCATTGCCCCTCACCAGTTTGGTATTCATCAACCACTACATTCAAAAAGCCATTGATTTGTATTAACCTTTTTTTGAAATCTCAACTAGTATCACACAGATCGGATTTTTTGGTTATGTTTTTTCTTAAAACTCGTTTGATTTAGCATCTTGGCAGTTACGGTAATTTGTACACCATTAATTATTAATGTGGTACTACTGTAGAAATACAACTTTTTTTTTTGTCTTGAAACAGCTGAGTACATGAGGTTTACTTGTCAATGATGAGCGGGTATGCAGAGGGAAAAAATTAGAAGTCAATTAGTTGAAAACATCAGTGTCAGACTGGTGGGAGGCCAGAGTGTTAGACAAATCTCCAGTGGCTCTGCCAGAAATATCACAACATCCTGGACCTGTCAATAAGATTAATTCCAGAAAAGGTTGCTTCTTAAGGCAGTGGAAATGAAGAGTATTCTTTTGTTAGCACCTCTCATCTGGAACCCAAGGACTAACATCTGTTTTTGTTCTGTGTTTCTGTCTCTGTCTGTGTCAGCTAATTGGCTACAATGAGAAGCCCATCAACCTGCAGATGTTCATTGGAACAGCAGATGACCGTTACTTGAGGCCGCACGCCTTCTACCAGGTGCACCGGATCACTGGGAAAACCGTAGCCACAGCCAGCCAAGAAATTATGGTCTCAAGCACCAAAGTTCTCGAAATTCCTCTCCTCCCTGAAAACAACATGTCAGCCAGGTAAATGTCAAGACCACTTCAGGGTTGCATTACTTAGTTATGAGTTTACCACCATGAAGGAAGTCATGTCCAATGAAAAATAACCTCTTTGGAAGATATTACAACTATGTATAATCATAAAAGGGGATTTTTTAGATTTTCTTAATTTAAACCAACAGGAGGGTCGGGGGCCGAAGGAAAATTTGAGTGTTTCCCATGGAGCAGAGAACCTAATTTTATTAATAAATTTAGGATCCCTATAACAGCAGAATGATTAATTTATATAAGACCTGGTTTCATTTACATTGGAATTAATGGGAAGGGATTTTGTCATTTACACTTGTAATAAATCATATTCACAGGCATTTTTAATTTCAACAGTTTGAGCAATTACAACCCGGCTTCTTGTTGCCAATCCCCTGCTGGGCTTGTGGTTGGTTTTTATCACTCCTAGGCCTTTACTACTTAAATATGTCTTAGATGCTTGCTATCCCGGTGGTGCTGTATTGGGCCAACTATTTTCCCATTACCCTGCAGTATCGACTGTGCTGGCATACTTAAGTTGCGGAACTCAGACATTGAGCTGCGGAAGGGGGAGACGGATATCGGAAGAAAGAACACACGGGTCCGCGTGGTGTTCAGAGTGCACATCCCTCAACCCAATGGGAAGGTGCTGTCGCTGCAGGCTGCCTCCATTCCTGTGGAGTGTTGTGAGTGTCTGCTTCCTAAACTCAGCTTACACACATAAAAATATTCATTCAGAAAGCCAGAACAGGAAAGATACAAAGATAGAAACACACAAACCTTCTCACATACACACTTGTTTATTAGCAAGCTTGCAGCAATTTAAGATTTGATCTGCTGTGGTTACTTTAGATAAGAATGTTTGATAACTGTTAAAAATGTAAATGTGCTCAGTTTTTTCTCTTCCCTTCTAGCCTGGTTATCTATAAAGCTACAAAGACCTACAAAAATATATAATACATAATTCTTCTTTTATACGTAGGCTTTCAGAGAGGTTTTAAATCTACAGTCTGTTCTATCTTTATGTTATACCTTATATAACATAAGGTCACTTATAATACAGCTCAACAAATAACCATTCTCTCCTCAACCCTTTCTATCCCACTTCCAGCCCAGCGGTCAGCTCAGGAACTACCCCAGGTGGAGAAATCCAGCCTGACCAGCTGTCTGGTCAGCGGGGGAGAAGAGATGGTCATCACTGGTGCCAACTTTTTCCCAGAGTCTAAGGTCATCTTCCTGGAGAAAGGCCCTGGTAAGTTTTGTGTTCGCACAGCAGCTTAGCCTTGAACCACCCCTGCAGAATTAATGCGTGCCAAATGTGTGTGCAAAAATATTTCATGCTTTTTACAAGCCACCATGAGTAAAACATTAAATGTGTCATTTCGATCTGTATAGTTTTAGTCACAGACCAAACCTACTCTTCTATCATTTACAGTGGGATATTCTTCCCGGTGAGATCATATAAACCCACGTTTTATGCATTATTGCGAGAGGTCTTGTGCTTATTCTGCATTTGTATTACACATTTTCTGTGCTGTTACTAGACCGTGACCTCTGTTTTCTCGAAAAAAGACAATATCGGGAGAAATCAGTATATATTACAAAAGCGTAAAATTATTCCTGACTTCTTTTAACAGTGTTGTTAATGTTTCTGCGTCACTTCTCAGCTACATTCACAGCTATCATTATATTAGCCTCAGGGAATTTCTTGTTCCAACAAGCTAATTTGTTAAATTCCAAACAGGTTATGTGAGTTGGTTAGTTGTGCTTGCAGTATTTTTTAAACATAATAAACATTTTAAACATAATTTTTATTAACACTTAAACAATTAGTACATCATCATTCGTGCTTATGTTGCAGTTGTCACTGATTTGATCTTTGTTTAAAAATAAAAAAAAAGAATAATATCAATGCTATAATCTGCCACAATAAGTGTTATTGCGGCAGATTATAGCGTTGATATCATTCTTTTTTTTATTTTTAAATAAAGATCAAATCACTGCAGCAGGACCCCACCCTCAAACTGTTTGTTTTGTTAATCACCCATCCGTTATATACTCAAACACTGTAATTGAAACGATTAAAATGTTTAAATTATTTTTGTGCAGCAAAGTGATTTTTGTAATGTTGATGGCATGAAAAACACCTACAGACTCAAGTGTACAATACATGCCACAGTTAGTTTAGTCCGTCATCTGTCAGCAAACATGAACTGCTAAAGCTAAAGAGCAGTGGAGATGGGGACATCTCTGCATCTACAATAATGACAATCAACTGGGCTTGCATTTGGTATGCAAGTGACAAAAACTTGCTACACTACTAAATAATACTGGTGTCGTGTAAAGAGTATGTGAGTGTGGGGAACAAGATGAATGTAAAATTCTATAACGAAAATGTATTAGTTTAATAAATACTAAAGATTCCCTTGTGGGATTGATAGTGTCTATATATCTATCTAGGCTGAAAAAAAATACTCAGGATATAGCTACATCCAGATCATTTTGATTTAAAGCATGCAACTTTTATTACCTTTGCCTCAGCCCTCACTAATCTGGTATTTCAAGACCCACTAAATGACTTTAACCAAAAGTGATTCTGGTCTGGGTTTAGTTTGAAAAATCCAAGATTGTGGCTTAGTCTGTGCAGCAAGAAACTGAGACTTGTTCAGACAATTGCACAGGTCTCGTCAGTCTTAATATAGCCATGATAGTATAGCTAGGCACACATACTGTACATTGCTTGATTTCACCCTGCGTGTGTAAGTCCTCTTTTTTAAATGCCATTAGTACACTTCCACCTCATTGTCTGTCCAAACAAAGAAATCTCTGGTCTTTTTGTTATTGCTGTTCATCTACTGTAGTATTTATTACATAAACCAACCCTCTGATTCCTGATTTACTCATGCACACACTTTGCCCCACATTTAGAAAGAGAGCTTTTGCATTTAAAACATTGTTTTACAATGAAAACGCGTTGTACATGTAGCCTCAGTTAAACCCCCATGGTATTCATCCAGTCTCTGTTAAGTGGGCCTCTTTCTCTTCCTTATCCTTTCTCTCTTTTATACATGACTCTATAACAACAAATATAATAGCTGTTACTTGGGATGGAAATTTTAAATGCATGAGTTTTGTTGAGCCAGTCTCTGCTTGCCTGAGGCACTTTTGTGATGAAGAGCTACAGAATCAAGTTCACACACGGCAGAAAGGTTGAGTGATGTTTCTGTGAGTGAGTGAGTGAGTGAGTGAGTGAGTGAGTGAGTGAGAGGCATTCTGAAAAAAAAAATTAAGGACAAAAAAAGCTGCCTGGAGGAATGTGTTTAGCTCTTTAAGGTGTACCAGGTGAAGCATAGCATAGAAATGTGGAAACCTTCAAGAGGCACATCTTGGGTAGGGAGAAAAGCTGGTGCATGAACGCAGTGGACTGTGGAAGAAAAATATGAAAGGAGAGAGGGCAATAATGTTGATTGGGTTTGTGTAAACGATCTACCTGATTATGACTAATCCGCCTGCTTTTAGTGCAGAAAAACACTGATTGGAGTAAGTATTGGAATGGAAGAAAAAAGAGAGGCAATGACAGATATTTTTCCACGGCTTCTCATAATTGAGGGACAACAGATTTATGAAAAACTAGAGATTTGCCCACTGTCACTCTTACTTACATTGCAAGATGCTACTAAGTAAGTTTACTATAAACGGATACAGATCCAATCTATATCTGAGTTGGAGTGAGAGCCTATTAAAGCAGATAGATGTTTAGGTTTGTTAGGTTTTGCACAGTTTTAGTATGAATCTTGTTTTTTGTTAATTTAATGCAATATACAATAATTGGAGATGGAAACACAATTACACTAATTTACACATATGTATTTGTTGTTGCTACTCTTTGTCAAATACTGATGTTAAACTGAGTCCATAACTGGTATGAGTCAGTTTTTACAAGCATGACTGTTTATAGAAGGGGTTTGACTTTAAAGGCTACCTTGAATTGTTTCAAATACAGCCTGGTTACTCCAGTGTTTCAGCTGTAGCTTCTTAAAAAGAAAAAGCCCACAGTTGCAATATAAAAAGCAATCACCCTTTATATTTTTATTCTGTCTCCCAGCACAATCAGAGCATGTTCTTTCCCTCTGTCTGGAGTGTGCAGGGTGTCTCGATGAACCGAGTTATTGTCTCGGTGGTGGTATGAGGCTCCTGTCGAAGCTTGTTGTCTGACAGAGCATGTGGGGCCCTTGCTGCTGCCTGTTGAATGTCAACATGCTGTGCTGCTGTAATGCACTGCTGTCGGCTTCAAAGGCATTCAAGGTCATTTTCTTCACTGAGGGGGGAAAAAATTCTCTTTTTATCAACAGGTTAAGCTCTTCTTTTGCAATCAAGTGAATCTGTCTTTTGTGCTTACTACAAGTAAGGCTAATGTTCTGTGTGATCAGAATACCTTCTAAAACCCATAGTTGATTTTGGTAGAATATGTTACAATGACTCTAAGACTGCCTCTTAGGCCTCTAAGACTGCTTAGTTTGCTGGGATCTACATGTAGGTTAGGCCTCTCTGCAGACTTGTTGCAGATGCCTGAAAGTGGTATTTGGGGGAATCCTTTGGTTTTTGTGGAAGAGGCTATGCAGGTGCACATTTTACTTGCACCATGTAGGCGCCCTGAAAAAAGGTTCTCAGAACCTTCACAGACATACGTCCTGAAAAAAGTAACTGCAAATTAACATAAGCTAAAAGGCAATTGAGTAATTTATTTGTCACAGTTCATATTCTTCTGAATGATGCAGTGACTGATTTCTTCCAGCCAGAGTCCAAACTTGTCAGTGTTTTCACCCCAGCTGCTTCCCTTCAAGCAGCTGCCCTCATAGGTGTCTGGCCAAATAATTAGATCCCTCATAGGAAAGCTGGAAAAGAGGTTTTCCAGCCAGAAACCTGGCACTTACTTATGTTAGAATAAATACAACTATTCCACTGCTTTCTCCATAATTTTAACCAGGCAAGACAAACAGCATGATATTTGGATTACTAAAGGCTCAGAAGCCAGATTTTCTTCGTAAGGCTTTTGGGCTTTTAAATCTACATCATTTTGACGTCTCCTGATATTCTGAGTAAACTGAAATTTTTACTTTTCCAAGACCTTTGGCTCTTTTTGAGCCATACTTAAGAAGGCTGAAAATACAAAGACTCTGCAAAACAAGTTTCAAAACAACTTACTTTAAAGTCTCTGAATTAAAGTGCTTTAGTCAGTAGTGATCATGTATAGCCTGCCGTTTTAGTTAGTTAATAATTTTCTCGCTGTATTTTATATCCCTCTTTTAGTGTATTTCAAAGTCGCAATGATTCAAGTTGTGTTTGGCCTGAAGCGGTATTGTAGTGATGCGATAAACTGATGCTGTCTGCTTCACCATTATAGCTTAGCCTCCATGATTCACGCACACAAGTTCTCAGTAAATTCTTCACCGAAACTCTGCTTCACTTTGTTGTTTTTAGCCGGGCTGCCACTCAGGAGCAGTTGATGATTTTTTGATATATTAGTATAACCTAATGTGTGCAGTTTCATTTTCATTTTGAGACAGTGCTGATGATTTCAAAAATTCAAAAACAACCTTGGGAGTCCCTTTTATGTGTATTCAAGAATTTTTACTTTGACATTACAATCTCTGTCAATCTAAAGTCTCTTGCTTCTTTATGCAGCCTTTTCCTTTTTTTAAAAAAAATTCTAAACCATTCGTTCCAGATGGACGACCACAATGGGAAGTTGAGGCAAAAATAATCCATGAGAAAACTCAAGGTGTAAGTAGTATTTATTTACTTTTATTTTTCTTTGACTTTGTAGTTACATTATGTTTTTTTTCTTTCCACAGTGCTTTTAACTTTGTGATATGTTTCATGACAAAAAGTCTCAATGTTTTTGTAGTCATGCATTGTGGTGGAGGTCCCTCCGTACCACAGTAAGAGCGTGAGCTCAGCCGTGCAGGTGCAGTTCTATGTCTGCAATGGCAAGCGGAAAAGGAGCCAATCACAACGCTTCACTTACCTTTCAGGTGAGTTGAAATATTCTTGTGTTTTTTAACAGAGCGGCTAAGGGTCCTTAAAAGTCTTAAGAACAGATTGAGAAAGAAAGAGCTTTAAAAATGTATCTTAAATTTAGTTTTGAGGAGTTTGGGCCATTTCTGCACATTAAGATCACACAATCCATCAGGACTGTTAACACCATGGTATTTTTGGAGCAGACTAAAGTCTGATCCACAATCCAATCTAGGAAGTGAAAAACAAATATTAGATGAAGGTGATGATCATAGTTTACTTCAAGATTTCTGTTTAACCAGCATTTTTAGTTTCTACAAATGATACAGAAATGTATTAATTAGACCTGTAATTATAAATGAAAGTCTTCATTAGTCAAGACAGAATTCAAGGTGCTATTATGACTTGGTGACGATGTAAAAGGAAGTAGTGTTGCACAGGCTATTGGAATTGTTATGGGTTTTTTTATTAACCAAAAAAATCAGCATTATTCTAGTTACCTAATTACTTAATTAGTTACTGAGTTTAATTGATGTTTAATCTGATTTGATGGTGTTTTAGACTAAAGGACCACATGAGGAATTGGGCACATAGTGAAAGTAAAAGCATTTTACCTTCAGTTTGTGTCAGACTAATAGAAAATGTTCAGATAATACTGCAGATTGCACGTACTGTTGTAATACTAAATGTCTTGTAGCTTATCAAAGATTTTGTGTTTTTTGACGTTAATAAACGTATGTAAAAAAGCGTTTGAACATATTTGTAAACACAGATGGGCTTTTTTTAGAGTCTAGATTCATAATATCTATGAAGCGCCTTGAGGCGACTTATGTTGTGATTTGGCGCTATATAAATAAAATTGAATTGAATTGAATAACGTTTTTTTTTTCTTAATTAAGAAAGTACACAATTACTTCATTTAATATTTTTGCAATGTGAGGTAATACTTTAAGCATTATTTGGCATTGCTCCACGCTTGTGTGACACCCCCAAGTTAATGACAAAAGTTTAAAACATCATGTTGCACGCTTCTCCACGGGGGCTTTGCTAACCTCGTTTCTTTCTTTCTCTCTCCAAAGAAAGCATTGCTGTGGTTTAGAGAGGGCTCTTCCACTAACAATAACATTAACACCTGCCAACTGTTTATTTTGTAAAGCTTTCTCAATCCAGAGCCAACCGTTTTTTGGTTTTGTTTTTTTTTTCTGACATGCACTGCATTTGCATGATACAGATCTTTTGCTATCCAGGAAACTTTTATTATACATTGAGTGTGAGTTACACTGTGAAGTGTACTTATTTTTCTTAAAACGTTAAGGAACTCAGTCTTAACGTTTTATTGTTAAAGTTTCTTCAATATTTCAAATCCTTTTTCGGATCAAATTTATGTCTTGTTATTAGATATTGTTATTGTGTTTTTTTTTTTCCCTCATAAAGCAAGTCAAACTGAAAACATAGTTGGCGGAATATATTGACATGTGAGCATTTTGTGCAACACATCCAAACCCTTACTTTCACCGCAGCAGTGTGTATAATTGTGTTTGTGTGTGTGTGTGTTTATGTGTATAAGCAGCCTTGCCCATCCACCCACCCAGCCTTTCTGTTTGCAAGCACGCCCACTCTGCACAGGCAGTTCCTGTTTTCCCCGTTGACAGATTAGTTCAGCCAATTACAGCAGAGTAGAATAACCCTGCTCAGTCAGTCAAGATGGGTCGCTGACACCACTAGTGTCACCACGGACACCGCCTCCTTTATTGTGGCAAAAATAGAAAAAAGAAATCTGCTAATCAGTCGGTTTCATGTTTCATCATGGGCTGCTGCAGAGGCCCTGGCCCAATTTAAGAATGTGTTCTGAGAAAACTTGGAGAAAAACTGATGAACAAATAACCTTTGTTTCTGTTTTGGTTTTTGAAATCGCTGCATTGTCATTCAGGTAACGGGGATAAATCTCACGTATTTGGACTAAATTTTTTATAAATTTCGGAAAATAAAAGATGAAAACATCTTGAGCTTATTCATATACTGTTTATATTTGTATTCCCTGGCTCCTTTTCAAGCCATTTCAAGTTTAAAAGCAACGTTACTGTGCCTCTTGCCTTTTAATCCCAGAAAGTGATTAAAAGCACAGTCAGTGAACTCGTTGGTTCTGTTGGTCTGATCCGGGCTGGGGGGCATTCAGCTCTTCTTCCCACACAACACTTCACATGATGGCAGCCAGACTGACAACATATGCTCTCTCTCTGATTCAGAGCTGGATAAAAATAAAACTCACTGTCACTAGGCACCAGATTGGGAAATAGGTTACTGATTGGCATAGCAGTGCTCTAAGCTGTCACAGTAAAAGGAAATGGCCCCATTTAGTATAAAAAATTTGGGAGTTTTTTTTTTTTTTAATTTTATATAGCTTTAAGGGTCTTTTAGTCTACTTTCAGCCTTAAACCACAATTCTGAGGAAACTAGTGGGACCTGAAAATGTGGAAAAACTTAAAAATGCAACTCACTTTTGTAGCTGGTTTAGGTCCTTGGACTACTGTACCTGAAGCAAAAATAGCAGTGATATTGTTGATACGGCAACACTCTGGCTTGATAAATGCATATATTGCTTTTATCTATGTTCTTGCTGTGTTTGGTTGGCAGACATGACTGACTGTGTGATTTTTCTCATTTCCCTTCCTCCTGTCTGTGTGTACCTCTGTCCCTTTAGTTATGGTTAAACAGGAGCACAGAGACGAGCTGGACCTTCCTGCGGTACCTCCTATTTCCATGCCCCGGGCACCTGCTGGCAGTCTGGTGCGCACCCAGCTGCCTTCTCCTGAGCTGGGCCACCCATCGGATAACCTTCTGTCCAGCTCCCCTCATGGCCTGGCCACGGGCTCCGGACCTGGCCTGCTACCCGTGCAGACCCCCTGCCCCTCCCTGGGCTCCCCATCTTTCCAGCACCTGCCCCAGCTCCAGGGTCGCATTTTGCATCACCCCCCTGCAGACTGCCAAATGACGTACCACCCGAACTCTGCTCCCCTTTCTGTTCCTCCTCATTCTTCCTACCAGCCCATGCAGCACACTCATGGTCACAGCCTGCCCTTCAACGGCCAGCCCAGCCTTTCTCCTCAGGGCTATGAGAGGATGCCATTTCAGCAGAGCCCCAGTGCAACATCACACCCAATGGGCATGGGAATGTTGTACCCCTCCTCCCCTTGTTCCTCACCAACCGCTCCATCCTCTTCAACAACCAACCCCATTGAGGGTTCCCCACAGAGCCAGCAACCCCTCTTTCCTCCCTCATGCTCACATCTCCAAACGCTGGGAAGCTATCACTGCTCTCCCACCCAGGTGCCCTCCCCAGGTGGACACCCCCTAACAGGGCAGCACTCCACACCACTGCAAAGGGCCATGGGCTATCACCCAGTTAGTCAAAGATCAGCATCATGTCCCACAACGTCCAGCGCCCCTCCTCCAAGGATGGTGCCCTCTCCCCACTCTGGGCCTTCTTCTCCTCAGCTCCACTCATTGCCGTACCAGTCTCCCACCTCATCTTCACCCACCTCAGGCGGCAGCCCCCTGGGGCCACTCCAACAGCAACATTCAGGACAACTTTCTCCCCAGGCTACAAGCCCAGTCATGACTAGCCTTTCTCCGGCAGGAGTGGGGCCTCTGGTTCATCCTCTAAGCCCTCAGGGGCCCTTCCAATCAGATGGGGAGAGGCTGAGTATTAAACAGGAGCCAGAGGACAGGGAGCCCACCTTCCGCTCCATTGGCTTACAGGACATCACACTGGATGATGGTGAGATGTATGACCTTATATTCTTAAAACATTTCCTGTGGGTTTAGTTTTTATTGCCTAGGCTCAGTGGCTACCTTGTATTTTAATAAACAGTGAAACACGTGTAACCTTTGGGAGAAAGTTCAATGTTTAGAACTAGCTGCCTTTACAATTTTAACTGTCATTACGTAAAAAGAAAGAGCTGAACTCATTCAAATTTGACTGTCTTTCAGAAGTACCGGTAACACAAAACAGACAAAGCAATCTGAAATAAAAAATTAAAGGTTGATGGAGTAATAGTGTAAAAATAGTAATTTCTATTTTTTTTAAAATTATTATTATTATTATTATTATTATTATTATTATTATTTTAACCATGCTTCTTTCTCTCTGCAACCCTGTTTTGTTCTGTGTGTAACTATGCGTCTTTGACTCTCACTCAGTTTTCTGTCAGTCCAGCCTTCAACTCTCATTATCACATTTTCCTATCCTTTTACACAAGATATTTAGAGCACAACCATCTGTGATCAATCTCATTTTCAGTCTGAAACAAGGGACCGCTCAGGGATTAAATTTACCCTACAATATGTGACGCACAAGATAAATTTGTACCTGATGATGTAAAACAATACACAGCACCAGTTGTTATATTTTCAAGAGGCTGAAACCTTGATGCCTGATAACAGTGATAGTGTTTCATCTGTCACTGCAGTGCACAGTTGTGTACACAGGTTCATTACTGAGGGGTCTTGTGACTTCGTATTGGGTAACATAGACACAATAAGACTGATAGCTGTAGTATCGTATTAAAGGGTCTAATTGTGGACTGCAGAGCTTCTGTATCTGTGGCAGCAGTTTGGAGATTAATTACATTTTGAATGTTTTGGCTTCTTGGAGCTGAAGGCAGGGAGAGGATTGCATCATTTTGTGCTACTTGCAAAGACTGTGGCTGGAACACGACGACTACGTTTGTGTGCTGCTGCAGTAATTACATCCTGTGTGTGCTTGTGTGTACTTGAGCGTGTGTGTACCTGCACTAACAACTCTAATTAGCATGCTCAGAAGAACTTGTTGACTTAACAATTGACCATGAAGTCAGCACATGCATTTAGCACCTTTTTTTTTTCTCTCATCCATGAACTTCTCATCCTAAAATATGTTAATCCACACCGTTCTAAGTCACCTACCTCCTTATCTGTAGGTTGTGTTACCACTACTGACATATTCAAATGAGAGTTCTGAAGATTTAGGGTTAATAAGTAGCCTGGCAAGGCTATGTAAGGGAAGTGTGATACTGCGTTCTAGAAAGGGTCAGTCTCATTAACACAGCACTGCTCGCAGTAAGTCGTGTGAACAGCTGGTGGCGTTCTATAGTGCATAAAACTTAAGAATACATATAGCTATTCCCTTTTCACAGCCTCATTCATGTGCACACATGAAGTCTGTTTAGCTGCTTTTTTTTTCTTCATGAAACTTTAGCGCAGTTTTATTCAGCCTCTGCCCCTGTCAAACACGGAGACACAGTCACTTTGAAAGTAGCTGCATGTACTCAATCTCTTATTTGAAAAAAAGTGTGAGAAAAGTTTGTGAGTGACACAGTTCAGACGGGAATGTAAGCTCTCCCTTTGAGCCTGTGGCTAAAAATAGCTTTCTGTGCCAGCCCAGCTCTGTAGGCCATGTTTTGAAGTAGAAATGTGGAGTTTTTACCCGGCTCTGAGTTTTAGGAGGTCGCAGCACACTCTCTTAAGTAGACCACATACACCCCAGTTTGGCAGACAGGCAGATCAGGATGAACACAAATTTTACCACAAGGGTTTATGAATTCATGAAGCGTGGCGATAAACCTGCATTCTGGTTTCATAATTTGAAAAAAAAAATAAATCTAAAATTATGACTTTTGAACACTTGTACATAATTATCATTTGTTTTCTGATAAAATGCGTCTTGTGTTTAGAAGAGTTTGTTCTCAGACTGGTTTAATATAGACTCACTATTTTTGCATGGATGTCCATCACACTTAAGCTCAACTTTTGCTGTACTACCATAGACTGAAGTCGGCGATAGAAGAGGGAATACAAATGTGTAGAAAACTGCTCTGATTAGCAAGCAGATGGCACTTGTGACGCACACCATAGCATGCGCGAGATGTGTGTCTTGGTGCGTGTGTTAGGGAGAGATTGTGTGTTTTGTGTTTGTGTGCATCTTTTTGATATTGTGGAGGTGTGTGTGTGTGTGTGTGTGTGTGTGTGTGTGTGTGTGCCTGCCCGTACAGAGCAGGAGACACAGGAGGTGAGAAGACAGACTGACAGACAGATGGACAGACAAGTCCTGAATCCAAACCCACTGCAGGGTCACTCAACTGAGACGTTCAATCTGAAATGTTCTTGGAATCTGAAATTAAATTGAAGTGTAAACTGAATAATTTAATGATTATGTACAATGTGTAATGCACATTTGAAATTTTCATTCCTGTCTAAACACAGAAGTGTATTTTTGGAGAAACAGCACTTAAGATGTATATAAAAATTACATAGATAACAATTGCTTCTTTGTGATACAGGGGCAGCCATGCTTTATTTTTATTAGGCTTTGCAGTGAAAGACCATAAGCCACAAAAGCAAAGAAGTATCTTCTCAATGTAAAAGCAACAAGAGATTTAACAGAGTGTTTCTAAAATGTGGAGCTTTTCTACTGCTTTGATGTCTGAATCAAAACAGAACAGAATATAATTGGGTGGTGTCTTAATGGAAAATGATCAAAGACACTGTTTTTTTATAACAAATTTGGTGTATAGAGCAAGATTTATCAGAACTTTAACCAGAAAATGAATTATAGTTTCCATTTAGGTGTCGTATACGTGATTAATAGGTTAATAGGTTTATAATCCGTGAGATTGTCAGGCAGGTTTTCCAAGCATCTATAGATACACGTTTGTTTGGTGACTGTATGAGCATGGTAGCGGCTTAAAGAATGCATAGTGGTCATGGTGACAGAGTCTGAAGCTGTTTTGCTGCCAACCTGTGCACTTAACTAATTAATCTGCACGTGACTGTCTTTATGTTTGCAGAGCACAGCTGGGAAAGAATAGCATGTGTGTTATTGGCTTTGTTTGCATGTGAGCAGTTGCTGTAGTGTCGACACTGCACGCAGCGTGTGTCCACAACAAAGCCGGTCTTTTGTCTGCGCTGCCCTGCCCAATTTCATAGCTGCCCCAAACTGTGAGCTATGGCTTTGAGGGTTAATATTAGGCAGAGCCCTGCTGCTTGCACTCCTCGAGGCAGAGACACTGGCACAGTAAAGACACAGAAACATGCACATTGAGCGACACGTATCATCCTGTGGATGTCATCAAATATGCCAGGCAGTGTCCATCTTTAAATATATGTTTTTATTGTTCTGTTTTTCTGTGTTTACAAGGAAAGAGACTACATACAAATGAAAAAGTTTCACCAGCTGTTGCTAAAAGGACAAAAAGCATTTTGTGGTGGAAGAAAAATCTTCACGTTGGGAGATTTAGTTTTTATTTTTTTGCTCCATCTTTGTTGGTCCACACAGATTTATCTGCTAAGCAACATTTTTGCACTAAAAAATGTTCTTGCTCGTTATCTAAAGAGCACCACTAATCTCTTCTTCTATGTTCAGTGTGATGGTGAATGCAGCACTAGGTTGGCTTAGCTTAGCTTTCATAATAGAGTTGGGTTATGGAGCAGCTAGACTGTCTATACCATTATGTGACAAAATCCACCCACCAGCTCAGTAGTGCTGCTTCACACATGCATACAGAGTTTACAGAGTTCAGTTACTGGGCCACTTCATGAAGTCTGCACTTAATGTCCAAATGAAAGTGATACTTGTTTCTTTAACAGAAAGATAATCTGCTGTTAAGTCATGTGTGAAGGTGCTAGCAGATGGATTACTTTCACAGAAAACAATTTTTTCCCGTTTCCAGTCTTTGTGAATTCACCAGCTGTTGTAGTTTCATATTAGCAGACAGAAATAATTTGGTATGTACCAGGTAATGAGAGGCATGTTATAATGCCACCGAAACCAACGACTTCCCATTTTGCTTATCTCTAAATGATAAACTGTCATTTGTTTATTTAAAGTCATTTCATGATGTGCATCCTGCAAATGATGTGTGCACCATGAATGCTACAAATAGCTGAGAACTGGAAAGTTTGTAATTAAAAAAAAAAAGTGGTGAACTGGCCACTGACCAAGTAATCCAAAAAGACTGTTTCTCAGCAGTTGGCCCTCCAAGGGGGGGAAAGCCAGTAAATATTGGATTTTAACTTTGAGAAATACAGCTACAGCTTTCTCTTAAATGAAATTAAACATAAAATTAGACTTTCAAATACCTTTTTGTCTTTGGGTCCTTTTCTAAGCTGTAATTCATTGATATTTTTTCTTGGAATGAAAAGTTAATTTGTCGAGTCGCCATCACAAACAGATTTAAGTCATTTGCAGAACATTATTTTTTTTCATGAAAACACAGAAAGAAATTAGTTGTTTTGTGTGACAGTATGAAGTCTCTAACACATTAGAGTTAGAGACTTCATACTGCCATTAGGCAGAAGAATAACACGAATAACCCCAAACTCCTGATTTGCTGGCATAAACGCTGTAAGCAGTGAAAGGAAAATAGATTTCCATTAAATGCCACCGCTGCTCTTTAAAAACAATGGCAAACATTTGCTGGTCTTTTCCCCTCAAACAAGTGGAAAAGGACTTTCTGTGTCATCTTTCCACACAATTAGGGTCTTAAAGAGTTTAATGCAGATGTCTTGGCAGACGCAACCTGGTATGGAGACGGTGCCAGTTGCTGCATTTTTCGTTAGAAGAAGGGAAAGCCTAGAAGTCCCTCTGTGGTAATAAAAGTAGTTTAGCTCGTACGTTGTTTTTTTGTTTTGTTTTGTTTTTTTAAATATGCATATATGATATTATTTAGGAAAGTAGTACTGCTGCTTTTATGGTTAAGGTTTTTTCATTGTTTTTTTTCTCTGTTGCTTTGTTGACAGTCTGTTTTTTGTGCTCTTAAGCCAGGTATGGAGCATTGGTGCTCAACTGGAAAACTAATACTAGTCACCACATTTTCATGCTGCACAAGTAAGGACTTGACAGATTGTAGTAAAGCAGTTTTCACTCCCCTTGTAATGCTGTGGAAATGTGTGTTTGCAAGCTTTTGTGTGTGTTTGTGCCCGTGAGCTTTCGGTGAGTCACTTTAGCCTGTTGATGCTACGTTGCCGCTGCATTCCTGTTGGTAGCCAAAATATTACAGGAAAAATAAATTTCTTCTGTTTGTTCTTAAATCTAAAAGATTTCCTGCTTTGCTCCTGAAATATCTTTGGATGTTAGACTTGCTAATGAAAGTATTTGAAGATGTCACTTTTTTTGAAAATTGAAGTGGGGAAAAAGCTCTAAATCTGTTGTTTTAGTTCAGCTTGCAGCTGGTAGAAAATGACAGTTTAAATGAAGAAAACAAAAAAACAAAACAATAGTTTATACATTTTATTAGTGGTGTGGGTTTTGGAGATGCCCCCCAAGTGGCCATTCAAACTCCAGTGGTTTCTGTTTTAAAACTGTCTTCCGGTCATCCGCTAAGTGGAACCACAATTCTGTGTCCTCGTTGAAAGGCGAGAGTCTTGCGAATCACTTACCGTTAGATCAAATGGGAAATCCACAGATGATTCACAGAGATGAGTGACTTTGAGAAACTGAGACTTTGTAAAAAGCTTCTCCGGTATGCTCTGTGCCCTCACCCACCCACTCACTCACTCCAGAAGTAAAATTAAAATGAAGCATAAAGGGATCACAGAGAAGCAGCTGAGATGAAGGGTAAATGGAAATAAAAGGGGGGGGAAGACTTTTCCGGAGCAGGCCTGGAAGATTTCAATACCAGTTCTATCAACTGACCGTCTATTTCCAATGTGTGTGATCAGTCAGTGGCTCTTTTACTTAAAGTTTGCTCTCATAGACGAGGCTTTGTGAGGATGTGTGCATGTCATTACAGGGCCCTGCAAGTGGAAACTGTGTGCTTTGATATTCCCTGTTGCAGGCAAACCGAGTCTTGCTTCCCTCTGTTCCCTTTGCGCCAGTATTTTCCATTGTGGCATGTTGTCTTCATTTGCTGGACCAAAGAATCACTCAAACTTTGAGCTATTTGCTTAAGCCGCACTGCCAGGGTAATGTTTTTAATTCCTGGGTCAGGGAATGTTTTTCAGTGTGTCATAAAGAGTTTTGATAATTACCCACTTTCCATTTCGACAGAAGACATGTTTATCGTACTGAATGACCATCTGCCTGTTTCACTTCTGTTTTGCATTTTGGAAATCTTTTCAATATGCCTATGCTTTTGACATGCACTTTAGAAACGTGAGCTAACCCAGTCACAGTGGTCTCCTGCTAGATGTGAAACCTCCTTTCAGGGAAATTTAACAGAGCCCCTGATACCACTTCAATCACAATATGCAAATCTGACAACAAATTCATTTCTCACTTAGCAGTTTATTTCTAAGATTTAAAATCTGCCTGACATTTTGTAGCCACGCTTTTTTCCCCCCTGGGTTTGAGGTAATATCTATAATATTCTGGACCTTCTAGCTCGTTGTGACTCTTACCGAGCCTACGGGCAGACAGTAGTGGTGCTTAACACAAAGAGTTTTCTCTTTCTCCTGCATTCAAAAACAAACTTCTTTCGTATTTGTGCTGGAAACTACACAACAGTGTATTGCTAAAGATTGGATGAGAAAAAAGGTCTGCATGCATGGTGACTGGAAAAATTGTCCTCCCTCTAAGTTAACATCTTTAATCGTGCAACGCAATCGATGATTAAGAGAGGAGGCAGCACTTCATGGGTTTCTTTTGTTCTTTTCAGTCAGTTAAAAGATTTAAATCTGTTAGCTCCCAGAGGATTGAGTGATCTGATTGTAGCCTTTACAAGTAGGAGTAACTGTAGTAATGGTAGTAGGCTGACTGCAGATGTATATTTTGACTAGGGAGCCCCCCTCCCAGTCATCTGCAGAGGATCTCCCTTCGGCTGAGACATTCAGAGCCACAGTTACTACGACAGGCACCGCTGAATCACTGGTTTTCTGTTGCACCGTCATGAACAATACCAGTAAACCTGAGAAAATACTATGGCATATGAAACTAGTCATAGCTTATGCGCGACTCAAACCTCTGTTTCACTTCTGGTTATTGATGTGTGGAGCTCCAGGTTAAATTGAAGCATAGATTATCTGTTGCTCAGTGATGAGGGAAACGTTTTATTTTTACAGACTGCGATGATTGCTCAGTTGCTTACTGTTGCTTTGGTTTTGGCCTTGTTCTCCTTAGAGATAAGCGTTTTGGTTTACTGACCTGCTAGCTCTAGTTTTTAGTCCACACGTTAGAACTTTTGTTATGAAACTGAAGCTGTTCCAAGTAGTTTGTTGAATTGAATGAGAAGGGAAACAGAAAAGAATCGTAAATGGGCAGAGGTGGAGTAAACTCCTTTTCCGTTGTATGTCTCTTTTGAGATGGAAAATCTCTTCCAAAATAAGTTCTGCTTATTTCCGACGGCCCCACACGAAATTGTCCAAATTTGCATCGAGCGCTGATGTAATATCGAGACCGAAGCCTCATGAAAATATTTCTGAAAGTTCATTTTGGGAAACCTCACTAGAGGGTTGTTGTTTTTTTTTGTTTGTTTTTTGAAAGAGAGCGAGAACAAATTGAATCGAAATGAGCGGAATAAGTGTAAACTTTAGCTGGGTTTTGTGAATTTTTATGCTAATTCCTTTTTTCTTTTTTTTTGTCTCTTCTTACGTATTTATCGGTTGATAGATTAATGTTTGCCCATGCAACAATCTAATCAGTACAGCGGAAAGTGATGAGTTTTTGCAGACGCCCACTTAATGTCGGTCTGTCGCACTTCACACTATGTTGCTCATATTCCTGTGGTATTAGGGCAGATTCACTCCCTTGAATAAACAGAGCTTACCACATAACGCTTTAGCTGTGCAGAAGGCCTGTAAGCGCAACTCTGTAATGTGTACCTCTAATTTGATCCATCAGTGCTCACAGTCATAATTTTTCTTACACACTAAAAGCAATTTAATTACGTTTAGTGTAGTTAAGTGCTATTAAGATATATTCTAAATTTGATCTGGATTAAAAATGCAAGAAGTCAAATGTTAAACCTTTATTGAACTTCATTAAACTGGTGTTACAGAAATAAAAGAAACTCAGTCTATAGCTGTGTCATTTTATCAATACAGCTGCTGCTCTGGCGGTCCTTTAACAGCTGTAAGATGCAGTTTATTTTGAGCCCAGCTGCAGCACTTGTCTTTCAAAAGGTCACGGCCTTTAAAGGAGATCTGTGGTCCTCCATCAGAGCTTTATTTCACATGAGGAATTATGTGACAAAGCAATGAACCAGTCCACTTGCATGTTATACGTCAAAGTTAGACTGTATGCTCAAAGGTAAATGTTTGCTTTGATAATCACACGGTAGTCTCATAAGTGCGTGGTGTTGCTGTGAGTGTGAGAGTGTGCGCGCGCGTGTGTGTGTGAACATGGTTGACATGGGAAAGGAAGAGCCTCCCACGCTAACAGGATGATGTGAGTGATGGTGGCCAGACACAAAAGCGAACAGCAGAAAACACAAATAAAGTACACCAAGGCACTAAATTGCGCTTCTGGTCCCATGACAGACTGTGACAGACAATCATGTGTTCAGTTTGAAAAAATGAACTTGAAGTACTCTTGAGTTTGAGGAGGCGGCGGTGAAGCTGTGAAACAGATATAAAGGTTAACAAAATAAATGTTAAGACTTCTTTGTTTTGCTGAATTTATTAAGGTTGTGTTGCTTTCTTACTCCACTTGTATTACTTTATAGCATTTATGCGTGTTTGTGTGCGTGTTGTTAAATTTGAATATGGTTTCTTTTTTCTGAAGAAACGCTCTTGGCTGGTTCATTTGCTCATCGATGACTAAGTCGCTCCCTGTCACATATTTTAACTGAGTTACAGTAAAGCATTTGCTTATAAACTTCTCAGGAGTGGGGGCTTGATTTTGCACTACAGATGCACATGTGGACAGAGTGGGGTGGAGAAGAGCTGCATTTTGATGGGCATGCACAGACATATCTGCCTTTGAGTGCTGGTGTCACACTGGGCCAGAGGTCTTTGCTACACCCACCCAAACCAGTTTGCCGAGCCTGTCTTCTACACTCTGTGTTTTTGACCTGTCATCGTGTCATTTAAAACACTTAGGGAAACCACATGAAGAAGTCAGAGGATAAAAGGTGAACTCATACATGTTGTAAGAATGGAAAAAAAAAAGAAACATTCACCTCACATTTTCCATAAATTTTAAAATAAATGAAAGTGTTCTTACTCTTTCTTTCCTCATGTCTTCCTCACCACGTCAAAGTAAAGCTGATTTACTTCACGGCTGGAGTTTTTACTGGCTCCCTGCTGTGTTTCTTGTGGTCCCAGTGTGAGTTCTGAATGGAGGCAGCAGATGTAAAACAACCATTCAGGCTGGCTGGAAAACAGGCTGAGAAAGACTTGCTTGTTATTTATTTAAAATCAGGCTCTAACTGAGTGTGTTGAGTAATTAACCTCGCTGTGCCTGAGTGCCTCTCCGGGCTCAACAACGTGTTTAACAATAGATTGGTTTTACACAACCTTTTTGCCATGCTTACACACCCCATGAACGGGCCTGAGGAAATGTACTGAACCACCATTAAATCTCTAATGAAGTAATGGACGGCCCCGCTGGTTGGCCTGCTGCACAGGAGTGTGTGTTTATAGGAGTCAATGTGCTGTGCTAACTGCTAACATTTCTTGGACTTGAACACTGTTTAGAATTGGCACATTCAGTGAATGGAATAGTTTCTCTCATTTGCTATGTCAGGAGAGATTATATCTCACGTCAGAGCCATGACTTTGTGACCTTTGTGTTTGCCAGTTTTTTTTTGAGTATTTTCTTTTTCCATTTTAATCTTTTGGCAGTTTGAATTTGCTATTTTTGTCCTATGAGGAACTCAGGGTGGAACTGCACTGACCTCTGCTGGAAAGAAATGCAAATGTTCTGACAATATAATATATTTAAAGTTTTGAATATTTATTAATATTTTTTTTCTGTTTGTCTCCCTTCACAGTGAATGAGATCATCGACAGAGACATGTCCCAGTCCCCCAACCAGTCGTAGCTCGGCCCTTGCGCCAATCCCCTGCAACTCGTAAATCCTGCCACTTCCTCACCTCCAGTATGGACCCAGGTGCCGGTCCGGGTGCTGGTCCTGATGGAAGAAGGGGGTTGAAGAGAGACGATTGTTGTCAACGGCTGAATACAGTTGGGAGAGTCTGTTCCAAACCACAAGGATTTGCAAGTTCACCAGCCTGAAGAAGACACTCGTCAGATTTCTTTTAAAACTGTTTGTCCTGTGTAGAGAACTTGATGCTGAACTACACAGATTTAAAAAAAAAAGTGAGCAGGAGGATGTTGTAGCCATGCCAAGTTAGAGCCAGGGTAAAAACTGTCAGAGAACAATAAGAAACCGTTAAAAAAAACCCTTCTTTTTCTTCAGCTCTTTAATGATCAGGGCTGTCTGTGACCCTTCAAAGCACCCAGTCTTCCTGACCAATCAGTTCTCACCTCTGTGAGTCTTGAGCACTCAACTTTTTTAAGTTTGTCTACAAGAGACAACTTAATGCGCTGTCGTCGCCCTCTCACCAGCATTGACCTTTCTTATGAGAATAAGAGATGCTCAGTAGTGCACAATCACAATGAGCCAGAAGGCTGTGGCAGTGCTCTCAGTGTTGCCAATTTCTCAGGCAACACTCTTAAGCACCAGGGTGCTATAAAATATTCAGGGTTAATTGAACATCAGCAAAAGTGTGGCAGAACAATTAAGAGGTGAAATTGGCTTAATAATGATCAGAACACCCATAATTATTTCAGAAAAAGCTTTGCTAGCCAAGCTTTGCTGTCAGGCTGAGTGAGTAAAATTTGCTGTAATGATGATGTCCACTCTTTTTTTCCCCTTCTTTTCCCTCCTGTAAATGATGAAAATATTCAGATTTAGAGGAGCGGGGTCCTGGCAGGTAGAACGAGCTCTTGTGGCACCGGTCTCTTTCGGATCTGCAACATTCCACAACTTTTTGTAATCTTGCAGCCGTGTAGATATCTGTACATTAATTCCCATACACCACCATACCCTAGCTTTTCTTCTCCTTTCTCCTCTGTTTCTTTGCCTTCTTCACATTGAACAAATGCCTTATTACCAGTTAGGAGCTTTCAGTGGTGGCGAAAGCTTTTTGTTTTTGTTGTTTTGCACAGCAGGCTTTAAGTTTAACTGTTTCAGAAACTGATATGGGGCTCGGATTATGCGGATGTGATTTCAGGAATCCCGATGAGGGAGAGTTGGAAGATGCATGAAGACGCAGATTATTTTGGTGTTTGAGAGAAGTTTTTTCATTGGTCCACAGACACAGAGCTTTCTGCCTCTGACACTTCCCCAAATCTCCCAGGGCCCTTTGTGTGCCTTCAGTTTCCTAACAGCAGTCATACTTCTAGTGGTATGAGAGCTGAGGCAGCAATTATGAGAAAGTATTTATGCATAAAGATGTTTATGTATTGCACCCTGTTTAGCAATGAAAGCTGAAATCCAGGACTCCAGAAAACAGGAATCGGATGTATCGGGGGGGTATCCCACATCCCTCTATTAAAAACAATCAGTCTTTGCTGATAACAATCCAAGACTCCTCCTTCATCCAGGATTTATTCATTCCCATTCTTTCTCTCCTCGCAGATGTGCAGTGCCTGTACGGCGGCAATAACAAACCTGAGGAAAGAGCATCTTCAGGCAGGTTTTTAGTCAGATATGATGTGGATGTGAACAGACAGATACTGATTTTGATTTGAAGATTTCCACTGGTTTCTGCCTTAAGCTTGACAAGGGTGAGGAGAGCTCAGGAGTGTTTTCTTTAATTATGGTTTGAAGTGAGTTTCCAGGTGAAAATGATTATGCTATGCATTCAGACTCTGCCTAATGCCTTTACATAAGAAAAAAGACAAAAAAGAAAGACCTTGATGCCTGTAGGAGTAGACTCTAGATGTGTTTTAGATGCTTGATTGATTCCGTTAGCATCCTGGATTCGTCCATCAGCCAACCTGCTTTGCCGAGGACGCGGTGCAAGCATCTTAATAGGTTCAGTTCTGAGTGAGTGTGCAGATGAGTGTTTGATGTTCGTACCAAATATGCTGTACAGAAGACAGGAATCTTAAGAGTCCTACTTTCAACAAGAGAAGCACACACATGTATTTTAGGCTATGCAAATTGTAACAACAGCAAATGTGAGATATGATGTTATATATGAGAAAGGAGATTATAAAATAGGTGTAAAGTCGCTTATGAACTTCACAGAGAAAAAAAACTGAACCTTCAGATAGTGCGAGTATCATGTCACTATGTAAACTATTAGAATGCCTTAACTCTTGTTTGAAAACCAGTTTTCAGTGTGTCTGTATGCTGTTCTGGGTTGTTGTTATTTTTCTATGCGTAAGATATAAGTCGGTAACTATTATTGTTATTTTTGTTTGATTTTTTTTTTAGGGGGAATTGTGGACTTTAAGGGTGGGGTGGGAGGAAAAAGATGTTTTGGGCTTTTTTTGCATAAAGCTGCTTCTGCAGTTTGAAAGACGCGAGTCTACAAAAAAACACAAAATAAAACAAACAAAACAAGCAAAAAAACCCCATAAAATTAAAAAAAAATGTAATAAAAAAACTAAAAAGAAGCAAAACCAGCATTGACAGTAAACTCTGGCTGCTGCCCTCGTCTGTCATAACCAAAGACCGAACAATATGTTCCCACTTTACATAATAGTAAAGCAACAGAGACTGTACAACTCTATTTTTGATACTTTGAAATGGATGTCATTCCTAAAAAAGGTGGGGACATGAGCGTCTCATATAATAATAAGGGAAATACAGGTTTAGCTTATGTTTACCAAGCCTTGTATTGTCATTTCTTGTATATTTTGTATGTTTCAATTTTTGTAATTTTTAAGACTGCAGTGCTTTTTGAAATTATTCAAAGGGAATAATACCTTGCATCATACTGTAGACTCTAGTGTATGTCAATAAAACCAAAAGCTCAGCCATGGCTTTGCATCACCTCACTTTTTTCATCGATCTCTCTGAGATACAACTTTATTTTATACAACTTGTCTTTATATTTTGCAAAGTTAATGGTAAATGGGTGAAGTGATTTTATTAATATTCATAAACATTATTCGTAAACATAACTGGAAGTTCAATATATAAGTCAAAAACACAGTTTGTACAGTTCCAGTGAGCTTAAACATCAGTGTTTTGATATTAGTTTTGTTTATTTAACACTCTTAGGCAAGCTTCCCATCCCTCCACTCAGACCATTTCTGATGAAGCTTCAGTGAACGTAGGTGGATGAACTGAAGAACCAGATTAATCTCTCAGCTCCTGCATCAGGTCTTGGAATTTCCTCCTTCTGAAAGGACATGCCTTTCAGAGATACTGCTCATCTCCTGTTGATAGTTTTTTTTTTTTGTTTTGGGGTTTGACACAGGCTTTTTTCAGGTATCCAGTTTAGACACAACACTGGTTCATCTGGGTTAGGTTGCTTTTGTTGTCTTGAATGATTCATAGGTGAGTGTTAAGCGGCTTAACAAAGAAAACATTCACGTGAAACTGGTCAGGTACAAGTACCAGACTGAAAATACGTGAAAAAAGCAGAAACTTTGAAAGCCAGAAGAACTACTAAAGAGTATTTTAAGAAATGATTGTCTGACAAACTATAAAGAAATAAGGGGTGGCTCAAGACTTTTACACAGCAGCCTACTGTACTTGATAAATAAAAGGAAACACATATGAACATCTTATCTTACTTTTTTTTTACCCAGACCAGCTGCTGATAACTCAGTTGTCTGGTGATCAGCATCGATTTTCAGCAGGATCAGCTCGTCTCTTTTTGAGTCTCCTCTTGTAAACTTGAGTCGATGTCTTGAGCTGTAATCATAAAGCGTTAATGTCCGTATTTGAAATCGCAGACTGGGTTTTACATTCGCTAATAAACTGATTTCCCGTCTGGAAGCATCAAAGCAATTATTCAGTTTTCCGGGATCTATTAAAACATGTGTACTCATTTTTTTTGTAGCACGTGAAGGGTTTTGTTTCCCGGATGCAAAACTGATCCGGGACTGACTTGTAGCGGTACCAGTTGGATTGGACGGGCACTGATGTGGTTACAAAGCCGAAGTCTCGTGTCCCGGACTTTCTCTGAAACCATTATAGTTTTTGTTTTGCTTTTTTCCAGTTTCTTTTTTTAATATCATAAAATACCTTCTGGAGTCTGGTCTCTGCACTGAGCAGATGTGCATTTATTTGCGTACTTATTTTAGCATTTTTCGAATCACCTTTAATTTCAGTGATCAGAAAGAGTGCAGGTTCAGTCGCAAATGTCCCCACTTTCCCCGAAATTAAACTTTGCCACTTTTGCTGCTGCTGCAGAGACTGATTCTTTGTGTCTTCTCTCTCTACAGTTGTTCCACTCACGCTGTGCCAAAGATGTCCCGAAATTAAACTGAAGAAGGAAACGCATTTCAGTTGTGGTTATGTGTCCGTCTACGTACGCGTTTCCTTTTGCTCTGACACCTTTGAACCTCTGAATTTCGGTTCCCAGAACTACGTGAAAAATTGAAACCGTTCTTTGGCGCCATCTACTGAAACTTTAACGTGCTGCAGCTGGCGGTAGCGCTCACATCTAGAATTAGTTTTTTTTTAAAATCTGCTCTTAATTTGAAATAAGTCTAGATCCAACAGGTCGCCTGTTGGGTTGTTTCTTTTGAGAATCTCTGATGTCCACGCTTGGCTTGCTCTACAATTCAACAGGACTTTGTTGCTTATTTACAGACATTCTTTTGACCGCTTCAGCTGTAACAGGTAATCAACCCATCTAGTCTTAAGGGTAGGGTTGGGCTTGTTTTACTGTGTTTTAATGGCACATTTTCAAAGAATAGATCCTTTCAATTTTCTTCTGCTTATCTAGTTATCAATACCCTGGACAGGTAACCAGTCTATCACAGAGGTAAGGCAGAGATTCATGTCCACATTCACACCTATTTTTGGACTGTGGAGGAACCCACTTAGACATGGGGAGAACATGCAAACTGCACACAAAGGCCACAGACTAGATTCGATCCCATGACATGACAGCGTTACAGTGGCCGCAGGTTTGTCGGCTACACATCCGCAATGCGAATCTTCCACCATCTTTGTGATGTTCCACCATCACAAAGATGCTCTATTGGATTGAAATATGGGGATTAGGATTGTGGAGCTTTATGACACCAACACAGAAGGTCATCTTGACCTTATATGCACAATTGGAGTGAGTTGCAACCATTTGATTGGCTAATTAGATAACATTTATAGGCAGGTAAACAAGTGGACCTAACAAGATGGCCTCTTACTTTAAGTGATAATCCAAATGCATCTAGGTGGGTTGATAGTAGCCTAAAATATGTTGAGGTTGAAATACATCACTCATCAGCATTTTGAGAAAAAAAACAAACAAACACCAGGAGTAGAAGTTACTAGAAATCAGTTTTTTGCATTTGTCTCTAAATAAGAACAACTAACACAGATCATTGTCAACACTTTTTATTCTTTACAGTCTATACATAGATCTAAATTCAGGCAAGTCTCAAACTTGCTACAAAAAGAAATATCTCCTCTGCCACCAGAGGTTGCCCTAGCCTCTTTTGGGCCAGTATAGCACTCTGGGTGATGTAGGCGCAGTCAAGGTGAAAAACTAAGTGAGCTGTCAGAGGGCCTGCCACAGGAAAAACTCATGCAGCTTTACACAGTACTCTGATAGGAATTAAAGCATGCTACAGACAGACATAAATATTCTGGAGACAAGAACAAAAGACATACAGTAGCTAATTATAAACAACTTTAGGAAACACATGTTCATTTGATAACAAAATCTTAGTTTTTGTAAAGAAATGACATTAATAAAAATATAATTATTTTATTGTGCTACTCTGTTAAAGACACTCAGTTCTTCAAGTCTGACTGAAGCAAAAAGAAATCTGTAGTGCTTGGAAAAAGTCTAAATAGGATGACAGTATGTTGTACATAAATGTTTTTTTTTTTTTATAGAAAACAGTTGTGCATTAGTTGCTCCTGTTGCACAGCTGTGTATAAACTAGTAGTCCCTGAAGCTCAAAGTTATGTCAAATTAATTCATGACAGTTTACAAGTACAAGTGTACAGTTATACTCTCTTTCAGTAGTCTAAGTCACACTTTATGGCTTTTTCTCTTTTCAGTGTTACAAATACACTGCTGCAGGCCACCAGATAATAAACAAAAGCCTACGCATGCACGCAGCTGTGCTTGCACAGAGCGAACACACAGGAAATCCCACACTGCTGCAAAGTGAAAATTTAGAAATATACATAAATGACTGTGTGTAGAAGTTTGTTGTTTTTGTATTTTGTTTTTGTTTGGTTTTTTACAACCTCAAGCATTCCAGGATGAACATCTGTACAGTTTTATGGGGAACACATGCAGTGTGCATTTAAATGATCATCCACATTTAGGTTTGTCCACACTCCTTACTCTCTCTTCTCCACAACCAGCTATTACAGTTGGTGCAAACACATAGAAATGCTATACATGACATCCACAAAGTGACATGAACCTGAAAATCTGAGCGTAAGTAGATGCTCAAATTCCAACAGCAGCTTCAGGAGTGCCAGTACCAGTAGTGTCAGGTGTGAAAAGCAGATCGTGGAAAAATGAGAGGAGCAATAGCTGTTTGACAGAGTATCGGAATAACCGGAGGTTGAAGAGGTGTTTGCAGGAGAGTGCTCTTTGGTGGGATGCTAAATTGAGCGAGGTGGAAGGAGATGGAGGGCTAGTGGTCAGTTACAGAAGGCCAAGTGGACCTGCTGCCCATAGAAGGGGTGGTTGGAGCGCTCGGCTACAGCCTGCCTGGCGATCTCCTCACTGGGGAAGGTGATCAAGGCCTCGCCGCTGCATTGCCCACTGAAGTTATACAAGATGAGAACGGCGTCTGGCTGAAGCTGCAGGGGGAAAAAAAAAGTGATGAAGTCAGTAAGTGTATTTTTAATGTAACTGGAGCATAAAAACACCAGGGGGAGCCCACAAAGCAGAGGAGGAATAATGCACTGGGAAAAGACTATCTCATCAAACCGGTCCAGTCAGAAAGCAACCAAAAGTTTGAAGAGAGAAGCAGAGCACATGCTGTTCTCAGAGACCTGAAACCCACAAGGCAGGTTTAGATGCAACACAATCATTGGTTAGTTTGCATGCATTCGGATCCTGCACCAAAATCCGCTCAATGCAACAAAGGAGCTTGCATTCCTTCAGACATGCAGGTATGTATCAATCCACTGATCACAACAGCAGTGACAGCAGCAACAATCCATGAAGCTTTATCAATCACATGTCACAGCATTACAAAGGGAGACAGTCATAACATTTTCTTTTGTGAATACAGCCAAAAGTAATGATTGACAGCATGAAATAGACTGGATCACTTTAACAGTGCAGAATCATGATCAGCTCCTACTGCAATTTATACATCAGTGATTCAAAGTCTAAATACTGTCTTGGAAGTACTTGTTGACAATTTTAAAGCTAGTAGCCATTTGTATCTGATGTCGTGCGACGGCCAAAACAGTAAGATGTTAGTCAAGTCTAGGACATGCACTCTCCCTCCACTCCGCTGCTCTAGTCCGGAGGCTCTTCTTACCTTGGGGCGAGTCCCTAAAGACAGAGCCATTCTTTGGGCTGAATCAGACTCCTGGCCTGTTCGCTCATCTGAACCACGCCGCTGTACTCGTCAGGGGCATACTACAGATACAGCATAATGACGGACACACAGTCAGGGTGGGACCCCTCCACATTGTTTCACACATGGCAGTACACAGTTTTGGGAAAAATATGTTACATGTTATTTGAAGGAGGAAAAACAAAGCACACACACGCCTGAGTAGGTGTCATTTTAACTACAGAGTGTTTAGTTGAGGGGAGTGTGTGGTAAAGGATACCAGTGGCGGTATGGGAATAGTTTTCTCACCCAGGACCAGTGTGAGAGTAGCTATTGTAGCCAGAAAAACACACTCCAACAGGGATACAATTGCAATGGTTCAGCCAACAGTCACACACACACACACACACACACACACACACACACACACACACACACACACACCTTCCAACAATCTTGAGTGTGCAACTCAAAACAAGTTTATTTTTCTGAACCTGATATTTGCACAGATTTATAAAACACATGAACCATGAAGACCAAAAGCAGACCACAGATTTTTGCCCCAACAACAGCAGCAACAACAACCACCCTATGACACCTCAGACCCCACCCCTCTCCCTCCCCATCTTGGGAAATGTCTGATGCCACACCTATCAGTGTTCATACCTGCTTCAGGGGACTCCACCTAACTTGGACTGGCGGCATTAGACACGGGAAGCAAACAGGAGGGGGAAGAGCACAAGTGCACACATGTCCCTTTAATTGAGTAGTACTATAGTGTAATTTTGCAATAAAAACACAGAAGTAAAGGCGCCGAATGGTTCAACAGTTAGAAACTTTCACGTGGCACTCACCCACTGTGGGAAGAGTAACTACCAAATTATTGCAAGAAACTGACAACAATTATCCTGTCACTATTCAAGGCGTTATCTCAAAAGCTTGATACATCCAAATACAAGACAAAGCTTTTCAAGTATATGGCTCCACATTTCCTGTGAATTAAAACATGCTTTCATTTCAGAGTTCCATGTACTGACCTGGTATCCCTGGAAAAAGCTGAGGATGTCCTTGACTCCAGTATTGTAGGGCAGACCCTGCATCCTGACCAGGGCACCATGCTGGGGTAATACAGGAGAGGCGGCAGCTGCAGCATGGTGGGGCTGAGCTGCAACTGCCACTGCAGGTGAAGCTGCAAAGTAGCCAACTGTGGAGGGAGACACTGGAGGGCTGGAGAGCAAATGGGAATAAGTGGAAAAGCAAAGTTATGATGAATACTAAAATTGCCACCTCACAGTTGTATTCTTCTGCCAGCCTGTGATGCTGCAGTTTAACCTTTGACCTTTATCAGTTTGTCACATTCGACATGTGCTTTAGATCACAATGTACTTACCTGGGGTAATAGGCAGTGTAGTTCATGTTCATGTTCATATAGAGATGTGGCTGAGGGGGGTAGTATGCCAGAGTGTGAGCAGGGCTGTGTGCGGTGGTCTGAGGAGGTCTGGGAGCGGCAAGCAGGGGAGGCTGGTAGAGGGCAGCTTCAGAGAGAATGGCAGGTGGAGTGGGGAATGCAGCATAGGCAGTGGGGGGAGACAGACCTACAGAAAGAGACAGAGGTATGCATGTGTAAGGTGTGTGTACAGTCCGCCACAAGTAAAGTGCTGTCAAGCATATGAATCAACTGAGCATGCTGCACAACTGTCTCTGGATAAACTGCAGAAGCTGTCATAAACATGTCACAACACATTCCTACGGTTGACAAACTTAGGACTGCAAAATTGTGTTAGATGTCAGCGTTCAAACGGCTCTGAAAGGTAAAATAAATCAGACTAAGAAACAAATGTAGAGCAGCTGCTGCACACAAAAAGGAAACAATGGCCTTTTTGAGTAGAGCATTTCACATACTGCACCTTTGAGGTAGTCAAACATGTAGGGATGCACTGATTATAACCCAACTATAAAACTAAAAACTAAAACCATAACTATAAAAATAAGATCTAGGCCAGAAAAAAACTACTTGAAATCCCCTAAAGACCCATCAGAATTTATTTACGTAGCTCGCAGTGTCCTTCATGGTGCAGTGTAAACACGCACAAATGATGGCACAGATCTATTTACAGACAAACAGCCACTACGTGTGCGAAACTGTGGGCAGTTCCAGTGTTAGTCAGGCAACATGGTACCAGCACTGCTGATCTTCTGGCAGCATTTTTGGGGTCAGTTTGAGTAAAATTATGTTCAAAAAGATATTACCCCAATTCTTAATTCTAGTTAAGATATAGGCGAAAAAGCAAAACAACCTTTATTAAGTAGGTATTTAGCAAATTTAACAAAGTGTCAACATTTGATAATTAAAAAAACAAAACAAAATAACCTCTAGTAGCAGCTACATTATATCAGTGAATTCCAGCATGGTACCGTGATGGGATGCTACCTGTGCAACAAGTCCAGCTGGGATATTTCAACACTACTAAATATTCCAAAGTCAACTGTTAAAGTGGAAGTGACTGGGAACGACAGCCACTGAGCCAAGAAGCGGTAGGCCATGTAAAATCAAAGACTGGGGTCAGCGGATGGTAAGGCTCATAGTGAGCAGAGGTCACCAACTTTCTGCAGTGTCAGTCGCTACCTCCAATCGTCATGTGGCCAGCAAAAGTGTAGTGTGTAGAGAGCTTTGTGGAACGGGTTTCCAAGGACAAGGAGCTACATCCATCCTTACATTACCAAACACAATGTAAAGAGTCAGATGCAGTGTTGTAAAGCACTGGGTTCTGGTGTTGTCTGTGCAGATGCTTGCAAAGGACTGTTGTTGTATATAAGCGTGTTCCAATAACTTAAGAACCTTTGTAATCCAAGTAGCAGCATAACTGTAACTGTAATGTGAGTTAGGGCTGGATTATATCATACCGTTCACGGTAATACCGGTGTAATTTTGGGCAACGATAGGAAAATGAAATATCGCAATAGAATATGGGTAAAACGCGCATGCGTAGTGCCTTTGTTTACATACGCACATGGCGGTGACGCAGAATGAGAAGAGCGAAAGCGGATCGTTAAATGAAACAGATGAACCAGAACTGGTTTGTAAAAATGCTGTGACTTCAGTGGTGTGGAACTGGTTTGGCTTTCGTCCGTCAGATACACAACAAAGCACTATTTTTGGTAGCGCATGCTAGCGAGCCGTCGTTATTACCGTGTTTTTTGGAAAATACGGCACATTTAAAATCAATCCTTTGATTTTTCTGAAAATCGACAGTGCCCCTTATAATCCCGTGTGCCTTATGTATGAATTCTGGTTGTGTTTACTGACCTCGAAACGATTTTATGTGGTACACGGCGCTCGAAGATCTGTCAAATGTTTCAGTACGACTTTGCTAAGTTACGAAGCCGCACCGCTTGATGGATTGTCAAAGCATTACGGCTATCGTAGGCAGAGCTTCGAGGAGTGATACGTACTGTGCTTCAACATAATATTACCGTATTGTGTCTGTATAACCTCTTTTTAAGTTTTGTGGATATTATACATGGTTATGCTGAGGATATGTCGGCCAGTTTCCACTGGAAATGCCTTTTGGTTAAACTGTCAGCAAGGAATTTGCACTGTTAAATTTTTATATAACTTTAATGCACATAAAAAACAGCTGCTTGTTTAAGTGAAAATACATTGATGGGGTTTTTTGCACTAATAAAGTTGTGGAGTTGTAAAGCATTTTGTCTATTGTCAATTATATCGTCAGTTATATCGTTATCGCAAATTTTCAAATGTATACCGTGATAAATATTTTTGGTCATATCGCCCTGCTCTAATGTGAGTGTTGAATTTAGTGCAGTGCCTTACTGAAAAATGTAAGGTGATTACAGTGAAGACTTGCTTTGGAACGAACTACACCCAACACTGTCGAAGCATGAATGACCTGTGATTGACAAGTTGTTAGCCATACTCTGAATGTCCTCATTTATGGCTAATAATGTCTATAATTTTCAAAATGAACCTTGTGGTTTATGACCTGAAACTAGCAACAGAGTCTATGAAGGAATCAGGAAAGTGTGCAGCAAAGAAAATGAGCTCCGTTTATCCATAGACTTCTATACAACCGGGCACCTTTTTGCAAACGGAGCACTCCGCCTATGCTGCCCATTAAAAAGAATGCAGATTTAAGGCGCTTGCACACTGGCCTCACCTTTCATTTGAATATGACCTATGGCTTTGTTTTGTTTACAGAGGTCAAGAGTCTGATTGAACACAAATACAGGCACCTTTTCACTAACCACTATTTAACATGCTCACCACTAAACAAAGTACAGCTGAAGCTAAGATGTTGGTAAAGTGTGACTTAAAGATGATGAAATTCAGTGTTATTGGGGGAAAAAAAGAAATTCAGTGTTATTACAGCTCATTCTTAGGGAGACTTTAATCCTTGTACAAGACTGGCCTTTCTATTCAGTGTTGGCATGTTTTAATCTGGTGGAGAAGTGCTAGAACCAGAAAAGATTAAGCAGAATTTCCAACATGGTAGCATGGTTTTCAGATATTATTATCATCATCATCATCATCATCAATCAATCAAATGTTACTGCAACTCTTGCTTATGTGGACCTTATTTGGCGTTTCTGACTTACAGGGAAGCTTGCAGGGGGGTGGGGAGAGGCCGCTGCGGTTCAGAGTTCCACCCATCAGGACAATGCTCATTTCCTCTGTGGAGCACTGGAAGACTTCCACATACCGGTCCTTCATTGTCTTTTTATGGCACTTTTGGGCTACCATAAATGCCTTGTCAGGTGACTTCATCTGGATGAAGGCATCACCAGAGGGCCGTCCCTGCACAGACAGGGGTAGAAATCCAATTAACAAATGACTGAATGAATGTGTGTGTGTGTGAAGTGTAAGTAAATCTGTGGGGAAAATAATTTTAACAGTACATTGAGCTGTTCTGGACTTGCAAATATTGCCCCTCCCAATTTTTTATTTTTACTTTGTTTTATTTTGGTAACATTTACAAAACTTTTTCTCATTTTTAGAGATTTACGATGAAGATGTAAGTGAAAATGCTGTATGGCTGTTATTTTTAAAGTCAGTATTAAGATATAGAGCTTTAATATTACAAGTATGCCTGGGCCCATGACTTTCTAATAGGCTGACCTGTTGGTTGAGGACCATGTGGACTCCGTGGGGTTTGATGTCAACAGTGTGCTCTCCCATGAACTCCAGGATATCTTCAATGCCAGCAGTGTAGGGCAGACCACGGAGGCGTACGCAGTCGCGAGTGCTGCTGGCTGCTGGAAGGAACGGAGGTGTTGTGAGGACTGGGACAGGCATGATTGGCGAAGGGGGCAGTGTGGAGATCAGAGGTGTGGACATGTAGCGGTTCAGAACCTGGAAAGCACAGACACATACAAAACAAATAAATAAATAAATAAATAAATAAATAAATGAATCTTGACTGCATATGCAACAAGCATTAAAAAATGTACAACAAATACATAAACAGTAACCGAGTGTCATGGTGACTAAAAAAAATAAATACACACACATTGCACAAATGATTTTGTCATCTACAGTATTGCACAAACTCCAGTATTGTCTGATTTATTAATACCTCGCACTCTGGATACTATGTTTTCTCACTTCTCTATGTTGCCATAACACCATTCATTTGGAAACCCAAGGAAACAGCTGCTGTGGACCTCAGGCCATGGTGACTGTCATAACTTTCTCTCACACTTGCACAAAAACGACTTTCTTAGGCTATTCTGAGAGCACTAAAGAATCAATTGAAAGTGTATTACACAACACAAACCCATCTAATAAGTATCTTGCACGGGAAACTTTCTTCTTCTTTTTTTTGTTTTTGGAGTAGCACATCTTTTTCTTGCATTACAACGAGAATCTAAGCGCAAACAGTTATATGTTGTCTTTTTGTTACATCAAAAACTACAGCTAGAAAAACTTTCAGGCCACACAACTGGAAGAATGTACCTGTTGCACCTCTGCTGCAGTGCTCCGAAACAGCTCGATATAACGCTTCCCGAGGATCTGTTTGTGTTTCTTCAGCGCATTCTGGGCATACTCTTCACAGGAAAAGAGCACAAAGGCGTCACCAGTGGGTCGCCCATCTGGGTACTTAACAAACAGCAGACCCTCGGTGCCATCTGTAACTGGGCTCTCAGGACCAAGGAAGGCCAACACGTCCTGTGGTGTGGCAGTGAATGGCAATCCCCGCATACGGATAATCACTTGATTCTCCTTGGACAGGAACTGGGCCACCTCATTAGATGTACCTATAGTCGCAGAGGACAGGAAGGATAAAGCTCGCTACACCATAGGGCCTCCAAAAATCACTTTGTAATTCTCAAAAAGTCCTATTCACTCTCTGCTGACTAAGTTACTTTTAACAGCCACCCTGAAAGTAAATCTTGTTATATGGAGTATTTGCATTTGTCATAGTTGATCAGTCCACAAGTTGGGAACAACAAAGCTGAGTCATAAATCAGACTTTTGACTCAGTAACAATGCAACCAAGGGACAGGAAGTGTGACTGTGATTCCTCTGGTTGTATAGATCCATATATTTAATGAAGTTTTTGAATTGCTGTCGGGACAATCATTCAATTCCAGTGACCCAAAAGAAAAGCTGAAAACTGAGGATTTAACAAACATGAAGCATTAAATGCACGCCATCATATTTCAACTCAGCCTAAAACAAAGTAGTGGATCAACTAAGTAACCTATAGATGCCATTTATGCCATGTCAGCTAGTCTACAATATTAAATATCTGAAAAATCAAGGTATTTTATGTTATCACCCACAAATTATAAAATTTCAACATTTCCTGCAATCCATTAAATTCTAAACTATAAACAAAAATACAAGCTGCGGTAGAAAAGGCACACAAGTAATGCAGCACGCAGTTCGTTTCTGCATGTGTGGTGTACAGAGAAAGCACAGATCAGTGCTGTGCTCAAAGACAGACTGTACAGTTTAATGCACAATAAATTAGTATGGAATCAGGGTTTGACATGTAAACCTTTGGGGCAAGCTTGGCTAAGAGAAATGAAGCTGAAAGAAATGCTAAAAATGCCTGTATTTTGCAGCCATGTATAATTTGTAAAGTGACTTCTAAAGAAACTTAAGCTGTCACTTTTTATTGTAAGAGAGATATGAATGTGTGTCTTAAAGTTTATGGTTACCCATTTACATTTTGATATACAATTTTTATTCGTTTATCAAGAATAGCATAAAACAACACAACCAAACAGAGAAGAAGAAAGAGTTGGGACAAATCATTTGGCAAATAAGAAAGCAAAGGGGTCCAAACATTGAGAAAGAGACCCTCATTTCCTCCTAAAATAGCAGCAGTTCTTTCGTGAGGAATAACTTTAAATAATTCTCTGTACCACAACGTCACAGAGGGAGGTTTATCCTTAACCCAATTAATGAGAATACATTTCCTAGCTACCAGCAATAGTTTGTGACATAATTTGCGCTGCAAGTGATTCAATGTTAATTCTTTTGAGGGTAGGCCGAGAAGAAAGTACCCGGGGTCCCTTTGAATCAGGTTGTTAAAAATATTACTTAGTTCTTGAGATATGAAGCTCCAAAATCTTTTGATTAATTTACATTCCCAAAAGTAATGAAAAAAAGTGCCAGTTTCTTTTTGACATTTACTACAAAGATGGGAAATATGAGGTGCAATCTTATGCAAGACATTAGGAGCTATATAAAAGGCGATGTATGATTTTGTATTGGGTTTCTCGCAAGCGGTTACAAGTAAAAGTGGAACTACTCATGTTAATGGCTCCTTTCCACTCCTCTTCGGTATATTGATTATTAAGATCTCTCTCCCATTTATAAATAGCGCTCAGTGTGTTGCTACTAAGAGTATATAGGAGAGAGTAAAAAGCTGAGATAAAATGAGTTCTGTCTTTTCGCTTAATAAGAAATGTCTCAATATCATCATATATAACTATTTCTGAAGACTGTGGAATTCTAGAATGAACGAAATTACGAACCTGGAGAAAGCCAAAAAAGTGGTCTCTAGGAATATTAAAATTTGACTGCAATTGGACCCATTTAATGTTGAGAATTTAAATCTAATTCAAAACTGGAGAAAACAGCAAATATTAAGGAACAACTCTTAAGCTGCTTGAAATTGTGATACTGGTTAATAAAAGATCATTAAAGATAAACAGATGAGGTTACAATTACATACATCTTATTAAATGAAGTTAATTGTTAAGAAGGCTGCCCAGCCTGACACTTGTGACCAGCGTTGCCCACGGACACATTTAACTTAACCAAGTTAAATTTTTCTCTTTGGTTTACAGTTTCTGTAAATTGTGTCCCTCATTTGGTGTGCTTCCAGGCA
The DNA here is from genome assembly GCF_057382275.1 of Copadichromis virginalis. NCBI lineage: Eukaryota > Metazoa > Chordata > Actinopteri > Cichliformes > Cichlidae > Copadichromis > Copadichromis virginalis. The sequence continues at coordinate 13,691,999 of NC_140618.1, forward strand.
AGATCAGTTTGGGTGTGAGACAAAAACAGCAAAAAGAGGCTATATTTACTTGGATCAGCCTTTAAAGAGAAGGTTTACAGACACAAATGGTCTTGTTCCACCACAAAGTCAATTGTAAACAGTAAGATTTATAAAATGTGCAGTAACAAATGCAGAAAGTATAAAAGTACATAGAAAAAAAAGAAACTTCACAACTAATCAGATCAAGAATTTAAATGACTCATCTCCAGATATTAATTTTATATGATATGTGATCAGGTTAATATAATTTTTGGTTCAATGGCTTTAATATTTCTTCTTTATTGATCCTGTTTCTTCCACCTTTACTCAGTAAACTCAGATCGGCAGCCTAAAGGTATTTTTGCAGAGGATGGAAAAATGTTAGATCTTTCAATTTCAAGCTTTACATCCAAAACAATGAAACTATTTAATCTACACATCTGTTTACATGTTTACTGCTTTCATTTATCATGCATTGTGTCTGCTTCTCCACTGTTTGCTTAAAGTTCACTGTGCTATCGATATGTATTGATTCTTAACCCACTGACTAAAGTCCAGGGTCCAACAAGCAGCCAGTGTAAGTTCTCTGCTGCAAGCGGCTGTGCTTCTTTTGACTGCTATCTCTACCCTTGTGTTACAACTGGCTTCCTCTCAGGCCCCGGGCCATGCCTTTGTCTCTTCACACCCATTTTGTGTTAGCACCGAGTTGGTCCTTTTACTGGGCGACAGCCCTCTTTCCCTCAGGGGGAATGGAGCCGGAGGCTAAACTGAACAGAACAGGTGAACTGCTGTTAGCCCAGAATAAAATTTCTTTCCAAGTGGCCTCAGAGGGGTTGGCCTAGGGAAGGGGAGATTAGCAAGGGATGGGGGCTGTGGGGGATACACCTCACAAAGCGCCTTTCATTAGTCTGAGATAAGGGAGCCACTGGGATGAGGCAAACACACAGGTAACAGGAGAGTTAGAGCACAGAGGAGATTTCTCTCCTTCTTTTAAGAGAGCAAAGTGGTGAACTTTTACAGATGCGAGAGGGTGGGTTTTTTTTCCTTTTTCAAAAGTGCAGGAAATCCATGAAACAAAATGCTACCTCACACTGAGAAAGTCTTTCAGTATGACCATGTAATCATGGTCAGGTGAGAGGAGAAAAAGAAAGAGAAAAAAAACCCTGAAATCTGACCTCCAGCAATCTTGAGGAATTCCTCTCCTGTGGCCTTGTAGACCTGAAAAACACGAGATGAAAACTTAATATGAATATGTGACTACGATTTCAGGCAAAAATCAAATAGACACGTCAATCACCCAACTTTTAAGCAAGGAAAGAAGAAAAATCACGTCACAAAACTCCTTCATAAAACTGATGGTATTAATTTGATTAAATCTCACATTCAGCTCGACTTCTTAATGACATCAAAAGAGGACTCTAATCAGATTTTTTTTTTTTTAATTCCCCCCCAAAAAAACTACACCATGGAGCCACAATTGAACTGAGAGAACCTCACCTCAATGTAGCGGCTGCCCATGTGGTGTTTGTGGCGCTCCAATGCCAGGTCTCGGTGTTCAGAGTTGATGAAGCGAACTAAGGCCTCGCCATTCCTCCTGCCCTGAGCATTAAGACACAGCGCCACACCACCCCTGAAACACAAGGGCACCGATAAATGAATGCAAGGGACAATTACCTATATCTGCTGGGTTCTCAAACAAAATCTTCATCTTAAATTTCTACCACCGTGACTGTCTTTTCATATCATCGCCATCAAAAACTCTAACAAAGCCTGACTAAGTCATTAATTCAGCAAAACTAGCATTTTGTAATCTGGCAGTTAATATAACATCTGTTATGCCTCCAGTCTTTTAGCTCTGTGTGAACAGATTGGCTGCTGCCAGTATATTGTGAAGGCATAGCATGTCAGACTCTCAGACAGAAAAAGCATAATACCAGAAATATTTCTAGAAATCATTTTAACAGTGTAGCAGTGGATGTTAAAAAGATGACTAGCAAAGATTAGGCTGTACTTGGACACAGCAATTGTTTCAACAAGGTCAGGTTTCCATTGGGATTTAAAAGCATTTCATAATCTGGAAAGTATTTTAAAGGAAAGAGTAACAGAATAAAGTTCCCCTAACTGCAAACGTTGACAAATTCTGTGACTAACATGTTAAAGGCTCCAAAGACATTTTGATAGATGAGCACAAAATCCAACGTACTTGGCGATGTTGAGGCCTTTAAAGAAGCGAGCAATGTCTTGGTCTGAGGACTGCCATGGAAGCCCTCGTGCTCTGATCACAGCCTCACTGTCCACCGGCTCAGTCTTACTGCTGCACCAAACACCATGTGGGGAAAATTTAAATAAATAAAACTATTAATAGTTTATTTATATATATAAAATAATGTGTGCAGAATATTCAAAGCCTTGCTGGAAATGACTGGGATTTAGGGAAAACAAACAGAAAAACCTTGATTCTTGTTGCGTTTAAATAGATCGAGTAGACACTCAGAGTAAGTGCTAAACACAGTAACACACTCCCATGATTAAATGTCAGAAGGTTGTCGAGGTGAGAGGCTTTTGGTTTTCTGAGAACAGCAGGATTTGGTGCTCTGCTATAAGATATCCTGGTAAGCACTTGATGGCAAAGTTGGACAGGTTTAATAACACACCTGTGGTTTCCTTGTTGCTGTAATCAATGCTAAGAGCCGGAGAGGTCTGAGACCCGAATGTGGTCGAGGGGGGTTGTCAGACTAAACAGCACTGCCTGGCTGCAGGTGTGGCAAGAAACTACACAGAGATGGACTGAGATAATATTTGTGTTGAAGGTCGATACATACCATGTGCCAGAGTCAAACTTGTAGTTCACTGTTTCAACACAGGAGAATTTGTGATCTAAAAAAAGCAAAAGCAAAACAGCATTATATTATGGGATGTGTTTTTGGCTTACGCACGTCCAACGCTCCCTCTCATGTAGAGAGGAGCACAACACAAACTTGTAATACCCAGAAACACACTTGGCTGTGATAACAGTGATAGAGTCGGAGCGCTCTGGCTCAGTTTAAAGTTTGACATGTTTTCATTGTTACATATGTTGCCTCACTTTACTTGTATGTACAAAACTTTTGACAAACAAGTGCTACTTTGTAACACGCATTTTGACAGTGGGTCACAATAAAAAAAAAAAAATAAATAGTAGTACTTGTTCCTTAAATAGAAATAATATAATCAAGGCACGGTTTAATCATTAACCAACTATCACAGTCACTCTTTTACTTTCTTCCCCATGTGTGGTGTATGTTTAGTAGTTGGGATAATTCAAAGAAAAGAACAGAGGCTCACTCGTCATAACATCTTTAGCTCAGATGACACGATTATTTCTGCATTTAAAGTTATTTTTCTTCAGTCAGTATGGCCATTTTTATTTTTTGAACATGTGATCTTATGAATATGAACCTGTATGTTCACGTGGATAAAATCAGTAACCATGTGAAGAAGAAAAAGGATGTTAAAACCTTAACTGTAGCATTCTCCTTTGACTATTTAGCTAGTGTGTAATTTCAGTGTTAGAAATTAATGACAAAATTCCACTTTGTACATTAACATGGTTAAATGTTTGTTGTATAAACATGAGGGCTTCCAGTTTCCATATTCTTCCTGCTGTGGGCTAATGCAAAGACACAGTTCTGATTATATCAAAGGTAGTCATAGTGTGTTAACACAAAGTACGGTCTCCTTGATCACTTCACTGCTCTCCCCATCGGTCAGTTTGTCTTCTTTCTGTGCCTAATTTAGTTTCAGCTACTAGGTATTAAGCATCTTGTTCAGTGTGAGGTTACTTGAGATAGAAGGCCTGTCATTACTTACTGTGGGGCTCAGCCAGTATGCAGAGCGTCAGCTGCACCATGCTCCTCACCTCCCTCACCCCTATCGACTCCTCTGACACAGCAGGGAGACCAACATCTGCACACAGAGTTAAGGCTGCATCCCAGTTTTTATTCTGACTACATGTTGATATTTTACTACCTTTTACTTGCTAAACTATTATATAGTATTTCAGAAAAGTATAAACACTCTGTTATTACGACTCTGTTATTTGTCAGGATTATTTAGGATTATAAAATGTCCTATTTCAGTGACATGGTAAATGATAAATGGCCTGTATTTGTATAGCGCTTTACTTAGTCCCTAAGGACCCCCCAAAGCGCTTTACACTACATTCATTAACCCATTCACACACACTCTTGGTGATGGCAAGCTACATTGTAGGCACAGCTGCCCTGGGGCGCACTGATAGAGACGAGGCTGCCGGACACTGGTGCCACCGGGCCCTCTGACCACCACCCGTATGCAACGGGTGAAGTGTCTTGACCAAGGACACAACGACTGAAACTGTCCGAGCCAGGGCTCGAATTGGCAACCTTCCGATTACAAGACGAACTGCCAACTCTTGAGCCACGACAGGCTAGCAAAGGATACATTCCAACATCGAGGTGAGTGTGAGCTTCTGCGCAAGGCCAGCATTTGGGCAGCATTTGTGAAACTCCTTTCTCACATCCACAAATGAAAAGAATATTTCAGGTAGGACCAGATTCTGGATAGGAACAAACAAAAAGAAAGTTACTTAGTGCAGCAAAATGAGGGTTTGGAAATCTGATATGGAAACTGGATACAGCAGGATGCTAATAAACAAGCAGCTGAAGAGGAGAGAATTTGGATGGAGAGGGTATGTGCACACTAGCATCACACTGTGCTACTGAATAGGAGGTAAATGTAAGTCAAATGGCTATAATTAGTTAGTAATACGAAATCAGTGCACGCCAATTTATTACAAACTATAATAAAACTGAACTGAAGTAATCAAAGGGAAAAATGTAGTTTCTACTATTGAGTCATGATTCACAAGACTTGTTTCAAATATTAAAAAAAAAAATACTGGAAATATTTCTAAAATCCTATATTTTTATATGTTACTCTCTATGTGTCTCCAGTTTATGGAACAATGGAGTGAAATAATCACCTTTTTGGAAGCTTCTGGGTGGAGGGCCTGACGAATGACAAGGGGACTGTCCACACAAAGTGTGTACGTGGTCCTGCCAAGGCATTTTACTTCTGATGACACTGACTGCTGGAACTGCACAGATACAGAGAGAGGAAGGAGAAAGGCCACTTTAAGACTGACTGGAGTATTTTTATCCTTCACAAAAAAAAAAAAAAAAAAAAAAAAAAAAAAAAGCAGAACTGTGATTGAAATGGCACCATATTTAAATTGCCTAAAAGTATATTTTAAAGAGCAAGAGAGAAGAAAAGCTAATGGGAAGTAATCCAAAATAAAGTGGGACTTAAAATCATTCCACTTGCGTCACCTACGGTGTACAAATGAGAATCTGTTAGTGTACTTGAGATCTAAAGACAGAAAAGTGAAGGTGGTGTTGTGTTTGACATTTGTCTCCTCATTACAAGCGACGCTCATCTAACAGGTTTCAGTGTTTGCCCAGTGAGGGAGGGTGCAGACAAAAGGGAGGAATTATTACAGCACTGATCACCAGCACCACAGTTTTCTCTTTGTACAGTAGCAGCCAGACGAGTTAAAATCCCAACCCATACAAGTCAAACCTGCTGGTCTCCACTTTGCATAAACACTGATGGCCTCGCCACCCAGTCCCAAATACCATCACCTCCCACATAGCCATGCTTATTTGTAACGACAATATTTATTGAGCCCCCTTCCTTGTATTTTGTCAACCTGTATTGGCAGCAGTTAACTGCCAATGAAGGACACCTCTTGTACAGAAAAACAAATCACTTGCAATCAAATTTTCCATCACATTTTCATACCGTTTTGGCCACCATATTATGAGAAAAACATTTATTATTAATAATAATAATAATAATAATAATAATAATGGATTGCATTTATATAGCGCTTTTCAAGGCACCCAAAGCGCTTTACAATGCCACTATTCATTCACTCTCGCATTCACACACTGGTGGAGGCAAGCTACAGTTGTAGCCACAGCTGCCCTGGGGCAGACTGACAGAAGCGAGGCTGCCATATCGCGCCATCGGCCCCTCTGGCCCCCTTTAAATGTTTCACAAACTTTCTTTGGCTTCCCACCATTTCATGCTGCTTCATAAAGCTGGGAGTTCACTTATTGTTGACACAGCATTTGATTTATAGCAAGCTGCTGTTGGTAGCATTAGGCTTCTTAAAGTTAGGATACTTGTGGAAAATAATTTGGAAAGAAAACTGGTGAATTAGAGGAAAAATAAAGGTCAGAGCTGAATAAAGAGGCAGTGCTTGGCTCCTCTCTAAAAGCAGTTTGTGGCTTTGCAGCTTGCAAAATAGGTACAATGTCAACGTAATGGCAAGTTTTCTCAAGACCCCTGCTTTAACTCATGTGCAAACTTGAAACAGACTCCAACCAACTTTCAGGGACCTGTAGCTCCAGATAATATCACCATAAGCAAAACAGAACACATATTGGAGAATAGCATTAACAAATAAACAAGAAAACCCAGAACACTCAAAATCATCTTTGAACCATACCTGCTTTTTGGCAGCATCTACTAACAAGGAAAGAAATGCTTCGGGGTTAGATTAGAGGGGTTTTAGGATGGATGGACAGAAACATGTAAGAGTTTTTATTAAAGGAGTCATTGCAACATTGGAGAAACCACATGCTCAGCTATGAATGAAACAAATGCACAACCTAATTAGCAAAAACATACACAAACAATTTACGTAACCATTCCCAGAGTTGTGTTAAAGATAGTGGTTTACAGGTGATATGCAAACCACATGAAAAGTAACTCTACTATTCATTGTTCATCAAGATGAAAACCCTCTTCAGTCAATGCATTAATCATTACACTCAAAATAGGCTGCAAATGCAAAAGGAAAAGACAGTTATGCAACTTAAATCCACGACCGCTGAACTGCCCCAAAGATGCAAAGCATCATTTTTGCAAGTTACTTTTTACTTCAGGTGTGTGTGAGTGATTCAGTTTATGTATACTTATTTTAAAAAAAAGATAAAGACAAAAAGTTATAGAGATCAGCTTAGTGCAATATGTATGGACTTAAAATTAGTTTCTATTTCATGTGTACAGCGATAACAGCACTAATATTTGCTCACAGCCATTCATGCAGCTCCACCTTTGCTTTTGTCTAAAGCCGGATTACTGAGAGAAAAGCTATAGAGGATGCAGAGACACACCCTCTCTTTCTCCACAGTGTCAAAATCCACGTTTAAAAAGAGCAAACACGAAGAACAGAAAATTAATCAAACAGCGATATCACAGACAAGAGCCAAACTCATAAAGTGACCACTGAAAAAGGGCCAGTGCTTCTAGATTAATCTGGTTTTATTTTTAATATTTAGCTAAAGTCTTTTTCTTCTCAGGACTGTTGGTGTTTATTCTGCCTGCAGCACGCTCCAGTTCTGAATTAACAACGCTGTTAATTCATTATTCCTCACTAGCAAACCTGTCAAAAATGGCTGTTCATTAATAATAATAATATAATAATAATAAGAATAATAGATTGGATTTTATATAGCGCTTTTCAAGGCACCCAAAGCGCTTTACAATACCACTATTCATTCACTCTCACATTCACACACTGGTGGAGGCAAGCTACAGTTGTAGCCACAGCTGCCCTGGGGCAGACTGACAGAAGCGAGGCTGCCATATCGCGCCATCAGCCCCTCTGGCCAACACCAGTAGGCAAGTAGGGTAAAGTGTCTTGCCCAAGGACACAACGACCAGGACAGAGAGTCCAGGGATCGAACCGGCGACCTTCCGGTTACAGATGCGATTCCCAACCCCCTGAGCCACGGTCGCCCCATCCTGATGTGATCACCCATATCACAGTTGATGTTTGGTGATGCCCCTTTATAATCTGCAGACTTATCTTTGTTTGAATGAACCAAAAATATTTGTTTGAAGTTGCACATGTTATAGTTTTGCGATTTCTAATTGCTTTCATTTTTATTTTGTTTTGACTTTTTGTTTTTAATTTTAGCTCAGATTCAGTTTCCAGAATGGCTTTGCTCATTTCTCTTGAGTTTTCATTTGCTCAGTCAAATGCTTGGTTTTAATTTAGTTTTTAATTTTAGAGTTCGCTTTTGGTGACTCAGTCTTCTGAACATACAAAGTCTCATGAATGACCTTCAAAGACCTTCTCAGGCTCTGAACAACTTTTAATTTTTCAGCTAAAATGTTTTTTCACAAGTAGTTTTTAAAAGTAAAAGTTTACTTTTAGTTTAGTTTTGCACATTAATGGTGCAACTTTGCGTCTCACTCTCCTCTGAAAGCACTTTTCATGGATAAGTGGGAGGAAGTGGCCTTTGAACATAGTCCTATCAGAGTTTGCGCTCTACTGTAGCTGGACTGTTTGTATGTAGAGGTGAGGTAAGGTGGTGGTGACTGAAACAACCTCTGATAAGAGCGGCTGGGAGTGTCCGAGCAATATCTTTGGGAAACTTTCAACACGCTTACACCACCGAACACGTGACATGGTCTTCACACTGTTTGCAACTATAGGCCAAAAATCACAGGGGAAATGTTTTACAACAGTAAGCTAGTTTGCCCTCCTTCACAAGTGATCGCCCTACTATGAGCTCTACTAGCTACAAGAGCACAATTTGTTCGGCAGCTCGCTGGAAAATGAAGCCAAGGCAGTAGCGTCACACGAATTTGTGCAATTCCCCTAAATGGCCACTTAAAGCTTGCCCTGAAGGCAAATCAGTGTCTTTAACTTCTGTTAAAATGCCCAACTTTCCATTTTTTGTGTTCTATGTTCCAGGTATGTGTTTTTCCTCCTTTTGTTGTTTCTTACAGGTGCAGCAGCTGGAAACACATTGTGCTTTTCTATTTGTGCTGCATCGTTTTATTATATTTTCTTCCCCCTGTCAGCTTAGACTTTGTCATATTACACATAAAATAGAAAAACTGAAATAATACTTGAAATGAATAAATAAACAGATAAAGCCCAACTTTAAACATTTGATTTTAAACTTTACAGCCAGTTTCCCTTGAATTTTTATATACCTCACCTGTTTAATTTGTAAAATGGTTAAAACATTAATTATTAACAGCATGACCACTTGGTCTGAAAGGTGAATACTGTCAGTGACCGGCCTCACCTCAGCTAAATCGAGTCACAAAACTTGACTTCTTGACTCTGTTTGCGTGTTGTTGCCTTTTGGAACATTTTAATGCAATTTTTGCTGAAGTTAAGATGTCAAGTAGGCTTTGTGTGCGGTAAAGCCCGTCCTAGAAGTTTGCCTCTAGTATAGGTGGCTGAAAAGTTAATATTTTAATAAAAATCTGTTACTTCACACAAATATAGTACCTATATTTGCAACATGTAATGCCTTGGCCAGAGGGGCCGATGGCACGATATGGCAGCCTCGCTTCTGTCAGTCTGCCCCAGGGCAGCTGTGGCTACAACTGTAGCTTGCCTCCACCAGTGTATGAATGTGAGAGTGAATGAATAGTGGAATTGTAAAGTGCTTTGGGTGCCTTGAAAAGTGCTATATAAATCCAATCCATTATTATTATTATTATTATTATTATTGCTAATCAAGTTTGCTTGTATTGGCTGAACTTAGCTTTATATTGTCTTGTTCAAATATGGCCACCAACAAAAATTTAAGGGTTCAAAACTAGGCTTCCCAAATCAGTGCGAGCCGTGAGGGCGCATAACATAATAAGAAACATAAATTCTATTTGTTCTTGCACTGTGAAGACTGAAAACTCACTGTAGGATCTGCAGTGGATCCAAATATATTCAATATCTTCCTTCTGCAGTTGTTGTAATAAACAGTCTTCCTTTCACATACTAATTAACGGCATGTTTGATTTAGACACACCCAGCAGAAGTAACAGAGCTGTGATGATGAATTGGCATAACTATTTGTGTTAGCACAAATCTGTCATCTTTACAAGGCTTTTTGCTGAAATATTCAAATCCTGGTTGTGTGCGAGACTTTCGTGTGATTCATCATAAGAAGCATGTCACAACTTGGCTGCCTTTGTAAGTGAGAACCAAATGTTATTAACTTGGATTACTGGATACATTTCTGAAACAGGTGAAACATTTCTATATGCCGTGACTGCATACGAATGTGATATTTCAGCTTCACAGTAATGTAGATACAGTCTCACATCACATGACATTTTTCATAAACACGCTACACGTTGTGTTGCAAGCTGAACAAACCCACACCCTCACAGTCAGAAATAGCTTCGTTACAGCTAAATACAAATTTATTCTGAAAAACATGAGTGGCCTGCAGGTGTGATATGCAAACTATACTGTAAAAAGTGTTACAGCTACAGTGACCTACACATATTTTTGGACTATCGTGCTCCACACAAACCTGTTCTGACAGCAGCCTGGTACATTTGTTTGGTATCAAAAAAAAGAAGGAAAAAAAGACAAGTGTGAGCTGGAAACTGAAAGCTCACCAACCACATAGGAGGTTAAAATAATTTTGCTGAGCTGCAAACATAGGGTTGAAAAATGCCTACATATGCTTATATCTATTCTACACCTTGAAATAGAATGATGTACGGTACATCCTGTGGGTTTTTTTTTTTTTTTTTTTTTTAACTGTGCTGCTTTTTGTATGCAATGGCGAAGCATCATGCAAAACATATCAGTCTGTTCTGTGTAGGAAAATTAACACACAGTGACTGATAGAAATAGAAGTTTTGACAGTGTTTTGCAGATTGCACCAAAACGTATGGGAGCAAAGTTTTAAACAGTCCTGCTAATCTCTCCAGGCTTCTCTACCTTGATCAATCTTTCACAAAAGAAATGCAGCACATGTCCTTGGGTGCTCTGACCACACAGGTCAATACAATAAGCCCACCACTTTAAAAAAAAAAAGGAAAAGAAAACAAAAGGCAACTGCTCGTTTCCCTCAATTCTTATAAGTTGGAGTAGGACATCACTTCTAAATTTTAAACATGAGCCAAACAGCTTCTAGACTGTATATCTGAAAAAAATGTCAGTTTTCTTCTCTTCCCCCTATCAACAAGGGTAACACTTATCTCTGAGTGACGAGCAGAGAGAGAACGCAACCAATGAGACAAAGGTATGAAAAGACCAAACTGATTGCTTGGGTTAATATTTGAAGGTTCAGCACACAATCTAAGCTGGAGTAGCTGAAGCTGAGGTCTTGGGCGACCTGAATGTACATCAGCATGTAAATGAAAACTGTGGAATGTTACACGCTGGGTATAATAATCCCAGGAGCGTCACTGCTTCAAAATTTCAGAAGGAATTAAATAAGCAATAAAAACAAGAACGCTAAAACCCAAACAGACCTGCAATCAGACCACAACAGCACAAACATTAACACCAACATATTGCTTCACCGTGATAATGAGAGGTTTTTAAAGTACTACTACTGGAGGGGCAGGAATACTGCATGCAGTGTAAATACACACTCCTTTCAAGGGTGGTTGGAAAAAACATGTTTGGCAACATAAGCACTTTTGCCAACATATACCTCCAGACAGTGGGGACTAAGGGAGGAAAAATTACATCTTGGTCATAAAGAAGTGTTGTAACCAGGTGCTAAAGATGAAGCCCACAACCTGAAAGCTTCCACCCTCCTGTCTGTGCTGCTGCCTAAAACAGAGGTGCGGTCCCAGGTAAACACTCTGCTTTCCAGATGTCTACAGCATACATGAGGCCTGGGCAAGACTAGGCCTGGGCAAGACTAGACCTGCGATGACTCCTCATCTCCAGACGCCTGAGGCTCTGCCCCATCATAGCTCTTGAGCTCCTGCAAGCCATCAGCAGAGTTTCACTGTCAGGGCTAAACCAATGACACATCTCAACCAGGTGGAACACCACTTTTAAAAAACAAAAAGATCATGTGGGAAATTTGACACTCTTACTCTAGCTTACAGCTTAATACCCAGTCAGGCTTGTCATATCGCATCACGCTCTAGGCAAAAACCTGCCAAAAGAAAGTTTTGTGGGTTTAATAAGCTTCTGGGTTTCCCACAAAATGAGCAGCTGCTGTGGTTTTCATACCCGTATGCATCACTTCAAGTTTCCCAATGCACCTGAAAAGACCAGTGAGACTAACCTGTTGCAGAACTTTGTCCAGTGGCTCAGCTTTGACGATGTCGTCCACAGTCAGCCCAGTCTCCTCTTTACACTGGTCTGTCAGCTCCAAGGTGTCCGGCTTGACAAAACATTTATGAAGCTTCCCGACCTGTGAAAGCATTTAGCGTTTCATGGCGTAGGAATACAGTTTGATGACAAAAAATATGCTAACTTATAGCAAATTAAAGGTCCCCCACATACAGGAAATGACTTGTTTAAAAACAAACAAAACAGAATTGACAATGCAGTCGCAAAAAAAAGCACTCAATTGTCAATAAAGCGTCGTTTACATCGAGAAGCTGACATATTAAACCAAAAAGGTGTGTTTGCCCCCCATTTTTGTCTGCTTTTTTTTTTTTTTAATTTGGTCGCACACCTGTTAAAAAGGTGCGCTAACGACGGGCAGTAGTAGCGTTAGCTAGCATAACAAGACAAGCGGGCTCCACACGGTTTCAGAGAGCACACCATGTTGATTTAAATGTCAGACTCTACAGGTAGACACTATGCCACAAACACTCTGAATACATAAGAAACCGTACAACGAACGAAGGGGTCAGAAAGGTCCGTACCTTTTTCTCATGTAGATCCACAATTTGCCACACCAAGAGAATTATTTCCCTCTCATCCGAACCCAGTTTACCCCCATTTTCACCAGCTGTTGCCCCAAAGAACACCACCAGAGTATCACTGTGCGAAGCCATCAGGGACCACAAGGGTAAAAACTACAATTAAAGCAAAGATTAAAATAAAAAAAATAACACGAGGGTTCACCTTTTCCAAGTGATAAGAAGAGCGAACAAAAGAGCTGGAAACTCAATTGAGATAAACGGAGAGAGAAAGAAAAAAAAGGGGGAGATTATTTTCAGAGGAGCCACGGAAGACTTTGCGGTCAGAGACTCTACCTGTTGCAGTACTTGAGTGTGTTCTATCCAGAGATACTGGTTTAACTGGTAAAGAAGGGTGGAAATCCGTGTTTCCTTCACACGAACGCCATAACAAGCCCGGAGGTTTTTTTTTGTTTTGTTTTTTCTTCCTCCCCTTACTATTTTTTTTTCACCGAGTTACCTGTATGGCTAGGCCTTTGCGCGAGCGGAGCCCCAGGGGCGTCTTCTATTGGCTGGTTCGCAAAGGTGAGGGCGGGACGCTGAGGTGAGTGTTGTGATCTCATTGGCTTATTGGTGCTGTTAAATCCGGAAGTATGTGGAAGACAAAACGGGGCGACGCTCCATGAGGCTTATGCGTACGCTGTGCAGACCACGCCGGGCAACCTGCAGATGTCTCACGGTGATAGTGGAAAAGAAGAGAACAGAATCATACAGGCACATAAAGGTACATTAAAGAGAAACTGAACTGCGGGACAAACTCTGTGCATTTCCATTAAAATTAGTTTTGTGCTACCTGAATTTGCAAAAAATATAATCTAAAAACAACCCCTTTATGTGCCAGGTGTTGGGCCATTTGGATCACATCTTGTCCAGACATTTGCTTTAACCCATGTCAAACTTGATCTCAAACGTGACTAGGGTAAGAACAGTTAGTTAGGGACTTCTGCTCCAGCTGTAATTCAGTGGGCACGGTGACAGAAAATACTCCAGCATGTTTATTCTCTAAAAAGGTGTTCAGACACTACATGTTTATGCCAGTGTGGAACTTTGATGCAACGAAAGTGTTTCTGCGCACAAATTCACACTTATCATTTCACTGTTTGCTTCCTTGTCTTCAGATAATGTTATTTCACTTCCAGAATGAAAACCTGTAAACATGGAGATCACAAAAAAAAAAATAAATCTATGTACAGAACAACATGCATTTGCCTCAGGCAAAAGAAAGATTTATTGCTTCTGTAGGCTTCTTAATTGTAATGTAGTTTTGGGTAAACGGTAGTAGTAAATGCAGGGATGAATAAAGGGCAAATGGAAAAATTAAGAACAAAACAAAAGGACACATCCTGGAACTTCTACCACAAGGAAGAACAGTGGAATTAGCAATGTACTTTACATTTCCAGCTTGTGATCCATATTCTTCCCTCTAAAATCCCACTGTATTGTTATACGCTGCATGTACCTGTCAATAGAAAGTATTTGTTGCCAGAAAATTAAGGTACTTCAAAATAGCAGTGAAGTTTTCACCAGTCTTTGGCCCAGTTCCCAGAAATCCAAGGTTTTGTTGCTACTGACACTCCCTGTTCTGCCTGCTATGGGCCAACAAACTGCATTGAATGCAAGGCTTTTTGCCTTTTCATGTCCATTCACTCAAAATAAATCTCCCCTATCTCAAGAGTAATTCCTTGTGTCTCCTTTCTCATGTTGAATCACTATTTCCAGCCAAACCAGTCCGATTACTTAAGGGACACTCTGGAAAACGCTGAAATCTGAGACATATAATGATATTTCAACACAACAGCAAAGAACATTTATCCTCATTACATCATACTGAGGGCATGCTTATGCATGTAGACTGACCCGGAGAGTAAAGTCACAAGCTAACTCCTTTCAGCAGGTGTAACTGGTGAAAAAGTTGAGAAAGACAACATGTCACATTCACACTCCAAATATCCTCCTAAATAATGTGCTTTGGCATAACTTTTATCATAGGCTGTAAAGTGGATGAGCTTCCAGAAAGCCAGCGCTAAAACCTTTGACACTTCTGTGTACATTTTTTGGAAGAGATTGGCGGCTCTGATGTACCAGGTGGCAAGTCTTGTCCTGTTAGGTAAGTATGACTTAAAAGAATAGCAAAAAAAACCCTGCTTGTTCATGCGGCTTTATTAGTATAAGCCAGGTTTTCTTGGAAAAACCTTCACACTACACAATATTATTATATAGCAGAGACTTAAAACCTAACTTAAATGTGGTAAGCATGCAGTAATATGCCTTATGAAAGGCAATGGGAACAGCAGGCACATACCACACTGTTGATGATGATATACAAGTTGCTTCCTCATTCTGTGAGAAAATGTCAAGCAAGTCAACTATGCTTACCAGTGTGAGCTCAGTTTTGTCACACCCTTTGAGCGTTGTAATTTTCCGCTGTCATATTCAAAATAATTCTGACTTACTCATGCCCAAACAATTAAGTGAAATGTGAATGCTCTCACATCAGATCTTGTTCATCTCATATTTAAACAGACAGGAAAATTATTAGACTGGAATGGCAGTTCTTCCAGCTGTGTGGCTTAAAACAATGAAATCACATCTATAATTGAAGGTTTTTGTGGTGCGTTTGTTCAATGACTTTGCCAAAATATGATGTTTTACAAGCTAAGTGACTTAATTCACAGAATTCACTGTATATGGCTGAGATTAAGACTTGTGGGGGCTAAATCATGAATAAACTCTGTAGATGTGTATTTCTAAAGTGGAGAAAGAATGGAAAAGCTTGGTTCCTGTTCCCACAACAGATTCATATCATGAACACTGTAACTGAGCACTCAACGTGCTTTTATACAACTTGCCTCATTCACCCAATCATACAAGCACCTCATTCCTTTGCTTTTGCCTATGTAAGTCCTCTATATCTAACATTCACACACGTATGGATGTATCAGAAAGCATCCATCTGGAGAGCAACTTGGGGTTAGTATCTTGCCCAATGATGTTTGGCATGCAAACGGGAGCAGACGGGGCTCAAACCACCAACCTTCTGATTAGCAGGTGACCTGCCCTACTTCTTGAACAACAGCCACCCCTTAAGTACAAATGTACAGAGCAACCACTGCCATCTTCTGGCCGATAAATTAATCAAAACTATTGCTGTGTAGCTGTGGGGACAGATAAACGTAAAATACTACAACTAACACGACTAATTTGTTAATATGTGCGCCTTTAAAAATGTCTGTGAATAACTGGACGTTGAACTCTGTCACTCCCAACATGTGCAAATGTGACAAACATCAGGGCACAATTCCGCTTTTTTGCTGCTTAGCAAAGGAAACATGCTAGTCTTCATTTGGCAATCTACTCATCGAGAGGAAGTTGAAAGCATGACTATTGTCTGAAGTAGACTATTAGGTCAATTTTAATCTGCCATGGCTGAAAAAAGAACACCTTTATAAAATATTATCAGATTAAAAGTTTATCAGAAATGTTACAGAATGAGGCAAAAAGGTTACAAATGTTCAAATCCTTATATTAAAGCAGCCAGACAGATCTCTGATGAAGTTCTCCTTGTGGTCATATAAATAAATAAATGAAAGATGCAATAACAGGAAATAACAACCACTGTGCTTTGTCTAATCATAATCCCACACTTACAGGCGGTTTGAACTTATTTATTAATTTTCTCTTTGATGGAATCAACAAAGTAATTGAAACAAACTGTATTTTAAAAAACTGAGACATTATTTACATAAGGAATTTTTTATTGGTTATTTGGCCCATGTCATTATGGACATTTAGTACAAAACGTATAGCATTTCTATAAATATATTCACAATACAAACATGCAAAATTGGTAATTTATTAAGTTAGGCAAGTGTAGCACAGATATACTTGTTATTTTTTGTTGCAATTTCATACAAATAAACATCAGTGTTTCAACATTTATTTTATTCAGAAAAAGAATACTGAGTACACAGGAGTATCTACACAGACCAAACAGACATTGTTCAATTTCACTGCCCAGATGGATTGTTTTCACACATTGTCATCAACACACCTATTTGATCTTTTGACTCAGATAGCACATGAGAGGTGCTGGTCTGATTGCTGGGTCTCTTGGACACATAGGACACCTCCCTGTTGCCCTCACCTGGGGAGGTGCTCGAGATGTGGCGGAAGAGCTTCTGGATGCCCGTGTCACGGAGGGAGCTCCTGAAGGAGCGAGCTGCAAACATGTAGAGGATGGGGTTAACTGTGCTGCTGATAAAGGCCATGGCTCCAGTGACAAAAACCATAGTGGTCCTCACGTTTTCCAAATGTTCTGCTACATCCTTGTAGGAGTTTTCAGTTCCCAGGATGATCAGCGAGAGGATATTTCCTATGTGATGAGGTGTCCAGCAAATGCCAAATGCAACCACGACATTGGCGATCAGGATGGTGGACTTGCGTTTGGATTTGAGAGTCATCCGAGTAATCCGGCTGCAGAGGCAGCCATAGCAGACCACAAGGATGGAGAAGGGTATTATGTAGCCAACCAGTGTCTCTAACAAGACACACACCAGTTCCTGGGTCACCGAAGTATATTCACGGTACAGGCAGCTATCCTTACCAGAATCTTTGTCAACAATCTGAGTTGGGATGACAGGTATGCTGAACAAGAGTGCTGCAATCCACAGAACCAGCAGTACTTTATTTAGAGCTTGTTTCCTCTTCCAGTGAGCTGAAGCAAAGGGATATCGCACAGCCACAAAACGCTCCACGCTCATGAGGGTGATGAGGAAAACGCTGCTGTACATACACGTGTTGATCATGAACACCATGGCTTTGCAAGATACCACCCCAAATATCCAGGAGTGGGCCAGAGAGTAGATCCACAGAGGCAGGGTGATGAGGACAAGCAGGTCCGCAACAGCCAGGTGTAGAATAATCACCACTGTGTGAGAGCGCTTTTCAACATGTCTCAGGATGGTCCAGATCACCAGCAGGTTCCCAGGAGCTCCAGCCAGGAAGCACAAACCAAGGATCACACACGACACCACTGTCCCACCATCAAACTCTGAAGGGGCCATTTCCTCTTGAGAAGACAGCTGGTATGTGTTGTTCATGGTGCAAGTCGATGTGCTGACTGTGGTGTCTGCATGAAAAGAAAAACAGATTACTCTAAGTCATCACTTCCCCTTTAAAGCTGTGTGGAAAGCTCAGGAAAAGAGTTTCCTAACAGGGCTTTTTAAGCAGAGATGACTCATGCATGTGCCAGAAGTCCATAACTTCAGGTTGCAGTTTAGTTTAAAAAAAAAAAAAATGTAGAAATGTGTTTATCAAATACTTTTAAACAAACTGATATGATATTAATTTGTAAATGGATGAATAATTAATAAATGATTGACTTTGCTGTATCAAGGGAACAACTCTGCACACAAAAATTACTTTAGCTTTTGAAACTTTGATAAACGTTTCTGTTTCACCACCCCCGTGGTTCTTAGATTTTTGTTCTGCTTTGTTGCTACATCATAGGCCAAAACAAAAGTTCACATTCAGAAACCGAAAAAAGTTCACACTCCACACCTTACTTTTTTTTGTTAAAACCTCAACGATGAAAACAAGATTAAAATAGAAAATGACTCGATTAAAAGTCACACAAAGCAACAAAAAGCTCTTCTGCTGTGTATTTTCCCTGACTTTTGTTTTTTTTATGTTACTTTCACTTCATTTTTTTAAACCTAGCTGTCTTACCCACAGTTTGAGAACCACTGTCTTCGACTTAGAGAAACAATAGCACATACAAAAACTAGCAGATTATGAATAATTTCCAAAAACATTCTATCTTTGTCACTAAGGAATTGTAAAAGTAAAATTAAAATGGATTCTATGCTGTGTATTTTTGTTTATTGTTTCATTTGCAGGTCTTTACATGGCATGCAGCATCACTGGAAAAGGTATTACGTAATATTTAAACAACAGAGATATTCCTTAGCTTTCATTTCAGTGAACCAAGAAATATTCATCAGCTTGCTAGGAAAATATGATGAAGGATGATGGCACACGTGGAAATATAATTTACTTACAAACATGTTCAGACACTACACTTTTTCAAAAGACGATACATATGGTTGACAGGAATTAATGGCTTTGTTTCAGTATTTGGCAAGGCAAGGCAAGGCAAGTTTATTTGTATAGCACAATTCAACAACAAGGTGATTCAAAGTGCTTTACAGAGACATTAGAAACAAAAACAAATAAAAAGCATGATTTAAAATTGATTAAAACAAGCAAACTAACTAACTAACTAATTAACAAACAAACAAACAAACAAAACAGTATATAAAATCAAAACAGATAAAATCAGAACAATAGATAAAATCAGTAGTTAAAATGTTAGTTTTGAAAGTTAGCTAGATAGTTTTGAAGTTATTTGGCAGAAATAGTGAAGAAATTGTGAATTACATTTAAGTTTGATAGAACGATACAGCAGTCACAGCAGTTAAAATGACATTTGGAGCAGTTTTCAGTAGCACTTTTTATTTTTTCAGGTAGGATAACAAACAGAACACCTTACACAATAATGGACAATATCAAATGTTTAAGAATAAAAAAAATACTTATCACAGACATTTCTCAAAACACAAGTTCAAAGTTATGTATTTTGACTGCATTACATGAATTAAAAAAAAAAATATACATAAAAAACAATGGAGGAGTACAACACATGGCAATAATATGAGTACATTTTCATTTAATCCTTCGTGATTAATGTTAATTGACAAGTGTCACATTTTACCATCATCACAGTCTTTGACACACACAGTCAGATAGCAGCTCTTCTTGTGTACTTGCTGCCCTCTGGTCTGTCTGCTGTTGCACTGCCAGCTCCCTCACTTTGTTTGTGTTAGTGGCTATTTCCTTAAATAGCCTCACTAGTCGGGACTCTTCCAGACTCCCTTGTAAGTTCTTTGCAAAGAAGGCATATAACACAGGATTTACCGAACTACTGATGAAAACCAGGGCACCAACTATGAAGATGATAGGCTTTGATACACAGTCGTCGTCAGTGTCTGGCCAGCTTAAGATACAAATCAGATCAATAATGTTGATAACGTGGTAAGGCAACCAGCACACTGTGAAAGCAATCACTACAGAATGGATGAGAACCATGGATTTCTCTTTTGAATTGAAACTCATCTTCTTGATCTGTGCAGCTACTAGACAGTAGCAGATACTTAGAACAATGAAAGGAACTATAAAGACCAACAAGGTTTCTAGGCAAAGGATGATAATTGTGTTGGTGTCAGAGTTTAATTCCCTGGTGAAACATTGCACATTTCCATCAGTGTTTTCCAGATTCTGTGTTAAGGCAGGCACTCCTAGAAGGAAAGCAAGCAGCCACAAAAGTACAAGATATATTTTTATATTGCTTTTTGTCTTCCAGCGCATCATCAGAAATGGATGACAGATGGCAAGAAAGCGCTCCACGCTCATAACAGTGATCAAGAAGATGCTGCTGAACATGCACACAGTCACAGTGTACACTAAGGTCTTGCACAATACTGCTCCAAACACCCAAGTGTGAACTAGAGAGTAGATCCATAGAGGCAGGGTGATGAGAACCAGCAGGTCTGCAACAGCCAAGTGCAGAATGATCACCACAGTATGGGAGCGCTGCTTGACGTGTCTCAGGATGGTCCAGATCACCAGCACGTTCCCAGGAGCTCCAACCAGGAAGGACAAACCGAGGATCACACACGCCACTGCTGTGCTGCCATCAAACTCCTCTGAAAGAGACAACTCAACTGAATGGTTCATGCTGCAATTTGATGTGCTCGAAGTGATTTCGGCATCAAGAGCAAAATAAGTGCTGTAAAAGCAGGATTCATTTCCTCTTATAGTTAAATTGAACAGAAACTAAAATGTTTGCACAACCCTTTAAGGGATATGTGACAACATGTTGTACTTGTCATAATTTCCATAATTCTCTCCCTAACAGGAGGGACACCTTACAGGAAAGGGATATTATTGAGTACTTAAGAATCTTATCACACAGTCATCTACAACAACAAAAACCAGTTCTGTTTTCTTACCCCGTGGTTTTTTAGTTTTAAGTTTACTTTTAGAAAAGTGTCAGTTCCACCTTAACATAGGCGGCAGATTTATCATTTTGTTATGGCACTTCTTTTAAGTTAATGCTGGATGTGTGAACATCATTTTTATCTGACACACTTTAAGTGTAATTTCAAAGTGAGTTTCACAGAAAATCAACACTGATTGTTGCAGTTTGTTTGCTTTTTAGATTTTTGTTCAATCATTGGCTATAGCTAAAATATGGATGTCAAAGCAGATGTGAATAAATGAAATTCTTATCCTCTTTTAGATGATTATATATCTATTACACTTTTACACAAGCATTACAAGTCTGCCATGTGATAGACGATTATTAGAAAAAGAGTGGCCTAATGTGTAAAAAATGACGTGAGACCATCAACTTTAACTTTAGTAAATCAGAAAAGATTTGTCAGCCTTCTAAGAAATGAGGACGAGTGATGAATACACATAAAGTGAACCATACAGCAATCTGGGATAAGAGTATGACAACTGATTATAGCTTCATCATAGCATCTGTTAGTGGGTGGGATATATTAGATTAACTATTACTTGATCCCCAATGCTGTGCCCTCATAAACTGTCTTTAAACTGCCTTTAAACTATGGAAATGTTACACATCTCTCTTTGTGTATGTATGTCTTCCGAAGGCAATAATTAAAACCTGTAGATACATAATTAGAAAAATATACCCGAAGATGTCACTTATTGCTAAATTTGTAATGACAAAAACTGAGCAAATTTGATAAATAAATTTGTATCAAACTGTAGTTAGTTTGGCAGAAATGTTAAACTCATGAACTGAAACTAATCACACGTGTGAGGTCAAATCATTTCTCGTAACAGGTTCACTGTAAACGGAAACAGGGTTTAAAGTCAGGCCATTACACAACTGAAAAGTTTTTTTTGACAGTCATAGTGAAGCTAATTCCTCAAGCGGATCATAATAACAGTGTTACAGCACCTGTACTGTGCTGTATTAGTTCTACAACTGATTAGGCAATAATATCATGTTAAACCTGTCTTTCCTTTTGGCCCATGCGGTATAAAACTGTGGTGGAGCTGACATATGTGGACTTGCGTGACTTGGGTGACATATGATAAATTGCCTTTTTAAATTCTGCTGTTGCAGGGACTTATTTGGTTACATAATCAATAATCAGTAACCCCACTTCTTTTATCAGATTTATTTGAGCAAACTTTAACTAGTTACACAATTTATGTAAAAGAACATGTATGGTAAATTTCTGAACGATGACATTATCTAAGCGTATTTATCTGTCTTAATATAATTCAGTGAAGAAACAGTGACCTCCAGTGGACTTTGGGCGGTAGTGTAAGTATCACCCAAAGTCAGAGGAACTAATTTCTTTTATCGTAACAAATACATTCAAACACTTTAGGTATAAATATTTCCCTTTAATTGTACAACTAAAAGAAATCTCTTTTTTAAAAAATTATAAATACTTTTAACGAATTTACTTTACATATGCCAAATGAAATTCCTGAAAACGTTATCACCTTATATTACCTTCAAACAACAACAAAACAGATCTAAGCATATAGCTTCAGTGTCGCAATTTCAAGGAAAACTATACTAAATATAGTTTAATCTTTTTTCTTTGTGGACATTACCGATATTGCACAAAACACCTTGAAAAATGCAAGGTTAATGTGAGGTTAGTGTTTTGATATACACAACGCAGAAAACAAAGGTAAGATAAATGCTTAATTTATCTTCAATTTAGATTTTTTTTTATTGCAGCCGCTAAAAACAAACAGATTAAATATGTAGAAAGGTATACAGTTAAGTATGTGAATAAAATATGATAAAACAAATGTCTTAATGCGGTAAGACGAATCTGAAGTCCAATAACTAACAATAAGCATACATTTAACTTTCAAATAACAACTAAAATATTTAAAAATTTCATACTAAATATATTTTTAAGAAAGAAAACAAAGAAGAAAAACAATAAAAAAAATTACAGGATATTAAGGGGATAAGTATAACATTGCAGTGCAATAAAGTGTCTTAGCGTGTGTACACACT
Source organism: Copadichromis virginalis (assembly GCF_057382275.1). Lineage (NCBI taxonomy): Eukaryota > Metazoa > Chordata > Actinopteri > Cichliformes > Cichlidae > Copadichromis > Copadichromis virginalis. The sequence continues at coordinate 13,714,860 of NC_140618.1, forward strand.
AAAAGCAGTTTGAAAGTACAACAAAATGGTTTCAAATGTAAAAACAATTGTACTATAAACACTAGCCTAGAGGTGAAGTCGTTTCTATTTTTGTTGTTTGCACCAAAAATACACCCAATCCCAAGAAATAACTTCTATTCTTGCGTGTTCTGGAAACTCCCACAGCTTACACACTGATTTATTTTTCCAGAATATAATCAAAAGAATAAAGCAAAATATATAAAAACATTTTTCGTAATCACGGGGGAACGAGTTATTTGTTAAATTAAGCCGCTGAATGAAGATATTTATTTTGTAATGACCCTTTACTTTAAAGTTGTCGTGATGACGCTGTTACGCTGCGCAGACGGGAAGCCTTGCTTCAGCTTTCAGCCAGCTGTCTGCTCGGTGAAATAAACATGACGATGTTGTCAAGTATCGTGTTCCCAGTGCCACAGGACTAAAAGTTCAACACTGACTGCAACAGGGAAAGCCGGATATTGTGTCTATTTAAATCTGTGACAAACTGTAAGTGACCATTTAATACAAGTCTAGCGTTTGATGGTTGTTAACGGTGGCTAGCATTAGCTAACCACTAGGCTAAGTGTTAGGTAACATTAGCCAGATAAGTAACTAATGTTATGTGAGTGAACTCCCGTTTGTTCCGTAAAGGTGTTGCTCGTTGATGATGATAAGCCATTTTTACTTACTTTGACTAATTTAATTAATATTCCACTTAAATAAACACGGTAGTAATTATTGCTAAAAGGAAGTTAGCACTGCTTGGCGGCTGAGTGTGGGTTAGCCAAAAAGCCAAAATGTTTAGTAAACGTATATTATTTTTTTTGGGGGGGGGAGAGACTAACTTTTTAAAAATTAAAAAGATACATTTGCACTTTGTGTCCAAGTTGTTAAAGCACAAAATTCGTGCGTTGCCGAAATGGCTGCTATCGCCTCCTGTCTTTGCTCTATTTGCGTAATATTTACTCTTTGTCCCGTAAAGTTGGCCTAACGTCCCTACTGCCTTCACAGGTTGTTGGACTGACACCATTTTAACAAGCTGAGAAGTTGACTCGTAGCTTGCGATTGCAATGCCTCTGCTGTTTTTGGAGAGGTTTCCTTGGCCCAGCCTGCAGACCTACACAGCACTGAGTGTGGCTTTGCTTGCTGGTAGCATCTTCAGTGCCTACACCACAGTAACTGACCCGGGATTTGGGGCCTTGGAAACGGATGAGGCACAGCCTCCCTCCGAGGTGGAGCGTGAACTTCTAAAGAATGATATTAGTAACACAGAACTGGCAACAACTGTCCTGTGGTATCTTGTCACAGACAGTCTCTTTGTGTGGGTGAGTATTTTAGTGCAATGTGTGAAGTGATTATGAAGTTCATACAAAAACTAATGGTGACCTTATTATCTGCACACCTACAGGTGTTAGTGAACACATTCTGCTGCTCTTTGATGTTAATTGCTAAAATGATTCAGTATGTGGTGTTCGGCCCACTCAGAGTCAGTGAGAAGCAGGTAAGTCTGTGTTGTTACAGCTGTTTTTACTTCTTTCAAACAGGAAGCAAATGGTCACTCATCTCATTTCATGTCTCCTCTTTTGTTTTTTATGGTTCATCAGCACCTGAAAGATAAATTCTGGAACTTCATTTTCTACAAGTTCATCTTCATTTTTGGTGTACTGAACGTCCAGACAGTGGAGGAGGTGGTCATGTGGTGTCTGTGGTTCTCTGCACTCGTTTTTCTCCACTTAATGGTTCAGCTCTGCAAGGATCGCTTTGAATATGTAAGTATATAAAAGTATATTTAAATAAATAAATAAAATCAAATCTAAGCATCACTTTAGACAAATATGACTAGACTCACGTTGCATTTATTGTCTGTGGTTCTTTCTGTTTTATGGCATTTGACTCCTTGAGCCAAGCTGTTTCCAAAGTTTTCTGTTTGTTTTTTCAATGGAGTATAACTAAACCTTCTGTAACCTAGTGGGGATCGGGGATTTTGGGCACTTGAGGAGACTTAAACCAGTGTAAAAGAAAAGGGGGCCCTGGATCATTAAAAATGCAAGTTTCCTCTTTACATGGGGTGCAGCATAATAATAGTATTATCTTAATTGTGGTGTTCCTTTTTTCATATTTGTTGGAAGCCAGACTTGAGAACAGCTAGATTTATGAGAATCAAGGGCTGAGAAAGTCAGTGATTATCTGATCACAGTTAGAGTAAACTACATTAGCTAACAATGTTGTAGTTGTGTAGATTTCATAGCGAAAAGAAATGAGCAATATGTTTATTGGATGTAGGATTAAATATAGGCTTTAAGAATTTTTTCCCATTATGTATATGCTTCCTAAAAGCCTCTGAAGTACACGTGTCATTTCAGTGGCTTATCGGAGAGTAGTGCATCACTCAGAGTAATTATGGGTGATATACCTTACTTGTTCTTTACCAGATATCGGCACAGCTCTTTGAACTCTTGCTTGTTACAAAAGGAGTCACATGTTACTTAAGAAATATCAGTTAGAAACAGTATATCAATGTCCTTACCATATTACCCTCCTATTTGGATCATAGGAAATGGTCAGTGTGGCGTTAGGCAAGCTCATGGATCATGAGCTTAATTGCAAAAGTGTATATATACAGGAGATTTTTTTGTTTCTGTGCTTTAAAGGAACACAGTTTTTTGTCGTCTACCCTCATTTTGTTTTGTGTGTGGTGTTTTTTTTTTTTTTTTTATTAAAAGATTTAGATTTTCTATATTAGATATTAATTCTGCACTGGTGCCAGTCTATTTTGTAATTCAGTATGTATGTAATAAATAGAAATCTGCCACAGCAAAGCTTGGCAAATCGAATTCTCTTCCTGCCTAACTGTTTCTGAATATTAAACACTAAGCCATTTATCCACCTGAGCAATACTTCTGTACACTTTCTATAAATGCTTATTTAAAAAGTGTGCTTTCCCTCAGTAGACACAGTGTAACTGTACTCTTTTCAGCTTGGGATCTATTAATAGCTTTTTATACTGGGAGGTTGACTGTGACTACTGTTTCAGTTACTACGCTAACATCTCTCTATCAGACTGTGTTCTGTATGGTGGGGAAAACAAAATGTCACATTTAAATACCTTATAAGTGCTGACATTTAAAACAAGGTTTAAGTTGTTTTGAATGTCAGTTAGACATTCAAAGTTAGACGTAATGTAATGCTGGCTGCCTTAGTATACTAGAAGGTTATTTCAACCTGCCATATTGTAAACATTTCGTTTTGATGTGATTGTGTTCCTCTTGCTGTTTTTGTTTCCGTCTTTCAACTTTAACTGTAAATTTAGTTGGAGGTAGTCCATTATTTGCCCAGCTGTTTCCCGTTTCTGTCTTCCTGTCACTGTGGTTTCTTGCTTTGGGGTGAAGATAAGAAATGCAGGTTGTAGTGCTGAAGGTTTAGCTTGGAAACCTTGTGGTCTTTGTGATACCGAGCAGCTGGTTTTTATATTTTTCACCTTAGTTATAATCTATAATAATGTGCAAATCTTTTGTTATTTACACTTTGCTAGAAGTTTAGTTGTGCTAATGCTTAGATATTTAGTGGTTGTGTGAGAGGCGTTTTTATTGATAGAAAAGGGTTGTGTAATATTTAGAAGAGTACATGCAGGATTTTCTCTCAGTATGTCGCAGTAAAAATTGAGTGTCTTACTGAGCCTCTTAAAACTCTTGTCTGTAGCCAGTGGTGAAAAACATGAACTCTCTTTCAACAGCATGTTTCATGAGCATCTAAGTGAAATGTTCCACTGTTTGACAAATCATTGTTATACTTCCTTTGTCTACTCATATCCACTAAATTAATTTATAGCTGGGTCTTTTTGGTAACAAAGTTTCACAAAATGTATTGCGGTGGGATTCAAAGGCCATCCTGAGGAAATGATCTTTAACCTGCATAAACACTGAAAAGAAATCTTAGGACATAAGAAGAAAAAATTAAGAAGCACAGCATACTCATTTACCTTTGTTTCCCCCCCCACAGCTGTCTTTCTCCCCATCCACACCTATGAACAGCCATGTGCGTGTGCTCTGTCTGCTGGTCTCCCTGCTTCTGGACTGTTGTGGCCTGGCTGTGGTCTGCGGCCTCCTGGGAGCTTCTCATGGCATGCACACGCTCTCCTTCATGGCAGCAGAGGTGAGAACTTGGAGCCAAGCTGTGGGAAAGTTTTGGCCACACTTTGCACATATGATTATGGATTTATTTTTTTATTTTTTTTTAATGTCATTTAAGCTTTTGTTTAGGTGCAGGTATTTATTTATACACATTTGCTAACTACACTTCTCAGCATGCATTTGCTTTGTATTCTTGTTCAACCCAGGATTGGTTGAGAATAATTGCAGCAGTTAAAGTGAAAAATACCTTAATTTTCATGTAATTACTTAGTGAAATAGGTGCTCATGCTTTGTAGATGATATCCCTCCAGAGGACAAAATTGTTTTTACATTTTTCAGTATCAATGCAGTTCTTTGATGAACTTAGAAACCAATTAAAATGTGACTCTGATTCACCACCACAGAATTATAAGAGTACTTTTTCATTTGTGGGTTCCTTCTTGCTGGTGTTGTGCATTCTGGCTCATGTATATGTTTCCTGAAGAAGCAGAAGCATAATCAGTGTTTTCAATTTGCAGCTGCACTTTTGTGAATGGGAAAAAAATAAAATCTTATTTGCTGTAAAAGCTGTCAACAATGTTGAATAAATAAGAGTTTGTCTGTGAGTGAACAAAACCACCGAGTTTAGTGTAAATGAGAGTTTAAACTATCTCTTTTAGACTGTAATGTCTGTGTAGAAAGCAGAGCATAACAGTTGCATCATTTTCACATTTACTTTTTTCCTCAGTGTCTGCTGGTGACTGTGCGCACTGGACATGTCATCATGCGGTAAGTCTCTGTGCAGCCTCATAGACACACTGCAGCATGGATGACAGCCTGTGCAAATTTGGAATCTGGGATAATCTTAGCACATAAAACTGTTTGTTTTCCTCTGGTTCCATTGGCTCTATTATGAAAGGCTTCTTTGTCTTTGAGAGGGTTCCTAATATTGAACTACCACCAACTCTGATGGGCCAAGGTCCTGGATCAGTACTGGATACAGTACTGACTCCCTTGGCTGGTAACAGCTGTCTGTTGCAGTACAGTTGTTTGGTGCATGGAAAAATAATGTTTATGGTGACTTCCCTTTAAAGATGTTTCTTTATACCTTTGCAAGTTTTTTTTTTGAGCTTTTGATTACTTTCACTCACTTAACTAAATACATCTTATGATGAAATCAGAACCGTATCATAACTCTTCTTTCTTTGTTACTCAAAACAGTTCTGTCTCAACCTTGAATTTCAGTCTTTTTGGCATTATTGTACCACATACAGTATATTGTTGCACATTTAATTTATTGCAGTATTTTGCCTCCACCGATCTTCTAAAAGTCACCAGCATTTCATGAACTGAAAGAGCTGTGTCTTACTCTTCCAGATACTCAATTCATCTCTGGGATTTGAACCATCCAGGGACTTGGGAGAGTAAGGGGACATATGTCTACTACACAGACTTCATAATGGAGCTGGCCATGCTGTTTCTTGACCTAATGCACCATATCCATATGCTGGTAAGATGCAGTATGACTGAGTGTATGGCTGTCATGTTTTGAACACTTCCTGTCCCAGTGTGACTTTCTGATCCACTAATCTTTCACCTTTGTGTGCACATTTCACTTATTAGCTTTTCGGGAATATCTGGCTGTCCATGGCAAGCTTGGTTATCTTCATGCAGCTGCGATATCTCTTCCATGAGGTGCAGCGCCGTGTCCGCCGACATAAGAACTACCTGCGTGTCATCAATAACATGGAGACAAGGTGTGTGTGTGCGCGTGTGTGCGTGTGTGCTTTCAGTCTTTTGCTAATCATTACTTGTTTACTTAATAGTTGCATATACTATAAACTCTGCAGATTTGCTGTTGCTACTGCAGAGGAGCTGGCAGCCAATGATGATGATTGTGCCATCTGCTGGGATGCCATGCTTACAGCACGCAAACTGCCCTGCGGTCATCTCTTCCACAAGTAAATAATTTTACTTTTACTGCTTATAGTTGGGATTATCTGCCTTTGCTTTGAGGTGCTATACCCTAGAAATAGTACTTGTCAGTATGTGGCCTATACTGACACAGTTGAGTGGAAATTCCACTTGAGAGATTTCAGGCTTAAGTTGCTTTACTTTCTAATGTCTGGAAAATTATTAGGGATATTGTTATGGTTTTGGATTTAAAAAACAATAAAAAAAACAACAACTATGCTATGGCTCAGGCAAACGTCTACAGAATATACTTTTTATACTTACTGAAAGGGGCATTTTTGGAGTTGTGTTATTTTATCAAACATGAAGTTATGCAATGCTTTTTGTTGTCCAGCACATGAAGTAAAATTGAATTTGTCCTGAGAAAACATTTGTGTTATGTACCTAAATAACAATGCTAAAAGAGCCAAGGAGAATATCGGCATCCTGGATTTAGCAGGATTTAAAGGCTGAAGCTTCCGTTAGGGTAGTTCCCAAAATCCTTAAAAGATTTACATAGAGAAGTGTAAACTAGACTGCACAGCAGTTCTTAGCTTTTGTAGTAGAGTTTGCTTGTTTGAATGTTTATTGCTGTGAGCTCTGATATACATTCTGAGCTTCAGTAAGATGCCCTGCATAGAGCCTAGCTGTAGAAAATTTGTCCTGACCCCTAAGATACATGTCAAGTTTTCAGACTGGCGACTTACTTAGGGTATGTATATGTGTTTCTTCAGCTCTTGTTTGCGCTCATGGCTTGAGCAGGACACGTCGTGTCCCACATGTCGGAAATCCCTTAATATTAATGGGGATGGGGGCCAAGCAAGAAGCCCGCAGCAGGGTGGGGGTTTGGAGGACAACATTGGCCCAGTTGGAGCCCCCCCAGATGCCAGACCACATATCAACCAACACAATCACTTCTTCCACTTTGATGGTAAGGGTGCTGGATACGTGACCTAAAACTGATGGGCTCTGTGTCACAGCTAAAATTAAAAATCCATGCATTTGTCTTACAGGATCTCGTATCGCCAGCTGGCTGCCCAGTTTCTCAGTAGAAGTAATGCATACTACTAACATCTTGGGCATTGCTCAAGCAAATAACTCCCAGCTTATGGCTATGGTGAGTTCGAGTTTACTGAAATCTGTTGTCTTTAAGAGAAAGGATACACAGACTGCAAGTTGAGGCTAATATTTAAACTTGTAAGATCTTTTTAGACGGCTGATGATCTTAAAACTTTTGTTACATTCTCCTAAAAAGTCCAGGGGATGTGGGCAAAGTAACAAAAGGTTTCCGGGTTGAAAAAAGGAGACGGGAAAGCAGCATTGTTAAATTAAAGGTTTCATTAATGTTTCTATTAGTAATTAAACTAACAGAGAGGGACAGATGCTGAAATAGTCTTTTAAAGAAGGAAAACAACAAAACCCAGGAGTTGATCACCAAACTGAGAAGTTAAAAAAGAAAAAGGATCTCCGGCATGAGAGCTCACCTTTCTCTCACCTCATCGTACTCTTAATGCTGTTTAGAGTCAGCTGTACAAAAAGGGTGGCACCTAAGGCAGGAGAGATGCCAGGACACACCCACACGAGGTCAATTTCACACGAGGCCCTGCTAGGGCTATAACAACTTTATTTACATAAAATCCCTGCTGCCGCCTTATTATTGCAGCCTTCACTCCATGTCTTAGTCAGTGTCTATGACTTCAAATATTGCTTGGGCTTAAAAACAACTAAATTTAATGTAACATATACTGTAACTTATACCAGTGTTCCCCATCTCACTCTGCTTTTTATGTACTTGTGCTCATCAGGCCCATCAGATTCAAGAGATGTTTCCTCAGGTGCCCTCCTACCTGGTACTACAAGACTTACAGTTGACCCGCTCTGTGGAAGTTACTACTGACAACATCCTGGAGGGACGTATCCAGGTGCCTTTCCCTACGCAGGTCAGTCATCTTGGGGTTAAATGTTAAGTGCAGTTTTTATTTATCATTGGATTTCTGCAGACATGCCTTGCTCTTAGTTTTCCTTGTTAGTTTGTTTTGTGTGTTTCTTAAAATTAATAACTCAAAATTATGTTTGTCGTCCTCTCTTAGGCCATAGAGCGAGCCCCTTTACAGGTTAATCCTGCACCAGATGAGCAGCCTGGGCCCAGTGGAGCAGCTGAGCAGGGTGAATCTGACAACTTGGAGGTTAGAGGAGGCCGCTTCTCTAAGTCTGCAGAGGAGAGGCAGAAGATGTTAAAGCAGAGGAAAGAAGAGATGCTTCAGCAAGCACGCAGGTTGTTCCTCTACAAATTTGAGTTTTCCACATTTTATATTCAAAATGTTTTTGTGTATGTGGTTGACTATATTTAGTCTTTAACTCAAGTTCTTATAATTTAATTAACTGTGTTCCAGGTTAGGCAGTCAAACTGTTCATCTTTACACTTGTATGTAACACATTCAAGCTGTCACACATGTTTAAACAGACTGCTCATGTTTCTTCCCTCACATGCAAAACACTTGTTTTACATTTTGATCAGTTTTCTCCACCCTTTATTAGAACAGCCTCTCAATCTCGCTTCTGAATGGGTATAAAGGATCTCTTCTGCAGTATCAAGTGTATAACCGATTATTTCAGAGCTTATCTATACTGCTGTCTATGTCATTTTACTTCTGTGCCTGTTTAATACTGGGTTTTGAGATGAGTTTATATCACTCTTTCAACCAAGATGGAATAAATTGGATGTTAAAATGTCACTTTCTAAGTCTAAATTTAGAAAAATTTAAGTTTCCCTTCCTACAGCTTGGCTGCTTTGCCATTGTGGTGACAGTCAGTTCATTCAACTGCTTCCCCAGATAGGCTCTTAAACCACTGTTTTGTGCTGCAGCTGTCGATTGTTTGCTGGCCGTCTAATCACAGGTGTATTTTTATGGTGTCTTTAATAGGGCTGCCACAAACGATTATTTTGATATGTCTGTGAAGGTTCTCAGTCATCCAGGTCATCGTAGTCAAAGGAGCTTGCAAAGAAAAGCGTCTGGACTTCTTTAAGTTACTTGAAGACGTTTCACCTCTCATCCGAGAAGTCAAATGGTGGAGAGTCCCGATAAGGTGGCGCCAGGTTTCACAATGAGCTCACCCGAAACTCTGGCTGATTGGGACCCACACCCAGTTTCACACCTTGGCTCAGACGATTAGAGGATCATCAGGGGGTCCTTTTGTCCCTCTGTGGGGGGTCACTCCCACTAGGTTTATATCTGGGACTCTCCACCATTTGACCTTAGAACTGAAGAAGCTTCTCGGATGAGAGGTGAAACGTCTTCAAGTAACTTAAAGAAGTCCAGACGCTTTTCTTTGCAAGCTCCTTTGATGATTATTTTGATAGTTGACTAGTCACCGATTATTTTTGCGATTAGTCGACTAATCAGATCATGCATCCGTTGGACGTAAAGCGTACAGCTTATTGCACCAGCATGCATCTGCTCTTATATAACTATCATTAGCTTACAGCTTTAAGTGTCTAAGGTATGTGCTAACTAAAAATAAAGACAAGATGATAGTTTATTAAATTTTAATGAAATTTGCAGATTGTTTCGGTGGAGTTTAATAAACTCAGCCTTCTGCTCCTTGCTATCTAAAATATAACAGGACACCAGAGTATATTCAAGAGCATCTCACACTTCACACATCAGTTGTCTGCTTGACGTTTATTCAGCTGTGTAAAAACTATAACTTTAATCTCAGCCAAACCCATTTACTCAGGAACAAATAAAATGCTGAAAAAAGCCAAACAATAAAATTTTTAAGTTATCTAAGTGACTTGTATATCATGTTTAACCTGAGTAGCAAAAGAAGGCGGTGGGTTTGAAAACAATTTGCTGGGAGTCCGGTGTTCTCACCGGCTCTAGTGAGCCTTGAACCCCGGCTAGCAATCGAGCTAGTGGGTAACAGACGTCTCCGAAAACATCAGCGCGCTTTTGAAAATATGTGGTGTCTTGATAAACCAAGCAGATATTTGAAATTTACACAGCTACATTCTTGCCTGAAAATATGTTAAACGTTTATTTTGTGACGCAGAAAGAATAATAAGAGTAATATTAAAACTAACTAGCTGCTGCCATTGTTGGAAACTGAGTAGGACTGCGCTATGAATTCTGGGATAGGTTGGGCCACGAAGTATACATCAGACCCATCCTTCAAATCTGGGGAAATGAAGGGCGCGTTTATCGGCCGCATTTGTCAGTCTTCAAATTTGGACAGTCTTCGTCGTGTCACTGTAACGTAATCGGCCTACAAATGCGGGCACAGGAGGATGCGGTTCCTGAATTTGGACACGGCTACGATATCGGAGACTGCTTCTTCTTCTTCGAAGTTTAACGGCAGCTGGCATCCTTGTACATGCAGTGCTGCCATCTTCTGTTTCAGTCCGTTATTACACTCTTAAATCCTACTACTTATTCCTTCGTCTTTTGGGATCCTACAAAGCTTCAAACGACGCGTCGACTATAAAATTAGTCCTCGACGTAATCGTGACTAGTCGACTAATCCTGGCAGCCCTAGTCTTTAATCTCCTCTGTTTTAGTTGACTTAGTGTAGCAGGTGTGGTGCTAGTTCTTATGGAAATGGAGCTTTAGCTCACTGTTGCACACTGTCATCCTACAAAGCAGACCAAGGGCTACAATTGCAAGCTGCAGTCCAAGTCAAGTTGTGGGGCAATAAAATCACTGAAAACACTATATCCAGATAAACAGAATTGACTTTCTGGCACTGGAAATGTAGTATTGACTTATTTCTGTGTTTTTAAAAAAACAAACACAAAACCCCCTAAGAACTCATATATTTGCAGTTGTGGACCTTACCATTTGTGGTAAATTATTATTATTTTTTTAAAAGTATCTAATTCTAGGAGAAACACTGTGATAACTAATAGTAAGGATTACTGGTTCTGTTTCCTCCCCGTTCTTTTGGGTTTTCAGTTCTTGTTGTTGTATCCTTACATTGTTTCTGCATCCCTGTAGGAAATATCTGAACAAAAATTCGGAGGATCAGGATGAAGATTTGCCTGGACTGGAGGAGGAGGAGGATGGCCCAGAATTGGACTCAACTGTGCTGAGACGTAGAACCATGGCGGCAGCTGCAGAGAGACGTCTACAAAACCTACAGGACCCTGCGCCCTGATTCTGGCTTCAGCAGAAGGGTGTAGTACATTGTTACCCTAAGAGGCACTGACAAGAGCTATTTCAACTTTCCCCCATTTGGTGTAGTCAGTGGTCATCACCTATAAAACAAAACACACAAAAAAATTAAACCATTGCAGACATGGCCGTGGAGCGGTTTTGAGGCTGCCTAAAAGGGTGAGACTATTGTAAATAGCCTCTGTATCACTGAATTCAGCCTAGTATTTGGAATATGATCTATATATTGATTGGTGCAAGGTTGCAATTGCCCTCTATACATGTGCCACACAATGCAACCACCAGCTTCAATAGACAGTCAGCAGCTGTCATGATTCAGACTGGCTGTCAAAAAACGAGCATGCTTTGCGTTCAGAAGACTATTACAAGAAGATGTTTATGAGAAGGGTTTGAAGGTGTCATTGGTAGATAAAGCTGTTATATGGGCCTTGGTTTTCCTTTCACATATTAAGCCCATGGCAGAAAATTCTGTATTCTGGATGGAGGAACTCATCTGATGTGTCTGTGTGTTATTTTGAGTTTCAACTGTGAATTAAGTGTAGGCAAAATAACACATTCTTATTTCTTACATAGGCGCAAGAGAATGTCACTTTAGTATTGTTCAGCCTTTCTGTCAAATATGAATGTTTCTATCAGAAAAAAATGCTGCAAACAAAGTTGTTTATTTTTTTCTTCTTTTCACCCGCATGGGTTGTTTTCTATTTAGTGTGTAATATCACCTGTTTGCATTTTGTTATTTAACAAGATGGGGAAATGGGCCTGTAAATTTTTTTTTTTTTTTTCCCCAAAACCGGTCCCTTTGCGATGCATATGCAGAAAATAGGGATGTATTACATTATGATCAATGAGTGTTACATGTGGTGTCTTTCCTACAGGAACCTCTGCACGGTAAAAATATCTTATTCTGTTGATTAATGGGTGTGTCGGTCATCTTTATCTGTTGAGAAAGGCAAAAATTGTCAAGTCTGCAACAGATGGAGTTTCTGTGGTGCATTTTAACTTGCTTGTTTTGCCACCAATTCAAGAGGCTTCGTCAGTTTTATCGGTGAACCCTTTCTTCTTTTGCTAGAAATAGTGTTGCCTCTTGCATATGTAGCAAAACCAATGAAGTTCTTAGCAAATAACTGGTTTTCTCCTTGTTTAAATATTCTGCGACCCGAATGACTGAGAATCTTCATGAATAAACTTTTCGGGTTTTTTATTTGATTGGCCTTTTGTCTATTTACATTGAATACTAGTTAAGAAATTACACTAGTGGGGGAACATAATCACCTGCTGGTTTTAATTTTTTTTTTTTTTTTGGAAAATGCACAGCTGTGCAAACTGAACGTAGCCGTAGAGGCTTTTTGGGTATTGGTATATTTCACTGAATCTGTAGCTGGTTGATGCATATCGACAGATATAATGATGAAGTGTGTTTGAATTCTATCATTACAATGAAAAAAGGCAGTTTGGGGTGAGATATGCATGCATCTATAAAAGTGATTATGTTTTCTTCAACTTTATCCCAAAGAACAGCCCACAAACTTCCACTAAAACTGAAGTGTTGTTATCTTTGTGTGCTCATTTTATTGCTCAGACTTTTTGTTTTGAGTGTTGTAATAAGATACAGCATAGGATTTTAGTTTAAAGATTTTAATTATTCAACATGTTTAAATAAATAAAAAAAAAAAAGCAAAAAAAAAAACCAACCTAAAACTGGACAGTTTGGTTTTCATTCAGTTACTTAGCAACTTTTAAAATCCATGATATATTTTCCTATGCATGGATTACCTTTCATAATCATTAACTATGGAATCAGAATTTAAATATTTTCTTTTGGACTGAGCTTTCTGGTATTTTTGTGCCTAAATCAAGATGGTTCAGTTATGGATAATTTCTGTAAATCTAGTTTTTGTAAAATATGTTAATATAAAAGACTCAATAAACAGCTTCTACAGCTTTTTAACAAATGATGGTTTGTATCCTTTGTTTACTGGGTTTTCTTTTTCTTCTGTTTATTGAGACAACGTGGATTTCTGGCTTTACTTTGCAGATGTAAACCTCCAGTCCTAATAGTGCAGCCTAACCTTTCAATTCCCAAGTTCAACAAGTGAGGTTGAGATTGTTAAATAGAGAAAGGTTTTCTTTAATTGGTCTGTTTTGCTATCAGTGGAAGTGGTACAGTGGTTGTAAAAAGTGGATGGAATAATGACTACCTCCAGAATGATCAGCTTCACCTGAAATCAACAGCAAGATGGTTGAAACTTGGATAACAATGACAAGCACACATCAAAACTGGTTTTGGAACAGATAAAGCAGGCTAGCACCAACTTTCTGGAATGGCCTTCCCAAAGCACTGACCTCAATCCTACTGAAAACTTGTAGACCACACTTAAAAGCCAGGTCTGTGCCAGGTGATCAACCCATTTAAATAAACATTTTTTTCCAATTCTGCCGGAAAGAGTGGTCAGATATCTATAATGATTACATGTTAACTTCTGATCACAACGGTAGCTTACTGGATAATATTTATGTATAATTATGAGTAACAGTGCTTCAGTTGTATTAAACAACACATACCGGCAGTATAGGGAAGAGTTAAAAATACTTCTGCCATCAAGAGCTTGTTTCATCCATTTTAATTTAGCTCATTATTGTTCTTAGAGTGCGGCGATGCAGTCACATGGATCTGAACTACAGCTGGTAAACGTATTGCCAGTGGGCAGTACATGTACAGCATAAACCACATCAGTATGTTTTTTTGTGCTCCTTTTGACAGAAAACAACTGTATTTCTGTACAAAACTCTCATGAGAGTATACAAGCCCATCACAAAGCATGGATGCATGATGTATTGTGGAAAACTATTGGCATCTGGATTTCTTTTAATCAATTGACGTCAGTTGGTTGCGCCTCTGCATCTTTGCCACGTCATACACAAGGGCTAGTGCCAAGCGGAAATGAATGCTGAAGGCAGCCACAGTGTTCAGCTCAATGATGTAGCGCAGCCTCATTCAAAACTATAGTAGAGAAGACCATTGCAGGTTATTTCACTGTGGGGATTCCGAGGGACCATCTCTAGCTGTGTTGGCTTTTACTTGGTAAGTAGCTGCCAGGTGGCTAACTGCTTAGCTAACGCTAAATTTATCATTTGGTATGAAATGTGAGGATACAGCTCCGACACTAACTCGGCTGTATAAGTTTTCTTACATGAAGGTAGCCTCGTGTAGACGTTTAACAGTATAGGAGAAACACTGTTTACATACGCCTGTATTTTGCCGGGTTAGTTGGCAAAGTATGTTTCAATAACCCAAGTTTCGTTTGGCTAGCTAACGTCACATTAGTTAGCTAAAGCATTGTGGTCGCTGTACTGTAATTTGTTTTAGTGAACATGGGCAGTTTGCCCTCATTTCTTTGCCGTGCTCAACCGGGAAACGATTACGCTTGTAAAAGTGTAATGTTTTATGGTGCTGCCATGGAAACAAGATTTAGGACGCCTGTGGTAGAAGTAGGAAACTCTGTCGCAGAAAGTCTCAGAGTGACTCCCATCAGCAACAGCGACAGTGTTACCTTCTTCCCTTGCTCTGTAAAGCCCTCTCATATTACATATCCTGGTCAGGCCCCGGGTCCTGTCCTGGAGAACAGATCATGAATCATCAGGAAACGTATCATTATCTGTACGCGGGTGTGTCAGCTGGTTTGTCAACCTCCGAAGCATACCCGTGAACCCTGAGGAAACGTTTTAACAAGTGAAACTGTCAGGTCAAAGTTCTGTATGACCAGAGCACACGCTCTTTCAGTCCAGGCTGATTTTTATGACTTGTATCAATTCATTAGCCAAATAAGTTGGGTACTGCCTTGCCCACATACTTCTTTGGGTGTGTGTCCCTGAACTCATCTCTCTGTGCATGTTTTCCATTCAGAGATTTTGGTATGCTGCTGGACGAGACTCCACTTTTTGAGCCCTCTCTGCTTCGGGAGCTAGACTGGAGCAGCAACACTGCCTCATTCTCTCCCCCAATCTCACCATGCAATCCAGGGGAAGGCCTGGTGCTGAGGCCACTCTGTATGGCAGATTTCAACAGAGGTGAGTCTGTACAGCATAAACCACACCAGTATGCTTTTTTTTTCTTGGGGTATAATATGAAACATCTCAGAAATTCCCAGGAGATGGGTTAAAATTCAGAAATTTTCACTAACTCTTTATTCTTTTTCGTTCCAGGATTTTTCAAGGTTTTATCTCAGCTCACCAAGACAGGCGATGTCACACCCGAGCAGTTCACTAGTAAGTCATACTTGTCTTATAAATATTCTAAAAGTGAGATAATTAAGTTTGGAACATAAACTGTTAACTGAGTGTCATTTTGAATGACACTCAGTTAACAGTGAATGACTAATTTTCAATTTAACACAACTATTGTTGTGTCTTAGACAGCAGATCATATATATTTAAAGAAATATCCTAGAAAACAAACTAATTAAAGTATGAGTGATGATTCATAAACACACATTTTGTTTATTTTTTGACAGAGAATTTTGAGCACATGAAGAAGACTGGAGATTACTATGTCATCGTGGTGGAGGATACAAATCTGAGTCAGATCGTGGCCACGGCAACACTGATCACTGAACACAAATTCATCCACTCCTGTGCCAAAGTACAGTATACCCTACACAAATTTGTGTATATTCAAGTACACAACTGTTTGTTTTTTTTCTCCCTGTGTTTTCCTTATCACCAGTTACGTAAAAAAAGTTACTGATTAATGTAGTGGTAATTACAACACTAATATTTAATTATTAACCCAGTATATGGTCATTAAACTGGTTAATAATTATTTAATTTATCAAATCAAAATGCGCTCTTATTTCCTTTACTAGGAAAGCTCAGCTTACATTGTAGAGATACATATATGTTTATTAATCTTGACAATTAGAAAATTAAAATCATATTTATTTGTAGAGAGGCCGGGTGGAGGAGGTCGTCGTCAGCGATGTGTGCCGAGGGAAGCAGCTGGGCAAACTGTGAGTCAAGACACGGCTTTGGCTTGTCTTTAATATTTCACATATTGCCCAACATATCAAAAGACAGTTCTATATTTTGAATAGTTTATATCTTGTGATTTCTGCTTTTAAAACTTTTCACTTCTCTTCTTTATCCCAACAGATTAGTCTCGGTTCTTACTCTTCTCAGCAAAAAACTGAATTGCTATAAAATCACTCTTGAATGTGCACCCAAAAACGTGGCTTTTTACCAGAAGTTTGGCTACTCTGCGTCAGACGAGACCTACATGCAGTGTCGATTTTTTGACTGAGAACGGAAGTTTAAAAAAAAGAACAACAAAAATCTGTTTTGGGAAAAACGGACTGTACCTTTGCACGCCCGGTGATAATCAGAACTTGCAGAATGTCTTAAGAACTGGAGCTTCCCGTGGATGAGGTTGCTGTTGTGTCACAGCTGAGTCATCCATGAACACTTATCATGATTTCAGCACACTTGAGTAAACATTTACAAATGTTCAAGCTCAGTGCAACACAATCCCTTGTCCCTTTGGTAACCGTGGCTACCTCACCAGGGTGGACCTGACATCTCATCATCTAGAAAAGAAAAATACTATTTTCTTTCTTTAAATTGCTTAAAGTTTTTCTTTTCCATGTACCAGTGAAAGAACAGTTTATATATGTGACTTCCATGCAACTGTAAGTAATGACAGCTATGTGGGAGATCAGGATGATACCAAATGAAGTTATATTACTTATTATGTAAGTAAAACAATCTACAGGTAACAGACAACTCTACAAAGCAACTTCAAAACCAAATATGCTTTAAGAATTAATTGTAGATTGTGATTGAACTGACAGACGGCTGCCAGAAAACTAAACTTGTTTAGAACAAAAGATTTGTTTTACTTTTTTTGTTTTGTTTAATCCTACTTGGTACAAGATGCAGTGTCATATAGATTATGTGTAGCTGGGTAACTAATCAAATTTAAATTACAAGAACTACAATGAAGACTGTTATAAAGTTTCACATTAAGTGAGGAAAAATATTTTGAGGTACTGGTAAGTTGTTAACATGCTGTTAAGTTTTGACTTAAGTTGCCAAATGGGATTAGCATTTAACGGTTTTTGTAATGGGAAGTGGGTAAAAATGATTTTTCTAAATTAACTCTTATTTAAGCTTTTCTAGTTAAGTTTTATAATTATTCTTTTATCCTGGAGAGAGGGGGCACATATTTAATGTAATTTATTTCAAAACGTGTAGTCAAATAAAATCATCTTTGGCCTAAGGTCGTTTGTTTTTTTTGCTTTTTTATTTCTACAAAAAAGGCAGCTCCATGTTTTAACTAAAGACTTGATTTGAGATATTTGGAGTGTTGTTTTTGGAGGTCAGGATGGTGGTGGAATTCAAAAACGTTGGTATGCTGTGGTTGAGGTGGTGTCCGATTCTCCAGTGTCTTGAAGTGAAGTCTTTGGGCAAGATGCTGAAATTGGTTGTAGGTGTGGCACTGTCCCACTGTTAGTCGAGTGTTGGAGTGGCAACCTGTTCAAAGGTGCATTTCTCACCCAGTCAGCTGGGATAAATGAAATCAGTTTATCCTCAGTTAAAACTGATTTTGTATCATGAAGAAACAGCCCATATTCTTCTCACTTGAGATTAATGTATCAGGTCTAGTCAATCAGAGGAAATGATACTAAAATGGGGATTTAGCTTCCATCATGCTCTTAATGCAATATTGTTTCAACATTGCTGATGTTTAATTATCGAGCATCACTATAGAGTGACCTACAGTAACTATTGTTGCGGAATCTTAAATGTGACTTATTATTGGCAATCTAATAAAAGCAGTGAAGAGCAGAAATGAGGACGCAGCTGAACAGGACTCAGGACTTTATTAAGCAGTGAGTTTTCTATTCCTTACTATCCCATATTAAGTCTGATATTAGTCCATAACCCTATTACTCCCGAAATAAAGGCGTAGCTATTCCTCTTCACATGTCCTTAACTGGGAAATATCTTGGCTACTTTCCCTTTTGCCAACTTTCCCCACCTGTTCGTCTACACAAATTCAAGTATCGAAAGTGCATTATTGCAATACTGTCCCGCTGCAAATGCAAAATGCTTTAAATACTATAAAACTGCAAAAAAGAAAAAGTCCCCCATCAGTGCATACAGCTCAAGAAAAAAAAGAAAGAAAGGAGTTATCAAATTGTTCCCAGTCCCCTTTAGTACTCCATGTCTCAGACATGAGTAGTTCCTGTCCTGGCCCGATCCCTTCCCCTTAGAAAAAGTTCAAATATTTACATTTTTAATCCCATTAAAAATGAAAAAGAAAGAAAGAAAAGAATCGAGTGCACTCTGCCACACAGCAAACATTATCAGCAAAGCTCATCCGTTCTGTGCAGCTGTGACCTGCATCCCTCCAAAATCTTCATCTTCCTCCAGGCTGCGTTTGCGGCTTCCTATTATAGAAAAGAAAATGAACAATCACAAAACGGCAACACAAAGTCCGTCGCCTATAATCTCCAAACGTGAACACTGTCGCCTGTGGAAAGTGAAATCGCTGGGATTCAGACCAATAAATTATAACTGAGGGAAATTATGAGTCAGTCCTAGACCTACACATGTCTGAATGTTATGTGTTTAATAGTAATAAAGTCCCAAAGAAAATATGAATGCTATCAGTTGAGAATGAGTCACAATGGAGCTAGCTTTTTTTTTTCTAATGAAAGCCTTCTTTAAAGTCAAACATCATATCAAGCAGCGTTTTACAAATGAGTAACCCACCATTACCACATCACCAGTTAATGATCCTGAGAAAGTCTGATAATGGATGCCAAAATGGCACAATGGACCCATCGACACTGCTTTGAATTCTCTTTAACATGAAATATTTTTTTATTATTTCCGCTGTGCTAAAGCTGTAACCAAATGCTTTACCTGCATTGGTTTAGTAATAACAAGAAATAATGGGACGTGTGTCTCTTTCCAAAACTGGGTACGTTAAATACAAACCTGGCATCCCAGCTTGTAGTGAGAACGGCCTGTCCAACTGCACCGACATCCTTTTAATGGTCAGTTTGGCTAGGTAGATTGCTTCATATTCCTTTAAAAGAAAATCAAATTTAAATACAGCTGTAAAAATCACAGGAATGACAACAGCTACACAGTCGTGCCTGAAGCTCCGACTGCTTGTCTCTTGGCTGACTTCTTACACGCTCAGTTAATTACTTAATGAAGCTCAAAAACTTTACAGTGGCAGTATTCGTGAGCCCATGCCACAATTTCTGTTTTGAGTTAATGGAGTAAAAAAAATAACTGTGTGATAACACATTTACTTTAATTTGAAAACACAACAAGTACACGTGCCAACTAAATTAGCAAGCCACTTGTGTGGCCAGCCAAGACAGACTAAAGAGAGATGATATATGGTAGGAAACATGGGAAAATCATTTCTGCAGCCTCGAATAAGAAAACACAAGAAAGCAAAAACAGCAAAATGAACCAGTATAACAACACAGGCTGTAGTGATTCTGTATTTCTTCTGTGTATGCAACTTTTTATCCAATGCCATCATATAAATGTTGCCTTTCTTTCAAAGGAAAATGAAGGGGGCACAGTGAATCTGCTGTAGTAGCAATATTATTAATACAGACCAATTACAGTCATGTGCAGACAGTATGATTATTAGGGTATTAGGATATTCTAAAAGGTTAAAATATGAGCTTACCTGTAGCTGATGCACAAAGCCCACATTGGGATTAATGCAAAACCTCCTCTCCTGAACATGGCTGAATGCTTCCCTACAGAGTGAAATAGGAAAAACATGAAACCTCTGCAAGCAACACTGGCTGTATCCCAATTCAGGGTCTGCAGCCTTAAAGTACGCAGCCTCAATGATCCTCAAGGGCCACGTACTCAAAGACCGCTAAGGCTGGAAGTGCGAGGCTTGTGAAATGGGACGGTCTACCCTTATTAAACATTTGCACATAAATAAGTGACATAATATTCAGTACTTAAAGTTTACTCTTCGGGCGCCCCCCCCATCTGCCGTTTTTTTTCGGCAAAATTATCCACACCCACTGCCGCGCTATGCATTCTGGGATATGTTGGGCCACGAAGTCTACACTGCCACAGCCTTAAAATTCAGGGAAATGAAGGACGCATTTCAGGGCCGCATTTCGAGCAGCCTTTGAATTGGGACAGCCTTCGGCGCGCCGCTGTGACGTAATCGGCCTTGAAATGCGTACTTTAAGGCTGCAGACCCTGAATTGGGATACAGCCAGTGTGTCTACCAGCAACTGCTTCCTGTGCTTCTATCCAGTATATTTATATATTATAACAATTATGCTGCAGTCCACTTACATCCAATTAATAAAGTCAGCTTAGTTTTACAATGTGCAGAAATTGTAAGCAATACATTGTTGTGAGGAAAAAACACTCACCTGTATTTCATACCGAATGTTTCCATAAGATATGCAATCACTAAGGCAGCACTGAAAGAACAAATAAAAGTAAACTTGGTTACTTAAGTGGTACAAAAGGTGCATCAGTTCATGTAATATATTTCCCTCAAGCCACGTTAGAGAGTTAGACAAAGAAATAATGGACTAATTAAATTGTGGCAGAGCTGGAGCCCACATAAGTTAACTTTGGGCAAGATCCAGGGTAAGTCATGCTAAGGTTGTCCATTAATAATAGAACTTGCATGGACACTCAGGAAGAGCATTATTTAACTTTTAAAGGCGTGTCATGATGTCAAGGCAACATAGGTGTATAGTACAGTGAAATATCTTGAGTCACCCTTCTTTATATTTTGACAGAATAATGGAAAAATCTTTGGGCTTCTTGAAGGACGCGCCAAAGCTCTTTGTTGGATGTTAACTGCCTTTTGTTGGGTTCCATCAAGATGATCTTACACTGTCTCAATAAAACTGAGCTCCGGGCTTTGGAGAAGGCCGATCCATGACTGATATTTTTCCACTGTGCGATTTTTTTTTCTGTCCAGGTATATATTTTTACTGCACTGACAATGTGTTTGGAATCATTGACGTACTAAAAAAATGAAGATGCTACAAATCAGACACTTTCCAGATGGTATTGCATGACAGCAAATATCAGCTGTGGTAACACCACATACTAGATTTGACAGTTTTACACAATATTCCTTCCTTCCTGTCACAATACGAAAGGGAATTTGTGTCTCTGGCTGGAATTGAACTGCTGACCTTTTGTGTAACCCACTACACTATACAAACACTGCTAGATGGTACTGCATGACAGATGAAAATCTGACAGTATTTTTCTGTGTTCATAATCCCACCAAGGTCCTCAAGACCACTGGCTGAAATACAACCCCAAACCATTACAGAGCCTTCACTGTGTTTCAGAAATGGCTGTAGACACTCGCTTTTGCATTGCTCATCTGACCACCTCCAGAATTTGAACCAAAAATATCAAAATTGGACCTGCTGACACTGATTTTCAGTCCAGTTCTTGTGTAATTTTTCTCTCTTAAAAATTACCTTAAACAAAAAAAAAATTCTTCTGAAATTGATGAGGTTGATGGGCTGGACTAAAAAGGAGTAAAGAAAAGCAGCCAGTTGCCAAAGAGGAAGTTTGAGAAACCATGAGAACTATTTCTCAAATCAAACAAAAAAAGAAGTCAAGATCAGTGGAAGCAAAATATAAGAAAATGAAGGGTTGCTCAAGACTTTCGCAAAACTTTATCCTACATGCAATTTGCTCTGTAAACTGAAAAAATATCACATATAACACTCGCCTAAACAAAAACAGTGCATGAGCCAATCATATTTTAGAATTTCACAGCTTTGGCAGTACAGTACATGATGCCCTTTAATGCACGAGGTGAAATTACAGCATACAGAACAAATGTAGGCTCACCTTCTTGATATCCCTGCATTACCATGAACCAGTACTTTTCCTGAAAGAGCAAGGAAACAGAAGATTGTTAATAAAATGCCTTACACTGTAGGCAATAGAATCGGGAAAGGCATGCATCTTTACCTTCTGTTGCTAAGCAGCCATCAATGAATTCTTTAGTCTGTAAAAAGGAAAATGTAATTTTATTGTAAACGCCACACCTTTCAGCGAAAGAGCGCTTTCCCAGACAACACGCCCCACCTCTTTACTCACCATAGGAAAAAAGCGGATTATATTTTCCACTGGATTGTCAGCAATATCTAACACAAGGTATCTGCAAGAAAACGCATGATGAAATAAAACTCCCTGTTTCAGAAACGTACCAATGTTGCGCAAAGATCACAGAAGCCCTTACTTACCTAAACATGTGAGGGAAATTAGGTTTGATAAAATTGGCTTCAATGTCTTGGCGGACGCACACAATGTGCGTTATGCCGTGTCTTTCGAGAATTGGCAGCTAGACATAGAGGAATAAGTAAAATGAGGGTTGAATGCATTCATTTTATTTGTGTCTCCATATCCAAGAGAAATCAATGAAATCAGTCCTCCAGCAACTACCTTGCTTTTCATCGCAGAAGAGTAGGGACCTAAAAACAGTCCTGGTAAAATCTCCTGAATAGAATACAGCAAACATTAACACAACACAGGCACCAACATTTCTTCATCTTTAACAAAGGATTTTATATCTGGACACTGACATTTTACTGTGATCACTAGAAGTTTACACACACTCATCAAGGGCATGAATCATGGTAATTATGAGCTTTTAATGAGTTCTTGGGATGGTTAAAAAAACAAACAAAAAGAATTGAGTGAACAAGAATTAATTATAATTTTGGATTTTCCACAGTTCCACACAAAGTCAAAAATATACATACACCCAACTAATCTTTGGTTAAATGTCCCTTATCAAAGTATACCTTGACTGGATGCTTTTGGTAGCCATCATCAAGCTTCTGGTAAATTTTTTCCTGGATATTTGGCTGCTCTTCTTGGCAGAATGCATAGAGTTCATTTAAATTTCCTGGCACGAACTCTGCTTTTAAGCACTTAATTTTACATTAGGTTGAATTTGAGGCTTTGGGAACGCAATTCGAGAAGCTTAAAGTTAGCTTGCTTTATACATTTAACAGCCCTGATGTGTGTTTGAGATCACTGTCCTGCCGGAAAACCCAATGGCGTTGAAGTTTTAACCAGCTAGCTGTTGATGATTCTGAGGGTACTCCTCCTCCTCGATTACTCCATCCACTAACAGTACTACTGGTAGCAAAACAGCCTCAAAGCATGATGCTACAACAACCGTGTTTGACAGCTGGTGCAGTTTTCTTAGGTTTGAAAGCCTCTGCTTTACTTCTGCAAACACACCTCCTGCTATTGTGGCCAGATAGCTAAATCTTTGTTGTCTGTCAATAAAACCTTTCTCCAGGGGGCATTTGGCTTGTCCATGTTGGCAGCGACAAATTGTTCAGTCAAGTTCATGGCAGGCTTGAGCCTTGATGGTTCCTGGGTTAATCCTGAACATCCTAACCAATTATCTCTCATTTTAGGGTGACAGTTCGGGCAAAAGCAGTGATGAGCAGTCAGACTGGAGCCTCAGGTCATACAGGAGAATCACTTGGGCGATCGCTTTAAAGTCTCTTTGCGCTGGTAAACGACCCCAGCACTGATCACAACGATGAGGGGAAATACCTCCAAAATGCACAAACATTTGACCCAGAGCATACAATTGATTTGCACAAATATAATGTTTTTGATATGCTGCTTAGTGATGGTATTGACTCTGACATTAGTGCTGATGAGCACCAAATGAGAATCGTTAAGGAATCTAAATAAGAAGTGAACTCGATGAAGGAACCTGTTCACCCAAGTCATTACAGATGTATGCACCCATAAGGCATGTATGTAAACATCTGGTCATAAAATGTACACACATCATCAAAGTAGTACCACGACAGCCAAACAAAGTTGTATTAAAGTTTAAACAGTAACTATAATGATTAAAAATACAATTTGCTGCATTGTTCTGTCTCCAGATTAATGTTTTAAGAACTTTAAAGCCGCATTTACCATAGGAATAGACTAAAGACGTTCAACTGTCAAGATTAAACTTGCCACTATAAACAACAGACTCCTCCTTACACACCTGCATATCTCGTCTCATCGGATACGCCCAATCCTGGAAAAAAATGGGAATTTGAAACCAATGTTAAAAGATGTGGCAAGTGTTCCTACCATTAAACGACAGCTGAATGCTAGTTTACTTTATGCACGCTGATTGCTAATGCTAGTAGGCTACTCAGTGCCGAAACGCCGCAAAAGACTAATTAAAAGACAATTTTGAGAATGGCTCTCACATTATCACACATTACATTAACACGTCACCCTCCCAAAAACTACTACACACACACACATATATCGCCCTCTCTACATTGTTCCCTGCCAGAAAGTAAAACTAGCGTGGAGGCTAGCTCAAATTAGCTGGTCAGACAGACACAGTGGACATGTTGGCTAATACAGGATCTCACCAGAAGGTCCTCCTTGGTATCGGGCAGAGACGGAAACTGAAGTTTGTTGTCCTCGTCCATCCTGCTGACCATTCGGCCACCGCCGGCCCGACTTCGCGCGCGGTATCGATGTTTCCTCGCGGCGGGGTTAGCTGAACAAACGGTACAATTTGTTTTGAGACTCCACATGCATGTCCGCCATACTGCTCGGTCACATGCGTCACGTGATCCCGAAGGAGCTGGCCGACAGACGCGTGGAGAAACGGAAAAGAGGAAACAGCGTCGCTTAGCGGTCGTTTTGCGAAGCGCAGAGGTCACAGAGGAGCACCCCCAGTGCCACTGTAAAGGGAATATTTAGATTTGTGAAATTAAGGAGTTAAGATGAAGACGTAGTCCGAGATGTAGTCTACGAGCTTCTGCTCACTGCTTATCGAAGGGCCTTTAAAGCTATTCTTTGAATGTGTCCGAACTGGCTAGGCCAGTCCATAACTAATAATCTAGGTATGATTTTACTGTGATGTCAGTGAGTTTGGGATCATGTCACGACAAAAAATGAATTTCTTGTTGATGAACTTGTTGATGAACTCCAGATGATATTTTCATTGTGGATCAGTATCTGAGAGTATTTTGCTGAGTTTCTAATTCCATTAATTTTGAGAACATTCCCAACAGCACTGGCTGAAATCCATCTCCAAACCAAGACGGAGCCTTCACTGTGTTTCACAGGTGGCTGTAGACACTCACTGTTGTACCGCTCTCCTGACCTGCTCTGTACATACTGATGATAATTTGAACCAAAATTTTAACATTTAGATTAATCCCTCCATGAGACCTTTTCTTACAAACTGTGTTATTGTTGTCATTCTTCATCCACTGAAGAAATGGGAAGAAATGATTTTTGCTGGTAAGAAAGTGCCCAAAGATACAGTTTAAATTCGATTTTTTGCTGAGCTGTCTGTTATGCATATACACAGCACTGGTTCATCCCTTGAGTTAGGTGCTATTCTTACGGTCAATGTTAATAGTTGAAAAAAGTGTATCTGAAAATGGTCAGTCTAAAAATTTGTTAAAAACTAAGCAGGTCCTTCAGTCTTTTATTATTTTCAACCTCTTCCCCCTCCACCATGCATGCCTTGTTAATAGTGACATCAGCAGTGACTGATAATGAGATCTGATAAAGAACAGAGCGCGTGGATAATCTGTAGATGTTTGTTTGGCGTCTCAGATCTGGCATCTGTTTGTTGTTGTCAGACATTGCAGCATTTTGTGATTTTTTTGTTTACTGTCTGGTCCGTGGGTGGGGACAACACTTTCTTCACAGATCAGAGGGAGATGAGATCTCACCAGTCAACAAAGGCTTGTATGCGTGTGCGTGTGTGGGTTTTCTATAAGTGCATATGTTTGTGTGTCTGAATAATGTATCCTAGCTTTGCAGCACCGCTGGTCAGCATGGGTGGTGTAACCAAAAGTTATTTCTTATCAGGTGCAAGGACAGATGTGCCCCCCACTGCTGCTCCTCCACAGTCACAGATACACCTTGAAGAAGAATCTTTGAAGAACGTCCCTTACATGCACTTCCAGTTAAAACATTTTCCATGCGCATGCATCATCTTCTCTCAGCTTCCACTTAAAAAATCTTTATCCGCATTTAATGAAAATAAACAGCTAGTGCCAGTGTCTCCCTGTGTGATGATTTCCCTGTGGTGCAGGCATCCTGGTGACAGGGGTTCTTTGATATTTGGCTGCTTCAGGCCAAATCAGCAGCCATGCCAGATTCCTCTGGCAATACGTAGCGGTGGCTAGGGGGGCGGCAGAGCAGGAGTAAGAAAGAAACGAACACTTTATTTTAGTATGAAACTTACATAATAAGGATAACGTTTTGGTCAGTATTTTTATACTGGAAAAGTCCGAAAATTTTTGTTTTTGGATATGTTAATGATTATAGTTGTGCATGTAATGGAAACTGCATATCCTCCTCTGTCACACCAACCATCTGCGTGTCCTCCTTCATGATCCATGAATCTTCTCTGTGGTCATTCTCTTTCCCTCCTCACTGCTACATATATGTCCACTATCCTTCCTCTGCACGTCCAAACCATGTCAGCCTCGTCTCTCTGACTTTGTCTCCAAACTGCTCAGCCTGAGCCGTCCCTCTGATGTACTCAGTTCTTCCATATAAACTACACTGCCATGCGTTTCAACATACCAAAGAAACGTGTCACACAGTATGAAAAAAATAAAAGTATGTTTCTTTGGTTGAGGTTTTTAAAAATATAGACTTACTCCTGATCTTGATTCCTGGTGGTCTTTGATATGTTATGCTTTGATAACTTTAACTTGAATTGAATTAAATTTAATATACATGTGAAACTTGTGTGTTCTTAGTAGTTTAAGGTAATCAATCAGAAGTCAGTTGACTTAATAAATCTAATGGGTCCTTTTTGTATTAATAATTCATTAATAACATCATAAACCATGTGCAAAGTAATAAAATAACTTTTTGAGCCACAGTGAATCAATTCATAATTATAAACTTAAAGACTTATGATTCTAATCCTTAATTATTTTAAGATATGTAAAACTGATTTAGCTGATTGATCTCTTTGAGTCACATATACACTCACCGGCCAGTTCATTAAGCACACCCAGGTAGCAGCGAGTTGTGCCCGCTTTAGCCTTCAGAACTGACTTAATTCTTCATTGCACAGATTCAACAAGGTACTGGAAATCTCTTATTCCACCACATCCCAAAAGATGTGAGTACAGGGAACTCACTCTCATTTTCAAGAAATTCGTTTGAGATGATTTGAACTTCTAATAATAGGATGGACATGGTCAGCAACAAAACTGATTTAGGCTGTGATGTTTAAATGATGCCCACACTATTATGTCACCACCAGCAGACATACCACCAGAACTACCAAGACAAAGCAGGATGGATCCGATGCTTTCATGTTGTTCAGGTTTTGATGAGCCTGTGTGAACTGTAGCCTTAGTTTCCTGTTCTTAGCTGACAGGAGGGGAGGGGCGACTGATGTGGTCCTTCTGTTCCTGTAGCTTATCTACTTCAAGCTTCAGCATGTGTGTTCAAAGATCTTCTTCTGCACACCTTGGGTATAAGAATAGTTATATGAGTTAGTTGCCCTCCTATCTGACCCCTGTCATCATCAAGGCCAACCCGTCTGGAACCAGTTTTACCTAAATCACCTCTCCTCTTCATTTTCGTGCTCAGAATGAAATTCAGCAGGTCGCATTAGTCATGAACTAAAAGCTTTGATTTACGGCCGTCGTGTGAAAAGTGTATAAAGACATTACTGGAATTGTGCAAACACAATACTTGCTGTATGTCTCACCCACTGGGATGGATACAAAATCAGTGGGAGGACTTTACCTCCCTTTAACTTTATTAACTGTAAAAGTTAGCAAAGGACTGTGAAACATACATTTTCAATATTAGTCTATTCACTCAACTTCCAGTTACAGGTTATGGGCCAATAGTAAGACCACAGCATAAGCTCTCTTGTGACCTTTAAAACTCCTTTTCAGGTCATAGTCATCACATAATTCATCACTGTCTAATTGAATGTGAGCCACTGTCATTTCAGTGGAGACCATTATCAGCCATCTGTCTATGTCGTTGCAGAGCCTAATGATGATAGCACAAGTTGCAAGCCAATAAGACAGAATTAAACAAACAACAAATATATTAAAAAATAATTATA
Organism: Copadichromis virginalis; assembly: GCF_057382275.1. Taxonomy (NCBI): domain Eukaryota; kingdom Metazoa; phylum Chordata; class Actinopteri; order Cichliformes; family Cichlidae; genus Copadichromis; species Copadichromis virginalis. The sequence continues at coordinate 13,743,245 of NC_140618.1, forward strand.
CCTTGTTTTTTGCAGAGTGACACTGCAAACGCTTTGAGATTCCAGTGTCACTCAGCTGTCTTAGATTAAAACTTGTATTTAAATCTCTGTCAGCCGAGGAGCTCTACCTTTGCATACAAAACAGAATATAATGTGCTTTTATTTGTCAGAAATGATTCCATGCTGAAGTAAACTCATTAATGGTTAAAAAGCTGGATAGCGCTTTCTTTTCATCATCAGAACATTTATTGGATGAGTGAATATAAGAAAACTCAAGGACTGTGGGTGGACTCACCAGCGAATGCGCTGGTGAGTCATTTAAAGTATGACTCCAAAGTAAAGAGGTGAGAGGATGCGAGAAACTTCAAAAGATCACACAAATTTCGGAACTGATTATTTTTAATAATATAAACAAAACCCTTTTCTCGTAGGGTTTGCACCAAAAGCAGCTCGTAGTTCACCCCGGCAAAGGGAATAAAGTGATCACTGCAGGAGAGCACACTGATCTGACAGTATATATATTTTAAAATATATACTATAAAATATATACAAAGATAAAAGTTTGACCTTAGACATTATATGTACTCGTATGTCATTCAAAAGTTTGACTCTGAAGAAAGAGAGGATTAAGGAAAAGTGTATGTTCAGAGTTAGGGTATGGGATCTGCCAGTCCATTGGAAAGTGTGGAGCTGCCCCAAAATAACCCAAAGTGTCCCGATGGCTGCCTGAACCTATCTCAGCTATCATGCATTTTAAATTTAATGTTATTTAATATTTTTTAAAAACATTTTAAGACAATGGTGTAACTTCAAATCAGCCTGGAATCCTATTAAATGGTACAATATTACCACAAATCTGATTCCATCAACCCGCAATTTCTCTTAGTGTTTTCTTTCTTTTTATCAATCTCTGGTTACAGTTCCCTTCCTCAAATCTACATTCAATCTTCAATGTAGATTTCCTCCTCTCTCTATCATCCATGCCCTGGAGCTAAAAATAGGAAATTATGAAATAAATTTGTCTGAAAAACTATTTATCCTGAAGAACATCCTCAGAGGTTAGAAGGGCATCTAGTAACATTAAGCACTGCTACAACATCAACCTGATGTTTGGTGTATGCTTATTTCAAAAGCAACATATAACAAGTAATAAATGTAACACAAATTAAGTTGAAATTCTCCTTCATTACAGTTTGTTACTCACATTCACAAGTATGCATAAATACAGCCTTTAACACAGACATCACCCGGTGCCATTGCCCCAAAGAGATTGGCATTCATGACAGCACATCCCACTTTTGACAGGCACCTGCTCTTTAGAGATATACATCTTTTTTTACTGCAATGATGGATGTTAAAGGGGCAACTAGATAAGAAGAGAATTATTTTAAAAATTATGTCCATTAGTAATGCTGTGTATCTAAAAACCACTCGTGCACATCTGAAGGGTCACTGCTACCACAAGGCTGCTCTAATGGTTTTCTATCCCTCCTCTGGGCTGGGCTTTAGATGGAGCAAGAGTATTTTGTTGTGACATTTGTGGCTAAATTAAAAATGAAATGAAAAGAGAGCCTGAAATACAGTATTTATGTATGTATCTTTTAATCTGTGGGCAAGGTTTTTCAATTATCTAAAATATCAGACACCATCCATCCATTAATCCAATTATCGCTGACGCCATCACCTGTTTAAACTACTTGTGATTTAAAAAATGTTATTAAGGGCAGATGACTCTGTTAGATTATTCATGGATGTATCTTCCTCTATTACTCTGAGGTCTACATTTGCACAGTTAATTGTTAACCGGAGCTGTCATTCTGCCACTTTACTGATGTGCAGAGGTTTCATTCTTGTCAGATCATTCAGCCATGAACCCGATGACAGCTGCTGTTTGTTTGTATTCCCATGAGCATTATCAGCTACAGAATGGATGGATGATGAAAAAGTTATCCACTCAAACTGTGTTTTATAACTTAAAACCCCCAAAACGTTGTCAGTAATAATGCAAACATTGCACTGAAAGGTGGTTCTTTAACTTATATCACCTATGGAAAGTATACTCCATCCCCTCTGCTATACAGGGAGTGCAGAATTATTAGGCAAATGAGTATTTTGTATTTTGTCCACATCATCCTCTTCATGCATGTTGTCTTACTCCAAGCTGTATAGGCTCGAAAGCCTACTACCAACTAGAAAGTGCATTTTCTGAAGAAACTGCAGTGTGAATGCTTGAATCTGAATGTATGGACTGAAATGAATTAATTGCTGAATTTTGAGTTAAAAATTTTGAATGAGATAAAAAAAAAAACAACAACCTGAATTTAACCTGAAAACAAAAGTGCTGAACTGCTAAAAGCTGAAGGTTACACAGAAGAAGAAGTTGGAAAAAAGCTGAAAATGTTTTAATTGTAAATTAGAAAAACCTAAGAAATGAGAAAAGAACATTTAGAGTCAGAAAACATCTGAAAGAATATTAAAAGGTCATATTCTTTGAATCACTGAATGACTAAAATGTGATCCCTCCACTTGGATCCACACAGTTTAAAAAGTTTACATCTCTGAGCTTTGAAAGACAAGATGTTGGAAAGAGAACAACGATGGCGACGTTTTGAGGGTAAAATGATGGCTGTAACACTGTGGAGACAGCAGCAGTTGAAAGAGAAGTGTTTCAGATGAATTTTGGCAGAGTGAGAGAGAGAGCTCGTTAAGCAGGCAGGTGTGAGCCTGGTTGCTATAGTGACCGCACCCAATGGCTCCATACACACGGACACAGACATGCACCTCACTTTTGCTGCTTAAAATGAACAGAAAAGTCAGGCCGAAACAAATCGTTCCCATATGAAAAGTACAAGTCGTATTGACGAAATTCTTTCACCGTGAGCGACAGCAATGTCTAGTCTACTGAATTCTCAGTTTTCATGCCTGTGGAGTTTATTATATGGACGTGGTGACAGTGGAAAGACACCATGCTCTTCTGATTTTCAAAAGAACCTTCTGAGCCATTTTAACATTAGAGTCTATGGAAGAGTTGGAGGGAGGAGGCTGTGCATTGGTGACATTTACGAAAGAACCATAACACCTAGGACAATAGTAAACACATTGGATGAAAGAGGACAGCGATGGCTACGTTTTGAGGGTAAAATCATACCTGTAGAGCAAACGCTGCGGACACAGCAGCAGTTTTAAAAAAGATTTTAAGATTAATTTTTTTGCTCCTCTCACTCTAGCAGTTGAGCTGCCTCACTCTAGCCCCAACATTCCGTCCCATACACACCCATTATAAACTCTGAAACGGGTGAAAAAACATCATGAAACTTAAACTGGAACTGAAGAAAAAGTATAATAGATATTGAAAAGATAAATACAAGTTGAATAGTTGAATGTCTTGTCTTCGTTTTAAAGTTTGAATGGTGGCTCTATGTCAATGTATGTGGAAGTAGTAAGAGTTTAAAAATGAGTAAGTTGAATGAGAATTTGAAGGGTCTCCCCATTGAAATACATGGGAAATTTTTGTTGAATAAAGTTGAATAAAATTAAAAATATAAATGTTAAAAATGAGAAAAATAGAAGCAATCATGTCCAAAATAATAGGAATCTAACGATGTTTGAATGGTTTTTCTAAGTTGAACGGTTTTGAAGGAGTAGGCTTTCAAAAAACGTACGGAATAGATAATAATAATAAAATGGAACTAGAAAGTGCATTTTCTGAAGAAACTGCAGTGTGAATGCTTGAATCTGAATGTATGCACTGAAATGAATTAATTGCTGAATTTTGAGTTAAAAATATTGAATGAGATAAAAAAAAAAACAAAAAAAAAAAAACGAATTTAACCTGAAAACAAAGGTGCTGAACTGCTAAAAGCTGAAGGTTACACAGAAGGAGGAGTTGGAAAAAAACTGAAAATGTTTTAAATGTAAATTAGAAAACCCTAAGAAATGAGAAAAGAACATTTAGAGTCAGAAAACATCTGAATGAATATTAAAAGGTCATATTCTTTGAATCACTGAATGACTAAAATGTGATCCCTCCACTTTGATCCACACAGTTTAAAAAATTTAAATGCCTGAGCTTTGAAAGACACTGTGTTGGAAAGAGAACAATAATGGCGACAATTTGAGGGTAAAATGATGGCTGTAACACTGTGGACACAGCAGCAGTTGAAAGAGAAGTGTTTAAGATGAATCTTGGTACAGTGGCAGGCAGAGCTCGTTAAGCAGGCAGGTGTGAGCCTGGTTGCTATAGTGACCGCACCCAATGGCTCCATACACACGTACACAGACATGCGCCTCACTTTTGCTGCTTAAAATGAACAGAAAAGTCAGGCCGAAACAAATCGCTCCCAAATGAAAAGTAAAAGTCGTATTGACAAAATTCTTTCACCGTGAGCGACAGCAATGTCTAGTCTACCTAATTCTCAGTTTTCATGCCTGTGGAGCTTATTATATGGACGTGGTGACAGTGTAAAGACACCATGCTCTTCTGATTTTCAAACGAACCTTCTGAGCCATTTTAACATTAGAGTCTATGGAAGAGTTGGAGGGAGGAGGCTGTGCATTGGTGACATTTATGAAAGAACCATAACACCTAGTACAATAGTAAACACATTGGATGAAAGAGGACAGCCATGGCTACGTTTTGAGGGTAAAATCATACCTGTAGAGCAAACGCTGCGGACACAGCAGCAGTTTTAAAAAAGATTTTAAGATTAATTTTGTTGCTCCTCTCACTCTAGCAGTTGAGCTGCCTCACTCTAGCCCCAACATTCCGTCCCATACACACCCATTATAAACTCTGAAACGGGTGAAAAAACATCATGAAACTTAAACTGGAACTGAAGAAAAAGTATAATAGATATTGAAAAGATAAATACAAGTTGAATAGTTGAATGTCTTGTCTTCGTTTTAAAGTTTGAATGGTGGCTCTATGTCAATGTATGTGGAAGTAGATACAGTTTAAAGAGGAGGAAGTTGAATGAGAATTTGAAGGGTCTCCCCATTGAAATACATTATAAATTTTTGTTGAAAAAAGTTGAATAAAATTAAAAATATAAATGTTAAAAATGAGAAAAATAGAAGCAATGTTGTCCAAAAGAATAGGAATCTAACGTTGTTTGAATGGTTTTTCTAAGTTGAACGGTTTTGAAGGAGTAGGCTTTCAAAAAACGTACGGAATAGATAATAATAAAATAGAACTAGAAAGTGCATTTTCTGAAGAAACTGCAGTGTGAATGCTTGAATCTGAATGTATGGCTGAAATGAATTAATTGCTGAATTTTGAGTTAAAAATATTGAATGAAATTAAAAAAAATAAAAAAAACCAAATTTAACCTGAAAACAAAGGTGCTGAACTGCTAAAAGCTGAAGGTTACACAGAAGAAGAAGTTGGAAAAAAGCTGAAAATGTTTTAAATGTAAATTAGAAAACCCTAAGAAATGAGAAAAGAACATTTAGAGTCAAAAAACATCTGAATGAATATTAAAAGGTCATATTCTTTGAATTACTGAATGAAGAAAATGTGATCCCTCCACTTTGATCCACACAGTTTAAAAAGTTTAAATGCCTGAGCTTTGAAAGACACTGTCTTGGAAAGAGAACAATAATGGCGACATTTTGAGGGTAAAATGATGGCTGTAACACTGTGGACACAGCAGCAGTTGAAAGAGAAGTGCTAAAGATGAATCTTGGTACAGTGGCAGGCAGAGCTCGTTAAGCAGGCAGGTGTGAGCCTGGTTGCTATAGTGACTGCACCCAATGGCTCCATACACACGTACACAGACATGCGCCTCACTTTTGCTCCTTAAAATGAACAGAAAATTCAGGGCGAAAGAAATCGTTCCCAAATGAAAAGTATAGGTCGTATTGACAAAATTCTTTCACCGTGAGCGGCAGCAATGTCCAGTCTACCGAATTCTCAGTTTTCATGCCTGTGGAGTTTATTATATGGACGTGGTGACAGTGGAAAGACACCATGCTCTTCTGATTTTCAAACGAACCTTCTGAGAAAGTTTAACATTAGAGTCTATGGAAGAGTTGGAGGGAGGAGGCTGTGCATTGGTGACATTTACGAAAGAACCATAACACCTAGGACAATAGTAAACACATTGGATGAAAGAGGACAGCGATGGCTACGTTTTGAGGGTAAAATCATACCTGTAGAGCAAACGCTGCGGACACAGCAGCAGTTTTAAAAAAGATTTTAAGATTAATTTTTTTGCTCCTCTCACTCTAGCAGTTGAGCTGCCTCACTCTAGCCCCAACATTCCGTCCCATACACACCCATTATAAACTCTGAAACGGGTGAAAAAACATCATGAAACTTAAACTGGAACTGAAGAAAAAGTATAATAGATATTGAAAAGATAAATACAAGTTGAATAGTTGAATGTCTTGTCTTCGTTTTAAAGTTTGAATGGTGGCTCTATGTCAATGTATGTGGAAGTAGTAAGAGTTTAAAAATGAGTAAATTGAATGAGAATTTGAAGGGTCTCCCCATTGAAATACATGGGAAATTTTTGTTGAATAAAGTTGAATAAAATTAAAAATATAAATGTTAAAAATGAGAAAAATAGAAGCAGTCATGTCCAAAAGAATAGGAATCTAATGGTGTTTGAATGGTTTTTCTAAGTTGAACGGTTTTGAAGGAGTAGGAGTACAAAAAACGTACGGAATAGATAAAATAGAATAATAAAGATTAGAAGAACAATACTGTGAATGCTTTTCAAGCATTCACACTAATAATAACTAGAAAGTGCATTTTCTGAAGAAACTGCAGTGTGAATGCTTGAATCTGAATGTATGCACTGAAATGAATTAATTGCTGAATTTTGAGTTAAAAATATTGAATGAGATTAAAAAAAAACAAAAAAAAAAAACGAATTTAACCTGAAAACAAAGGTGCTGAACTGCTAAAAGCTGAACGTTACACAGAAGAAGAAGTTGGAAAAAAACTGAAAATGTTTTAAATGTAAATTAGAAAACCCTAAGAAATGAGAAAAGAACATTTAGAGTCAGAAAACATCTGAATGAATATTAAAAGGTCATATTCTTTGAATCACTGAATGACTAAAATCTGATCCCTCTGCTTGGATCCACACAGTTTAAAAAATGTAAAAGTCTGAGCTTTGAAAAACAGTGTTTGAAAGAGAACAACGATGGCGACGTTTTGAGGGTAAAATGATGGCTTTAACACTGTGGACACAGCAGCAGTTGAAAGAGAAGTGTTTAAGATGAATCTTGGCACAGTGGCAGGCAGAGCTCGTTAAGCAGGCAGGTGTGAGCCTGGTTGCTATAGTGACTGCACCCAATGGCTCCATACACACGTACACAGACATGCGCCTCACTTTTGCTGCTTAAAATGAACAGAAAAGTCAGGCCCAAACAAATCGCTCCCAAGTGAAAAGTATAGGTCGTATTGACGAAATTCTTTCACCGTGAGCGGCAGCAATGTCCAGTCTACTGAATTCTCAGTTTTCATGCCTGTGGAGTTTATTATATGGACGTGGTGACAGTGGAAAGACACCATGCTCTTCTGATTTTCAAACGAACCTTCTGAGCCATTTTAACATTAGAGTCTATGGAAGAGTTGGAGGGAGGAGGCTGTGCATTGGTGACATTTACGAAAGAACCATAACACCTAGGACAATAGTAAACACATTGGATGAAAGAGGACAGCGATGGCTACGTTTTGAGGGTAAAATCATACCTGTAGAGCAAACGCTGCGGACACAGCAGCAGTTTTAAAAAAGATTTTAAGATTAATTTTTTTGCTCCTCTCACTCTAGCAGTTGAGCTGCCTCACTCTAGCCCCAACATTCCGTCCCATACACACCCATTATAAACTCTGAAACGGGTGAAAAAACATCATGAAACTTAAACTGGAACTGAAGAAAAAGTATAATAGATATTGAAAAGATAAATACAAGTTGAATAGTTGAATGTCTTGTCTTCGTTTTAAAGTTTGAATGGTGGCTCTATGTGAACGTATGTTGAAGTAGTAAGAGTTTAAAAATGAGTAAGTTGAATGAGAATTTGAAGGGTCTCCCCATTGAAATACATGGGAAATTTTTGTTGAATAAAGTTGAATAAAATTAAAAATATAAATGTTAAAAATGAGAAAAATACAAGCAATGTTGTCCAAAATAATAGGAATCTAACGATGTTTGAATGGTTTTTCTAAGTTGAACGGTTTTGAAGGAGTAGGCTTTCAAAAAACGTACGGAAAAATAAAATATAACTAGAAAGTGCATTTTCTGAAGAAACTGCAGTGTGAATGCTTGAATCTGAATGTATGCACTGAAATGAATTAATTGCTGAATTTTGAGTTAAAAATATTGAATGAGATAAAAAAAAAAAAAAAAACAAAAAAAAAAAAACGAATTTAACCTGAAAACAAAAGTGCTGAACTGCTAAAAGCTGAAGGTTACACAGAAGAAGGAGTTGGAAAAAAACTGAAAATGTTTTAAATGTAAATTAGAAAACCCTAAGAAATGAGAAAAGAACATTTAGAGTCAGAAAACATCTGAATGAATATTAAAAGGTCATATTCTTTGAATCACTGAATGACTCAAATGTGATCCCTCCACTTTGATCCACACAGTTTAAAAAGTTTAAATGCCTGAGCTTTGAAAGATACGGTGTTGGAAAGAGAACAATAATGGCGACAATTTGAGGGTAAAATGATGGCTGTAACACTGTGGACACAGCAGCAGTTGAAAGAGAAGTGCTTAAGATGGATCTTGGTACAGTGGCAGGCAGAGCTCGTTAAGCAGGCAGGTGTGAGCCTGGTTGCTATAGTGACCGCACCCAATGGCTCCATACACACGTACACAGACATGCGCCTCACTTTTGCTGCTTAAAATGAACAGAAAAGTCAGGCCGAAACAAATCGCTCCCAAATGAAAAGTAAAAGTCGTATTGACAAAATTCTTTCACCGTGAGCGACAGCAATGTCTAGTCTACCTAATTCTCAGTTTTCATGCCTGTGGAGCTTATTATATGGACGTGGTGACAGTGGAAAGACACCATGCTCTTCTGATTTTCAAACGAACCTTCTGAGCCATTTTAACATTAGAGTCTATGGAAGAGTTGGAGGGAGGAGGCTGTGCATTGGTGACATTTATGAAAGAACCATAACACCTAGTACAATAGTAAACACATTGGATGAAAGAGGACAGCCATGGCTACGTTTTGAGGGTAAAATCATACCTGTAGAGCAAACGCTGCGGACACAGCAGCAGTTTTAAAAAAGATTTTAAGATTAATTTTTTTGCTCCTCTCACTCTAGCAGTTAAGCTGCCTCACTCTAGCCCCAACATTCCGTCCCATACACACCCATTATAAACTCTGAAACGGGTGAAAAAACATCATGAAACTTAAACTGGAACTGAAGAAAAAGTATAAAAGATATTGAAAAGATAAATACAAGTTGAATAGTTGAATGTCTTGTCTTCGTTTTAAAGTTTGAATGGTGGCTCTATGTCAATGTATGTGGAAGTAGTAAGAGTTTAAAAATGAGTAAGTTGAATGAGGATTTGAAGGGTCTCCCCATTGAAATACATTATAAATTTTTGTTGAATAAAGTTGAATAAAATTAAAAATATAAATGTTAAAAATATGAAAAATAGAAGCAGTGTTGTCCAAAAGAATAGGAATCTAACGGTGTTTGAATGGTTTTTCTAAGTTGAACGGTTTTGAAGGAGTAGGCTTACAAAAAACGTACGGAAAAATAAAATATAATAATAATAATAATAAAGATTAGAATAACAATACTGTGAATGCTTTTCAAGCATTCACACTAACTAGAAAGTGCATTTTCTGAAGAAACTGCAGTGTGAATGCTTGAATCTGAATGTATGGACTGAAATGAATTAATTGCTGAATTTTGAGTTAAAAATATTGAATGAGATTAAAAAAAAACAAAAAAAAAAAAGGAATTTAACCTGAAAACAAAGGTGCTGAACTGCTAAAAGCTGAAGGTTACACAGAAGAAGGAGTTGGAAAAAAACTGAAAATGTTTTAAATGTAAATTAGAAAACCCTAAGAAATGAGAAAAGAACATTTAGAGTCAGAAAACATCTGAATGAATATTAAAAGGTCATATTCTTTGAATCACTGAATGACTCAAATGTGATCCCTCCACTTTGATCCACACAGTTTAAAAAGTTTAAATGCCTGAGCTTTGAAAGATACGGTGTTGGAAAGAGAACAATAATGGCGACAATTTGAGGGTAAAATGATGGCTGTAACACTGTGGACACAGCAGCAGTTGAAAGAGAAGTGCTTAAGATGAATCTTGGTACAGTGGCAGGCAGAGCTCGTTAAGCAGGCAGGTGTGAGCCTGGTTGCTATAGTGACCGCACCCAATGGCTCCATACACACGTACACAGACATGCGCCTCACTTTTGCTGCTTAAAATGAACAAAAAAGTCAGGCCGAAACAAATCGTTCCCAAATGAAAAGTAAAAGTCGTATTGACAAAATTCTTTCACCGTGAGCGACAGCAGCTTCTAGTCTACTGAATTCTCAGTTTTCATGCCTGTGGAGTTTATTATATGGACGTGGTGACAGTGTAAAGACACCATGCTCTTCTGATTTTCAAACGAACCTTCTGAGCCATTTTAACATTAGAGTCTATGGAAGAGTTGGAGGGAGGAGGCTGTGCATTGGTGACATTTACGAAAGAACCATAACACCTAGGACAATAGTAAACACATTGGATGAAAGAGGACAGCGATGGCTACGTTTTGAGGGTAAAATCATACCTGTAGAGCAAACGCTGCGGACACAGCAGCAGTTTTAAAAAAGATTTTAAGATTAATTTTTTTGCTCCTCTCACTCTAGCAGTTGAGCTGCCTCACTCTAGCCCCAACATTCCGTCCCATACACACCCATTATAAACTCTGAAACGGGTGAAAAAACATCATGAAACTTAAACTGGAACTGAAGAAAAAGTATAATAGATATTGAAAAGATAAATACAAGTTGAATAGTTGAATGTCTTGTCTTCGTTTTAAAGTTTGAATGGTGACTCTATGTCAATGTATGTGGAAGTAGTAAGAGTTTAAAAATGAGTAAGTTGAATGAGAATTTGAAGGGTCTCCCCATTGAAATACATGGGAAATTTTTGTTGAATAAAGTTGAATAAAATTAAAAATATAAATGTTAAAAATGAGAAAAATAGAAGCAATGTTGTCCAAAAGAATAGGAATCTAACGGTGTTTGAATGGTTTTTCTAAGTTGAACGGTTTTGAAGGAGTAGGCTTTCAAAAAACGTACGGAAAAATAAAATATAATAATAACTAGAAAGTGCATTTTCTGAAGAAACTGCAGTGTGAATGCTTGAATCTGAATGTATGCACTGAAATGAATTAATTGCTGAATTTTGAGTTAAAAATATTGAATGAGATTTAAAAAAAACAAAAAAAAAAAAACGAATTTAACCTGAAAACAAAGGTGCTGAACTGCTAAAAGCTGAAGGTTACACAGAAGAAGGAGTTGGAAAAAAACTGAAAATGTTTTAAATGTAAATTAGAAAACCCTAAGAAATGAGAAAAGAACATTTAGAGTCAGAAAACATCTGAATGAATATTAAAAGGTCATATTCTTTGAATCACTGAATGACTCAAATGTGATCCCTCCACTTTGATCCACACAGTTTAAAAAGTTTAAATGCCTGAGCTTTGAAAGATACGGTGTTGGAAAGAGAACAATAATGGCGACAATTTGAGGGTAAAATGATGGCTGTAACACTGTGGACACAGCAGCAGTTGAAAGAGAAGTGCTTAAGATGAATCTTGGTACAGTGGCAGGCAGAGCTCGTTAAGCAGGCAGGTGTGAGCCTGGTTGCTATAGTGACCGCACCCAATGGCTCCATACACACGTACACAGACATGCGCCTCACTTTTGCTGCTTAAAATGAACAGAAAAGTCAGGCCGAAACAAATCGTTCCCAAATGAAAAGTAAAAGTCGTATTGACAAAATTCTTTCACCGTGAGCGACAGCAGCTTCTAGTCTACTGAATTCTCAGTTTTCATGCCTGTGGAGTTTATTATATGGACGTGGTGACAGTGGAAAGACACCATGCTCTTCTGATTTTCAAACGAACCTTCTGAGCCATTTTAACATTAGAGTCTATGGAAGAGTTGGAGGGAGGAGGCTGTGCATTGGTGACATTTATGAAAGAACCATAACACCTAGTACAATAGTAAACACATTGGATGAAAGAGGACAGCCATGGCTACATTTTGAGGGTAAAATCATACCTGTAGAGCAAACGCTGCAGACACAGCAGCAGTTTTAAAAAATATTTTAAGATTAATTTTTTTGCTCCTCTCACTCTAGCAGTTGAGCTGCCTCACTCTAGCCCCAACATTCCGTCCCATACACACCCATTATAAACTCTGAAACGGATGAAAAAACATCATGAAACTTAAACTGGAACTGAAGAAAAAGTATAATAGATATTGAAAAGATAAATACAAGTTGAATAGTTGAATGTCTTGTCTTCGTTTTAAAGTTTGAATGGTGGCTCTATGTCAACGTATGTTGAAGTAGTAAGAGTTTAAAAATGAGTAAGTTGAATGAGAATTTGAAGGGTCTCCCCATTGAAATACATGGGAAATTTTTGTTGAATAAAGTTGAATAAAATAAAAAATATAAATGTTAAAAATGAGAAAAATAGAAGCAATGTTGTCCAAAATAATAGGAATCTAACGATGTTTGAATGGTTTTTCTAAGTTGAACGGTTTTGAAGGAGTAGGCTTTCAAAAAACGTACGGAAAAATAAAATATAATAATAACTAGAAAGTGCATTTTCTGAAGAAACTGCAGTGTGAATGCTTGAATCTGAATGTATGCACTGAAATGAATTAATTGCTGAATTTTGAGTTAAAAATATTGAATGAGATAAAAAAACACAAACAAAAAAAAACGAATTCAACCTGAAAACAAAGGTGCTGAACTGCTAAAAGCTGAAGGTTACACAGAAGAAGAAGTTGGAAAAAAGCTGAAAATGTTTTAATTGTAAATTAGAAAAACCTAAGAAATGAGAAAAGAACATTTAGAGTCAGAAAACATCTGAAAGAATATTAAAAGGTCATATTCTTTGAATCACTGAATGACTAAAATGTGATCCCTCCACTTGGACCCACACAGTTTAAAAAGTTTACATCTCTGAGCTTTGAAAGACAAGATGTTGGAAAAAGAACAACGATGGCGACGTTTTGAGGGTAAAATGATGGCTTTAACACTGTGGACACAGCAGCAGTTGAAAGAGAAGTGTTTAAGATGAATCTTGGTACAGTGGCAGAGAGAGCTCGTTAAGCAGGCAGGTGTGAGCCTGGTTGCTATAGTGACCGCACCCAATGGCTCCATACACACGGACACAGACATGCACCTCACTTTTGCTGCTTAAAATGAACAGAAAAGTCAGGCCGAAACAAATCGCTCCCAAATGAAAAGTAAAAGTCGTATTGACAAAATTCTTTCACCGTGAGCGACAGCAATGTCTAGTCTACCTAATTCTCAGTTTTCATGCCTGTGGAGCTTATTATATGGACGTGGTGACAGTGGAAAGACACCATGCTCTTCTGATTTTCAAACGAACCTTCTGAGCCATTTTAACATTAGAGTCTATGGAAGAGTTGGAAGGAGGAGGCTGTGCATTGGTGACATTTATGAAAGAACCGTAACACCTAGGACAATAGTAAACACATTGGATGAAAGAGGACAGCCATGGCTACGTTTTGAGGGTAAAATGATGGCTGTAGAGCAAACGCTGTGGACACAGCAGCAGTTTTAAAAAAGATTTTAAGATTAATTTTTTTGCTCCTCTCACTCTAGCAGTTGAGCTGTCTCACTCTAGCCCCAACATTCCGTCCCATACACACCCATTATAAACTCTGAAACGGCTGAAAAAACATCATGAAACTTAAACTGGAACTGAAGAAAAAGTATAATAGATATTGAAAAGATAAATACAAGTTGAATAGTTGAATGTCTTGTCTTCGTTTTAAAGTTTGAATGGTGGCTCTATGTCAATGTATGTGGAAGTAGTAAGAGTTTAAAAATGAGTAAGTTGAATGAGAATTTGAAGGGTCTCCCCATTGAAATACATTATAAATTTTTGTTGAATAAAGTTGAATAAAATTAAAAATATAAATGTTAAAAATGAGAAAAATAGAAGCAATGTTGTCCAAAAGAATAGGAATCTAACGATGTTTGAATGGTTTTTCTAAGTTGAACGGTTTTGAAGGAGTAGGCTTTCAAAAAACGTACGGAAAAATAATAAAATATAATAATAATAAAGATTAGAAGAACAATACTGTGAATGCTTTTCAAGCATTCACACTAACTAGAAAGTGCATTTTCTGAAGAAACTGCAGTGTGAATGCTTGAATCTGAATGTATGCACTGAAATGAATTAATTGCTGAATTTTGAGTTAAAAATATTGAATGAGATTAAAAAAAAAAACAAAAAAAAAAACGAATTTAACCTGAAAACAAAGGTGCTGAACTGCTAAAAGCTGAAGGTTACACAGAAGAAGGAGTTGGAAAAAAACTGAAAATGTTTTAAATGTAAATTAGAAAACCCTAAGAAATGAGAAAAGAACATTTAGAGTCAGAAAACATCTGAATGAATATTAAAAGGTCATATTCTTTGAATCACTGAATGACTCAAATGTGATCCCTCCACTTTGATCCACACAGTTTAAAAAGTTTAAATGCCTGAGCTTTGAAAGATACGGTGTTGGAAAGAGAACAATAATGGCGACAATTTGAGGGTAAAATGATGGCTGTAACACTGTGGACACAGCAGCAGTTGAAAGAGAAGTGCTTAAGATGAATCTTGGTACAGTGGCAGGCAGAGCTCGTTAAGCAGGCAGGTGTGAGCCTGGTTGCTATAGTGACCGCACCCAATGGCTCCATACACACGTACACAGACATGCGCCTCACTTTTGCTGCTTAAAATGAACAGAAAAGTCAGGCCGAAACAAATCGCTCCCAAATGAAAAGTAAAAGTCGTATTGACAAAATTCTTTCACCGTGAGCGACAGCAATGTCTAGTCTACCTAATTCTCAGTTTTCATGCCTGTGGAGCTTATTATATGGACGTGGTGACAGTGGAAAGACACCATGCTCTTCTGATTTTCAAACGAACCTTCTGAGCCATTTTAACATTAGAGTCTATGGAAGAGTTGGAGGGAGGAGGCTGTGCATTGGTGACATTTATGAAAGAACCATAACACCTAGTACAATAGTAAACACATTGGATGAAAGAGGACAGCCATGGCTACGTTTTGAGGGTAAAATCATACCTGTAGAGCAAACGCTGTGGACACAGCAGCAGTTTTAAAAAAGATTTTAAGATTAATTTTTTTGCTCCTCTCACTCTAGCAGTTGAGCTGTCTCACTCTAGCCCCAACATTCCGTCCCATACACACCCATTATAAACTCTGAAACGGCTGAAAAAACATCATGAAACTTAAACTGGAACTGAAGAAAAAGTATAATAGATATTGAAAAGATAAATACAAGTTGAATAGTTGAATGTCTTGTCTTCGTTTTAAAGTTTGAATGGTGGCTCTATGTCAATGTATGTGGAAGTAGTAAGAGTTTAAAAATGAGTAAGTTGAATGAGGATTTGAAGGGTCTCCCCATTGAAATACATTATAAATTTTTGTTGAATAAAGTTGAATAAAATTAAAAATATAAATGTTAAAAATGAGAAAAATAGAAGCAATGTTGTCCAAAAGAATAGGAATCTAACGATGTTTGAATGGTTTTTCTAAGTTGAACGGTTTTGAAGGAGTAGGCTTTCAAAAAACGTACGGAAAAATAAAATATAATAATAATAAAGATTAGAATAACAATACTGTGAATGCTTTTCAAGCATTCACACTAATAATAAAGATTAGAATAACAATACTGTGAATGCTTTTCAAGCATTCACACTAATAATAAAGATTAGAAGAACAATACTGTGAATGCTTTTCAAGCATTCACACTAACTAGAAAGTGCATTTTCTGAAGAAACTGCAGTGTGAATGCTTGAATCTGAATGTATGCACTGAAATGAATTAATTGCTGAATTTTGAGTTAAAAATATTGAATGAGATTAAAAAAAAAACAAAAAAAAAACACGAATTTAACCTGAAAACAAAGGTGCTGAACTGCTAAAAGCTGAAGGTTACACAGAAGGAGGAGTTGGAAAAAAACTGAAAATGTTTTAAATGTAAATTAGAAAACCCTAAGAAATGAGAAAAGAACATTTAGAGTCAGAAAACATCTGAATGAATATTAAAAGGTCATATTCTTTGAATCACTGAATGACTAAAATGTGATCCCTCCACTTGGACCCACACAGTTTAAAAAGTTTACATCTCTGAGCTTTGAAAGACAAGATGTTGGAAAAAGAACAACGATGGCGACATTTTGAGGGTAAAATGATGGCTTTAACACTGTGGACACAGCAGCAGTTGAAAGAGAAGTGTTTAAGATGAATCTTGGCAGAGAGAGAGAGAGAGCTCGTTAAGCAGGCAGGTGTGAGCCTGGTTGCTATAGTGACCGCACCCAAGGGCTCCATACACACGTACACAGACATGCGCCTCACTTTTGCTGCTTAAAATGAACAGAAAAGTCAGGCCGAAACAAATCGTTCCCATATGAAAAGTACAAGTCGTATTGACAAAATTCTTTCACCGTGAGCGACAACAATGTCTAGTCTACTGAATTCTCAGTTTTCATGCCTGTGGAGTTTATTGTATGGACGTGGTGACAGTGTAAAGACACCATGCTCTTCTGATTTTCAAAAGAACCTTCTGAGCCATTTTAACATTAGAGTCTATGGAAGAGTTGGAGGGAGGAGGCTGTGCATTGGTGACATTTATGAAAGAACCATAACACCTAGGACAATAGTAAACACATTGGATGAAAGAGGACAGCGATGGCTACGTTTTGAGGGTAAAATGGTGGCTGTAGAGCAAACGCTGTGGACACAGCAGCAGTTTTAAAAAATATTTTAAGATTAATTTTTTTGCTCCTCTCACTCTAGCAGTTGAGCTCTCTCACTCTAGCCCCAACATTCCGTCCCATACACACCCATTATAAACTCTGAAACGGGTGAAAAAACATCATGAAACTTAAACTGGAACTGAAGAAAAAGTATAATAGATATTGAAAAGATAAATACAAGTTGAATAGTTGAATGTCTTGTCTTCGTTTTAAAGTTTGAATGGTGGCTCTATGTCAATGTATGTGGAAGTAGTAAGAGTTTAAAAATGAGTAAGTTGAATGAGGATTTGAAGGGTATCCCCATTGAAATACATTATAAATTTTTGTTGAATAAAGTTGAATAAAATTAAAAATATAAATGTTAAAAATATGAAAAATAGAAGCAGTGTTGTCCAAAAGAATAGGAATCTAACGGTGTTTGAATGGTTTTTCTAAGTTGAACGGTTTTGAAGGAGTAGGCTTTCAAAAAACGTACGGAATAGATAATAATAATAAAATATAATAATAACTAGAAAGTGCATTTTCTGAAGAAACTGCAGTGTGAATGCTTGAATCTGAATGTATGCACTGAAATGAATTAATTGCTGAATTTTGAGTTAAAAATATTGAATGAGATTAAAAAAAAACAAAAAAAACAAACAAATTTAACCTGAAAACAAAGGTGCTGAACTGCTAAAAGCTGAAGGTTACACAGAAGAAGGAGTTGGAAAAAAACTGAAAATGTTTTAAATGTAAATTAGAAAACCCTAAGAAATGAGAAAAGAACATTTAGAGTCAGAAAACATCTGAAAGAATATTAAAAGGTCATATTCTTTGAATCACTGAATGACTAAAATGTGATCCCTCCACTTTGATCCACACAGTTTAAAAAGTTTAAATGCCTGAGCTTTGAAAGATACGGTGTTGGAAAGAGAACAATAATGGCGACAATTTGAGGGTAAAATGATGGCTGTAACACTGTGGACACAGCAGCAGTTGAAAGAGAAGTGCTTAAGATGAATCTTGGTACAGTGGCAGGCAGAGCTCGTTAAGCAGGCAGGTGTGAGCCTGGTTGCTATAGTGACCGCACCCAATGGCTCCATACACACGTACACAGACATGCGCCTCACTTTTGCTGCTTAAAATGAACAGAAAAGTCAGGCCGAAACAAATCGTTCCCAAATGAAAAGTAAAAGTCGTATTGACAAAATTCTTTCACCGTGAGTGACAGCAATGTCTAGTCTACCTAATTCTCAGTTTTCATGCCTGTGGAGCTTATTATATGGACGTGGTGACAGTGGAAAGACACCATGCTCTTCTGATTTTCAAACGAACCTTCTGAGCCATTTTAACATTAGAGTCTATGGAAGAGTTGGAGGGAGGAGGCTGTGCATTGGTGACATTTATGAAAGAACCATAACACCTAGTACAATAGTAAACACATTGGATGAAAGAGGACAGCGATGACTACGTTTTGAGGGTAAAATCATACCTGTAGAGCAAACGCTGCGGACACAGTAGCAGTTTTAAAAAAGATTTTAAGATTAATTTTTTTGCTCCTCTCACTCTAGCAGTTGAGCTGTCTCACTCTAGCCCCAACATTCCGTCCCATACACACCCATTATAAACTTTGAAACGGGTGAAAAAACATCATGAAACTTAAACTGGAACTGAAGAAAAAGTATAATAGATATTGAAAAGATAAATACAAGTTGAATAGTTGAATGTCTTGTCTTCGTTTTAAAGTTTGAATGGTGGCTCTATGTCAATGTATGTGGAAGTAGTAAGAGTTTAAAAATGAGTAAGTTGAATGAGAATTTGAAGGGTCTCCCCATTGAAATACATTATAAATTTTTGTTGAATAAAGTTGAATAAAATTAAAAATATAAATGTTAAAAATATGAAAAATAGAAGCAGTGTTGTCCAAAAGAATAGGAATCTAACGGTGTTTGAATGGTTTTTCTAAGTTGAACGGTTTTGAAGGAGTAGGATTACAAAAAACGTACGGAATAGATAAAATATAATAATAATAATAATAAAGATTCGAATAACAATACTGTGAATGCTTTTCAAGCATTCACACTAATAAAGATTAGAAGAACAATACTGTGAATGCTTTTCAAGCATTCACACTAACTAGAAAGTGCATTTTCTGAAGAAACTGCAGTGTGAATGCTTGAATCTGAATGTATGCATTGAAATGAAATAATTACTGAATTTAAGTTAAAAATTTTGAATGAGATAAAAAAAAAACCCCGAATTTAACCTGAAAACAAAAGTGCTGAACTGCTAAAAGCTGAAGGTTACACAGAAGAAGAAGTTGGAAAAAAGCTGAAAATGTTTTAATTGTAAATTAGAAAAACCTAAGAAATGAGAAAAGAACATTTAGAGTCAGAAAACATCTGAAAGAATATTAAAAGGTCATATTCTTTGAATCACTGAATGACTAAAATGTGATCCCTCCACTTGGACCCACACAGTTTAAAAAGTTTACATCTCTGAGCTTTGAAAGACAAGATGTTGGAAAAAGAACAACGATGGCGACGTTTTGAGGGTAAAATGATGGCTTTAACACTGTGGACACAGCAGCAGTTGAAAGAGAAGTGCTTAAGATGAATCTTGGTACAGTGGCAGGCAGAGCTCGTTAAGCAGGCAGGTGTGAGCCTGGTTGCTATAGTGACCGCACCCAATGGCTCCATACACACGGACACAGACATGCACCTCACTTTTGCTGCTTAAAATGAACAGAAAAGTCAGGCCGAAACAAATCGTTCCCAAATGAAAAGTAAAAGTCGTATTGACAAAATTCTTTCACTGTGAGCGACAGCAGCTTCTAGTCTACCAAATTCTCAGTTTTCATGTCTGTGGAGTTTATTATATGGACGTGGTGACAGTGGAAAGACACCATGCTCTTCTGATTTTCAAACGAACCTTCTGAGCCATTTTAACATTAGAGTCTATGGAAGAGTTGGAGGGAGGAGGCTGTGCATTGGTGACATTTATGAAAGAACCATAACACCTAGTACAATAGTAAACACATTGGATGAAAGAGGACAGCCATGGCTACGTTTTGAGGGTAAAATCATACCTGTAGAGCAAACGCTGCGGACACAGCAGCAGTTTTAAAAAAGATTTTAAGATTAATTTTTTTGCTCCTCTCACTCTAGCAGTTGAGCTGTCTCACTCTAGCCCCAACATTCCGTCCCATACACACCCATTATAAATTTTGAAACGGGTGAAAAAACATCATGAAACTTAAACTGGAACTGAAGAAAAAGTATAATAGATATTGAAAAGATAAATACAAGTTGAATAGTTGAATGTCTTGTCTTCGTTTTAAAGTTTGAATGGTGGCTCTATGTCAACGTATGTGGAAGTAGTAAGAGTTTAAAAATGAGTAAGTTGAATGAGAATTTGAAGGGTCTCCCCATTGAAATACATGGGAAATTTTTGTTGAATAAAGTTGAATAAAATTAAAAATATAAATGTTAAAAATGAGAAAAATAGAAGCAATCATGTCCAAAATAATAGGAATCTAACGATGTTTGAATGGTTTTTCTAAGTTGAACGGTTTTGAAGGAGTAGGCTTTCAAAAAACGTACGGAATAGATAATAATAAAATAGAATAATAATAATAAAGATTAGAAGAACAATACTGTGAATGCTTTTCAAGCATTCACACTAAAAAATGGAATAATAATAAAGATTCGAATAACAATACTGTGAATGCTTTTCAAGCATTCACACTAATAATAAAGATTAGAATAACAATACTGTGAATGCTTTTCAAGCATTCACACTAACTAGAAAGTGCATTTTCTGAAGAAACTGCAGTGTGAATGCTTGAATCTGAATGTATGCACTGAAATGAATTAATTACTGAATTTTGAGTTAAAAATATTGAATGAGATAAAAAAAAAAAACCCGAATTTAACCTGAAAACAAAAGTGCTGAACTGCTAAAAGCTGAAGGTTACACAGAAGAAGAAGTTGGAAAAAAGCTGAAAATGTTTTAATTGTAAATTAGAAAAACCTAAGAAATGAGAAAAGAACATTTAGAGTCAGAAAACATCTGAAAGAATATTAAAAGGTCATATTCTTTGAATCACTGAATGAAGAAAATGTGATCCCTCCACTTGGACCCACACAGTTTAAAAAGTTTACATCTCTGAGCTTTGAAAGACAAGATGTTGGAAAGAGAACAATAATGGCGACAATTTGAGGGTAAAATGATGGCTGTAACACTGTGGACACAGCAGCAGTTGAAAGAGAAGTGCTTAAGATGAATCTTGGTACAGTGGCAGAGAGAGCTCGTTAAGCAGGCAGGTGTGAGCCTGGTTGCTATAGTGACCGCACCCAATGGCTCCATACACACGTACACAGACATGCGCCTCACTTTTGCTGCTTAAAATGAACAGAAAAGTCAGGCCGGAACAAATCGTTCCCAAATGAAAAGTAAAAGTCGTATTGACAAAATTCTTTCACCGTGAGCGACAGCAATGTCTAGTCTACTGAATTCTCAGTTTTCATGTCTGTGGAGTTTATTATATGGACGTGGTGACAGTGGAAAGACACCATGCTCTTCTGATTTTCAAACGAACCTTCTGAGCCATTTTAACATTAGAGTCTATGGAAGAGTTGGAAGGAGGAGGCTGTGCATTGGTGACATTTATGAAAGAACCGTAACACCTAGGACAATAGTAAACACATTGGATGAAAGAGGACAGCCATGGCTACGTTTTGAGGGTAAAATCATACCTGTAGAGCAAACGCTGCGGACACAGCAGCAGTTTTAAAAAAGATTTTAAGATTAATTTTTTTGCTCCTCTCACTCTAGCAGTTGAGCTGCCTCACTCTAGCCCCAACATTCCGTCCCATACACACCCATTATAAACTCTGAAACGGCTGAAAAAACATCATGAAACTTAAACTGGAACTGAAGAAAAAGTATAATAGATATTGAAAAGATAAATACAAGTTGAATAGTTGAATGTCTTGTCTTCGTTTTAAAGTTTGAATGGTGGCTCTATGTCAATGTATGTGGAAGTAGTAAGAGTTTAAAAATGAGTAAATTGAATGAGAATTTGAAGGGTCTCCCCATTGAAATACATGGGAAATTTTTGTTGAATAAAGTTGAATAAAATTAAAAATATAAATGTTAAAAATGAGAAAAATAGAAGCAGTCATGTCCAAAATAATAGGAATCTAACGATGTTTGAATGGTTTTTCTAAGTTGAACGGTTTTGAAGGAGTAGGCTTTCAAAAAACGTACGGAAAAAGAAAATATAATAACTAGAAAGTGCATTTTCTGAAGAAACTGCAGTGTGAATGCTTGAATCTGAATGTATGGACTGAAATGAATTAATTGCTGAATTTTGAGTTAAAAATATTGAATGAGATTTAAAAAAAACAACAAAAAAAAAAAACGAATTTAACCTGAAAACAAAGGTGCTGAACTGCTAAAAGCTGAAGGTTACACAGAAGAAGAAGTTGGAAAAAAGCTGAAAATGTTTTAATTGTAAATTAGAAAAACCTAAGAAATGAGAAAAGAACATTTAGAGTCAGAAAACATCTGAAAGAATATTAAAAGGTCATATTCTTTGAATCACTGAATGACTAAAATGTGATCCCTCCACTTGGATCCACACAGTTTAAAAAGTTTACATCTCTGAGCTTTGAAAGACAAGATGTTGGAAAGAGAACAACGATGGCGACGTTTTGAGGGTAAAATGATGGCTGTAACACTGTGGACACAGCAGCAGTTGAAAGAGAAGTGTTTAAGATGAATCTTGGTACAGTGGCAGGCAGAGCTCGTTAAGCAGGCAGGTGTGAGCCTGGTTGCTATAGTGACCGCACCCAATGGCTCCATACACACGTACACAGACATGCGCCTCACTTTTGCTGCTTAAAATGAACAGAAAAGTCAGGCCGAAACAAATTGCTCCCAAATGAAAAGTATAGGTCGTATTGACGAAATTCTTTCACCGTGAGCGGCAGCAATGTCTAGTCTACCTAATTCTCAATTTTCATGCCTGTGGAGTTTATTATATGGACGTGGTGACAGTGTAAAAACACCATGCTCTTCTGATTTTCAAACCAACCTTCTGAGCCGTTTTAACATTAGAGTCTATGGAAGAGTTGGAGGGAGGAGGCTGTGCATTGGTGACATTTACGAAAGAACCATAACACCTAGTACAATAGTAAACACATTGGATGAAAGAGGACAGCGATGGCTACGTTTTGAGGGTAAAATCATACCTGTAGAGCAAACGCTGCGGACACAGCAGCAGTTTTAAAAAAGATTTTAAGATTAATTTTTTTGCTCCTCTCACTCTAGCAGTTGAGCTGCCTCACTCTAGCCCCAACATTCCGTCCCATACACACCCATTATAAACTCTGAAACGGGTGAAAAAACATCATGAAACTTAAACTGGAACTGAAGAAAAAGTATAATAGATATTGAAAAGATAAATACAAGTTGAATAGTTGAATGTCTTGTCTTCGTTTTAAAGTTTGAATGGTGGCTCTATGTCAACGTATGTGGAAGTAGTAAGAGTTTAAAAATGAGTAAGTTGAATGAGAATTTGAAGGGTCTCCCCATTGAAATACATGGGAAATTTTTGTTGAATAAAGTTGAATAAAATTAAAAATATAAATGTTAAAAATGAGAAAAATACAAGCAATCATGTCCAAAAGAATAGGAATCTAATGGTGTTTGAATGGTTTTTCTAAGTTGAACGGTTTTGAAGGAGTAGGCTTTCAAAAAACGTACGGAATAGATAAAATATAATAATAAAGATTAGAAGAACAATACTGTGAATGCTTTTCAAGCATTCACACTAATAAAGATTAGAAGAACAATACTGTGAATGCTTTTCAAGCATTCACACTAATAATAAAGATTAGAAGAACAATACTGTGAATGCTTTTCAAGCATTCACACTAATTAAGCATATTAGGTGATGTGCATCTCTGTAATGAGAAGGGGTGTGGTCTAATGACATCAACACCCTATATCAGGTGTGCATAATTATTAGGCAACGTCCTTTCCTTTGGCAAAATGGGTCAAAAGAAGGACTTGACAGGCTCAGAAAAGTCAAAAATAGTGAGATATCTTGCAGAGGGATGCAGCAGTCTCAAAATTGCAAAGCTTCTGAAGCGTGATCATCGAACAATCAAGCGTTTCATTCAAAATAGTCAACAGGGTCGCAAGAAGCGTGTGGAAAAACCAAGGCGCCAAATAACTGCCCATGAACTGAGAAAAGTCAAGTGTGCAGCTGCCAAGATGCCACTTGCCACCAGTTTGGCCATATTTCAGAGCTGCAACATCACTGGAGTGCCCAAAAGCACAAGGTGTGCAATACTCAGAGACATGGCCAAGGTAAGAAAGGCTGAAAGACGAGCACCACTGAACAAGACACACAAGCTGAAACGTCAAGACTGGGCCAAGAAATATCTCAAGACTGGTTTTTCTAAGGTTTTATGGACTGATGAAATGAGAGTGAGTCTTGATGGGCCAGATGGATGGGCCCGTGGCTGGATTGGTAAAGGCAGAGAGCTCCAGTCCGACTCAGACGCCAGCAAGGTGGAGGTGGAGTACTGGTTTGGGCTGGTATCATCAAAGATGAGCTTGTGGGGCCTTTTCGGGTTGAGGATGGAGTCAAGCTCAACTCCCAGTCCTACTGCCAGTTTCTGGAAGACACCTTCTTCAAGCAGTGGTACAGGAAGAAGTCTGCATCCTTCAAGAAAAACATGATTTTCATGCAGGACAATGCTCCATCACACGCATCCAAGTACTCCACAGCGTGGCTGGCAAGAAAGGGTATAAAAGAAGAAAAACTAATGACATGGCCACCTTGTTCACCTGATCTGAACCCCATTGAGAACCTGTGGTCCATCATCAAATGTGAGATTTACAAGGAGGGAAAACAGTACACCTCTCTGAACAGTGTCTGGGAGGCTGTGGTTGCTGCTGCACGCAATGTTGATGGTGAACAGATCAAAACACTGACAGAATCCATGGATGGCAGGCTTTTGAGTGTCCTTGCAAAGAAAGGTGGCTATATTGGTCGCTGATTTGTTTTTGTTTTGTTTTTGAATGTCAGAAATGTATATTTGTGAATGTGGAGATGTTATATTGGTGTCACTGGTAAAAATAAATAATTGAAATGGGTATATATTTGTTTTTTGTTAAGTTGCCTAATAATTATGCACAGTAATAGTCACCTGCACACACAGATATCCCCCTAAAATAGCTAAAACTAAAAACAAACTACAAACTACTTCCAAAAACATTCAGCTTTGATATTAATGAGTTTTTTGGGTTCATTGAGAACATGGTTGTTGTTCAATAATAACATTATTCCTCAAAAATACAACTTGCCTAATAATTCTGCACTCCCTGTATAAATCTGTGACAAAAAGCCATCATAGATATCTGGATGTTCTGAAACTGGCTGTATATGAATCAAAATGTACAATGGAAAGCCAAAGTATATTACAGAAGCTCTGCCTTTTTCAGGGAGAAAATAATAGCAAGAACATGTGAGAAAATGTTAGTTAATTTGAGGAACTTACTAAAAGAAAATCCTCAAGGAACTTTAAATAGTTTAGCAAGAAAATGCAACCTGGTGGAGTCTTTCTGTTTACTCTCTTAAAAGTCCTACATTAACATATAAATGGGACAGACAACAGAGTCAGAGTGGGAGCTGAGATTGAGACAATGAAACTACAGCCAAGACACACAACCCAATCTGCCTAACAGTAATGTACACTTCTTCTAGCTCTAATATGGTAACTGTATACAGTTGTTATAGTTAATTAAAGCAACAGATTTGAGATATTTTAATAATTTTTTGTTGCTTCAAAGACAACTGTAATAAAGGTGGCTGCATCCAGACTTATCAAATTTGATAGAGAGACTGTGTGATATTTATTATTGTGTGGAGATCAAACTGTGACTGAGGACCAGTAATAATTTCGACCTTGGATTTTTTAATAAAACAAAAAGACATTTGCCCCCTAGAATCTTTTTCCTCCAGCAATTTATGGTTCAGTCTAAGAGAGCTGACTCAGAGGATTACCAAGAATAACAAGTACAACTAAAATTACTAAGAAGTAGAAGATAAGTTGATTCCTTTGAATTAGATTTTGGGAAGATCCATCCATCCATCCTTCAATTTTCTTAACTGCAGGGTTCAGAATTGGATGTGATGTCATAGTGTGAGGGGCAGAGTGTACCCCGGACAGGTTGCCAGCTAACAGACAATAACCCTTTTTCTGTAATACAAACACGAATATACCACATCCATAAAGGTACTGTGGACCTACTGAATCACGCTTTAACAGTCACCAGTCAACCAGCACAAGCAGAGGAAACATTATAGCAATGGGATGAGCATATACAGTAGAAGACAACCTAAATATGCTAACTTGGCACAGAACACCCACGGGGGTCTATACGGAGTGGCATTATCTTACATAACTCATATTCATGGGTGATAATATTTCTCTTGGAGAAAAATTCTAATCCCTAAAGAATAATAAAAGCCCCCTGCTGTCTGTGAAAACTTCTACACTTTTGATTATTAAATGCCATCAGCGCTGGTAAAAAGAAACTTTACTCACTTGGGAAACTGTTGTGTCAGTGTTTAATCTTATCATGCATTTATCAGTGTAATGGCTGAGGGTGTACGGGTGGGTGTTTTTTGGACGTTCTTGTGGCATTAAGCAGGACTGAGATCAGGAGAAATCATTAACATTATCTGAATACTTTTTAAATTTGTCGTGGATGGTAATATTACACTTTAGTTTTTTGAAATCTTCCTTCAAACCCACCCACATGAGCATACATCCAGTATATTCTCATGGTATCCACAAGAGATCACTTAATAGGTTTGAGGAGGTGCAGGTAAGACGTTGCACTGTTTTCTGTCAAGGCTCTGCAAACAAGGAATATCTGCTGACTTGGATTATTCTGGTAACAGACTGGAAAATGTTTATTCAGTGATTATGAAAGCTTGCACCAGCAAGGTAAACTGGGAAGGACATGAGGTGCATCAGCGATTTACATGCAAAAACTCAAGTATTTTAATGCGATAGAACCAACATCAGATGACACATATACACATATCTGATAATGACAAATGCCAGTCTCCTGCACTAGGTGGCAGACAAACATAAACATTTAAAAGCTTCTGGACTGAGCAGCTGACGCTAGGCTTGCCCAGATCCATCGATGGGAACTGCTTCTTGTGAAGATGCCACATCTCTTTTGTGCCAGACATGTTGCTAAAAAACCAGATTATGAATACGCGCTCATCCCCTCCAGTCTACCTTTTATTTTCACACCGCGTTCAGCCCCGGAGCTCGACTTGATTAAAAATCAGCCCTGTAGCTCGAAACATGATCAATATTAAAGTGAGTGTGCTTTTGTTGGCCTATATAGCAGCACATCAGTTAAATGTATTAATACCCCCTGGCTGTTCAGAATGAATAATGAGGTTGTGGATAATTTTGAAAAAAGGGATAAAATTTCATACACTTTAGCATATAGAAACTTTTATTTTATTGTTGTTTTTTTTTTTTTTTTTTTTTTTTTAAAGCCAACAGTAAGACCTAATACACAACAGCCTAAACTGTTCACCTAAATGTTGCTGTATTTTATGTAGACAAATGCTCCACCATCTCCACCACCACCCACTTTCAACCTTTGACTGGTTATTGAGCCTGCAGCTGAGACTCAGCACATCATTACTAAATTACTGATTACAGGCTTAAAGCGATACAAATGAGGAGGTTGCCCCCGATGCTTAATTGGTAGGATGTAATAACGGAGCAGTGATATGTGGGCCCTTAATTGTGTGTTTACTGCACTATTTATTGGAGGGCGTCCCTCCCCTGGCTGGTCGCTGATGAGGTGAGATCTCTTTCCACTGGCATGCTATCAATCCTGCTTCATTAAGGACATGGAGAATAGGAAGTGAAACCAGCACAGAATATGCCTTCCAGACTGATGTGGGCAGACGAGTCAGCCCTGTTTATGAATTTCCAATTCCCTCTGAAGGAAAGTCCATGTAGAAAAGCAAATCATAAAAAAGACTTAACTTAGCTGCTGATTCAAAGCTTTTTAAAGTTAAATACTAAATTGAGGTACTGAATAAGGAAATAAGGGAGGGGATTCGAATAAATTGACCACAATTCTTGCTAATGAAAATGTTAATGAATCATGCATCCGTGCTTCTGTGTATGTCAGTGCATGCGCAAATATCAGCAGAAGGAAATGGTCGAACTTCAACTTTATTTTTATATCTGACTGTGAAGTCTACTCCAAAGGGAAACATTTTAATCTAATAACTTCAATACCGACAGAGTCTGTCAATTCTGTCAACTATATTTACTTAGCCGGAGTGGAAAATCTGGACTAGATATCTCGAAAATAGAATAATATATTCGGTATATTAAATATTCTGAGTGAAGGCTGTGGACTTTTTTGTGCCACCTTGACCCACCCAACATGCATGGTGGTGCGGCCTAAAGCAAAAAAAAAAAAAAAAAAAAAATTCAAGAAAAGCAGACAGTCAAGGATGTTTGGCTCATCAATCCACAGACTGTTATTTACAGGATCTCCTCCACTGAGACATTCAGGCTGTGCTACAGCCGGGGGAAAGTTATTTACTGAAGAATTCCTGGTTCTTTATTCAGACCAGCGTCATGGATTAGGATTCCGATTGCTATCTAACACAGCGGAGGGTAGTTGTGCCACATCTTCAGCTGAACTAAATCTCGCTCAATATTTTTTTTTAATCTCTTCGTAAACTGCTAATTTTAAGAGTAGATGTCATAATTAGGCAATGAAAATGTGACGCAGACATAGTAGAAATGCCAGTATTTTATCACTATTTTATCAATAATTGCAAAAACAATTGTGAAAGAAAATGTGCAAGTTTTTGCTAAATTTTGAAGAGTAACTTATACAAGTAACTTAATGTAGTTTTATTGCTTCATCTGCAAGTTTTTGGTTCTTTTCTTCTACTTTGAGTTAATTTTAGTTGGTTTTGGGCTTGAATGAGTACGTTAAAGTGAGGTTCAATGAGATGGAAATGCAAAGTACAATGAACAGGTCAGATAATCTGTATCCTGATTTGTTAAACTTAACAAACAAGTTAAAACAGATCCAAACAGAACCAACATATTCAGTGCTGGCATGTGAGTAAGAATATTTCAAATAACGTTTCATAATTTAGTGCCATCACATCAGCAACAAATGTCCGCCATCCATTCTGCATCTGAGAACTCGGATGCCGTTGCCTTTCTTCTAAAAAAAACCCTCTTATATTTCTGCCCTCTAGGTCCTTTAGTGTTTTTTTTAGCACCTGACAACAGTGTGTTAGCCCATGTTTATCTCATGCACCTCATAAGTACAAAAGACTGCCTGTGATTCAGTGCTCTTGTCCCAATCAAGTTAACTATTTCAGCTACAACATCAACCAAAAGGTAAAAACAGCACTTTTAGCCTGGTATATAATACAATGTAAAAATACCAATTTTAGTTTTGGATTTGTTTTAGTCACTTTATCTTTGGTCACTTTGCTATTGGTTCCAGCACCAGCAAGTTTATCTTATTTCAGCCCAAGCATGCAGTTACCTCCAGGAATAAATGACTCTTTCAGTAAGTACGTTACTGCCTGATCATGTGGGCCAGCCAGGAACAACCAAAGGGCCAGCTATGGCCTCGGGGCGATACAACAGCCAGGCCTGATCTGACACAATTAGAGTAATGAATCTGGTACTGTTTTAATTCTTTTTTTTTTTTTTCAAATGTGAGTCTTAACTTGTTTATAAGAAGCAAGCTGATTATTTGTGCTCAGATTTGTTTGTGTGATTCATGGTCAATGTGAGTGGAAGAGAGCTAGATTTCCTTCTGCTTTTTTTTTTTTTTTTTTTTTAAAGAAATTATATTATTCTGAGACCCGGTTTGGTATAAAGGTCTAGGCATTAGTAATGAAGACACATTCCCTGCAAAAGGATGGTTTCTCTAATCATTGGACCAGTACGGGCATTCCTGTAGGTTTCCTCTCAAACAATTGCTTCCCTCAGAAAGGAAATCAAGACTAAACAGTATATCTAAAAACAACACAGAACCATCTGCTCTTTGAATTTTCAACATTAACTGCTTATATAGCTGTAGTTTTTTATTTGATCAGAGACACTGCTGAGAAATCATAAACTGTTGCAGTCTATTTGGCTTGAAAGTGATTTGGCGGTTCCAGGGAAACCACAGTTTTTACTGTCAGTTAATTATGCATCTGCATCTATGCACAGTTCATACTGATCAGATGGTTTTGTGCCTTTTTATGTGGATTCTAGGCAACACGAGCTGGGATGCTTGACAAAGACAGCAGGGTGGCGGTGAAGCTGCAAATGAGGATCAAACTGAGGTCCACACCTCCGCACAATATATAGCATGTGGGCTGAAGTCAATTATAAATCCAGTCAGACTGATTAGCCCGTCTTACACTTGGAATTAGCTTCTGCTGAATAATTTTTAAACATCTTTAATTAAGTTCTCACCAGGCTAATTGCCCTCCATTTTAAAACAAGCACTAAAATCAATCAGCTGGTGAGAAACGCATTAATTGACACTCAGAGTAGATGCATAAATATGGTTGCCATGGTGATTTTTTTATTTTGTATGTTCATGTACACAGTAAGTACTAAAACAGCAAATATTAAAATGTAAAGATGATGTCACTTTCTTGCTATCAGTATTTAAAATGAACACAACACAGTTAGCGTTTCAAAACACGTTTCGGCTGAAACTAATAGATTAGATTAGATTAGATAGAACTTTATTAATCCCTCGGGTGGGTTCCTCTGGGAAATTCGATTTCCAAAAAAGCACAGCACCGACAGAAGTTACAGAGTTACAGAATATTATATATATATAT
Source organism: Copadichromis virginalis (assembly GCF_057382275.1). NCBI lineage: Eukaryota > Metazoa > Chordata > Actinopteri > Cichliformes > Cichlidae > Copadichromis > Copadichromis virginalis. The sequence continues at coordinate 13,774,162 of NC_140618.1, forward strand.
ATATATATATATATATATATATATATATATATATATATATATATATATATATATATAATACACACACACACACACACACATATATATATATATAAATACAGAGACAATATAAATAAAATATACGAAGGGGATAAATAGAATAAATAGGAATAAAAATAAAAATACAAGTGAATTGCACATTTCAAGTATTGAGTCTATTGCACCGTTGACTATTTACAAAAGTATTGCACAAAAGGTAATAGACACGTCCGCTTGGATGATACTTCTGCTTTCATTTGTAGTTTCGGCTTGTAGGCATCACACATTTTGAATTTCCTAGTCTTAGCGAGAACATATAGTTGCCCATGGGAAATCTACCCGAGGCTTGCATAAAGCAAGGCCAATCAAAATAAATTGGGAAGGCTCCTGTCACATCAAGTGCAGCTGCTCCAAAGTCATGTTTTCATTTCTGACCTCCCCGAAGATTTATGAAAAAGAGACTTTATGCAGGGCCTCCGCTCACTAAAGTGGTGCTACACCTTTTTGGCAATTTATGTGTCCATGCAATATTTTACGCAGACCTTTTAAAGCTATAGTTACTATAAATTATTATTTTATAGTATTTAAGTTATTTCATACAAAAACCTGTTATCACCAAATAAAAAATGCATTCCTTTATACTATTAATCTACCCAACATGTTATACGATAACATGATAAAACGAAAACACACATTACAGTTCACATCTTGTTTTACATTATTTTAAAAAGGTGCATGTAGACCAGCATTCAAAATAAACTTTCAAACATCTTATAACAAGCAATGAGTGACAGTTTATGATAAAGAGAAGACAAAAAATTAAAGTATTACAGTATTATGCATTAGATTAGTATTATGTTCAGATGGGAATTTGTTATATCCAAGTTCAGTGTAATGCAAGGTGTAAAGGCAGCTTGAGAAAATCGTATTAACTGAATTATTTTAATTGCAGTTGAAGCCACATTTGTGCAGGAAAAACATCTGCATGAAAAAGGCATGTCAGTGGACTTTGTAGGGATAACAAAGGAATGGCAATCATCTAAAAGAATCAGCACTCCTATTAATCTGAACCAATGCTGCTGCTGTAGATAAGAAAAGCTGATGGAATAAAACACATAAATGTAAGGATGACTAGAAAAAGATCTTTATTTTTTACAATCTGTCATTACTTTTTGGTTTTCTATTGGATTCAAGTACAATTCATTCCACCTTTTGTCCACTCTTTCTATGCTTGTCTGCAAATTCTCACTCGTTCCTCTCCTCTCCTCTCCTCTCCTCTCCAGGCAGACATTTCTTTGATCCTAGGATCCCACGCCTTTCACCCCCTCTCTCCAATCCTCTCGGGGTCTTATTAACAGACACGCAGTTCTCATGTTTTATTGCCTATGATAAAACCTTGCCTCTGATCTCTCATTACAGGCTGGCTCTTTGGAAATGGCCCTGCACTCTTCAGCTTAATATTGCCCGTAATGGGGCAAAAAGCTAAATGCACAATCTGAATATGTTGGGTACCAGGTCCCTGTGCATTAATAAGCCATCAGCTCATGCTGGGATTGGCCTGATTCTGGCATCTTTTACAGATTTAACATGGGAATATGTTTTTTGCTTGACTTTTATTGTGGTCTATAGTTATATCTAAAAACGTAGCTTGTAAACGGATTGACACGTATGTACAAACACACGCACATGTGCACATTTTTTTAACATATGCACCAAAAAACAAGTACATATATACAGAAACAAGCACACTAATATTGTTCAGGCTGGTCTGTGTTTTATCTTCACACATTTGTCTTACATGATGTATTAGATGTTGAGTGCATCTCAGCTCTCTCGGGGCTCCAGCTAGCCTCTTAGACTGTCACACATCCTTCTAGTCCCTTTGGGTGACATGATGACAAGAGACCTGCAGGCTGAAGAAATTTGGCTGCTTTCTTTTGCTTCTTTCTTTCTGTCCCCCTTTTTCACCCCCTAAGGTTTTGATTTTAGACATATGTAGGTCATACATTTACGAAGTGAGAACATTCCTGTTCAGTTAAATAAAAAAGTCATTCATCTGGTGTTCCATTATTATTATTATTATTATTATTATTATTATTATTATTATTATTACTTCAAACACTGACCTGATATAGAAAATACTAATCACACATTTTATCGTCACTATTTACCTTATAAGAACACTTTTTACTACTTTACACTAATGTTCTTATAAACCTACATCCACACAAATTTACTATTGTATAGGATATTGTATGTCTAACCAGCATTGTCTCATTTTAAATGATAAGGTGATGGTAAAGAAAAGCCATGTATATGTCCTCATCAATAATTAAAGCTGGCTATCCATACAGGGATACAGGGGATAGGGGGTAAAACCATGTTGACTAAATGTCCTCATTCATCAAAAGAGGTGACGGGACTCAGAACTCACTGTGTTGACTGCCCTTGTTATCAGCCACTCGCCTGCACAGCTGCTCCTCATTTGCTAATTGGCTTCTCTGTGTATAGAGGCCCGATTTACACGTGTTTTCATCAGATTGTTTATGTTGCCTGGTTGTTGTGGAATTACGAACCATTCAGGCCTACCTGCCACCGATGCTAGCTGCTAATTGTTTGTTGCTAGTTGGTAATTAGACTACAGCACAGCTAAACGGAGCACAGCCTCTTTTTAAGCGCTTGTTTGTTTTTTGCAATGAAAACATACATACGCATGTAAAGTTCTTAATACATACTGTCAAAAAAACACACAGTGGGATTTATCTAATGAAATATAGTGTGTTAAGTATTGAGTTTTAGACACCCTGTTAGGATAAGTCGGTGACCCTGGATAGAACCACCTCACTGCTTATTGTTTTCGTGCTATGCTAAGTTAGCCTCTGGGTTCCAGGTTCATATTATATAAGAGTGGTATTGATCCAATTACTTAACTCTTGGCAAGCAAGTGAATTAGTATGGTTTCCTAAACTGTGGAACTATTCATTTAATCTTCCTCATTATTTGTGTTAGTGTCATTAGCTAAAACTGTGTTTCACAAATTATGTGTTGGCAGCGTTGGGAGCATAGAATTGTCCTATTCTGTCCAAGTGGCAACCTCCGGGGCAGAAAAATGAAGCCAGTGCTGAAGTGCCAAAAACTGCAGTGTCCACTTGAGGCTGGCTCTAAAAGCGAGTAAATCACTTAGTAAAATGCCCAGCTTTACAGCATTAAAAACGGTTTGTTTACCTCTTCAGAACCTGTGGAGGGTTAGAGGTGAAAACATTTTTGTAAGGCATTGCGCTAGATCAGCAATTAATTTTCTCAAGGGGCCACATGAGTTACCAGCACTATTGTGGAAGGTCATACTGATAAGAAGAACTTAATTCTGCTCCATAATAATTTTTTTTTATCTCTGTTTTAAACTGCTGCTGGTAAGAGTAGATGTTACATGAGTAACTGGGTTGTGTCATGTACATCACGACTCTTGTCCAGATCCACGGAGAAAAAGTCAAAACTGTCCACTCTGTTTTTTAACTGAAGCTTCATATTTCCCGCAATGCCCTTGATCGTGTTACTGTTCACCTGAAGAGGGGTGAAATGCTTCTGTTTGTTTCTGATTAATTCCCCCATCAGAAAATGGCTTGCCGTTTTTTGCAGCTTTGTGGGGAAATCCACAACCAAGCTATCTCCACTTTTTTCTCAGGATAAGTCTGGCTGCTGAAGTGTGAGGATTCACCATCTTCTGAGGATTCAACGGAGGCAGCCATTGATATATGTCTGTAGCTTGCAGAGTGGTCTTTTTGCCATTAAATCACAGAGGAGTATACTTTTCACACTGGTCTTGAATATTCTCAGTTTGGTGGATTTTCCGATCTTTTTCGAGCTCCAAACGTTCTTAATGATCAGAAAAGTAGTTCGTGCTTTGCCTATTCTTGCCATCACCTCATTAAATATACAAAACATTAAATATACTATGGGGGTTTTATAGCACAGTAAGCTGACTGACAGGATGAAAGAGTTTATTTTTATATGTCTTTAATATTAATAGACTATATGCTCCTTATTATATTTCAAAACATTTTTTCATGGTCTGGCCAATTGTCAGCCTGTCAGATGGGAAGAAGAAGTAGAGATGTAGGGAATAATTAACAGGATTTGACAGGCTGCTTCCTCCAAGCGTTCACTCCAGATGTTTGACTGACAAGTGGAGTGTGAGGGTCAGACTTGTGTTGTCTCTGTCTTTTCTCTCTTTCGTGTCTCCCACTTGCTTTGCTGTTCCCTGTACTCTCTGAAATTGGCTAGTAGTTGGACTGGCATAAAAAGATGACGCACAGAGGTCTAAACACCAAAAGACTTGCTTGGATGTGAGCTGTGTGGTCCCGTTTGCTTCATGACGAGAACAGCAAAGAACAATTTTAAAGCTGCAAGTCTCCTTCAAACATAAACCCACGCTCCCTGGGTCTCGGCAAGCCTCTATGCTTGTTTTATGAGCACAGTCCACCATTATGGCTTATCTGTTCTTTTGCAGGTATAGTTGACTTGTTTGTTGTTGTTATGCTTTTTTCTTAAAGGAAATAAAAGTAATTGATGGCAAAAAGCCACTGAGAAATTCCTCACCAACAACACCAGCTTTAGTAAATTGTCTGTACTCTTGTTGTGATGTAAAACTATCCCAGCTCAGAATAAGTACCTTCTTATGGTTATATTTTATTGTTTACCATTATTGCATCTCCGTTTTCGCTACAAAATCTCAATGCAATCTCCCTAAAACTAAAAACAAACAGGTAAAGTGTACCCAGATCCACTCGCTTTAACATTTCATTCTCCATCATTTATCTGATTAATAAAGGTAATTAAATCAGGAAGTAAAACACATCCATAGAAGAAGGCTCAGCTTTAATTACTACTGCTGGCAGTGCGCAGTCCAAGCTGCACAATAAAGTCAGGGAACCTGAAAACTTAATTACATGGGTGCCATATATACAAGCACCCACCAGTCTACTGCCACCTGAGATTGAGTTTGATTGCAGTTAGATTGGAGAAGAAAATGAGAAATGGGCGGTGGGGTGGGTGAGTCAGGGCTTCAGTCCCACAATTACTTCCTGGCTTTCATTAGTCCAGTTTGTTATATGAGGACATATCTCGGTAGCATCGGCCCTACCCTGGGGCCTGAAATTTATAGTCACAAACATCAATGAAGACTTTAATAATCCCCAACTAGGCACGCGCATGCACGTATTCATACACACAGTGAGGAAGCACACATTTCACACACTTGAAAAAGACTTTGAGACTGACGATGAAGGGTCTTAAATGCATAGGGGGACTTTGGACATGCACACAACCTACATACAGCACATCAAACATGCTCAAAGCAAAGCAAAAAAAAAGGCACACACACACACACACACACACACACACACACACACACACACACACACACACACACACACACAACTCCACCCTCTTGGTTTTTTATGTGTGTGCTTCAAGCATATAACACAGCTAATTACTGAGACCCAAGCCGTTGGCAACCACGAGCTGAATCTGATTTCACTCTTCCTTCCAGGTAACTGATTTCTATCCTGAATGTGTATCTTTGTGTATTTAGTGGTGCACAGAGCACATCACACAAAGCATCTGTGTCATTGCATTTTGCATCCCTGTATGTGTCTACAGGTGTGTCTTTTTGTGCTGTATCTGAGCATGTGTGTGTGTGGATTAATGAGTGTGTCACAGATTGCGTAACCAGGTATTCTGTATGTTTGTCATCAGCATAATAACACGACTGTATCTGTTATGGGGCAGAAGTTTGTCTTGTAGGGGGTTTTAGTCGGGGTAAATGTAGTTATACAGCCTGTCCACCCGTCCAGAAGGAAGCCTCCTGCTGTGACATACCTGCGCGGAACGGAACACCTCACCCAGGAGACGCCCAAGAGTTTTCTAGTCAGATTCCCAAAAAATCTCATCAGGCTCCTTTCTATGTGGAGGAGTAGAGGTTCTACTCTAAGGGAGAGGCTAGTCACTCTTTGGAGAAAGCTTGTTTCTGCCACTTTTATGATCTTGTTCTTTCGGTTGCTACTCAAGCTCCTGTCCATAGGTGAGGGTAGGGATGTGGATCATCAGGTAAATCAATCAACGCTCGGTTTACCAGAATTGACTGGTACAGCATCTGCATCACTGCAGATGTCGGGCTGCTTTTGTTGCCCCAAGGTAGGGTCTCCCAAATCAAATTGTTCCTAGGTGAGAGGCCAGATGAAGAGTGATTCAGTCGAGTCTTATGAAAGGAAGTAAATCAAGGGAACAGTCTAACCAGTCAACCCTGGGATAGGTTTACCAGGGCCCTATGCGACCGCCAGCTATTGAGGATGGCTACTGGCTATAGTTATAAAGAATATGTTCTATAAGTATCACTTATTCCCACATTTCTGTACAGTTATGGCATTTGGCCATTTTAATTTCTCTCCCCTGGTGTGCTGAAATAATACTTGTGAGTCATTCGATAACAAAATATCATAAACAGCTAGCACAGTTTAACAGACTTGGACATTGACAATTTTTTCCATCTATCAGCCATACCCTCTTGAGGATCTTTATGGCCTCAAGCCTTCCAGTAAAGAGGTCACTGACAAATAATTTCACATCTAATGCAAACTTAGAGTTGACAGTTTGGACAAAAACACAGAAAGGAAATTAAACCCAACAGAAAAGCAGAGGACAGTTACAAATTTATTATATTGCTCAAATACACCTTTGAGTCACATTCACAGTTTCTGAGCAGTCACAGCACTGAGGTTTTACTGGCATTTGCTAGTAGCTGTTTGTAGATAATTTATTACTGTTAAGACGGGAGAGCACTGATCAGCAATCAGAGAATGTGGAGTTTTTATGGTGAGGACGAAAATAAAAGTATTTATCGTCCATGTCAAGGTAAATTGTTGACATTGCTAAGGAATTGAAATTTAAGAGGAAGCTTTCAAAATATAAAGGAAATTATAATTGATTAATTTTTTATTATTTTACACTAGATTCAAATTTAACTAACAGTGTTATGCAAAGCTGTAAAAAGAAAACTTTTATAAGCATATAAACATCCAGAGGCAAATAAGACATATTTTTAAGTACATATATTATACTCGTAGTGTTTTGTTTGCAATGAAAATGATCTTTCCACTGTTTTTGTTATGTCAGCTTATGTTCTGTGTGTCTAATGCTTTAACACTGCAAAGTATGTTAAAGTCTTGTGCATTTGAGTTAGCAGAAACAAAGAGGCCTGTGCTGCACTGCATGATATTCAGATTTCAAGAATACTTTTACTAGTAAAACTTTCACTCTAAATTTCAGCCATTCCTCGTTAAAGTTAAGATTTTAATATTCCCTTCTTGAACTAAAATTAAAGCTTGATTGATGGCTTGTACTGGATGGGAAAATTAAACAGAGAACATACATATATATGCCGACGCATCGTGTAAATGAATTGGTTCTTATAGTGCTTTTGTGGTCTACTCTGAGCACTCAACACCCTTTATACAACATGGCTCAATCACCCGTTCACACAAGCACCTTTTTTCTATGCTTAAGTGCTTTCTGACATTCACACTCCAGTGTATCCATCTGAGAACAACTTCAGGTTAATATCTTGCCCAAGGATATTTGGCATGTAGGCTGGAGCAGCCAGGGATCGAACCACCAACCTTACAATTAGTAGATGACCTCTACCTCCCTAGCTACAGCCATGATTGCAGTCATTTCTTGAACTGTAAGGACACAGCTGTCATTGAGGTTTGAAACAATCTTTGTGGAAAATTGCTAAAATCATTACATTAGGCTGAAAAAGTCAAGTATTATTTATGTATTCTTAGCTTAGATTTCAAAATATGAAGTTAAATTCCTGAAAGTCCAATATTAGATCAAGGCAATGTAAGTGTCGGGTACTCAAAAGTTTCTTTCAAGTTTCAGCAGACAACAGCTCACAGCTATAAAATATTGCATATCATAACCACTACTCTGAATATCACACCCACTGGAGTGAAAAAAGGTTCCACTGGTCTCCAGAAAGCATATTATTTTGAGCATGTGTACATAAATGCTACCTGATGCTCAGCACGGTTGTCATTTCTCTTGTGTGCCTTTTCAACACAGTTGCCATTTAAATACACATAATCTCAAATGTAGCTGTATTTTACTCTAACATATAGTTGCATTAACTGTTATTTTTTACATATCAAACTAATGTCAAAAAATACATTTTGACAATGAATTTAATTAATTAAATGAGACGATGGGACTAGAATATATGGCTACTATACATTATGCATAACAAACAGAGGGTTTGATCACATAGTTGTTAATCTTAGTCCAGGTGTGTGTCATGCCTCATTTCTGTAGCTGCTGCAAACAATGAACCTGTGCCTCCTCACTCATAGCTTCTTCATCAGGCCTTCTCTTCTCTCTCCTCCAGATGCATATTTAAGTATTGAGACATCCTTTAAGATGATGTGCACAGGTGGCTTTCTTGGTCGCTGGCAGGAGGATGAATGAGACGGGGAAAAAAGGTGGCATAAATAGAGAAACGAAAAGTGTAGCGAGTCAGTGGAAAACAATTCACTTTATGGTGTTAACTTACATGCAAAAACACATGTTAAAATAAAAATGTATTATAATTATTATTAGAATTGTATTATTGTAGTTACAGTATAAAGCACCTTGAGGCAACTGTTGTGATTTGGCGCTGTATCAATAAAATTGAATTGAATAGAATAAAATGGTTAAGTAGTGTTTGCACTATGCATTTCAGCTCTAAAGAAAACCTACTGGATAAAATAATCCATTTCCTGCTGTAGCTGCACACACAGAAAGATGAAATAGGAGCAGTAACGGGCAGTTTAAAATCAGAAAGGAAAGCTGCATTTCAAGTGGATGAGTTTCAAGTGGATGTGGGAAATGGCTGGAGAAGAGCTAGGCTGTTAACAGGATAACACAGGTAATACTAGCTTGAGCTGTAAGCTGGGAATCTGGAGCTAAGGCTTGAGGATGGCAACTGGGAATCTGAGGTTGAGGCCTGGCAGCTGTGGTTGGAAGCTTGTGCTGGAAATCACATCCTGAGAGTTAACCAAAGCCTGAGGATGGGGCCTGAGGGGAGTGCAGAGGGGAGTCGCCCAGAGACCGATCCCAGGAGCAAAAGAGGGGTAGCAAGTGACTACAGGCATAGAGAAACACAAACTGAGCAGAATAAAGACAGAACAATGAAACTGATCACAAACTGCTAGAGTCGAGGCTAAACTTCGGCTATGAGAAGATGGCAAAGCAGTGCATTTGAAGCAAACTTGATTGTTGAAGTGGCTGCAGCTGGCGAGGCTCTGTTCAGGTTCTGGGACACCTCTCTTCAAGTCCGCAATCAGGCACAGAGTAACACATGAGGCACAAATGGAGAGAATGGAGAGCATCTATCTCTCTCACTCACTATATAAATATTTATATAGACCATGTATATATAGATATGTGATGTATATAGTACTAATCAGCAACAATTTCACTTGAGAAAATACTGCCATTTTTAGGAATTTGTGTTATTTCTTTGGTCAACATTTGTCCAATTAATATTGATGAACCTGAACCAAAACCAGAGGCTAAAGCACCGAGAATCATCAGGATGTAAAATGCAGAGCTGCCTCCCTCAGTGAGAGTTGCTTACTGTATTTTCCACTGGAAATTTTTACTGTTATTCCCTTGGGCAGAGTGCACTTGGCAAATTACTTTCTGAACTTTTGGGCCTTAAACAAGAATATTTAAATTAGCAAGTTTTCAAGCTGCTTTTGCATACTGCCGCAAGTTTATCCAAGAACCTGCATTTAGTGCCTAAATGTACATATGAGATATCAGCTTTAGGCCAGAAAGTCTCCTCTCAGTGAACCTGCTGCCTCTAAGTTTTCAGGTGTGAATAAAAGTTAATGTGTAAGATGAACGTGGAGGGTGTTTTTATAAAAAAAACTAAACAAAAGAAACCCCCACCAGACCTGGCAAAGAATGGAGAGTAAATATCCACTTCACAGGTCAAGAGGGTAAATGAACACTTATTTCACTCACTACACTTTTTATCCATATTTACATCACTATGTTAGTCACTTAAGATAGCTCATATAAAAAACACAGGATTACAATGTTCAGATTTAATAACATGACTGAAAATTACAGAAACCAAATTTTGTTTTTAATCTGAGAAAATGTCATAGATGGAATAATGAAGTGTGATATCATAAAATAAAAAAGATCCTCTTTCCTGTGACTAATTTAAGCTGGTATTGACCATGTAACCCTGTTATAAGACCAGATAATTTGCATGCAGTCCAGAAAAAGCATGCACCAGCATATTAGACCAATTTAAAGACATGCAAGTGACTCTGTGAGTCTGCACTAAACAACTGTGAGTTACAAAATGTCACAATCCTAACATTTTCACAATAACAGTGTTAAAGTTTCTCATACTGTACTCTGTTCACTGATCAACTTTCTATCTATCCTTCTACTCACACAGGACTGGAGAACATTTGGTGATTGTGCAACAATCACCAGTTGCTAGGGAAACAGTATCCCTGACTGGTTCTGAGTGGTTGCTGACATCACTGTGAAACTGATGTCCAAGTCCCAGTCACGCAGGCCTTGAGAGTGGTCAGTGACCTACTGGTAACCTCCGGCTGGGAAAAATGTGTATTTCCCAAACGGTTGGTGAGTGGTTGGGGGAGGTTTTTTGCTGTCACTGGGTGACGTTGGTCACAGTGAGATATAGATGTTGCACTGAAAACCTTGAGATTCCTTTGCTAGGAAATTGACACGGTAACCTATAGTTTGTATCGAACTTCTCTGCATACACTCGCTAACAACTTGCTAAGCAAGTGCAATCTGTAGAGTGCTGATACTGGCATGGCTTCAAGCGATTTTACATATTTCATCCTCTGTGCAACATTACATAAATATTTTTCCTAATCTCATTGGTGTCCTTTTGAAATTTACAGGTGCAGTCTATAATTCCCAACTCAACAAATGTAATTCCCCATTTTCCCCTATTAGTTATGGTCCAAGAGAGATTATATATATATATATATATATATATATATATATATATACATATATATATATATATATATATATATATATATATATATATATACAGATAGATAGTAGGGGTGCAACGATACACAAAATTCACGGTTCGGTTCGGTTCGATACTTTGGTGTCACGGTTCGATATTTTTTCGATACAAAAAAATGTTCATGCATTTTTAATTTGTCATTTATTAAAATTATAAATATATATTTTAACTCAAAAGTACAGTTTTTAAATTTAACCCTAACCCTTGTGCGCGTTTTTTATTTTGACAGCGAATGCGCACCTGCGGACCACTTATGTGCAGCCCTGGTTATTTAGCTCGTCATATTGCAGCCACAGAAATTATTTTGTCCATGAAACCATAAAGCTGCACTTTCTTTTTGCCTTATAGTCTGATTTGTCATAACTTCTCCGTTTTGTGGTAAGCTTTTCTTTGGCTGTCACTTCTTCACCCTGACCTGTCTTATTTGGCTCAGCAGAACTGAAATGCTTTTACACACGCACTCACATAAGCTCAGCGATTCTCTGCGCGATCAACCTCTCACATGTTTAAGCTTGCTGCGGGAGATTTCACTTGTCATGTTTGCATAGTAAGCTAACGATTAATAAGACGATGTCAGAGGAATTGGTGCACAAATTATCATCACTCACAGATCAGTACTGTCGCTCTCTATACACAGTTCGCATGATTGCAAAGTGAAAGCAAAAAAACAAGCGCAAATTCAAACGCGACTTCAATATGTCACATATTGACAGTGGCTCACCGATGCCAATGACATAATTACCCAGCTACATTTCTGAAAGAATGCAAAAGCATTGACATATATTTTTCCTACAATAGCCCGACGGGCAGGGAAGAGATAGATTTTGGTAGCCCGACTGAAAAAATCGCTAGCTCCGGGACGTCGGGCTAGCGATATTGCGAGCCCTGTATCTGATTGAGGAATCACTCATCTTTGGAAAAGAGAGTTTATTACAGAGAAATGGCTCTTTCCAAAATAAAAGCTATACTATCCGCTTCTTCTGGGCTATATTCTCAGCAGCATAAGGAGAATCATGTGCTAACAGCTGTCTAAATGACTCGGCTAAAGTTAGTAGCATGCTTGTTGTTTTTGTCTTTGCACTAGGATGATGTCGGTGTAAATGTGCAGTCATATTCGTTGTGTTCCCACTAGTGCTTTCAGGTTAATCTCGTTGAAATGACCTTAACGCCACAACACGGCAAATCTCCGTTAACGAGCTACCGCCGATCGCTCCGTGCATGGGGCTAGACGGCCAACACGTTAACGAGCTAACTGCGCTAACACACTAGTTCACACCAATGTAATTGAGCATTGCATGGCACATCCAACATACTGTTTTACTTTAGTCCATGACAGGCTTACCTTCAGGGTCATATGTCACATGAAAACCAAAATAATTCCAAACGCCAGATCTGAATGAGGTTCAATTTGCTTGTTGCAAGGAGAGCTTAACTTCTGTCTCGCTAGCTTGCCCTGTGCTCTTCCTTCTGACTATGCTGTCTGTGTGGAGCGCTCAGTGGATCTGCGCTCGACAGTGCAGCCTAGGCGGAGTAGTCGAACACAGATTCACTGAGCGCTCCACACAGACAGCATCGTCAGAAGGAAAATTGATAAAATAAATTACAAATGTTGTATTGTTCGATACATATGCGTACCGAACCGAAAGCACTGTATCGAACGGTTCAATATCGATACGAATATCGTTGCACCCCTTATAGATAGGTAGATAGTTAGATAGATAGATAGATAGATAGATAGATAATTTTTTATTTTATACTAAGAATGATGCAGCCACTCAGTTCAACAAACAGATCAGTTGACTATCTTTAAAGCCAAAACCCAATTTAAGGAGAACCTCCTCCTGATTTGCTCGTGCTTGTAAATATGAGGCTTGAAAAGCAGGTAGGTGGAGCTAATGTGGTCACAGCTGTGTGCCTGGGATGATAAAATAAGGATACCACTTTAATTTAAAGACAGAATGACAGAATGATTAAAGACAGAAAATAATGGATCCTCTTCAGTGATAACTAATAGTAAAATTTATTATAGATTTATTTTTGTAAATCAGGAGATGAGCTATAAGTGACCAGATTTGTTCAGCTCCATTTGCGACGTGTAACTACACGCAAGGAGATTGCATTATCTGCTCGTCTTCGTCAGCCATGTAGTTAAGCTTATCGTGTGGGTTTTTGTAGTGAACCATCCCCCTCATACCGGAGAGAGCCCCCTGCATGCTAAAACACGGCATCCTCCACAATTAGCCTGATGATAGGATCCACCATAATGAGAAGACTTACTGCCAACAACACATGCTAATGATAATTGTAATAGAGGCAATCATTTCCGTGATATTCTCCCCTCTCATTTGCATTCTCTGCTTGCTTCTTCTCTTTTTGGCTCTGCGATTTCTGCTCCTTTACTTTATAATTTTTTTTTACTGTTTTGCCTTTGTGCTTCACTGTACTTTTTCTGTTTGTCCCTATCTCTCCACTAACCTTCTCATTCCTGTTGTTTTCATTCATTATTACCTCCCTTGACACAAACTGCCAGCCAGGCAACAAATCAACATCTCTTTAACTTTAGCACCACTTAACTCGTATTGTGCTTATTCTGCAGCTTGTTTTGTTGTGGGAGATGGATACCGGGTGTGATAAAGTGATACAGCTCTTTTGTGTGTGCGCTGGCTGGTACAGACAGGGACTTAAATCAGCGTTATTGAGCCTTGCGTGGCCGGGTCGTTATGAAATACAGCTGTCAAGTTGCTGTAACTCAGCTGAATTTCCACTGAGACCTGACATTACACCCAGTCATGGAAGAAATTATGATTTGTTAACTGCTCGTTAGTCATAAATAAAATCCTAACACATGTAATGCATTGTTAATTGCTCAACTTATGAGAGATGGAGGCAAGCCGAGGGAGGCTGTGTGTTCATTATTTTGTATTACATTGATGCTTCGACATCAAGGGAGGGAATTTTTTTTCCCTGCCGATAACAAAAGGCTTAAATAGACTAAATCAGAGACCAAACTTAGCGCTGCAATATGATTTATACTATATTACCAGCTTATTAGGTACGCCTACACAGTGTATTACAATTACAATTACAAAAGTATTACAGTTCAAATGAAGCACAATTTATTATGCTAAACTGTCTTTACTGGATATTACAATTTTTTTGTACATCTGCAAAAATTGTTTACCTGTCATTGAGATCAGATTTTTTAAATGCACAGTACTAGGTCACTTTTAAATCTGAAATACCCCTCATTTACATTTTTATTCCAATCAGCCAGACCTTCTTGCAGTTTTGTACACGTGGTCTTGAACAATAGTTCTGTAGCCTTTGTGAAAGTTTTTCTTTGGATACTGGATGCTTTTTTCATTCATTTTCACTTCAGTCCTTGTACCTGACCTTTTTCTTTTCTGTTTGTTTTGTCTGTGTTTTACACGTACAAGACATCTCAGCAAAGAACCAATTATAAATTGTATTTTTAAGCACATTTTTACTGGCAGTCTATTGTAAAAACACATCATTTGTCCTCGTTTCTTAAGTTGAATTTAAGAAAAATGCTAAAGATAACACAGTTTGAGAGAATTGGCAATAACAAGGTGATTCACAAAGAACTACTGGTGCAAAACTGGCACGTCTCAGCATGATATGCAGTGTGTCCTTAAAAAATGTAAGGAAACTGAACATTTTCTGAAAGCATAAGCAGCATAGTCTTTCTTTAAGAAACAGGAACAAAGCCTATTTCTAAATCCTAAAGACCTGATACAGGACCTGAGACATGCATCCAACTACTCGCTTTTCACCGGAGCCCCATCAGAAATGGTGTTAATGGAAGCCTGGTTGTCAAGAAGCCACTCACAAGGAAGATAGAAGGGGATGAAAGGCGAAGGTCTGCCAAATTATACAAGAAAGGAACTGGAAGTCAGTGAAGGTATTATGAACAGGTCTTATAAAGTGATAAAGTTAAATTTGCAGTTTTAGGTTCAAACTTATGTCAATATGTACAGAGTAGATCAGGAGGGAGATGTCTACAGCCATCTGTAAAACATAGTAGAAGCTGTCATATTAATTAATTTAGTCTATATTAAATAATGATAATGATGGTCATACTTTCAAGCTAATCAGAAATGTACCGCCTTACATACTGCATTTTCCATGTATGTTTGTATATGTCTTAATAAATCACTATGCCTATTTCCTTATTTTCTAGCAAATTATGATGAAGGTGGCTCAAGACTTTTACACAAACTGAGAATATGTAATATGCCTATATCCAAAACCCAGATATTACACATTGGGGCTGCTATTCAACAGCAATACCTATTCTTAGATGTCCACTGTTAGTGTTGGAAAAGCAACATAAATCTGCAGTCCTCTGTATGATGCTGGTCACATATATGGTACTATATTTATCAAGCCCTCATGTTGATGTCTGGATTTTTAGATGCACAGTTAGATTTTAGCTGCAATTAGCTAATCTGAAACTGAAATTTACAAAGATAAAAAAAAAATCCAAAACACTTTATGGTCTTACCCATCATTTTACAAAACATGCCGGTGACGTTATTGTGCTCCGAGAAGAAAACAAGGCTTGTTTTGCCTTTCATATTTCCTGTCACTTTTCTGGTAAAGTACCCGTCACCCACGATGCACTTTGCCTTCGTACTCTATTTGGCATCCTAGCTTGCGGTGAGCAGATAGGATACCATCAACCTTTTCATTCCTGTATCAGTCCGTTTCTGTGCTGTAGTCTAAACATCAAACACTCTCAGCCTTCAGTGATGGGATGAAAAGCTAAGCCCTGTTCTGGAGGAATAAATAACTTTAACGATACCGGAGCTGGAGTGGCACTAAATTATCACAACAAAGATATTCGCTTTGCAAAACTCTCCAATATCAATGTTCTCTTTTGAAATCGAGGTAATGATCTAAAGCAAAGACTCCCAGCTGACTGTTAGTCTGTCTTCTCCTATCAGTAACTGCAGGAAATCACTTCTTCCTCTTGATTGCATCTTATATTATAATTTGCATTGCTTGTCTGATCCCTGATTATTTTGCATTATAATTTAATGATTACACAATCATTCCTTGGTCACAGTCATAACTGTGAGACATTTTACCCACCTGAGCATTTGCTGAAAGATACTATTGCTGGATCAAAATAATATTTTTTAGTTACAGTTTGGTGAAATCTAAAATGTGCTTTTAGCCCAAATCAGCATTAGTGGCAGAGATGAATGTGATGGCAAAAGTGAAATTAGTTGATCAAAACAGCCTTTCTGCACAGTCTTGACATATTGCCCATGTTTGAATCGTACTCTCTCTTTGAAATCAAACTTATTTCAAGCAGGACACACATTTTCCAGGCTGTGAGCTTGTGACTTCACTTACGCTCTGAAGCATTCCTCAATGATACCGAAGACAACCGACTCCTTCTCTTGAGTAATGGAATCTCCCTCTCTTTCAGCCATGACCCCTCTCTCGCTTTTCCCCTCCCCCGTCTGATGATGTCTTTCTCTCCTCTCCCTTTTTTTCCTCAAGTCATCAACCACCGACGACAGTAACTTGTCCTTCTCACTGCTCTTCTCCCTCCAGTCATCTCCCTTTCCCCTCCTGTGAACCTCTCTATCACTGTCACCCTCCGCTCTACTTCGCTCAGCAACAACCATCAACACCCACATATCTGCACACGCGCACGTGTGCACATACATTCATGAGAACACACGCTGTCTTTCTTGTATTCACACACATGCACAAAAATCATTCTTCTCCTTCTCTTGCAGTCACTCTCCCTCTCACACACACAGAAAATGCCCATCTCTGTCTCTCTCTGTCAATGTTGTGGAACGCCTCGACTCGCTTTGGTATGCCTGGACTCATCCATCACTGTAGGGAGAGACTTGGATGTGTTATGTCACCTCCTGTCTAGCATATTGTTGCATTTGTGGGTGTGCATTTTTGTAGGACTTTGTAGGATTGGTAGCATTTTCACATTTTTAGGGATCTTTATATGAACATATGGAGAACATGCCACAATCTAATATATTCTATTATTTTTTCAAAGTAAAAATGAGATGGATATTTTAAAATACAAGGGACATATACATTTCTGCTTAAAATGTGCATCTAGGACTGACAATGTTTCACACAACTACACTGAAAATGGTTAAAAATGGCAACATTGCAGTTTACCACAAGAACAAGCTGTTAAATTAATGCAGCTCTGGCAACTTATGATCAGGGAATAGTTTGCATGTTATTTACAGATATTTATATATCTATCCCCTCCCCAACTAACGAAACATAAATGCATACATGGATATCTATGTGTCTCTGGATGGATGGATAGATAGAATTTTTTCAGTGGTCCGTACTAGTCCATGCTCCTAGATTCAAGATCTACAAACCAAAATAACGATACTGCGTGACAGGTCATAATGAAAATGCAGTATATACAGTATGATTAACTTAGTTGAAACACTGTGATGTAATTGGGGCGATCACGGCTCAAGAGTTGGGAGTTCGCCTTGTAATCGGAAGGTTGCCGGTTCGAGCCCCGGCTTGGACAGTCTCGGTCGTTGTGTCCTTGGGCAAGACACTTCACCCGTTGCCTACTGGTGGTGGTCGGAGGGCCCGGTGGCGCCAGTGTCCGGCAGCCTCGCCTCTGTCAGTGCGCCCCAGGGCGGCTGTGGCTATAATGTAGCTTGCCATCACCAGTGTGTGAATGGGTGGATGACTGGTTGTGTAAAGCGCTTTGGGGTCCTTAGGGACTAGAAAAGCGCTATACAAATACAGGCCATTTACCATTTGATTTGTGCTGGTTACAGGTTTAAAAGTGCTTTTGTCACACTGCAATCTATAGCACACTACCAGACACAAAGTACATATCCAGTGTCTGTTGGAAAAAATATAAAAAAAATGTGTTCAAAAACCAAACTGGCACAAAGAGCATGAGGTTAAACTTAGAAAAACACTGGACCATGGAAGGAGAAACAAAAGAAAAAAAAACCCAAGACAACATACTGACTGATGGGTGACTGTTTAGAAAAAGGAGGGGATTGGTCCATGTGTAATCAATACAAGTGAGACAATCGGACAGACAGGAAGTAAAAAGTGAAACAAGACGCAAGAGAAATCAGGAAATAACCAAAAGGCAGTTACTAAAAACAAAGTCAAGAAGACTCACGCTGAACAGTAGACATTAACAGATAGATGAGACGGAGGGAGGAACATGCAGGAACAAGAAGAAATAAACTTCAAACAGGAACTGAAGCGCAATAAAAAACAACAGCAACAACAAAAAAACAGGAACAGGAGAGCGATCCCAGGATTGCAGCAATCCAAACAGACACCAGAGACTCCACTAAAAGCTAAGCAGTAACTAGAATTAAAATAAAAGATTAACAATAAAAACTCAAAATTACAATTATACAATCAAACCCTGGATAGAAAAGTCAGTAATAAAAAGCGTTTTTTGTTTGCGTAACATTTAAAAAATACAGTTCAGAATTAAAAATAACAAATATGATATAGGAATTTGTTTTCATTTCGTCATTATAAGGCTGGTGGAAGTGAGAGCAAACCAAAATGGTAAAATTGAAATCTATGGTCATGAAATCAAAGCATCCACCTGAAAGATGCTAAAAGCCTCCCTAGAGCTGAGAGGCACTGCAGTCAGGTAAGAGCTCTCTGTTGGTGCAGTGCTCTCACAGAAAAATAGAGAGCTCTACCTCCAACACTTATTACAACACTGAAAGTTCCTGTGGTCTGGAAGCACCTGCTATACCCAGCTAGCATTATTTATACATTTGCACTACTCCACATTTTAACTAATATTCCTTAGGGAATTTACTCATATGCACATTGTAGTATATTTACTCGTTTAGCTTGAAGTGTTTAAGAAAATATGAGCTGCTAGAGTTTGTTTATCCATCGTGTGTATATCTCAGGGTTGTACTTTACCCGGGTACTCTGCTGAATGCAGATGTGTTACTATTTCTTCAAAACATGTTTTCTGCCTGCCACAGGTACTCACAGGTTTGCTTTTTAAAATTGCTTTTTGATATAATAAATCAATTTCTCCTTTATAGGGTTTCAATAAAGAAATGTAACCAGTGCTACGTCTGTATTTACAACTCCTAAAAAATATTATAAATAAGCAGTAGTTTTGTACATCAGCAACCAGTAATAGCATAAGCCAAAGTGCAAATTTCTCCTTCTGTTTGTCCTGCTATTTCTTGCTTTAGACTCCGACAGCATCGGTCTTTTTCCCTGTAACAGTGTCTTCAAAACAGCAGACAGGGTGATAATGTGTCAGGTAGAGCAGCACAGAGAGCTGCTCTTTATCGTGTGTCAGGGGGTTTGTAGATTTATGCATTTTCACTCCTTCCTCTTTTACTTGGGGTCATGTTTGTTTTAAACCTGCTCAAACAACATGAATGGTAATATAAAAACAGCTAACCACATAGAAAGAAAGCCAATTAACAGGAAGATGAAAAGAGTGACACCACAAAGGAAGGAAAAACTTGTGAGGGATGAAAAAAAAAAATCAAAAGACAAATAGAAAGAGACTGATAATGTTTCCTCTGTATGCACGTCAGTCTCCGTGTCCATGAGTGGCCTTAAAGTAAGCGATATAGACAGCAAGTCATTTGAAAAGCTATCAGAAATGTTTCAAATCTCCTTGGAGAAAATGCAATAGAAAATAGAAAATGCATAATGGAACAAGATGTATCTAATCGTGCCAACAGTTAAGCAGGAGCACCTAGATTGCTTCTCTTATCCTACAGCTCCCTACCTCTCTATCCCACTCATTCCTTCCATTCCCTGCCTTTTTAATCTTGCTGAGTGATTTTGAAATGCTGATTTGGATGTCGGGCATCAGCTTGAGGTGAGGCCTTCACTTTTATCTGACCTCTCCATCCCCCGTAGGTCTCTAGTGGGTGTAATACATCTTAATAGATCAGCTTGGATGGTACTGAATTATTGCCAAAAACTGCCTGTGTGGATGTTTTTAAATAGGAGCAGTAGTCTAATGGACTCACTACGTTTCCATGGGAAGTTATTATAGTCTGTCGAACCACCCTGCAGCTCCGAAACAAAATTTCTACAATAAATAAGCAATATTGTCTCTTTTTCAGCGCTGCGGTCCTTATTTAAAAGCTTTCAGCGTGATATACTGTAAATGTTGTTGTCAAAACCATATTTCTCAGAGATTATATCAAAATACAAGGTAGGCCGCAGAAAGATTAAACTAGAACCCCCAATTGCTTTGTGAGAACCACTATCTCATATAAACAGCCTTTGTCTGTGCTTTTTACAGGCAGCTTTTGAGAGATTTGTAGGTCAACTGGCTTTTGGCAATTGCAATTATTGGAAATGGATTTTTTTAAGCAGTAATAACCAGTGTACTGACTGGACTGGTAGATAGGAAACAAGCAGCAGAAAGAATAAACAGCTAGAGGCAATGATCTATTTACAGCTTACTTCTGAAAAACAGCAGACACAAACAGTATGTATAGTGTACACATGGTAAAAGTTGCATGCTTAGTGACAGAAAATGCACCAGTGACCCAGTTACTCTTATCTGGTTGCTCCTGAAAACAATTGATATGGTAAATAAAATAATATTATGCTTTTCTACCATATCAATCCAGAAACCGAATGATCTGATCATTTCTCGATGGGACCTGCATTCTCATTGTTTATTACCACATTACCACTGACAATAGTTTAATGGATCACACACATTTACATTTATCTTACAGTAGTTGGCATACAGCAGAGTAGTGCTGTCTGATCAGTTTTGCGGCATTTGGCTGAATCTGAGCAGAGAGTAGCCCTGTACACTTCAGAATTCACCCTGCTACTTCATCCTGCAGGCACATCATCTGTAAACACTAGTGTGCCTGGTTCCACTGGCGGGCATACATGCCCATGCCATAACATTGCCGCCATCATGTTTGACAGATTATATGGATATGGTATGCTTTGGATCATGAGCTGTTTCTCACCCTCGCCTTTTAGATGTTTTCTGTCAGGTCTGGGCTTTTCGTTCTGGAGTGCAACCGTTGGTTTGCACTTTTTTGTAAACCATCCATATTTACATTCACAGAGGTGTCTCTTGATTGTACCCCTTTACACTGAAACACCCACCTCATTAAGAGTGTTCTTGACTTGGCTAGATGTTGCAAAGTTGTTTTTCTTAACCATGAAAATAATAAATAATTTCCTTTAGTGTTGCTGAGCTGGTAAGTGCATCCAGGCTTTCAAACAATATAGGCCAGTTTCTTGATTTGGCCACCCTCAGACACTGTGCAAACGAGCTGGCCCCAGTGTTTTCTGGCATCTTCAACTCCTCACTGCAGGCATGTCATGTGCCTGCCTGCTTCAAGTCCTCTACCATAATCCCTGTCCCCAAGAAACCTAGGATCACTGGACTAAATGACTACAGACCCGTGGCTCTGACATCTGTGGTCATGAAGTCATTTGAGCGCCTAGTTCTCTCCCATCTCAAGACCCTCACGGCCCCCCTCCTGGACCCCCTGCAGTTTGCATATAGAGCCAACAGGTCTGTAGACGACGCCATCAACATGGCCCTACACTTCATCCTGCAGCATCTGGACTCCCCAGGAACCTACGCCAGGATCCTGTTTGTGGACTTCAGCTCTGCCTTCAACACCATCCTTCCAGACCATCTCCGAGGCAAGCTTTCCCAGATGAATGTGCCTGATCCCATCTGCCGGTGGATCACTGACTTCCTGACGGACAGGAAGCAGCACGTGAGGCTGGGGAAGAATGTCTCGGACTCCCGGACCATCAGCACCGGCTCCCCTCAGGGCTGTGTTCTTTCTCCTCTGCTCTTCTCCCTATACACCAACTGCTGCACCTCCACCCACCAGTCTGTCAAGCTAATCAAGTTCGCAGATGACACCACCGTCATTGGGCTCATCTCTGACGGGGATGAGTCTGCCTACAGGAGGGAGGTTGAACGTCTGGTGTCCTGGTGCAGCCACAACAACCTGGTGCTGAATGCCCAGAAGACAGTGGAGATTATTGTGGACTTCAGGAAGCACACAGCCCCACTCCCCCCCATCATCCTGACTGACACCCCCATCACCTCTGTGGACTCATTCCGCTTCCTGGGTACCACCATCACCCAGGACCTGAAGTGGGAGCCCACCATCACCTCCGTCATCAAGAAAGCCCAGCAGAGGATGTACTTCCTGAGGCAGCTGAAGAAATTCAACCTGCCAACACGGACGATGATGCAATTCTACACTGCAATCATCGAGTCCATCCTCACCTCCTCCATCACCGTGTGGTACGCTGGAGCCACTATCAGGGACAAACAGAGACTGCAGCGTGTTGTGCGCTCTGCTGAGAAGGTGATTGGCTGCAGACTCCCATCTCTGCAGGACCTGTACACCTCCAGGACACTGAGGCGTGCAGCCCGGATCTCGGCTGACCCTTCTCACCCTGGACACAGTCTGTTTGACCTGCTCCCCTCAGGCAGGAGGCTCCGGTCCAACACATGACCCTACGCTGTGTCACTGCATCATTTCATGTCTGGCACTGATCACCACCTGCACTCATGTATATATCTTTCTACGTAGCACTCATAATTCTTACTCTCATGTATATATCCCATGTATATCTCATGCACATATCTTTCTTTCTACATAGCACTTTAATTCTTATTGTTTGCACTGAAGCACCGCAGCAATTTCCTAATGTTGTAAACCTCAACATCTGGCAATAAACCCATTCTGATTCTGATTCTGATTCTAAAGTTTCTCTGATAGGTTTATTTTGTTTTTCTCAGCTTAATCGAGACCGTCCTCTCTCTCTTCCTCTTGCAACAGCAGGCATTTAGGTCAAAGTACAATTTTCAGGTATCGGTACTTGAGTATTTTTTTCCTGTCTCCGTTTTACTTTTACTCCCTACATACATACTTTAAACAAGTATCGGTCCTTTATACTCCCTACATTTTAAAACAGGCTCGTTACTTTTGGTTTGATGCATTTGCATTGAGTTATTATTTCGTCACTGCGAGCCTTAAAACATCAAATCGATCTGAACCTAAACAGAAACACATGAATGGCAGTGCTGTTCATTTATAAATAACAAGATGTTGCACAAAACGAGATGACATGTGCCAAAGTCAGGGTTTTCTAGTTGTTGTTTTTGTCACAATACCGGAACAAATGCAGGTATCCCAAAGTTGTGGTACTTCAGTACATCCAGCTAGTGCTACAAGACAGGACTTTGGCAGGTCATTTCAAACACAACATTTCGATCTGCTCAACAAACATCAGCAAACACACACTGTTTGTGTGCAGTTTGTCGCACCATGTGTTGCTAGCTAAAGGTCCAGCTGCTGTATTTCACAGGGAGAGAGAAGAAAGAGCTAACTTGACTCAGAGATGGAGAAAGGCAAGAAAGACAGGACAGGAGAGGTGGATTAAAAGGTAACTTTATAGTATCCAATATGAAGACAGTTTGCCTGTAAATGTATATATTTTCCCATTTACAGGCAAAGTCACCCTCTACAATGCAGGCAACAGAAAATAGAGAAACATTTTCCTTCCTTTGCTTCAGATTCAAGCTGAGTATAATAAGAATAAAAAAAGTTTGTATTCCCATCTACTGATATTATTTTATCATTATGTTAATATAGGCCTCTACTAAAAATTAATACTAAAAATTACAATGAGGAACAATAAATAACAAATTCAAGACTCACATTCATCTTTTAGACATTAGGATGGCTTCAAGTGTCATGAAATATCAAGGGAATAGGCCTCACCTGGCTTCAGAACTGCTTGTCAGTCAACTGTCCAATTATTTCTGAGCCACTGAAAATGGGAGATTGTCTATAAAAATGGGTGTAATTCCTGATACATTTTTTGTAATGTTCTTTAAAGCTGAAAGCCTGCACTTCAATCACATTGATTGTTGGTGGTGTACTTAGGGAAAATATGTGTTTTTGTCTAGCAGTTATAGACTTAACTGTGCTTTGGGGCATGCTGTTGCAGTTTTTGGACAAACATTAGGATAGCCTTCTGATTTTTATTTTAATAGCATATGCATCTATATAGCTGAAGTGCTATATTATCTACAAAAGTGACTTGTGCACACAGAGATGACTGATAGTGATAAACTAGCATCTGTTAGGATGCTAATTAGAATATAAGAAGATTGCACGTTTTATGTGATGAAGATTAATTGATTAAGTAAGCTTTCATTTTTAAGAGGCAAAATTGGTGACGTTTCTGTGCTGCTGGAAAGACATTATTCAAATGACTGAAAGGACTGGGTTTTGTTTAAATGCACGGTAACTGTTAGTCTGCAAGTGGCCTAAGGGTTCTTGCTGTAAACAAAAAACAGTATAAATCTCTGCTTTTCTGGAATTTCTGAGGAATTTCATCTTCATTGACTGATTCTGAAGCTAAACCAATGCCAGCATTCAGTGGTTGTAGGAAGGTAGCAAGGTGTATATAAGGATGTGGAAGAGTCTGACATGGTAGATGGACGTAAACAGAGTTTGCATTCCATTATAAGGTTGCAACGAAGGTTATTACATTATTATTAAAGACTAAAAATTATTCTCACCAACAATACCTTAATTAATTTTAATCACAGTCTTTACCTAATATTAATCATTCTTAGGTTGCCATTAATGGATAACACATGGCACTCAATGCGAAATAACCTTGTAATCTGAGATTTAGTAAACTTGTCTAATGATTGGCAGCTTGGTAGCTCACCTTTTCTGCATGATACTCCCATCCCATTTCTATCTTTCATCAGATTTTACTAAAGCCAAAACTGCTTAGTCACAAGCTTTTTCTGATGGATAAGACATGCAAATCAGTTTTGATTCAGAGCGTCTGATGGGTATTATATTGAAGATTGCATTGGTTTTTGTCATATATAGATTTCAAAATATTTTTCAAATTCAATTCATTTTATTTCTTTTGTCCAAATCAAAAATTTCCGAGACCTTAAATGAAGTTTTCATTTTGTGGGTGTTTGCACCATTGGCCTGTGTCTGTGAAACCTCATTGACAACAGCAGTATATAGCACATAAAGGCAGAATCAGACACATTGTTTAGGCTGGGTGGTTACAGTCACGTCCTTTTCAGAATCATATTATTTGCTCCAGGATGTGGAACCACCCTTAAACAGCGGGGTTTACACTCTTTATTGTCAGCCGCAGTGTGGATTCAGTTGTTTAAAATCTGTGGCAATAACAGTAATCTGGGTGGCTCTGACTGCTAGTCGAGGGTGAGCTGCGATAACGTCTTTCTCCTTCCCTCTTGCTGCGCTCTTCTCTCCTAATCTCCTCCATGCTGTCTGGCTGGCGGTTAAGTGGTGGTTTCTCTTTTCGTTTGAGGTCCCTACAGGGCTTGGCAGCAGAGGCAATGGACCCTACAAAGAAATGGTGTGGAAATTGCTTTGTGCTTTTCTCCAGCCATCGCAAGCTGTGCAATTTACACCTGGGCGTCTCCTACCTTCCACTTGACACAGGGTGAGAATACTGAATTTACAAAAAGATGAGACACGGAGCCATGAACAAAAATAGAGAGGGGAAGGGAAAAAGAAGACATCATACCTGTAAAAGAGTGAAACGATAGCGTATCTGACTGAAAAAGAGAAGATATCAGATGGAAAGACAGGACATAAGTAAAAATATTGTGTAAATCACAGAGAATAAAGAGAAAAGACAGTTCTTTTCTAAGCCTTTTAGTTGTAACTATTGTATTTTCAAGGAAGGAAAATCTCTCTTTCCACATTTGCATTTGTGCATATGGCTGTTACTTCATTTACAAGATTTTCTCCCGTCCTTTTCATTTCCCCAGACGCACAATTGTTGTTTTTCCCCGAGTGCGAAACGACCTCAGTAATGTTTCCCAAACAGTCTGTTGCCAGCACAGAATCCCTGGACAGTGAGTGAGAAAAAACGAAAAAAACACCTGTCACTTATCATAAGTCATTTTTTGTGGGTCATTTTATTTTCCAGCGTGGATTCATGGGGTACATTATCACTGCCAAGGGACCCACAAAATCAGCCTTCACATTAACTCTTCATGAAGCAGACCCAGGATTTGTCTCCTAAGGAATGCTGCGTCACCTTCCAGCTGTGCCTGTTTTCTGTCATTTTCTCTATAATGTTTTTCTCCTTGTCAACTGATCATTTTAATTAGTGTAATGGGCTTGTGGTGCATTACACCATTTCACTTACACATGCAATGCAACATGTCTTTGGACAGCTTACATTATACTCTCTGTAGTATTTAAATAAATAAATCGGGCTACACACCATTAGACAGTTGGTTCTGCTCTTCCTGATGCCATGGCTGGCTTTAAAGGTCAGAGCTGTTTTCCTGATCTGCTTCAGGTGCTGTGTCTGAGGATTGCTGCAGACTGGACAGGGTGCAAAGCAGCAGTCAAACTATTCTGCCTTTTCACATACGAAAGCTGCTCACTCCTCTATATTTCAAGCTGTTAAAGTGAAACTTTATGGTGATAGTATGTCTTATCAAATTGTACTTCTTCTTCTTTGAGAGCGCAGTCACTAAAACTGGCTTCAGCCTTATTAAAGCCTATTAAACATTACTGCAAGGTAAAAAACAAAAACAAAAAAGAAAGTATACTTAGATAAGTATTTAGACAATATTTCTGGAATTTCACCTCTGTCAGTACCACAGTGGATTTTAAATCAAAGAGCAGATTTTCAGCTTTAATTCCATATGTATGGACGTGTTCATGTATATGTGTACGTATATGTATGCATATGTGTATTTAGTGAGTGTGGTGTATGTGTGCATGTACATGTCTATACTTATAGATACTTATAGATATCTATTACTTACATAGTAATAGTAGCAGTAGAATAGTTTAAATTTATTACTTGCATATTTCCATAACCCTCTATCCATAACACATTCAGGGTATTTGTGTATATATTGCATTGTATTATATATTGTGTTATCTTATTTATTTGTATTTCTTGACTTTATATTCTGGTATACTCTTTGTATTCTTCTGCTATCTGTACCTGAGCTGTCGTAACGCACAAATTTCTCAGTCATAAGATCAATAAAGTCTTATCTTATCTTATCTTATCTTATCTTATCTTATCTTATCTTATCTTATCTTATCTTATCTTATCTTGTCTTGTCTTAATTCAAGTGTTTAGGAATTTAGGAATTAGAGCTAACTTTATGTATGTAGTCCTCAATTCCAGGATTTTAAAAATCTCTCTCTCTCTTCGGATCTCATATTGAAAGCTCCAGAGAACAACTAATGCAGTTTCCAGATGAACTCTATCTTTTGCTTTTGCTTACAGGGGCATCCACACAGAAACCGATGTGCTTGTCATGCATCGCTCTGGGGCTGAAATTTGTTTGCTAGCAGACTCTCCTTGATCTGGATTCCTAGGTAGGCTACTAACTAATTTACTACCTTGTCATATGTCAATTAGTGTTATCCTTTCCTCTCATTGGTAGTCACTTCAACCTCTTGCCTCAAAGCTGAGAAAAGTTTAATTTGAAACCCACAAACTTTGTGTTTTCAGCAGCTTGTCAGTGAATGTTATTGTCAATCTGTGGTCTCTAGTCACCACTTTACTCCAGATTACTCCCTATGTGGATGCCATTAATCTTTTAATGGATAATTAGAGAACAGAAACTGTGGCAGGGATCGTGAAATAGCCATGTACCAAAACTACTAAACATTAATGCAAAACTTTAGTTAAAACTCCTGAATTAAAGCTGAATGTCTGCACTTACAGTAAATGATCATTTTCTAAATGCTTATGAACCTGACTGCACACCCTATAGAAATACTTAACACACACATAAAAGTATAATTTTACAGAAATGGTTGATATAGAACCTCGAAATTAAACAACTTTTATAACAGTAAGTTAAGCTTCAACTCCGGCTCTCCAATAACCCAGGAATATAAAACTGTGCTCTGGTGAGATAAGGAACTACTTTTCTTTTTGTACACCATCCTGAGGCGGATTTTAATGTCACTCCCCCTCCCGCAATTTAATATCAGCCGTCCAGATTTTAGTTATCAGAAAGCAATGGATAACCTTTCTTATATTTTGTAATAAAATGATAATTCAGCAGAGTCTTAGTGTGGGTTTGTCCATTCAGCCACGACACTCAAATCCTAATCAGTTAAACAGATGCAATTCGTGTTTATCTCCTAGGTAAGCATCGTGTATTCATGTGTGTTTCAAACACGATACAGAGGATGGCTGTGTGTGTGTGTGTGTGTGTGTGTGTGTGAGGGGCATCAGAATTGGAGGTAAATGGATGCACCATGATTGGCCGTGATGTTTATTCATAATCAAAAAGATATGAGGCAAATGTAGAGCGCAGCAGGATATCAGATTCAAAATCTGAGTGGAATAGTAATGACCAGAGCATAGCATGCAAATTTCTGAAAGTTTTATATGTATATATATTGGTATACAAAAACAAGTTGTAGCCTTTCAGTCCGAATCACTGAGAAAGAAGTGTGAATATTTTTAGCTGCTTCAATAGACATTAAAAAGAAAATAAAACACAGCAGATGAGGGACGCGCAGAAAGACAAATGGAAAAAGAGGGAGAGTCTTAACTGAGAAGCAAAGTCAACATCATCATTTAAGAGAGAGGGAGGAGATGTGAGAGAAACTGAGCAGCAGCACATGGATAAATAAAATCACTGAAAGGCAGAAAGGGAAAAGCCTCACAGCAAAGACCTCCTGGAAGAAAAGCAAGACAGGGAGGAGCAGAACATCTTTGTGAGGATAAAAGAAAAAGCGTAATCGCCCAGTTGTTTCTTTTTCTCCCACAGGCCCCTTAGAAAACAACTGGCGCTTTAAGCTTAGACAGATAGCAGACAGAAGGATGACGGTTAGAGAAGTGGAGAATACCACAGAGAGTTGGGAGTCTGGCACACACACACACACACACACACACGCACACACACACATTCCTACCCAGGCAAAACACGCACAGAGACAAACATGCATTCCCACACACTTGCAAACACACACAGAGATCCGCGCACACATCCCAAACAGCAAACACACACATTTCCTGTTGGTACAAAGGCGCCGACAATCATAGTCTACAAATACGCACACATGCACACACAGTCTCTCTCCTTTCTCTTCCTTCCCAGTCCCCGTGGAGCTGTGATGATGGAGATGGAGAGCAGTGTGTATTGACTGTGACTGTGACACAAAGCTGTATCCAACACATGAACCTCAGAGGAAAAAGGTTCTGCTTCAAAAGCAAGACCTCCAGTCTGCTACTTCAATGCTCCCTTATAAAATTTTGTGAAGTAAGCAAACACTGAAATGAAACTTCTACACTTTGGACAGAAACATAGTGCAGATTCAATCAATCAGAATACACAAGAATAACAACGATATCACTAGTCAGTTTTCTTTGTGTTTGTATTCTGACAAGCAAAACTGCTTCTTTTCCAGTATAAGAGATGATAAGCAAATAGAACATTAACATTTTTTTCACGTAATAATGTGAAGAGTTACATAATCTCATGGTGTTAAAATGTTACTGGGTATCTTGCAGGCTCTGCATATTTGCATTTCAGGACATCGTGCTGATTTCACAGCCAGGCTCGCTGTCTGTCATTATGATTGTCCATCTGTCTTTCCACCCACATGTCTGTCACTATGTTGGGCAAAGTTTCTAACAAGCGAATACATAAATTTTCATGCATCTTTTTTTAAATTTTGAAGAGAAATAAAAGCTAGAATAAACCACTTTGATGACTTAAATCCAACTTTACTCGTATGAAGGCTTAAGCTGTGAGTTTTTAGCCACATTTCATTGCCCACAGGCCATTTTTTTCCCAGTATATTATGCACTTTTTCAGCCATGATGGCCTTTTGCTGCCCTAGCAACTCCTACCACTTGGTTAGGATGCCTGCACAGTGGGTGGCGAAAGTGGGGGGCATCGTAAGAATCCTCTGTGGGTAATGACATTCTTCTCAAGGTCTGCATACACTGCTGAGAAGATGAGGCCGGCAACTTCATGTGTGACAGAGAGGGCACATGTCTCTCCACTCCCTGCGGGCCAACAATTTGACCAGGCATCCTTAAAATGGACTGAAGATCTTTAAAGTTCAAAGCATTTATTGTTGCAATTATTTGAGAATCTTGTGCATGTTAGTCTTATCATACTTTCTCTTAAATGGCAGAATTTCCTTTTAAAATTCATAGTCATTTTTGAAATAGCATGCACTCAGCTATGCAAGGTGATCAAAGGCGAAGGAAATAGTGGACTCCGGGGGATTTCTTTTATAGTTAAAGTTGTTTATGGCTGTTGATTGATTTCCTTGAGGAATGCACCTAATCAAGACCAGAGTTCCTTTTAACAACTGATCAAAGTAAACAAAATCCATTTGTCTGTCTAGCTGTCTTCTTCCAGTTTTGCCAGTAAACTGTAGCAGAGGTATTAAGCTGCATTAGATTATTGTAAATCTTTGTAAACAGTTCTGATCTAACGCGTTCTAAACAAAAGGAGCCAGTAAAATGCAATGAATATGCTTTCAGTGACATTAATGTTCTTAATATATACTGCACAGTGAGACAGCGGTGCACTGAGCAGAGCAGAGGTAATTGAAACCTCAATTTTGTTGAGCTTTTATCTAACTTGTTCAAATCTTTGTGGCCATAGCAAATTCAGTTCTCAGGTGAGTAATTAAGTAACGTGCTGCATTACTTTAGTAGTAGCAAGTAATGTGTGATGCATTACTTTTCTTGAGTCACGATCCCAATATTGGCGAGTCTCTTAAATGTCTGACTGCTTCTTTATCTAGCACTGGTCAGGCCAAGAGCTCAGTTACAGCTCCCATGACATGAAAAGCATGACAATAAAGAAACAGCTTGCATTGCAGTGTAGGCGTTTACCAGACTGTA
The DNA here is from genome assembly GCF_057382275.1 of Copadichromis virginalis. Classification (NCBI taxonomy): domain Eukaryota; kingdom Metazoa; phylum Chordata; class Actinopteri; order Cichliformes; family Cichlidae; genus Copadichromis; species Copadichromis virginalis. The sequence continues at coordinate 13,805,255 of NC_140618.1, forward strand.
GTCACAGACATTTCCTAATTCTGTCCTTACTGCTCATAGTGCAGTAAATTTGCATCTTTGTCACCTGAGTAAAACCAAAACTTCACAGTGCTGTAGCTAGTTATTTATCTTTAAGACGTGAACCTCACTATTCAGATGAGAGGGAAAGGGAAGGATATCCTGTTCACAAGCAGTAAATTGATATGAATGACAACAATTGCAAAGAAAAACAGACGCATTAACACATCAGTCAGCAGGTGTTCAGTCACATTTTTACAGCTCTGGCAGCATTTCAAACCTCTCCTGTTGCACCAGAAATTGTTTTACTGACAGATGTTCCACATAATCACTGCATTTAGCACTCCTGTTCTGAGATGCAACACTGTAATGATACAGTTGCTGACAGAGGAAAACCTCTCAAATATAGATGTGGTTTTTATAGCACTAGCCATCCTATTAACCCTCCTCCAGAGTATAATTAAAATAAAAGAATACTAAAACATAATTCCCTGAAACAGCCGCTGAGCTGTTGAGCTGCACAAGGTTTCACTCTGTCCATCACAAAAGTCTCCTGTAGATCAATTTGATTTCTATTTAGGAGTCATCAGTGACATGGTTTTGTTATAATTGTCCTGAATTAAGATGGATTTATGTTGATATGTTTAACATGAACATAAATGTGTTTTTCGCTTCTTGGTGCTTTCTTTCTGTCTCTGTTATTTCCATTTTTTTATGGGTGGAAGACTTTGGGCATAATTATTTGTGTTCAAGTCTTCTTCTCCTTATTGAAATGAAGTAATAAGATTTTCCTAGTTCTGCTGACATAGAGTGATGGTAAACCTTAAAGCATAGTTGAACTTTTCTGGCCTTCTAGCGAACTATCTAATAGGTTTAGTTAACTAATATTTAGTATTTAGTATTTAGTATTTATTTATTTATTGTCATTGTCAAGAACAATGAAATTGCGTTTGGGGCTTCCATACAACCCAAAAAAAAGAAGAAAATAATAGATACCCCTTAAAACCCAAGTGTACATATTTAACCCAGTGTGACTCCAATGCAATAAGACAATCCTTAGCAATAATGTTCGTAGAAATTCAGACAAAGACCTGAGAAACATGACAAAATACAACAATGCAACCCATTCAATATTATTGTACTGTGAGATATGATATCAGATATGATAGTTATCTATTTAAGAAAGAGGGGGGGGCAGGAGGGGGAAGAGAATAAAGATATGATGCACCAATGCAGACCAGTTCATTGCTATTAAGAAGTTGGATATGGTTATTGTCCGTGAGAGGGGGGCAGAGAGTTCAGGAGCCTCACAGCCTGTGGATACAGGCTGTTGGCCAGTCTGGATGTTCTGGCCTGTATAGACCTGTACCTTCTCCCTGAGGGCAGCAGATGGAAAAGGTGGCGCGCAGGGTGATGTTGGTCCCGCAGGATACTGTGCACCCTCCTCAGACAGCGAGTGGGGAAGATATTACTGATCTCTGGCAGACTTGTTCCAATAATTCTGCCAGCTTCTTTCACCACCCGCTGGAGTGCTTGCTGATCGGCCTTGGTGCAGCTGGGGAACCACACTAGAAATCCATACGTCAGAACGCTGCTGATGGCACAGTTGTAGAAGTTCAACATCAGAGATCTGGGAATGTGTGCGCTCCGCAGTCTCCTCAGGTAGTAGAGGCGCTGTTGGGCCTTCCGTACAACTGAGGTGATATGGTTGCCCCAGGACAGGTCCTCGGTCACAGTTACCCCCAAGAATTTAAAACTGCTCACCCTCTCCACCGCCTCACTGCCAATGAAGAGAGGCAGATGGTTGTTATGACCCCTCTTCCGGAAATCTACAATGATCTCCTTGGTCTTTTTGGTGTTTAAGACCAAGTTATTGTCGTGGCACCATGACTCTAGTTGTTGCACCTCTGTCCTATAGTTTGTCTCATCATTGTTGGATATAAGTCCGAGCACTGTAGTGTCATCTGCAAACTTAACAATGAGATTGGACGCGCAGGAGGAAATACAGTCATGGGTGAAGAGAGTGTATAGCAGAGGGCTCAGAACACACCCCTGAGGGGCACCGGTGTTGACCACAAGGGTGGAAGAGGTGTTCTTACCCACTCTGACACTCTGTCTACGGTTAGTGAGGAAGTCCACAATCCAGTTGCACAGAGAGGAGTTAAGTCCCAGTTGGTGGAGTTTGGGACGTAGATGACAGGTACTTATGTCTACTGATAATAGGGAAGGGGGCAACTCCAGGGCTTATAATACACAGACAGAAAGTCCCCGAGGACCACAGCACCTGGATTTAAAGCAACAACAAAAAATTGAATTACTTTAAAGTACTTTCAGAGTAACATTGCTGCTAATATTGCTGCAACTTCTCTGACTCCTACAATGAGGGGAAATCTTGTTTTTCTCTTGACCCTTGCCAGGAGACCACAGAGCAATCAGCTCTCAAACAGAGAATCACAATGTTGCACCCCAGCAGTGCACATGTTAACATGATCTTCTCTTTTTTTTAGAGGAATCTCAATACACACAGCTCTATCACATGAAAATATTGCAGACGAAGATGTAAATTTTAGTTCCTTCTTCCTGCATTTTCAGTTCTCTCATAATTAGGTCTAATCCTCTTGCAGCCTTATAGTTAGTTAGGTAAGTAAGTGACCGATAAACATGCTAAAATTCAGTTTTTAACAAGTTAACAATATTAATTCTATATATGGATGCAGACATGCATTCAGCATCAAATGTGGATTTTACGTGGACGTTGATGTGTGGTCAGAGGTGTCCTTTCTTGTTTACTCCTGTACATTACACACATCTTTTCCATAGAGAAGGTTACTAAGTAGAAAGTAAATAGAGGAGAGCACATAATGTATATCAATACATTAATTTTCTTACACTCAATCAAACGAAAACTATAAAGGTTGACAGAAATGCAATGATTTAAGGTCACATCTCTTCTAAAATAGGAACGCTTTGTGACTTTGTGACAAGAAACACTTGGTTAGTTTCAAGTTAAACACACAGATTTTTGTGTAACAGTAGCAGCAGTTGCTGGACTCTTTCTAGATTCTTAAAGTTTATTGTTATCCAATAACCCCTGCTGTGTAATTTCACCAACAGCAAACAGATGCTATTATAGTGCTGGAAATCCAACTCTAATTTTTGAAAAACAGTGCAAATTTCAGAATACGGATGTCACAGTGCACTCTCTTTTGTGCCATTCAAACTCCACCAAAATAATGTCTCAGCGCTCAGCTGTGAATCTATGGCACAACCTCTGGCAGACAAGATATTTCTCACCTCTCAACGATCACTGTTTTCACATTCAGCACGTCAAGATGTCTTTCTCTCCCTTACTTTTACAAATCTCAAACAGAATTATTCAGTCATCGCCCATGGCTATAAAGACAAAGCAAGAAGCAGAAGGAGAGAGAGTTACAAAGAGAGTACTGCAGAAAGAGAGCGAGATACTGTTTATATTCCTTTTTCTAAAATCGTTCTTTTAATCAACAGGGCTGGTTATAGGGACTGACAGAATGCTTTCGACAGATCAAATAGCTGGACAGAAGATGGTTTAAAGAGCATGGTATTCATTAGATCTCTCTTTGGTGTCTCTATTTTTTCCCCATGTTTGCCCCCTTCTCTTTTTCACCCACTTTAAATTCACAATCTTGTCTGACTTGTTATTTTCCTTCTTTTCCCTTCTCCTTCCCTATGTCTTATTAGACCTCCCTAAAACAAAGACTAGTAAAATAAAGGCTCAGAGAAAGCTTGTTTTCTAGCATAGGTTATGGGTTAAACCCTGTAGCTCATGTGGCTTTTCTGTCTTCTTCTCTGGCTAAACCAAACCGTTCCTAGAGGAATCAGCAGGGGGCAGGAGAGACTCTCAGCGAATAGCGAGGAGCACCCATTCCTGTGGTCAGAAGAGTTTGCAAAGCGAGAACAATACAGACGTCTTAATTTCCTTTTTCTTTCACTTTACAGTCAAACGTTGCCTTTCGTGAGCAGACAGAAGCTGATAGCTCAGAATTTAAAAATAAAATGCTTGATTAGCCTTCCTTCAGCATGACATATTTATTATCTGGAGAAACTGTCATGAAATGCAGGACAGTGGAGAATTATGGAAAAACACTAGTTTCCTTTTCTGTTCCAGTTGATCACAGTTTGACAAGTGTTGCAATTTTCTAATATATTTGTACTTTAATGTAAATCTGTTGCACTGATAGGATAAAAAAAACCAACAAAAAACACTCTTTTTTTTCTTTAATAGCAAAAATGGTTTTAATGGTTAAGTTTAAGCTTTCAGCTAAATCAGAATGCGATAAATCATTAAGCGAGCTGTTTTCACAGGTCGGTATTCCACACCATCATCATGTCCCCCTTGTTCCTTAATACTTTTCTCTGTCCAGGATTAACAAGAGACCGGAGATGAGGTGATAGGATTAAGGATTGTTTGCTGAAGAGCCGGCCACACAATAGCTCACCATTTCAAGATGGGATTCAGTGGTTAAGTGAAGAGAGAGAGAAGGGGAAAGTGTCTCCAAAGAAGGCGTCCTCCACATCCTCTGAGCCAGCTGGATTACCATTACTAAAACTACACAAATAATTGCATTGCAGATGCATTTTGAACTTCAACCTTTTCCGCAAACAAAACACTGCCATTAATGCAACCAGTAAGAAGCTCTGAGCTGTAAATATTTACAGCCTAGGACACAGTGCCCCGGAGAACCGACGAAAGACTCAAAGAATCATTTAACTGGACTATAGTGGCTGCATGCCAAAGCCTGTTACCTCATTAAGACGGATTTCTCAAAGAAAATGCTAATTGGCCTTGCTTCCTAAATAAAAGCGTGTTTCTTTCAGCGTATCTCTGGCCTATAGCGAGATTTGTTTAATGAGATGGGTTGTCTAATGAAGGATACCGCAGTCTTGGATCGAGTGTTCGGTTCACCTTGGAGTGTAACGCTGCTTCAAGGAGTATCCCTCTATCTCTCTCATTATCCGTTTTCCTCCTTCCATCGTTGTCTTCACACCACCTCGTCAGTGCACACGGAGTTTATGTCTTCCAGGTCAACAGGCAGGACAGGAGATGCAAAGTGGGGTTTGCAAGTTTTGTTGTGTAACTTTCCCAAGTTCTCTTTAGTTTGACAGCTCTTTGAATACATTACATTAATTTGTCTTTTGTGTTCTATCATTAAGAGTTTTTGTGTTTAGTTTTCAACTTTGGCAAAAAGCTCTTCAAGTTCACAAATTAGACGACACTGTCCACGATCAAAAGAGTATCAGAGAAATTGTCTACTTTTAAAACAGTTTTATTTAATTGGACAGTCGGCTGTGGTCATGTGAGTGACAGGAAAGCTAGGAGGACAGAAGGTGGTTGACTGTGAGTCAAATGCAAAGATTTTGCAAGTACGTACCAAATATTACAGCCCACTGAGGCTTAAGTTCTCCAAATAGCTGCCAATCAGTGACAGACAGGACACTGTGCTATGCTCTGGTCATTCCTCTGATCATATCAGCCTTGTTATTTAGTAGCTTCAAATTGGGCTTCCAGTGACAAACACTCAACAGTCACAGCACTTTAGCCTTTAGAGTTAATGAGAGATCTTAATAATCATTCAGGCACCAGTTGTGGTTTTTACTCTGGATAACAAGTAGCAATAACAAGATCAATATAGCTGGGTAATGAGATTTCGAGATATCAAATCAAAGGTCAACTGATTCTAGCCTTTCTGCACTTCAGCAGTGCAAAAAAACCCAACTATGTTGTTCTTTCCCCCCCCACATGTTAATTCTTTTGGGTGCTCTCAGCGACCCGTATATATCTATTTATCTATCATTATCTGTTTTGTAATGATACTTTCATTGACTGCATAATATTTGGTTTCGGTCATTGTATAAAAAAGGCTTGAAGTCTGACCTTCCAGATCAGTGAGAACTCACCAAATTGAAGCATCAAAAAAGGAGCAAACCCCCCCCAAAAGTCTCTTTTTTTAACAGAAATGACAGAAACCTACATAATGAAAAGATAATCACAGACTAATTTAAGATGGATCTGTTACTATAATGTTAAAGTTTGGTTGAGATATAGATAACTTAAGGTTGTTGTACAGTTTTTGGTTGGTGTTTAAATACATCCAGGCTGTGCCAGTGTGGTTTACATTTCACTGCTATGGCATGAATTACCTCAGTGTGCACCCGCACGCACTTGTTGTGTTTGCAGCTAAAAGACCAAACGTGTTCACACACAGACATTTGAACACTTATCCCTCCTGCTGACACACACATTCAAAAACACACATTCATCGGCTTTGCCCTCCTGGTTTGTCCGTTGCTGCTGGCTGTCCTCAGGTATTGGTGGTATTTGTAAAGAGCTTAATTGCCCAAGTGTCTGGAAAGTGGCAGTTGAGAGTGTGGCTGGCTAATGAGCTCCCTGGGAGAGGGTCAGTAGTTAGCTGAAGCAACACTGGGCTCTGCTCCCTGATAAAGGTCACATACCTCCAGAGAAAAATGCCACTGTGTGATGTGATGACCAAAGGAAAGGGGCGAGCCAGCATATCACTTGCCATTAAAAGAAAAGAGTAAACCTTAGAAGGGATGAAATTCTTTAGGGTGAGATGGCAGGTCCTCCACTACAGCAGAAAGACAACCTGCTGTGTGATAGTAAGTGGTGTAGGGAGGAGGCGTAGAGCACAAGATGCACAGAAGCTGTAAGAACCAAGATCAGTGTTTTGGTGCTAGGAGTTTGAGTTGCTTTGGCATTTTAGGACTCTCCTTTAGTACTCTATTGTTTTTTAAGTGTCTTATCACTGTGAGATTGAGTTTTTGATTGCTGTTCTGGTTTCATTATCATTCCAGTATCTTGAGCATTAGTTCTTCTGTTATTTGGGTTCTAGTTACTGCTTTTTAATGTTTTCTGACTGGCTGTTATAATGATTTAATGTGGCTCGTGTTAGTTTAGAATCACTGGATTTCCTTTCAGTTATTTTGTTTACTTGCCTTGCTTTCTTTTCTGGTGACCTTTGATGACCTGCACCTATCATTTGGTAAATCATGCATCACTAATGTAGCTAACAAGTTTCATGAGACACAATTTTTGCCTTGAATATGAATGATCTTGGTTACGTCACAGTTTTACGTCTTGGTGAATAGCTGTCAAGTGTTTGCAGACAAGTTGGTATCTTCCATACAATCTGTGGGACACATCGGCAATGTGCTAGCATCCGGTTGTACCTAGTGACTGCCAGCAATCTCCACAACCTCCAGCAAGTGGGTCAATGACTCGTCTTACACCTATGCGACTCAAGCCTTACATGCCTCAGGAGACTCTAGAAGAGCTACAGTACAGTCTCACTTGGGGGCTAAATATAGCATAACCATAACCTGCGTTGTGAGAAGACCCAAATGCATGACAAATGCAAGTCAAAGGGAGAGTTGACTTTGGAGGTCTGCAAAGAACAGAAAGTCCATAAAGAACAAAGCCTAAAAGGTCCTGATTTGACATTTCACTCAAAATGAGTTGATTAAAAAGGTCATGTGCAAAAAATGTGTTAGCTCGCAAAGACATTTTATTTTCAGGTCTCTGGCTATTTAATAATCCCAAATGATGGCTTATTAATGTCGTGCAATGTAATGTTTCTAAAAACTGTTTTGTTTTTAATCTTAAACTGATTAAGCCTGCATCAAGTGAGGTGGCTCAAAAACACATGTACTAAATACAGAAGAATCTATGATAGCTAAAGGATAAAGTCACTAAAGGAAACAGAGGTAATGGCACTGAGACCTGCCTAACTACCAATGTTCTTACTTCTGGAGTAAAGCAAAAAGAAAAATTCTAAAAGGCTTTCCTCAGGCTGTTAAAACGGTGCACACATCCTCTACATGCATGTTTTAGCTCAGAAGCCCAATAAGATTGTAGGCCAGGTAAAGGAAAGACATTTTCACCCTTTTTCAATACACCCATTAAGTCCATTTGCATAGGTACTGCTTTTCTTGCTCATTCTTTCATTCGTATCCTTTTTGCTATTCTGATACCTGCCTCACCTTTATCCTCATTAAGCTCCCACAAATGGACAACCAGAGGGAGAAAAACAATCCTGAAGCTTTGAGTTGTGCAAGCTAAAAACAAAAATGGGAAAAGTAAAGGCAGCAGCAACATAATAGTAATGGAACAGGTAGAAAACACTAATGAATATAAAACCTTCTCCTCTCTTCTCTTCACCATCTGCATACACACTGTTTTTTCTGTGCATCTCACTTTATAATTTGCTCACCCGTGTTCTGTGTCATAGGTTTTATCCTCGACCTAATAGCACAGAAGCTCCATTAAAAAGTGTAGCCAGAGAATTAGTCCACAAACAATGTGATGGTAACAACAGAACCGGAGTGGTCTTCCCTGCATGGAAGTATGAAGGGATACTTCTGTATTATTTTGGTTTTAATAATAAATGACCACACAGTTATAGTTCAAAACATTAAACATTGTATGTGCTTTGACGGCTTCATGTTTTTTTCTGCGTTCTTTGTATTACTGCCAACCATTTATCATCTTTCAGGCAGTCATGTATTAATTCGGCTTTTGTATAAATATTCAGGCTCGAAATCTCCAACTTGAAACCAGAATAATACCAGCTGAAAGCAGAATAATAAACTGTTCTGTCTTTTCTATAGTAGTCTAAGAGCCATAGCTTAAAGAAGAGCCTGAACAGATTTTCTTACAGTTTCTTGAATTGCTACAACACTAAATCCCATCCTCTGAACCACTTGCATTCTGTCCTAAACTGATTTACTGAATCAATCCCGCCTTTATAAACCATTTTCACCTACTTAGACAAAATTTGCATATCTTAATCGCTCTTTTCACTAAACCTGACACACCACTAAAACACATTTTCCATGATGATGCCTTGAGATGCATAATGGCAACTACAAGTGGTTCAAGTCGAGCACAATTACTGCACAGATGTGTCATTTCTTAGCCACAATGACTCAAAAATTTTCACACCCGTATAAGGTAGGTATGAGTGCACAGGAAACACAGGTGAGCTGAAGGCTGGTACCTGAAACTGATTGAAACAACATCTGGAAGAAACCTATGTTTGCATGAGGTAGTAAACGCGAGGGAGGAGGATGAGAAGAAGAGGACTTAGAATGGCTTTTTGCCAGAACACAGCTACTTTCAGTCATGTCTGTTCATCTGTTAATCTGATGGTTGTTCAGACCAGTTTTACTCGCAGCTTCATTTATACAGTCGTACAACACTGATAAAATGAGCTGCAGTAATCATTCTCTATTATGTATTCTGCATGGGTTTTAGAGACACCACATCCTATGTGTTGTTACTGGGAGTGCATCTATACATAGGTTAATTATTAAACTGTGGATTAAAATGACAGATCACCTGTCTGATGTTAAAAACACCATGTCTTTTGGTGTTGGATCTTGATCTGTCATGGTAAAACAGCCTAATTAAAAAAGGTAACGCTGATGTTCTAAGCATGAAAGTGCGCAATGTTTTCGCTTTGGAGAAGATCATAAAAATATCTTACTTCTGTCTGATGCATGAAATAAAGGGAAGAGGAAACCATTTTGTATTAAATGTGAAACTATGAAAGAAAAACCTGAAAACTCAAAATATAGGTGAACTGTATTTTTTGATTTTGGAGAGGTCAAAGGGCACGTCTAACTAAATGCTCGTAAAGTGTGATGTTTGTGCTAAAAATGTTCTTTCTGCTGTATGAATAAACAAAAACACACAAAAATGAGACATAGCAAAAATAGTCTTTTAATGTCTGGAGGACCTTGAGATTCTAGGGGGAAACAAGCAATCCTTATCTTGTAAATGGTAAATGGACTGGTTCTTATATAGCGCTTTTCTACTCTATCTGAGCACTCAAAGCGCTTTACACAACTAATTCATTCACCCAATCACTTTTTCTAAACTGTTTTTTAGTGCTTACTGTCTAACATTCATACACATTCACACTCCGATGAATGCATTGGACAGGAATATGGGGTTAGTATCTTGGCATTCAGACTGGTGGAGCCTGGGATCGAACTGCCAACCTTCCGGTTAGTAGCTGACCTGCTCTACCACCTGAGCAAAAGCCACCCCCATTAACAGGTGTGTCTACCTGTTAATGTGATTCTATGCAAACTTCTGCTGTGTTGAAAGCATTATGTAAGCGTAATAGGTCCAATCTAGTAAAAGAAAGTTAAAAAAGTATTGTCTCTGGTAGGTTTGTACAGCTTTTTTCCCTTAAAAATTGAACTCATCAATTAAAATCTGCATTTATATTTACTCGGGTTATCTTTAGCAAGTATTAAAAATTATTTGACCTGAAACAAGTAAAAGTGACAAAGATGCACATTAAAAAAAAAAGAAGCCAGAAAAATACTTTTTCACAGTACTGTGAATTAATGGACTGACATCCCATCTTTATAATATGTAGGTGAAGGAGCATGTGTGAACCCAGTGTAAAAAATGACATTTCTTAGTAGGTAGTGAAAAAACAGGAACTTTTCTGTCATTTCATTGTTTATCAATTACTTATTTACTCTAGTGTAATATAAATGGCTTTGATTAACTTATTTTAGTGAGCTGTTAAACTCATGAAAATGCCGTTAAAAGTCTAAAATTTACGACCTTATTTACATGTTTCACAACCATCCAGTGGGCCAGATGTGATTCTCTGCTGGGCCGGTTCTGGCTTCTGGGCCTTATCTTTGACACCCTTGCTCTCCTAGATACACATAGATGCCACTGAACTAGAGTTCTGGGATAGACCGGGATTTTAAAAAACAAGCTGCTGGGGCAGAATATGGATCACGAGTTCCCACAATTCACAGTTTCTTATCTCATATGTTCGTCGCGCCATCGGCCCCTCTGGCCAACACCAGTAGGTGGTAGGGTAAAGTGTCTTGCCCAAGGACACAACGACCAGGCCAGAGAGAGCAGGGGGATCGAACCAGCACCCTTCCAGTTACAGATGAGCTTCCCAATCTCCTGAGCCACAGTCACCCCAGGCTCTATAACTTCTCAGCTTGTTTGGGTTCTTACTCAAGAAAAGTAATGCATTACATATTACCCGTTACATTTGTTAAAAGTAATGCAGTATGTTACTTAATTACTTGCGGGAGAAAGTAATATTTAACACTTCTCGTTACAGTACTTTCTCATTACTCTGCAAAATGATTTGAAACATACTGTCACATAATTACCAGTTAACAGCATAAATGTATAGGCTACAGTCCTACACAGCAACATAAATCCCTCTCCTAATGAGGACACATGTATGACCTTTCTTTTCATTGTTACCTATGAACACAAAGCCAATAGCACAAAGCAAATATGAAAAAAGCTCATAGAGACTTCAAAGCTATCACCACATTGATCCTACTGCAGAAACATGAACAGATAGAAATGGTCATCACTACTTTTGTTACTTGTTGAAGATCCGGGTCTGGCTGCTGGACTGGGATCGACATGCCCTGTTTTTACTTATTCATGACAACATCTGTAGCCTGAAATTCTTATTTGTAAGTTAGAAATCTTCAAAATTTACAAAGACATTGAAGGAAGGAGAGAGAGTAAGAATTGGGAGAGAAATTCAGTGCTGAGAGGAAGAGAAAGGGAGAAGTTGCTGCAGAGCGCTGGTTGATACAGATTGTGAAATTGATGTATGACAAAACAGATTGGTGTTGCCGCTCAGATGCATCTGAATTGAGAATTGTCAAGAGGAGGCAGATTACAACAGACACTGTGTGGCATGCAGCCTCCAGCACAAAATGAAGATGTGTTTACTTTCAGATAAGAGAACGAGAGACAAAATATGTGTCTCTGTTGGTGTGCGTGAATAGATCATTGTGCTGTGTTGGGCGAATAACCCCATGTGCCACAGGTCAGAAGATACAAGGGGCAGCGTGGCTACGATAACCCTACAAAATTATACAACATGTAATGCTGTAGGCAAAATCTTACAGATACAAAAGCAAACTTCTTGTCTTTGCCAGAAACTTTATTAAACACAGTATACTTGCTGCAACAAAATAAGAGAGACGCAAGCAAAGTACAATAAACAGTAAAAAGCAGTGTGAGGGGAAGTGTTACAGCTCATGTAACCCATCAACTCATACCAAGTCATAGATTAAATCAATACAGAACACTACACAGGACAAGACATACAATAATGTCAACTTAATGACAAAAAATTGATTTCCTGACTAATGCAAAAGAAAAGTACAAAAACTAAAAATTTTGGCCCTTATTTTTTACCCTCTGACACTTAAAAGCTTGAGGTAGCCACCCCGATGTGTGTGTCTCTAAGTAGGCAAGAAAGACAGATGTAAACAGATAAAGCTCTCCTGTGATAGAGAGTGTGTGAGGAGTTTTTGGTGTGGGTGGCATTAGTGAATGCCAAGCAGTGAGTCAGCCTTGGGCAGACAGACTGAGGAGAGTCTGATAACATAGCAGCACTTCAAGCTAACAAGAGACTCCGTGCTGAAGACAACAGACATGTGGCGAGTTGTCACTGGAGTAAAAGAAATCCAAACCCTAAAATGATGTTGTCTTGTAAGTCACAGCCAAACAACATGTTTACTTCACAGTGCACTGCTGCCAAAATTTGTACCTTTCAGAGAAGTTACAAAGGTGACAAAGTGTTATACATTTAATCATTTGCAGTTAATATTAAGAAGGTAAATGGCCTGTATTTGTATAGCGCTTTTACTAGTCCCGCCTAGGGACCCCAAAGCGCTTTACACACCCAGTCATCCACCCATTCACACACACATTCACACTGGTGGAGGCAAGCTACAGTTGTAGCCACAGCTGCCCTGGGGCAGACTGACAGAAGCGAGGCTGCCATATCCCACCATCGGCCCTTCTGGCCAACACCAGTAGGCGGTAGGTGAAGTGTCTTGCCCAAGGACACAATGACCGAGACTGTCCGAGCGGTCGTTGTGTCCTTGTCCGTTGTGTCCAATCTTCCGATTACAAGGCGAACTCCCAACTCTTGAGCCACGATCACCAATGAAACCAAAGAACCAATGGTTTCATTGGTTCTTTGTACAGACGGTGGTGATGTTTGGATTCAACAGGTCCTCAGAGGACTGAACAATCTGAAAGCAGAAACGCATGCTGCATTTTAAACAAGCAGATGTTTTCTGACTACCTGAGATCTAATCAACAGCAGCTTCTTTCATAAATCTGTCTCATCTGGTACAAATTTATGAACGTCTGTGCTGCCTTGGGTTGAATGATTTAAAAAAAAAAAATCCTACTCTAATAATTGTTTTCTAGTCACGTTTCCTTTGGGTTTCCTTTGGAACACTAAACTCATGAAGACATCTGTTTAAAGGAACATGATGTAAAACTAAATTAAACTTAATTTAATTTGTATTCTTTTTATTTTTGACATATTTGCATACATGCACCTAAATATAATGTGCTTTATGATCAAGATGGGATTCGCATTAAGCAGTAGCTAAGCTGAGAGACAAGAAAAAAGCAGCATCTGCTTTGAGGAAAGGATTGTCGTACATAGATGGAGTGTCTCACACAGTGGTTGAGCAATTCAATCACACATACATAATTGAGCTCATTTATTGCTATCATACGCAACATTCAGATCATTCTTTAGTTCTAATTTTGCAGAGGAGCCTCCATGAGCTTCCTGTAATTTAATCTAACTTGCGTAAATGCACAGCCTAATGCACGCATAACTTGTGTTTAATCAATCTATCAATAAAAGGATGAATTAAGAAATGACATGTTGATTTTTCCTCATTAGAGACCTTTTATTTATTGCATATGTCAATAGATGAGCAATCCTATGTTGCTGAGAGGACTTACTTGTACATGAGCATGCAGCAGAGTAATTATTCATCATCATTCTGAATCATCAATAAGGGTTATCAGTTAACCAAAAAACATGATAACATGATTGGCCACTTGGGGAAAAAAAACCTGTATACAGTCCTGATGAAAATTTTAAGACCACTTGAAAAATGGCAAAAAATCATATTTTGCATGGTTGGATCTTAATAATGTTCCAAGTAGAGCTTCAACATGCAACAGGAAGAAATGTGAGTGAGACAAAACCATCTTTTTGAGCAAGCAATTTTTTGAAAACAATGCTTAAACTGAAACTGTATGTGTGTCTGTGTGTGTGTCTTCAGTAACTGAATGAAAATAACTAACAAACCCCAACAAAGGGTGAGTTTTCCAAAGTTAATAGTGCTGCTACAGGTGTATTGTACACAAATATGCCATTAAATAACAGTTTTAAATGTCTAGTGATGCTGAATGGTATCTATTAATTACAACTATCTACATCTTGACCCCCCCCCAATGTTCAGCACAAAGTTACGCGATGACATAATCATATAGTGAGTAAATTTAATTAGTGTGTAAGTACTTTTAATTAATGTGATAATAATTTCAGGTAGTTCATGAGTAATTTTAATTTTTACATAACTGCAGGTATTTAACAGAAAAGGAGACACAAATTATTCTGTAAGTAATTTTAATAAATAATATCAAGTTGTGTATAACATCATTACATTAACATTAACAATGTAACATTACATTGTTAGTAAATTTAAGTAGTGCCTAAATTTCAGGTATTTTACAGGAATAGATACACAAATGACACTGTACTTTTATTATGGAGTGGAATAACCTTGCCTGACTTCCATGTATTTTACAGTAAAGACGACACTCCTTTTCTAAACACTCCTTTACTCCTTCACTTGAATAGTGATCGTTAAAGGGAAAAGAAATGAAGTTAGATTTAGCTTCATCATTATCAGGTTATATAGACCTCCCAGTTGTGATGGCATTTATTTATTATTGTCAGTTGGTAAGGGATAACAGTAATAACAGTCTTTGCCACATTTATATTGGTAAAATAACTGGAAAATTGAGTAGCAAAACATCCATTATGCATAATTACTGTTAAGTAAAGCCCCCCCAAAAATATAGAGGAAAGATTAATCTACACCATAATGATAATTCATAATCCTTGTGCCCCAAAATATACAGAGCATTTACAATGTAAAATGGGGAAATATTGTTTATTTGTCTGCAAAATTACCATGAAACTGAGCAGTACTTAAATTTACTTACTTATTTTTGTATTTACGTAAGTATTTTTGTTATCCCCTTATTCTAGTGTGCCTATTTTAATATTGCTTAAAAGATATTACAGTAAAAACATATGATGTGCACCACGGTGGCACGGTGGTTCAATTCCACCATCCGGCCGGGGTCTTTCTGTGTGGGGTTTGTATGTTCTCCCGATGTTTGCGTGGGTTCTCCCCGGGTACTCTGGCTTCCTCCTACAGTCCAAAGACATGCAGTTAGTGGGGTTAGGTTAATTGGAAACTCTAAATTGCCCATAGGTGTCACGGTCCCCGTGTCTCTCTGGTTGGCCCACGCTGGCTACAGGTTTTGTTGTTGTTAGTTTTAGTTTTTTGTCTCTCCTCCTCCTCTCTGCCTGGGTGGAGCTCATTACGGGCTCTCACTCTTGGCCCACGCACCCCTGTGGATGGTGTCCACCTGCGGCTGATCTGGCTGATTTCCCCAGCTGCTATTTAAGGCAGTGGCACAGAGCAGCTCACCGCTGGAACGTCGAACCACCTGAGTTCGTGCTCGCGGCATATTCAAAGAAGAATCGCTTACACGTGTTTTATGTTGTGGAACTAACCTTTGACCTTCTGTCTGTAGATTCTGGACCGAATCACCGGACCTGTCCAAGTGGGGCAGTGTGTGGAGTGTTGGAGCGAGTGCGGCTGAAGAGGAGTGCGTGTGTGCGGAGGAGCGGTGGCGGTGACTGAGTGGAAGAGGAAGCGTGTGTGTGGATTCCCCCCCCCCCCCCCCCTTCTCTCCCTGGAGCCCTGGACCCCCTCCCAACTCACTGTACATATATTTTGCACTAAGGTGATCCCTATTGTAAATAAATCCCCTTTTGTTTCCTTGAAAGAACTGTCTGCGCGTGGGTCCGTTCAGTAGCCATGACAATAGGTGTGAATACGGGGGTGAATGTGAGCGCGAATGGTTGTCTCTGTCTATCTGTTACGACAGACTGGCGACCTGTCCAGGGTGTACCCCGCCTCTCGCCCTATGACAGCTGGGATAGGCTCCAGCACCCCAGCGACCCTGAAAAGGATAAGCGGAAGCAAATGGATGGATGGATAATATGATGTAATGAAAGGTATTCATTGTAGACAGACATGAATCACAAAGACAATATGAGACAAAAAGGTACTTATATTGAATGAGCATTAGGCCAAAGGATGTACAGAATATAGTTCAAATGCTGTGACACATACAAAATGAAAATATTAAAACAGATAAACATCAGTAACCACTGGAAAAATACAAAACATGTCCAAAAAGGCTTTGCCAAAAAACTATATTAAGACCGCAGTGGTCACCCAGGCCACATTCTCATTTCACTAAGCTGTTTCTCTAAACACAGTCCCACATCATTAGGCAAAACAGGCACTGAAAAAGCATTTCACTGAAAGCACTTTACCAAATTTCACAGCTAACGGTCCCACACAGAATCAGAAGCTTAGAAAATTGCACTCCACAGAATCTGCCTAAAACATGACAGACTCCAGCAGATATGAACTAATGCCAATCACCTCCCACTCCCCCATCATTCAGGGCTCACAATCCTGATTATTAATAAGACATCTAAATGGAAGATGTTGAGCTCTTTGATGTACAGTGTAAAAAGCCCTCATTCTGAGTGTACTTCATCTTTTCTTTTTACAGTGTGGAGCTATACCGAGTGAACTGTTAAAACTGCTCTTGAAAAATAATGCATGAGTGAACTTACAAAATAATGAGTGAAATACAGAGCCCTTAAAAAACAACCTTGATTTGAACATGAACGATGTATAGCTGAAGCACACAATGCGAGCATACAGAGATTTCTATTTAATACTTCTCTTTAAAATTAACATGTGTGCTAACTGATATGATGTGTCATTCAGGAAATAGTTAGCAATAATAAAAAAATGTAAGTCCTCATCATAACAACTATATCCGGCTTAATACTCACAGCAAATCTTGCAGGATATGCCTTTTATTAGTCCTATTCAGTTCTTTTATAGCCAATTTCCTATTTCACAGCGACCACTTTCTCTCTCATTCTCTCCCCCCCCCCATAGCTGGACTGGCCATCGGGCATACCGGGCATTTGCCCGGTGGGCCGCTGGCGATTTTTTGTTTTTATGGGCCGATGGATTATTTTTTTTTTTTAGGAAGGGTATATATAATGAAAGGTGTTGGATTGGCCAATTGTTGATGATCGACTCTGGGCTGGACCAATTACAGCCGAGGAGGCTGGATGCACCCTCCCCCTTGTTTAGCAATCACGTGATTTTCGCGCATTGCATGCCGGGAACTCGTGGCAAAACAATCCAAGTACAGCATCAAATGCAAGCATTTGCAGCACCGCAAAACGTTTATTCTCCGGTTCCAATACCTTCTTTTTTTTTCTTTGCCGCACAAAAAAGGAATGTACAAAACAAAAGGAGAACAATGCTGGTCCGTACAAAGACAGACTCGACGAAAAGACAAACAAAAGATACGAGGAAAAAATCAAAGGAGTGAAAGGGTCAGATCCTTACACAGAGGGACAAAAGACGTCAGTGTGCTGCCCAACTTTCACCACGCTCAGATTTATAATTACACGGTTCTTGGAGTGAGTGCACACACTCGTGAAGTTTAGTAACTTCAGGTCACTGCAACAAGCCCAGGTACAGTTTACCGACGGATGGGTACAGGACCTTGAAATGCACCGTGTAGAACGAAAGACTATTGTACGTATCATAAGTTTACCAGTCTCACAAATCGCCTTCATAAATACACATTCATTAACAGTTTATTAATAGGACCTTTGAGCTCAACGGTAATTAATTAGTAGTGGAAATAATTTCTTCTGGTAGTGTAACAGTGTTTATGTGGTATTATTCCACTTGCCACAAATATCAGTGTCATGGGGAAACAGCGCCCTCTCCCCCCCCCTCTCAGTGTGGCTGGTTAGGTGAGGCTGGCTGCAGTAATCGCTGCCAGTCTGCCGTAGCCATACGAGAGGTGAGTTGTATTGTTCCGCACACAATATAGCTAAGTAGTACAGACACATAAAACATGTTTGATTAGCTGACGGGCACCGAGTGTAATAAGTGCTTAGTGGACACATGTCCAACACCAGTTTTATGTACTTTTCATTTGTTTATTAATGTGTGAAACTGTATGCTAAAGCGGAATGCTAATGAGATGTTCTGCCGTAGTGTGCTGTGCGGAGTGGTGTGTGGCGAGCCTGTGCACTGATAATACACCGTTGTTTCCATTCAGGTACATCATTTGTTGTTGCTGTTATTTTATTGTATATTCGAAATTGTAATATTGCTGCAGTAATCGCTGCCAGTCTGCCGTAGCCATACGAGAGTGTGCTGTGCGGAGTGGTGTATGGCGAGCCTGTGCACTGATAATACACCGTTGTTTCCATTCAGGAAATAAAGTGGCAACGATCGATCAGAGACTCCTTGTCTTTTTAAAAACACTACACAACGCAGAGTCGAGGAGTCTGTTTGGGCCGAACTGTTGCAGCGGGATGAAGCAGAAACCGGTTACAGTAGCATTACAGAAATGTAGCAGTGACAATAATATTGTATGTTGTAATCGCAATGGACAATTAGTGATACAAAACAACTGTTTTATCCTGTGAATAAAAATATATGTTTTTGTCAATGTACCATGGTAATAACAGAAGCGAAACGCAATATTGTGTCAGGACAATTCACTATTTATGCACAATAAATAAAGGAGCATAGCGCGACAATTTCTGTTCAGCGTCAGACTTGCTTGTAACCTATATCACCAATTATGTTAAGAAAAATGACGCATTAACTACTACAAAACTCTGACCTTTGTGGGAATGCTTGGAGCAGACTAACCTGTGAGCTGGAGTGTTCTGAGACGTTATATTTGGTATATCCAGGCCATCCGTAGGCTCTTACTTCGGAAACATGGCTTAAAAAATTTCTCTTCAACGACGTAATCCGATAAAAAAAAAAAGATCTCTTTACCCGTCGGCTTCCCGTGGCTGTCATGCGACCGGTTATTGCAGTTAATAATACAACAGCTTCTTGCCATTTTTTGGGTTTCTTTTTATCGCTGTGTAACTGAGTTCAATTGAAAGCCTGCGTGCGCTAGTACCTCTTGCCACAAGTTCCCAGAATCCTTTGCGGTTTTATCCTGAATGACGTCACATTTATCCTGGTGGGCCGGTCTCTAGTCAAAATGCCCGGGCCGATTTTTTGTCCCAGTCCAGCCTTGCCCCCCCCCCCACACACACAGAGACACACACACACACACACACACACACAGATATTTGTGTTAGCTGCTGTACTGACCTGCCTCCCAAGGGTGTGTGCAACGGTCAGAGAAGTGGTCCTAGACTCCCAGCTCCAATTAAGAGAACAGACAGTTGGTGAGAGGGAGAGAGTAAGAGCGGACGCAGACACAGAATCACTCCAGCAGAATATTAATAACGGCTAACATTTTGGCCATATTCTTCTATCCCAAACTTTAACTTTACTTGTGGCTTATGTTGTGATGTTTTCTTGCTGATAATCATTTTTAAACAATATTTGACTATGACCATATGTGAGTTAAGACCCTTTTTGAGCACCCCCAAATCTGATTAAAGCACCACTAAAAATAATTATTAATAGTATTAATAATAGCATATTTTAGTATTATTTCCTGGAATAACCTTCAAATGCTATATTTTCTCTACTGACGACAGTACAGGATAGATGGAAACAGGTTTTATGTCCAGTGTGGTTGATGTCATGATGTTACAGTGTGCTCACACCGAGGTGTGGCTTGTTATTAATAACCTAATAACTTTTATTATTAGACTATTACTATCATCAGCAAATAGTTATTTAAAGTTATTTAACTTATTTAATGACTGGGCCTTTGCATCTGGTTTGATAACTAAAGGCTCCACTCTAAAACGGTGTATGAAAAGGGTTGATTACATCTGCAACAAATCATACTCCATTAATATTAATTACAAGGCACTGCATGCATGACATTATGATTGGGAGCTGAGTTTCACCCATAAGTTTGAACCTAGAATCGCCCATTACTATTACCAACCTAGACTAGTCACAGCTACACTACTTATTTGAGGTTAGGTGTAATAGTGGAATATTCGGGGAAAATAGTCGCAAAGATCAAAAGCATCAAAACCTCTTTGTGTTTGCGTTGGCTCCTAGCAGATTGCTACAGTTGCACATAGCTGACATGTAAAAAGTTGCCTTGACTGCAAACATTTTTCACCTGTTTGCTGAACAGTAGTGAAACTGAAAAGTAGTGAAACGTTGCCCTTTTGAAACATGTCACAACTTTTCTTTTAAAGGTTAATGTTCTCTGTTTCCTGTTTCCATCAGACTTTTTCCACTACCACTACTACTAGTTGGCATTTACAGACAACTTGGCATTTCCCATGCAAAGTACCAGGCAAATCCTGGCAATTTGCTAGAAACCAAAACAGTCATAAAGAAGTTTTTATTGTAGCACCCACTTTGTGGCCGATTTAACCTGGTGACAGTCAGCAGCTTTCAACAACCACTCTCCAGTCTGCTGGGGAGTGCCCATTTCCCCCAGCCTAGCAACCAGAGGTTTCCAGAGGAAAGAGAGTCAGGGATTCGTCTGTAGGCATGTGTAACTCAGGTCTTGATTTAACCACACTGAAATATCAAAATAATGATCATCTTTATATCTATAATGTGTGATGTGTATAAAGACATATTAATGTATTAATGCACTCCATCTAATCCACAGTACACAGTGCAATAGTTACAACCTTTTGCACATCTTTACAGTGAAAATAACAAATAACAATCTTCTACAGTTTACAGTAAAATGTAAATCGTATCATCATATATTTAATCTCCGTAGTATTCTGGATATTCATGATTAAGATATTTGTATACAATAAAGCTATTTCTTATATTTTGTAACTTTGTAATATATTGTATTATTTAATTGAATTGGATTGAGTAAACCTGTAATGTCCTGCCAACCTTTGTTGATATGTCACCATGATCAACTTCTACTTTTTCCATCTCTACTGGGTCAAAGGTTCAAAAACTTGCTCTACAATAACAATAGAGCTGTTGATAAGGCCCTGCAGCTTGCAGCCTTGCAGCTGCAAGACACATTGTGCTTGGAACTAAAACTGGAGATACAAACATTTGATGTTTAAAGGCTCTTTGATGAAAGAACAACATGACACTGTGAGAAAGAATCTCTCAGCAGATCTTATACAGGAAGTAACATCCTTACTGGGTGGGCCCCAAAAGCTGCAAACCCACTGATTATGTAGGAGACCAGGGTTTCAGTATCACCATCAATTATCCCAGTGGGAACTGTGCATCGAGGGCAAAATCGCTCTTCGTAACCTTTTCTGCATTTCCTTCACGAAACTTAATGTTAAGAAATGAGGTTAAGAAACTAAGATTCACACATGCATGGTATCGGCATGTGATGATTATTAAATAGACATGCATCTTCTGATATCACACTGTGATCCCTCAGCTTTAATATGTTCTCTGACATTTTTTTTCTTTTTTATGTAGTGCAGGCTCGATCTTGTTGCTGGTGAAATGGAGCAGAAATGGAATCGTGCAATGTGTGACTAAGTTCTCAGAAATGAGTCAGATACTAATAAAGTCACCCTTTCCCTTCACTGATATGTGGTGGCTGAGAAGTCCACAGTTGTGAAAATGATAATACAGCGACTATTAGAACCACTCACACTGGGACCCAGGCTTCTGGTATTTTCAATGGTATCAGTTAACTATAAGTTGGTACGGACAATCAATTCCTTTGCCAACTACAACTTACTGCAGACTGTGGTGAAAGATGAGACTTGATAATGAAGAGTATTTCTTCAAAAGTGAAAAAGGTGTCAGTGCAACTTAGAGAGGTTAATGAGCAAACTTACTGGCCACTGCATCTGTATGACAAGACAGTAGATTTCTTTTGAAAAAAGTGAAAACGTGCTTGTCACCAAGTTAAATTTTCATTATTGTGTGAGAAAGATTCAGATATTGGCTTGTATTGTGCTTTAGTTGTAAATTGTACAAGTAAGTAATACAGATTACAGATACAAAAGCAAACCTTCATGAAGACAACAGTATTGACCTTTTTTTCGTTACTGAGAAGCTTGCCAGATTTGAACAAACAAAAATAAAACAATATAAAACAAACAGTATGTATCAGAAATGTAGACATTACCTATGGCTTTAAAAATGAAAATGAGATACTTTCTTTCATGGCCACAAACTATGGCACATGAGCAGGATACTTTTCTGTGCTTATTGAGTGCACACCAGGTATTTGCCACTAAGAGCAAATGTCAATGACGACTGTTTTGTCAATATGACATCATTAGAAGCAAATGTAGAAGCAAACCTTATTGATTTCATCCCAATAAACTCTTGGCTGAACTAGAGGCCTGTGGACTAAACATAAACGCCTGTTGGGGCCAAGGACACAATAAAACAAAAATCTGGAAAATCAAACTCAGATCTGTCATGGTCCCTGTGCCCCGCTGGTCAATCCTCTATGGGGCAATATGTTTGTGGTTTGTTTGCTCTCTTGCCCTCTCTCTCTCACTCTCTCTCTCTCTCGCCACGGCGATGCTCACTGCGGGCTCCCGCTGCTGGCCCACACACCTGCTCATCACCACACCGGCCGCTGATCCCAGATGATTACTGCACTACTTAGATGGCGAGTCTGCACTAGTCTTCGCTGGATCGTTGAGCTATCAGTGTCAGTTAGACTCGTGTTTCTGCTAACCTGTACCTTGAGAATTTCTTATAATTATCCTGCTAACCCGACGTTTTGTGTGTAGATCATTTTTGGAACCCGATGCGGAGAGGAGTGATTGAGGGGGAACGTTTTTGTACAGAAAGGGTGGAACACCCTTCTCCCAACCCTGTTTCCCACGGACCCTGGCGACCCGGACCCGTTTCCCCTGCACGTTGTATATAGCCACTTGGTGTATGTGTTCACTGTAAATAAACGCACTGTCCTTCGCTTAAAGGAAAACCCTGGCCTGCGCCTGAGTCTCTTTCGGAAACCTTATCAATATCTGAGTAATCCCTATTCCTGAAGTTGGTTTATGCAATGTGGTGGGCACACCCAGAATTTAACATGGGTTGAGTATGGCAAATTGCTTTCCGAACGTTGCTTTGTGGATTCACATGATGTTTTAGACTCTACTTAGCTATGGAAAATGCTCAGAAGAAAAGCTGTAAAACTCTTTGCATCAGAGATTGCTTTTGATATAGACATTAAACTGTAATCAAAACAAATCCAGGAAAGAAAAGTGAATCAAAATCAAATGAACATACTGCAAACCTGGAATAAAATCTTAACATACTACTTTAAAGTGATAGTGATCCAAAGTCTCACTGACTTTTTTAAACTTCTTTTTTAAACAAATGCCAGCTTCTCTCAGATCTGACCAAACCGAGTATAATGAATGAGACTAATCTTACTTTTTGAGAGAGTTCCTTCGGTTCTTTTGATAAAACAAAGTGTTTGAAGCGCTGTAGTTGTTCTCCTTGGGATTATCGTAAAGTAAGCTCAACTCATAGTACAGGCCCAGTACATTTCTACCCTGAAATAAGGGACCACAAAACTATTGATTATCCCAGTGACTGTGGAACCAAGGAAACAAAGGTTTTGAAAGCTAAAACTGAGAAGAGGAAAAAGAAGAAAAACCTCTTTGCACACCTTCGTGTTGCAGGGCAGACTTTGCAGGCTTTGCAGTTGCATTGCTATCGGTTGAAAAGAATGTTGCATTCAAGCTGGATTACAAGGATTTTATTACTGAGTTTGCAGCCAAGAAGGCAAGAAAGTGACTTTCACTTAATCCATTTATGTGAATTGTTGGTCTTCCTGAATCCATCTCATTAGTTTGAGTTACAAGACAATGCATACTACAGTAAGCTGAGGAGTGTTTGACCAGCCCAGCATCGAAGCATAATTCTAATTTGTATTGCAGTTTATGTCTAAAATATCAACTTGAAAATTCCAGCGTTTCCACATTTACTTTTAAATAATTAAACTACTACATATGGCAACAACAATGTACATGAGCATGACCGTACTGTATTATTTTACTTGTTTAAACTGTATTCCACCAAACTCATGAGTGCAGTACTACTAGAATAGCTTTGTCTCTGACAGTGATTCATGGGCATGTATGTCAATGAGGACGGCCTTGTATGTCAAGTTCACCTAGGGCCCCACATTGGACCAGTAGATTATACAGGAGCTGTATAGTACTGTCCACAAAGAGTGCTTTTTAAAATACAGCATAGTTTTGAAACTCTTGTCATAAGTTGCGTGACATTAACAGAAGACTGAAATCAGGGCAAAATGGAGGGGTGGGGAGTGGGGGCAGGAAAAGACATCGTTTTTATTTTGGTATGAATAATTCCCTGACACACAGATGTGCTGCTGTTGCTCAGGTCTCAAACAAGAGGTAGGATACTGTCCTGAGTCCTATTGTAAATTTAAACATATATTTGTAAGATGTCAATCTATGATTAACAAAGCAATGCCATAAAAGTAAAATCAGGAAATATTAAATAAGGCCTTTTCAAAAATTCAAAGCATACATACAGCTGAAGCATCCTTTTATTAGCAGTTTATAATTAGACTTGTCAACGACTCACATGGATCATATTTCCCTTCAGGTGTTTCCCATCAGCAGGTAATTCCCAGACAGATAGATCCTCCTCCTGTTGTGAGGCAGATGGCTCTAACTAGGACATATCGTTGCTGTCTTCCTCCTCTTGTGAGCTCAGTAATCAGATATTTATGAACAATAATAAACTTCTCTTGGTGGGTCACTATTCTTAAATGACACATGGTTAACTCTACATTTCAAAGTTTTCATTCAAGGAAAAAATAAAATACCTTCCTTCTGGATAAGATCGCATTATTTTCTCCACTAATTCATCTTTCCCAATCCAATCGTCCTGGAGCATGTATTCTGGAAATCATCATGATTCAATTTTAGTTGTCCTCTGCTTTTGTCCCTTATCCCCTAAACCCTGCCCCATGTTGCAGAGCTCTCAAATGGATCCTTTTCCCTCCAGGCTTGGCCAACCTGTGGCTGTGCAACAGAGGAGCCATTTATCTCCTCTGCAACATGCTGAGCATAATCTGGGATGTGTGCATGAATGTGATTTGGTGTGCATCCCCATATGTGTGCGTGGAGGCAGAAGGACAGTCGTAAGCAGAACCATGAAGAACCCAGATGCCTGTGGGCCAAAGCTAGCAATAACAGAGCAAAGTAAGCTAATACTCCATGCGAGAAAGAATCCAGCGTGATTTAGTAGCACCGTCAATGAGCTGGGCAAGGACAATGGTTCACTAGCGCTTGGTAGAGAAATGAGGACAGAGGAGGGGAAATAGGCAGAGGCTATGAGGAATATCAGGATAAGGAATGATGTAAAAGAAAGGGTGAGAGATTACTTTAGGTGTTGGCCGGGGGATATGGATTACGATGCGGCCCGCCAAGGCATCTGGAGATATTGGAGATGGAAGAAGATTTTTCTAGGTATAGGTACGAGGCGGTGGCAGGTTGGGCATTAAGTCCATTTCAAAGGAGGGTATTGTTTCTTTTATAATCCTATGTTGATGGATTCTCAACATGGTTATAGTATATACTTGGCCATAATCACTGAATTACCTTGAACTGCCTTTGGTGCATTGAGCACCACAGAGGAAGCAACATTTAGCTCTGTCATATTCAAGAGAAGGCAGACAGTCCTACAGCTACTATTGTTAAAACTGTGTAACATGTACCAAAATAATCTAGAAGGAAAAATAACGCTACAGCTCAAAGGAAAGAATATTTATATTTGAGTTTTGGTTAAAATGTCTTGATAATATTAGCTCTTGTATATTTTACTGCTACCACTGGAATGTTAGCATCATGATATCAAAGTTAGTGGAACCTTACGTAAAAATTAAATCAATGAACTGATGACACCATTATGAGGTTACGGCGCCTTAATTGTGTCAATTCGAAACTTAGATAGTCTTACCCTAAATTTAACAAACCTCCAAAATAGCTTGCTTATCCAAACAACTCAAACAATGCACTTTTCTTTGCATTTTTTCGAATTTGAAAGTAGATTGAATCGAGAGACTCTAAAACCAGACATATAGACATAAAGAGATTCTTTATCTGCTTTACTGCGTCTATGTAACACATCTTCTTGTAAACAATGTTAGTATGTGGCTGCAATGGTTGGGAAGAAAATGTCACAGCACAAGTTTTGATGGTAATGTCCATGTGCAATCACCTAGGACTCTATTGTGCCTTAGAAAACTCCAGCTTCTGTAAGTAGTGTACCAGCCTATACCACGTGCAAATACCACGTGCACAGTGGTATTTTCCTGTACCACTGTGCACGTATTGAATATATATAAAACAGATTCATAATTGGAGATGGTAATGGGAGAGTGACTGGACAGTCGCTGGTTCAGGGCGAGAACATTGGAAATCGGTCAGTTCCACTCCCTGGCTGGTCGATTGATGCATCACTACCTTCCAATATTTTATGTAATGTTATATTTAGAGTTAGTAATGTATCAAACTGCCACTTTTATTTGAGCATCCAAAATGTCTGAGTAAGAAAGTCTGGGTTAACAGAAAAGGTTGCTAATCACAGTGGTGATACCCATTATCTCTGGGGTTTTAGGTTTTATCAAGCCAGCTAACCCGAGAAAGCCTGGTTATGTTGAACTTGCTCTGCAATTCAACATAACTCACTCAGAGGCAGAATACAAATATCAAAAGTCCCAAAGTATGAGACCGTCACAAGACTTTTAAGGTTTAAATCCTGGGTAACAGATTTGGGAGAATGGCTGGAGAGCAGGCTGTTACACCAAGAAGGTAGAACTGTACAGAAAGAGCTCTATTACTTGGAGGAAAAAATAAGCCACAAGGATATTAATTAGAGTTTGGAAAGGTGTTACTGTAGCTAATTGAATAATCTTGTGAAGAGTGATTGCAGATTACAACAGGTGACGAACTGCTGCCAGCAGTGGACCGAGGTGACAGATGACGCCACTGAAAGGCCTTGTGTTTTACATAAGTGACCACATGGGGGTTGTTTAAAAACACAGTGGTTGATCTGGATATATTTTTAAAGATCATCACTGGCTCAATTAGTACTGATACTAGTTTTGGCTTTTAGCTCATGGCATTAGTGTTTCAGCTAACTTTGTAGATGCTTTAAATGTTATGTATTTCTTAGGAAATTATAAACTTATTATTAGTAAAAGAAAAACCCATATCACATATCTGGTCTGAGGACATTTTAATGGATTTATATGTTTATTGAACTTAAGCTGCTTTTAAATGCTACTTCTAAAACTTGACTTTGCTTTTCATAGGTCCACTATCACTAGGTGATAAGTTCACTAGGTTCACCTACAAAAATCCTCATTCTCTCCTATTCGCAGACACACACACACACCCAACCCACCCACCCACACACTGTAATCAAAACAAATCAAGGGTTCAGTATGTGTAAATGTCAGGTCATTAGTGTGCTCCTGTCTCCTCCTGTTTAATTGGACCATGGTAAATATAGCTGCTCAACATCGATCCCTGCACATCCTGTGCTTTCACTTCCTTTCACACTTCTTTTTTTTTGATTCTCTTTACATACCTATAATCTTCTGTCCATTTTTTGCTGTCTGCTTTTGCATATTTGCATTTGTTGTCATAGTACAGATTTTTTTCTGTCTTGCTTCTCTTCTTTTATTTTTATTTGACAGCCACAAGTGAAGAGGAAAGCATAAAAATGTGCCGCCTGAAATCAAAGTGGGGACACTGGTTGTGTTACACAAGCTGTATCTCTGTGGCTTTTTGAGTACTTTTAAGACTTACTCCTAAGGAGTTAAAAAACAAATGAAAAACAAAATTTGATTATAGGCCAGTCATGACTCATAGTGGTTGGAACAAATTTTTGTGAGTTTGCATCACTTATTTTCCTTTCTACCTTCCCAGATTTTTTTTTTATACCCAATTTCCCAATGGTTCGAAGGATTTTATTTCACCATTGTTTGGATACTTTACCTATGATTAGTCTGCAGTGGGTAATTTAGCATTTGGTTTAGTGTGTTTAATTAGCCACATAATGCGCATACTGTGCTGTGGGGTTTAGAGTGTGTCAAATGAAGCCCGTGCAGAACTGATTAGACCGCATGTAATTTTGATAGTGCGACAGCTTTAGGCAGTAAATGTAAAAATTTCAAGCCTTATGTGATTTTTTTTTATAGTTATTTAGTTACACATAGTCAACAGGGCTCTTAATTAATGGCATTAAACACCTTTATTGTTGCCTGTTTCTGTACTGACATAAGATGAGAAATTTGAGCGCAACAGTTTTCTAAAGATCACACAATTTTTTTTACTATCATTAATATAATTTCATGCCATGTATTATCTTAGAGTTATTAAAGTCAAAGTGCTATGTGAATGCAAACACTATGCTGGAGTGGGAAGCGGAGTGGCGCTTCCCCTTGTAGAGGTAGAGGTGTGGTTTACATTCAATGGACACTTTTAGCTGCAATAACAGCTACCAAGAGGGGGCAGAATTGTAAAGGGTTAAGAAAGATACACACACGTACATACCTACACTGACGGTGGATGATTCTATGTTTGTGTGTGGACGGGAGTGTAAGGAAGTGTGTGTGCATGTCTCAGACACTGACAATGAGCTTCTTGTAATGCAGTGACTAAGTTATTGGCCAAGACAGGAAGTTCTTCACATGCTAAAGAACAGATTGTATCTGGTCACACCTGCCAGTGCCCTCGACATTATTACACCCGGGCAGACACAGCTAATTATTGAATCAAGTGGGTTGTTTGATGCAGGAAGGAAAGCCACTGGATGAACAGGAAGGAGAAATAAGGTAATAAGACAAAGGGACACGATATATATATATATAAGTCTAATTTCATGGAACAACAAATATTGAAAATACCAGCAAGTAAAATAAATACTTTACAGTGTGTGATACCATAAAAGTAATAGTTTAGCCTTATTAAAAAAAAAATGGATCAATTACATTTTCACCTCAAAACACTACACTCTACACTCGGTGTTGTATAATAACAAAATGAAAAAAAAAATGCTTAAAATTCCTGCAAATTTGTAAAAAACAAAACCCCACAACATGTACGGTTCATGTGTATTCACAGCCTTTGTCGTGACTCTATTACTTTGCAAATTTCTTGTAGGATATTTTCCTTTCTTTGATACTTGAGCGTATTCTACTAGATAAATATACAAATAACAATGTTTACTGCAACCTAACTACTAGGTTATGTCTGTCTTTTTGTGTGTTGTGTGTGTGTATGTTATGTGTGTGTTGTGTTTTATGACACAGTAAAAAGCATCAGAAACATCTTGTATCAGATTCTATCTCCCATTGTTCACCTCATGGATACCTTTACTGCCTCAAAACCTCCTGTCTTTTTGTTAGTCTCACCATTTCTGAACCACATGCCATAGCAGATCCCACTACCAGCACTTACACTATTGCGTAAATCATCGTTTTCAGATTTTGCTGCTATCTTTCTGTCACAAATCACCCCTGACACATGTCTTCACCCACTCTCTTCTCTTCACACCTTCCTGAACTCTCTCATTCATTTCCATTGCTTTGGATATTTGATCCCAGTATTTAAACTCAGCACTATCTCTGCTCCATATAACCTCACCTTTACATCTGTCTTACTGTCTACTGACTTTCATTCTTCTCTCCATTCAGTGCATGCCTCCACCTCTTTAGGCTTTCTTCCATCTGCTCCCTACTCACTACAGATCACAATGTTGCTGCACCATTATAGTCCACGAAGACTACTCCCTCACCTCATCTGTCAAAGTGTCCATCACCACTGTAAACAAGAAAGGGCTCAGAGGAGATCCTTGATGTAATCCCACCCCCACCTTCAACCCATGTGTGACTTGAAAGTGTTAGTTAAGTATGCATGTCCTTTGTATGTGAGGGTGTGTGTGTGTTTAGGGGAGATGTAGATCGTAACCATACTAACTTTGGCTTATTTTACCAAATGTGCAACATGACCAAGGAAAAGGCTACCAACATGAAACCTTCTATCCACTCTAGGTGAAGTAGAAATTACATCTGCGTAAGTGTGTGTCTGTGCTTGCATTCCTTTCAATTATTTTTCTACCATCCTGGCTGCCTTCAATTGCATTGCATTGTATGCACAAGCAGCTGCACATCAAAGTGAACTGTGCCCTCGAGGACATATTTAAAAATCAATGTAGACTTGGATGTAGCTAAAAAATTTATATCATTCACTGCTACCGCTCTCCTCAGCACACACACCTAAACACACACAAGCACACATGGATTCAATACCAGTTACAACTCATCGACAAAAAGCCATGTTAGTCACTGATCTCTGTGTGAACAGTGGCAGTGGCTCAATAGCTCTGCTGCTAGAGGATCAAACTTACACATGACCTCAAATGCTTTAGCGTTTTGCACATGTTTGAATTATGTCTCTGCATCAGGATTATCAAAATGCCCACTCCCACACTGACTCTGAATTTCTAATTATATGCTTAAAAAATACAGATGTCTTTGATGAAAGATCGTGGTTCACCCTGTCCATGGTTGTTCTTCAGTACTGAAATGAACAGTTTCACAGAAGAATCGTACAAAAATCAGCAACCATTTGTGGAGTCTGCTTTCTCCATTTATGCTAAGTTAACCTAACTGTTATAACTGATGGCAATGAAACAAACAGATAACATTTCCAAAAATATCAACTTACTTTTTTCAAAAAGGATACATATATTCTGGCCCAGTACACTACGCTGGATAAAGAAGAATAAAAATGTTGTAGATGTATGAGTTTTAAAAAACAGATGCTGCACAGACAGTGACTAAGGAGAGGGATAATGGATGAGACAGAGAAAAAGTTTCAGCAACTTCCGTCTACACAAGTCACAGTCAGGGAAAAGCAAAATCATTTAGGTGTGCTAGTTTCAAGTCTTAGTGTTAATGTTGTATGGAATTAGCTGAGTTTTAGATTGTTGTTTGTTGTAAACTAACACATTGTTTTTATAGTACATGTATTTTCTGGATTACAGATAGATCTACTTTACAAACACTCAATTGCTTTTCTTGATTGGGTCTGAATGGAGCTCAGCTTTCCTTATTTGTCTGCAAGCACACATTTTACAATTGACTTAAGAGTCACAAATTTTCTATATTAGGGCTTGTTTTTTCTGACAGTGGCTTTGTGATTGTTAAGGGCCTTTGTTAGGTACTACTACTACAGACAAAGTAGAATAAAAAGAAAGGAATGGAGGGAGGGAAGAGATCTGCAGCTTTCCCCTTGGCTGGCTGACGAAGCAATCAAGGCCATTCTTACAAAAAAATAGATACTATTATCTAATTTACTCCATGACTGTTTGCTGAGAACAAACTACACTCTATTTTTCATTTGTGATATGCCTCTACACGTAGTTTCTCAAAATCCTTACGTTCATAGGATTCATAATATCTGATCTGTTTTCTTTTTCTTTTTTTTGCAAGCTGGATTACCTGATTTATCCATGAGTTTGAACCATTCATTAGATTATATAGATCCACAACTTTTATGCTATGTGATCACAGAGCATTCCTGAAAGGCTTGGTGACTACTGGTGCATGCAGCATATGGTACTGCAGCATTTCCACCAGACCACACCTGCCCCCAGAAATATCACTTCGACTTTGACAGTGAAAGAGCTCTAACTCAATTATTGGATGTGCTCCTGTCCCATATGAAATCAATCCCACATATTATATAACAAATTGTGCAAGATAAAGTTTTCAGGAAAATAGCAATTCTCTGTGATATTTAACTAGATGTATCACCTTTATAACCTATATGAATTTAGATCAAAACATTACCAGATGCCCTTGAATGTTTAGATTAATATCTCTCTGGCTGTCAAACAAAGAAAACAGACCTTTATTATTTCTCCTCTGGTGAAATACCAAGAAGCTAATGTATGAACAGTCAAGTCTTATTACTATTCTACAGATCATTTATTTTTATATTTATGTAATTTCTGACTAGATTAAACACAGAAGTCATATTTATCTTAGATACTCATGAACTGCATCTGCATGGGCAGGTGTTGTTTGGGGTGGATGCTAGGAGTACAAAGCTTCCTACTCTCTTACTAGAGATCGATGTCTGCTTCTGGAGTGTGGTTTATTTTGGCAAAAATAAATAAATAAATAAATAAATAAATAAATAAATAAATAAAATAAAATTTAAAAAACATGTACAACTTCTGTACATAGGAGTATACTATTGCATTTAAAAATGCATAGTATTGCTTCTTGAAAACAGACTAGAGCTCAAACAACAATGTAGTTATGACTTAGATGGCGCTGCTGTTTCAGTGTGAAAACTACAATTAACTAAGTAAATGAAAAACGAACTGGATTCAAAGTATCAGAAAAATCACCAAACAAATTCTGGAAATATTCATACTACCACTTTCTGGATTGTTGACATCAGAATTCTTTCATCTTGTTAAATTACAAATATGCACCAAGTCGGCTTTCTGAAGGGTGTCTCTGAAGAAATAGCATGAATTGTTTGTTAGCTTTGCAACGGATGGTGCAAAGCTGCTGTGATGGACTGATAGGGAGGAGCAGCCACATTCCCAGCGTTAAGATTAACCCCAACCTGACCGTCATTCAGTCCATCATTTACAACTTTGTGAATGATGCATTCCCATTTTTTTGTCCACAAATTGGACCCTGTGTATATACTGTATGTCCATTAACTATTATGATAAAACATAAGAATAAAGAGTAGCACAGAAAAAACAGACAGGTTTGTTGAAAGGCAAATAGTGAAAGAGACTAGAACAAACAGGATATGACATGCCATTCAAAATGAGATAATGCTTAGCCAAACTGAGAAAACAACAGAAAAGAGAGAAGAATTACAAATTAAAATTCCATCACTGAAATATTACTATCCTGTATAAATCCAATATGTCTTTGAGACTATGTAAATGACACAGAAACTCATTAATATCAAAATGCCAAAATGTCATATTGTATAAGACCTGGGAGCCAAATAAATTCACTTTCACATTTGTCTTTGAATCTTGGCACTTACTGGAGAAACTCATTTTTGGCAAAGATGCTACAAAATCAGCAAACGGCTCATCATGTGACTGTTGTTAACTGGCATCAAATCCCCTCTATTATTGCATCAAATAAAAAAACGCATATTTCTTAGAACACTAATAATTTGAAAGTGTTTCTGAAAACAGATGCGATTGTACAATCCCCTGTACCCCACGAAGTGGCAGAAAATAGATGGATGGTTGGTTGGCATACTGTATATCATGTAAATAAAATTTTGCAAAATGACTTTACTCACATACTGAGCTCCCCATAGCTTTACATGTCTTTGTAGTATTCTTGTGCTTTATTCTTATTATTTATTATTGATTGACAGATGCCAATAAAGTTGTGGTTCTCAAAGACACACACAGTATTGGTTACATAAAGGGCGCCCTATCTGCTTTACAAACTGAAATTTTTTTCCCATTTCCCAAAAAGTTGACTGTAAATTGACATGAAAGCCCTCCATCATCATGCAGACAAATCAGGCTTTTAACATGAAAAACTGGAGAAACTGTCACGGGGACTGAAGCCTTTCTGACCGACCTGCTTGACAGAAACAAAAGTGTGCAAATCTCAGCCAGCTGAAGCGCATTTCAAAGTAGAAGATTAAACAAAGAAAAATTTGCTCTTGGATTTGAGTTGCATACTCAAATTAAACCAAAATTTAAAGTGGCATTATGCGCGTGCAGTTAATTCACGAGTCATTTATCCTGCATACGCAGTGCTGTCGTAGCTGTTGATCTGTATCAACCGGTTACACTCATGTCTATAGAAAGGCCCAGTTGAACTGACAGCTCAATCAGTGACTGGCCAGAGGAGTCTGACAGCTGCCTCATTACACATGCGGGAGATCTCCTTCAAAATTACAGGTTTCACATCTGCTGTAAATGTGTGTCTTTCCAAAGACAATGAAATAGTCTGTGAAAAAAACCTGAAGAAAAAAAAAGGGCCCTCTCTGTGCATTAAGACATCAGGGCAGAAAGCTATTGGACTGTAATTGCTTATGCTGGATTGTGTGATCCTTTCAATTTGGCAATTTAGTAGAGTTAAATTGCCTTTTGATGATCAGTATAAGTCTCAATGTGAATGCACCTAATGAGAGGATGCCTGAGACAGTTTATGCTTGTTCTCCACATGTACTTACCTGGCGTTCAAATAAGAGTGTGGTACTGTATGTCTGAGTATATGTTTGTTGTCTAACAGCGACTGAAATCATTATATTGGCTTGGGAGATAAGTGGGTTATCTGGCATGTGCAATTGGTAGTAAGTATGTACAGAACACAGGGAACAAGTGGTTATGTTCGAGACTGAGTGAGATAGTAAAGTCATTCCATTTGCACAATAATGAAGTGGGGTCAGAAGCCATCGGCAGTGTTTGCCTCCCACCTAATTGTGTTCATGTTTTAAATGGACTCTGTGCTCCATTATTTTGCTGACCCAGGCTTATCACAGAGACCTCAATTACAAAGAAACAGAGCCAGGAGCATGAGAGCATATGTGTGTGTCTGTCCATATTTGTCAGACTCTGGTAAAATAGCACTGTAAGACAGTAATAGAATTTATTTAAAAGTCTCTGGATCAATGGATCGGTGGGTTTTCCTATGATTTGTGCAGAATGTCATTCTGCATTCTACCACGGCCATTTTTCTTATACTATAGTTTTGGGGCTGAGATTTTTACACTTAGCCAGCTTCATGGCCAAACCACTGTCACAGATAAGTGTGTAAAGTTACACTGACAGCAAAAATTATTAGTTTCATAAGGCGTTAAAAGTGCAAAACCAAAGAAAAAAAACACCTACATTTTTCCCTTTTGGAAAACCTGTATAGGTATCATGTATTAGCACCAGATAAACAAAAGGTTTTTCCTTTGATTTATTGATATGATTTCTAAATACTGTATAATGAGATATACTGATTGAAAACAATCAAAAATAAGACGATTTTTAAATATCATCTTGTGTATAAAATAAACTTTATAATATGCTAATTACCAATTCTATCTTTCTAAAACTTACATTTTATTTTTAAGGTGTTAATCACTGATTTAAAAACACAAAACAAAACCTGACATGCATTATTCTATTATCAGCAGATTACGGTCTTAAAAGTTTGGCTGTATTACCATTTTAATCTAACAATTTAAATTAAATTTCTTTGTTCCTTACTATCTTGGTTCCACTTGGGCCTTTTAATTGTGGTTTTGACCCCTTGCTGTAACTACTGTCTTTTAAATACCAATATGTTCCTAAATTATTACC
This sequence comes from Copadichromis virginalis, assembly GCF_057382275.1. Taxonomy (NCBI): domain Eukaryota; kingdom Metazoa; phylum Chordata; class Actinopteri; order Cichliformes; family Cichlidae; genus Copadichromis; species Copadichromis virginalis. The sequence goes on from NC_140618.1 coordinate 13,840,820, forward strand.
TTGGTAATTGCTAATATCTAATTGCTAATATTCAGTCTTAAACTATCAATAATTTGAAACATAGAAGGCAAACTGTCTTATGTCTCATGGCTATTTAATGGCAATAATGTAACACTAAAACCACTAAAACATAAATACATACAGGACAATCTATTGCTCACTTTGCAGTGAACCTTGCAGTAAATGCAGAATAGAAAAACTGAGTTTTTACATACTATGCTACACAAGATCAGTCATTCCTAAGAAAGCGCTAAAATCCATTTCAAATAATATTTCAGACTCAGGTTAGCTTTGGGCAGCCTGGCTTTACAAGCTGAAGGAAACTAACACTTTCTTTGTGCTTATTGCTATTCGTGCTTTCTGCTGCCGACTGGCCCTTAATTATTCAGCTGAATAAATTACCCATAAAGCAGAAAGTGGAGTCATGGCATGCCAGGAGGGAGCAGGCCTGTCAGCTTCAAAGGGCCAAAACCTGCCGAGCTCCTTTGGGCTTCATTCCACTTAACACCAGTCACTAGGTATATATGTCTAGGTTTTCATAAGTCTGGCTTAAATGTCGAGGGAAGGTTGCTCCCTAGTGTGGGGCTCAATATTGGATGGAACTCATATTTAAATCAGCTTGCATGGCTTTAGTGACCTTCATTGGAATTAAGTGAATAGAGGTTAACGTAGGTCAACATGATGGCCAAACTAAAATAATTCTGAATTTCCCTCATTTAAATATTGTACTGATGAGCAATATTCTTGACATCCTTTGAATTTGAAGAGTTTTAAACGTCTTCATTTTCCCAGTATAAAGATTCATAACATAAATTTACCGGTCCCTTAATTAAAGCTTGATTAAAAAAATAAAGATTTTTTTTACAACATGTGTCAAATTTATAATTGTAGAAATACTTAGAAAAGTTTGTTCATTCTTCATATTATGTGTGATATATTATGTACGCACTGCGGTGCTTTATGTTTAACAGACATAACCGAAAACTCCACAGGGGCCCAGAAAGTCTGGGTGCGTAAACTAAATGACCCCAGATCCTCCCATAGTGATTTCTGTCAAGGTTCTGTTGAACAGTGTGTTTAACCCCAGCTGCTTCAACGGACCTGTCAAGTACAAGAGAAACAGCAAGATATTATGTGGTTTCAGTGGTTATATCCCAGGTGTGAATGTGTGTAACTGAGCCAATGAATTTGAAGCAGTTTGTTGCTGCAAAAGGGCAGGGGTGGTCAGCAAACTATCCCTGGACGGATAAACTGATGAATGATATTGCAGTGCTGGATCTCAAATGGTATGCCTAAAAGGATCCTTTTTTGTTAGCACTTTAGAAAAACCTGCCTCACTCTATCTGTAAGTCTGCTTATTGCTCCCGTGGTTGAATAATTTTGATGTTTTTATTAAAAGAATGTATGAGGAAAATGTAATATACCTTGCCAATCAGTCTAATAGCACTGCGGACAGTGAATTTCCATGTCTCTTTCTGAATTATGAATTTTTAGCCCTGGTGGCAGAGTGTCTCTCTCTGGTCAGAGTATCTACAGTTTGCTAAATGTGCCTCACTTATGTCATATGATGCCACTCTAGACTCCTGCTAAAGCAGTAATTGCCACTCTGACTGGCTGTGCACCATGTCAGGCAGCACTGATGAGCTAATTAAATAATAATAAAAATGTTAAAATGAAGCTCAGCACTGTTCATCTTGGGTGTTTCAGCAGTGTTTACATTAATAGCAAGTTTAAGAGGGTGAAAATAAAAATACAGCATGATATTATAATATTAAGATTATATATAATAATATTAAAAGTCATAAATAACTACAATTTTATTTATATAGCACCTTTCTATACAGAATGACAAATTGCTGCACATAAGATAACAAATAATAAAAGGGTAAAACCGACAATATAAAACATGCAGAAATTTAACCAAAAACAGTTTTAAAACGGTGAGTTTTGAGTTGTTTTTTAAAAACAACTACCGAGTCCACAGTTCTTAATGTATGAGGGAGAGAGTTCCAGTCCATAGTTCCATATTAAGATTCTAGTAAATACAGCCGTGTGAAAATGAAGTACACGCCATGATTCAGTTGCTTGTAGAACCACTTTCTTATCTGTATGACTTTTTCAGCTTCTGACATTGTTGTGTAGGAATTTTAGCCCACTACTCTTTACAACGTTGCGTCAGTTCCTTTAGCTTTGTTGGTATTTATTTGTACAGGTCTCTTAAGCATTTCAGGTCTGGACTGGAACTGGGCCACTGCAAAACTTTGATTTCTTAATTTTTCAGCCGTCCTTTTGTCTATTTGCTGGAATGGTTGAGATGATTGTCCTGTTTCATGACCCAATGTCAGCCAAGCTTTGAATCCAGAGTACTTAGGTATACACAGGAGTATGTGGCTGACTCAATGACTGCAAGATGCCAAGATCCCATGGCTGTAAAATCATCATCACTGCCACTGGGCTTGACAGCTGGTATGAGGTGTTTGTGCCTATATGTTGTTTGGTTCTCTTAATATGGATTACTTAAAAAAGTATTTTTTCTGTAAGTCAATAGGCTGTAACCATGATGTGGGAGTTTTAATAATAAGCAATGGAAATATTGCTGAAAATGTGGAAATTTAACCAAAAACAATACGTCACCCAGAGCAGCAACATAAAATACACCTATTTTCCTTAAGTTCCAAGCACCTAAGAAGACAGACCGCTTGACTGATGTGGTTATTTACAGCATAGTAAAAATGATAGAGCTGGAAATACCTTTCCTAGGTCAACACAACAAACACGCCAAATCTAAGTGAGCAGGCAACAAATAAACCTAACAAAAGCTAACTAAAAGAAATTACAACATAACTTTCTTGAATGAAATAAGCGGGAGAAAAACAGGATTAACAAAACTGGCAGCCCACCACTAGTGCATCTTGCAAATCACAGCTGAGATAAGAGTGTGGCTGGTTGGAAAGGGAGGTGAGCTTTACCCCATGCAGGTATAAAATCACCTTGGCTCTTGATGCAGTGTGCTGTCAACAGTAAAAAGCCAGTTGGCTGCAAATACTGGCAGTTAGTTTGGTCACCTAATGATGCACCCACACCTGTTGCGTGTCACGCATCCTCATTCACTCATTGTAAATAAGAGTGATTCATCAGTATTCCCCAGAAGTCTTCAGTAGGTGATTTTATCTTCTTGCACCTTAATTTAGATTCTTCTATATTTGGTTTAATTTACTACTTAAGTAATTCAGCATTGTGGACCAGATTACAAAGATTATTACCCATCACCCTTACACAAAACAGTGAACTTAGAGAAAGCAGTAGAGGCGATGGTGACAGCCCATGCAGGTTAATCTGCCAGCCATGTGAGCCTTCGGGGCAGGGTTTGGTAATGTGATTTAGATGAGTTTCCCACGCTGGCGTGTCGCTGCCGTCTCCCCTCAGTGCTCCAGCGACAGTCCCTCATTACACACCGTGCCAACGTCAGCGGTCTTGCCAACGAGCGTGACAGTTTTTGACAACCGGTTTTCTCTTAGGCGAAAATGGTGAAATGAGAAGTGATATGGAGAAGACTTTACAGAATTAGAAATGTTACAATTTGAATTTCTTTTCTGTTAATGCTTGAAATTACATGTAACTTACATGTGCTCTCATCAGTATTTAACCTGTCAGTGGATCACAACTCTTGAAATTATGTAATTTTTTTCCACACAAAGCCTGATAATGCAGCTGTACAGTGAGGGAGCTCTGAATCACCCAGTGAAACATTAACACTGGGATAATGGTGGTGCTCGGTTGGCACAATTAAAAGACTAATTTTTGTATGATTCTGTGGAGGCTAGCAACATCTTTGTTAAATATGGGTGGACAGACGATAACAAACTGCTAAATGTATTTCTGCCTAACCTCTGTCTGTGTGTTTGTATTCAAAGACAAAGGAGAAGGCTGGGTGTATGAATAGAGTTTGCATATGGTAGATGTACTGTATGTCAACAGTATGCTTATGCATGTGCATATTTGTTTTAAGTGTTGATAAATAAGTGGCTGCGGTTCAGTGAAGCTTTGGCTGTTTGCCGAATGCAAAAATGGATATTTCTCGTCTTTTGCCTCCATCTCCACATCCTCTTTCTGTTGTGAAGCTGACTGAACAACACCATGCTCATCTCTTATGAAACAGGCTAAGGATGAAGCATGACTGACAGGCAGCTCAACCTGTTGTGAATGTGTGTGTGGGTGCCAAAACGTTTGTGTGTCAGGGTTTATGAGTAAGCTCCCTGTAGATGCTGAGAACAAAGCACTAGTGACTTTCAGTCAGTCTTCATTAACCCCCTCGGTTTTTTAAATATGCGTGTGTATCCCTTTCATGTAAATCAAACAAAATCAACCAGCTAAGACTGCTGGAAATTGCGGTTTTTCCATTTCTCTCCAGACTACAGAAATCATCCATTTGACTTGGAACAAATAAGGACTTTGAGAAGATAGGACAAGGGCAAATTTCTAAATTCCTTGCCTCTGTGATGCTCTGTTACTCTAGTCTCAATCACATAGCCTAGTTATCACCACCAACCAATTATTTGATTAGAGGAAAGAGAGGTCTAAATCATTTAGGCCACTTCATAACAAGGAGGGGCTCTACAGAATCCCATGGATCTGACAAATACAAGGCTAAGCTCCAGAATGAAGGGATATAATCTACAGAGCTGCCAGATAATTCTAAATTTGCGGCAGCATATAAAAGCACACACATACACACACGCACACATACACAGATGCTGCATGTCCATGTTCACATTTGTGATGCATTACTCACCGTGCCTGACATTATGTGTACAGACTCCACAGTGCTCTCTCTAAAACGGTTTAAAAAATGACAAAAAAGGTAAAAAAGAAGCAAGATTATTAAACTAATAGAAAGTTTTAGATGAAAGGTTTTCCTGTCAAAATCAGCTCCTCAAATCACATAAATTTGAAGTATGCAGAGCTGAAAAATAATGTTATTGTTGAAATGAATTTTACTTTTAGTTTGGCTTGTTTTTTTTAAAAAAAAAAAAACCTAATAGCTTAACAGTATTATCATTAGTAGAGATGGACCGATCCGATATTACGTATCGGTATCGCCCAATACTGGCGTAAATTACTGGATCGGATATCGGAGAGAAATTAAAAATGTAATCCGATCCATTAAATATCAAAAAAGCACCTCATAAAACTTGCGACATGGCGTAACTCAGCTCATAACCGTAGCAGTAGGAGCAGTGTGCTCACGTGATAGAGCGGCTGTGTGTATTTGTAGCCTCGCTACCAAACCAGCATTTCATCTCCGAGGAAGTTATCCCAGAGAAAAGTAAAGCAAGTCTGTAAGTTCATCTCTGAATGTTTGTAAAGCATTCCCGCGTTAAGCTTAACAACAGATATATGGAGCAAGTGCCTCTTCTTGCTGCTACTTCAATCGTGAAACTGATTAATGATCAGCTGATCGGCTTTTCTGTCGTGAGTCCGTCTCTCTTGTTTGTTTTTGGCCCACTTTGCACCAGAAAGTAGAAACCAGCGGCTGAACAACAGCAGCATGTTTAAGCTTGATCAGCTGTTGTTAGAAGTTATTTAATATTACTTTCTACACCAGGATCTTTTTCTACGTAGCTGACGGCTGGTAACTGTGCAGGGGCGGATCTAGCAAAGTTTAGCCAGGGGGGCCGATAGGGCATTAACAGGGAAAAGGGGGACAAAGACATACTTTTCTTTCTTATTCTCATTTAAAATGTCTAGCTTTTAATAAATACTTATCTGAATCTTACACCCAAAGTTTTAATCTGATGTAAAATATATAGAAGTCCATTACTGTATATAGTAACTATTAAGTCTAATATACCCTAGTAAGCTATACTACTTTTTCCTTTGGGAAGATACCATCTGTGCAGTCTGCAATTCTGTTGAAAAAAGATGTTGAATCTATTTAATTATTCTTGAAAAATAATTTATTTCTGTGCATTTTTTTTCCCACACTGCATCAAATTAAAGTTGATTACGCCGATTAAGCACCATGAGGTGGGGGTGGTTCCCTATTTCTTTTTTGCTGGGAGTTTGCAACCCTATTAGTTAGGTTGCTTAATATTTCTGCTAAGTACTCTTTAAAATACCAGAATAGGGAGGATTGAGTAGGTTTAAGTTTATTAGATTGATCAGTATTGCTGAACTATGAATTATTTTGGGTGCAGTGTATTTTTTACATACAGGGATAACAGAGTAGCTTTAGTGTTGTTGTTTATTTAAACTTGAGTATGAACTTATACAAAATGCAGCAATATATTAAAAAACAGTTTTATTAATTAAAAAACACACTATATCGGATTCATATCGGTATCGGCAGATATCCAAATTTATGATATCGGTATCGGACATAAAAAAGTGGTATCGTGCCATCTCTAATGATTAGTGGACTTTTAATGCCCGATTATTAAAAACAACATTCTGACAGTTTTTTACAGTAAAGCTATAATGTAAGAATAGTAGTAGTTATGTGAATTTAGCATGACATATGCTGATGATAATGAAGTTGTGTTTTACATGCAGAGCGGGACAAGCATGTTGTAGAAACATCCAACATTTTCACACACCTCTCATAACTTGCTTTCATAGCACAGGATGTGATGCAAGAGGAAAGCAATGGATTCACACAGGCTATTGATTTCCAACTGAAACAGGTTAGATTCTCACAGCTGGATACAGGGATTAATATTGAAAGGAGGCTGTGGGAGCTTGATGTTCAAAGGAATCCATGAAAGGCAGACCCTATGGTAAGTTTACCATGTTATTTATATTTAATATGGTTATACCTGTACAGACATCATATATATATAGTTCATATGTTGTTGATGCTTATGTGGATTTCTTTATGAAAACTGAATTTAATGGAGTAGTCATTTCACATACAGCAGCATGATTCAGTGAAGTGTTTGCAGTAAACATAAGAAAAACTCACTCTCAAATTTCACACGAGAGGATGCTGTAACATAGGTTGTTTTTTACACAACTACATGTTGTGTCATCAGCCTCAAAGATAAATAAAAGATTCATTTACATTAATTGGTTAATTTATATTTCATGCTGAAAAGAAACAGACTACAAAAGCTATTGTTGTGACTATTATGTATGCATACAGAAGAAATAATTTTGAAATGGATTTTTCTGTACAGACAAAGGATTTGACCTCTCTGATGTAGTGTCATTTCCTATTGATCAGCAGGAAAGATGCAGAGGCTTGCATGAATACAAGTCCTGTTATTGGATTAAGGTTCTGTCAGGCTTCTGCAGCCTTGTATTACTAATGTATAAAATATCAATAGTAATGCAACAAATGCTGATTAGTGAGCACCTCCAAAACCACACACACACACACACACACACACACACACACACACACACACACACACACACACACACACACACACACACACACACACACACACACACACATACAGAGAATGTCAGATTTCAGACTGTCTCCTGTATATTCTGCCTTAATCTTTTTTAATTCTTTCTAGACAGTTTTCACATTAAACAGTTTTTCTTTTTTACTTTAAGGTGACGTTTATACATTTAAAACTAACCTTGTCATGTCCTAGGGGCTTTTATTTTGACAATCTCACCGCAACTTTTGACTAAACTAGCTCATTCTCAGCGTTTGCCAGAGCTTTTATTTTGATATTTCAGGTTTCTCAAGATGAACTCAGAACTTATTTTCTGAAGTTTCACTCAGGAAAAATGGAGCTCCTTATCTATCTATCTATCTATCTATCTATCTATCTATCTATCTATCTATCTATCTATCTATCTATCTATCTATCTATCTATCTATCTATCTATCTATCTATCTATCTATCTATCTAAATCTGTAGTCCCAAGTCAGGTCATATAAAGACTTTACAATAAAAAAAGACATGCAAAAAAAACAAATAAAAAGAAATAGAATTATTACACCAAGACAGAAATAAGTCAAAAATGCAATCGACCTATAAGGCACCTCACAGTCCCATCTACTCTTGTGCCTTGTGTGAGCTCCACCTCCAGTGCAAAACCTAATATATAAAATAGACATACTTGATTTTTTTTTCAAATTCTAAATACCAAGAAACTTATATTTAAAAAAATTCTTACAGTAATGAAATGAAAATGACTTTTTATCATGAGTTTTAATGGCCTTTTTGAATAATGATTCTAATGAATTTGGTTCAAATCACATTAAGTGCTGTTTTTTAATGACCGGTTAGTGAAAAAATAATTAATATGTGAAAGAATAAATGGATGTCAGAACATACTTGCAGCAATTTAACAATGCTGGACACATTTATAACATGGCTTTTAAAAGTGAAAGTTGAGTTCAGAGTGTGCCCAGGATACCTGAATTTTTTTACAATCTCAAGCTCTTCCGCTTGCAGGAACACACTGAGACCTTCACACACATAAAAAAATATTTTTGAGACTCACCTTAATGCAGCTGTACACACTGACAGCATAACTTCATAGAACTAATTTGCAGAGTTTTCAGAACAAGCTTGATTTTTCCTGATATGAATAAACAGACTTGACCAATCAGACCACTGCATTTGGGAACAAGGGCACTTGTACTGAATATACAGTGATTTGGAAATATTAAAATAATACTACTTTACCTCAGACACACATCTAGACACTGCTCTGGGTCAGTCGGTTCTCTGAAATGATTTCTCTGTCTCCTCAGATGTTGCTCCAACTCTGCCAACAAGAGTTCAAACTGCCCCACTGACATGCTGAAATATGTAGGAAAGCAGTCATGATACGGTTTCAATTCCTGGATCAAACTATGAAATGCTCCCTGCTGCTGCATTCTCTTGAGAATTGGATAAACCTAGAATCTTAGTTTCCCCCTTTTCTTGTTTAGAAACATGAGGACAGGCTCCTCATTGCTTGGTATCGACTCCATTTGTGTGTGTGCATTGTTATCATTTTCAGATATGTTACATGACAAATTGGCAATAATATGGAATGATATCACAATGTGCTCAGTGTGTAAAGGACCTCTACTGGTCATTCTGTAAACAAAATATATACTGTGTGTTTTTTTTAATAAATATATTTAATAAGAAACATACTTTAACTAGATATTCCTGGATGTGAGTCAGTGCCTCTGCAAGAGTTAAGTGGTGTATGTATAAAAAGCATTTTCAGTAGACCATGTTCAGGTTTAGAGATAACCGGACCAAAGTCGATTTCGTTTATTTGTGGAAAGGACAGATAAGACTTGATGATTCCAGTGGGGCTTTTGGGTGATGAATGTTGATGTTTGCATATGTGTGTTATTACAGTAACAGCAGAAACCCCTTAGAAGATGTGTTTGGCTGATCATTGGGTCCTACAGCGCTGCACACAAATACACACACCCAAATGGCAGCTATTCTGGATGACTGAGTGTACAGAGACAATCAATGAGACTTGTGGTTCAGAGCAGGGTTCTGTCTGCTCTGCCACCTCTGCTCAACCAAATGCTTGGGTTTGGTTTTAAAACCTTCACCTTTTATTACCTCTTCTGCAATGGGCTAAAGGCTGGATGATATTTCCCTAATTAGACAAGACGAGCCTTGTGATAGTTGTGAATTCACCTCAAATATGTGATAAAATGAATCCCAGTGAAAATTTAAATTAAATAAACAGATTACAAGCAGTGCACTAAAGAAACACTGTGTGAAATATCGCATTAAAACACACGTCGTGATTCAGTGGTTATATTATTTGTTGAGAACAAGAAGCATCATACAAACCTTGTAAAGGAATTTACTATTAATGCTTACAGACAACACTATCACCCAGGAGGCTGAAAAGGCTCTTTTTGATGCAGGCAAATATTGTGTTGGAGTCACTGTCAGAGGATAATGAAATGGGTATTTATGCAACCATGCGCACAGTTCAAACTGATGCTAAGCTTGTCGACAGAATCTGTAATCAGTCACCAGCTCAGAGCCCACGGGGACATGCTGTTTGAGTGAAATCAGAGGAAAAGCAGAAAAACCTCAAAGAATGCAGCCCCGTTTCACTGATATTTTACTATAAGTTTATAACATGATGAGTATTGACAAGAACCAAAAGAAGTCGCATACATACAGTAGGTCCTGTGAGAGCTTCACAAAGCTTTATAGGGAGTGAAAAAGAAGCTAAATTTAAAGTTGTTCTTTTTTTTAGTTTTTAAATGTGGTTTTTAACTTTCATAGTTGGAAAAAAAGGAAATGTCAACAGCTGAAAGTCAAAATGCACGGACAGAAAAAAATGTTTTCCACAAACTGTGGCACCACACTCCCATTAAAATCACCAGGGGGGAAGAACTATGAGTTAATTAATCATCCACCACAATATATCCATACCAGTATATACTGGTACTCAGTAGATACTCCGTAAATAGGCACAACAAAATCACAGAGATTATATGTAAAGTTGAAATCTGAATTGTGTGACTGGTACAGCAATCAAACCCCTAACTATCAAACTGGGTTCATTCTTCACAAATACGAGGTGTAACACAACAGGGGTAACTTAAAACATCGAGTGATTCTTTCAGTTCAAACAAGTTTAAAAAAAAGACCTGATTTAAATTTGACTGCCACTCCCTTTAAAATACTACCCTCTTCAGCCTTGGAGCCTGTGGTCTCTTTTCAGTTTGAAGATGGCTGTTTGATCTTCAACATGAAGACTTGAATCCCCACATACGGTGTGTCTGTAGCTCAGGTGGTACACTGAAAGAAAGGCCATGTTGGATTTATTTGATTCAATAGTGGACACTGGTTGCACACAAATGTTTTGCTTTGGCAGAAACCTAAACAACTGAGTTAAATCAACATAACTTTTCATATTCAATAAACATGTGCATTTTGTGTTCATAAAACGCAATTGAAACATGTTTAGATGAACAAAGTTGAGCTGGAATATTTTAATCCTTCACAATTTTGTCATTTTATTTCAACACTATTCAATAACTTTTAGCCCAGTACTACTTGGTCACTTAAATACTACATGTTGTCTTCATATTACATAATGTTCAACATAGTCTAGAGTCTGGTTACAATGAAAGTTGAATGGATCTACAACAATTACCATCCTCCTGTCTTTATCCTGGTTGCAGGGAAATAACCCTGAAGTGATAGGTTACAAGGCAGGGTACACCCTGGACAGCTCACCAGTCTATCACAAACAACCATTTGCACTCACATTCACAGGTAATTTCAAATCACCAATGAACTAGCAACTGCATGACTTTTAACTGTGGGAAGAAACCAGAATGCCCAGAGAGAACCCAGTGCAAACTAGCCAGATTGTGGATTTGAACCCAGGACCTTCTTACTGTGAAGCAATAGCACTAACCACCACGCCACCAATCCAGACTTAAAAGTAGGAAAGCTATGATTTCAAGGCTTGATGCACAAATTTTTGTACGTTTCTGTCCTTGACAAGTTAAACCACAGTAAATACTGATAGCAAACACGTGGTGTGTGTGTAGTTGTCTGCCTCTTATAACTCCAGTGATTTTCCTGCAGTTTGACATCTCCTGCGATCTTGTGAATTTCACAAGTTCAGCAACTAACCACTCTTACTAGATTGTATCAGGTCATCTCAACAAGAACAAATTAAGTTGTTGAATTTCGTACAGATCCTTCATGATTTAATTACGTTCATAGAAACATGAAATTATGGTGTTCAAATTACAAGACTTTTTTAATGTAACAACCACCCAATTTACTTTTTTCGGTATACTGAAAACAGTAGAGGCGGCTGCTCGACTTGACTGAGATGGATGCCTTCCTGAAACCACGATCCAAAGCACGTGAGACTGAAATCTTGAACAATTTAATCAAGCCTCTCTGCATATCATGTAGTTACACTTAACTTTAAAGCATGAGGCACTTGTGTTAAATACACGCAAGATGCTTACGTAAATCCAAGAGCTGGCCAATCCCTTTTTTTCAGTGTAGAGCAGCTCACCCACTAATCGGAACGTTGGTGTTTTGATCCCTGAACCTACCTGTCCTTGAATCTGATATATAGGTTAATACATGTTTCTTTCAGACAAGTTAATTTTCCATGTGCCTGGCACTGCTTTTTGTGATGGCGTGGAGATACTTGATCAGTAATAAAAATATAATGAAATCCCACAGCCTGCTTACACTTTCAGCATATCCCTTTTTCCTTTCATCTCCATGATGAGTTCATGTAAAGTTGCTTTCATGGTACCTCAGCATCTAGCTGCAGAAGTGAAGCAGGTATAAACAACCTTTCTTTCTTTCTTTCTTTCTTTCTTTCTTTCTTTCTTTCTTTCTTTCTTTCTTTCTTTCTTTCTTTCTTTCTTTCTTTCTTTCTTTCTTTCTTTCTTTCTTTAGTGGCAGGTAATGCTGGCACGGTCTCTGTGGACAGAAAATCTGCGCTGTGCACAAAAAAATAAATCTAACCGGAAATGAATTTAAAATTAAAGCTTTAAAAATTCTGTTTTGCAGTGTTAGTCAGTGACTGGCTGCTCCCGTATGGGATTAGAACGATGCCACCTTATCCCATAGTCCAGCCAATGATGCGATTCACATTCGTATATACGCAGCTAATCAACGTCATTGACAGGCTGTGACAGCGTCCTTATGTGCTGACACCAGTGTTTTAGCTGGCAAAGCGGCGTGGCTGATGTGGAGTGAAGCCACGTTAATGACAACCTGTACTACCATTGGAGATGTGAGCAGGACAGACGGAACAATTGACGGAAAAAGTGTGGGACATGGGAGAAAAAAAAAATTAAGATGAACTTTTGCGAGATCTCGCAAAAGTTCATCTTAATTTTTTTTATCTGTTTATATTTACTGGGCGAAGAAATGGTAAAAACAAAGCACTCTCCACTCTCCGCCTGTGAGCAAACCCCTGCCCCCACCCTTTAAGTGTACCTGTAAGTGGGCTAAAGCAGTTAATTAAAAGTAGTCTAACATAAATGTAAATGCTTTAATTTGATTATTTTAATAAACCATGTAACTTGGATGGATTCGATGCTGGCGTGACCACAGTGCACAGGTCTGCTGTCGCTCACAGTGGTCCAAGTGTCGGCTCAGGGAGTTTGTACATTTGCTCAGACACATGAAGAATTAGAGGGAACATTGGTAAGGAGTGTTCAGCAAGTGAAATTTTATTGATATCTTCCTGTCCTAATTTATTTTAAAAATTGAAATCAGATATCTGATCTATATAAGATCTGTTGCTGAAATATGTTTTTCTGAAATTTTCTGCAAAACAAATTGTCCTATACTAATTCTGTGTTATGCAAACTTTGCATGATTATAATGTAGACCTGCTAAGTAGTTCAGAGCAAACTAGTTAGTTTGCAGTACTGTGATGACGTTTACTGTAATTCACTGTATGTTGGACTAGTACAGAGCAGACATGGTGTTCTTGGTCAGAGTTAAACTGCAGACATCAATTTTGCATTTGACATCAATTTAATTTTCAAGGTGATTAATTTTTATTTGCTCTCTGAACAAGACCTTGTATAAATACTAGCTTTTTATGCACAGCCATACAGCTTGTGAAACATCTGCTTATCTTGTTGAATTCAGTTGGCTAAATCCACATAGAGCAGTGAATTCGGGTGGTAGCAGCACAGATTACCTGATCACAGCCTCACAGAACTAGTTTTATAGGACATATTTCTAAGTAATCCTTTTTTTACACATGCCACCCCAGTACCTGCTAAATCCCACTTTAAACCCTGCGTAACATGATAAAAAATCCACACAAATAAAAGTTAGTGCTTGCACCTACTGGCATAACCGTGCTGTGCCCTCTTCTTGTGCAGCAGGAATTGTCTCTGAGCTCACTGATCACACCTCATGCTGCATATAAGAACAAGAAAGCACTCCCATTTTTTTTCTCCTGCGATGTACTACAAGGCAGTTTGTCTTATCATCGATTCCTAGCAGTTATTTGCGGTCACTCATGGAGCCTTCTTGTGGCAGCACAACCACAGTGCTATAGCTGAGCTGCAGTTTCATAATTAAAACACACTCACACTCACACAAAGTGGGATTTCAGTTAGACATATACCAATAAATATGTAGATAAATATGTATGAAACAGTCCTCATTACTTCTTAAAGTCTTTATCCAGAGGGCTGGTGTGACAGAACAGGATTCAAGGGATCGCATGAGATGGAAGAAGATGATCCACTGTGGTGAATCCTAAAGAGAGCAGCTGAAAGAGGACAAAAGTTTTATATCTGCATAACTACTTGAAGAAAATGTGTCAACTGCAAACTTAACAACTACAAATCCTGCGTACTTGAACAAATCAAATAATAGGCGAACTCATTACACTATTGATAGGTTACTTACTGAACTTCCAGTCGTAGCGATGGTACCTTGGTGAAAAAAATTCATTTTGACTTAATGGTTTGGTGCTTTCTCTTGACAGTTATCTCAGGAAAGTGACACATTACAAGTTGCTTAAGTGTCTCTCTCTGCTCTCACTTATCATTCATATTTTATGCAGTTGTGTTACAAATTGGTTTTCCTGGGAAAATTGTGCCACCATGCTGTGTGTGATATGAAATGATGGCATATTAGTACCTCAGTGAGGGTAACCTCTGGAATAGCTTTATCTTTTAGGAAGATGGCAAGTGGTGTCTTCTGGTGATTTGTGTCCTGGTCTCTTAACCATCACTGGGGCTAAGCTGAAAAATCGTGCTAAATGTTTTTAATTCACTTTGAGTTACGCTATAAAAATGAAGCTAAAGCCTCAGAGTTTAACTGAATACCACATGAACTTTGGTAACAAGTGCTACACAAAGAAATGTTCTTTTTGCTGGAAGCAACAGCAACACTTACACTGTCTGTGCTGATGCGTGCAGAGATATCCTCCGAAAAATCCATGACCTCAGGTATTCAGTAGCCTGGGAACTAGAGAGGTCATGATTCGTTTGGTCAGACAGAATATGTCTGACCCACCTCCTGTTAAAACAGGTTTCCATCTATTAGGCCTATCAAAACCATTTAATGTATGTAAGTATGTGTAGCAGGCTTAATACAGAGATATAACCATGTAATCTTTATAGATTTTTTAGTTGCTCAATTACATATAGTAACACATTTTCTTGCTCTGATTGGTTGGAGCTTGATTCAGTTGTGTCCAGACTCGTGTCCATCTGGAAATCCAAACAGAGCTTAAAGATTACTGATGTCACATTTTCGTAGCATTGTGAGGGGTATTTACTAATTGTAAACAAGAACATTTGGCTTTAAAGTTGAACATCACTCTACAGGTTTCGTGCCCTAGCTGGCTCTTTATAATGGAAGCCCCGCTGACTAGATTGCTTTCCTCGAGGCTTTATTATCAGTAGTTATTTTTAAAAAGACCCGACCAAGAAACTTTTTCCTTCACAGTGGCTGACTGACACCAAATTTTCCAAGTCAATTTAACATGTTAGCAGCTCAGGTTATAGAATTGTAAAAACACATTTAGAAAACCATCTTGTGACCTGCCAGGCTAAAAGTGAGACAGCCTGAGTCACCCACCAGAGCCATAAATTATACAGCATGTGGCTAGTAAATGGGATGATTTCATGCCCTGAGAGTAACCAGTCACTTTGCTTAACACATTAGAGAACATTTTATATAAATTTGAGTTTTGATTAATTTTATTTTATTAGTAAAAAGCATGTGCATGTGGTAAAACTGTCTTATTACCAAGTTACTGGACAGTTCTGAAAATGTGAAGAGCTGCAAAGGGAGAGCATCAGATCAACATCTACTTAACACATTTCCACAGATAGCAAGACACTTCAAGCTTGTTGACAGAGCTGACATGAGTCCTCTTGATAATAAGGATGTGGGCATATACTGTTGACAGGGTGTTCCATGGTTGGAAAGTTTATTTCTCTTCCACTCTGCTGTCAGCAATCGCCATCTATATTTAATATTTCCATTTCCCTCTAGTCTGCCCTCTTGACCTGTTCTTGGGTAACTTTCAAAACACCCAATCTTAAGATAATACCAACCTCTCTGGATGACAATAAAGAATCAAGTGACTAACTAATTGGTTAATAAAAAAAAAAGATTACACTCTCCTATGTTTGTATTTCTATATCTAACATATGTAAACCTAAATAACAAGTGGATGTTAGAAACACAAAAAAGCGAAACCACATTATCAGATATCTAAGCTGTTTTTTTTCCTTAAGAAAAAACAGTTACTTTTCCCCTTTTTCTATTTTGTCAGAATTTTTGTTATATTGCTTTGTGTCAAAAGTTTCAGAACATGCATTATGTCAGGCTCTGCTTACTGTCTATCTGCTGACTCCCACGGGACAAAATAGAATCTTCTGCAAGAAAATAATCCCTCTATAATCATGCTGCTTTAAGAATTTACTACGTATTTTCAACCAGCTCAAATTGAAACACTATTTTGTTTGAAGCTAAACTTCATCTTATGCATTAGTAAACTTTCTATAACATGAAGAGAAGTAAATTGGTAATAGCGCAGCAACGCTGATAAAATGACTAAAATATATGCAACTGGTTTAATGTGCTTTGGTGTAAGCTTAAATCTAACATGCAATGAGCTGGGCTATATAGATGTGAGTGCAGATGGCAGACCTAACAGAGTATGCACCTGAGAAAAGCCCATTATTGCTACATTGTGCTAATTGGGTTTTGTTTTAAGAGCCTTTCTCTGATTTATCCCCAGGGTATGCTGCCATGATGTGTTGGTATATAGGCCTGGAGAGAACAGGAAATATGAACAGCTGCTACCGCTGCTCTGCTCTAGGTCCGGTCCAAGCTGTCCTCATTCTATCTATCTGTTTCCATGTGGTTTTGTTTCTTCTTTTGCTCCTCTTCTTTCATCATTGCCACAAAAATATGCGACAGTAGATGAGAGCACTTTTAATAACAATGTTTCCTTTTAATAGAAAGACAGTACAGTCTGCACATTGTATATGCAAACAGATATGGCAATACGACATATCTGGTTATTAGCAAATTAGCTTATGCAATATAAACCCTCATTGTCCCAGTATGAGCATAGATGAGTATAGGCAGCTTTGAAGACATGATGTACAGTGATGTACTCTGATTACTCTTTTTTTTTTCATCACAAAAAGAACTTAATCGTCAAAACCGCCTCCCTTAATTCTATTCTGTTCTATGTATGTCGCTCCTTTGGACATGTGAATTGGCCCCAGTTGTCTGACTGATGTGTTATTCTGGACAGGCAGCTTTGCTCTGCTCTGTATTCTGTCTTCAAACACAGTGGGGACTCCTCAGTTAGTTGCCAGCATGTGGGCCTCTGGGATAGTATTGTCCAGATGCTTCTCTCCCAAACCAGGAGGTTTCATTGCCAAAGGGAACTTGCTGCTCTAATTAAACATCACTATATGTGCCACTATGCATGTGCATGAGCACTCTGTAAAGTGTTTGGCCCATTACATCCACAGTCCTGCACCCTACACGTAATGATCTACAAAAAAGTTTGTATTTGTGAGGTTCTTTTTGGTACTATTTTGTACTTAACATAATCAAAGTACTTACAATGTGTTCTTATCAACCTAAGTACGAAGACTATATATTGCTTGACAGGTTTTACTAGTGTTGATACAATAACCTGAGTGTGGATGTGTGACTTTAAGAAATAAAATCATTATGTATATTTTAAATATTTTTACTAGAAACACGTGAATTTGTTCCTCTTAAATATCAAATGTGACCTTAGTTTATCTTTGAATACATACATGCTATTTATTTGAACTATATAAATGTGATAATCACATGTTTGCTCAGTTGCTTAGTACTTAACTGAATCTTATTTACTTATCGTAAAGCGTGTTAAACATGATAAATGTGAACTCAGTTAGACTGCTGTTGTAGTCTTGGTTTGAGAATATTATCTGAAACATAGTCATTATTAAATGATCATCATGTTTCACATTCTCTATAGAAATGTCTCATTCTTGAAGTCTTTTTCCCGCCCTATTTCTGTTAAATGCATTGAAAAGAGCCCCATGGTGGATTTAACATTATTGAAGCAGTTGTCCAGGCTTTAATCTGTGACTTGAGGCCGTCATTATCCATCAGAGGAGATAGTCTGTCCCCTCCAATTTCCTTCCTGTGTCCATCTCTTCCCTTTGCGCTTCCCTCTCCTTCATAAATATTCAACATGCCAGCCCGTAATTTACACACACAGTCTGCCACTCCCCATCATTTCTACACCTGGACACATAGACACTGACATTCCCTTCTGCCCTAATCTTCTTTTGTGTCCTTTATTTCTCTCCTCTTCCTCTCTTTCTCAACCCTTATCTACTTTATACTTTTTTCATCTGCTGTCAACTCTCCTTTCCCCTCACATCCTTCATCCCATCTAACTTTGTGCCTAAAACAATTCAAACATTCCTTGTTGAAGGGCAAAGTTTCAAAGACTCGTTTAAGTAAAATGCCAAGCTTGACGATTCACTCTTGACCTTGGTACAAACAGTTTAGCGACTGAAAATTGAATGTTCTGGTTATTAACGTAATATTTTAAAAGTTAATTGTGACACAAAGTTGACATGCCGTGCCAATACTGTGCATGAAAAGAAAGAGCACAGTTAATCTATATTTTTATATTAAAATGCTGGCATTCATCCACCCAGCACTGACGTTAAACCACACTTGCATCAGGTTGGTAAACTTTCATGTTCTCGTACCAGATTCAGACTCTTTCATAAAAATGAATGATTTTAAAAGATTTTCAAAAGAAGCTCATTGAAGATGAGTTAAATAGTATAACTAAACTCAATGGAACATTTGTTGTGCTGTATTCTTTTTGTTAAATTAGGTGAGTTGTGCGTAAATAACGTTGGTCTTATTGTAAGGTCACTGTTTAAGCACTAACTGGCATATTTAGTCAGGTGGAATTGAACGTGTCTTTTTTTTTTTTCCCTAGAGGTTTTTTAAATTTCATGAAAAGCTGGGGTACAAGGAGACTTATTATATTCCAACATTCTCCCAAGTGTCTCAGGTGTAAGACGCACAAGGTTGTTCATCTTGTTAGGGTACCTGGGTCGGTGACCCAGTGTTTTGTGTTTTTGGTTATTTGATTTTGTTATTTCTTTATATTCTAGCTTTGCTTTATGGGTTTTTCTTAAGTTAAGGTCCTCTGGGTGGGGTTTGGTTAGAGTTTTAGTGTTTTGGTTTTCTGTCTGTGTTCCTTTGTTGCTGTCTCCCCTGTCTGCTGTATTTCCACGTCCAGTCAGTGTCTGTGTCTGCCCTGGTCCCACGTCTCTGTTCCCTTTGTTTTAGTGCTTGCCTGTGAGTCTGTGTTATGTTTCCTGTTTTACTTTGGAAGTCCATGTCTGATGTTAATGTGTCTGGTTTTTCTTCCCCTAGTCTCGTTAGGCTTGATTTGCCCCAGCTGTGTTTCCCTCCTGTTACTCATTCCCTGATTGCTCCCTCTGTGTATTTAAGCCCTGTGTTTCTCTGTGTCCATGTCGTGATCTACCGTTTATTTTGCTGTGTATTTTGAGTTTTTTCCAGTTATGTTATGTTTGTGTTCAGCATTAAAGCTGTTTTGGTTTAAGTTTGTCTCTGGAGTGTGCATCTTGGGTCCTATCCCTGTCCGCACACAGCCGTCACCTAACACATCTTAGTCTTACAAATATAACAAGGGCCTTTACATACTATTCAGCACATAATACAACATTATGACATGGTCAATGGCACATCGCCATTGACCATGTCGGACGTGATCCCCTGCAACAGTTCACAGATTTGGACTTTGCGTACGACATAGCCTTACTTGCACCAACACTCTGGGCTCTTCAGAAAACAACCTCATCTTTGGAAAGCGAAGCAGCACCGATAGGACTCAGGATCAGCGGTGAGAACTCGAAGATTATGCGAGTTGGTTACGCTACACCATCAAACACAGTGGTTACTGTGAAGGAGCAGCAGAAGCTAGAAGAGGTGGACAGGTTCATGTACCTGGGTTGCACTTTTAGCAGTGACGGGGACGTGGAGCATGACGTTAAGTGCAGAATTGGGAAAGCATGGGCAGCCTTTCAACGACTACGACCTATATGGATGACCACCGCACTGCCTTTATCAACCAAGTTGCGGCTCCTGAAGACCATTGTTATACCGAAGGCACTGTATGCAGCGGAGACTTGGAAATCAACTGCAAAGATCAACCGCCATCTTGACGTCTTCCAATAACGTTGTCTTCGATGGCGGAAGAAGTATATCGCCGTGCGGGAGTAGAGCCGCTCCATGTCCAAGTCACCAAGCGTCGGTTCAGATTTGCCGGTCACATCCTTCGGCTACCGGACCCGAGACCTGCCCGTGTCGCGGTTCTGTGGAACACAAAGAATGGAAAGAGACGGTGAGGAAGACCCAAAATGACACGGAGGAGGACTTTCCTTGAAGATTTACCTTCAGTCGAACTGTCATGGGATGAAGCAACAACTGCCGCGATAGGGCGAGTTCGATGGCGTTCCCTTGTCGCCCGATGCGCCGATCGGCGCGGGAGGATCTAAGTCTAAGTAAGTCAGCACATAATACTGATGTTCACTGCCAAATTTGATGAGAAAAAATGACCACCCCAGTCAAAAAAACCCCCCAAAAAGCACCTGTTTATAACCTGTTTAAAGCAATTTATCAAAGAAAAACCCTTTTAAAGAGCCAACCGACTGTTGCAAAGTTCCTCCGCACCTTAAGATTTACAGTGCAGGACATATTGCACCATTCACTATAGCTATTGATATTTGCCACTTTATTTACAGTACCACAGTAAACCTGCAGTAAATCTGTCATTAACCACATTTTATTTACCATAACCACCATCTCTCCATATGTATGACTGCTCTGATGCTGCCTGGTGCAGACATTTGCAGAATCATTTAATATTAGATTTTTTTTTTGACAGTTGCATTAAAATTATAGTTAGTGTCATGCAGGAAAATGCCATTACACTTGGTATTACAGATGGCTGAGCTGCCCCAATTCAAGATTAAATATATTGCTGTATTGATAATCTTTAATTAATGGCGCATTAATTCTCAAAATGTTTGTGGTATACCACAAATTTGCCATTATTCAATTTATATAATTTGATTTATCATTATTATTTTAATTATAACAAAGTCTAATAGTACTTATTTCTTCTGAAACAAAAGGGATACATATAGAGAGCAGATTAAGAATTATGTGGTATAACACTATTTGTTACTTTTTACTGATGATGTATGTTCGTTCCAAGATAATAAAACTCTTAAAAAGTTACTAACAATGATTATTAACTACATTGTGTAAAATCTAGTTAATACTTGATGATTGTGCACTTTTAGCTCTGTCATTTCATTGCTGTCTACACCAAAAGAACAGAGAAACTGTGCATAACATCAAGATCGTTGCTCACTCTGCACTTCTGACCTTCTTCTTTCTTTTTCTATCATTTTGTCACATTAACAGCAGCGTAACTGTTATATATCTTATGTTATTTACACATATTTAAAACACATTACCAGGCAATGCAACACTGCACATGTGCAACTTCTAAAAACAGTGGTGTCAATGACTGTGACTGTAGCTTAGCATACCCAGAGGCTGAGCACATCTAACCAAGTTTTCTTGCGTATGGGTGAAGAAAATCACGGCATGGGCAGTGAGGGATCTCAGGTCAAACAAAGATAGGGTGATGGGGAAAAAAAACAGAGATAAAGAGACATGGTATCAGAGAGAGAGATAGAGGGAGAGTGGTAGGAAATATGAGTGAGGTGGAAAACACAGTATAATCAGTTTTGTTCATCTTCAGGTTTGGTCTGTTGTTTGGTCTGCTGGTCACAGGCAGGACATTTACACTCTGTATCTCACACATAAATCATGTCACATGGCTGAATGAACAGACACCGCCAGCATTTTAGCTTCAACAAAGCCCTGCTCTGTGTTGCCCACCCTGCTGTCATACACAAACACAGTGTGCAGAGGAAAAACCGTGCAGTGTATGGATTCTCATTCTATGCACAGTCATGCATTTGTGCAGAATGTATGCACGTGATCATACTAAGTCATGGGTATGAAAACAGAATCACATGAAGGCCCGTGCAGACAAACACAACCTGCATGAATCCCATGTCAGTTTGCAAGGAGTCCCTTTCATACACTGTCTAATCAACTGCAAGCCTGCTATAGAAAATATTCTTAATTTCTCTTTTTTCGCCACTATTATCCTTCATTCTTGTCGTCTTCAATTCACATTCTTCACACCTCTCTCGCTCTGTCTTAGGCAGACTGTGCCATACGGTTTCCTTCATTATTGGGAGAGAGAGATGCAGAATTTCTAAATTTCCTGTCAGGTTGTGTTTGTTGTACAGGTCGAGACAAACAAATGCCACCGCCACGCTCTCGTGGTTTATGCATTCTTGTGTCCCTCCGTGCTGGATAGATGATATCTGGCACAGGTTCCACATGCTGAAGCTCTTTCCTTTTGATGCTTGTACAAACACAGGGGGTGAGACAACAGACTCCAAATGCTTTGATGCAATTAGCCAACAGAGTGTGAAGCAGAAAACCTTTGTAGCTTTTTACACAGCTCGTGAAAACAGTGTCAACTCAAAAGGACGCAGAGATCAGTCCACAGAAGCAGTCTCTTTGTTGATGCCACTCCACCTCCTGTGTCTGGGACAGGCTGAGAGAGGATCTAACACTCATACAAAATGGGTAAAAGACAGAGGAGGTATGACAGAGATTCTGGTGGGAGCCAAGCTGCCCTGTGTTCAGTGGTTAGTGAACCGCGTGATCATACAAAAGAGAGTGCATGGATTTTTACGGAAACCTTTAAAATGCTTTGTTGGATACACAAGAAAGGTCAAGCAGTGATAGATCGATAAAGATAAAGCATAAAGGGAGCCACATGAGTTCTGCCATTTAAATCTAATTTTTGTCAAATGTGGTGTTCTTTGGCTATGTGGGAAATAGAGTATGGATTATTGTATTATCAGTCAACTAAACTACACCAACCCTAAAAAGACGTTCATGTATATTCTCATGCTACTTTCAATGCAGAAAAAAAATACTTTCACTGTACCAGCCGCTCATAAGCCATCAAATATATTTTCCAAGTATGTATGCAAGTTTTTCATACTGGCATATATTTGCAATTAATCAAAACATCAGTGACAAAAATGAATGTGACTGCACATTCATGGATTCTGCCAGGATGTTTTGATCTGAAAAAGTACAGAGGTACACTTTTGTACATCATGCAATCACACAACCTCCAACCAGAAGGTAAGAACTAAATAAGAATCAGCTCAATTTCCAATCAACAGTCTGTCAAGCCCATTTTTTGGGCATCTCTCCAATCTACCCCTGCAAACACTGCATGTCATTAGTGTATTATGTGACCTGCTCCCATTGTAATTACTGGGGTGCTGAACTGCACAGTTATTTGAACATAAACAATTCTTTTTAGGGCACTTGCCCCAAAATGACTGATGCTTTCGGGTTGGTTTTTACTAAACTGTTGTTTGTCTGAACAGCCTTAAACCATAGAGTGTAATCGACCAAACTCAAGAGCAATACTTTCAGTGTATAACATTTAAAGCAAAATAACGTGTAACTCCTTGGCTGGTTGACTCCTGTCTCTAAAGATATACGTAGAATACAGCTGACTGACATCACTGGACTTCCGTCTCTCAGTTAATTTGCCAGCAATAAAAGGACAGATGCAGAATGGGTGGACAGAGAAGAAGACTGCATATTTAACGGGAAGGAAAAGAAAGGGGAGATAAAGAAGATGGAAGAGCCTGTGAGGTTAAAGGAGGGACAAAAATGCAGATAAAGTTGGGCAGAAGAATAGAGAAGGAAATGGATGAACAGAGAAAAAGAGAGAGAGTAAGCAAAAGCAGGAAGGAGAGTGAAAACAGCGGGGCAAGAGTGTTTGGCGAGCTAATTCTCAGATATCGACTCTGCTTTGATTAGTAACTGGAGGGAACCTTTTAATGAGAGGATTCTTTAATCAAACCCCAACATAACACAGCCCACTAAGCTATCTCTTGTATGGGGGGTAGGAAGTGGGAGGGTGGTGTGAATTATTTCTCTCCGCAGACTTCTTCCCTTGTGCAAGTCAACAGATGATCCTGCTGCTCTCCCACAAACTGAGAAGGTAATCGCCTGTGCAAGTATGTTCAGACTCTCAAGTAATTTATTATCTTCAGTGGTCTTATTGCTTCAGATTAAAACCTCCTTTCTAGGAGCTTAAGGAGCTGTGTATTGATGCTTTGCTTAGCACACCGCAGCAATAATGGGGCATTGTAGAGTGCGATTGTCTCCAATACCTGGGCGTTGATTTTGTGTGTGCGCACTCACCTATGTGTGTTATAGTCTCCTGAGAAAAAGAGTAGCTTGTTGTTGTTTGAGAGTAGTGGGGGTGGGGGTCAAGCTTTACAGAGTGAAAGAAGGAGACAAAGAAAGTGAATGACAGAAAAAAAGAAGTAAGACCTTTAGGGACAAACAGTTTGAGGTACTTTAAGTGTACTTTAGGCAGAAATCTGCACTGCTGGTCTACCTAGCGAGGGTTTGTCTCACTGGTCTCCAATGCGCTCATTAGGAAGCAGGGACAGCGTCTTAGAGACACTCCCTTCCCAAGAGAAAGAAGCCAACTAATTAGAGGTCTGTCCTCCTCCCTGACACATCCATGTCCCCTCTGGAGCATCTAAGCAAACCACTCACTAGTCTAACTGAGCTTGCAGTGTGGGAGAGTTTATAGATGGATCGAAGAAGATGGCAAATACAAATAGTGTTAAATGGGAGATGCCATTTATCACACAGAGACACACAAGTGTAGTGAAAACAGCCAATTTTAACTTCTAGCTTTTTTACAATTAATGTGCTCATAATTGACTCAAACTACTAATGACTGTTTTCATTAAGGATTTGTCATGTGACTGTTTTGTTGAGGGCTTTTTTCAGTGACAATCCAGCAAACATATATGTCAGAAAAGCCTTTTAAATGGCGAATATTTATGAAGGGTAACTGTAAAAAGATGCGCATTAACAGAGACAAAACATTTCTTTTGTGTTATGCCAGTTATCAAATCCTCTTGTTTCTCTAGGTGATTAATGAAAAGATCTTAAAAACATGTATAATTCTTTTCCTGCTCTAATTTAATTGACATTGAATAACAGATTATAATTTTTACAATAGTAGATTCATTTAATTACAATGTTATTAACACGCGGGGGAAATTTGCTCTTGATTGCATTCATTGCCCAAATAAAACTTTTTTCTTTGTTTTTCACGTTCATTTTTATATCTGAAAAGGTGAATTTTCAACACTGCGACGAGATACTTTCTCTTGTGTATGGTAATTTCTTTGTCCTTTTGCTCACTCGGCTCATTCTGAACATTTGTTTTCTTCTCAGATATTGAACAAACAAGGGGGGAACACTGGTTAATTCTGCCTTGAAATTCTGATCAATACACTGTGTTAGGATATTTGATTAGATCTCAATACACTTGCCTCTCTATTGCTTCTACTCCAAAAACGATTTTGCTTGGGTAAAGGGTGTGTGTTCGGGTTTGTCTGAGAAGAGAGTGCTGCTGCTATTTTCATTGATTGTGACACTAAACCGCACATTTACCATAGCACATCTCTTACGTCTTTCTCTCTCTTCCCGACGCCAATGAATCAAAAGCTGCAGTGGGAGGAAAGCAGAGCTCGTTAGAGGCGATTTCCAGTGAACCTCTCCCTCAAACATCTGACAGCCTGTCTCTGATCGATAG
This sequence comes from Copadichromis virginalis, assembly GCF_057382275.1. Taxonomy (NCBI): domain Eukaryota; kingdom Metazoa; phylum Chordata; class Actinopteri; order Cichliformes; family Cichlidae; genus Copadichromis; species Copadichromis virginalis. The sequence continues at coordinate 13,866,605 of NC_140618.1, forward strand.
ACGTCTTTCTGCACTGTGTCTGCCTTTGCTCAGGCTTGTGACTAAGCTAAGTGTTGCACTGTTTCAAAATAGATGGACTGAATTACTCTGTGCTCCACAGGGATGCTAGACTTTGAGCAACTGCTGACACCAACTGACATGTTTATATATATATATATTTTTTTTTTTTTTTTTTTTTTTAAGGCGAATGAGCTGTCAACCCCTCTTACCATTTCAAGAGACATTACAAAAGTTGAGAGGCACACAATGGGTGAGTTGTGCAAGAAATATTAGGACAGTGGCACATTTTTTGGCTGTGTTGGTGGTGTCCTCATTTGTATTGTGGTGTGAAATTAAAACATGATTTTTCAAGCTCATAACCCTATTTTACATTTATCATTCATATCGTATTTTAGAATCACACAAAGAGCCTGTTTGAATGATTCTTGGGTCAATGTTAAGTGGCTTAACACACACACACACAGACACACAAAAAATGGTCAGGTACAAGGATTGGAAGGAGCAAAAAGTAGGCCTTGAGAAAGCCTTAAGAACTATTGCTCAAAGTCACTTTTTAAAAATGTCAAGAAATTGTGGCTCCTTAGAGTCTTTGGTTTGTCTCCTCACAGAGTTCTGACAACCTTGGGGTCACTTATGAAATGAATGGCCCAAACTTCATCTGAAGAATCATTAAAAGTCCGGCCAAAGGGTCTTTGTTTTTTAATTTCCTCATGACATCATGAGGCAGGTTAACATAGGCAATTACAATACTGAATCAAAAATAGTTTTTTACTAATAGAGTGTGCAAAAAATACCAATTGCATGTATAAATGTGCTTAAATCTGTCATAAAAATAATCCAGGAACACAATACTGTACTCTATATGAGACGGGATTAGGATAACACTGCATATGGGGAAAAAAAATTAAATCACATACGTTATTGTGGATACTTTGGAATGTCATTAAATTGATTGATTTAAATTTCCAGAAACTGCAGATATTTGTCATGTTCGGTTTTTAGTATCTTTGACTTCATTTCTTATCTCACACAGTGGTCGGCACGGGAAGGGTTTGAGAAAGAACAACACGAAGTGCTCGCATCTAAAGCTCCCCCACTGCAACATACCAATGCTCATATTTTTGTGCCATTTATCTGCGTCTGTGAATTTTGTTGAACATATGGTGTTAAAGTAGTGAACCACGACAGAACCAGCTCCATTTCTCTTCTGCCTCTTGCATGCTTAGTTAAGGGCTTTGTTTCACATTTTTTTTTACATGTAATGTTAAAGTTAAACAGTACATTTTTATTTTAGCAATTCTGTGGTGCAATATGTTTCTCATTCGCACACATGCCCAGCCACCAGTGGCAGGTGACCTTCCTTACAAGGAACTGTGTTGAAACAGCTTGACCGAGGACACTTTTGTATGTTGAACAACCCTGGATTGAACCATAACTCTGCAATGACTGGACATGACCAGAGTCAGAGCTGTTGTTACTTGTAACCGTCCAATATATCCTTTTCAAATAACAGGTGATGCAAGTTATAAAGGCTGCAGTCAAAGTAGTGCTGGTGGGATACCCACACTGAAGCAAGACAAAACATGAAGTAATAGAAGACAAGGATGTTCTCCTTGTAAAATTCCCCTTCCACAAACATAAAGACTATCAGTGGGCAAAGTACAAGAAAGGGAATGCAATCCAACATTTATGGTGTCCGACACATAAGGCCAAAAACTTTACTCCTTCATGCGTGCATGTATGGGGAGAACGGAAGAAGAGGCCCGCGGGGTACCTCTAGTGTTGATATCCTGCTGAGCTGGCCTTGGTATGAGTCCCACTGGGCAATGTCCAAATTAGCTGTGACTTAAAGCTCCTCCTTTATATGCTTCCGACAAAGCAGGTGGGGTGGGCAGAGAGAGAATGACCAGGAGAGAGAGAAAGAGATAGATAAAGACATGGTGAGAGAGAGCAAGAGAGAGTGGGAAAACATCAGGAGGATGGGGACAATGACGAGAAAAATAAGTGGAATCAATGAAAGGAGAAAGGCTGTGTGTGTGTGTGTGTGTGTGTGTTTGTGAAAGAGAGAGAAACAAACAAACAATCACCCATGCAAAGACTGTGGAGGTATGCAGGGATAAAGGGAAAAAAGAAAGGGAAAATAACATGAAGGAGAAAGAGAGAAACAGGCAGACACAGAGAATAAGAGTGAACTTCAAGGTCTATATTGAGTTGGCGGTGGCAGCGCCAGAGGACCTGAGTAGAATAGCCTTGGCATCGCCTCCTTGGCCAATTAATGTGAAGCTGTCTGGGTCCAGGGAAGCTATTAGATTCTGGAAGAGAAAAACACATTAAAAAGAACAAGAAGAAAAGTTCACCACTGCTTCTGCACAGTGGTGCTTGTATGTAAAGCCCCCGTGTTTTTCTTGACTGAATAATAGTCTTCACCCCTCCTCCCACCCCTCCCTTTCAAAGCCTGTGGATGTGGGCAGAACATCTCTGCTTTATTAACCATCTCACTAGAGACAGGACACCCTCGCCGACAAGCAGCAGCCTTTATTAAAGATGCCGCCGTGTGGAAAGGAGTGAGCATTGAGATTCAAATTGAAGGAGAAAACACTGTGTGGCCATAGCTTTAGATAGGCAGATGAGAGGGAGAATGTGTATTGATGTTAATCAAACAAGCATGACTCGTGCTCTTGTTTAATAAGCAATGTCAGCATTGTATTAGCACATGATGCTTGTGGACACCACCTAATAGGGATAAGAATACATGCATACAGAGTTGAATACATAACAGGTGTGTGTGTGACATGTGGAGAAAATTCATAGGTAAACATGAAAAGATTCAAGTAAAATAAACAATATTTAGCATGATGAAATACACAGATCCTAAACATTTTATTCCAGCACGCATAAATATTGCAAACAATTATATTTTATAGCAAGACATTTGTTAACAATTTATATTTCAACAAGTAAAATGCTAATTATTTTGAGTTGGAACTAGAAGTAGAAAACTAAGCGTCATGTCTGAACAAGGAAACAGTGAGTGTATTTACATCATACTACAGTTATAAACAGTAACTGCTGTTTAACCCTTTAAAGCCGGTCGGAGCGGCACGCTCCGTTTTGCGTAACTATTTTTAAATCCCTGTAGAACCGGAACCGTGTAAGCTAGCGCAATAATTTTTTTTGCGTATATGAAACCGGAGGAGTTGTACTTACATCTTATGCCATCAGCTTGTCCTAAGTCACGGTTTCCTTCCACACATAGCTTTGCAAAAGCTGCATAAAAAGCGCTTGCAGGAACAAAAACATAATATTCCAGAAACATACTTTGCCGATCCGATCAGCTTTTCATAACACTTCCCACATTGAAATAGACGTCAGTGCGAACGATTGTTTTTTCTGCAGTATATAAAAATTGGTGTATCTCAAAAATAAAACTATGAAGTCACTCAAAATAAATTTCCTGTTGTTGTAAACTATTTTTTGCAAGTTTTTTGTATTTAACGTTTTGAGGGATAAACCTCTTAAATTTCTCCAAGTAGAAATATATGTAAAAAAAACAAAAACAATTTTCAATTTTTTTGTAGTTTATTGCACTTTTTTGCAATTTATGTCGTTACTATGGACTTAATGCATACATATTATTAAAATGTGGGCTATAACAGTTGTAAAATATGTAAAAATATAAAGCAAGCTCTGGCGGCCTTGGTTCTGTGGTAGGTATTAAAGTATAAAACACTTTTTAAGCAGAATGAATTATAAGGTGCAGAAAAGACAAAAATGACACATCGCATGTGAGGAAATAGGGTCCCAGGAGGCTAATTGGAAAGTTTTACACTTGTCGGTGCATTACCTGCATTTGTTCTGCAGCCAGTGTTGCCAACTCCTCAGTAAGGAAAATCGCTATTGGTTGTCCTAAAAGTCGCTAGAAGACGCTAAATGACGTCATCGCCTAATTTGCATAATTGGTCATGCTAATCTAATTGTAACCTATGTTGTTGGAAATAAGAGAAATAACATCGTGGAAGAGACATAAAGTGAGTAAAAAACGTCCTAAATGCATTTAGAGTTTATTTAGGACTACAAATTTAATTTCTTTTAGCAATTATTGTTTTTTTTAATGTCACAATTCCAACCCTGCTCCTTTACCTGGGCTTGGACCGACAAAAGTGACCCGAAATAGGCACTCTGGTGGAGTTACTTTGTGTGTGTGTGTTTATAAGTAGTTTTAAACCTTGTGATCCACAAAACAGCATAAGAGTAAAAGAATAAAAGAAGAACTGACTGCGTTACAGCACCCGCTGCTTGTTGAGAGTAAAAGCGAACCGCGCTTTCACGTCTTATTTTAGCAACTTTTTTTTAGAGAAAAAGTCGCTAAGGGGTCTGAAAACTCGCTAAATATAGCGACAAAGTTGCTAAGTTGGCAACACTGTCTGCAGCAATGCCAGTTTTGATTATTAACATGAAGTAAGGCAAGTTACTTGAAGCTTTTAGAGATATTTGTCCGTGGTCCCTGAATCAAAGCACAGATCAAAGGAATAAAACATGTGTTAGATTTGCCCTTCATAGAAAATGTTATTATTGGGCTGGCTTATTACTTGGAAAAAAGATCATGCACCATTGATCTATGGGTTTAAAATCAATCCAGTGAGAAGGTATTTGTTAATATTTAACTATGTGAATTTTAGCATAAAATAGGATTCCCTTTGAGCCCACATTTGGGCTCCAAGTGAAAAATAAATTGTAATTTCCCTTCATTATATTCTTAGATCAGGTAGCTTAGAGTGGCACAGCTGCTGTGAAGTTATTTATTATTATGTAATGTAGAGGTTTATATATTTGATATATTTTATAATTATATATTTTTCTTAAAAATATACTATGTTTAATTTGCAATCATGTGAAACAAAACCAAGTGTGCTTAATGTTAAAATATATGCAGATAGGAGAATCAAACGTTGTCAGCATTTCCCACAATGCAGAAACAGCAGTGCCAGACCCTTTTGAACCACTGACAAAATCTGAGCTGTGGCTGGGCAGTACGGATGTGTTGAACCAGGTCAATCATACCACCCTCTGGATGGAAACAACACTCTTCTTTGCCCATCTGTCATTTCTGCTTGTTCTCCAATTTGCTCACAGTGTCAAGTTGAAGGGCAAAACTCATCTGCCAAACGAGTCCCATTTTGGTGCACGGTTCAGCTAGCACAACATTTCCCCTTGTGGGACTAATAAAGGTATATCAAAAACATTCTGACTTCATGATTAAAAGGAACAAAATATAAATATTTTAAAATTATTTTAATGAAGAAGCAGAAGTTTAAGAAACGTCCCAGGTATATTAAGCTGAGATACCATTGTGTGTGATAATATAAGCTATTAAAGCCATAAAATATGTGATAAGAGATCATTTGTGTGTCTGCTTTACTTCCTTTGGTTGCATATGTTTTTCTTGTATATAATGTTTCTTTAGTAAAGTTTGTCCTGTCTGAAAAAACACTGCATTGTTGAATATTGACTCCTGTAATGAAAGCCTCTCACTTCTTTCTTATCTGTCTTTATATTGCTCTGCTTGTCTTCCCACAGTTGATTGGCTCATATGTTCTCCTCTGATCACATCTTTTTCTTCCTGATTCTTCCAGTTATACATGGAGCTGTCACTCTGCTTCTCTAAATCTTCTTTTTTAAAAGCATTATTCTTGCCATCTGCCTCTGGCACACAAAACACACACACAAACACACACACACACACACACACACACACACACACACACACACACACACACACACACACACACTGTGGCTTAACACCAGATTCTGATCTTATCTGGTCAAGTGTGTTTACCAACTACAGTACACCTTGAGCTTATGCTGCAAGTGCCCAATATTTTGCTGAGAGATTATTTGAGGGATTTGTGCCTCAGGTATACGATTTCCCATTTGGGGAGCACATCGGAGATAAGTGCAATCACTTAATCATTCAGCCACCTGAAATCAATGCAGCACAGCCCAAGAGGAGCAAAAAATGGACAATAAAGTAAAATCAACTGTGGTCTGTGCAGTCATTATTTTTAAAGCGTTGTCTGCTCCCTGTTAGACCACTTGGTGACTTTATGCAGTCATCTGTCTTTTTTCAGTGGCAATGAATTTTGTCATTGCAATGTATAGTGTGTTTAGTAAAACATGTACTCACAATATAATTTGATCACTATTAAAATCACTTTTTATTTTCTCAGTGTGGGAATTGTGATTGTAGTTGTTTTAGGTTTAAATATAGGTTTTGGGATTAATACAGCAATATGTACAGTAACACAGTACAGATACTGTATATTCTAAGGTAGGAGTATGACTACTTTAGAGGTGTGGGGGTATTTGGAGGGGGTTATGAAGAGCCTGACATGCCTGACAGCCTGATGAGAACTGGTGATTAAGGCCTATGCTCATGTTGATATGTTCCCTCGTGCGGGACCTGCCAGCCAGGCCCAGGCATGATGAGTCTACTGTGGTAAGGAGCTGTCAGTGCTATAGAGGCAATCCTATAAAAAGATCTATCACTGCCAGACCAGCCAAAGATTGGCCATTTCTCAGTGAAGGCTCATTGACAAATAAAGTTAGTGTGACATCTAATAAATAAATAATAAAGTGAACCTAAAATAACTCATTTTTACTGACTGGGCGTGGGAAAGAAATTTGTTTAAATAAAGGAACTTAAATTTCAAACTCTACATTTACACTCCATCCCAAGCAAAGTGAAACATTGTGGTGCACATGTACAGTATAGGAGGTGTTTTTCAAGCAACAAAAGGAATACTTTGTAGAGTAGAGGAAAAAAGCTCTCTTATGTATAGTGTTGGTGTTATTTATCTAAACACAAATTTCTGGCTTTATTAAAAATAGAATGCTTCTAACAGGCTTTTTTGTTTGCTACATTTGTGGTCAGCTCAGTAAACCTTCCCTTTATAGTCCACCATTAAATGACTACCAGTAAAAAAATATAGTAGTTCAACAGAAAAGTTGAAAAGATAAAAATAGAAGTTTTGTATACGATATTTTAATGAAGGTCAAAAAGATGCTCAATTCACTTCAAATTGTCCAGGTCAACAGTTATTGTACAGTGGTCCCTCGTTTATCGCGGGAGTTACATGCCAAAAATAACCTGCAACAGGTGAAATCTGCAAAGTAGCCAGCTTTTTTTTTTTTTTACAATAATTATAGATGTTTTAAGGCTGTAAAACCCCTCACTACACCCTTTATACACTTTTCTCAGACAGGCATGAACGTTTTCACACTTTTCTCTCTTGTTTAAATGCTCTCAAAGTTGATTGATTGATTGAATCTTTATTTTGAACATGTTGAAAAAGTATAAAAAAAATAGAATTAAAAGAGACAAATGAACAAAGCAAACAAAAGGAAAACGAGCAACCACAACTCCAAATAACGTCCATGTTCAAAAAGGAGCAGGAAGAAGCATAAGCTTATTTAATCCCACCCCTTTTCCACTATCTAGTATCAATAGACTACGGAAATACCTCCTAGCAATTACATAATATGTTATGTGTAATTTTTTTTTTTAATATATACACATATATGTTTCTATCTATCCATACATACGTATATACACACATACGCACATATACACATTTTCAATGACCCCATTAACACCTCAAGGATACACAACCTACAATTATATATATATATATATATATATATATATATATATATATATATATATATACCCATACCAACAAACCCGTGCATGCGCACACACATGAAAATATTAGACAAGAACACCCTATCAAATCTCTACCTTTTCCCTGTACCCTGTAAAAACCATATCCTTAAACCGCTTTTTAAACTGCGCCATGCTTGGACATTGCTTCATATCTTTACTTAGTCTGTTCCACAGCTTCACTCCACACACAGAGATGCAAAAACTTTTTAATGTTGTACGGATACGAGGATGTTTTAAATTTAATTCAAACCTTAAGTTCAAACCTTCGTAGAAAAAAAAAGTCCAGTATTATAGAATGAAAACAAAGATCAAACCCTGTTTTCAGGTCTAGAACATGGGAACAGAGCAGCAGCGAGAGAATTCAACATTAATGGTACAGAAGTGGAGGAAGCAAAAAGAATGAGTTGAGTACAGTTTGACTTATCTGACTGTTTTGTTTCGCTTAATGCGCCTCATAATGTGGTGCGCCTTATGGTCCGAAAAATACGGTAACTTCTACCTTCCTTTAGCATTGTCCAGAAATCCAACTTTTTGTGCGATGGTTAGGATCTTCCTCTGCCTTTTGGGTGCTACCGCAGGTACCTTTGACGGCGCAAAACGTTTCGTTGACATTGTGTTTGTTGGGAAGAAAACTTTCAAACATACAGTACAGCACTTCAGAGTCACACTGCTTGCGATCGAAGATTTATGTAAATTTGACAAGCTGAAAACATTCTGTTCTGCACAGGAAACATGGCACGGAGGAGATGGATTGACAATGGTCTACAGCCAATCAGGACGCAGAACACAATGCCCTGTTATAATAAAAAAAAAAAAAAGCATGCAAAATTGCACACACACAAAAAAAAATCAGCGAAACATCGAGACCGCGTGTGTTATAGTGAGGGACCGCTGTAAAGTAAAGGCCCAACAATAATCCAGAGACAACCCCAACAATCAGACGACCTCCTAAGAGTAAACGCTTGGCAACCCTGGGAAGGAAAAACTCCTTTATAGATTAAAAAAAAAGACAACCTGTGCCAGATCCAGACTCAGGGAGGGAAAGCCATCTGCAGTTCCCTGAGTGAGCATTTGTGCTACCATATGAGGGAATCTTTTGGAAGTTGCATTAGATCTATGGGTAGCAGGTTTCATAGTGATGAATAGCAACCCACAACCTGACAGTTACATTTTGCGTTGGTTTCCTCTTTAATTTGTTAACTCTTTGTATCAGGGGCATTTTTATTATTACAAGCGATGGAACTTTGTAGATAAATGACAGGATAGGAGAAATGTTCTCTCCCTCCTTCTCTCTGATGCAGGCTTTTTTGCAGCAGTCTTTCAAAAATGTTTTTGATAGACAGATGACTGCAGCGTTTGTTTTGTCTCAGCCTCTTGAATGTATATTTATGCATTGATGTATAAGTATTGTCAGATGTGGGTGGCTTTTAATAACTGCACTGACTAATCACAGCAAATGTTTAATATGACTAAAGTGTTTATCTTCAGAAGTTCAAAAAACCCCATAAAAGTAAATCTTTGATTTTCAGTTGTTATTTTTCTACTTCTTACCATGCTGTGAATGCATGTTCTTTGTTACTTGAAGGCAGAATAGAAAAGAATTTATTAGATACGTTGACAGACATATTTTTTTCTATTTGTAGAGAGTTTTTAATAGTGCTGCCAAAGAAGAAGAAAGAAAAAACAATATGAAATGATGGATGAAATTTATTGCTCAGGAAATGAAGAATAAATAAACCGAGCCTTTCACCAAGGTGTTTATGTTTATAGTGTTTTGCAAATACAACAAAGCTTGCAAGTGAAAGAGAGATAGGAAGGGTGTTTTTTGGCTTGATTTCACGTATGTAATGTGAAATCCAGCCAGACAAGTTCACAGACAACAAATTTACCCGTTAAAATCATTATTCATATGGAGAGTGAGTGACCTTATTCTAAAAATAGTTTCCAGCAATGCACGATCAAACTCTTTGCATAACACTGTCCTCTCTTTTTCAGGACAAGGGAGTGCAAGCACTCTGCCCAAACGGCGGTTTTCCATTTATCTGTGCCATCCGTTTGAACGTGTGTTCAAGTTTTGGGAGGCAGCACATTAAAAAAAGAGCAATCCAACAAGAAATGCACTATATTTGCTTTCAATTGAGCGCCAGTAGAGAGCTGCCCAGATGGCCCAGCCAGAAAAAAGTCTGGCAGTTGCATCTGGAACAAGTGGACCAGATGGAGAGTGGTGCAGATATGGGTTGAGTCATAAGAAGAAGAAAACATCCAAGAGTGAAGGACAGGCACACCACCAATTGAAATGCGGTTACTTGTGTTTCCCTTTTGTCATATTATTGAATGGTGAAACCTAGCCAGATGGAGGAGAGAGCTGTGGTCAGTGGTTGCACTACAGAGTGAGTTTATTATTAACATCACTGTCTTTAATAAACAAACAATACAAAAAACAATGCAAAAAAAAAAAAAAGTTAGCACCTTTGAAATGCATTATCCTTTAACTCACGACATAAGTTTCCTACTTAAAAACCTGTACAGGAGCAGGTTCTGTTAATCCATCCCCTGTAGAGCCTGCAGAGCAGAGATTACTATCAAACGAATGCAACACAGCAAAACAGCTACTTTGTGTTGGTGCCTTGAGATAAGGGGTCACAAATCATCTGTCTTGGCCGTCTGGCAGACTGTGACAAGTCTCCAAGTATGGTCCTGAGGAGGAAGTGAATTTAAAAGGGGACATGAACTGCTACAGAGAGAATAAATGTGAATATGGAGAAAAGCAGCTTTTCTGATGGAGTAAAAAAAAAAAAAGCTACATTATATACAGCAATTCAATTTATAAAAACTGTGGAAGAAAGGAGTTGTAAGATCACATTTCACTAACACACTGAAAGTATTAATGAGTAATGATGCTAATGAGTCTGGTAAAAACACTACCAATGAATCCTGCATCTACGAAAGACATGTTTTCTGCAGCTGACATCAGAGGCGGAGGCAGACATTTGATACACCCAGGGCTTAGCTCTAAAAGGTAGTATGCATGTGGGATTGGAGGGGGGGGGGCGTTAGAAATGACTGAAAGATTAGTAGGCTCTGTTTTGAGTTTTGTTCAAAAAAGAATGACATCATATAGGGAAATATATATATATCACTTATGGAGGACACCTTAAACTAGTTTTTTAATTAAGCAGCAAGGCAGAACAAAGTCGGGGCCGTATCAAGACACGAGGACTGAACCCCAATTCAACCAGACCCAGAACTGATCCAGAATTAAAACAGGACTACAACAGTTCAAAATCAGGACTACTTAGGACTTAACCAAGACAGAACCAGAATCAGAACTAGATGATAGTAGCACTACAAATCATCATAGACCTGCACTACACTTATTTTTTAATTTTACCAAAGTCCACTATTTAGATTCAGAAAAGTTTATATAATTATTTAGCCTCGTTGTGCAAACAAGCCTGCATAACTTAATAAATATAGAATTTGAAAAACAACAAACTAAAAAGAAACACTAGGTACGAGATACATGAGTACCTATGATACGGTGATACTTTTGGTAAACAACCATTTGACTAAGGCTACGTTCACACTGCAGGTCTTAATGCTCAATTCCAATTTTTTGATCAAATGCGATTTTTTTTGTCTGTGCATTCACACTACAAATAAAATGCGACAGCAAACGCGCTCTAGTGTGAACGCTCAAAGCGGCCTGCATGCGCAAAAGAAGATGTCACACACAACGCGCTGTGTTTAGACCCAGAGCAAACAATATTGTTTGACTGATGGCCTTAATATAAATACTTTGGACTTCACGTTTCCCAGTTTTTGCTTTATTTTGTTATTTACATAATAATGTGGATAACCTAATAATTATCCTTATTGCTGTTTTAGAGAGGAGCGGTGCTTCAAAGGATAGTTGCAGGTTTCTGTCAGAATCTGCAGATTATACAGTACAAATAAAATGTTCACGTTTCTCCAACGTCGTCTTCCCAGCAGTTTCACCGGATGGCCAGGAAGCGTTCGCGATGTCTTATCGGGCGCTTCTCCAGCGCTGATAATTGGCGTCTGTCTTGTGTCAGTGACGTAAAAGACGGATTTAATGCGACTTGACCATTCACACAGCAGTCGCTTTCTGAAACATCGGATATGTATCGGATTCAGTACCACATACGAAAGTGACCCAGATTGGATTTGAAAATATCGAATTTGTCATACCATGATCGGATATGGGTCGCATAGGGTCAAAAAAATCGGATTTGATGCGCTTTCGCCTGCAGTGTGAACGTAGCCTAACATGTCTGTCTCACCTGCTCTTGTTCCCTCTCTGTTTTGTCCTCATTCTCCTCTCTCTCAATCTCTGCTCCTCTCTCTCCCTCTTTGTGCTGACAATCAAGCCAAACAGCAACATTATCAAATATACAGTTGAAACCGGATATTTACATACTCTTCAGATAAAAACACAAACACTTTTTTAATTGTAACATCAAATCTGACTAAATGTTTATTTTTTTTAGATTGATAAATATAAATTTAAGCATGTAACAATTTGATTGTTTTCTAACAAAAAACAGTGGGAAACTTAAGTTAGACTTGTGTTTGTAAATGAACAAATGTTGCGTAGCTTTCTGGATTTTATACTTATTGGGCCACATATTTATTTATTATACATAGGATCAAAACTCACACGTTTTATGTAACTAAAGTGTGTAATTATGTGGGCAACAGCCAATAATTATAGATTTTATTTATATGAAAAACTTGTATACTTACTGCATTTGAATCATTTTAACCATATGTAACCACCTGCATGAGTGTTTGGGGGGGGGCCTTGATTTTGCCACCCCATTTGATTTATTGCCAGCCACATGCCACCCTAAGAAAATTAGGGGCAAGCGCAAGCCTTGTGCTTTGCGCTGGGAAGAGGGGGGAGGGGCGGTAGTTACACTCGCAGTAGCACAGGAACAGAGCGGGAGGGAGAGAGAGAGAGAGAAAGAGAGCCAGGCACAACAAATCACATTAGAAAGGTAGAGTAATCATCCACAACTATTTTCAGTTGCGGATGATAAATGATTCAGAAAGTTTATTCATGCAGGTCCATATGACAGAATATGCATGATGTTTTTCTTTTCATATTTTAATTTATATTTAATTGTGTTGTGGTTTGCAGTTTTTTGTGTTGTTTCACTTTAAATTCGTTTAAAAGGAAAAAGCTGAACTGTGAATAGTTGGTTTTTGTAATATATGATTTATTTATTACATTTTATGTGGAGTGAATAAATAAGAATATATTAATGGTGGCCCCTAGAGACAAAGCACGTACAAACTCCAAAACACGCACAAAACACAACAGAAGTGCTCCAGGATGCTAGGGCGAAGTGTTGAGCTTTTGTTACCTAGTGGCTACACAAGCCAGGAAGTACCAACGACCAGATTTGGTGTGTGGTAGTAACAGGTAAATGAACCTTTTTTTTAAATTATTTGAATATATATGAGTGCTTGTGTATAAATACACAAACAATACACATATGCTTTCAATTGTGTAATTTAAGTGATCTGGGTAGCTCTGTTTTGGAAGTTCAGTTAACTCTAGAAATGTGTTTTGGAATTTGTACGTGTTTTGTCTCTAGGGGCCACCGCATATATTTATATATAAACATATATAAATAAAACCACTTTTTTTTACATTAGTAATTCCTTTTGTGCATAATTTTATATTATTGTTAATAATAAATTGTTTAAAGCAACAAGACAACCTGAAGAGCTGGTTCGGAGCCGAAAGAGCCGGCTCTTTTTAGTGAGCCGAGCCGAAAGAGCCCGTTCTCTAAAAAGAGCCGAAAATCCCATCACTAGTTACCTCTTACCTACTGAAGGGGCCAAGATCGTTGCTGGTATTTATGCTTGTGCTGGCGCATTATTTGTTAATTACCATGTGATGTTGTTCGGGTTCCCAGCTATTTGTTGCTATCAGTTTTTTGCAGGAGCAAACATTTGTCACTTTAGATTCTCCACTTCTTTCTACATTCTGTCTTCCCTATTCCAGCTGTTTTACTGTAGCAGTTCCCCTCCAACACATGCTGACATTTGTGCGTTCTTGTGTAGATACTATAGCTATTGTCATTGACATGATGTTGGTTTTTATCTCACTGAGAGTAAAAAAAGTAGCTAGAAATAAAAAGAAATCTACTGTGACAATAGTTGCAGGGCACATCGATGTGATGTGTTGTTGCATTTCCAGGGAGGTGCATACTGGGTTATGTACGTCATTACGAATTCAGAGGGGTTTGACGTTGTGACTTAGATTTCCTGCTGGAGCATACATCTCCCTCTTTGTTTTTACACTCAGCTCCAAGAGCGACTGACGTCAGTTGTGTGAACTATTATTGTTTGTGGACTTTTGATTGGACAACATCTGTTCATGTTTAGGGTTATAATGCCAGTTGTTGCTCTGAAACGCTCTTGTTAAAACACTTGTTTTCTGTGTTTTCATGTGGACTGAGACATTTGGAAAAATCTAAGTTTGAAGCCTCCCATTTTTTCGTGTGATATGTGATTCTAGCTGTGCAACTGTCCCAGGTGTTTTCAGTACAGTAAGAGGACTTGTGTGCTACACTGCTTTAAAAGCTGGTTTAATAGATGTAGTTTAACATGGTTTCACTGAAAGATGCAAGGCCTTCCTGAAAAAAAAAAAGTAATTTCGATGGGAGCATATGTTCCTCTTAAACCGGTATATATTTTTCATTAGTGATGGTTCCTTCCCAGATGTGCCATCTGCCAATTCATTAGGCACTAATGCGCTGTCATGCCATCAGAGACACAGGCTTTAGAAGTGAGTGAGAATAACAAGCCCCTCTCCTCGATGGGGTCCATGTTTTCGGAGGAACAACAACAACAAAAAATTGATGTGTCTGTCCACAGAACAGTTTTCCATTTAGCCTGAGTCCATTTAACATTAGACTTAGTCTTTTTTTAATGCACTATCACCTGAGGGCCTGGTCTCCCACGTTGGTTTTCAGCATTGTCCTTTGCACACAGAGGTTTCTTAAGATTCTCTATATCTTTGATGATATTATGTGCTGTTGTTGATGAAATATTCTGTGTTCACAGTTTTATGGTGAAGTGCATTATTTAACTTGGGGGAGGGGTTGGTGAGCTTATGGTGAGCCCATCTTTGCCACGCTATCATTTGCCATAATATCAAGTTTTTGGAGACATGTTCATCCTACCATGAAACATCAAATGAGCTCATTTTTGTAAAATAATAAAATCTTTTTGGTTAAAGCATTTGATTAAAATATAAAAATGTTTTATCCCCAAATTTCAGCTACATAGCATATTGGAGATTATCACACATTAAGTAATCTTGCATAACATTCAACCACTAAAAGTAAATACCTTTCCAGTAATGCAAGTAAATAACTATATTTTCATAATCAAAAAACATATTGTGGTTTACTTTTTTCCTTTTCTTTTGTAAAACTTTGAATTTGAAATGTGAATTTGGACAACAACAATCGTTTTATTTTAGCATTAAAATTTTCATTTCAGTTATAGAGCTTGGACATACTTGTGGATTAAGCATTCCATTACAAAAACATTAAAAGGAAAAGGTTTTGGTCATTACCAATACTAATACTAATTTAGTGAAGCTGTGGGATAAACTTACACTGGGTGATGATTTATTACATTTGTTAAGAACCGTATGTTGTTATATTTTCTATGTTGTACTTTGTATAAAATATGGGTTTCAAATCATTGAAAATCATTGCATTACAATTTTCTTTTTAAAACAGACAAACAAAATATTATATGCTTAGATGTGAATGTGTGTGTGAATGGTTGTCTGTCTCTGAGTATTAGCCTTGAGTCAGATTGGTGACCCTGTTCAGGGTGTACCCCACCTGTCCAATGGAAGCTGGGATAGGCTGTTTAATTTTACTGGAAGTTATGGTAACTTTGCTTTAAGCTTCCTCTTTAGCATAAAAACCTGATTTTGTGTAAAGACTCTTGGCGAGAAAACAAGAAAACACGATATAACATATACACAGTTGTTCTCATCAGACAAAACTACACATGCAGACTCATGCAGTATGACGAGAGCTTGCACCCACTTGGGAAAACAGCAGCTTTTCCCCCCTCCAGGGATTGCTTCATCATAACTAGTATTTTTCTTTACGTTAGCCTAAAAAGGTCAAGGCCCAACTTGATGTGTTACATACCCACAATAATACGTCTAGAGCATGTTGCAACATCAGCTAAACCACAACCTAATTAATCTAACCTATCTTACAACCTACCTGTCAAGGATTTCATCAGCCTTGGTCAGTAGCTGTGGTAAGGGGTCAGTGGCTCCCAAACAGCCAGGGCATTGAAGCGTGAACATACTGCAGTGGAAGTGATTGCCAGCAAAGAAAGAGATGAATGTCATGGTGGGTTTTTTATACACATTCTTGTACACACTGTTGTATTTATAGACCAGATAAACTGGGTGATTTTACAGAGAATGTGTTTGTTTTTATGTAGTTGAGCCCAAGTTTTTATTTTTTCTTTCACTTTATGTGTTTTTCTTCAAAAATACCGAAATAATTTAATACAAAAACTGCTGGCAGATAAAATGGAAATCTATATAAGAAATCGATTAAATAGAATTTATAGATTTAGTCTTATAAGTAGTGAAAAGCCCATGCTCAATTAGACATGAAAATCGTGTTGCATTGTATGTTTTAAGACAAAAAAAGTGCCACAAAATAAACTAATTTTCCAAGAAGCATAACACAAAATAGAGGACACAGCTAGTTAAAATGATCAATGATAAATATTAATCTACCATTTATTTAAGCCACCATCATCTCTAAAGTTCTTTGGCATAAAAAACCAAACAAGCAACTAATAAATTAAGTTGAAATATTTCCCCCAGGTGTCTTTGGTTTAAGGAGCTATTGAGGCTACAGGCTACCTTAGTAGATGCACTACAGTATGATGAGGATAGACTGCCCTGCTAAACAAGCTCAAGGATTATCGCAGGTGGTAGTTTTCTGTGTCTTGCTTTTTGTGGCCCATCGATTGTTGTCTCATTCCAGCACCTGCGAGATCTCTATCAGCGATTTTATTAGGGGTTTAAAAGGAGACGTCTCTTTTGTGCGTTGGAATAGATTTTTTTCTTCACAGTTTATCATGTCCTATAAATCCTTTATGGGAACTCTGGAAACATTTAGCAACTGATTCAATAACCAAGACAAACAAACAAAAAACAAAACACATATGTGTTCTACTGCTTACAAATTAAAACAATATCCCTTTAAATGACGAGCAACAGATGAATACCCTTATTGTGTCTTTCAAAATTAGAAGAAAGATCAGAAATACACTTCATGTTTATTTCTGCATGTCTTTTTTTCAGGTACAGCTGTGATATTGAATGGTTTTGAGAACTGCTTTATTCTGCTCTGAGCTGTAAATCCAGTAATGACAGAAGCACACGTGCACGCCGACGCACACATGCACGCTGACAAGGCATTATACAGCCTGGGGTACCTGGCCTTCTATGCAGAGCCATTATGCAGGATTTCTGCCTCCTGCTGAATGCAGGTGGGATATGGGGCCTACTTATTACAGCCCAGATGTGCATGTAATCCATCACTGTCTCCTCTGCCCTCATCGTACTCTGGAGGATGTCTGGAACATGGCCCCAAAGTGTGTGTGTGTGTGTGTGTGAATGTGAATATGTGTACAGGTGTGTTATATGTTGGTCTATCTTTTAGTGACATGTCCAAAAAGGAATTGTCAATCTATTTTTCGGTGTGCATGCACATTTCATATGAATTCATATATGTAGTCAGTGAATGCCTTTATCGTGTCTCAGCTCTGCAGTTTATACAATATTAATTTAAGTAATTAAGTGTCTCTAAGAGTACTGTAAATATTAATACTGTTCATATTGATCATCTTTAGTCCACCTATTTTCGCCAGACTCTCTAAAACTAGGTGAATAATAAATGTGAGAGATGTAAATGAAACTCACCCTTGCCTCAGGCAATGCTTTAGTAACTGTGTTTCAGATGGTCTAGTGATGGTATTCACTATATTCCTGCAGCTCATTATTTGCTTGTTATATATTATGAATATTATATTAGTGAAATATATAATATATGTTGCTTTTTCTACTGATTCAGTAGAAAAAGTTACTTTTTAAGAGAATATTTTAAAGCGCAATGGAATCAATATTCTCAGTTTTGATTGTGTGTGATAGGAGTCTACTACTTCTTTTCTTACGGATTCATTTTCTAAAAACAAAGCTAAAATTCGCTCTTTAAATGCTGCTCATTTATCTCAAGCGCTGTTAACACACAGGCAATTAAAACATCGAGTTAATTCCCTTTTTTATATTTGGCGCAGTCCTTTCACTACAGGCCTCTGGAGAGTTGATATAGAGCAATGCAGTTCTGTCTCCCTCCCTCATACGATCCAATCTCTGTGATACAGTGACAACACGAGCCGATTTAAGACACTATTTGCAGCAATTGTTGTTTTTAATTGGTGAACAATGCTTCTTGCAACTTCTATCACACAAATACCTAAAGGTCCAGGATGTGAGGAATGAGCTACAGCTCTCTGTATATCTGCAAATCCACATGAATACTGATCAGTTTGGCAGACTTTCGGGGTCTTTTGAGAATAGACCGAGCTGTTTTCTAAACACAGAGCAATTAAGCCCTTTCTTATTAAACAGCTTTGCTTCTCTTGGTTTACATGGCACTTTACAGAGAAAGGCTATACATACCCCACTTCAAATCAATACTCGGATGTAACAGTATATTGCTTACTACTGCTGCTGGTCACACTAATGAACAAGTCGTTTAGCTGAGGATGAGGATTGATTTTTATTATTTTCCAGTACACCTTTTACTTATTTAATTTTCTTTAAATTTGTGTGTTTTGGGAATAATATTCCATTTTTATCCCGAGGAGGGAGTATGTGCTCATGCCTCTGTGCACAAGGTGTAGCTGCTGCTCAAAAGAGAATATTTTCCTGGTGCTATAACAACACATTTACAGATGCTCCTCCTATTCCAACCCCTCTGATCCCAGCTGTCTCAAGTGTTGCAATAATTGCCCAATCAATACACCCTATGTCAACTGCATCATGCCAAGAAACCCAGAAATGAAAACAAGAAACACACACAATCTGCCAATACTGCTCCCCGTGGGAGTAATCTGTCACTGAATCAATATAGACGATGACACTGTATGACAACAGAACGGGTGAGATCATCTTTCATCCAGACTCACCATAGAAGCCTTGGTCTTTGATATGTGATTGCTATAGTGGACAACAGTTACTGATTCTGCCACCATTCTTTATTGTGATCAGCAAGGTTTGAGATCTCTGAGGCAATTCCTAAAGTGCTATGTGCAGCAGGTGTGCTATCGGTTATCTATAGCCATTAAAAAAACATGAAAAAATAAATATTTAATTGTTGTCATCTATTAGTGTAAAAAAAACTAACACAAACATCTGGCAGCATTAATATGTACTGAATTTTCTACTTAAAAACTTCTATACATACAGTGTGTTTTTGTGTTAATCATACATTCTTAATAAAAAAAATATGGGAGTGTGAAGCAGACAAAATTCAACTCAACTGGAGCTGCCTCACTCGCACACCAAAGCAGCTTGACAATTCATATGACCTCAGTCACATAGGCCCGATGGGTGATCCAACAGTGAAAAAATGTGTATTCCTTGGTGGTTAGCAAATAGTTGCTGGAGGTTGCTGGTTTTCTGTGAGACTGATTACTGAAGCCCCAGTCAGGAAGGCCTTGAAGCCAGTCAGTGACCCCTTGGCAACCACAGTGCATTATAGAAAAATCTGTAAGTCATACCAAAGCATCTCAGTCTGATTTAAATCTGGACTGTGACAAGGTCTCAACAAAACCTCTATTTTGCTTTATTTTTGCAGAACTTTCTCCCTCAGGATTTTCTGGTAGAGAGCAGAATTCATACTTCCAAAAATAATGCCAAGTTGTCCGGGTCCTGAAGCAGGAAAGCCCCAGACCATTACTTTATTGCCACCATGTTTGACACTTGGTATGATGTACTTTTTATGAAATGCTGAGTTAATTTGATGCCAGATGTAACAGGACTCAAGCTCCCAAAAAGTTCAAATTTTGTCTCATCAGTCCAAAATGTTTTTTTATTTTTTGAAAAAGTGAGGAAAAGCTTTGTGTTATTTTTGGTCTTTAGGAAAAAAAAATAGCCAGCATTTCTTTAGATGCTGTTCTGGGTTCTTTTGTGATCTTCCAGATAATTTGTTGATGCAGTCTTCAACTAATTTTGGTAGGCTGGACACCTCTAGGAAGGGAGGTTTTCTTCACTTGCGGACAATGGGTCACCATAGTTCGCAGTCCACATCCTCAGCTGTTTCTTTGAGTCATGGTGTGTTGCTTTTTGAGCTCTTTTAACATACTTTACTTCATCAGACAGCTGTTGTTTTGATTCTTCATATCTACCAGCAATCATGCCTGGGTGTGCCAAAAAATGTTTAATAATAGTTAATTTACGATTCAACAAGAGGTGACTATTACTTTTTCAACATAAAGCCAAGTAGATTTGGATGTTTTTTTCCCTCAACAAGTAGTATCATCATTTAAGAACTGCATTTTGTATTTACTTGGGTTGCCCTTGCTTAATATTCAAATGTGTTTGATGATCTGAACCATGTAAGTGGGAAAAATACACAGAAAAACTAAGAACTCAAGAAGGGCCAAATGCTTTTTCTTGGCACAGGATATACACATTCAGTGTATCCTTTGAGTGTTATTGCTCTATCTGCAACAGTCTCCTTAGAGATGCCAGTCCCAACTACACACTGCATGAACACAGTTAGTCAATATTTTTCTTGATATTAAAACCATGTCCCAGTTGTTTATTAACTGACATATTACTGGCTGTGCGCATTTTTCCTGAGATAAACTAATAGATTACAAGTTTGTTAACCTAGAGGCTGTGGTTTATTTGGTATTTGGGAGCATTGCATTTTTGCCAAACAACAACCTCTGGAGCTCGAAAAGAAAGCCAGTTTATAAATAGGCCTACCACAAACTGCAGTTCCTGGAGTGGCCACCTGAGGTTTGTGCCAAAAGCATGACAATCCCTATAGACTCTTATACCTCACTTAACGGCATTAAAAGGTATATTTGTACCCTAGGAAAAAAAGTTTTGTTCTCTATGGATATACCCCCCCTCATAATAACACACACTGTTCTCCATTCTTTAAAACTCAGTGCTGTTCTGCTATTCTGCAAGCCATCATTCATCAACACCACAGCATCAAGACTCTGGGGGTTCTGTCCTATTTCCTTCCTTCATTTGAGATGCTACTCAGCTATGTCTCTTCATGTGAGTCTATTGCAAAATTACATTTGTTACTCATGCTCTCTGTACATCAATAAATCATTGTTTTTACTTCTAAATGATCTCTCCACATTGAAATGCAGTCAGAACTGCTCTTTTCTTTATATCAACAAATATTACTTTTATAATTTTATCATACTTACTCTGATATGAAAATACACAGTATATGGAATGGGACTGCACGAGACTATCAGAGAACAGTTGTGGACTGGGCAAAGAAGTCACCTGACTTAATCAGCCCAACTGAAAATGCATTCATCTGTGGAGCACTAGATTTTCATAAAGAGGGGCAATGACCTAATGAATTGAACACAACATAGCTTAGGACTTTTCTGTGACTTATTTTGTGAAATACAAATTGAGTCATTAAATATTAAAAGACCATGAAAAGTAAAATATCCCGTCTTGCCAGATTGCAAATTATAAATCAGGTCTTTTTCAAACCTTAATTGTCACTATCTTGCACAGTCAGCACACAGCGAGATTGGGGATGTTACAAAAGAATAAAAGAGAAGTGTGCTGCTTTTTCTTTCATTAAATTGCCTGCTGATTTACTGATGCCTCATTTAGCTAAAATTCTACTTGTGGCCATACAGTGTGAAGGAATCCTAGTTGCAAATTGTTAAGTTATCTGGATGACAAAAGGAATCACATCACTGATTCTACATTGCCTCTAGCAAAGTCTTGGAGAGAGAGGGTGAGAGAGAAAGAGAGAGAGAGGTGATGAGGTTGAGTACACCTGATTATTCTTGAATGAGGTGAATGGGTAATGGGCAGACAGAAATATTCAATTTGTCATACACTGGTCGAATGACTGACTGGCTGATAGATTGATTGACTGCCTTAATGGTTGGTTGGCTGACTGGTTTGCTTTTAGAATCTGAATGAGCTATAACTGCTCATATTTGACTGATATCTCTGCAGTAAAACTTCCAGCATTGTAAAAATGTGTCCAGAACTGCACAGTTTAATCTTTGCCCATTACAGTACAGTCAAAAATGGATTGAGGGCTAAACTGTGTTTGTTTATCATGTCAGCTTGTGTAACACGTTTATTTAATTCTGTTTAGTCTATGTCAGGGGTCAGCAACCTTTAACACCCAAAGAGCCATTAGGACGCGATTACCACGCAAAAGAAAACACTGGGAGCCGCAAACACTTTTTGACATCTAAAATGAAGATAACACTGTATATATTGTTTTTTACCTTTATGCTTTGTGTGAACAACTAAGGTCTATTGCTTATGAAATCCATGAAGTGCTACTGAGAAAATTACATTTTATTTATGTAATTAACACATTTTGAACTCTTAAAAGAAATATAACAAAAGGAAAGACACCCAGCTGAACTAAAATGATCCATGTAGCAAACAAAAACTGCTGTGAGCCGCCACCCTCATATCGCCTTTGGGCTTTTGGAGCCTTGACCTGACTTTTAACAAAATAATTGGAAAAAAAGCACTATGCTGCTAAAAAAAAAAAAAGAAAAATAGATATTTGCAAAATTCTGCCTAAATATGTATTTTAACTGGTTAATGTGTGTGGCGGGGCCGCTGCAGGGGAGGCGGATGCACCTGAGCGGCACCCGCAATCACGCCTCGCCGCCTTAACGTCTGTGCTATCTATGCTGTTGTGTTGGTGTGTGTCGGGCTGTGAGCTGAAAAGCTGCAGCCGGCTGTATGCATACAGCAACCGTGTGTGAAAAGTGGTAGATGCTGAAAAGCATGTTCATGGAAACATCGTCGGGTCTGCCGTGATATGTTTACAATGGGACTTCTGCTCCTGAACCTCTGCGCACAGCGTCTGCAAATCGGGGCTGTACGAAGTCACTTTCATCTTTACGCAGGACTGTAAGCTGTCGTCTGTGAGGCGTGAGCGGTGTTTGTTTTTAACATAGTTCACAGTGGAGAACAGCTGCTGACATAATGTGGATCCGAAGATCCATAATTGGCCTACCTGGGGTTGAAAGTCTCGATAAAGGCACGGCGTTTCGGCGGGTATGCCGGCTTCCACGAGTGTGACGCTTATTTTGAGCGATCAAAGTAATGACAGAATATAATTTTATATTTCAATATCACATTACTCTTCCAATTTAGAACTACAAGTTAAAAAGAACATAAATAAAATACACTTCAGCTAAATACTTAAAAAAAACCAAATTTATTTTCCCAAACCATGCGGAGCCGCAGTATAAGGACTAAAGAGCCGCATGCGGTTCCGGAGCCGCAGGTTGCCGACCCCTGGACTATGTGATGCCTATTGTCTACGTGGGCACAAGGGAGATATTTTAATTTGAAAAACTCATGGATTATTGGTTTTGGGGCAAATCTCATAATAAGCATTTTAAATAATAATGGGTCTGTATACAAACCTCTATCTAAAATAAAATACAATAAATGATTAATATAACATTAAGGACGAAAAGACTATATCCAGGTTCATGTATGGATTTATGCTGGATTTTGTTTGAGGCCTGTATGATCACAAATGTGCTCTAATGAATGAAAGCTGTAGCCTTGTCCTTTTGTTTCTCCAGCTGGTCACTGGTCAGGTTATTCAAAATCATCATCGAACATCACAAAGATCAAATCATCCACAAAAGTAGCATCAAAATACTTTAAAACAAAATGAGACTTGAAAATTACTAAACAACAAACAGGTATCAAGAGTTATGAAGTGGCGTTCTTCTGAACTCGCTCAGCTTCCTGTTATTAATATTGCATGTGTTCCACTCTCTTTGACTCCCCACTGATGAAAGTGACACAACAGAAGCTGTTTTTATTAGACAGGTGACTTTCTTCTGCTTTCTTCTTCTTTTCTTTAATTGCTCCTGCTAAGAAAACACTTTTCACATTTTTTGCTGTTAGATCATTTTTCCAAACTCACCATGTTAGACAGAGACTGATCACACTAAAGTTTCTGCTGAAATATACCTATATATGCACACTCTATATAGCTAACTATATATCTATAGTTGAGACACTGATTTGTGTGAGCAAATTACATATGCCAGATTGAGGTCTTTTACCACCCTCATACCTCAACAAACGTTTTACTAAACCTAATCTCACTGTTATAAGATAAAATGCTGATATTAATAATCAGTAGGATACCCTCTTCCTATTCACATTTAAATGATGACCACCCAACTAACATCATCCATTGGCTCCAGTACATGAATGACTTTCTACCGATCTAAGTTCTTTATTTTCAATCCAGATGCATGTCCAAAACCAGAAATGATATACACTGCTTCAGCTGTGTTTTGGGTCTTGCCCAGGTTCTCCCAGGATACTTCCACAGGAAAGTGTCCATTGGATGAGATACATTTCCCCAGGCTTTTTTCCACTTTGTGCTCCCTTCCATGTCCCCGAGGGGACACAAAAATCGGCTCATTTTGATCTCGTTTTTTCTGTTTTTCTGTCTTTACCTAGCACTTATAATCAAAGGATAGGGCTCAACAGATCAGCTGGCAAACTGAGTGTTCACCTTCTCTTTACCAGGATAGTCCTCATAACAGACAAATACAGTGGTCCCTCACTATAACGTGGCTCACCTTTCGCTGCTTTTTTGTGTGCAATTTTGCATGCTTTTTTTTCAGGGCATTGCGTTTTGCGTCCTGATTGGCTGTAGACCATTGTAAATCAATCTCCTCCATGGCGTGTCTCCTGTACAGCACAGAATGCAATCAATTTGCATAAATCTTCGATCACTAGCAGAGTGACTGTGAAGTGCTGAACTGTATGTTTGTAAGTTTTCTCCCCAACAAACACAACCATGTCGACGAAACGTTTTGCACCATCAAAGGCATCAAAGGCCCATAAGGCAGAGGAAGATGCCAACCACCCCATAAAAAGCTGGACTTCTGCATATGCTAAAGGACCATAAGGCGCACCGGATTGTAAGGCGCATTAAGCGACACAAAACAGTCAAATAAGTCAAACTTTACTCAACTCTATTACACTGTAATAGAGAAATTGCACTGATCACATCACTTGACCCTCTTGATCATCTGACAACCTTGATGCAGTCTTGAAGCCCAAACTCAAAGGATCAAACCACCAATTTAATAATCAAGATGATGATCAAGATGATGTAAGCAATACTTTTGATTTACAACCACTTCTGTTACATGTGGTCTTACAGACTGTTAGACATACAAAAGCTCGATACAATGCTACTGGTCATCAGTGGTGGTATATAATGGTAAAGTGAGTTCATTAGAGCAATAACTGTCATAAGCCCTTTCAGGATTTATAGATTTCTGGTACATTAGTATGCATCTCATTACTAATAATTAAGGTCAGCCAGCTCTTTGGTCAGAGACTAATCCACAAATTTTGCTGATACGGGAGGAGCCTCAGTGCGTTCGCATTAAAACTCAGTTACAGTATGTGGCTGGCCAATTACAGACACGTCCCTTCCCCATAACTGGGGCCAAAGGGATAAAATCCAAAGTCTAATCTATGTTGTGTTTTAACAAGCAAAACTTTAAACTTCCCAAGTACAGCATTTTACTCATATCTGCACAACCCTTTACTGAAGTTGTTGACTAATTTATCTGACAAGTCCAAGTTCCTGTAGTCTTCATATTGCACACCAACACACAGACACAGCTACTGTGAAACGATAAGAAAACTGCACAACGGCATTCAGACAAAGTAAACATAACTTTCTGAAATGTTGTTTGCCAAACACACACATGGCTAACAGCGTATACATCCACTTGTTATGCTCCGTAACAGCTCTGTCAACTCCATGAAATGTAATCAAACGTCTTTTATCCACATGCAAGGAACATGGCAGATGTGAAACTCCAGTGTTTTGTCCTAACTTCTGAACTCTACAATGGAAAATAAATGTCTTGCATTTTTAATCAGTTGTGGAAGCTTTTCTGTAATAGTCTCTTTCGATGAATTTTTCATGTCTTTAGGGGAGCCCATCTGAGATCGAATGTAAAGGCAATATGCCACTAAACTGATAATAAACATGAGATCTGAGGCGACAGAAAAGGAAAAGAAGAAGTATAGAGGATATGAAGAGAAACTGAGTAGGTAAGAAGCAAAGAGTGAACGAAAGAGAGGGTTTAGGAAAGTAAGAGAAGCAAAAGGAAGATAGTAGCTAGAATGATGGCTACCCATACACTCTTCTAATATAAGGCACAAATAGATCTGCCTTTTATCCTGGCAATGCACACATCATCCATAAAGCTCTGTCAAACCAAAGAGGTTTACTCATGTATGCTGCAAACATATATATATCTGCACACCCACCCAGACACACACACACACACACACACTGGTGCTCAGTTCATTTATGTTGCTGTTTATTACCATTATCACCAGACTCGAGGAAGCAAGCGAGAACCAGGCTGCATTTCGCTCCTTGACGCCCATCATCATTGTCTGAGTCTCAGGTGTTTATCGAGCTGTCACTTTGGAGGAAGCCCAGCAGGCATCCCCACACTCCTTTGCCCACTCTGTCTGTTGCAAACATTCATTGTTTTTTTTTATCACTTTTTGTGTTTGTTTCTCAGGTCCGTACTGCCCTTATCTACTTCTCTTATTTTCTCTTTTCATCTCTTTTAGTTTTATTTTCACACAGCCTCCACTCCACACATAAGTTTTTCTTTTTACATTCTTTCTTCTTCCACTCTATTCGTTCGCTGTGATGACACTTGCCTCCTTACTTCATTATTATTTGTCCAAATTTTAATTTAGAGACTTCCTGGCCTTGTTCATGTGGTTTCAAAGGAAAACTGCTCCACTTAAGCATTTAATGATCTCGGAATCTGTTTTTCCTGTGGTTTAATCACTCCCTTGTGCATTTTTATCACTCAGGTAAAACATCATGGGTCTAAATTAGGTGTTGAGCTTATCAAAATTCAGCTACTGGGCCATTTTGGTGCCCATTATTTTAAAAGGCAATTACTGTGTGTGATAATTACGTTAATGGACAATTAAGAGAGACTAACTTTATCATGGTATAATTGGGGATCGACAGAGCTTTCTGCATTGGCAGCTATTAGGGGAAAAGCTTGTGCTTGCGGCGGTACACCATAACTTCACTTCATTTGATATGCTGCTTCAAAAGGTTTGACTGTTTTAAATTACAGTTCTACTTAGACAGACATGCAGTACAAGGATGAAAAACTTTTACAAGCCAAATTAAGCATTAATCTCCGACGCACATTACTTCCTGTGCTATACGTGGTGCTAGCATAAATGTCATATCAGCTTTTGATAACAGATTATCCATTTAAAAATAAAATAAATAAATAGTAAATAAATGTGCACAAACTGATACATTTTTATATTTGGATAATCTCCTCTATTCTTGCTGTTGTCCAGCATGTTTACTTCAAAATTGAACCTTTACCACAATTGAACCACTTTGAGTACAGTAAACTTAATGTCATGTTAAAAATACATTTTCCTGCTGGAAACAGCCACGAGATGTGTGCCCAGAAAATATCCACAACACCATCACACCACCACAACTAGCCTGAACTGTTCATACAACACATAATGGATCCATAGTTTTATGTTGTTTACACCAAATTCTGACCATACCAGGACAAATCGAGACTAATCATACCAGACAATGTTTTTCCAGTTTTGGTAAGAAGGTTCAACATGCTGTGCATTCAGACAAGCATACCTTGGTTGTAACAAGTGGTTAGTTGAGCTACTGTTGTCTTCCAATCAGCTCAAAGCAGTCTGGCCATCTTCCTCTGTCTTCTGGCTTCCACGAGGCATTTTCGCCCAGGGGACAGTTGCTCACTGGATAATTTCCCCTTTCTGGCACATTCTCTGTAAACCCTAGAGATGGTTGTGGATGAAAGTCTCAGTACATCAGCAGTTTGTGAAATAGTCAGACCAGCCCATCTGGTATCAACAACCACGCCACATTAAAAGTCACTTAAATGATCTTTCTTCCTCATTATGATCCTTAGTTTGAACTTCAGTGGGTTGTGTTGCCTAAACGCACTGATTTGCTGTCATGCAGCCAGTGTTTTTCTTTCAAATGTGTTTTTTAATCATTCCTACATTGTTTTTCTGTTTGGCCTCACTACACTTTTAATGTATGAGGCTCTAGCCTCAATGTCCGCCTTCCTTTTCATCTTTTCAGCTTGACTTGATTTTCCTGTTTAACTTTTCTTTCTTCTCTCACAGGCTTTAGGAAAAGCTACATTTTTTCCCAAACCTAATTTTTGTTGAAAATTATTACCCCTCAAAACATTAATTTCTTAATTTTTTCGGTCCTTTTCTCATTTTCATTATGTCTCAAACAGGTATGCTGTTGATCTCATTTTCATCTCCTGTCTACAGCTAGTTCTCCTGTTCTGTAATCAACTTTTAAGTTTCCCTTTGTCTCCATCTGTTCTTCTGCCTCGTTTCCTTTTTAGCTTCCATCTGTGTGGGTCCTGAACAGCTCATGTGGGGACACAGCATTTGCTGATAATGTCTCTCTTTCACTTAGTCCCAGACTCTTTCCTCTATATTCTCTCAATCCCAGAGGTTTCAGATTCTCATCTTCCTCTTCCTTCTTGGTCCCCCTGTTTGTATCCCTCCCTTACCGTTCCCTCTCCCTCCTCTTTCCCTCTACTCTCCTTCCCTCTCTGTTGCCACGCTCCCATGGGTGCAGGTGGTAGAGGATGACGTTTCGCTTTGATTGCTGCATGGCTGCAGGCGTTCCCGGGGCAGAGTAGCTGTGAAGCTTCAGTCTGCTGGATGTAGTGGTAAATAATCCCAACTGGGGAGAGAGAAACAGAGAGACACTGGAGGGGAAGCAGGAAGGAAAGGCGCGAATGTGTGTGCATGAGTGTGTGTGTGTATGGGTGGGAATTGTCTGTATATCTGTGGATATGGATTTTGGTTTGGAAGGGATGCGTTATCACCCTTTGCCTTTTGGGACAGATGATAGCACATTTGGACTGTTTTATAGGCTTCAAATATTTATATGTTTTTAAACTATTATGTTTAAGGGACAGTCTTGACTAGAATATGCCTGAATATGCTGACAATACGTGTAAATATTATTATACATGAAATGGTCTAAACCCCATATTTATATACAGGCTGCAGTGTTAGCGCTCAGAAGTGGAAACAAACTTTTCCTCAAAATGTGACATAGCCGTACTGATTAACATTCACAACAGTGCTGTTTGGGACCCACAAACAAATGTTTTATTCATCAGTGACTCGCAACCAGAGCCATTTTAACAAGACAAAATTTCTTCTGCATTACTAGAATATTCACAGGGTGGGTACCTGCCGCCTTTTCATAATCATTTTGGACTTTTAATGAGACACAATGTTTGTAGTTAAGAAGTTCAAATAAATTTATGTTCAGTTGTGGGGTTACCTTCTAAATTAAGATAGAAATGAGTTGTTCAGATAAACACTGTAAGACTTCGCAAAAGGTATAAGCCAAGTTTTTTCTTTAAAATCTCTAAATAACAGTCATGCAGCACAGATGCAGAAGCTGACAGTCTATATATGAGATTGTGGCTGTTCTTCCCAAATGCATAGCTAATTATTTTTTAAAAATACATATTTTTGAGTTGTGACAAAAGTCAAGTAAAAGTTTGTGTGAGTTTATTGCCATGTTTGGCTAACGGCAATAGTGAAAAGCAACAGGTACATTTGCAAGTGCTACATATAAGTACATTTTAGAAGTAGCATATAAATATGTTTTATTTTGGGGCACTTGTAGAAGTGAATAATGGTGTCCTGATTTTGATTGCATGTAATCAGCTTTTAAAATTCTCTCCACTACAACAGTCATGCATTTTTATTGGGTGCTCTTACAGTTTATCGTGTTTTTGTTCCACTACCATTAAACCTACACACAACATGTGGTTAGGTAATATCCAGAAGTATGAAATTAATAAATATTCAGAATCATATTTGTCTGTTTTATTTCATCCTGCAATACTTATGTGTAATGCAATCTCCTAAATTTTA
The DNA here is from genome assembly GCF_057382275.1 of Copadichromis virginalis. Taxonomy (NCBI): domain Eukaryota; kingdom Metazoa; phylum Chordata; class Actinopteri; order Cichliformes; family Cichlidae; genus Copadichromis; species Copadichromis virginalis. The sequence goes on from NC_140618.1 coordinate 13,896,703, forward strand.
CTACATGCTCTTTAAAAACAGATTTAAATCAGAATATAAAAAGGACAAGCAATAAGCACAATTAGGGTTAGATGTGCAACTACTTCTCCCTCTCTCTCATGCACACACACACACACACACACACACACACACACACACACACACACACACACACACACACACACACACACACACACACACTAGTTAAATCCTGGTATCTTCTTGGAAGTACTTTAGAGAGAATGTTCATTAAAAGAGAGCTTTGGTCAGAATTAGGAAAATTACTGGATCCTTTTCCAGAAATGTTTGCAGTACATTGCATAGACATCGTATGTATAATAGGGAATAGGATATTCAAATGTTTGCCTTTATAAAAAAAATGTAATCACACAGTATGACATCATACCTACAGATAAGGGACTTTGCTGACCCAATTTTGGAAGGAGCAACAAAGTAAGAGGAATTTGTATAAAATGTAATGTAGATGTAATGAAACTTCATTTTAGGTAAGAAGTCACATTGGGGGATTAGAAGCTGGCCCTAGTCTATATCATACAGTATATTTACAGTTTTATCTGATGCAGATATCACATATAATATAACGCTGATGACCACCATGGTTATTTTGACTATTCATGCACAATGGTACAGTTTTGCTGTACAGAAATTCATAAAGTGCAAAAAACTCAAATGTATATGAATAGCAGAAATAAATGACAGCGCTCTGGTGCTTAATCATCACAAGTCAGCTTAATGTTCTGCTATATTTGCTGAAGGTCTTTACTTACTTTCCTAAGTGAAACAAATTTCGTTAGTTCCTCGCAGTCTCAAAAGTGTCCTTTCCTTAAAAGGTTTAACAGGGCTGAATATGAGTAAAATGAAATTTAGGGATAAGTGTCATATGGTGAGAGATCCACCTTTCATGAAAATTGGAGATTGTGTTGCAGAAAGGATTTATCTTGTCATTTTTATTGAATGACGGTAAATTTGTGGGCTTTTGAGTGACAGTTGGCAACTCCACGATTAATAACAGAAATAAACAAAATATAGCTTCAAGCAATTGCTTGATATATTCTGACCCGACGTCTATGATGAATCCTCAGAAGGTATTGTCAAAACACAAGAGAGAAGTGTCTGTTTAAGCACTTCAGCTCACTACATTTAATTGATTTAGAGGAGGTATGCTAAGGACTTTAAGGGTTTGGAGGTCACTAAGAGAGATTAGATTTTATAGACATTTATTTATATAATACCAAAGAGTATAAAAACTTAACAACTACAGGACTCTTGATTGTGTCATATTATAATATATGCTGACCTGATGTCTGCAGCAAGCTCTGTGGAGTTTCTCATGTCAGTATTGCTTTCTTTTTATTTATTGGATTCTTTACATGTTTTATGGTTTGATCCACTTTTTTATGCTTCAGTGAGACATGCTGAGGGTGTATCCCACCTCTTATCACGATCACCTCAGGTAAGCTCAAGTTCCACTCAGGTTTGGGTTGGATACGCTGCAAGAAAACAGATGCAGGGATGATTACTGAATCTTTTAGTGATAAGTAGGGTAGGAAGGCCAGCCTTCAAATGTTAAGCCAAGCATGCCTCCATTCCTGAATATCCTTTCTGCCAACACAGGGTCAAGTATCACCACAACAGGAGATATTTCAAGATCTATGGTGAACTCCAGTTGGTTTCAGTATGGTTGATAAAGGAAACTAAATAGATTTTGTCAATGAACACGTAAACAAAAAGCTTTCAATGCCAATGCAAACTGCCTGTAGCTTTACAAAGCATGCAGTTTTTACATAAATTCATTAAAATTCTGCATTAACTCTTTTGGCCAGTATCACTGCTGAGAAAAGAATCTATTTATTTTCAAACCAAATGCGACACATAAATAAATGGCCTATAACACTGGCAATATCTAAGGCAGTGTTTCCCAACCATCGTGCTGCAGCACATAGTGCCGTGAGAAATGATCAGGTGTGCTGTGGAAGATTATCTGGTTCCACCTGATTAGTACTCTAAGCGATCAGGGTGAGTAAAGGGCAGAATGATTACATTCTCTTCCACTAGAGGGCGATACAAATACTGCTCTAATTAAATGGGTTACCAACTGCCAGTAAAACAGAAGAAGACGATGAAGAAATTACATGCTGTGATACAAACAGCTTAATAGCAACAGATAAGTATTTGAAAAGAAAAGGTAGTCAATCTGACCTGGGTCCTGGAGAAAATTCCAACCCAAATGAAGGCCCTAGCATGAGTAGTGGTCAGAAGAAAGCAAAAAAGGTATACTGGGGACAAACCGAACCAATTCCTCTGTACCTGTTGTGCGGGGACAAATTATCAATATGCTTTTTGCTTGGTGGTGTGCCGTGTGTTTTTTCTAATGTGAAAAATGTGCCATGGCTCCAAAAGGTTGGGAAACACTGACCTAAGGCATAGCTAGAGGTAACTTAATATATTACCTCATTCACAGTTTAGATGAATTACCACATATAGACTGTAAACAAATAGTTCATTAAGCCTTCCTAAAAAGTTTTTAAAACAATAAAATGACAGGTCTCTATTTTAGGACTGAGACCAGCTGATATACACTAGAGATGGCACGATACCACTTTTTTATGTCCGATACCGATATCATAAATTTGGATATCTGCCGATACCGATATGAATCCGATATAGTGTTTTTTAATAAACAAAACTGTTTTTTTAAATATCTTGCTGCATTTTGTATAAGTTCATACTCAAGTTTAAAACAACAACTACACTAAAGCTATTCTGTTATACCTGTATGCAAAAAAAAATATTTCATAGTTCAGCAATACTGATCAATCTAATAAACTTAAACCTACACCATCCTCCCTATTCTGGTATTTTAAAGAGTACTTAGCGTAAATATTAAGCAACCTAACTAATAGGGTTCCAACTCCCAGCAACAACAAAAAATAAATAAATAAAAAATAGGAAACCACCCCTCACGCTCCACCTCATGATGCTTAATCGACGTAATCAACCTTAATTTGATGCAGTGTGAAAAAAAATGCACAGAAATCAATTATTTTTCAAGAAATATTAAATAGATTCAACATCTTTCTTCAACAAAATTGCAGACTGCACAGATGGTACCTTCCCAAAGGAAAAAAGTACTATAGCTTACTAGGGTATATATATTATACTTAATAGTCACTATATACAGTAATTGACTTCTATTCCTTTTACATCAAATTAAAACTTTGGGTGTCAGATAATTACTTATTAAAAGCTAGAAATTTTAAATGAGAATAAGAAAGAAAAGTATTTCTTTGTGCCCCCTTTTCCCTGTTAATGCCCTATCGGCCCCCCTGGCTAAACTTTGCTAGATCCGCCCCTGCACAGCTACCAGCGTCAGCTACGTAGAAAAAGATCCTGGTGTAGAAAGTAATATTAAATAAATTCTAACAACAGCTTATCAAGCTTAAACGTGCTGCTGTTGTTCAGCCGCTGGTTTCCTCTTTCTGGTGCAAAGTGGGCCAAAAACAAACAAGAGAGACGGACTCGCGACAGAAAAGCCGATCAGCTGATCATTAAGCAGTTTCATGATTGAAGTAGCAGCAGGAGAGGCAGTCGCTTGTTAAGCTTAACGCAGGAATGCTTTACAAACATTCAGAGATGGACTTACACACTTGCTTTACTTCTCTCGGGGATAACTTTGTCGGAGATGAAATGCCGGGTTGCTAGCGAAGCTCCAAATGCTATCCAGACCACCGACAGGTCCCGCATGCCACAGCCGCTCTATCACGTGATGCATACTGCTCCGACGTGCTAACGTTCTGAGGTGAGTTACGGCGTGTTGCAAGTTTTGTGAGGTGCTTTCGTGATATTTAATGGATCGGATTACATTTTTTATTTTTCTCCGATATCCGATCCAGTAATTTAGGTCAGTATCGGACCGATACCGATACGTAATATCGGATCGGTCCATCTCTAATATACACATTTGATGAGAATATCAACCACCTTCTTTCTTACTGTGTTGCCCCTATACAGCATGTCATACATATTGCATTTCATTCTGTCTAGTCATTTACAAATGATTTCAAAGTTTGGCTTTCTCTGATACCAACAACTCTACATTGTCCTCACAATTATCGATTAGATCATTTCAAGAAAACTGGCTGCCAAGCCACATTTTCTAGGAATTTCATAGTCCCTCCAACCATAGTGTTCTGCACACTGACTAATCCATCTTTACCTGATTACCAGCCTGCTAGCAACTCAAATACACGTGAAGTTTGCAGATGATTCTAAATACACGACTCATTTTTAACAGTGATGAGGCTGTATTAATAAAGATTCATCCATTATAAAGTAAAGCTGAACAAAATGTAGCTAATCAGTTACAAATGTGCTACTATTATCCTGAATTAAATCAATTTTAAATGGCTCTAAGAATTCGCTCTTTCTATATACAGAAATGGTCAGGTGAATAATGCAACGTTGACAACTGAGAAAAACTGTTCTCATGTGGTCTCTGTAACATGAGCGATGACTGTATTTACTCTTTGTTTTGCTTAAAGAATAATTGAACTGCTTTTAGTGCAGGCTGAAAATAATAGACTGTCTGTGTGTTTGTTCACTGAACACAGCGGTTTATATATGGGTCATTTTAGAGCAGTCCTCAAATCAACTTTAGTTGCTCTTGGCAGTGTCAGGGAATAACACCAGGTAGAAGCATACACGACCCTATTTCTGCTCTGAGGAAATGGCGTTATAAACCTTGTAGACTGAACATTAATTATTATATTAAGAGACCAAGAGCACCTGCTGCTTATTTAGTTGATTTTCTTTTCAGGAGCTCATTATTATTTGAAAATATTGCTTATTTTTTCCAAATCCCAACGATATTTTGTATAATAGAGCCTTGAGGCGACTGTTGTTATCATTAGTAACTACATAAATAAAACTGAACTGGATTGTAATATTATGTATGAAGTGGGAAGCTGGGATATGGGCATATTTGATGTTAAGTTAATTGCTAAATTATTGCTAAATGATATTCTTCTGGTCAGCTAATTGATGTAAATGTACCACTCTTGTCTGGTTTCTGTGGTCTTTAGCGGTCTTGGTTTAGACTGTAACACAATCTCAGATAACTTCACACTATTGTAAAAGATTACTTTTTTGTTGCCACCTTTTCATTTTTTTTTTTTCAAAAATAAATACTGGTTACCTTTGCACTCCTACTGCACTTCAGCAAACAGAGGTTCAAAGAATCTCAGAAACCTTAAGTGTAAAGAAGGGGAGCCACAGCTGGCATCTCATTGGCAAACGTCACACAAATACATTTTCAACTTTTGTCACAGGTAAGTAGATCATGAGAAACAATATTAGTAATACTTAGCTGTTCATCATCTCGTCTATATTTAGATTCTGACCAATGACAGACCTGCTTTGAGTAGTCTCCTTCCTTCTCACTGATTACAGAATATTTTAGTTTCGGTCATTAGACAAAACATTTACATCTTGGCACATCAATAATCATAAATCAAAAATGTAAGAGAAAAGTGAGAGAATTTTTGTCTATGATTCATTATTTGCTGTATTTTAGCACCAGTGAAAGTGCCTAGTTTCTTCTTGTTCTGCTCAATATGTACAGCAGATGTTTAGATTAGGCTATTAAAGACACACACACACACACACACACACACACACACACACACACACACACACACACACACATCTATATATATAAAACAGAGGTAAATATTCTTATGATATGCATTTGTTATTAATCAACACTTGTTATTAATCTCTGGCTCTCTTCCACAGCATGTCTTTATCCCGTTTTCCTTCTCTCACCCTAACTGGTCGCAGCAGATGGCCCCGCCCCTCCCTGAGCCTGGTTCTGCTGGAGGTTTCTTCCTGTTAAAAGGGAGTTTTTCCTTCCCACTGTCACCAAAGTGCTTGCTCATAGGGGGTCATATGATTGTTGTTGTTTTTTTTCTCTGTATGTATTAGTGTAGGTCTACCTTGCAATATAAAGCGCCTTGAGGTGAGTGTTGTTATGATTTGGCGCTGTGCATCTACACACTGATCGTCGCAAGTCTGGCAAGAGTAGCAACGTAGCAACGTGCCGTCCGACAGCCAAGCCAGAGAAAAAGTTCTCACTAGAACAGCGGTGAAGCTCCAGACGTAGACGGCGAGAGCTAAGCTCCCCTCGCCAGCCAGTCAGCAGTGGTCAGGGACCGCAGACCACAACCACAAAACCAGGTACTTTTAGTACATTCATGCTACATGCTCGCACACTACGTGCTTTGGTCGCCTTTTTACCCCTCTGTTGAGCCCGTCACACTCAGCAGGTCGAGCTCGAGCTAAGACAGCCGAGTCGGATGAAGACACCAACAATCACGTTACTCATTGACAGACAGAAATCAGGCTGTTTCTGCGGTTTTCGGCCACGGAGCCGGCCCTGTTGCTGGGCTACTGACGATTAGCTGTGGCGTTCGTGGGTGCGTGTGGGAGACAGCGAGGAGGCCGCGCGCGGAATCAAGGATCAGAGGATGGCCCTCTGCTCGGATGAGACTTTTCAGGAACTATTACAAAGAATCCACGACATGGCGGACCAATACCATCAACACAGAGTGGGACCCCTCCGAGTGGAGGACGTTTGTCGGGAGGGACTCCCCATTCATCAGACCTTTGGCCCCCACTTAGACGGGAGACTCCCAGGAAGAAGATAAAGGAACATCGAAAGACACTCCAACAAGAAACAACTTCAATTATTCCTCTAAAAAATAGATTTGCGCCTCTCAGCTCATCACCGTCCAGCCCGCAAAGACTGTCAGCTGCAGAGCGAGATCACCGGAATGTAAATAAAGATAAAACAAGCCGCACGAAATGGGCAAAGACAACAGAGAACAGCAAGCGAGGGAGAGCACTTGCTATTATTCATGACGGATCAATCAAAGGAATTGAACAGCTATGCATCAATACTAGTGTCTTTAATTGTCCACAAATGACAGTAAAAGAAATTTCTGAGAGGATTCCATCAATTATTGAGAATAACCCAGAGCTAGAAAAAGTTGTTGTTCATGCTGGAGCTGCTGACATCCTTTTGAAAAAATCCGAAATTTTAAAGAAAGACTTTTTGGATTTACTTCAGAACTTTGACAACCACAAGGTGCAACTCCACGCATCTGGACCGATTCCAGCAACGCCCTACGATGAAGAATATAGCAGGATGAAATCGTTCAGCAGGTTTGTTAAAACTGTCTGTGCTGAAAGGTCAATCTAAATAATAAATAATAATAGCATAAATAAATAATTTTAAGATTTTTTGTGGAAGGAAGCACCTGTTTACAAGAAATGAACGTAACATTAATAAGAAAGGTCAGAGGCTTTATCTTCTGAACTTGTTGTCTCACGTGAACTCATCGCCCTGTTCTCAAACTGAGATAAAGACGTCAGTATCAGCTGAGACACACAGTGGACGCCAACCAGCTGTATCACACAGAGACCATGACGTACTTGCACGTTTCAGTGATAAGCCTGCCAGAGACGTATCAGCCAACCCAAAAACAACGGCATCTGACGACTCTCGAAAGAAACACAGAGTTTCAGCAACGCTGTGCAGAAACAGATCAGTTGACATAGCTCAAACAGCTGAGTTACTATGCCAGCCCCCAACAACTTCACTTCCAGCAGAGATTACAGCGACTCCAGCCAAATATGCAGTTTCAACTTCGTGCAGAAACTCACCAGCTGATGCCTGTACACCTTCATCATCATCATCCTCATCAGTGATCATATCACCATTTAAGTCGTTTCCCGAACCCCTTCAAACCCAAATCAACAGAGGGATTCGTCTGACACCAAAAGTGGGACCACACCCACCTACTAATTATAAACAATATGGCTCTCCACTCCACCTAACTGAGTCTGATATCTGATACTGACCGGATGCCATTACCAGATTGCATCATTCCCACCAAAATGTGTCCGGTCACTCTCACTCTCATTCATATACTAAAAGCAAAATACCAGTTATTATAGGCAACAGATCTTTACACACTAAAAGTACTTATAATTGAACAGTACAGAATCTGAATATAACACTGTGCAAAAATAATCTCTCAATCACTGAAAGAAATATTAAAGCAGCTGCACTAAATATTAGATCTCTATCAGGGAAGTCTCTCCTAATTAATGATTACATCATTTCACATGATATACATGTTCTCTTTCTTTCAGAAACTTGGTTAGATGGAAATTCAGAACAAGCTGTATTAATAGAGACTTGCCCAACTGATTATCACTTCATTAGTGAGACCAGAAAAAACAAAAGAGGTGGTGGTCTTGCTGTAATCTTTCACCAATCACTAAACTTTAAAAAGGTATCGCTAGGTGAGTTCAGGACCTTTGAATATTTAGCTACTGAAATAAATGAACCAAACAAAGTTTTATTTTTAAACATATATAGACCACCAAAATCTAATACAAACTTTTTTAATGATTTCAATGACCTTTGCTCTGCAATATGTCTAGACTATGACCAGATAGCAATTGTGGGAGATTTTAACATTCATACTGACAAGCGGAACAAAAGCATTAAATTATGTCCTCCATAACTTTGATCTAATCCAGCACATTAGTGAGCCAACGCATAATCGAGGACACACTCTGGACCTACTTATTAGCAAAGATCTAAATATCACTAACATTGCCGTTACTGATATTGCATTATCTGATCATTTCTGCATTTCATTTGATAGCAACATCTTAGCCAATATACCTAATCAGAGTAAGGTCACTGTTAAAAAACGCTTCTTTGGAGAAAACTCAGCTGAATATTTTAAAGTGATGTACACTTCCACCTTGTTTAAATCACCAACATCCACCAACACACATTCAGTAAACAAACAGATGATTTTCTATCCAAAATCTTAGACATGATGGATAAGATTGCACCATTCAAGGTTAAAACTGTCTCTAGTAAAAAGAAGTCTCCGTGGAGAAGTGATCCACTGGTATGTAATGAAAAAAGAGAGTGCCGGCGTGCTGAGAGAAAATGGCGGAAAACTCGACTCCAGGTTCATATATAGAGAGAGGCTGAATAAGTATCAGCTAGCCCTGAAGGATGCAAGGGAGTCATTTTTCTCTGATATTATTCATAGAAACAACAACAATGCTAGGACATTATTTGCTACAGTCGAGAGATTAACCATTCCTCCAGTGGCAATAGCCGCTGAATTAAGCTCCACCAGGGCCTGCAATGAATTTGCCAGCTTCTTTATTGAAAAAATCTTGAAAATCAGAAGATCGATTGGCACATTAGTTTCAACCCCAATAGCGACGTTAAGCCCAATTAGCACTTATGCAGAGAAAATGACTCACTTTCAAACAATAAATCAATCAAGCCTCGATAAAATTATTGAGAATCTAAGCTCTGTCACCTGCTGCTTGGATATATTACCGACAGGTTTTCTTAAAAAGGTCCTCCCAGCCATCAGGGAAGATCTGGTCCAAATAGTTAACGCATCCCTCCTATCAGGTGTCTTTCCCAAAGCCTTAAAAACAGCAGTTATCAAACCAATATTAAAGAAAAAGAACCTAGACAGCACATTAATGCAAAACTACAGACCCATCTCTAATCTTCCATTTATTGGTAAAATTATTGAAAAAGCTGTTTTCCAGCAAACAGCTTTCTCACAATGAACAACCGCTTTGATATTTATCAGTCTGGTTTTCGTAGGCACCACAGCACCGAGACAGCCCTTGTCAAAGTGTTTAATGACATCCATATAAATACTGACCGTGGGAAATCCACAGTATTGGTACTACTGGCAGCACGGTGGCACGGTGGTTAGCACTGTTGCCGCACAGCAAGGTCATGAGTTCAATTCCAACATCAGGCCAGGGTCTTTCTGTGTGGAGTTTGCATGTTCTCCCCGTGTCTGCATGGGTTCCCTCCGGGTACTCCGGCTTCCTCCCACCGTCCAAAGACATGCAGCTTATGGGGATAGGTTAATTGGATAACCCAAATTGTCACTAGGTATGAATGTGAGTGCGAATGGTTGTTTGTCCCTGTGTGTGAGCCTTGCGACAGACTGGCGACATGTCTAGGGTGCACCCCGCCTCTCGCCCTATGACAGCTGGGATAGGCTCCAGCGCCCCCCGCGACCCTGAAAAGGATAAGCGGAAGTGAATGGATGGATGGATGGATGGATGGTACTACTGGACCTTAGCGCGGCGTTTGACACCGTCCATCCATCCATCCATTTTCATCCGCTTTGTCCGGGGCCGGGTCGCAGGGGCAGCAGCCTAAGCAAAGAGGCCCAGACCTCCCTCTCCCCAGCCACCTCCTCCAGCTTATCCGGGGGAATACCAAGGCGTTCCCAGGCCAGCCGAGAGATATAATCTCTCCAGCGTGTCCTGGGTCTGCCCCGGGGCCTCCTCCCGGTGGGACATGCCTGGAACACCTCACCCAGGAGGCGCCCAGGGGGCATCCTTGTCAGATGCCCGAACCACCTCAGCTGGCTCCTTTCGATGTGGAGCAGCAGCTGCTCTACTCTGAGCCCCTCCCGGATGGCCGAACTTCTCACCCTATCTCTAAGGGAAAGGCCAGCCACCCTTCGGAGGAAGCTCATTTCTGCCGCTTGTATCCGTGATCTCGTTCTTTCGGTCACTACCCACAGCTCGTGGCCATAGGTGAGGGTAGGGACGTAGATCGACCGGTAAATTGAGAGCTTCGCTTTTACACTCAGCTCCGTCTTCACCACGACGGACCGGTGCAGCGTCCGCATTACTGCAGCTGCAGCCCCAATCCGTCTGTCGATCCCCGACCCGGAGTGGGCACTCCACCCTTTTCCGGCTGAGAACCATGGCCTCAGATTTGGAGGTGCTGATCCTCATTCCCGCTGCTTCACACTCGGCTGCGAACCGCTCCAGTGCGAGCTGGAGGCCCTCACCCGATGAAGCCAACAGAACTACATCATCTGCAAAAATCAGAGATGAGATTCTGAGGCCGTCAAAGCGAAAGCCCTCCGCCACTTGGCTGCGCCTAGAAATCCTGTCCATAAAAACTATGAACAGAACCGGAGACAAAGGGCAGCCCTGGCGGAGCCCATCACCCACCGGGAACGAGTCCGACTTATTGCCGGCAATGCGAACCAAGCTCTTGCAACGGTTGTATAGGGATCGAATGGCCCGTAGCAATGGGCCAGACACCCCATATTCCCGCAACACCTCCCACAGGACACCCCGAGGGACACGGTCGAATGCCTTCTCCAAGTCCACAAAACACATGTAGACTGGTTGGGCAAACTCCCATGCACCCTCAAGTATCCTGGAGAGGATAAAGAGCTGGTCCAGTGTTCCGCGACCAGGACGAAAACCGCATTGTTCCTCCTGTATCCGAGGTTCGACTAACGGACGAACTCTCCTTTCCAGCACCCTGGCATAGACTTTCCCAGGGAGGCTGAGGAGTGTGATCCCCCTGTAGTTGGAACACACCCTCCGGTCCCCTTTCTTGAAGATGGGGACCACCACCCCGGTCTGCCAGTCCACAGGTACTGCCCCTGATCTCCACGCAACATTGCAGAGGCGTGTCAACCAGGACAGCCCTACAACGTCCAGAGCCTTCAGGAACTCGGGGCGGACCTCATCAACACCAGGGGCTCTGCCACCAAGGAGTTGTTTAACTGCCTCAGTGACCTCGCCCCCGGAAATTGGCGGGTCATTCCCCTCATCCCCAGACTCTGCTTCCTCCTCGGAAGACGTGTCAGTGGGATTAAGGAGGTCCTCGAAGTATTCCTTCCACCGCCTGACAATTTTCTCAGTCGACGTCAGCAGCGCTCCACCAGCACTATACACAGTGCAGGTAGAGCACCGCTTTCCCCTCCTGAGACGTCTGACGGTTTGCCAGAATCTCTTCGAGGCAGCCCGAAAGTCTTTTTCCATGGCCTCTCCGAACTCCTCCCACACCCGAGTTTTTGCTTCAGCCACTGCCCGAGCCGCATTCCGCTTGGCCTGTCGATACCTGTCGGCTGCCTCCGGAGTCCCACAGGCTAACCAAGCCCGATAGGACTCCTTCTTCAGCCTGGTGGCTCCCTTCACCTCTGGTGTCCACCATTTGGTTCGGGGATTACCACCACGGCAGGCACCAACCACCTTGCGGCCGCAGCTCAATGCAGCAGCTTCGGCAATGGAGACGCTGAACATGGTCCATTCCCTCGGAATGCTGTTGAAGCTCTGCCGGAGGTGTGCGTTGAAGATCTCGCGGACTGGGGCCTCTGCTAGACGTTCCCAGCACACCCTCACTACGCGTTTAGGTGCACCAGGTCTGTCCAGCGTCTTCCCCCGCCACCTGATCCAACTCACCACCAGGTGGTGATCAGTTGACAGCTCAGCCCCTCTCTTTACCCGAGTGTCCAGAACATATGGTCACAGGTCTGCTGATACGATTACAAAATCGATCATCGACCTACGGCCTAGAGCATCCTGGTGCCACGTGCACTTATGGACACTCTTATGTTCGAACAGGGTGTTCGTTATGGCCAAACTGTGATTAGCACAGAAGTCCAATAACAGAGCACCGCTCGGGTTCAGATCAGGGAGGCCGTTCCTCCCAATCACGCCCCTCCAGGTCTCGCTGTCGTTACCCACGTGAGCATTGAAGTCTCCCAGCAGGACAACAGAGTCTCCAGGTGGAGCACCCTCCAGCACCCCCCCAGGGACTCTAAGAAGGCTGGGTACTCTGAACTGCCACTCGGCGCATAAGCGCAGATGACAGTCAGGACCCGTTCCCCGACCCTAAGGCGCAGGGAACAAACCCTCTGGTCCACCGGGAAAAACCCCAACGTACCAGCAGCAAGCCGAGGGGATATTAGGATACCCACCCCAGCCCACCGCCTCTCACCAGGGGCAACTCCAGACTGAGACAGAGTCCAGCCCCTCTCCAGGAGACTGGTTCCAGAGCCCAAGCCATGCGTAGAGGTGAGCCCGACTATATCTAGCCGGTACCTCTCAACTTCACGCACTAACTCAGGCTCCTTCCCCACCAGAGAGGTGACATTCCATGTCCCTATTGCCAGTCTTGGCAGCCGGGGGTCAGTCCGCCAGGGCCTCCGCTCCTGGCCGCCACCCGGCACACAATGCACCCGACCCCTATGGCGCCTCCTGCGGGTGGTGGGCCTGCGGGAGGATGGGCCCATGTCTCCTCTTCGGGCTGTGCCCGGCCGGGCCCCATGGACTAAGGCCCGGCCACCAGACGCTCGCCCTCGGGCACCCTCCCCGGGCCTGGCTCCAGGGCGGGGCCCCGGTAACCGTATCCCGGGCATGGTAAACTGTTCCCTCGATGTCCTTTTCATAAGGGTCTTATGAATCGCTCTTTGTCTGGTCCCTCACCCAGGGCCAATTTGCCATGGGAGACCCTACCAGGGGGCAAAAGCCCCCAGACAACATAGCCCCTGGGATCCCTGTGACACACAAACCCCTCCACCACGATAAGGTAGCGATTCAAGGAGGGGGTTTGACACCGTTGATCATGATATATTACTGGAACGTCTAGAGAGGACTCTCTGGTACAGCACTCGACTGGTTCAAGTCCTACCTTAAGAACAGGAACTTCTATGTGTCAATTAGCCAATTTTCATCACAAAATATAGAAATCACATGCGGGGTCCCCCAGGGCTCCATCCTAGGGCCCCTCTTATTTAGCATTTACATGCTCCCGTTAAGCCAGATTATAACCACTAATAATATTAACTACCACAATTATGCAGACGATACTCAACTTTATATCTCAATGTCACCAGGTGATATTGAACCTATCCAAACTCTTAATAAATGCATTGAGCAAATTAATAATTGGATGTCTCATAATTTCCTTCAACTGAACAATAACAAAACTGAAGTACTTATCTTTGGACCCAAAAAAGATCGATTAAATATCAGTAATCAGCTTAAACTGGTCCAACTAGAAACTACCGACCAGGCCAGAAATTTAGGTGTAATAATGGACTCAGACCTGAACCTCCAGGGCCACATAAAAGTTATAACAAAGTCAGCCTTCTATCACCTGAGGAACATTTCTAGGATTAAAGGACTGATGACACAAGGAGACCTAGAAAAACTCATCCATGCATTTATCTCTATCCGCCTTGACTACTGTAACAGTATCTTCACAAGTTTACCCAAAAAATCAATAAGACAACTGCAGCTGATTCAGAACGCTGCTGCTCGTGTTCTCACTAGAACCAAGAAAATAGAGCACATTACTCCAGTTCTAAAGTCATTGCACTGGCTCCCTGTAGCTCAGAGAATAGACTTTAAAGTGCTGTTATTAGTTTATAAATCTTTGAATAGGTTAGCACCAGAGTACATTAGGGATCTGCTATCATGGTACAAACCATCTAGATCAGTCAGGTCCTCCAGCTCTCGTTTATTGACCGTCCCTAGAACCAGAACTAAACATGGAGAAGCAGCTTTTAGTTTCTATGCTCCCCACATCTGGAACACATTATCAGGAGAATGTAAAGCTGCAGAGACACTGAACTCTTTTAAGTCTAAAATTAAAACTCACTTATTTAGACTTGCTTATGAGTAACTGATCCTATTATGGCTCTCTGCCTGTTTGTTTTAATTTTTTCATATAAATTATTGTCTTGATTATTGTTTTATTGTAAATGCTTTTTTTTGTAAATGTTTTCTTGTATTTTACTTTTACAGTGTTTTATATTTTATTTTTTGTGTTTTATTTTAATCATGTAAAGCACCTTGAATTGTTTGAATTGCCTTGTGCTGAAAGTGTGCTATACAAATAAAATTGCCTTGCCTTGCCTATATAAATATAATTGAATTGAATTGAATGTGTAAGGAAACATATTTTGCTAGGTAAATACAATACTGTACATGTGCAAAATGCTACAGCGAAAATTAACAAATTAATGAGATACCTGAGTGGAAATTATTGCTAATATTGCATGATGTTTTCAAGTGTTCTGAAGGTGCAGCAGTGTGTCAGACGTACTTGGCTATTACTAGAATCATCCCTACTTCATGTTGAAGAAAATGATTCATAATATTAGGAAAATATATCTAATTTCTCAATCTGAGACACTTGACATATTACCTTCATGTTTTCTATCAGGATTTTGCATGTATGAAACGTCCATCTCATAACAAACAGATTCAATTGCCCATGAGCAAAGACATTAACACTCACAATGTTATTTGATCTCAAATGACCTAATATTTCACAGATGACATCCATTTGTTCTTAAGGAACATTATAAAGACATTTATCTAGTGTTGCTGTACAGAAAAAAAAGTGTCCAGAACTTAGGGCCATAGTATGTATTCTTGATACTCTGATACTGTTCTGTAATCTCAAATTTGCTCCACCCCTGCTGTCATGGGCCATTTTCCACTAGGAAACATTAATGTTTGAAAGTTATTTTCCTGGCTCACTCACAGCACAGCTGCCTATGCCACCTGATGATCAAAAAAAATCTGAAAACAGTGGTTGTTACAGGCAACTATGAAAATAAAATATCATGCCTAAGTCACTAAGGTAATACAGTGTGTCATAAATGCTGCATAAATTCATTGAATTGGGGTTGAATTTCTACTCTAATTCAGTATTACACATAAGACAATATATATATGGTGTGGTCCTAAACGTTTGATCAGCTGTAAAACAGCCTGTTTCACTTTAAGCATTGTTTTCAATAAATTGAATGTTTAGTCTCACTCCCATTTCTTCTTGTTGCATGTTGAAGCTCTACTTGGAACCTTGTTAAGATCCAACCATGCAAAATATGATTTTTTGCCATTTTTCAAGTGGTCTTAAACTTTTGATGGGATTGGAAAAGTGAGGAAAGAGCAGACTCAATTGCACAAAGGTACAAGCCTTGTACAAGGTTTACAAGGTTGAGAGAGGGCTGAGGTAAGTAGTACTTGTGGAGGAGTACTTGTAGATGCAGACCGGTTGGCATAGGAGGGGTAGCTGTGAGTGTGTCCAGGGGATGAAGGAATATGCAGGTGAGATGTATCTGGATTCCAGGGGGTCCACAGGGGAGAGATATCCACAGTTGACGCAACGGGCAGGAGGGCAGGCCGAGGAGCAGGTACGTGTGAAATTCTTAGTCTGAAGGCAGACTGGAGAGCTGGGTGGAAATGAGACCAGTGCTGCTGATAAGCATGGCAGGAGATGGACAAAACTGGAGACGGAAAACACATTAATCCAAAAACAGGGGAGCATGAATATCGAACACAAAGAAGACCGAGTTACCACCAATGGTAGCAGGACGAGCTGGCGGAGAGTGGCAGGCAGGATTTAAGAACCCTCCAGATGATGGCCCGGAAATCAGGAACAGGTGATGTGCTGACAAAACTGCACCCCAGGGAATGGGCAACTGGAACTCATCATAAACTTGCTATATAATTTTTCTGCCACACCCAAAGGAAAAAAAGTATGGTTCATTGTGCTTGCTGTTGACTATATTTTCTACTTCTAAAGACAAGCTTGCTTTTAAAATTAAACACACTCCCTAGGGATTTACCATTTTAAAGCACAAATAAAAGTTTCACGTAATAAAATTACCATCTGCTGAATTTGTAATGTTTTAAAAGTTCTGCTTCAAGTGGTGAGATGAGGACAAAATACTTAAACTGCTCCATTTCAGCAGTAACTTATGCCTGACCCGGAGTGAGTAATCTACCCTTTTCTAGCTGAGGACTATGGCCTCAGACTTGGAAGTACTGATTCTCATCCTGTGTACTTCACACTTCAAACCACCGTAGTGCACAGTGGAAGTCTTGAAACTGAGCTTAAGTCTTGCTCTGTGGCCTTAACTCCTCATAAACCCAAGTTGTTGCTGCAGCAACTGCTCGGGTTGCAATACCATTTGGCTTGTTGGCACCTGTCAGCTGCATCACACAAGGCAGCTAAGCTCAGTAGGACTGTCTTGAGGTTGATGGGGTTATTGCCACAACAGACACCAACCACCTAGTGTCCACAGCTTTCTACAACAGCTTCAGCAATTAAGATGTGTAACCTGGTCTACTCAATATCCCCAGGCTCCCTCAGAATGCTTGCAAACTGACCTCGGCCAAATTCTCACAATGCACCTTCACTACACATCTGGGTACTCCAGGTCCAGCTCCCTCCCCTGCCATCTGATCAATTGGCAGATCTGGCAACTGATCAGATACCCGAGTCTCCGAATGTCCAAAACATACAGCTTCGGGTCTGAAAACTTCATCAACACCAACCTGCAACTTAGGTCATCTCGGTGCACTTATACTTGAACATGGTGGTCGTTATCTACTGTAACTGTGGTTAGCATGGAAGTCCAACAGCATAAACATCACTTGGGTTCAGACCAGGAAGGCCATTCCTCCTTGTCACAATCCTGCCCAAGTGAGTGTTGCAGTCCCCCAGTAGGATACTGGAGTCCAACTTTAATCACTTCACCAAGGGAAGAAAGCAAAGTACAATGAAATGCCATTCGGCACACAAACACCTGCATTATGCATTGATGATGATTTTTTTAAAAACTTTTTATAGCGACTAGTTCAATATTGCAATAGTTACTCAGATTGTGACCACACATCCAAACATAAAATTACATAAAAACTGGGCCCTAAAGGTAATGTGAATCCAAAATTGAGTTTTTATGATGTAATGTGCTTTACTGTCGAAGATACAATAAACTTTCATGGTCAAAAACCATTCAAAGGCATTTTAGTTTGTGAATTTTACATGGCACTGGATGAGTGCTGGGACAGTTCTGTGCAATTTATAAGAGATCTGACCATTCTTAGCAATTAAGTCTTTATTTTAATATAGCAGCTTATCTCGCTCTGTTATATCAAAATACGGTAAAAAGCACCATGCCATGATGAACTAACATATCGAATCAGATCCTTTTAGGAATTGATAAATCTTCATTGAATGCTTTAGAAAGTAGTCATGTTAATCTTTTACAAAGCATCTTCTCAAATTTGAGTCAAACTTTGCATTTACATCTTTGTATCTGTCGCTGTGGAGCCCATAGTAGATACAGAAGGATTTATGAGGCCACGCTGAGCTGTAGAGTCACTTTATGAGCTGGCAGCCGTCTTTTGTGGGCAGGTGCTCAGCCATGTTTTTACTGCCATTGCTCTCCTCCTCCTGCTCCTCCTCCTCCATCCCCCGCCATTCTGCCAAGTCGTAGAGTCCTCATCAAGGACAATGGTAAGTTTCTTCTGTGTATAGAAAAGAGGATGTCTGATACTTGCAGAATTAGAAAAACAATGTCATACCAGGTATAGAAGCTGCTTAAATATCTGCATTAGGTATTATATTTGTAAAGCGACCTGTTTCTTTCATTGCTGTTAATTATAAATTAAAATCAGTTCCAAGTCTAATCTGTTCCATAGGCAAATAGAAGATTTAGAAAAACAAACATTATTTTAGTTGTTATTAAAAAACTTTCTTGGCAAACGTTTAATTATACACTTGATGTACTGTAAGTCAGATAACAAAACCTAAAGAGCCAAAACCTCAATAGTCAATTATAATAATATTTAAAAATAAATTAGAATCAATAAATACATTAACAAAAAAAGGTTTCATGCTGTATTATGTGCCAGCACATATCATATTCTATGTTGAAAAAAAGTTGTATATGTAATGCACATCCAGCTAATACTCTAAGTAACATTAGACTGTATCTGTGTCCAAACATCTTTGTCTTTTCTGTCTTTTCACTTTGCTTCTGTTTTCTATTTAACCTCACAAGACCCGAACTCTTCCATGGCATGCATTTTTAATTTCTCTTTGATATTTGGGGTGATTGGCACCTGATGAATGTAAAAACAAAGAATTACCTGATTTTTTTATTAACCTAATTTTTGTTTCTGAGAAAAATGAGATCCACATATGAGCATATTTGTTTAAGATTTCAATAAAACAGTGGCAGTATAATGTCCTCGTAAGTGCATATCAGGCCCTTGTAGAGCAAAATGTAGTACAGGGAGTTCAGAATTATTAGGCAAGTTGTATTTTTGAGGAATAATTTTATTATTGAACAACAACCATGTTCTCAATGAACCCAAAAAACTCATTAATATCAAAGCTGAATGTTTTTGGAAGTAGTTTTTAGTTTGTTTTTGGTTTTAGCTATTTTAGGGGGATATCTGTGTGTGCAGGTGACTATTACTGTGCATAATTATTAGACAACTTAACAAAAAACAAATATATACCCATTTCAATTATTTATTTGTACCAGTGACACCAATATAACATCTCCACATTCACAAATATACATTTCTGACATTCAAAAACAAAACAAAAACAAATCAGCAACCAATATAGCCACCTTTCTTTGCAAGGACACTCAAAAGCCTGCCATCCATGGATTCTGTCAGTGTTTTGATCTGTTCACCATCAACATTGCGTGCAGCAGCAACCACAGCCTCCCAGACACTGTTCAGAGAGGTGTACTGTTTTCCCTCCTTGTAAATCTCACATTTGATGATGGACCACAGGTTCTCAATGGGGTTCAGATCAGGTGAACAAGGTGGCCATGTCATTCGTTTTTCTTCTTTTATACCCTTTCTTGCCAGCCACGCTGTGGAGTACTTGGACGCGTGTGATGGAGCATTGTCCTACATGAAAATCATGTTTTTCTTGAAGGATGCAGACTTCTTCCTGTACCACTGCTTGAAGAAGGTGTCTTCCAGAAACTGGCAGTAGGACTGGGAGTTGAGCTTGACTCCATCCTCAACCCGAAAAGGCCCCACAAGCTCATCTTTGATGATACCAGCCCAAACTGGTACTCCACCTCCACCTTGCTGGCGTCTGAGTCGGACTGGAGCTCTCTGCCCTTTACCAATCCAGCCACGGGCCCATCCATCTGGCCAATCAAGACTCGCTCTCATTTCATCAGTCCATAAAACCTTAGAAAAACCAGTCTTGAGATATTTCTTGGCCCAGTCTTGACGTTTCAGCTTGTGTGTCTTGTTCAGTGGTGGTCGTCTTTCAGCCTTTCTTACCTTGGCCATGTCTCCGAGTATTGCACACCTTGTGCTTTTGGGCACTCCAGTGATGTTGCAGCTCTGAAATATGGCCAAACTGGTGGCAAGTGGCATCTTGGCAGCTGCACGCTTGACTTTTCTCAGTTCATGGGCAGTTATTTGGCGCCTTGGTTTTTCCACACGCTTCTTGCGACCCTGTTGACTATTTTGAATGAAACGCTTGATTGTTCGATGATCACGCTTCAGAAGCTTTGCAATTTTGAGACTGCTGCATCCCTCTGCAAGATATCTCACTATTTTTGACTTTTCTGAGCCTGTCAAGTCCTTCTTTTGACCCATTTTGCCAAAGGAAAGGACGTTGCCTAATAATTATGCACATCTGATATAGGGTGTTGATGTCATTAGACCACACCCCTTCTCATTACAGACATGCACATCACCTAATATGCTTAATTGGTAGTAGGCTTTCGAGCCTATACAGCTTGGAGTAAGACAACATGCATGAAGAGGATGATGCGGACAAAATACTCATTTGCCTAATAATTCTGCACTCCCTGTATTTTGCTCTAGACAACCCAAAATGTGATGTCCACATTTGTGAACGCCAGGTCCTAGGAGGTAAAATGTTCTTTGTCTTCACCAAGTATTTGGGAAATAAGTATAATTGTTTGGCATGGAGCAATAAGTGTGCAGTTTGATTTTAGAGTTTATTTTACTGCGTGGTACAACACCACTGAACATGGCAGATTGTTAAAATACTGTAACCGCTTGTGTGATGATGAATATTAACAGAACATCTGAACAATATCAATATCATTTTCTTAACAGGACGTTTGGCTCTGTTGAGATACAGGGATAACAATTCACAATAGTAATGTGATAATGTCCTAATGTTATAACTAAATCTTCTGTGAATGCATTAAAATTCTGTAGTTCCAGTCACACACTTCATTTAATGAATAAAGAAAAGTGTTCATAAAGATGTCATTCAGCATAGCTGACTTAATTTAAAGCATCTCTTAAAAAAAGTAAATTAACATGAGATGAACTGTAAATAGTAAATCATGAAGCTAAAACTTTACACCTAAGGATGTAATAAGGGCATTCATCACCTTATTAGTTTATTGCCTACAGTAATTTAAAGCAATTGCTTCAGGCTCAACACTGTCAGTCTCTCTGAGGAGGCTGTACTTGCCAAATAGTAGGCGTTTCTGTCTATGGACAAGAAGTAGTATAAGATTTATAACTCCATTGAGTTTTTCAGCTACCCAGTTAAAGGTACAGTAACTGAATTGTTTAAGGTCACGGTGACAATTTATTATGTAAAAACAATACATTTTGTAGAACTCAGCATAATGTAACACATTTTCACTTCATCTTTCCTAAAAACACCTGCATAAATAAACAGTTTGCATATAATCTGTAATAATTTAACCTGAAAAAATATCAAAAAATCTCCAAAACATATTTTATATATATATATATATATATATATATATATTGTAATGACCTGGCTGGGGTTGTTAGCCAGGTGCATTCTGGGTATTGTGTTGTCTCTGTGTTTTCTATCGTTCTGCTAGTTCATATGTGTTTGATTTGCATGTTGTGTTAGTGTTATGTTAATGTAAGCCACAGTGAAGTTGATGTGTGTTCTGTGGAGGGGGGTGAATTGGCATGGTTGGCTGACACCGCGACTCTATGTGGTGGGAGCGTGATAGGGGTTCGGTGTCAGCAGTGTTACGTTGTTGTTGAAAAAGATGGTGAATAAATGCCTGTGGTGAACCACTACTGCCTCCTGCTGGATTATTCGGGGATTACCAGTCTGCTGCTGAGACGCTCGGGGTCATGCGGTGTACGAGGCACGAGCGCTCTCCATTCATTGCGAAGTTTAGCGATAGCTGCTAGCGCCCCGCTAGCCATTTAGCTAGTGAGCAGTTTAGCCAGTCAGCTCCCCAAACCCACAGTCGTTACAATTGGTGTCAGAAGTGGGATTCATGAGTGTCTAGCAGACACTATGGAGCCGACCATAGGCGAATTAGAGCGTGTAATCCGAGACAACAGCTCGCTTCTGGAAAGCATGGCTGCCGAGACCCAGCGGAGAAGACCCGAGCTGGGGCGGCCAGAGGGCCACAGCGCGCCCCGGAACAGCCACCCCCTGCTCTCCCTGCGACGGGAGGGGATTCCTGGGGCCGCACCACAGCTTCCTGGCAGGACGGCTGCTAAGCTACAGCACTACACTGGGGCGACGCAGCTGGAGCCGTATCTGGCCCAAGTCACGCTGGCTGCCACTCACAACGGGTGGGGTCAAGAAGAGACTGCCACCCACCTGGCGCTTGCACTGGAGGGCCCAGCGCTCCAGGTTCTGCTGGACCTGCCCCCAGAGGAGCAGCGCGACCTCCGGGCCTTGACCACGGCGCTCGGCAGACGGTTTGGAAAGAGACCACCAGCCGAACAGAGCAGGGAGGAGCTGGCTTGCCGACGCCGACGCGAGGGAGAGAGCCTGGGGTCCTTTGCTGCGGATGTCCGCCTCTATGCCCGACGGGGCTACCCGACATTCCCAGGAGCGGCACGAGAGGAGCTGGGTCTCCATGCCTTCCTGAGGGGCCTCACACCGGAGAGGCTGCGACAGCATGTCCGGCTGTCATCCCCCCCGAGACCTGGAGGAGGCACTGAGGGAGGCTGAGCGGGCTGAGGAGGTGCTGCGGGTCGAGCCAGGGACCCGACGATCGGCCAGGATGGTCGAGCGAGAGATGAACGCGTCCCAGTCGGATGAGGAGGAGGAGGCCAGACGAGCCCAATCAGAGGCAGTTCCACGTCGGAGGCGCCGGACGGACTGCTGTTATCGGTGCAGGGAACCTGGTCACCTCGCCCGGAACTGTCCCGCACCTAGTCCTCGGAGCCGAGTGACATCACCGACGGGAAACGGCCACGGGGTGGGACAGTGAGGGAACCCCCACCCCAATCGTTAAACCCTCTCCATGACACTCATCCCGTGGTGGGCCGCTGTGGGTCCACCCGTGGACTGTACCTGGACTGTATAGTTGATGGACGGTCTTGCCGGGCCCTGGTAGACACGGGGTCCACCATCTGCTTGCTGCGAAGGGGGGTGCTCCCGGAGACGGGTGGCTCATTGCCAAAAGACTGGACCCCTACTCACACAGCGTTGTACACTGTCACAGGAGAAAAGACTGTGATGCCGGGGAAAAAGACTCTGCAGGTGGTGGTGGGAACGAACAGTGTGAACCATGAGTTCTGGCTTGCCGACATAACAGACGAGTGCATTGTTGGACTGGACTTGCTGGCCCACTGGGGGGCACGGGTCGATGTACCGGGAGTTGCCATCCACCTTGGTGCTGAGACCGTGCAGCTTCAAGTGGGCCGCGGTAGCCAGGGACAGACCCCCACCCCACCAGCACCCCCAAAGCCCTTACGCCCCGCAGCTCCATGCCACAGCCAGGGGCCGAGGGCGGCAAGGGTGCGGAAGAGGACCCAGGGGGTGGACGTAAGCAGGGCCAACATCCCGCAGCCAGATTCGCCGCCTAGCTCGGCAGTCTCCCCGTCACCTGAGACTGTCGCGGCAGTAGAGGAGCTTGGGCGGCGAAGTGGGGTGCACCTCAGTGCGACACAGCAGCAGCAGTTGCAGAGCCTCTTGGCAGAGTTTATGGACACTTTTGCCGCCAGGGAAGAGGACTGCACAAGGACGGGCCTGGTGCAACACACTATAGACACTGGAGCAGCTGCTCCAATCCGGCTGCGGCCCCACCGCCTGCCCCTCGCCAAACGCCAAGCTGCCGAGGGACTGATAAAAGAGATGGCAGCTAATGGCGTCATTGAACCCTCGGATAGTCCATGGGCCGCACCTATGGTTATGGTGCGGAAGAAAACAGGGGGGTGGCGCCCTTGTGTGGACTACAGGCGTCTGAACGCGGTCACCCGCAAGGACTCTTACCCGTTACCTCGCATCGATGACGCACTGGATTACATCGCTGGGTCCAGTTGGTTCAGCTCGCTAGACCTCCGCAGTGGGTACTGGCAGGTGGAGCTCACTGCCGAGGCGCGGCCCAAGACTGCATTCACCATAGGGCAAGGACTGTGGCAGTTTAAGGTGATGCCTTTTGGACTATGCAATGCACCAGCCACGTTCGAAAGGTTAATGGAAAGGGTCCTCAAAGACATTCCCCGTGCCCGCTGCGTGGTCTATTTGGATGACTTGCTGACTCATGCTAAGGACTTTGAACAGGCCGTGGCCAACCTACGATAGGTTCTGACTGCCATCCGCGGGGCCGGACTAAAGCTGAACCCGGCCAAGTGCAACCTTCTTGCTCGCCAGGTGAAGTTCCTGGGACATGTGGTGAGCGAACAGGGGGTGGCTACTGACCCCGAGAAGGTGGTTGCTGTGGGGGACTGGCCTACCCCATCGAACGTCGCCGAGCTACGAAGCTTCCTGGGGCTGGCCTCCTATTACAGGAGGTTTGTAAAAGACTTTGCCACCGTCGCTAGCCCCTTGCATCAGTTGACAAACAAGGGTCAGCGGTTTGGTTGGACGGAGGGCTGTGCAACGGCTTTCGAGCAGCTGAAAACTGCCCTTGTGAGTGCCCTGGTCTTGGCGTATCCTGACCCCAGCCAGCCTTTCCTTTTGGACACCGACGCCAGCAACGTGGGGGTCGGAGCGGTGCTCTCCCAGAGGGGAGAGGCTGAGGAGCGAGTGGTGGCATACTACAGCTGCAGCCTCAGCCGGGCCGAGAGGAATTACTGTGTTACCCGGCGTGAGCTGTTGGCTGTGGTCCTGGTGGTTCGTCACTTCCGACCTTACCTCCTGGGCACTAAGTTCCTGCTCAGGACAGACCACGCCAGCCTAACCTGGATGCTGAACTTTCGCCAGCCAGAGGGTCAGGTGGCCCGGTGGCTGGAAATACTACAAGAGTACGACTTTGAGGCCCAGCACCGACCAGGGCGGCAACACGCCAACGCTGACGCCCTGTCCAGGCGCCCCTGTTCTGCGGATGAGTGCCGGTACTGCAGGCGCATGGAGGAGCTGGACCGGGGTCCGACATCGGCAGCAGCAGAACCTGAGGGTGTGGATGAAGGGCAGGAACCTTTCACCGCGGCGGAGCTACAGCAGCACCAGGTGAGCGATCCAGCGCTGGAGATGGTGAGGGACTGGATGGAGGCAGGGACACGGCCAGACTGGTCCGCCGTGTCTTCCCAAGGGCCCGAGACAAAGTCGCTGTACTCCCAGTGGAACAGCCTGGAGCTCCATGGCGGTGTAATCTACCGGCGGTGGCGAGCGCCAGACGGGGGAGGCGACATACTCCAGCTCCTGGTTCCCCGGGCCTTGCGGCCTGAGGTCCTCCGCTGGGTCCATGGGGCTGCAGGTACTGGCCATTTTGGGAATGGCAAGACGTTGCGACGGCTGAGACGGCGGTTCTACTGGCCGGGGTGTCGTCAGGACGTGGAGATCCACGTCCACTGCTGTGACGACTGCACGGCGCAGAAAGGTCCCAGCCAGCGCTCCCATGCCCCATTGCAGCAATACCTAGTTGGGGCGCCAATGGAGCGGATCGGAGTGGATATCCTGGGTCCATTCCCTGTTACTGATGCCGGCAACCGGTATGTCCTGGTCGCGATGGATTATTTCTCAAAGTGGCCAGAGGCGTACGCGGTGCCGGATCAGAGTGCGGTGACGACGGCGCGGACTCTGGTGGATGAGATGTTCACGCGGTTTGGTGTACCGGAGGAGCTCCATAGCGACCAAGGGAGGAACTTTGAGAGCCAGGTGCTGGGAGAAGTGTGTCGGAGGCTGGGGGTGAGAAAAACGAGGACCACCCCCCTCCATCCTCAGAGCGATGGTCTGGTTGAGCGGTTCAACCGCACGCTGGCCACCCAGCTGGCCATCCTGACCAGCCAACATCAGAGGGACTGGGACCAACACCTGCCCCTTGTTTTGTGGGCATATCGAACAGCAGTGCAGGAGTCAAGTCAGTGTACTCCTGCAGCGTTGATGTTCGGAAGGGAGCTCCGGACCCCGGTGGACTTGGTGTTCGGAGCGCCCCCTGAGCCGGAGATTGCTGGTGGACCAGAGATGGACTACTTCCGGCGGCTCAGGGAGCGGTTGCACACGGTGCATCAACTGGCAAGACGGACATTGGAGGGAGCCGGGGCCCGCCAGAAACGGGCGTATGATACCCGTGCGCACGGTCCTATGCTGGGGGCCGGAGATCGGGTCTGGGTGTTCTGCCCCCAGAGGAAGCGGGGGCTGACCCCCAAGCTCATGAGCCACTGGCAAGGCCCGGGCGAAATCCTGGAACAGCTGTCGGAGGTGGTCTTCAGAGTCCGGATGCCGGGGCGGGGAAGGCGGGTGGTGCTACACAAGGACCGGCTGGCGCCATACCATCCGCTTGCCCCCAACCCGCAGGCTGGTGTGCAGCCTGGGGACTCCTCGCCCCCTACGCCCGGCCCGGATGGGGGCGCCATGGATTCCCAGTCGAGGCCGAAGCGTACTCGACGCCGGCCCGGACATTTGCTGGACTACAGTGTGGACAGTTAAGGTTGTGGGGACACTAAACCTTTTTGGGAGGGGGCTGTGTAATGACCTGGCTGGGGTTGTTAGCCAGGTGCATTCTGGGTATTGTGTTGTCTCTGTGTTTTCTATCGTTCTGCTAGTTCATATGTGTTTGATTTGCATGTTGTGTTAGTGTTATGTTAATGTAAGCCACAGTGAAGTTGATGTGTGTTCTGTGGAGGGGGGTGAATTGGCATGGTTGGCTGACACCGCGACTCTATGTGGTGGGAGCGTGATAGGGGTTCGGTGTCAGCAGTGTTACGTTGTTGTTGAAAAAGATGGTGAATAAATGCCTGTGGTGAACCACTACTGCCTCCTGCTGGATTATTCGGGGATTACCAGTCTGCTGCTGAGACGCTCGGGGTCATGCGGTGTACGAGGCACGAGCGCTCTCCATTCATTGCGAAGTTTAGCGATAGCTGCTAGCGCCCCGCTAGCCATTTAGCTAGTGAGCAGTTTAGCCAGTCAGCTCCCCAAACCCACAGTCGTTACAATATATATCTAATATATATATATTAGAGATGGACCGATCCGATATTACACATCAGTATCGGTCCGATACTTACCTAAATTACTGGATCGGATATCGGAGAAAAATAAAAAATGTAATCCGATCCATTAATTATCACGAAAGCACCTCACAAAACTTGCAACACGCCGTAACTCACCTCAGAAGTTAGCAAGTCGGAGCAGTATGCATCACGTGATAGAGCGGCTGTGGCATGCGGGACCTGTCGGTGGTCTGGATAGCATGTGGAGCTTCGCTAGCAACCCGGCATTTCATCTCCGACAAAGTTATCCCCGAGAGAAGTAAAGCAAGTGTGTAAGTCCATCTCTGAATGTAAAGCATTCCTGCGTTAAGCTTAACAAGCGACTGCCTCTTCTTGCTGCTACTTCAATCATGAAACTGCTTAATGATCAGCTGATCGGCTTTTCTGTCGTGAGTCCGTGACTCTAGTTTGCTTTTGGCCCACCTTGCACCAGAAAGTAGAAACCAGCGGCTGAACAACAGCAGCACGTTTAAGCTTGATAAGCTGTTGTTAGAATGTATTTAATATTACTTTCTACACCAGGATCTTTTTCTACGTAGCTGACGCTGGTAACTGTGCAGGGGCGGATCTAGCAAAGTTTAGCCAGGGGGGCCGATAGGGCATTAACAGGGAAAAGGGGGCACAAAGACATACTTTTCTTTCTTATTCTCATTTAAAATGTCTAGCTTTTAATAAATAATTATCTGACACCCAAATTTTTAATTTGATGTAAAATGAATAGAAGTCAATTACTGTATATAGTGACTATTAAGTCTAATATATATACCCTAGTAAGCTATAGTACTTTTTCCTTTGGGAAGGTACCATCTGTGCAGTCTGCAATTTTGTTGAAGAAAGATGTTGAATCTATTTAATATTTCTTGAAAAATAATTGATTTCTGTGCATTTTTTTTTCACACTTCATCAAATTAAGGTTGATTATGTTGATTAAGCATCATGAGGTGGAGCGTGAGGGGTGGTTCCCTATTTTTTTATTTATTTATTTTTTGTTGTTGCTGGGAGTTGGAACCCTATTAGTTAGGTTGCTTAATATTTACGCTAAGTACTCTTTAAAATACCAGAATAGGGAGGATGGTGTAGGTTTAAGTTTATTAGATTGATCAGTATTGCTGAACTATGAAACATTTTTTTTTGCATACAGGTATAACAGAATAGCTTTAGTGTAGTTGTTGTTTTAAACTTGAGTATGAACTTATACAAAATGCAGCAAGATATTTAAAAAAACAGTTTTGTTTATTAAAAAACACTATATCGGATTCATATCGTATCGGCAGATATCCAAATTTATGATATCGGCATCGGACATAAAAAAGTGGTATCGTGCCATCTCTAATATATATATATATATATATATATATCTATATATATATATATAGATATATATATATATATATATATATATATATATATATATATATATATATATATATATATATATATATATATATATATATATATATATATATAGATATATAGCTTAGCCCAGAAATGCACTTGAATATTAATAGAGACATAACGAAATTGGATGTTATAGTGATACAAACACCAAGATAATAAATCATCTCACAAGATGCTTTGTGGCCAATCAGACTTATGCATGTCGATATGCACTGCTATACAGTTCCTCAATGGCCACTTAAGGCCGTCTACAAAAACAACTCCATTCCCATCGACTCTAAATGTGTCAGATTCAGTTTCACCAAGAACCACAGTGGGAAATGAGAATCACATCAAGTTCCAGACATATATAGTGTTTCGATATGGTTTTGTATTATAATAAATGTGTGTCTCATCCAGCATTTTCATATATAATGTGGTCCTCTCAAAGCCCTCAGTTAAACAACAAATTTAATTTATTAGAGTTTATGAGAGTTTGTTAAACAAAATAATGGATTCTAATTACACTTTTACAGATAGGCTACCATACAGCCAATTTCAATTTACAACCTATTTCACAAGCATGAATTTGACAGCTACAGGTTAATGAATGATCCTAATGTAAGAGCACAATTTTTGAATCTTTAATTATTTAATTCTTGCACAATGCAATCGTACCTCACAGACCTGAACAAGACGACTCGGTGGTTGTGTAGGAAGCTTCATAAAGGACTGAGTTTAAATAAACTAGCACTTTTGTGCTGTAACTCTTCACTTTGACCATCTTCTTATGATCTTTGAAAGGAGAAACTGTGTGGTGGCAAATATTCACATAGGCTCTGTTTACACTCAGTAAAAAAGTACAGTAATTGGAGAGTACAGAGTTGTACCTAGCTTTATAACTAAAATAAAACAAAATAAAAAACTGTAGAATGTTAGTCACAGATTTCATGTCTGTGTCAAGGCACCCTCTGACCTCTCTATGACTTCTTTTCTTCTGATTGCTACTATGCTGTTTCAAGGTTCCCCCACAATCCTTCAAACAATAGCAGGTGCCTGTCTTTGCGAGAACCTGGGTAAATGTTCAGTACAATGTCAAGGTACTTCTCCTATATTAAAAAATACACACAGACATGGCATGCATAGTTTCACAAACAAACAAACAGAAAACAGAACAAAATAAAAATAAATAAAAAAACATTTTATTATATAAAATATGCAAAAACAGAGTCTCCTGCAGCCTTGCACACAAAGCAGTGAGCAATCAAGACAGCTTGAAGATGATTTATATAAACATTAAACCCTCTTTCCAAAAAAGGGGTCTGAGAATAAGCCATAGTTTGTGTAAACACAGACATTGTTGCATAGCCCACTTAATTTGTCCTCTTAATTTGAGCTTTAAAGACTTTTCTTAATCCCATAGTTTCCAATCTTCTTGTAAGATAGGAGGGATTTAAATCCAGCAAACTTTCCTCATTTGTCCACAAATTACCTCAAAGTTCCCTGCTGGGCCAAGATAAAAGCCTTGTAAGAAATGAACAGACAAGATGTCTCGTGTTACCTTCCCCTATCTGGTCCTTAACCATGCAAGGGTGTGTTAGCCAAATAGACCCCGCCGGCTGTCCCTTGGGGGGTCAGTTTGCTAAGTAGTAAACCTGTGTTCTGTCAGGTGTCATTAAAGTCCAGCGGGAGTCTGAGGGGACCTGTCACGACTAGGAGTAATGGATGTCTTCTTCACTGATTGCTAGCAGGGATGGAGTCAGCACAAACAGCAAATTAGAAGTGACATTTTGATGGAGGCAAAGCTGGAAACACAGCTGGTCACATAAGACCGAAAAAGGGAAGGACACGAGTGAAGAGAGAAAATATAAAAAATAAATGATAGAAGAAAAGAGGTGTCCAGAACAAATCCAGTGTATAGTTCTTTTTTTTTTTTCTTTCTGCTGATCGATAGTGTGTTTTAATATTTTCTGTTTTAAGAAAAGGACAACTTGAACAGTGACACTAAAGGGCTGCCCACAGCTGATTAGCCCTCCTTGAGCAGCTGGCGGTGAACCACTTCACTATAAATTGTCATGAAAGCGGTTTGTGGGAAAGTGAAGCGAATGACTCATTTTGCTGTATTCATTTTCATGGTTCAATTTAAAAGTTAATAGAAATGTGACATGATGTATATCATCCTTGAAATGATAGGTTCTCTCAAGAGCATCACAATAAACCTATGTATTGACATGAGAAATATCTTTATGCTCCGGGCTTATTACACATGATGATTAGCAGTGAAGGGCAGCAACAGTGCTGCAGTGGGCAAAGGAATACTGTACCGTCACTGCATCAATGACAACAACCAGCCAAGCGACAAGCAACATCCTCAATCTCTTCAGGCTAATAACACAAAGAAAACAACATCAAGGGAATCACTCAGTGTCACTCAGCAGACTCGGGTGAGATGAGCACAGGAGCTGACATTATGAAATGGATTAAATTTTAGACCAATTAAAAATGAATTGCTCGAAATGAGCGCTGACCCTCGCCGAATTGGATGCCAGTGATCTCATTAAGCTGGCTTCTCACTCAGTACAAGCCAGCAACTGGAGAACAGGCCCACCTGACACACTGTCAGAGAGGGAGAAAACCCAAAGGGCTGCTGCTTGCAGTGGGCTGAGAATAATAAGTACTCAAGATATGTGGCATGTGTGTGGATGGCCCTTCTGTGACTGTGCATGTTTGTGAGTGTACAACACTGTTGTGTTTATGTGCCGTACATGCAATAATCCATATTTGGTATGATTTTGCATCTTATTTACATTCATTTTGATTTGGACTATATATATATATCTATATAGATATATAGATATATATATCTATATACTATAGGATTTCTTCTGACATCCCATTCTAAATCTGGTAATACAGAAGCTACGGTTATGGTGCCCCATTTGCAGCTGTAGCCAACTTTTTCATCTTGATGGATACATATTGTAATGGGGGGGGGAGGTTTCGTGTCAGTGAAAACAAATTTGTGAGCAATGCATTTCAAGAGGCAGCTTGTGGGGATAGGTTAATTGGATAATACAAATTGCCACTAGGTGTGAATGTGCGAGTGAATGTGAGTGTGAATGGTTGTCTGTCCTTGTGTGTTGGCCCTGCGACAGACTGGCGACCTGTCCAGGGTGTACCCTGCCTCTCGCCCTATGACAGCTGGGATAGGCTCCAGCGCCCCCCGCGACCCTGGAAAGGATAAGCGGAAGCGAATGGATGGATGGATGGATGCATTTCAAGAGGAAATGTATGTCATATGAGATGCATTTTTGTGTAAATCATCTATACTTATCTCAGCTGAGCACTATACCTCTAACCCTAACTATATCGGATAGAAACTCTGAATAAATAGAGTTAACAAATAAAACAGATTTTTGAGTTTTCCAGTTGAGTAAAGCTTTCAAATGAATCATTTCAAGGTCTTCGGTTTATTAGCTAGAGTGAAAAATTGCTGCCAATCCTCCTCGTTCTGTGTTTCAAGGATTCTGACCCTTAGCATAACTCCTGTGTGTTGATTCATTTAAACTAATGTATTCATCCTGCTGCAACCAGGTTTCTGTGAGGCAAAACAAATAAACATTTTGATCAATTATTACATCATTTAATAACAGGGACATAGAAGAGAGTGTCTGACCTCGCAAATGCAGTTCTAGAAAAACGGTATAATAAACCTTGTGGAAAGCCTTCCCAGAAGAGTTGAAGCTGTTGTAGCTGCAAAGGGTGGGCTGACATCACATTAAACCTTATGAATTAAGTATGAAGTGCGTGTGAAGGCAGAAGAGCAAATACTGGGGTCATGAGGTTAAATTTACACAAATGTTTTTAAAAATACTGGCACGGCTAAGTGCTTGATTTTTTGCACATGTGGAGTAAACAAAACAACTTTATTCAATGATTAAGAGGCGTGGCCTATATAGTGTATATAAAACCCTAAATTTAATGGCTGTGGCCTTTCATCGCCAAAATAATACACGTTCACTGTATTTTCCTTCATTTCGGTGTCCTCATTTTCCTCTTCACATTGCCAATCTCTTTCCCATATCTTTGCTGTGAATCAGGAGCAATTAGCTGCTTGCCATCTAGTCAGACTGTTTTGGTCATTTAGTGTCTGAGGCCTTCATTAGTGACAGCGCCTTTATCACATAGAAGATTAGCTAATGTGCCGAGAAAACATAAGAAACAAAAAAGAGGCTTAGAGGAGTCCAGTCTAGACAGATACACACAAATGGTAATGGATATGAAAAGAAAAAGTCATATCAGCGCTGGATAAATCACACAATATGTCTAGTATTCAGTCTGTCTCTCTACTTATGCCCGAGTGGCACCCTGTGATCTCAGGGTCTGGGGTGCATAGCAAGGTTCCCTTCTTAATGGGTACTCTCACTTAGAGTGAACATGCTGTGAAATTTTGATTAGTCTCTGTATCTTTGGTGTCTGAATGGCAGTCTCTAAAAGAAAAATCCACACAAGAATAAAAGGACACTTGAACAGTTGGAACAATTGAACAATCAAAATTAGTCTATGGAGGTTAGTAGATGTTGCCTAAAAATACTTTTACAGAAAAAATAGAGCATTTTGAGAAGACATTAAAGATTTACATATATTTTTCAATCTTTGAGTTAAAATATAAAATTGTATTTTCATTGAAATGTTTTGTATGTGCTGGCTATGTGTAATATTCATTTTCTGTGTGATGTTCTCCCTCAAGATTTGTCTAGGAAAGCCCGACTGGGGATATCTGTGGATTTTTCATATGGGACTAGGACTGATGGACACGTCTGTGTCCCCTGGGAACTCTCGTAATGCACTTCCAAGGTCGTCTGCTGTCGCTCCGAGTAGCACAGAGTGCCAACAAGCCCTGACAGTGTCATTGGTCCAACGGAACCTGCATAAGATGGTTCCTGCTCCAGGAAGCATGGGACCATTAAAAATAGATGGATCAATAAGAATACATGCACCTCCGGCTGTCTATGATAATTCAGAGAGCAAGGGGAGCAGCAAAGAATAAGAGGCTGGAACAGAGAGGACATGGGATGAAAGGACAAGAAAGGGAAAGAGTATCTGAAGTATTTGACTTAAATTTAAAGTTTAAATTAATATAAATGTTTATGCTTTGTGATGTAATATTTAAGTTTAATGTAATTTACTCATGAAGGAAATCTTTACATTTTCATATTTTTCTCATGTCATATCATTTTTAGAATTATAAGCCAAGCAAGCATTATGCTGCATGTGAAAAATATGAAGCACTTTAATTCAGCCAGTATAATATAAGATGTATAAGTCTAATAAAACTCATATGTCTTGTATTATACTAAGATGTATTACATAAAATGTACTTTTAGAGGTCTTGTAAATTCTTACAAGTAAAGGAAAGAAGACATACATTTGGAAAAAAAGAGCAAGAGTGGAAAAGATTTGAGTAGAGCGAAAGAAATGAGGCAGTAACAGCGTTAAAAGCAGCAAACAGATATATATGCAAGCATGTCCTCTAGGACTTTTATTGGTTTATGGTGCAGTTTTTTGAATATGTAACAAGTAGTTTCATGACACATAAATAATGATTTCTTTCCTTTTTTTAAAGTACAAGAACAACGACTGTGAAGCTAATTGAGTACAGTGAACGCCATGTTCAAGAAAACAGCTTTGTGACATGACATGTTATTCTGCTGGATGGACACGATCAGCAGCAATACTAGGGTAGACAGTGGCATTTAAACAATGCTCAGCTGGTACGGGAGCCAAAATATAACAGCAAAATATACCTTCATACCATTAGATCATTGTCAGCCCAAACCATTGATACAAGGCATGATAGAGTTTTCAGATTTTTCTTTTTTTTACATCAAACTTTAACCCTAACATTTAGATGTTGCAGCAGAAATCAAGACTCACTAGTCTCACCAGCAACCTTTTTCTAATATTCTGTTGTCCTATTTTGGTGATTCTGTGTAAATTGCAGCCTCGGTTTCCCTCCAGTTTGATAATAACATGAGTTTGCTTCCAATATTTTTCAAGATTCTTTTTGTATTTAAAAGCAGGGGCGGAGCGTGGGGGTGGCTTACGGGGCTTAAGCCCGGGTTGTTTTGTCAGAAGCCCGGGGTATTTTGGAGTGTAATTTTTTCATAGTTAGATGCCTGGCTGACAACTGTATAAAACAAAAAGTACACACAATATTCGAAGCACATAGTGCACACTGTGGGAATTTACGACTGTGCGTGAATCCCCCCCTGATATTGGTATGATCCGAGCTCAGGCACTAAGCGACTGAGCGAGGGGGCGGGGCAGCTGCTGCCCGTGAGTGCGCTGTTGGACTGACGGAGCCAGCCATACTAAGGAGAGCTTAAGTTTGACCAGGTACCAAAGCAAATCATTCGTACTGTACAAATAATGTAAATATGACGGTGCATCACGAAAGATTGATATCAAACTGATCACTTGACCCATATTACGTTACTCGCTCTTCAAGGGAATCAACAAATGGCGAAATGAAAAGCCGAACAAATGCTATTTTTTTTAGAGAGTCTTAGCTTACGTGTGTTTATTTCATATTTTCAGTTCTTACCCTCCCCGACTAAATTGGTTTCAGTTATGTACTGAAATATAAGAATGGACATTAGAGGCTTCTTTCAAAGAAAAAACTCAGGTAAATGTTATTTTGTATATTATGCTTTGTATGTTGTTCAGTATATTTCTATGCAAAACAAGAGGGATTTCAGTACACAGCAGGATATTCACATTTGTAACCAGATATTTACACTTTAGGGAGAAAACATAAAACATTTTTACTGTACAACATCAATCTAGAGTAAACTTTTGTTTTAGATAAATATTGAAATATATTTTGAATTAGTTAAATGTCAGAATAAAGAGAGACAGAGCTTTCTATTTTTTATCACTTTGATCAAATTTAGGAGTA
This sequence comes from Copadichromis virginalis, assembly GCF_057382275.1. Taxonomy (NCBI): domain Eukaryota; kingdom Metazoa; phylum Chordata; class Actinopteri; order Cichliformes; family Cichlidae; genus Copadichromis; species Copadichromis virginalis. The sequence continues at coordinate 13,932,140 of NC_140618.1, forward strand.
CATGTACACTAAGTTTATTGTTAATTAATAAGAAACTCCAGACGATTCCATTCTGAGCTGAAGAAGCTTCTGATAGGTTAGTAGAGTCCATGTGAGTAAACTGGTGGCACAGCTGTGGATGCATATAAGGCAAAACACAGAGTCTGTTTCTGTGACATGGGAACATCAAGAGATGTCAACAAAACACCAGGAACAGAACTGTGGAGCTCCATAAGTGTGGCTCAGTTTGAATACAATTTGGTGCCATTTACAATTAAGAAATACAGACAGTTTCTCTCTTTACTCTTAAAGTTAACAAATATGTTTTTATATTTATCAATCTAAAAAAATAAACATTTAGTCTGATTTGATGTTACAATTAAAAAAGTGTTTTTATCTGAAGAGTAAATATCTGGTTTCAACTGTATATTTGATGATTGTCAGCACAAAGAGGGAGAGAGAGGAGAACGAGGACAGAACAGATGAACAAGAGCAGGTGAGACACACATGTTAGTCAAATGGTTGTTTACCAAAAGTATCACCGTATCATAGGTACTCATGTATCTCGTACCTAGTGTTTCTTTTTAGGTTTGTTATTTTTCAAATTCTATATTTATTAAGTTCTGCAGGCTTGTTTGCACAACAAGGCTAAATAATTATATAAACCTTTCTGAATCTAAATAGTGGACTTTGGTAGAATTAAAAAACAAGTGTAGTGCAGGTCTATGATGATTTTTAGTGCTACTATCATCTAGTTCTGATTCTGGTTCTGTCTTGGTTAAGTCCTCAGTAGTCCTGATTTTAAACTGTTGTAGTCCTGTTTTAATTCTGGATCAGTTCTGGGTCTGGTTGAATTGGGGTTTAGTCCTCATGTCTTGATACAGGCCTGACTTTGTTCTGCTTTGCTGCTTAATCAAAAAACTAGTTTAAGGTGTCCTGCACATGTGATATATATTTTTCCCTATATGAAGTCATTCTTTTTTGAACAGAGCCTATTAATCTTTTAGTCATTTCTACCCCCCCCCCCCCCCCCCAAAAAAAAAAAAAAAAAAAAAAATCCCACATGCATACTACTCTTTGGGCTAAGCCCCAGGTGTTTCAAATGTCTGGCTCCGCCTCTGTTTAAAAGAAATGCAAAAGAGCATTTCTGAATACATTTCTTTGCACAAGTGGTTATTTGACTTACTCTTGCCTTCTTTTCAGCTTGAAGCAATCTGACCATTCTCCTCTGACCATAGCAAGGCATTTTCTCTTTTTCAGACCATTATCTGTAAACGCTGTGTGGAACTCAGGCCAGCAGATTCTGAAATACTCAGACCAGCTTCTCAGGCACAATAACCATGCCACATTCAAGGTCACTTAAATCACCTTTTGTCACCATTCTGATGCACAGGACTACATGTCTAAACACATAGAGGTGCTGCCAGGTGCCAGGCTGATTAGTGTTAAGTTGAACAGGTGTAGCTAACAAAGTGGCTGCTGGCTATATAAACAGTACAAATGTCTGAATCAAATAGTCAATTAATTGAAAATAAGCTTCTGCTTCAAGTAAATGATTCTTGGAAACTTACTTGGAAAAAATGTGAGGGCCAACAAGTGATTCTACTTTAGCAGCAGTACAGACGTTGTACTGGACTATTGTGGTGAATGTAGAGATAAGCCAGGACTCATAACTCCAGCAGGTGCTTGCAAAGACAGTTCTGTAAAAACATGCTCCAGAAAATTGAGAATGTTATCTTTAAGTGGACACTGATGTTGAGGTAAAACAGCTAAGAGCTTGTATTTGAAGTAGGGTTATGCTCTGGGTCAAAGTGCCTAAAATGGAAAAAGATCCATTTCACTTATTATGTATTCGAGTAAACTAAATGGTCATTTTTGTTTTATATTTTGATTTCCATTTACACATGCAGGGACTATATAGGGCTGGAGTTCTGAGTTTAGATCTGTTTCTTTCTGTTCCTATTTCTTTTTCCAAAACTACACCCTGTTGGAGACGCACTCTCTGTCTTTACCATCACATCATTGCCAGCTCTGAGATCAGATATTCCTTCATACTGATTACTCAAATGTAAATGTGTTTTATTTATTTAATAAATAACTGTTAGTGTAACCCAGCAATATGATGAAATGGTTTCATTGTATTCAGATCCCTTCACCTTACCAAATATTATTGATATTAGATCTTTATAATAATAAAATAATATATAAATAATAATAATAATAATAATAATAATATTATCTTTAATTTTGGGATTTGAAAAATAAATATTTTTGTCCAGCAAAATCTGCAACCGGTAATGACAAAGTGAAATGCTAACTTATTAAGAATAATTCACAGAAATCTGTTATTTACAACTGTAACTTAACTAAACTCATTACTTTCAGCTGTTACATATTTGTATCTTCTTCAGCAAATATCTACAGCTTTTGGAAATCTACATTTGGACACTTGATTTCCACAAATAGACCGTCTGTACGTTTCTGTAGATACAGCAGCAGCAAAATTCAACATGTTTTGTTAAAATTCAAATTATGGATGATCATTATGCCAAACTAAGACGTAATTTCCAATTATTATACTGAGAAATCTTCTTCAGAATGAATGAAAAATCAATGAAAAACACAAAGATTAAAGTTCTCTGGAGTTTGAATATCCACAGCAAAATGGAGAATGAAAATGCTGATCAGTCAACATCACATGATGCAAAATAAAACAAAATGACATGAGAGCGATGCTGCCAGGTCTCCTGTGAAAATTAACTGAACAGTTTTTTTAGTGTAAAGCAGAGACAAATTTCATCAACCTCTTTGATCAGTGCTCTCAAAGATCAGTCTCATTATCTTTGAAGCTTTATTATGTGCTTCAATATTTTTCCTCATTACAGAACGGAGAGATGTTTGTGAGTTACTGAAAACGTTTCTTACAGTCACATTATTGATCATTTGCATGCTGATGTGGTCACATATGTGGAGCATGCAGCTATATCAATCATCTCAGATTAAGTTTTCTTTTGCGGGCCTTTAGTCATCAAGATTTCTATTTTTCGTATTCTGTTTGCTGCTTTAGGGATGATGCTTTTGATCTGCCGACCTTTTGCGTCTCATTAGGAAGAAATACATCATTTCCCCTTTTGTTAAACATTATGCTGCACTTCAGTGTTATTCCTTTAATAATTTAAAATGGGAAAATCTCAGTAGAACTAAGTAATGCATTATTAGGTTAAATGCAGAAAATAGTAATATAGTGCAGTCTAGAGTCAAACTAGCCAAATGATGAGGGTAAGAGTCGTTTTACATTTTTATTGCCTCATAAATATTCTTCAAAGTTCATGAATATCTTGCCCCATATTAAAAGTCAGTAAATGATCAATTAACATATCAATCAGAAGACCCAGTGAGAATTTTGACCAGTAGTAGTGCAAAAAATCTTTTCTTCTTTTTCTTTGGTCACCATCTTTTAATGATCTTGCAAAGATCTCTGCTTGCTTGCTATCATTGAACTTTCTCAAACTAGGCTTATTTGCTTTTGAATTATTTAATGTATTTCCATATGATTAGAATTTTATCATCTGCCCTCATCAGAAAAACATGTGGTTGTTTATATATATGGTAAAAAGATAAGTGTCACTTAAAACCATAAAAACATGTCTAAAGCAATTCGAATTTCTCAAACTCAGTTTTGAAGTTCTGAAAAAAAGCTAAATTCCAGATACAGTATTTATCAAGCTGAGTAAGAAAGAATAAGCCTGTATTAGACTGTACACCAATACACTGGCTGTCTTTCAAATGTATTATTGCCGTATTTTTATAACACAGACCATACATACACACACACGTACACATACACAACTAAAAACTATGAGAAAGAGGGACTGAGCCCTTTATATTGATGGATAATTATAATTCTGAAAAGAAAAAAGGTCTCACGGCTCACTGTGTTACTGCAATTTCATTCTTACAGGTAAATAGATACAATGAACAATCTTGTAAAGCAAAATAAAGGTTTGATGAGGTGACTTTCTTTTTAGCAAAAAAACCCCACAGTGAGTTTCACTGCAAATGCATCATATTATAGTGGTGAAATACAAAACATTTCGAGGCTCAAAGAATGCTAGGTTGATTTAGTTTCTTTCGTATCCATTTTAAGAGCTGCATAACATGAAGCACCTGCAACTCATACCAGCTCTTAAAAAGAGACTCCCAAACCACTTTCATGTGTGACACGCCAACATATCTGTACAATAAGCATATTTTCAGATGTGTGAAATCTCCTCCTCTAATTTCTGCTTTTGACTGTATTTGTTTAAAAAGTAATGCACCACCCTTCACAGCAAGATGACTGGAATGCATCTCTAATTTAAGTCTCCTTAATTACAGCTGTTGTTGAAGTTATTGGTAAACATAGCCTTATATATGTTGCCTGAGCTCTTGAAAATCAATGGTTTTGCATTATTATGCTGTTTTTGTTGATTTTGGAATGGTTACAGAAATGTTTTAAAATACATGCATTAGCAGCAGAAAAGACCTTTTGTTTTGTTTGCCTTGACATGACTTCACACCCACAGTTTTCTGGAGATCTTCCAAATACATTCACTTGGTTGGCTTGCAGCATAGACATAATTAATAGTTAATCTGTTGGTTGTAGTCATTGTCTGCTTAAAAACTAAAATCTGACAGAATGGAAAAAGCAGAAATTTACATGAAATTATGATAGTTTATTTGTTGTAAATGTAAATAGTAGCATTTCCAACAAAAGCAAGATGCAAACAATAGCAAATATATAAAGTGAAGTGAAAAGTGTCTAGACCAAAGCAGATTTACTTAACAATGCAGATTTAATTCAGTTCAATTCTGTTCAATTCAATATAGCACCAAATCACAACAACAGTTGCCTCAATGGCTTTATATTGTAAGGTGAAGACCTTGCAATTCAGAGAAAACTCCAACCCCCTATGACCAAGCACTTTGGTGACAACAGGAAGGAAAAACTCCCTTTGAACAGGAAGAAACCAGTGCAGCTGGTTGCCCCTCCCTGGTTCTGCCGGAGGTTTCTTCCTGTTAAAAGGGAGTTTTTTCTGTCACCAAAGTGCTTGCTCATAGGGGAACAGACTTAGCTCATTAACTGATTGTGTTTATTATGTTGTACGTGTTCATATATTGTCATGCCCTGGCAGTTCCAGCTCTCCCTCCCTGACTGTATGTTGCAGCTATTCCCTCTCCAGGAGATCTGGCCCAGAGGTTTGTCTTCAGCAGCTGTGGCTGGGATTTATCTGCACACCTGTTCTCTATGTACTCATGACCTGTAGGGGTTTTCTAGGACCAAGACTTTGCATCTACAAGTGATAATCTGGTTTCTAATTAAATTGTATTTGGCTTACCTTAAATGTGTATTTTAACCGTGGTGTTTTGTCTTCCTTCCAAGTTCCCCCCTGGTGTGCCTGTTCAGGGATCTGTCTGGATAGGAAAACACCGTGAAAAGGAAAACTTAGTGGTGGAAACGTTTGGGGCCTGGGCCTGCCCTCTAATAGATCCTTAAGTCTTAAGTCCTTAACATAGTTAGCTTTAAGCTTTAAAACGAAGTTGTTTTATTGTCATGAAAAAACATGAAGTTGTCATATGGTGTTACCTAATGGTGTTATTTCATATTATACTAGGGGAAGAAAAAGTCAGTTTATTCTGTAATTATGAATTAAGTTGCCAGTTTAAAATGCAAGTGAGGATGTTCTCACCAGTGCTCACATAGTGCTGTTGTACTGTAACATGCTGGACTTTTTACCTATTGTGTCACAGTCACCCTCACAATAGTCCACAATCTTTGTGTTATTTCCATAGCAGAAGCTCCAATTGTGATACCCCTGAGGGTTGAAAAGCTAGCTTTTGAAACATCTCTTGCTTTTCACCTCACCCACTGTGCCTTTTATAAACAGTCAGTAATTCCCTTTGATGATGCCAACACAAAGGCCTTATGTCAAAGTACTTTTTTCTGATTTCTTTGTGGTTTAGACTAACTCGTGTTTTGACATTCTTTTCTTGCATAAGGATGATGATGATTGTGGTTGCCTGTGTGTATGCTTAACCACAAAATAACAACCTTGGATAGGAGAAAGCCACCATCATCATCATCCTGACCTTCACAGGCATAAGATGAGATACAATAGCCTTGATTCTGAGCACACGCACACTATCAAAGCCCGTGATCTATTTTGAGTGACATATCATTCTTATGGGAGTGCCAATGTGCAGATTGTGGGTGATGCAAGCAGCCTGCAAGAATTGCTTCCAATCTCTTGGTGTAGTAGGAAATGTACAAACAAAATTATCCTCCTTTATGTTCCACTGTTAACGTCCACAGTTAGATGTTTCCCAAAAATTTAAAACGTTTGATAAATGTTTTAATGAACTTGTATCACTTCAGGAACTTGGTACAAAGGTGTAATTTTTTTGTTTTTTCTATGAATGTACATTTATCACTAAAATCATGTCATCACTGCATTAATCTGTATTTATTAGGTAAAGTTGTAACATGATGTGGCCATCGCATTATTACTGACCTCCATGGAATTCTTTTGAAGAATCTATACCAGATTTTGCATTGATAATAATACAGATTTTTGTAAAAATGCATATGTGCACATTAATTGTGTAGTTTAAAAATGTGTTATGTCTCACTTATACAGGACATACAAACCTGAGCCTGTAATGTAACAAGAATATGTGGCTATTGTATCATGAAGTACGACGCACAAGCTTCCAACAAATGCAATTTTTGGCCATCTGCCTGCATCAACTCCAGCAGATAATAAAACTAGATGCTGTGATCAGTCATTGCATTAAGCCACTTTCAACAACATGTGTTGTTTACTGGCTTATACAAAAAGCCCAGAGGCACTGCCTGTGGCAGGATCCTGAATGATTCAGAGGCCCTCAGTCTGAAAGAGGCTTTAGGTCTTTTTTCAGGACATAAGTTGGCATTTGTTCTACTCCAATTAAGGTACATGTTCTCCTGAACTCAGTCACATTTTCTATGTTTGCTCTCACAGCAGTTATACTTTCATTTCCCACTATTTCATGATTGCACTTGCTTTACCTGAACACTACTTTCATCAAACAGTTCATGACTTTTCAGACTTAGAGCTAAAGGTCAGGAGTTATGAAGGAATATTTTAGTGCAAGTTTGCCTAAACAGAAGAAACTTATTTTCTTTTGTAGCAGTACACATTCAAAACATTTTTACTTAAGTTGTCTTAACTTAAAATCTCTAAGCAGCAATATAGCAACCATCCCTAAAATCTCACATGCAGGGGCCATTTTGTTATTTATTTGTGTTTACATCTCTAGCCACCAGGTGGTGCTTTTTTTGTTTCTGCATTTCTAATTGATTGTAACAATTTGGATGGAGAAAGTACAGCAGCTGGGCCCTCTGTTAATTAGTGAATAAGAATGTTTTGTTGGATTTTACTCATGGATCATTACTGGAATTATTAGGCGGTAAGATGAATTAAGGATTAAAATGAATGTAACTTTTGATCATGAACAAACTAAACATTAATTGAAAGTATGCATCATTAAAAAAGTCTATTGCAAGTTAAAATAGTCACTACATTATTCATAGAAAAATATGAAAACATATGTTCAGATTTTACAGCACGAATCATTCCTATAATTATGTTCATCTCTTATTTCACTAACATTTCACTTATTTCGTTTTTAATTTTAGAATTACAGTGAATACAAAAATTTAGTAAAGTCTTAAAAATCTCAAAATATAGCAGTCAGTGATTTTTAATTTAAAACGTGAATATTACCTTTTTAATGTTATATGAAAGGTTTTAGATAATGTCATAGTTTAAATTTCACATTAATTTCACATCTTGTAAAGCAACATTTAAGCCTATGTCATCTCATTTCTAGATAACTGGAAACAAAAATAGAAATATTAGCTATTTCAAAAAAATTACAATACAAGACAAGAAAAGCTTTTCTGTGTTAGACCTGTTATAATCATAAAGTTAAGTCAAACACTATACCTCAGAATGACAGAAAAGGGGCCGTTTTTGAGAAGTTAATATATATATATATATATACATATTTAAATATTAAAATCCACCAAACACAGAGATTACAGAATGCAATCAGGTTTACAGAGATATTTAAGCTGGTGGAATTTCTAATCATTTTTTCATTATTAATAATGAGTTCACGTTATATTTACCTTAGTAAGTGTACCATTTAAAAAAGATCAAAGTAAATAAATAAATAAATCCTTTATTTTTCACAACTGTGAGGTTGAAATGATGACCCTGCAGGAATATACATTAATAGTAAACCACTCCAAATTGCTGAGCCACATATGGCTTACTGCTTAATGTTAGGGTTTGGCACAGGTACGATAAAGTACAAGTAATGACAGGTTAAATCACAAAAGACAGCAATGGTGCACAAAGGTTTCAGGTGTTAACGGTATTCCATGTGTTAAAATGTGGAAGTGAAGAATGAGAACAAAGAGAAACAAGAAAGAATGAATGGAAAAACTTCCTGCTAGTTCCACTACTAACAAATGCATGCCTTGAGTCATTAGTTACTAGACCATATTAGACCAGTTGTAATACATTGGTAATAATAAAACAGCAATCAATTCTCTATAGACGTGAAATGCTAAATTATTGTATATTTATTTATTTATCCTTTTTGTTACTCAATTATAATGTGTATTTCCAATGATTTACATGTAATTGCTAGTTTTTCATCATGGTGTCAACATCATGGCACTGCAGCGTGGTGACATGTTTTGTTAAAGCAACATTTATTGTGCTATTGCAGGGTTTTCATGACAGCCCTGCAAAAGAGGTCGCACCTTTTGATGTTTTGATGAACAATTAGTTTTTCTGCCATTCATGAATCAGAACTGGAGCATGGAACTGCAAAAACAGTTCACAATATGTGTTCTTAATGGCACAGGAACCAGTCAAAATATATCCACTTACATCAAGCTATATCCAGTCAGTGGAGAAGTTATGGGGAAATTTCCTATTTCCACTGTTTCGGACTCTTACAGTTACGCGCACAAATAGTTTTTAAAAATATTTGTTTTTAAACTTGAGAAACAAGATGTCGTCTCAAGTGTGCATGGCCCTGAGAGGCACTGGCTTCAGCTGCTATTGTCAAGGCTGGACAGAAAGAAACAGGCACAAGTTCTAAAAGAAAATGTATGCTGAGTGTAGGCAAACACACAAACTCTGAAGGTGAAAGTGGCAATGTTATTGGTTAATCACAAGAAATGCTCCTCTGACAGAGATTGTAGTGTGTTTTAATTTGGAATTATTGACTTCCGGAGCTCTTGTTGGAAATTGGTTGGGACACAAGGTTTAGTACGGAATACAATTAACTGACTGCTTCTGTCTGACCTCCACAGAAAAGTGTGGAGTAACATTATCACAGCTAATTAAACCCAGCAGGACTGGGTTTAATTAGCTTAGGACTGTAAAACTTCAAACTCCATGGTGTCCCCAATTGTAATCAGAAGTATTATTTGATACAAAATAGAAACACAAATTGGAAAGTAGAAACATGGTACCAAACTGGCAAAGAATAGCTTAAGTGTGTGCTGGGAAGTGATGTGTCAAACGATGCCTCAAAAGAAATATGAGTTTCTAATTAGAGATGCTGCTATCGGGGTAAGGTATTTTGGGTCCATTTACTCTAATAAAAATACTTTTAGGAATGTCTTGGACTTTGTTATAAGCAAGTTTTCATCACGTACTATGGAACTGTTCTTAATAATAAAGTAATTTCAGCACTTTTTGACTGAAAGGACAATTGACCTGCTTCGTAGCACATGGATTGAAACATTTTTCTCCCTCTCTTTGTTACAAGAAACTGGATCTACACACATCTCCAGTTTTGTTGTTTTGGAAAAGGCCAACTCAGAGCCACGTAGGCAGAGTCACCCGCCTGCCCAGCAGGAAGGTTCATGGCTCAATCCCCAAGCCTCTCTCTAATCTACCAGTAATACAGCTTGAGTCATGATAAAACAGGTCTGATGGAGGCAAATCCTGTTATCTTGGGTGGGGGTGGTGGCAGCCGTTGTTACAGGTATTGGATGAGTACAAGAAATGAACCAGAGTGTGGATTTTAGGATTAAACACACCAGAACAGGGTCTGAGAGGTAACACATGCATCGTGAACCTGAATGTGTCCTTTCTCTCTCTCTCTCTCTCTCTCTCTCTCTCTCTCTCTCTCTCTCTCTCTCTCCCTCGTGTCTTTCTTTGTCTCTCACAGATGCATTCACACGCAAAATCTAAAAGTACAGTAGAGCACACAATTTGAGTTCAAGGAGGTTGGCTCCTAATGGAAATGCATTTCAGCTGCTGCCACACCTCATCTTCTATATTGCTTTTTCATTGAAAAGAGGGGCTCTTTGACTAGAGGAATACAGTTTTTGTAGGCTTTTGTTCCAACACTCCCATCTCATAGAAGGACACATTAGCCCTTTATCTTTCAGAGAAATGTTGGCACATTATTTCTCCTTTATACCATTTCATACTGGTCTCTCACACTCAGATCTAGTCAAAAGAGATATGAGGGAGGTTTTTATGCGATCGTCTCTTTTTTGTAACTTGTTGCCTAATAGCTGGAAAACTTAAAGTATACTATAGGTCGGAACAAACTATGATGTCTCATTGGTATTTTTGTTTTCTTTCTAAGGCAGAAAAATATCATGAAAGCATGAGACCTCTCTCCAGTTAGTCATGGTAACGAAAATGAAGTCATAAAATTATGGCAGAATGGAAAGCTTTGCAGAGGATTACTTGTAATTAAAAAACAAACAAAAAGTATCAATAAAATATGCTACTAGGTTTTAAAATTAAAGTTGCAGCTTGCACTGTCTCTCTTTTTTAGCGCGGTGATTGACTGGCAACTGGCCCAGGTTGTACCTTGCCTCTTTTCCAATTTCAGCTGGAATATGGAACAGCACACCCAAAAGATCCTTTTACAAAGAGGGTTGCACATGCTAAGGAGCTTAAACTCTTAAGCCCTTTGTCCAGTTTCAATGTGGATACCCTCAAATGAAAGCTGAGTCTACACATTATGTCCATGTCCAGTAACTATAATTAGAACATGTTTCAGTAAACAGGTAAAAAAAATAAAACTTGTCTCAGTGTCCAAATAAATATGGGCCTAACAGTATGTGCAGTTATACAGGAATTTATTCACATTGAGTTAGTGACACAGAAAATGAATTCATATGTTTTTTTAATGCTTAGTTCTGATTGATGCCAAGTCCATTTTACACTTGTGGAATTTCAACAAATCAAACACAGATTAGAAAACAGATAAATATTTATTGATATTTAGCAAAGAGATTATTAAGTCAGTAAAACGGAATATTCACTGCCACAAACTAGAGTGATTTTTGCTTATCCTTCATTAGAGGGGCAATGACATAAGACCTAAATGCACTTCTTTAGTGGCACGTTGAAATGCATCAAGTTTATAGTTAACAGCTCTAATGTGCAGCTGTCGCAGTAGAAATAAATAGTGGTTCTGAGAGTGCACTGGATGTTAAAATAAATGTATTCAGTTATGAATTTACAAGATTAACAGTTTTCTTCAGCATTGCTCTCTCACACCTTAATTGCAGCACCTGTGTTGTGTTTTGGTGTTATACTTTTTATATCTTCTCCCCATGACCTGTTTCTTTTTGTTAAGTGAGGTGGTACACGAGCAGTTCATACAGAATAGAAGAAATGGCAAATGACAAGTTAAATAGTTCTGTTAATGGGTTTCACAGAGTTTGACGAAGAAGCCCTAGGTTATCAATGAAAGCTGTCATTATCTGTGACTGGAGTTTCAGGTTTTGTCGAACAAACTCACTTCATAACACACGCCATCAAGGACAAAACTATGAACTGCTCAAGAATTACCTGTATTTTAAGGCACACTGCTAAAATGTGCAACTGAAGAAATAGTTGCACTTCAAGGGAAATTTGGACAATATTTGGACTGACTTTCTCTTTCCAGCACTTGATTTTGGGCCTTTTATATGTTTTGGGTTTTTACTTCAAGGTTACACTCACATTATTCTTGGGCTAATACATATTATATTACAGACATGACACATGAATAGGTTAAAAAAAAAGCCCTAGAGAATTGGAGGAAAAAAAATTGCACAGCATAATGCTGCCATCAGTAAGACTCAATTCTGAAATTAATTAGTAATCTGATTGGCTGAGAGTGTACACTCATAAGTGATGAAATTAACATTTATTAGAGATAATGTAGCAGAAACATATGAAAACCTTAATCCTGGCGATAAGGCTTCGAAAAAACTGTGCAGTATATGGGGCTGCAGACCTGTGAGAGTACAAATGTTGAACCTGTCCTGCACCAACAGTACATATACTGTAACTCTGATGTAAATGTCAGAACTGGACAATGGAACAATGGACAGAAAGGAGACCTAGACTGATGAGTCATATTTTCTCTTATATCATTTGGCCCGCTAGATGCGCGTGAGTCATTCTCCTAGAAAAGGAAAGGAACCTAAATGCATTATTGGAAACAGGTTATGAAGAAGAGGGTTTGTTGCCTGGCCATGCTTCTGCCTAGAAACCTTGCATCCATGAATTCATATTGATGTTACATTGACACACCACACGTTATACTTAAACATTGTTGCAGACTCAAGGTGCTAACTTAGATCTCAATCTGACCCGACACAAATAAAAATAAAATGTCCACAAAGCACTCACTTTGTAACGTACAGGACAAGAAGTATCCGTGGGTAATACCCCATTACCTAATCCCACAGCACACAGGCTCCTATACTACTTAGAGGCACCAGAGGACCTAGACAATATAAGGCAGTTGGTTTTAGTTTTAGTCAAACACTGTACGAAAGCAACCACCTTTGATTTTTTTAACTCTTCTTTGCCTTTGTGCACCTTTTGCAGCTGTATATGTATGAACCAAATAAAAGATATGTTAAAAACACCCACAAGACCATGCGTATTTAAAATGGGATTGATGCTCTTGAATGCAGGTGATGAGGTGTTCCAGTCGCAGTGTAGAAGGGCACAAAATAATTATGTTTTTTTTTTCACTCAGTACAAACACAACAAAATGCCTACAAAAGTGAATCAGTTCTTCATTTACTTTTTTATATAACATGCTAAAAGAAGTGGAAAGACTACAAATTACTAACCAAATACATGTAGGCTGCCGGTTTAGCTTATTTTCACATACGTATGATCTAAATAGGAAGACTTTTATAACTACCTTGTGTCTAGAAGGACTAAAGAAGAAAAATAACAAATAACACATGACAAAAAACAAATGGCACACGAACAGTAATCATGTAATCAGGTAATCATAGTCTATTCTCACATAAAATTAATTGCATATAAGCATTAACTTAAATTTTTGTACAGCATTTCAATTGTAATTTGTTATAACCCTTGAAAAATAATCTAACATCTTTCTCTACCATGCATTTTTACATTTTACTCCAACACTGACAGTGACACTATCACACAGTCGCGTTATTTCCCTCACTTTACCTTTAGCTGTCGAGACAGATTTGTTTAAAACGGCACAGAAACAGCTGGTATGCTTTGTGACAGTTGCAGAGCTCAATCAGATGCTGCATTAAAAATTACCTGCCACCACTGATCACAAGTAACCGTCAGCAAATTGGATTTAACAATATTTGTTTGTACATACAGATATTTATCATCAAGGTAACTATGTAGCCCTCAACGTGCAGTAGGGCTGGACCATATTATACCGTTCACTGTAATACCGGTACAATTCTAGGCAACGATAAGAAAATGAAATATCGCGATAGAATATGGATCAAACGCGCATGCGCAGTGCTGAAAAAGCACAGCGGTAAGCGAGAATGAGAATGGGGAAAGCAGATTGTTGAGTGAAACGGATGAACCAGAATTGGTTTGTAAAAATGGTGCAACTGAACTGGTTTGGTGTTTGTCCGTCAGATACACAACAAAGCACATTTTTTTTGTAGAACATGCAAGGTGCTCGTAAATCTGGGAGTAATCTGGGCCCTAAACTCTGTACTTAAGGTCCCGAAGTCAAACGAACATCACTGAGAGTTTAAAACTGTCTAAATTCTTTGATCTTTAATAAAACGATCAGCCTTGCTGCTTTACCAGGTTTAACTGTGATGTTTAACATCCAGGCATCCATGAAAACAGAATTCATTACATTTAACGGAGTTAGAAGTTAGCAGGAAGTTAGCTCGCTAGTTTCGCTAGTTACCTAAACATGATATAGCATGTTCTGACTGAGAGATTTCTGAAAAAGTTCAAACGTACAGCTCTGCTGTCACTTCCAACATACATGAAGACAGGAAACTACACAGCAGTGACGTTTTTAGGGTTACTGAAGTTAATGATGTGCTACGTGATCGCTAGCGACACAGCTGTGTTAGCATAACATAAACAGTGAAGCTGCAGGATGAACGCTAACACTTTTCCACTCGATAAAAGTTAACGTGAAGGTTCCTGATGATTAGACAAATGCAATAGCATGGCAGGATGCTGTAAACCAGGCCTGCCCAATCCCGGTCCTCGAGAGCTACCGTCCTGCAGCTTTTAGATGCATCCCTACTCCAACACAGCTGAATCAAATGGTTTGATCTCTTAAGCATGCCATCATGTTTGGCAAAGGCCTGATAACAAGCCATTCATTTGATTCAGGTGTGTGGGAACAAGGATGCATCTAAAAGCTGCAGGACGGTAGCTCTCGAGGACCGGGATTGGGCAGGCCTGCTGTAAACGGACCAAATTTCCGTCAGGAGAACAACTGAGAGAATCCATCCACAATACGAGATTAGTCATTAATATACTGCAACAACATGGGAAAAGAGCAGCTGTGATAGAATAAAGCATTAATGAATCAATGGTACAGAAGTGGAGGAAGCAAGAAGAATGAGTTGAATAAATTTTGATTTATCTGACTACTTTGTTTCGCTTAATGTGCCTTATAATCCCGTGCACCTTGTGGTCCGAAAAATACATATTTGACTTTTTTATCTGGCACACTGCAGTTTAATGTAGCAAAGCACCTCTTTTTAACTTCAGTGGATATTATACATGGTTATGCTCAGGATATGTCAGCCCATTTCTACTGGAAATGCCTTTTGGTTAAACTTTCAGCAAGGAATTTGCATTTGCACTGTTAAATATTTATATAGCTTTAATGCACATAAAAAAACAGCTGCTTGTTTAAGTAAAATAAATGGATCGGGGGTTTTTTGCGCTAGTAAAGTTGTGGAGTTGTATTTTGTCTTGCAGAAATTATATCGTCAGTTGTATCGTTATCGCAAATGTTCAAATATATATCGTGATATATATTTTTGGCCATATTGCCCTGCCCTAAAGTGCAGTTCCTCTAATACCACACACCTCTTGCTTTTAATAATGTGTCAGATGCTTTATTAAAAAGACAATACAAACCCCACAGTGTTTTCATTGTTGTCCGTTTGTAATGAATTGAAAATTCAAATCTTTGGTAAAACTTTTAAAAAAAATGTTCTCATCGTTTGGCAACTTGAAAAGTAGTAAATTTTCCTTGTAATTGGAGAACAGATGTTCATCTCCACTTTTATAAATTGGAGTGACCGTTGCAGTTTTTTGTTTTTGTTTTTTGGAAAAAAAAACTTATTTTGACCTCAGGACTTCTTTATTTTGCAGCACCAATTAAAGGTATCACCGAAATAGCCTGATGGAAACTCAAATGTTTTTTTCAGTGCCATGTTACGGAGTCCTCAGCTCTTCAGCAACGTCTCAAGTCTGGCCAGTCACCTCTCCACAGGCCTCTCATCAGTTCAAATTTAATTCATACACCCACTGGTCAAACCCTGAAATGGTTTCAAACCAGAACTATCTGCAGACCGCAGCTGATTGAAATAGAAATCTAGTATCTATTTTCACCACTTTTTCATACTGAATATTGCAACATATACTCTAATGTTACAGTAAGAATAAATGAAGTAGAAGAAGACTACACCTGCACGAGTTTTACTGCAAACAGAAAACCTGGACTCAGAATAAAATGCAGACTCAATAGTGGCGTTAGATTAAAAAAAAAAGTCAATGCTATTCTATGCTTCAAATCAAATCCACATTTAAGCATCTGTGAAAATGTTTTTAAGGTGAAATAAAATACTCCACCTGTGTTCAACACTGGTTAGCTTGCTGCTGTGGGCTCAGTGTAATAAGTTTGGGCATCTTGAATGACTTTATCATTATTTACATCAACTCAGATAGTCTTTCAGTTGTGGACTTGACAGAAGATGATAATTTTCAAAAGTAAATGGAGAAATTAAACAGTATAGGGTGTGGAAGGGTGTGGTGTGTCCTGCTTTATTCGACATGTGGTTTAGCAGGTGTAAATATTGTTCAATATACATTTCTGAACACATTTAAATGATACATTTAAATTTAAACAACTAAAAAAGAAGGAAAGAAGACTAAGTAGTCCTAATCCAGTGGCTGCGCCGACTCACTTTGCTCAGTTTTTGTAAATATGAGCTCTTTGATAGCCTGTGATTATCCACAAGCCTTGCCATTCACTGACGCAGGCTGAAGGCTAACCAATTAGCCTTTGGCCTGTGGAGAGTGATACCCCGGCTGGTTTTGTTGTCGTGTGGTTATCTGTGGTAGTGAAGCAGTGAAACCCACACTTATGGTGTCAAGAGACTTTGGTTCTTTTCATACAGTCTGACACCACTGATGAGCTGAGACTGCTGGAGAGTTATGACTCCAAACGCAGAGCAAACAAGATGATAATATGCTTTGTCATTCAGATAGGCCCTCTGCCAGTCAGATTTATGGTATACAGAGTGTAGACTTGTTAAATTATTCTCTGGACATATTTTCTCACATCTGTTGCAAGGAGTATTTATTAAAAGCTGTTGTTTGAGCTACATTTTGTGACTTTAACATGCCCAAATGTATCAGTGAGAAATGGTTTAATCCAGTTGAGGCGCAATAAAAAAAAAACCCTGAAAAGCAGCTTAAATCAAACATAATTGTTTGTATCATTTGTGATTTTTCTTTCTTTACAGTAATCCTAGATCAAATATTGCTGCATGCTGTGTCTGTATGCTTCCTCTTTGATGGAGTGAGTTCCAAATGAAAATGTGTCACCTGTTCTATAATCCTTGACAGGAGAGTATATTAAATGTTAATCCCTTACCACTGGAAATTGTGACAATAAGTAAAACGGGCTGGAGGAGTGGGAAGAGATAGAAGTGAATAAGATTTTACAATGCACACACTGAAGTTTGAGATAATAAAGACCTCAGATGATTGAGTTTCTTTTTTTTTTCTTCCTGAAACTCATCCACACGATCACAAGTATCATGTTATTAGGTTCCTCTTTTGACTCTGTGTCCGCTGAGAACATCTGAGATTAGTCTTGGATCGGTGCTCAATGTTGCTCCCTTCTGTGGCCAATTTGTATTCACTAGACAGCAGCTTTAGAAGTAACAGCACAGAAGAAACAATTAGAGCTATAAAAGCTGATAGCTTGGGGCTCTGTAGACCAACTCTACCATTACTGAGTTATTAGATGGTAAGGGCTGGGACTGTTGGTGGTGTGTGTGTGTGTGTGTGGGGGGGGGGGGGGGGGGGGGGCTTTAAATGAAGGTATGGGTTTGAGGAGAAGCAATAAGTTGGGGGACTGAAAAGCAGTACAAGGAGAGGCAAATGTAGGAAAAAGGAGACATGCAAGGAAAGTTGAATAGAAATTAAAATGAAAGAAACATAAGTGAAGTGGGGGGTTTCTAGCTGTGGGATATAGTAGTTAAGCAGTTAGGTGAGTTGGGATCAGGATAACATGACAGATCAAGGGGTGAACTAAGGAGGCACCACACAAGTGACTGCAGGCAATGAAGAGCAGCTGGTGAGCAACGTGTTTCACAGGAAAACCCCTGTAGATAAGAAGGCAAAAGAGAGGAAAGTAGTGTCAAGTCAACTCAGTTTAGTTTTAGTTTCATCTGTTCTCTCAACCCATTTCAGGGTAAGCGTCACTGGGCAAGAGGAGGTGTACACCCTAGACGGGTCACCCGTTTATTTAAGGACATCATTAAGCAAATAACACAAATATGATAGCTATAAAAAAGTTTTTTCTTTTAGTTGCAAGTTGTTAGTAGGCATGTCTCCTGAAGTCTACTGTCATTGCTTTTAGATTTTTATATACCCCTAATCGATTTTTTGACAGTGTGTTTTAGCTTTAAAATGACTGCCTAAAAGAACTAAATCTAGTGAACTTATACTTTACTTTTAAATTCCCGTCTTGTTGTGTCTGTGCGGTCTTTTTTGTTTTTCTTACCAATTAATAGTCACAGTCTGTTGTCTGCTAGCTGCAAGGAATTTTATCAAAATAAGTGCAGCCAATGATGATTTAAGAAGGCAAAAATATTTTAAGGAGCATTTACAGCATTTTTAAGGAGCAAACTAAGGTTTCATAGTCTTCTCGTTGTTAAAGAAGTTTATGACAGTTATTTGTTGTCATGTGAAGGCTGTGTGCAGGCAGGAGTGGTGGAAAGGAGAACCCAATGTGCAGAGACACTGGGGCAAAATCATGAACTCAAAACAGCTTTAATGCCAAATTCAAATGTAACCAAACTGAGAATACAAATAAACTTACACAGGCAACCAGAACACACAGCATAGGATGAGGGTAGATCGTAACACAGACTAAAGAAAACACGGGGCTTAAGTACACACAGGGAGCTATCAGGGAATGAGAGGCTGCAGGGAAACACAGCAGGGACAAATCAGGCCTATCGAGACAGGGGAAGCAAAACCATACACATTAACATAAGACATGGACCTTGACAAGGGGAGACAACAATTAAGGAACACAGACAGAAACCAGAACTCTAAGAAACCAAAAGACTAGAAATAATAAATAATATCAAAATCAAAGTTCAACAATAATTTAAACTCCAAACTCTGGGTCGACGACCCAGGTCTCCTAACATTTGTTGATGAAAGTTTGAATTTCAGGGCTATAGCTCCAACATATAATGGCTTTACATGCTCTGCTGAACAGACTGAAATCCTTTACATGCATTGCAGTTATCAAAAGTATAGTACCACTGTTTCAAGTACTCATTTCAGATTTTAAACTATACCATGCCTTTTTGTTTGTTCCAGTTTTTATGTACACATTTGGTGAGGTTTGAATAGAAAAAAAATAATTAATCTAAAAAATTAACCAAAATAAAACAAAAAAGAAAGAGAAAAAAAAATACATTGAGTGACCTTTTCTTTTTTTCAAATGCACAGTACATGGTTTAATAGGTCCTAAAAAGATCTGTTTTCCTTTCGACACTGTATCATGCATGCTATCAATTTACTTTTATACAGTATACACCCACAACAGCAACAGAGACTCAGGTTCAGGTTTCTTTATCTGTAAATGGTGCGCTTCCACAACATCTATTACCCCGTTGTTCATTCTTCCATGAGATACTTCACAGCTTTAATTAGAGTCCACTGCACGTGTGTTTTGAAATCCAGACCTCCCAATCCAGTTAAATATAAGGGGAACAAATTGTGATTACTTGATAACAGACTGTGTTCAGTCTTCCCCATTAGCTATGCTCCATTAGCATAAATGAGATTTTTTCTGACTATAAATCACAATAGTTTTGCTGAGCTGCTTACTGTAATGCAACACTTTGTTTTTCTTTTGGGATCTGTATGTCTACAGCTATCATTTAAGACTACAAAACAATCAAAACCAGAATATAATCTAGACAACACTTTTCTTTCTTTTTGTAGTCTTTTTGAAGTCCCTCTAAAAAAAACAAAAAAACAGGTTCCTTTACAAAAGACCTCTTATGACAAACATAATGCAAAGAACAGACTGGTTCTAAGCACTCTCACATCATCTTCTACTTAAAGGGTTGCAGCTGAGGTTAATTTAGAAAGTTAAAATTCTTATGATAGGGTGCAGTAGACATGATTAACCTGATCTTGCTCTCTAACATTTGTGCAAAATGCCCCCAAACTTGTTGTCGTCAACTCTACAGCAATTTGTTTACTGTGTTTTTCGCAAGTGTCTTACACAGCAATTTATGGGTGCAGTATCATCGTAAATTATGTCTAGCAAAAACAGTGCTGCTCAAAAGAGGAAGGACGGAAGAGAGGAGGATAGGTATACCTCCAAGACTTTGGACTGCTGTGTGTTGATTTACTGACTAACTAATAGTGGTGTGCGGATCGACAGTGAAATATTGATTCCTCCGTTAGCACATATTTGTGTTCTAGAATTGATTCTCATATTAAAATATAGATATTTAAGTAATTTGGGGTAAATTTATCTTTAACAGGAACACAGTGGAAAGTAACTATATTATTGGGATCGTCTGAATGACTGTTAGGAACAACTACTTCTTCCACCTGTCATAGTTGTTTGTGAAAAATGGCTGTAAAAATGTATCTAAAAGTTTACGTGTGCTCACTCACTCGCTTGACAATAATAGTTGATCATAAACGGAGCCAAGACGCAGTTTGTGACACATGTGGCAAGACTGCAAACCTTGTCAAACACAAACAAAAGTAAATCATAACACAGAATATGATGATGAGTTTAGGATGAGGTAACTAAAGAGGATGAGAGGGACAGGTGCTACTAGGGCGAGACAGATGTTGCTCGCTGAGTCCTTTGGTGCTGCATGCAGGCGCTGTCCAGGTACAGAGGGAGAAAATGTGGAACTGTTAGCGACGTGTACCACTGTTGCTGAATTTTGGAAAGCGACTTACATGTAGGCTTAGGTTTTTGTGTTGGTGTTTAAACAACACAAATTCCCAGCATCCTTAAAACCTAAAACCAAATGTAAATGATGAACAAAAAACTTTTTAACATTGGCAAACCATGTAATATATATTATATAATATAAAACTAGGACTAACTAAACTAGGATTAATTACTCTTTCTTCATGTGTCATGATTTGTCAACTCTTTAATAAAGAGAACTATTTATTACCTGTAAAACACAATATTTTTTTTAAATCTACTTTTAACTGGCACTAAC
Organism: Copadichromis virginalis; assembly: GCF_057382275.1. Classification (NCBI taxonomy): domain Eukaryota; kingdom Metazoa; phylum Chordata; class Actinopteri; order Cichliformes; family Cichlidae; genus Copadichromis; species Copadichromis virginalis. The sequence continues at coordinate 13,953,195 of NC_140618.1, forward strand.
AAGAGGTCACATATTACTCCAGCATTGGTAAAGCTCCCCAGTATATCTCTGACCTGTTGAAACCTCATGCTTCTTCCCGAGCACTTAGGTCTCCAGGTCAGAAGTTACTGTTCGTCCCACGTACTAGGTTCAAAACATGTGGGGATCGAGCTTTTCTGGCACCGAGGCTGTGGAATTCTCTTCTGTTGTCTTTACGTTGTGTAGGCTCCATTGACTCTTTTGAAAAGCAGCTGAAGATATTTCTATACAAACAAGCTTTTAATTAATTTTTTCATTGTTTTATATTATTATTTTATTTATATTTCTGGTTTTATTGTGAAGTACTTTGTGATTTTTATCTATGAAGAGTGCTATATAAATACATTTTACTTACTTACTTAGTATAAACTACACACCTTATGCTGCATTCCCACCCTCACCTCTGTTTCGCTCTGTATGCAGACTCTCTGTTCCACCTTGTCCTCTAGGAAAATCCTGTGAAAAAGCTTAGAGTAGCTTTTTTTTTACCAGTGTCTGACTTCACCTTTTATTTGCTGTGCCCTTGTGTCCTGCATGCTAGTCAAGTCAAAATAACACTCCAGGAAATCTCAATACTCAGGCACATGCAGTATTCTAAGGATACAGTTAGCACTTTGTTTGGTGTTACTAAGTCCACTGTGAAATACTGTAGAGGTTCACACCAAACCCCATATAAGAGTTCAAGATTTTACAGGTGATGTTTCCCTGGGAAACACCCAGCTCTAGATATGCAAATCTTTCATAGGGAAACAATTGAGCAACAACAAAGGAGTAGATGGAATTTAAATTTACTCATAGAGGCAGCAACTTCACTTTACTTATACATTCATCAAAAGCTCTCATCGTGTTTAGGATCCTACTTCTCTCTACTAGTTTGGAGGATGTTATAATATCTGCTAAACTCTCTCACTCTGTCTTCTGTTATCACTCCTTCAGCTCACCTGGGCCTGGCTACATCTGCCTTTTAATTGCCTGTGTTTCAATCCCCGCAGTGAAATTCAACACCTCATTAAAGCCTTCGGCAAAAGCTGAATCATTCAGTGAAGAAGAGGCAATTAAAGGGATGTTGGCAAGGAGTTCCTTTTGGCTGATTTATTGATTGGCTGACTGTGGTTGGTTCTTTTTTTTCATTTGAAGTCTCTCCAAACTGTCATTTTCGGAAAGCAAAATGACATCTGGTTAGTTCATGTAGTTGTGAGATATCATAATTTGCTTCAGAGAATACTTGCACTTACGTTATAAAAGGACTTTAAGCAAAAAAAAAAACTTAAACAAGAAGATTAAACATCTCCTGGAATAAAACCCTTGAGAATTGAATCATTCTGTGCAAGTAACACATACATGATTAATTTAATCAGTTATGGAGAGTAATTTACAGAGAAAGTCTTTACAGCCAGAGCTTTCGACATTTGAGAATGAACAATAGAGAATAACCTCTCGGTGTTCAAGGTGAAGCTCAACAGAAACCAGCGTATGACTGCTAACAAAGCAAAACATATCTCACAAGTATACTTGCTTCTTAATTATTTCTCCCCATAATATTTTTGTTTGTTTTTAAAAAACTAGCATTCATTCAGTTTGAGAGTCACATCACATAACTGAAACAAAACCAGTATATGGCTTTGAGAATGAAAGCGCCACATGCAGGAAGAGTATTTTTTTAATGCGTCTTATTTTCTGTGCCTGTGAGTACAAGGCTAGGTGTTTAATTTGAGCTGCATCCTAGCAAAGATGATTAATGGATTTCCTATGCACCCAGATATCTTCTCACAGGTGATTTAAAGGTATAATAATCCTTTACAATATTGCACTGTGGTTTCCAGACCATTAAAATAACACCAAATGTGTCAGGGGAACACAAACAGTTCATTTAAAACAGATTGCTGGCCTAGCACAGGACTGGGCCCTAGACACTGGGGAGCTATTGCAAAAGTGTCACTTCTCTGGTTGTTTTCGAGGAAGAAAAATGGGAAATTCTTAGTATGGCTCATATCTCAGATTTGCTGGATAATCCAGACACTTACATTCTCTTTCTTGAATAGCTGACAGTTACTCAAAGACTGCATGTGCTTCTTATTACATAAAAAATGCTAAACTCAAGGAGCTTTTTTTAAACACATTGTTCACTGCAGCAGTTCAGTGTTTTCCATGGTGGATTAATCATCAGAGAATTAAAAAAAAAATAGGATGTAAATCTTTCCCTTTGTATAACAATTTTAAAACTGACTTGCTATATGTAGGAAATGATGTCTTTTATTCCTGGCTGGTTGAACACATAATATCCTGTGATATTAATTTCTGAGCAACTTCTGTGTCAGATAGGTGTTGAAATATACATAACAAGAGAAAACTATACTGTATGTTGTGAACAGGGGTACTACACATAGATTTCTATTAGAGGTCCTCTCACATAAATTCCTTTCTATGAGTATATTGTATATTTTACTTTTTACTGCATTATTGCCAACTTAGCCACTTTTTGTTTGATCGTGGGCGATCGTGGCTCAAGAGTTGGGAGTTCGCCTTGTAATCGGAAGGTTACTGGTTCGAGCCCCGGCTCAGACAGTCTCGGTTGTTGTGTCCTTGGGCAAGACACTTCGCCCGTTGTCTACTGGTGGTGGTCAGAGGGCCTGGTGACGCCAGTGTCCGGCAGCCTCGCCTCTGTCAATGCGCCCCAGGGTGGCTGTGGCTACAATGTAGTTTGCCGTGAATGTGTGTGTGAATGACTGAATATGTAAAGCGCTTTGGGGTCCTGTATTTGTGTAGTAAAACGCTATACAAATACAGGCCATTTACCATTTACTGTACCTTTAGACATTTGGCAGTGATGATTAACACTACCGCTTAGTGCTCAGAAATCAAGGTCCATGCTTACTAAAGAGTATTATGCTTTAGTAACATTTCGTAATATTCAATACGTCTTCTTGCCTTTGTCATTCCGCCTGGGAATGACAAATTGCAGCAGTTATATTACCTTCTGGTTGGATATACAGTATGTCTTTAAATGTTGTTTTAGACCTCCGAATCTCTGCCAGCTCAAGTTTGAAGAGATCAGGTTTTTCCTCAAGAGAGTGCAGGAGTATGCTGATGAACTTGATTAAGGGCAAATATTATACTTTACAGAAATTTAAAGAAGTTTATTTCAGACAAAATTTATTGCAACTCATTTTCAGATATTATTTGATTTGGTAAGATTAGTGAAGACATGGAAGTCGTCTGTAAGGAGTTTGTGGCTACAGTCATAATTGTAGCCACAGGGAATCTAGGTTAGCATAATCAGACTGCCCCTGTGACTGGACAGGTAATTAAAGATGAAATCTTTGATTATAATATTATATCCAATATCCTCTCTTTTTGGTCAGCCCGTCATATTTTAAAAAGCTGTGATGAAGCTGGACTGAAATCAGTTTGAAAAACCATGAACATATGCAACTCAGTAATAAATCTCTCATATCTGTTTTAAATGTCAGCGGTCTTGTAAAAGTGAACAAAAAGCTAACTGTGAAAGTACAAAATATCCAAAAACCCAAATGATCTTAATAAAACTGTTCATTCTTCTACTCCATATGATTTTAGTCTGAGATTAAAGATAACTTTCAAATATCTGACTCCCCAATGTGCTACTGAGTACTGCCCCAAGTGTACTTAAATATGAACACAAAAATCACCATTTTGCATCATAAAGTCATTGTGTATATTTGTGAAAAGGCAGAATTTCATAGCTGATCAATCATCAAATAATTGGAACAATAATTGACTGGGAAGGCAGCATTTTTTTTATACATCAAACAAATAACTATTAATGATCTAAATGTCCTTTCTTAATTATAGGTATAATACATTAATACCTGAAACAAATGGCAGTAAAGTATCACTTGCCTTTGTCTGACCATTACCCACTTACTATGTGGGAAAACTGCCAAAAGAAAAGTAGTTAAAACCCATCTGCAAAGCAGTAGCAGAGAGGTGAGAAGCTACAGGTTGTGTACTTTTGGCTGTCAGGCACTTAAAACAGTAGACAGCTCTCTGAGAGTAGGGAGAGACAAAGGAGCTCAGCCACAACAAAGACACTAAGCTAAGCCATTCTGAGAGTTGAAATCCTCGTTGTAAACTCTCTCATACTGAAAACACAAGAGCATGCGCACACACACACACACACACACACACACACACACACACACACACACACACACACACACAGGTACATTTATAAATTTAGTCAATTCAGCATTAGTCAATACACATAAAAATAATCATGCCATGACTGAATCCCCACTAACACTCTTCTCCTGTCAGGTCTGCAACAATATTGTTTGGAGAAGCTGGTATTCTGGATGGCCGTTCGGGGGGAAAGAAGTGGGCCATCAGCAAATTCAAAGCCTGTATAACATCCTTCTTCAGCATTCATCACATTCACTTTTTTTTTCTTCTGGGGCAGAAATAAGTCTTTGGGATGTGTCTATCCTTTACTGCTGTGAAGTCACGACCTATATTTTTGCAGTTATGTCAAGATTGTGGGTGTGCATTTTCCAATTGGAAGACTAATTCTAAAGCTTGCAATGCAAGCAAGCATGTCAAAACTGAACAGAATATCAATAACCCACCTCTTAAAGAAGTAATGGCCACCCCTGCTTGCTCTGAAGGTGACTTTGTTTAAGTAATGACTGTCACAAGGACCTATGTTGAAACTTGAATTGATTTGCAGTTATATTTTCTACCTCTTGTGCTTAAAATACATGCATCAGTTATTGCTGTATATGCTGATGCCAAGGTCATTTTGAACGTAAGAATGATAGAGTCTGACATTAGCCCCATTGCCTCTGAATGGGCAGATGCTTTGCTTCGGAAAGTAGGTTGCCAAGTGTCTGCTTTGATAACCCATCGGGGCTGGCTGAGAGGAGTTGGCAGGCTTGTGTAGGGAAACTCCCTGTGCATTTACTCAATGTAGATAGACTCTGCTGCATTACCATTTAAAGCACAATGAACACACAAAATCATATGGCTATATTTCACTCATAGGCACGCACACTCTTGATATACAGCAAATACAAATGCGAGGAGAGCACCAGTGCAGTTACACATGATCAGAGGCATTTACTTTATGAAAATTTTAATTCATTATTTATTTACCATTTAGCTACCCCTAATTAACTAGATACTTGAAAACTAGACACAACTTGAAAACGTTTCTCAACCATGATACCTTTTTATAATCAACTTCTCCTTTTCAATGTTCCTTTCAAACAGTTAATACAAATTATTGTTCTCAACATTAGAGTATTTTGACTTTTTATTGTCTCTTATTACACTCTAATCCACAGCAATTTCATTCCATCTGTCATGTCCAATAATAGCTGAAAGAAAAGGTTTTACCATCTAGAATTTGCCAATATATTCTCACCTTGGGAGTTTCACATTCATCTTGTAGTCTGTTCATTTCATGATTCATTCAGCTGAGTTGGGTTGTACAAAATTCAGAAGTATTTGCCATTCAAGGCATCTATTTTTTCTATTGACTCTGAAGTGTGTATTTGCATTTGTAAGCTTTGTTCATTTGATGCTGATCTACAGTGAAGTTATAGTTCTTTCATTTACTTGTTTTTATCATAGCACATCATTTACTCTTTTTAGGTAGCTAAATATTTAGAATTTTTCATTTTTATAATCCCTTTCCATTAGCACACCACTGTGATCTTTTACACTCACATGATCATTGTGCACTATTTAACATATTCATTACTCATTTTAAATTTTGTTCCTACCTCCTCCTTCTCCACTTTATTCTCCTGTGGTTGATGACCTCTTTTGTTTCAGTGGTGGCAGGAGGCAACAGCGGTGAGTGCAGGGATAGTGACGCTCAGATAATGAGAGCTGACTGTCAGAGGGCAGGCCTGAGTGTCTTAGATGCATTGCCTGTACTGCTGAAGTCTCTCTAAAAACAGCTTCCCACCTCCACAAACACATTCACAAATAATTATTAAAAAAATAATAATAAACTTGGTCTGAATGTTTGTAGTTTCAACAGTTTAAAATCACAAGCTTTATTAAGTATATATATGACTCTGTGAAAGTTAATATTGCATTTACTGATGTGAGTTTGCAAATACTCTGTTTAGATGATATAATCCCTTTGATTCATGCAGGCTACTGTAGACAGTGTGGAAATTGTGGTTTGTGCTATATCAGTCACTTGTTTGACCCTTTAAAAAGCAACTACTTTCTTTTTTTTTGACATTTAAGTTTTTTATTGATTTTGCAACATATACTTAAACTTAAACTAAAACAAAACAAACAAACAAAAACACCCACAAGAAAACTGCTGGTGTGCACCCCTGCCCTTACAAGTCTAAAAGAAAGAAAAGAGAAACTAACTAAGAGTGGGTTCCAAGAGAAGAAACACAGAAATGGGCAAAGAAATTGACGGTTAAGTAACATTTGGACCGGTGGTCACTGTTATTGGTCCTTCAAATCACAATAATATGGTCATGATTTCCTGTTTGCTTCAAATAGCTCCAAAAGTAGTCCCAATGTTCATGTTTGTCTTCTGTATCATTTTTAAGTGACAATTTTTTCAACAATTTTCTTTTCTTTGTGGTCACCATGTTTAAACCCCGTTCATGGTAGGACTGGGCGAGGAAAACACCTGGCTGGAAAAAGTTAATATGGGCATGTGCAGTGAATATCAGCGCTATGTGGCCAGAAGTGTGATAATATAACTTATTTTGTGTAATAAAAAACTGCAAGGATAGATGATTACAACAAATTGATGACTAATACATAAAAGTAATACATAGATGAATAATGATGATGAGTTATGATGCGTAATCATGGGAACAAGCGGGTTTTCAAATGGGAGCAGCTGATTAGCATTAGAAAAGCTGAAATAATACCTCAACTGAAGCCAATTGTACTAAATGCACTAAATGTGCACTGTTACAAGAATATTTTTCGTTCTATTGTTTTCTATTATTTTAAGTTAAGCAGGACAGAGTTCTTTTAAAGAAAGATTTACTTATATTCTCAAAAGTTAAGCATGACAGGCTTCTGTTTAAGAAAGAGACCTGTTTTACTGTGTTAATGTTGTCATTTTGAGCTAAAAATAAATGGCTAAATGATCATTTATTTCACATGTGTTCATATCACAAAGAATAGAATATGCATCTACTTAAATCTACTTCAAGTCAAATGGTTAAAAAAATAATTTCACACACAAAAAAAGAGCTAGAAAATTCACCACACTGGGAAAGGTGAAGACAACTGGGTCGCCCGGCCCTGGCCACGAGGTGTCCCTTATTTATTTTTCAGGGAGTTGGCAACCCTACTCCCGTCTAGCAATGAAGAGAGAAAGAGATGCAAATATAGAGGAACTAAAGCAACACAACTACAACTAGTGTTCTTTTTGTTTTTTTAATTGTCACATTGTTTGTGAAGACTCTTTTCATTCATTAAAAAAAAAAACTAACAATTTTGCTTTCAACCATTTCTGCATGTTGTTTATGTCACTGCCTGGAGAGCTGGGATTGTAACACAAAATGATTATCTACAGTTGGTGAGAAATTTATTAAAAACACTGTCTCCCTTTACTCCCATAACAGCTTCAGTTGTTGGTGTAATAGATCCCTCAAGATATTAAAGCATTCTTTTGAGATTCTGTCCCGTTCTGACACGACTTTATCACATTATTTCTGTTGAGGTGACAGCTGCAAGTTAATCACATTTATATCTGGTCATTGGTGAAACAACTGGAGTCGAGTCAGCTCACTGTGGTGTTCATGAAACCTATCTTAAACTACTGTTGCTTAGGGGCATGGTGCAGCATCATGCTAGAAACAGCCATTATAAGACTGTTAATTGTCATCATAAAGTAACATCCCCCACAATCCCCCACAAAATTATACAGCAATAACCAGCTGCAGACACAATATAAGATGTATCTAGAGACTTAAAATGGGGACAAGCGCCACACCAGTTTTGTTTAATATCTGGAGCTTTTGTGTGTGTGTTTTTTTAACTGTATTTTAACTATATGTGTGAATGTGTGTGTGAATGGGTGGATGACTGGTTGTGTAAAGCGCTTTGGGGTCCTTAGGGACTAGTAAAGCGCTATACAAATACAGGCCATTTACCATTTAAATTTTACTCCACTTTATATATCGTTTGCCTTATAAATATAGATCATATTTTGAAAAGGTTGTTTACAGCAGTAAGCTTACACACAGACACACACAAAGCACTATTCACAATGTACATTAAATGGTAAATGGCCTGCATTTGTATAGCGCTTTTCTAGTCCCTAAGGACCCCAAAGCGCTTCACACTACATTCAGTCATTCACCCTTTCACACACACATTCACACACTGGCGATGGCAAGCTACATTGTAGCCACAGCTGCCCTGGGGCGCACTGACAGAGGCGAAAATAAATACTTAAATAAGATGTAGGCTACTGTTAAGCTTGCAGTTCAGTGTGTACTAAAGTCTTATGTAAACGTCACGCTATTTCTGCATGTGTTAGATCAAATGCAATTAAAACATATGTAAAAGTATTTTAGAAATAGATATTTCTTTATAGATATTTAGATATTTTATGATATTTTTATAGATTTTTTTGTGTTTTCCAAGTAAATATATGAATGTGAGTTTCTGTTCAGAATTACCTTTTTTCATTTTCCAGCTTACATTTTTATGAGAATCCGGGCAGGCTTGGGTTGGTTTTCTTTTTTTAAGGGAAACCGCATGATCAGGTGCGCTTGGGGCCGAGCCGCAGCAGCTGAGGTTAGTGTCTCTCAGCTGCGTCTCATCTCTGTCAGGGTGGCATATTTAAGAAGTAGCGGGAGCAGCAGTTCTTCGCAGATTGATACTACAGTCCTCACAGTAACACATATGTCTCACTAGTTTATGCTGTTATTTCCATGCTTCAAGTAGTAACCTTGTTTTCCCTGTGGTTTCCCAGTCATCTTGTTGACTCAGGACCGTATTCAGACTTTCAGAAGAACTGCACACCACAGACCTCAAGCTTTCTAGTGGCTTCCCCCCTCACCTACTTCCGACTTCCACTGCAGCCATCTCTACTCCCCTGCATGAGAGCATCTTGGTAACCTGCCCCTTCCCTCTTGTACACCTGTGTGACAAGTAAGTGCGCTTTGTTGTTCTGTATTTTATTTAGTTACAGTTTCTCCTTTTCATTCTAACTCTGGTTTTCTTTCTCTTTCAGGTCATGCTGCTAAGTCTGCACCAGTTGTGCCACACTTACTTTTGTTTTTCTTTCTTTTCACTGTCTTCTGTTTTTTTGTGAGTCTGCGCCTTTGGTCCACCTTTAGGCTCATTCTGATGTCTTTTAGTTTGTTTATGTTGTATTTTTATTTCTTCCTTACTATTCTAGCATCCATGGTGTTTCTTTGTGTTGTGTTCAGCACACGCTTCTAATCTCAGTGCTTAGTTGTTATTGTTTGGGTTATTTCCTGTTTTACTATGGTAGCTGGTTGATGCTTGTGTCTTGCTTATTAAGTGTTTGATTCCCCCCTTGTAACTGTCCCGATTGTTTTCTGTATTTCCCCGAATAAGTTTGGATTTATGCTTTTTCTTTCTGGACTTTATGTGGGACTTGGCTTACAAACTAATAGCATTTATTTATTTATTGCTTTATTCCTACATTTGGGTCCTGTGTGTGGTTACAGTTTATATAATATATACATAGGAGTAGAGATGGTGAGTATTTACCATGTTACCACTTTGTAGTCTTGGCATCTTGGTTATTTATTCCATTGTTAGTTCCTGTTTAGCACTTCTGATCTGGGTTTGAATCTAACCTACAGCCCTTTGCTGTATTGTTTTTCTTATGTGCTTTTAATTCAAATTCAGATTCTAACATCACTGCCTACAATGGGACTTTAAATCCATCAACCAGGCTGTGTTATTCCACTCTTCCACTTTTCTTCACATATCTGTTTTTGGTTGAGGGCTGGACCTTTGATATCTTTATCTGCTCCTTTAGCCCATCCACCTCCAGGCTGAATCTATATCTACACATACAAGGGTATTTTGGTAAACAGCTTTTTCTATGCATTTTTAGTGAAAAGTCTCAAAACTGTTTCTGTTTTTACATGTCAAGGAAAACATAAACTTTTGTCTAGGTCTAGGACAAAGAATGACTCTCATTAGTAATAAAGTAAACATTTCTAGACAGTTGCTGTGAATATAACCATTGTACTGTTGCTGTTTATATATGAGGCATGTGTGTATTTCACTTCTGTGGTTTATTTACTGTAATTTAATATTTAATTAAGTTACTGGTGTTTAAAAAAAAGTTGTAATTGTTTTGTTGTCTAAATGAACTTTTAGATTTTCAATCCAAGTGGAGTAGTGCCACCGTGTAATTTTGAAAAAGACCCTTAAGGTCAAAAATAAAAAAGGGGGGCAGAAAACAGGTGAATTAAATTTCTGTCAAGGTTGTCTCGTAAATGCCAGGTCACCATGATAGAAAATGAGTTAGCTTAGAGCTCTATTTTTATTCACAGCCCTGTCTGTCTTTTCATACTCTCCCAACCCACCTGGCAATCCCCTCTGCTCTCTAAAGAATTTCAGGCATGTCTAGAACCTCTTCTATTCCCCTTGTCTCTTCCAGATCTTTCACTTTCCCAGTAACTGATCTGTAGAAGCAGAGAACAGAGTATATGAAATAAAAAACAACGAACTACACCTTAAGACCCTTGAATAGATGCACTTTGGATAGATTCAACTGGCCCGTATATATAAAATATATATTATTCTGTATGTCTCATATTTTTTAATACCTGCTGTTGTGCAACATAACAAAGTTATATTTACACTGTGCCAACTGCCCAAAGAGTCGAATACCGAGCCCTAGTCCATCTCCTTAATTCTACAGGATGTGTATTCAATTTCTAAATCATTTTCACTTATATAGCCCCAATTCATGTTACACTGAGTTGAAGGTGATTGTTAAAACTCCAACAGTCAGTCGATCTTCTATGTACAAGTTTCTAGCAACAGTGGGACAGAAGGGCTATATAGTGACAGCAAGGACAGCCTTCTGCTGCGAGATTACGGGTGAGGGGAAAGCTAAACAGATAGAGAGGGGGGAAAAAGGATGTTAGTACACTGTGTACATGTTAGTAAGAACTCTAGATTAGGATTTCTGAACAACACATATATGAATTTGATTTATTAAATATATTAATTTTCTCTGTGATTAACCACACAGAAAATAAAAAAATCAGCATTTCCTTCTAGATACATGTGCATTGAGGGCAGGAACAGGACATTTAAGGCAAAACTACACACAGCAAATTATAATCCTAAAAAAACTTACAATTCAGCCAGAACAACTCCAACTTCCAAAAGGCCTTCTACGCCCCTCCTATACCCATTTAATTCTTTGTGCAGCTCATTTTGTGGTGACCCTCCAGTGACTGTCTATAGTAGTGGGCTATAATAATCAAGGCTATAGCAGAGGGGAATGAAAACAACAGCACGGATAAGCTGGAGGTTGTCTTTTATTTGCTGGAAAGACCCGAATGCTCTCAATAAGGTTCAGGTAAGACCAACATTATTAGAAAAGCTCAAAAATGGAGGCAGGCCAGTGTCATTTGGATTTACAAGGGCAAAGCCAATCATAACGACTTTCATCATTTTTGTGTGTGAATGCACAAAGTTAGCCAGTGTGTGTGTGTGTGTGCATTTATGCATTGCGTGCCTGTGCATGCTTGTCTTTATAATTGTATTCATGCTTAGCAATGCACCAATGCCTCCAGGAACAACATTTAAATCTCTGGTCAGACCCATCTGTCTGTCTCTTGCTCTGAGCAGACTAAATGTGCTGCTGGCTCATAATTCATGCTTGATAACAAAATACAAAAACTAGTCACATTATAATAGATTTACACCTGGCACTAAGGTTATGATGTGGTGGCAAAACACAAGGGATGCTACTAGGGATGCTAGATGAACATCTGAGCACTCAAGTAACTGCTGTTTATGATACAAATGAGCTATATGATCTATCCATGATTATACACAATATCCAAGAATTCTCCAAAGAAATTTGACATTTTTGCTTATTTTTTTATGTGTACTGGAAACTACAGACTCTGTAAAATGTCTGCAGTACAAGGAAATCACTTCACAGAGATCAATTATTTTTAAAAAGGCTAATGCAGAACTGACCTTTCTCATATTTCCCTTTCAAGATGTATAGCAGATGAACCAGCAGTGGGGGATATATATTCCCCTGTGTGTGATAATAACTAGTGCTTAGTGACACATTACATGCTGACCAGATGCTGTTCAGTCAGAGAAACATATACACTCCAAATGCACACGTACAAGCCTTTGTCGACTGGTGAGATTACATCTCCCTCTGATCTGTGAAGTGTCATCCCCTCCTATGAGCCAGACAGTAAACAAAAATCACAAAATGCTATAATGTCCCACAACAACAAACAGATGCCACATCTAAGAGACCAGAGGAACATCTATAAATTATTCACGCTTTCTGTTTTAGTTAAGTAGTTTTTATTCTCTTATTATCAGTTATTGTTGAAGTGATTATTAAGCTGGGGTGGATGGTAAAAGGGGGATGAGGGCATAAAAATAAAAGACCAGAAGATTGAACAGAGATTTGATACAAGATGGCAAAGAGAGAGAGATGATTATAAGAAAAAAGATGACTAGGTTCAGCGAAAGTGTGTGGGTTGATAATGAATGTAATCTGCATTTAGATGATATCAGGCTATGTGGTCATCCCTGATGTGAATTTGCTAGCTCTGATTACATGTGGTGTTTGGAGAGATGCTTCAAAGCAGTTCTTTGAGCAATGCTGGGCACCAAGAGGACATACTGGAACACCGGGTCTGCACATAATATGTGGTGTATGCAGCAATTTTAATATTGTTGATGTACATTTTAAGTGAAAATAATTTGATGCATTAACCCTTTAACCTTTTTTTCCCCCCAGAAATTTGTTGTAGCTGCAACACCACACTGTATTTAAAAACAACAGCTTCTTTTTATTATTATAACCAGGCCAGAGTGACATTTCTAAAAGATGTTCAGCCTCTTCAGTAAATGTCTCTGCCTGTTCTCATTCTTGGGATGTCAATTAATGCCATTTTGTCAAAGTCACTGACATGTTGCATTTAGGCATAAAGGTGTCCTTAGGCAGTAAAGTATGGCAATACTGACAAAGAACTGTCACACTCAACGTGCAGCATTATTTCTGTGAGGGGCATTTTTGCACAATATTTTCTTAAATATAACACAGTAGTTTGCAATATGTAAACCCACCTTGTGAATTTACTGTCATAAAGTAACCCAGCAAGTATGTGTGGTCATTTCTATGTGATGCAAACGCCACATAACAGTTCCCTTGCCAACCAGAAAGTTTGAACCAAAATCCTGCTTGCTATGAGGCAACAGTGCCAGCCACTGCTCTGTTTCTCCAGATGATTACAGACACTGTTCTTAGATTGGTCAGTCAGACATTACACAAACCCTGTACTAGTAATCTGGCGGGCTAAAGAAGATCCAGATCTGACTGAAAATACCTCATTCTTCAAGTGGAGAAACCGGGAAGTGAATGAGCAATATGGTATCATTGATTTAAGGCAAATTAAACACTTCCTCCTAGTTGATCTTTGTGTGCCTTTAGGGACCCTGCAGACACGGTCAGCATGGTAACCAGCTATGAGCCTGGGGAAAGCTTGGACCTTTGTTGTTCTGTTTTTTTTTTTTCTTCAATATTAGACAGTAAGAATTTCATGAATTAATGTGTCATGCGCTAGACGACTTTTATTTTGAAAAGACTATGTATAAAAGCAGCTGAAAGAAAAGCTTTGGAAAAGCTTCAGAAAACCAGGAGAACTATTGCTTAACCCTTTAAGACCTACCATAGAACCAAGTCCGCCAGAGCTTATATTATATTTTTACATGCTGTGTAGCCATTTTTGGGAGCATTTCAAGTTGCTATACATCAATACAACCATTATAGCCCAAACTTTAATAATATGTCTGCATTAGGTGCATAGTAATTACATAAATTGCAAAAAAGTGCAATAAACTACAAAAAAATTGAAAATCGTTTTTGTTTTTTTAACATATATTTCTAGTTAGAGAAATTTAAGAGGCTCATCCCTCAAAACTGTAAATACAAAAAAGTTGCACAAACTAGTTTCCCACCACAGGAAATTTATTTTGAGTGTCTTCATAGTTTTATTTTTGAAATACACCAATTTTTATATACTGCAGGAAAAACGAAAATAAATATTATAGTGCAAATTTGCAAAATAACAGCATATGCATCAAAATAAACTATTTCCAGCAGTGCAATATGAGTCCTAAGCATCCCAGAAACGACACAGAAAGTCATAAACGCAAACATAACTTTTTAAAACACAAGTATAGGCTCATAAGGCCCCGATCGTAAAAAAACTACATTTCCGCAAAATGACGTCACTTCCGGTTTCGGGCAGGTCATGCGGTCATGTGATAGTTCGCGCTGATGGACGTAGGAAGTGTTACAAACAGCTGATCGGATCGGCGAAGCCTGTTTCTGGAATATCATGTTTTTGTTGCTGCAAGTGATTTTTATGCAGTTTTTGCAAAGCTATATGTGGAAGGAAACTGTGACCGAGGACAAGCTGATGGCATAAGATGTAAGTACAACTCCTCCGGTTTCATATGCAAAAAAAATTATTGCGCTAGCTTACGTGGTTGCAGTGCTACCGGGATTTAAAAATAGTTACGCAAAATGGAACGTGCCCGCTCCGATCGGCTGTAAAGGGTTAAGAGGCTCATCCCTCAAAACTGTAAATACAAAAAAGTTGCACAAACTAGTTTCCCACCACAGGAAATTTATTTTGAGTGTCTTCATAGTTTTATTTTTGAAATACACCAATTTTTATACACTGCAGGAAAAACGAAAATAAATATTATAGTGCAAATTTGCAAAATAACAGCATATGCATCAAAATAAACTATTTCCAGCAGTGCAATATGAGTCCTAAGCATCCCAGAAACGGCACAGAAAGTCATAAACTCAAACATAACTTTTTAAAACACAAGTATAGGCTCATAAGGCCCCGATCGTAAAAAAACTACATTTCCGCAAAATGACGTCACTTCCGGTTTCGGGCAGGTCATGCGGTCATGTGATAGTTCGCGCTGATGGACGTAGGAAGTGTTACAAACAGCTGATCGGATCGGCGAAGCCTGTTTCTGGAATATCATGTTTTTGTTGCTGCAAGTGATTTTTATGCAGTTTTTGCAAAGCTATATGTGGAAGGAAACTGTGACCGAGGACAAGCTGATGGCATAAGATGTAAGTACAACTCCTCCGGTTTCATATGCAAAAAAAATTATTGCGCTAGCATATGTGGTTGCAGAGCTACCGGGATTTAAAAATAGTTACGCAAAATGGAGCGTGCCCGCTCCGATCGGCTGTAAAGGGTTAAAAAGCAAACAAGCAAACAAAAACAATTTTTAAAAAAACAAGACACAGGAAGCAAAATATAAAGATATGATTGCCTTTTGTACACATCATTGGAGCACAGTTGCTACATCAAGACCTCACTAATTTCAAAATCCTTGTTATAGCTTTGACTGCAAAGCAGGTTTTTTTGTTACCCCAGAATGTTCCATATTTACTGTGAGCACTGCTAAAAATCCAGTCCTTCTTATCGTTCACAAGATATCACCTGAAAAGAAGGTCTTCACACTCCTGAAACAGGTTTTGAAGTTTGAACTTTTATCCTCCATGTAGCTGATACGATATTTAATATTTCTTAACTTATTTTCCATCCATCCATCTTCTTCCGCTTTATCCGGGGCCGGGCCACAGGAGCAGCAGCCAAAGCAGAGAAGGCCAGACCTCCCTCTCCCCAGCCACCTCCTCTAGCCTATCCGGGGGAACACCAAGGTGTTCCCAGGCCAGCCGAGAGATATAATCTCTCCAGCGTGTCCTGGGTTTGCTCCGGGGCCTCCTCCCGGTTGGACATGCCCGGAACACCTCACCCAGGAGGCATCCTTATCAGATGCCCGAACAACCTCAACTTATTTTCCATATATAGCAAATTAAATCTACCTTTTTATCTGTTCCATTTTATTTGCACCATCCATTTGGTTTTCTAAGGACTGGTTATCCAGCTATAACAAGCTTTTGTGGACATCAACAGACCACTTGCTGATTTTGCACACCCTATGATGCCTCCCCCAGCGATTCATCCTTTTTATTGTCTCCACCTTGCATCCCCTGTCCAGTACACATTTACAACCTCTCTTTCTTCTTTTTTCACACTACTGTTTCTATCCACTCACACTCTCTAGTTGCCAATCAGTAAAAAGAGTAGACCAGTCACACAGTCATCCGCAGTGGGTCATATAGAGAGGTCACTACTACCAGAGCCTGTTGACAGCTTCATGCTCATTATCCAGAGCTGATACTGAGGACAAATTAGATCTCTGTGCAGTGGAGGGACTTAGTCAAAGGCTCCAGGTGTGGCTACATGGATATTGAGGGTGTCTAGTATTTCACTAACCTTTTGTTTGACAGAATGACAGATTTCTAATACAAAATAAAATAAAAATAAAAAGTAAAATTATTTTCATCTACACAAACTTCCATGCACAAATTTTAGGTTATTTAATATGAAAAAAAGAATGTAGGTATAAATAAACAATGATTAGTGTGTAAATATATCTTCTAACAAAGTGATGCAATGTCATAAACTTAGAATTCATCTATTAAAAATACACAGGAGCAGGTGCCAGTTTGTGGAAACCACCATGTTGCCCCATCATCTTTAGTGGTTGAGCTGGATATTGCTGCTCTGCCTAATTAAATTTTATGTATATGCCTAGAGACCAGTCACATACATAGAACACCTTATATTATTTTTTAATTTAAAGATCACAAATAGATCTTTCAAATGGACATTTAACATTTGTACATTTATATTTTCATCATGCGCTTATTTTTTCTTTCTTCTTGCACACTTCCACCTCATCATCTTCCTACTCAAGCCTCATCTCCAGAAGTCCTCCATGTGAAAACATGCCTGTTTATTCCGAGTATTGTTGCAATTACTTGTCAGCAGATTAGAGTCATGCCACCCTGCTGTCTCAGGAAACCTCACAATGAGATGGTTAAAAAAACAACAGCAGCTGGTTATTAGCTACGCCAGGTAATGTTAGGCTTTAGTTTCCTAAAATTCACATTTTATATCTGATAAATAATTTGATTATGTTCACACATAATCAGATTTGCCAAGTGTCTGAGTCCAACAAAGTTAGAGCCACTTCAAAGACAGTTTCACTAATGTTGTCTAACAGGATCAAAAACAGCAGTGTTTACTGACAGAAAACATTTCATCTCAGTCACTGTTATCGGACAAAAGAGAACCTTACTGACTAATCAGCTCGTATCAGACTCCTTTCACAAAGGTTTACACCCTTCTCCAGAGTAAATAGTTATAGACAACTGGCATACTGACAGCTGAGATAAACAATGGACGGACAGCCTACATTCACTACAGATGAACAGCAGCCAGAGTTGTTTGTCCTACTGCCACCACTGTAGATAAGGTCATACACTTGAACTGGGAGGGGTAAGAACACAGAATTCAGTTGACCGCAATCAGCAAACTACTGACATCTTTTACCTTCACATTTTATACACTGTACCATTAGAGAAATATTGTTTATCCTTAAATACTATAATTTAATGCCTGAATTTTCCATTTTTATTACTATTTAAATCCCAAAACAAACAAAGGAATGTAGTGTTACTCTGTTAAGTGCCAGGAGGATTGCCATGATTTATACATCAGGGAAACGAAACAACCTCTGGCGAAGTGGATGGCACAACACAGAAGAGCTAACTTGTCAGGTCAGGACTCTGCAGTCTATTTACACCTACAGGCCAGCAGACACTCTTTCAATGATGAGGATGTACACATCCTGAACAGGGAGGAACGCTGGTTTGAGCGCGGAGTCAAGGAGGCCATTTACGTGAAAAGGGAAAGACCATCTCTGAATCGAGGTGGGGGCCTAAGGGTACATCTTTCACCATTTTACAATGCTGTGATTGCAACCATTCCCCAACTCTCTGTGAATGGTACTCATTGATCAGTGGTCTTTGATCAATGATCTTTGGATCAATGGGCTTTGATCAGTGGTTGTTGATCAATGGTCATGACAATTTGCATATTAATGATCAAGGAACTAACCTTACAGCCCACTGTTCATTCAGTGGGCTAGTTTCAGTGATTGTGCAAATGTACTGTTTATAAGGTTGCAGAAACCACCAGTCAGCTGAGACTGAAGAAGTCACCTAGACAATTTTATTGCTTACAAAATGCTATCCAGGTTTTAAAATCTCTTTAATTGTTTCTTTTTACCAGATTTGTTTTTTTAACCAAAGTATTGATGATAGTAGCCATTAGAGATGTGTAGGTGTCATCCTCTAAATCGTTGCCTTTACCTTTGATTTACTTTATCTTCCTTCTCACAACCAGCCTTGTTTTAACAGCAGCAACACTCCTTTAGCTGCTCTCAAGTACCTGAGGAAAACATTTCTCTTCCCAGAAGGAGGACATAGCTCTATCTCATACTGAATAGATAGAGAAAACGGGACGTAGAGCAATGGGTGCACCATTAAGAAATAGCCTCTAAACTACATCTGACAATAGCCAAGATTGCACTTGAACCCAATTCATCGAGGTAAAGTGGCCATTTGAAGAGATGTGGTAGGGAATTGGTGTTCCTGGATTGAGACAGAGCAATACAGAGAGTGTAAGTTGTTTTCTATATCTATATGTCACTTCTGTTCACTGCTACATACTTTCATTGTAGGCAAGTCATAGGGTGAAGCTCTCTAACACTTTGGCAGAAGTATGCAAATTTGTCTGTGCATACAAGAGGCAGGAGAAACATAAAGAGAGACTGTCTAATTAGCACTGCTTTGTTCAACATTGTTACAAGCATTATCTCCTAGATTGATAACCATTTTAAATTGCAACCACTTTAAGTATCTTCTCCAATGGAAAATGCCTGAATTCTTTCAATGAGGCCAATGCGAGTACCAACTTTTCTTCAAATAAACTAGACTTTTTCCACTTATATAGAATGAAAGGGTCTGTGAAGTTAATCTGATATTATTTATCTGATATTTAAGGGGCCTTTTTTACCATTAAAACAATTTTTCACTAGCCTTTTGCATTGCCTCTGTCCCATGTTTACAAGCAGCGGCCAAGAGCCCACTAAACAACAGCTGCTTTTATGCTAATATTATGCTAGCTAATGTTAGACTTCACTGTCTAAAAAAACAACAACAACAAAAAAATGTCACGTTTTCCCCCTGAGGTGCGAATCTAATTAGATTTGCACCTCAAATGAGAGTTTATTCAGACATTGGCCAAATGTGACCTTCACTGACTTATCAACCTTCGACACCTCAAGAGCATAGCAATTTTAAAATGTTTAAATATATTATAAACTATTATCAAATATCTGTTTTTTTATTCCTGATTTATTCCTAAATGTTTATTTTATTGAAATACAGTGATCCCTCGTTTATTGCAGGAGTTACGTTCTAAACATAACCTGCGATAGGTGAAATCCAGGAAGTAGCCAGCTTTATTTTTACAGTTATTATAGATGTTTTAAGGCTGTAAAACCGCTCACTACACACTTGATACGCTTTTCTTAGACAGGCATGAACATTTTCACACTTTTCTCTCTTGTTTAAACACCATCAAAGTTCAAACCTTCGTAGAAAAATAAGTTCAATGTTATAGAATGAAACCAAAGATCAAACCCTGTTTTCAGGCCGAGAACATGGGAATAGAGCAGCTGCCAGAGAAATCAACATTAATGAATCAATAGTACAGAAGTAGAGGAATCAAGAAGAATGAGTTGAGTAAAGTTTGACTTATCTGACTGTTTTGTTTCCCTTAATGCACCTTATAATCTGAAAAATACGGTAACTTCTACCTTCATGTCCAGAAGTCCAACTTTTTGTGCGATGGTTAGAATCTTCCTCTGCCTTTTGGGTGCTACCGCAGGTGCCTTTGACGTTGCAAAACGTTTAGTTTTTTTTACACAAATAGCTGTAGATAAATGATGGCTTAATGGGCCTTGTTTTTGCATCGTAAAATCAGCTTCTATTGGTTGAGTTGCATGATTGATCCCTCCTTTTAATCATTTGAGCCAATAGAATCACAGTAACGTCACTGCGTTTATGTCAATCCCACTAATCACAAATTGGAAGACAAAAAAACATGTGGAGCAGATACATGACACTCTTTTATTTGTTTGTTGTTTTAGCGAACAAAGCTGTTGCACTACGTATGCAAAATAATATACTTGCACAGACAGTTTTTTTTTCATAACATGTGCCGCACTGTACAGCACTGGATTACATGAATTTAAAAAATTGTGAATTTTGAAGTAGACACAGCAGCTACAAGCTACAGCAGCAGAAGACCACACCAGGTTCCACTGCCAGAACAGCAAACCTTTGCTATAGTTTGCATGGACTCACCAAACTTGGACAATAGAATATTGCAAAAAAAACATGATTTCTGCAGGTGGTAGTATAATGGTGTAGGAAAGGTGGAGGTCCTGGCAGATTTCAATGCTGGGAGACAGCTTTGAAATCTGATTAAGAGTCTGATTAAGAAAAACGCCCTGTCCTATCTTAACCTCAGTGCCATTTTGTTTGTGACCTTCTGTGATAACTACAGTTTGTCAACAATGAACACCACTTGACACTAAGAGGCCCTAGTTCACAAATTGATCATTGATTTTGAAATCATATCATATCAGTAATATCATCAAACCCATGTATTCACTGCCATTTAGTATTAATTTTTAGCAAAGAACCTTGTGTAAAAAATCTTTTAATAATATTATGTATTGTTCAAAGATTATTAAATCCCCATATTTAGTCAAATGTGAAAAGCTTTTGCTTTTCATGATAGCTTAAAATACTGGATATCTATACTGATATGGACTGGATAATCGGTTTGAAGTGAAAAGATGCCACATTTTTTGATGGAAATGAAAATCATTAACCTAAAGCCGGCTGAATTCAAAGACATCCCAAACACTACAAGGGAAAATATGATGATGGAGGCTAGTCCATTTTGCACACATTTCAACTCAAAGTGGTACACAGCAATTTGTGTGGCCACCACATGGTTGTAGCATATCTGACACATTGGGGCATGATCCTAACAAGACAATGCATGATGTTCTGGGGGATCTCGTCCCAGATGTAGACCAGGGCATCACAAAGCTCCCGAGCAGTCTGAGGTGCAACCTGATGGATGAACTGGAGGATGTCGGGCCCTCAGGCCACTCTCAAGAAGTCTGTTTGTGATTTGTTGGTCACCAGTGCCCAGCTGAAGGTCATCTTGTAGGGCTCTAGCACTGCTAATCCTGTTCCTCCTCAATATCTGCGAAGTTTAATTAACTAGACATTGTATTCTGATTAAAAAGTGTTACTTAAATTTTTTGGGCAGTGTACTGATCTGATGATTATGGACAACTGCTGTCAGTGTTTGTGCTTATGCATGCTACTGAATATGCAAGCACACAAATTGCTGCCAGGACAAACTCTCTGCCTTTCCCCCCACTGTATGTGAGTGCATTTCCTTTCATTTCACATATTCTGAGGAATAACAAAGACCACTGGAGCTAGTAAATTGGCAATCACACAAATATGCCTTCACCTCAATATTTAACGAGTTGAGCAAATTAGCCATACAAAGCAATCCACTGAGCTTTTGCTTTCCACTTTGCTGATATACATGCAGAGCAAAGCACCTAACAGAGAGCTCATTACAGCTGAGCCAACACTTCTAACACTGGATCGGTTAAAAGTACATTGTACTGTGCACACAAAAATCGAGAGAGTCACACACAGACACACATACAGATGCAGAAATAGGTTAGGTTCACTGCAACAATATAACGTTATACCATATACACAAAATTCTACCATCAAATGTGAGTTTGTATTAACAAACTACCAAAGAAACTGAAATACTGAATACCTAGTCTTATGTGTATGTGTTTGCAATAGCGACAGTTGAGAAAATGATCATTTCTTAAATCAGTCAAATAACAGCAGCCCTTGATTGGTGATCCAAAAATATTGTAAAATAATGGAGGTATGTGTTTCTTGACTGTTAATGAAAATGTAGACTGAACCTTGACAATGCTCTGAATCATACTATAACTTAATTAGCTTGTTAAAAACTGGGATTAAGGAAACACTTAATCTCACATGAAGGGTAGTTTGTTAAAACAACTGATGGTCATGAAATATACCTAGTAAACTACCAGTGGTGCATAGGGTGTTGCTTAAGAGTGTTAGCCAGATTATTATCACACACACACACACACACACACACACACACACACACACACACACACACACACACACACACACACACACACAGAGCACATCAATTGATTAAAAAAAAGGTATTTTGAAAAGCTGTCGACCCATTTCCTTTTAGAATTGCTTAATTTAGCTTAACGAAATGAGGCAGAAATAAATTTTTCACTCTATTCCATGCAACCGTGATAATGAAATGCACCTGATTAATTGACTATTGGCAACTATAACCATGTATAAAAAACATATAAACAGTTTATAACAGTAGAAGTTTTGGTAGTTTACTGGTCAGAAACATTCAGGTGCATTTTGACACTGCCACAATCTATCTAGGGTGGACACCCCAACAAATTCACCTGAAGGTCACACTACATAATCCCCAAAGAAATTGCAAAAAAACCCCAAGTGCTACAACTCAAACCCTACAGGATTCAGTTAGAGTGTTAAATGTTAAAGTTCATGACAGCACAGTCAGAAAAAGACAGAACACATATGGCTTGTTTGGCAGGGTTGCCAGAAGACAGACTTTTAAAAACCCCAAAGACTCTAATAAAACACGGCACCATGGCTTAATTTGAAAAGATGCATCTGAACAAACCATAAAACTTTCGGAACAATGTCCATTGGATAGACAAGACCAAAGTGAAAATGTCTGGTCATATTTTACAGCGGCACATTTGGTAAAAAACAAAGCACAGCAGTATAAACACCTCATACAACAACTCATATCATCAACCTTCCATGGTAGTGCAAGGGTAGTGATTTGACAACAACCATACCAATACTGCTACTGTAGATGCATCTGCTTATCAATTAAAACAAATATATATACTATGGACTACACTCTACTACATGGTACCTAGCTCTTGGGGCCTGTGCACCTTGTTGTCACTGAATCATCCATAAGCTGCTCTGAATTAGGGCTGCCATGATTAGTCGACTAGTCACGATTACGTTGACTATCAAAATCGTCGACAACTAATTTAGTAGTCGACGCATCGTTTGATGCTTTGTAAGATCCCAAAAGACGCAGGAATAAGTAGTAGGATTTAAGAGTGTAATAACGGACTGAAACAGAAGATGGCAGCACTGCATGTACAAGGATGCCAGCTGCCGTTAAACCCCGAAGAAGAAGAAGTAGCTCTGTCCCAGAATTCATAGCGCAGCCCAGCTCAGTTTTCAACAATGGCGGCAGCTAGTTAGTTTTAATATTACTCTTATTATCCTTTCTGGGTCGCAAAACGTTTAACATATTTTCAGACGAGAATGTAACTGTGTAAACCTCAAATATCTGCTCAGTTTATCAGGACACCACATATTTTCAAAAGCACTCCGACGTTTTCGGAGACGTCTGTTACCCACTAGCTCGATAGCTAGCCGGGGGCAAGGCTCACTAGAGCCCGTGAGAACACCGGACTCCCGGCAAATCGTTTTCAAATCCACCGCCGTCTTTCGCTACTCAGGTTAAACATATATAAGTCACTTAGATAACTTAAAAATGTTATTGTTTGGCTTTTTGTAGTATTTTATTTGTTCCTGAGTAAATCGGTTTGGCTGAGATTAAAGTTATAGTTTTTACACAGCTGAATAGACGTCAAGCAGACAGCTGATTATCAGAAGTGTGAGATGCTCGAGAATATACTCCAGTGTCCTGTTATATTTTAGATAGCAAGGAGTTTATTAAACTTCACCGAAACAATCTGCAAATTTCATTAAAATTTAATAAACTATCATCTTGTCTTTATTTTTAGTTAGCACATACCTTAAACACTTAAAGCTGTAAGCTAATGATAGTTATATATGCTGGTGCAATAAGCTGTACGTTTTAAGTCCAATGGATGCATGATCTGATTGGTCGACTAATCGCAAAAATAATCGGTGACTAGTCGACTATCAAAATAATCGTTTGTGGCAGCCCTACTCTGAATACCGAAGTATTCCAGAGTCAAATCTAAAGCTGTGTGTCCAACAGCTAAATTTGGCAAAAATGATCCGTATCACACTAGTAAAAAGCAATCAAGGTGTTGCAATGTCCCAGTCAAAGTCTAGATCTTAACCCGACTGAAATGCAATGGCTGGCCCTCAAGAGAGCTATGAATAAACAATAAACTGAAACAACAATGTAAAGTAGAATGGGCAAAGTTCCTCTAAAAGGATGTGAGAGACTAATAAAGCCATTCAGAAAGTAATTACCCACGTTTTTCTCTGCTAAAGTGGTTCTACAAGCGACTGAATCATGGGTTGTACTTAGCTTTCCACAAAATTACATAGAGTTCTATGAAAATCTTTTTTTTTTCAAATGAATGTAAATAATATATAGTAAAAAGCTCTGTTTTAAAAAAAATACTCAATTGGAACTGTTAATGGTCTTAAGGGTTCTTTGAAACATTCTGTTCAAAACCATGTCACAGGGAAATTTTCAGCATAAGAGTTCATATTAGTTATAGAGTCCCATTAGTTTTCTATTGAGTTACCTCCATACTTTTCGTTTATGAGCACTTGTATTTATGCAAAAATGTGAACAACTGTGTGTTTAAGCAGGAACAAAAGGTCTGGCAGAGAAATCCTTCTGTTTAAATACGATATCCCTGTCTAAACAACTACTCCATTTCAGTCTGAAGTGTAATCCTCTGCACTCACTCAACTAAAACCAATTCACAATGCTCGGGGGAGCCTTCTCCCACCCTCCACCTCCCATTTTCTCTCTTTTACTCAACCTCGTATAGATTCATTGCGTTCTCATACAAAAAGATCTATTTTTTTATTTCAACAAAGATATAAAGGATAGATTGACAGATAAAGATTGATTCCACAATTTCTAATAGGCCTTGTCTATAATGACACCCCCTGCCCTTTGTTTAGACAAGTAAGAGGATCAGGGTAGGTGGCAGAGGGACCTTTCAAGGTCACCTTATGTCCAGCTATGTGCTTGTAAACACCTGTTTTATTGTTGCATATGCTTCATATGCTTCTTTTAGTTGTTGTTGAACTTACTCACACATTTAGATCACATCAATTTGTGTGCGTATTCCCAAAAGAATTGATTTTGGAAGAATTATATGAAAGAGTTAGTATAGTATATACAAAATATACTATGTATGTTTTGTAGTTTCCTTACACAAAACTGTTAAAAATGTACATTTTATGATGTGACACAGCTACGTTTTGTATTACAATTTTAAAAAAAATATAAAACTTAATTTAAGACAGGCGTATAGTTTTGGTTGATTTGGGGCAGCAGTCCCCACGGACCTCTACCAGTCCATGAGTCGCTTGGTACCGGGCTGCGAGCGTTGAGGCTCGGGTGTGATTTTCAGGGTTTTTATTGTTAACTTGGTTTCCCTGGGTCTTTTCCTGTGTTGTAGTTGTGTGTCTTATTTTGAAATAAATATTTACATGTTACCATAGTGAACAGAGAGCATTAAGGGGCAGAGAGGAGGATGTTACTCTCAATGTTGTTGGTGCAAGAGGACGCTGCTAATAAAGTTACACAATTACACAGCGAATTCACGTTTATTATTATATTTGCAAAATACCATACTTTTTGTCTTGGTCGTATCATTTTATTTTGTTGTATTTATCCGTGACACCTCAAAGTCCGGTCCATGAAAATATTGTCTTAAATTAAACTGGTCCGTGGCGCAACAAAGGTTGGGGACCGCTGATTTGGGGGCTCTTAGTGTGGGTAGCATAATGGTGTTAGCAAAGATTTGGTAAGGACTCATAAGTAATGGTAGTTTACTGGTTGTAGGAAGTTTAGAAGTAAATACCAGTCTCCATTGTTTGAGTAAGCATTGTGCTTCATGACCATGACATTGTTGCTTAGTAGAGTTCAGTCAGAACAAGCAAGGAAAGCAGTGCTTGTCCAGAGAAGTAAAATGAAAACCTAGGAAAGCTAAAGTAATATTACATAAACCTGTGCTTGGTTATGGGAGACTGATGGAAAACTGATAGAAGACCAGTGTGCTATGCTGAATCTCTTTTCACTGCTCTGAGATCAGTTATAATCCATGCATTATTATAGACACACCAATTCCTATGAAAAAAGAGGTGGCACTAGCAAATAAGCCAAGTGATTTATAATCTTGACAGATAGGTTTGTGTATAGGAATAGGAATGTGTAAAAACAGTAAAACCGTACAGGTTATTGCCTACTTTTTAAAATTACAGTTGGCTAAAACAAATTTTAAAAACCCAGTTTAAAAATGACTTACTCTAAAAGTAGAGATGGACCGATCCGATATTACGTATCGGTATCGGTCCGATACTGACCTAAATTACTGGATCGGATATCGGAGAAAAATAAAAAATGTAATCCGATCCATTAAATATCACGAAAGCACCTCACAAAACTTGCAACACGCCGTAACTCGCCTCAGAACGTCGGAGCAGTATGCATCACGTGATAGAGCAGCTGTGGCATGCGGGACCTGTAGGTGGTCTGGATAGCATTTGGAGCTTCGCTAGCAACCTGGCATTTCATCTCCGACAAAGTTATCCCCGAGAGAAGTAAAGCAAGTGTGTAAGTCCATCTCTGAATGTTTGTAAAGCATTCCCACGTTAAGCTTAACGAGCGACTGCCTCTCGCTCTCCGGCTGCTACTTCAATCGTGAAACTGCTTAATGATCAGCTGATCGGCTTTTCTGTTGCGAGTCTGTCTCTCGTTTGTTTTTGGCCCACTTTGCGCCAGAAAGAGCAAACCAGCGGCTGAACAACAGCAGCACGTTTAAGCTTGATAAGCTGTTGTTACAATTTATTTAATATTTCTTTCTACACCAGGATCTTTTTCTACGTAGCTGACGGCTGTAACTGTGCAGGGGCGGATCTAGCAAAGTTTAGCCAGGGGGGCCGATAGGGCATTAACTGGGAAAAGGGGGCACAAAGACATACTTTTCTTTCTTATTCTCATTTAAAATGTCTAGCTTTTAATAAATAATTATCTGACACCCAAAGTTTTAATTTGATGTAAAATGAATAGAAGTCAATTACTGTATATAGTGACTATTAAGTCTAATATATATACCCTAGTAAGCTATAGTACATTTTCCTTTGGGAAGGTACCATCTGTGCAGTCTGCAATTTTGTTGAAGAAAGATGTTGAATCTATTTAATATTTCTTGAAAAATAATTGATTTCTGTGCATTTTTTTTCACACTGCATCAAATTAAGGTTGATTACGTCGATTAAGCATCATGAGGTGGAGCGTGAGGGGTGGTTCCCTATTTTTTATTTATTTATTTTTGTTGTTGCTGGGAGTTGGAACCCTATTAGTTAGGTTGCTTAATATTTACGCTAAGTACTCTTTAAAATACCAGAATAGGGAGGATGGTGTAGGTCTAAGTTTATTAGATTGATCAGTATTGCTGAACTATGAAATATTTTTTTTGTATACAGGTATAACAGAATAGCTTTAGTGTAGTTGTTGTTTTAAACTTGAGCATGAACTTGCAGACTTGCAAAATGCAGCAAGATATTTTAAAAAACAGTTTTGTTGATTAAAAAACACTATATCGGATTCATATCGGTATCGGCAGATATCCAAATTTATGATATCGGTATCGGTATCGGACATAAAAAAGTGGTATCGTGCCATCTCTATCTAAAAGTACAACATTGAAAGTTTATCACACCATCCACACTGATCCACCTCAATATGTAGCCCACTCTGGCGTTCATGCTCAGGTCTGAAACCTTTGCTTTTCTTGTACTTAATAACATTTGACTTTGGAGAATATGATTCGTTACTGTAGACTAAACAGAATATAAAGCATTTAGAATAAGCTTGTTTTAAAAGCAACAAATGTTGGGTGTAACAGATTCCAAAGTAATGTGTTATTATGATCACATTACATTTTTCAATAATGCAGTATGTAATGTTACTGTACTAAATTCACTAATTACATCAGAGTTACGATTATATTGTTAGTTCCATTACAAAGGCTCTTTAGTTATCTGCGCACCATGTATAGAAATAAAAAAAACACATCAATTGTGCTTTTTTTCCTGACTGCTTATGCAATCAGCTGAATGTCGTTTCTGAAAAAGAAGGAAAGAATGACAGAAGGAAAATGGTGTTGCCATCTACAACTTGTAGATGACTCCACAAGGTGATGGACAGAAACCACTGCACTATGCTCCAACAGTGGTAACTGGCTCACAGTTTGTTTTGGGGGGGGGGGGGGGGGGTTGACTAATGATTTTATTGTTACTTCAGGGCACACAGCAAATCTTGCTCTGCCTCTCAGTGGCCACCTGGATCATTGAAAAAGTAGTATCTTCCATCACAGTATTATTTGTGTACACTTACATTTTTGGAAATAAAATAACTATACTTTTCAAAGATGTAGAAAATTCTATTCCAAGCTACAAAACATCCATTCCCTTCATCATTCCTTATCTTCATTTGGCATTTTTTCTTTCCCTGGCACTCTCTTTGCTACCGTGCCACCCCAGTTCTTGGCGGTAGCCCTGCTTGCTGTCTCACCCATCTGTTTCCATTCATTAGGACAGGATCCGCTTCTCTGCTCTTCTGACACCTTTGCACATCAGGCTGCACAATATAATTAAACAGGGTTGTGGGGGAATGATTTCTGAGCTGAAGCTATCTTTTTCCTTTTCCATCTACTTTTGTTCTTCAGTTTATTGAGACTGCATTGTGTTACTCGAACTGAGAAACTACAATGTGCCTTTATATAATCTAGTGTTCAACATTCTCCTTTTTAGGTCATTTGGGTTTTCATTTAAAGAAAACAACGTCTAGTGCATTTTGTTCAAAGGTTTAGATTGGCATGATTAATACTCTTTCCAATCTATTAAAAAATATAATAATGTCAAGAAACAAACCCAGATTTTTTCCATGACATAATTATAACTTTTTAAATCATATCATGATAGACTAATGCAGTATTTGCCAATGCATGCAAAATTAGACTTTAGCTCTGTTAAAGGTAATGTCATCATACTGCTGTATAAAGTACAAGTCATACAAAAGTAGGAAGAAAATCAGATGGGTTCCATTGATACACAGCATAGTTTGCCTCCTATCCTTTAATTCTAATTTTGTTTTCAATATAAATTATTTTGCCACTTGCAGAGAAAATAATTATTGTTAGGATAACTGGATCAACAATTAAGTGCTTTGACATTATAGAGGCTCATTAAAGCATGTATCTGTGATGCACCCACACAGACACACTTATTATGCCTGTGGGGGAGTATAGATTATGAAGAACAGACTTTTCTCATTTCATTTTGACACAAATGTATGGTTTTTATTAACATATTATTTTTATGCTCATTTTAAATTTAATGCAATATGTTGATTTAAGATTTCTCAAGATGAAATTTGAAAAAAAAATTGGAGAATACATTATCACTTGTAACGTTGCATCATTAAATGACTCGGGTAATCCAGAGAAATCTTTGTACAGAAAGCGAAAAGCCAAAGCTATATTTAATGGTTACAATCTTTTGGCCCACAGGCAGCTTTTAGAAATGCTCAGACCACACACAACACTACACTACAGGAAAAAGAGAGATAGAAGGAACAGTCGAGAAGGAGAAACGAGAACATTCTGACATTACACTGAATTACTGTCTGTCTCATTTGCAGACATACAGACACAGAGAGAAGCATATTTCTAATCACATTCTGGGCATTGGGTAGTGACCACCAGCCAATATGACAGACTGGTGTGAAGGATTCCTGGGGTAGAAGGGCAGCTTGTGACCATGGGGAAGATTCTCTGCCTTGATTTCTTCATCAGCAGGTGCCAGGGTCTCCTGACACATGGACACATGCAGCCAGTTTGCACACAGAATAACACATATGTGTGTATACACACTTGCACATTTGATCCCATCCAAGTGAGGGTCTAAGACCTTGTGTTTAGGTTACATGCTGAGGCAACCCCTGAACTGTCCGTATGATGATTTGGATATACACCTGACCTCTAAATTTTTTTTGCCATTCTTTCTTGTAGGGTAGGGCAACATATTTGAATGTTTACAAATATTGATAAAGTAATCTGTCCTGCAACTTGTAATGACCTAATTCTAATATGTTTTTGGTGCTCTAATTTATCAAATTATTTATTTTTTCTTAAGCAACAATTTGGTAACATTTGTCTTTAGTTTACCAGTTAAAACAATACTTTAGGAGGAGGGAAATGATATATATGGGGTAATTAAGTTCATGCTTGCAAGGAAAACAGCTTATTTCAGAGCTTGAAGCCTAATTCATTAATTTATCTACCCATAAAGAGTCTCTTTTGTCTTTGGGAACTTGAGGATATCTGTGTATTACACTTGGTTATCTCCTCTCTCCTATGGATTCTCTGTAACATGCAGCATAGAGAGGGATGAGTGGCACAGGAAGTCCCTAAAGTAAATGATAACAACCATGCATTATGAATCATCACATAGGTGAACAAGACTCAGTGACCTTTTGGACCAGTGGTGGGGACAGCTGAAAAAAAGTCCCTCAACAGAACCCCCCTCCCCGCAGCTTTTATTTATTTATTACACCAGGATATAGGTGCACCAGAAGGGATGTTTAAGAATACAAATGTGTACTTGAAACTTTAAAAAAAAAAATACAAATGGAATATTAATTTTATATCTTCTGCCTTATTTAGTCAGTTTATACATTGCTTTACTTCCCATTCAATATACATTTATCATCTGCCGTCTGCATTTTTTTTTCCAAATTCATGACCACATCAACCTCCTGAGGAGACTTTAAACTGCCATGGATACTGTCTAATTTTTCTAAGGCCAACGAGAAACTCTGAATGAAAGAATTAAACTGAGGAATTATTAGTCAACCCATGCAAACTGTTACCTTAAATGTAAACTAAGTAGTTTTTAATATTGGTATGTTTAAGGCAAAACCACATACCTTCATAATACTATCAGTTAATTAATTTATATTTATTTTGTAAACTTTCTGTGAAACTTTGTTGTCATATGATGCATTTTGAAAAATAAAATTAATATTTTTGACGTCCAGGCAACTCTGAGGGGTAAAGCACTGGGAAAGCCAAAGGAAAAAGGATTTTATTAAATAAGACTATGAGTATAGGAATGAAATTTGGATTGGATTAGTAGAAGACCATTTGATCAGATTTAGACTGCGTAACTTTGTGAGTGATGTAAAAATGTTTATCTCGGTCAGGTATAAAGAAGACACTTAATGTTCTTTTCTGATATAAAAATATGACTACACAGCAAGAGCTGGGTTTCAGATTTCATTTGTTTGCCCATCACGTCCTTTTCACAAGTGCTAGGATGCCTGGCTGACCCATAGACCCTCCTGGGTTTCCTTAAGACACAAAATGAGGCTTATATTCAACTTTTAACCTATATAGCATTTATAATCCATATATATTTTAATGGACAATCAGCTTCCAATATTAGGTATCTGCTGATGCCACTTCATCTTCTCATTGTTTGTGTTTGCAGGGCTATTTCTCTGAACATCTGAGTCAGGCTAAAAATGAAAAAGCATAATGTCAGCAGTGACTATTTTTAGAGCAGTTAGTATTAAAGATTGATTCTTGAATGCTTGTTGAGCCAAACAGTGTGTCAGAAGTAAATATTAAAGTTAAGTTTAATCATGATTATTCCCTTCTTTTTAGAAATAGAATAGGTTTGGAACATAGATAAGCTGCTGATCTAACACTAGCATCCCCAGGCTTCTACCTTTCTACCTATAAAACCCGAGAGCAGTCAAATGGTGGAAGTGGAAGCTAAATTGGCTAGTCATTCATATGTATATTAGGTCGTTACCTAGGAATTCTGGAGGGAGGGGAGTGGGGGTGAGTGATTGAGGGGGTGGGGGAGCTGCTAAAAGCTGTGAACTTCCTTTTGTGTTTCATCTTGATGCATTCTCAATCATCCAGGGAAATAAATCTCCAAAAGTCACCAACTTGGAGTGTTTCAGTTTGCCATCTTAGGGAGAAATCAACACACATGGGTGTATGTCCTTTGTTGCTGAGATTTATTGATAAAAACAGTACAAAAAACCAACCATTTGTACACATATTTACAAATGGCCTGCTGAGTGGTGCATGGAGCATGTTCATTGGTTCATGGACCTCCCTGAACTAATGGCATTTATTGCAATTGTCATCTTGCGGGGGGTTAACAGGGTTCCATCTCTAAATGACTGCTGGTCAGCAAACCTGGGAAACCCACAGATAATTGGAACTATGGCACGAAACCGCTTCCAAAACATCATGCAACACCTACGCTTTGATGACAAGTCCACTCGCAGTGATCGAGCAAAGACTGATAAGTTCGCTGCAATTTCCAGTGTGTGGGGATCATTTGTCACCAACTGCATCACGTGCTACAACCCTGGTCTACATATCACCGTTGATGAACAGCTTTTCCCATCAAAGACTCGGTGCTGTTTCCTGCAGTATATTGCAAGTAAACCGGACAAGTTTGGGATCAAGTTTTGGGTGGCTTGCGACCTAAAATCCAAGTACATTTGCAATGTCTTCCCATATCTTGGCAAGGACCCCAGTCGTCCCACTGGGGAGAGACTTTCTGAAAATGTAGTAATGAGGCTGATGGAACCATTCCTAGACAAGGGCAGAAATGTTACCACGGACAATTTTTTCACATCGCTTTCACTGGCACAAAAACTTCTTAGACGGAAAACCACCATCCACGGCACAGTCAACAGGATTCGCAGGGAAATTCCTCAATCCACTAGACAGACAGATCGCAATGAATTCACCACTCAGGTATGTTGCAGGTCTTTTGTGGTTCTATGTTTATGTGTTTCATTGTGTGTAAAAGGGCTATGAAAATAACAATTTATCTTATTTCTTAGGTGTTTTCAACCTCTGCTGCCACGCTGACGGCGTATGCGGCCAAACGGAAGAAGACAGTCTATATTCTTAGCAGCATGCACAGCGTGGTTCAGACTGATAACACCACCAAAAGGAAGCCAAACACTGTCACCCTTTACAACAAAACAAAGTGTGGCGTGGATGTGATGGACCAGATGGTTCGGGAGTACACTGTCCGCAAAGGAACACGGCGCTGGCCAGTCGCCGTGTTTTATAACATGATTGACATGGCAGCACTGAATGCACATGTGCTGTATCAAGCATGCACCGGGACGAAGGAAAGACGGGTGGACTTCCTGGTGGCGCTTGCAACAGAGTTGGCTCACTCTCATGTAGCTGCGAAGAAGGCAAGAAAAGATCAGTTGCTTCGGGCAGAACCCTCCACACCGAGCCCTGGAAAAAGAGCCACGTGTCAGGTCAAACACAAATGCAAGAAAAATCAGGCCACTGTGCGATGTGTTCACTGCTACAGGTACACATGTGGTAAATGCAGACGACAGATACCGTGGCAGTGCCAGGATTGTGAGTGATTGCTGAAAATGTTGAAATGTACTCACTCACTTTTTATCATTATTTGTAAATATGTGTACAAATGGTTGGTTTTTTGTACTGTTTTCATCAATAAATGTCAGCAACAAAGGACATACAAAGGACATGTGTTAATTTCTCCCTAAGATGGCAAACTGAAACACTCCACTCCCAAACCCCCTCAATCACTCACCCCCACTCCCCTCCCTCCAGAATTCCTAGGTAACGACCTAATATACATATGAATGACTCCAGCATTTGACTGACTGCTCTCCGGCTTTTAAAGGTAGAAACGCAAAATGATGACTCCGCGGGGGTCTAAGGTAGAAAACCAAAATGACTGCTCTCCGGAGGTCTAAGTGTTCTAATGGACAGCCAAGCAGCTTCTCACAAAGGTCATTTCATGGAGTGCTAATAGAAACCACCCATATATAGGCACATATATAATGTGCTTTGTGTGTGCAACTGTGTGTGTATCCCACCATTCCTCTTGTCCAAACTAAAGTTAGAAACATGTTTTCAAAAGCTTTCAGAGTTTTTGCTCACATAACTAACAGCAAATAAGTACAATTTATTTATATAGCATGTTTCATGACAAATATCACTAAGGTACAACACAAAAAAGACAAAACATTAAAACAAAGTTACCAAAAAGCAAGTTTAAAAGGATGAGTTTTAACTGCTTTGTGAAAGAGACCACTGAGTTCACAGATCTCAAGCTCAGAGGGAGAGAGTTCCCGTTTCTGTTGCAAAGGTTTCAGTGACCTGCTGGGGACATATGGATATGAAAGTTCTGTCATATATGCTGATGCTTGTCCATGCAGAGCTATAAAAGTTAAAACATGAATCTCAAAGTGGACTCTGAAGTTCATAGGCAACAACTGACTAGTATGTGAGTACTTAAAAGATTTAGGCAAACACCTAAACACAACAGAGCCTACTGAGCAGCCCCAGGCAGTTCAGCCTGATTCTCCTGCTTCTTTAGAGCTACCTTCGCTGCATGAACCCAAGTCTGTGGGTCCAACTCCGTCTGCGAGTCAAGAACTCGAGCTAGTGGATCCTGCTCCGTCTGTGAGTCTGGAGCCTGAGTCAGTGGGAAGAATACTTTAAGGAGCTCACAAAGGAAAAAAATACGAGACACTGTGGAGGACAGATGAAAGACAGTCAGGAAGTGCAGAGGATTAGTAAGGAGGAAATTAAGCTGCTATGAAGAGGGTGAAGAGTCGAAAGGCAGTTGATCTTGATGACATAACTATGGAGGTAAGATGTCTAGGAGACAGGGCAGTGGACTTGTTGACCACACTACTTGACTCAAGATCAAGGATAATGGTGCAGAGCTCAAGTAACTACAGAGGCATAAACCTGACGAGAAATACCAAGGTATGGGAAAGAGTTGTTGAAGCAAGTTTAAGAAGAGAGATGATGATCAGCAAGAAAGTGAGCTACAGATGTGATGTCTACTTGATGGCTGATGAAGAATTATAGAAGTGTAGGTCAGAAGGAATAAGTACATAAGAGGGACAGCTCAGGTTGAGCAATTTGGAGACAAAGTTAGAGAGGCAAGTTGAGTTTGGACATGTGACCTCAATGTGCACTACTTGTCCAGTTTTGTACTAAACTTTTCAGCAGTACACAAGTGGGACAATAGGAGACAATGTAGGAAAAACTATGCTTAATACAAATTAATTTAATACTGTTAACTTGGGAATATGAGATGATGGGCTTCTGACTTTTTCTAAAATAGGCTTATTCATCAAATACAGAATTTTGGAGTATGTGGAATCAAAAGAAAAAAAAAATGTTTGCTTAAACCTAGAACCACAGTGGATGTAATTTTGACCCCATAGAAATGAATGTAAAGAGCTCTAAACTGCCCGAAGTAGTCAAAATTCATATATGGCCTAACTGTGATTTGCTTACATGCTTCTAATTTCATAAATAATGAGTGCTAAACAATGCGATGAAAACTACATTTTATTGTTTACTTTTCAGCTGATCACCATAAGGACAGTCAGCTGTGAATGACACAGAATAGTTCACCAGAGCTGCTGAGGTTACAGGTACTGCACTTCTAATTAATCAGCTCATCCATGGTGTCCACTCTAAGGGCATATTATGATTTGTTCTTGTGTGTCATATAACAACATTTTGTCATAAGTGCCACTCAACTATCTGTCTTACAGCCTATAATGACAGTTTTGAGAGGATAAGGCTGAGCAGGTACTGCCACATCTAATTAATTACTCATACTCAAAATATTTATTTAATAAAGGATGTCAACTGTAAGATTACAGTACCATTTAGTAATTGAATTATCTGGAGTTAGAGTCCAGACAATACCTACTGTACTTATAAAAATCATATCTTCTTCAAAATTAGGTATGTTAACCTTTGCTGTATTTTTCACAGTAAAATACCACAAAATGCCCAGTAACTAACCTGAAAACATTTCTACAGTTAATTACTGTAATTTGCTTTGCATTATGGGTATATTAAGTTTATTTACATTTGCTTACTGTATTTTTTAAAATTGCGGTAGTAGTTATACCTACCGTTAACACATTAGTATTATGTGATTTGAATGGTTCATCATACTGTTTGTGTATTTTTACTCTTTCAGTGGTTGGTTGCAATAGTGCATTACATTTTAACTCTTTCACTGCCAACCATTTCCAGATTTTCCTCCAACCTATGCCATTTGTCAGTATGATACCAGTGAAAGTATTATGGTTTTGACTTTTTAGGGGACTTGCCTGTGTGTAAGGTTCAAGAATTCTGATCATCTAATCTGCTGCATGCAGTTGTATGCACATGCACAGCTGCTGCAAATGTGTGCTTGCCACTGCGTTGCCATAGAGATCAATTCAAGTGACAGCTGCTCCTGGGGAGAGGGGAAAGAATGCAGAAAGGCCTCCTTGTAGGGAAATTTTATAAAGCAAGGTTCTCCAAATCTCTCCCAAAATTCTGTGTTTTCTTAATTGACTTCCATTCATATGTAAAGACTATAAGGTTAACTACAAATAAAAAAAGCAGAATTCACATTGCTGCATCTCCATCACTTATCTCTGATTAACCCTGAACAAGATTCACATTTCCTTTTGTTAATTTTTTTACTTGTCACTATTCTGTTGTTGGATTTCACTTAGGTTGTTGCTGCTGTCTGTTTTTGTGTAATTTTGTACTTGTGACAAGTAGTGAATAAAGTTATTTAAAAAAGACGCAGAAAGGCGAACTTCAGTCAGTGGAGAATATTGTAATAATTTGGCGGAGGCTTCTCAGTCGAGCAGTAACGGAATTGCTCATTTACTGAACGTGCAACATGTACAGAACTCTTCTGGGAACTAGTCAACCCAACTTAGTGAAACACACACTGAATGCATGCTGGCCCCGCCCACCCACCTACCTCTACCAACCACCACTCCATATCCTGACTGACATGACCTGTGATCCAGTGATTGACAGGAGAGGAAAGACAGGCCAACTTTGTTAACTCTTCATTACGATATGCTCGAGAGGACAAAAGATTTTGCACCTCGTTATTGTTGGACCTCTGTGTGGAAACTGCAAACGGGACGTCATAAGGTAATGCAAAGGACTCTCCTACCTAACATACTCGTTTATTAATTCTTAAGAGCATATATATTTTTTGTGTGTGTGGGGGGGAGGGGGGGCTTAAAATCGGTGTTAGCTTGGTCGAAATAGCACATTAGCTGAATTATTCTGGAAAAAATAGGTTGTGTGTGTTTTTTTCTTTTCTTATTTAAATATATATTTAGATATATATTTTCCACGGGGATCGGCGAGGAACATAGGCGCAACGACAGTCTTTGTCTTTTTCCCGCCGAGTGTGGTGCATTGTCCTCCTGCGCTTCTGTTCTATGACTATTGAGAAGCTGGCCACGCTAACAGTGGGACATTTAGCTTCAGCTAAAGCAGCAGGTAAAAGTACACATTTAATGAGAATAAAGAAAGACAACTTTTTTTTTTGGAAATTTAGAGACTGCTAAAACAATCTTATCCAGTTTTGAGCTTGCTCATGTAGGTTAGCCTGATTTATTTAATTTTGTGTGAGCTGCAGTACACAACATTAAAAAGTTAATATAAAATTAGGTTGGTGGCGCGAGGAACTCCAACCTAAGTTTAATATTTATTATTTTTTTAAGTGGGAAGGGGAGCATGTTTTTTTTCCTTTAATACAACGTCTTCCAGGGTCTTTTTCATAGGAAAACCATGTAACGTCTGTGTTAGGTTGGTCAAAAGAGCAATTAGTTGAATTATTCTGGAAAAGATGGGTTGTGTGTGTTTTTTTTTCTTTTATTTACTTATGTAAATATATTTTTCAAGGGTTAAATAAATGCAACATTAAATTAACAATTGTCTCTCTGTCTTTTCCCGCCCAGTGTGGTGCATTGCAAGCCAGAGACTTCAGTGGAACAAGGAGATTGAACATCTGCTACTTGAGTGCACAGTGCAAAGCTTAACCACAACCAGATCGCCACAGCAGCCATCCTCCTTCTGATGAAGTACTTCCAAGAAAAAGAGGACTCAATCTTCATCTTGGCTGACGTAATTATATTTAAAATTTTACACATGCACTCTCAATACTGTCAACATAAACAAAGGAAAAATATTTCAATGATTTTGGGTATCATCATTCAAATCAGTTCCTTTTGTGTTTTAAAGGCTTTTTCCACCAAGATGTCTGTTGAGAGAGAGATGACCTTACCCATCACACCAAGGGTAATAGCGCTTGGTAAGTAAATAGTTTCAATCCTCTTGTAATATTTTTGTAAAAAATCTATGTAATTATTGTGGTATTTGTACCCACAACAACTTACTTAACAGGGATTTGTCTGTTTTATATTGTATAAAATAGAATACACACAGTTTGCTGCTGTTTCTCTTATTATTTATTATACACAATGACCAACAGGAAAAAACAGCCTAACATTTCAGCACAGGCCAAAATGCCAAAACATTAGGCAGTTTTTTCCTGTAATTGATCATAATTTTCATTACATAATAAATAATAAGAGAAATAGCAGCAAACCGTGTGGATTCTATTTTTGTACAGTGTGAGGCCTGCTATCCAGCATTCTTGTGGAAACCTTATTTGTAAGGGTGAGCACATTGTCTTATTGGACTCTTGTCTGTTTTTAGGGAATAATTTCATGTCTGCAAGCCGCTGGATGATCAGTTTGGAGGGCAAGACATTTTATGAGCCTGAGCAGATGCATGACTTTGCCAGCACCCTTGCTGTCTTCTTTGCGTCATACTACGTTTTCAACCTTGAGTATCAGGAGTCAGCGTCCATCACACTGGAGATGATACAGAGGTAAATACTTTACACCATTTAAGAATGAAATATATGTGATAGCTTGACTACAGTTGCAGAAACATATAGGTGATTGCTGTAATGTATGTTTTAATTTTGAAATTAAAGCAGCCTTTTTTCCGTTAAAAGGTTCTTTGTGAGGATCAATCCAGACATGGGAACAAAATGCCCTTCAAAACTTGGTACAAGCCGCAAGACAGGTTGTGTTGTAAAGAGGAAGGTTACAAGCATCAGCCCTCGGATCACCACCTTCCTCCAGCGGCTCTCTGAGTTTGAATGGAGGACTTCCAACTAGGTAAGAATACAGAGATGATAATATCTTTTACATAGCTGATAATTATATACATACTGTACACACACCCATACAACAGTATGAATGATCTCAGACAGATGTGAACAAGTGAATAACCTGAGCAAACATGAATATTGATGATGTGTCTTTGACAGGTGGTGATAAAGACTACGCTGAACCCGACCATCCTGGTAACGGAAATCTAAATCCCATGTCACATTCTATTTCCTGGGACCCACTGATAATTATTAAATTTTGTAAATGATTTTTGTTTTACAATTGTAATAGTTTATTTAATGTTCATGCTGGTGGGTTTGTCCTGTTTTTAGTGGAATGAAAAACTGTTTTCCTTAAAAAAAATCAGACACAGAAAGGTGAAGGACTGTGTAGTTTTCATGTATGCTTCTATTTATTTTGGTTATTGACATTGTTTTTATTCAGTTGAAAAATGTTTTTCTTGTTAAAAAAATGTATCAACAATAAATGTTGGTTTAATTCACTATTCTGAGACTACTTTATTGAATTATATTGTTTTTTGTAAATGTTCTTATATTGAATATGAATGTTAATATTATTTTATATGCTGTAAAACACAATTACAGTCTAAACAAATTATACTGTACACAATTACAGTGTTATACCATAAACCACATTTGCAGTACAGTGATACTATAAAACTTAATCACGGTAAGTCTTTCTAACTGTAAACCACGTTTACAGTAAAGCTGTTATACTGTAATATATGTTTACAGTAAAGCTGTTATACTGTAATATATGTTTACAGTAAAGTGGTTGAACTGTAAAACATCACAACAGTAAAGATACTGTAAATCAGTAATTACAGTAACTTACTGGCAATAGTGTTGCCAGTAAGTTACTGTAAAAATACAATAAAATGTCTAATTCACATTGGAATAAATGGTAAATGGCCTGTATTTGTAAAGCGCTTTACACTACATTCAGTCATTCACCCATTCACACACACATTCACACACACGTGATGGCAAGCTACATTGTAGCCACAGCTGCCCTGGAGTGCACTGACAGAGGCGAGGCTGCAGGACACTGGCGCCACCGTGCCTGCCGACCACCACTAGTAGGCAACAAGTGAAGTGTCTTGCCCGAGGACACAACAACCGAGACTGTCCGAGCCGGGGCTCAAACCGGCAACCTTCCGATTACAAGATGAACTGCCAACTCTTGAGCCATGAGCCATGATCGACCTAGATTAGGAGTTATAAAAACATAAACCAAAAAACCTCACTCACCATAACAAATTCTGTCAATTCATATACTGTAGTTCACTGCAGGAGATAATTTGCACAAGCAGCACTATCAATGTGGCACTGCTTGTTTGCTTGCTCCTTTTTAATTTAGTAGTGCATGGTCACTCACTAACAACAAGTGCAAATTACTTGATTTTCTAGAAGGAAACTGGCAGGCTGGAGAACATGAAATCTCACTGTGTCTGATGTTTGTGTGAAAAAAGATTTTCTTAGGTCACGGTAGTTTGTGTATATGTCTTTCCTGCATTAACTATTAATGATCTGCACAAGATACGTTTAAGTGGAGGGTGAAAGGAAACTGAGTGTGAAAGCAGAATAAAGGGCTGGGGTACATTAAGGCAGAAGGAGTATCAGGGGTTGGGAAGGGTATCAAGGAGAGCGTTGTGACATTTAAGGGGTATTTTGGTTTACGTAGTTCAAAATTGAAAGTACAGAACTGCTTTGTTCCCAAAGGAATAATGCAATTGTAGGGATTTATTTTATCAGTTGCTTATGACTAAAATGTCCAGCGTTGTGCGTATGACTCAAAATGTAAGAAATTGTGCTGTCAAATATAAGTGCCATTATTACGTAGCTTTAAGCTGAACATGCAATAAATCCGCATGGACTACTAACCTAGTTCCTAAAGAAATATAAGTTTCTGAGGCAGGTTTAGAACAATGGGTCCCTGATTAGCATCATGAACGGCAAAAATAAAATAAAAAAAACAGAAAAGAAAGTTGTTGAAGGTATTTGTCTTTGTCATTTGAGTGGAAGCCCCACATTCTGGGCATTCATTGTTGTTCGGACTTAGTCCTGTGGATGCATTTCCTGCACGGTTATCTGAAAAAACAAAAAAACCCAACTCTTGACAGTCTGACTTTACAAGACCAGTTCTCCTCACATTAAGTACTGATCTAGTGTGTAGTAGACAGTAAATCCACTTTTCAAATGCTACAGTTGTATTTGTTAAAATATCCTGGGATATTTCCTGGGTTTATGTTGAATTACACACAACTATTGAGTGTGAACAATGTAACACTCAGTCATGCAAGTTGGACATAAGTACAGTAGCTGATGTAACATTCATTTGCCACATTAAAATAGAGTTGCAAAGTAGACAGCAACCCTGTTACCTGAAGTGCTTGGTTCTGCTGAGTTTTTCTATTTGGTTGCTTTAAAAAAAAGAAAAAAGAAAAAAAAAGAGTATCATATATTTTACAAGGAAACATGTCTGTCTCTTAGATGCTATAACATTTCTAAAGCTACATTATATTATATCTACTCACCTATTCAAATCACTGAATAAAGGCATTCCGATAGCTTTCATGGCCACAGGGGTATAATATCAAGCATCTAGGCATGCAGACTGCTTCTGCAAACATTTGTGGAAGAATGGGTCGCTCTCAGGAGCTCAGTGAATTCTACCCTGGCACTGGGATAGGATACCACCTGTGTAACAAGTCCAGTTTTGAAATTTCAACTTTTAGCAATATTATAACAAGTGGAAGTGATTAGGAATGATAGAAACTTAGCTATAAAGTGTTAGGACATGTAGAATCACAGACTGTAGTCAGTGGATGCTGAGGTGCCTAGTGTGCAAAGGTCACCAACTTTCTGCAGAGTCAGTCACTACAGGCCTCCAAACTTCGTGTACTTCAGAGTGTCTCAAGAACAGGGCATAGAGTTTCATGGATTGGGTTTCCAGGCTAAGTTGCCTTACATCATCAAGTGCTATGCAAGTGCCAAGTGCCTCTAGAGCAGTGGAGACTTGTTCTCTAGAGTGAAGAATTGTGTTTCTTTGTCTGGCAGTCTGATGGACAAGTCTGAGTTTGGTGGTTACGATGAGAACAGTACTTGTCTGACTATAGTGTGCCAAGTGTAGTGCAGATTTTAGTGTGGGGTCTAGTGTATGAGGCACTTTGTTCAGCATCCATGGAGATACTAAAAAATAATGTTGTCAGGTGTTGTCCTCGGTCACTTTGTTCCAGTGAACTCTTAAGGACACCAAGATATTTTGGACAATTTCATGCTCCCAACTTTGTGGGGACAGTCATGTTCCAACATGGCTGTGCACCAATGCACAAAGCAAGGTCCAAAAAGATATGGATGAGCAAGTATGGTGTGAAAGAACTGCACATTGACCAATTTACTTGCGTTTTGTTTGTTTGTTTCTAAATAGACAAGTTAACTCATAGTGGACTCCATGTGGTTTATTTGAAGAGTTTTAGTCAGGTTTCAGCGCTCATTAAACAGAAATGACATTATACATGCTTCCTTTAGACAAGCATGTAGATGCATGTCAATCTACAGTCTTTGTACAGTATAGTTTTTTTTTACAAAATCTGATAGAGTATTATATATTCAGTACCTATACTAAA
The DNA here is from genome assembly GCF_057382275.1 of Copadichromis virginalis. NCBI lineage: Eukaryota > Metazoa > Chordata > Actinopteri > Cichliformes > Cichlidae > Copadichromis > Copadichromis virginalis. The sequence continues at coordinate 13,996,296 of NC_140618.1, forward strand.
TATAATTAAGAGTAAATACCATTCTAAAATAGACATTTAAAATAGAATTGATTAAAGAACATTTTAATTAATGTGAATAAAAGACAAAAGTTTTCTTTATTAAATATGACCATAGGTCATTAATTAAAACAACAACAACAACAAAAAAACAAAACACAAATTCTGACAATGAATTGAACAAACACTTTGGACATGCAAAGGAATTCAACTGACTTCATCCCTCTTTCCTTCAGCTTGGCTGAACCCAGAATGACCTTTATGAATAATGAGGTATTCCAGTGGTAACCTTGACAACTGGTCTATGTTGTTGGCAGGTAGGCACAGAGTTAAAGTAATTCAGCTGCTGACATAGAATGCAGAGTGTTTATTTTGCCCTCTGAATAGAGGGATGGAGGTTTCCTGATTAACACTGACAATCTGAAAAGCACAGTGTGCAAGTACATTAATAATAAAAAACACTTAAAATGCCTGAGCATGCTTTTAAAAAGGGTTATACAGTCATGAAAAGATGTCTGTAAGGTGTATGAATGAACAATGAGGGAGGGATGACAGCAAGGTTAAAAGATATCTTGGCTTGGTTTCATAAACTTTATTTGTCTTATTTTATAGCACCTAAGAAGAAATTCTACACATTTTTGGGGGTGTACTAATTAGTAAGGTTTTTTTTTTTTAGGATAGGAGGATATTTTAGTATGTACAAAGTACATAATTAATAAGCCAAGAAACTTCCTTGGTGTTCAGCATTAATTACCTCTTCAAATTAACATATCCGCCCCATCATTTTCTCCCACTGTGACTTTAACACTTTAAGATTACAGAATACCCACAGGCACTTTCTCACAGGGACACTGAAAAGGTCATGAACCTAGAACATACATGGTATGTCTCTGTGGTATATAAAGGATAACTTTATGGTTTTGATAGTATTATGTAGGGTCAGTTTTCTGTCCCATCCCCTGTTCTGAATTCCCTGGGGATGGTTTGAGTTCTCTAAGTATATTGATCTGTTTGTCTATATGAAGAATGGATAACCAAAAGAACAAATAAAATCTATTGTAACACATAAATAGTGATAAGGGAAAAAATGAATGGAAATGATTGGTACTAATGCCTGTAATTGCTCACTATATATCTGAGATCATGCAAAGGACATTTAACCATTAAACACTGATAACTTTTTTTTTCTTTTTTACTGCTATACTTATTGTAGATATTAACTTTCACATTTCTGTACTTTTTATGTGTTTCTGTGAGAAATTGTTACTTAACTTGCTAAAACAAATATTTTTGCATGATTAATATTGGCAAAGCCCTTACTGGCATAACTTGTTATGAGGGCAATAAAAAATGTGTTCAACACTAAAGCATTTCCCAAGGCTGCAAAATATTTACTGAATATTACTGAAATGAATTTCATTGACTTGTGCTCTGCATAGATGCACTGATGTGTGCCAAATGTGCCAAGCCAGTGTGCCAGCTCTGTGGGTGCAACTCCCCCAGTGTCAGATGACCAGGTTGTGAATCATTGATCTGAGCAAATCAATAGTCAGCACGTCCATCTCCCGTCCACTCTCAGTGGGTCACCATCTGTGTGTGTGTCCATATCCTGTCCGAAGCCATCGCAGGAGCCCATCAGCACACACCAGGTGGCTGCCATCTGGGTCCCGCCGCTTAACACACAGCATGGTTCTCTGTGTAGGAGAGTGTTGCATGTATGCATGTGCTTGCAAGATAGAGACTGACAACTAAATGTTACATTTGTGGGCGTGGATCCACAGTTACTATGTTGTAAGTGTTGAATTGAGTCCACACATGTGAAACCACAAAGGTGCACAGCGGGTCCATGCAGAAAGGTGAAGATTTCTGTAAAATGTGTGTAGACAAAGATACCCAGTTCCAGTGAAGCTGGTGGCCAGCACCGAAAAATGTTGAGTAATAATAAAGTGTTAACAAGGTGCTTGTTGTTTTGGCATGCCACTATCTTGATGACTAGGTGTGAAATATTTTAGAAGATAGTGTTTTGGTGCGTTGGTGTGACTTTCTAACACTTTTTGACTAGCTCCCTTTCACACTCTTAAGTATCACAAGGCTTGCTGAATTTGTGGACTTGAGTCATGACACTTCACTACACATTACCTCATGCTTAGCTATCAAAATTGGGACAGAACTCAACATATTTCTCCTCCCTTTATCTATTTGAGGATATACATTGTCATGCCATTTGACTTTGAAAAGGTACATATTTTGAAATTTACACAGATTTTTAAACACCTACACATTTTTGACAAGTCTTTCTAATTCAACTTTATTTTTAACCACTAACTTCTTCACATGTGGTGCACTACATTAATGTATACTAATGTGCTGCATATTTTCTGGGCTTTACCGTACATGGGCCATCTTCTTCTCCTCCGTCAAAGACACGAAGTTATTATACATACATCCAATCTCTTCACAGCATTTCAGAACAACATATTAGGGATGCTTGGACACTCACAAATCAGAATTTGTCTTGTCACAAGTTATTCACACATAAAATAATTACATTCAGATCAAATAGTACCTAATATAATTATGAAGCTTCTAATCTGCCAAGCTCAAATGTAAAAAATGAACACACAAAAAAAACATGAAATATCCAAATTATTATTGTGCAACTTTGACCACAAATGAAATTTACTTATTTTTAATTAAAATTACATTTTAATTAAACCTGATTTAAATATGACTGCACTCACCTTTATAGTTCCTCATAGTTGTCCACTTGCATATACGCATCCAAAACCCTTGACTTCAAACTTGTCAAAGAGCAAAGATTAATTTCTGTGTCAAATTGTCACAACAGCTAGTCTCGAGCCATGACCCAGAGACTGAACAGCACTTATTGTCAAAAAAGTCTTCTGAAGGGTAAGATGAGTTCAGGAGTACAACCAGGAGCATGTTCAGTGTCTTGGCATTAATAGAGTTTGCATTGGGAACGCGTTCCCTAAGGTCAGACTGTCAATGCAGATTTATACTGTAATGCTCTAAGATGTCAGAGGGAAGCCAAGCAATGTGTTCTATTCTGTGCCAGCACAGAGCACATAGAAAACACAATAGTTTTTGCCAAACCCAGCTTTTACTAAGCACCCACCACACTCTGAAATTTGGCTCCCTGCAGTCTCCAAAAGTACTATGATTAGAAATCCTAAACATATAATGAATGCCGATCGCACATCACAGATGCACAAAGAAAAGTGGTTCTAATGTAGTTGTGCTTTGTGTGTAGCACTTGCCAGGGAGACAACTTTCTGAGAGAGCTTGTCTAAAATCGCTAGCCCCGGGACGTCAGGCTAGCGATTTTGCGAGCCCTGATTAGGTATAAGTTTTGATTAGGCAGCAATTTAATCCTCTTTATTTCTTTACCATAGAATGCATATAAGAATATAGAGATCTTTGATCTCACCGATTTCTTTGTGGACTCCCATTTTGAGTTTAGCATTTTGACTGTTGTCAATCCAGTTCTGTTTAGGAGAAAATATTGCCATTTTGCATGACAAGGTGAAATACAATGATAGCAGCTAATTTTAGCAATCTTGTAATCCAGACTACATGGATGCACATACACCTTCTAATTAGAGCTAAGCAATATAATAAAGTACTAGACTTCCAGGGATTTATAAGTACTGTTAGTAGCAGGCTCTGTAAAACGTTTTTTGTCAGATAACTTCAGTAAAAATGTTCCAAAGGTACCAACACCACAAACATAGTCCTGTGACTGAGATTAGCATAAGTGACACTTAGCAGACAGCTAGATTGGCTAGCGTTTGGAACCAGCCTTGAGTGGCTATTGGAGGTACTTCAGCATTACCATTACCCTTTCATCAACAGAAGCTACTTATACTTGATGTAAGAATTATATTAATATATTTAGAACTTTTCTTTTCCATTTTTATTGAACCTTTATTTAATGTAATTAATAAATTCTTAACAAATTCTTATGCATATACTTCTCAAATAACATTATTTACATTAAATATTAAATTAAATAATCTTATTTGAGCTTCAATGATTCAATAACTCTTTTGGTTTTCAGTTACATCTGCAGTTGTACACATTTACATACATAAGTGCATAGGTTTTATGAAGGTTTTATTTTATTATATTGTGTTGTGAGTAAAAATCCAACTTCTGTCTATAAGTTGATTAACATTTACATTCTGGGCAACCAACCATTGTACATAACCTTTCTGCATGATTTCCTCCTCTGCTTTATCTATCACTAGGGATGGGAATTGTTAATCTGCTTGTTGGTTCCACTTAAACATGCATAACAATCTGCTGATTTTAATTTGTGTGTCGGAGGAGGAAAATAACAATGCAATCTATAGCATGGATGGACATAATCTTTTTTATAATACACAAACACACGAGAGTGCGATTGTAAAGTGGGAACTGCATCCCGGACAGAAACAGCTGCATTATGGTGCCAAAACATATTTGACTTTTTGCAAGAACCTGCATAGACAGCATTCTAATGCTAAGCTAGCCAAGAACCCAGAAGGACATTAAAGCTGAGTGAAGACTGTCCCCAACCTGACAGCCAGAACCTGTACTTCAACAGGTAACAAACTCATGAACATCATGCTGCAGCCTGACTAATTAATTAGAAATAACTAGCTCTAACTAATTAGAGCTAGTTATTGCTTTAAAGTGTCTGTGGTGATTGCTTTAAAGCATCCTTGTGCTGGTTTTCAGCTTTGTCTTCATACAGAAATACTAATCGAAAGATTACAGAATTGGGACTTGGGTTGGTGTGTGGGGCTGTAGCCTCTGGTTTACATTGTTAACTGGTAATCAGGAGTGTGTTTTAGCTATTTTACAGAATAACAAGAAAGTAATGTAACAAGTAGTATAATAACTTACAAGTGTTCTGTGTAATATGCCTAATATTTACTTTTTAAGTAATGACCCCAACACTGAGCACAAGAAAGATGGCAAATACCTCCAACATGCACAAACATTTGACCCAGAGCATGCAATGCATTTTCAAAAATGTAATGTCTTTGATATGCTGCTCAGCAATGGTGGTCACTTTCAAAGTAAAGCCAAAGAGAACCCAATGAAAATCAATAAGAGAATCGATAAGTGATATTGACAATGGATTTAGGGGACATCTCAGGCCCTCCAAGGTTTGGAGGCCTATCTCCACCCACCACTACTTCCCCTGCCAGTGGCGGACTCCCTCAGGTGTCAGTGCATTGGTGGTTCTTTGTGTCCGGGGATGGGCGTCCGGGTACACACCGGCTCACTCCTTGGCGGCCGCTTATCAGGGCCTGGAGCCTGGGGCTTGCTCGGGCCACTTCGGAGGTGGGGTGCCCCCGGCCTCTCGGTTGGGGCTCGGTCACTCAGGCACAGCTGGCTGCCGGCGGAGCTCACGGGCGCGCCACTGCAACTCCCCCTGGCTTCTGCTCCGCGGCTGCTGAGTGAGCCCTCATCTGGGACTCTCCTCAGCTCTTACTGGGACAGTGGCGCGGCTGCCCCTCTGTTGGTCTTCCTTGGTCTCTTGTGTTCTGGGGGCCTCTGGATGTCTGGAGTTTTGATCTCCTCCATACCTGCTTCATACCCTGGAGGATGGGGCTGTGGCTCCCCACACTCGTTAGCAGATCGTTACATGGAGAAACCTTTGGAATGCAAGCATGCTGATCCACACAGGTATGCACACAGGTGTACACACGGGTATTCACAGACGCGGACTACAGCTTTCTTGGCTGCTGCCTCAAAGCACACTGTGCGCTGTCTATCTTGCGTGCTGCACAATATAGTTTATTACTTAGTATCTACTGATATTTACTACTAGCTAGTTTATTGTGATGGTGCCGTTTTTTTTATTATGTTGCTCTTTGTTGTTTGCTTTCTCTTCTGTTTTTTTTTCTTTCTTCCCCCCCTTCTCACCGTCTCTTCTCCCCTTTGGTTTTCTTTCTCTCCCTCTCTTTCTTTCATTCTTTCTCCCTGTCCTATCCCCCAGTCATGTCTGTCCCGTTTGTAGCAACTGAAAATAAAATAAATTCATAATTATAATAAAGGTCAATCAAATGGACCAATATGGCAAGGCCATGATGATCCACTTGGTAAAATAAATCCGCTTGGCATCTTTCTTGGCCTTAAGACAACAATTCTGATGGCTAAAGATCCAAACGGGACACAAAAAAAAATAAAAAAAATAAAAAGACAATGGAATCACAGTCACTAAATTCTTATCACTTCCCATCCCTATCTATCACTGACACAGAGCATAATGCACCACACAATGCTCTGCATCTTGTATGGGTGTGTACCCCATTTCGTCTTCAGCGCAGATGTTTTAGGTGTGTATAGATTAACATGCACATACATACAGTCTGTTTTGTATGTTATCCCAAATCCCCAAACCTGCTATCATAGTAGCAGTTACACAGGCTGCGCTTTGGAGCAGAAAAGTAAACATACTGTGAAAGACTCTTACTCCCTTGATAAAACTTGCAGTAACCATACATCACAAGAAAATGACCTGAAAAAAAAGAGACATATTCAGGTTCATAGGCAAGGGTAGTTTCAGAGCCTGGCTTGGCTTTAGTCTGTGATTACAGTGTAAAAGTAAACAATTTCTTTGGTCTGCAGAGAAAATAAGAGGCACACTGGTGTTGTTCACTGCAGGTCTAATTATAAACCATAAATTCCTCATTCACCCTGCTGGGGCCTTTGTTTTGTTCTTCAAGCTCAGGTCTTCTACCAGTCCTTGAAGCTTGAGGATCCTGCTTAGTATCTTAGGTGTCCCTAGGACTTCGCTCTTCTGGATAAAGATCTCAAATGTCGTTCCTAGAATCTGCTGGAACCCCTCCCTAGTCTGGGGTGTGTGTGTGTGTGTGGGGGGGGTCCACTTGGTGTTTCACGAGCTTCTCAAGTTCCTTGTTCCTGATGTTTCTATCATTGTGGCTTTATTCCTCTGCTTGTTCATCACTACTATTAGCTATTAGCCATAAAGTTAACATCCAGAACAATTAGGATTCAAAGAATGCAGAGATACTCCTTTCTACCTTCCTTTTTGTAAAATAACGTGTTTCAGAACATTGCATGCAAAAAGAAGTAAATATGGCAGTGAAAGGCAATGAAACACTGCCTTTAGCTAGCCTCTGTCAGTGCGCCCCAGGGCAGCTGTGGCTACAATGTAGCTTGCTATCGCCAGTGTGTGAATGTGTGTGTGAATGGGTGGATGACTGAATGTAGTGTAAAGCGCTTTGGGGTCCTATGGACTAGAAAAGCGCTATACAAATGCAGGCCATTTACCATTTACCATTTGAACAATAATGGGCTATTTCTTCTGTGTTGATCGCTCTGTGTACTGTATTGATAGTGGTTGCTAGGTTACAATAAAAACGAAAGAGTTTTGGGGTGTAGTACAACATTTGGGTCTTTGCCGCAGACAATATAAAAGATTAAATTGCATACTCATTGCCTAACAACACATCCTTGTACCTTCCACCAAGGTGATGACAGTGAAAAACACTTATCTCGAGGCTTCAAAACGTCACCCATTGGTTTATGTTAGCTGTGTTAATGTATCATACTTCAAGCATAGTATAACCAAGATTTACAAAATAGATTTTTTTTCCCCAAATTCAGTATTAATTGAGTGGCTGAGCAAGTGAACTAGCAGGAACTTAACAGAAAGCCATATTCCATGGGTTTCTATAGGACTATACCAGTGGTGTCCAAACCCAGGCCTCGAGGGCTCGTGTCCTTCAGGCTTTAGATGTGTCTTTGATCCATCACAGCTGATTTAAATGGCTAAGTTACCTCCTCAACGTGTCCTGAAGTTCTCCAGAGGCCTGGTAATGAACTACTCATCTGATTCAGGTGTGTAGACCCAGGGTGACATCTAAAACCTGCAGGACACCGGCCCTCGAGGCCTGGAGTTGGTCAAGCCTGGACTATACAATGTATGTCATTTTGCAACCACAGCTATCACCATCTGTTGGTCTTTAGATAGAGTGCAAATTATTTTGACCTTAATTTTTCTGATGTGGCACCTCTATCCATGTTTTATACGCTGTACAGTCTTTGCAACAGCCTCTGCTTTAGGGCCCATTTTGCATAGAGTAAAACAACAGCTATTTGATAGATACAAATAATATTTAGACTTGCACCCCCAGACTAATGATAGCTTAAGCTAGATATTTGCAGTTTTGTCTTAAATGTTTCAATAAATATTACATGAACTAACATAAGCATGAAATGTCAAAGATTTGGTGAAGTTTCATCATAAACTGGTTTTATAGTCACACAAATGTTCCAGTTTTTTCGGTTGGACAGAGGGGGGGAAACGTGGGTTTACACCCTCCCAAGATGCGTTCCTGTGCAGTCCTGACTTCCAGATCTTGATTGGCTGATGTGTGGGATAGAACAGAGGAAGGAGCAACAGCAGAGGTCACCGGTAACTGGGGAACCACAAAAAACACCTCAAACATAAAAAAAATATATTATGAAAAGCACAGAATGTGGCTTGAGTGGACACTTTCATTGTTTTTAACACTCGTTTTTGCTTGAGCTTTTTGTCTGTTAAAACGTTTGAGCAACCAACAACAGCACAAGCAAGAGTGGCCCACGGGCCATTTGTACATTACCTCTATCTGACAGCAGAGCTCACTGCAGACAGATGGGCAGTGTGTGGGGTGTAGCAGACAACAAACATGCTACTTCTGCTCAACCATAAAACCAGCTGTAGCTTTCTTAGATTTGTGTTTTTGTGCTATTTACCAAATGTTAGGACACTAACAATACTACCTTAACAACCTAATTAATTCAATAACATTTGATTTGTATTTGTTGCTTAATGCTGTGTTGTGTGTGTGTTATGAGCAGGTTGGTTTCTTCATAACACTCATCTGAGTTATATTGTACACAGCTTTTTTTTACATGCAAAAAAATGTCTTAAAATAGCAGGTGGTGAATCAAATGCAGAAATATGCAGAAAATGAGTGACTCTGTGTGTGTACACATGAGCCTGTCAGTGGATATTTGCTTCGTTTTCGCACAGTTTCACAAGCTTAAGTGACAGGGTCGTATGCCATCTTCTTCTCTCCCTTCTTTAGGTGTCAAACTTGGACAGGAAGTCAGGGAATTTAAGCCCCGTGCTTCCTGCCAGTGTATGACTCAGTTATCGTTCAAGCACAGCTGTTTCTGCTGAGAAATGTTGTCATCTCCCTTGTTGCTAGGATTATTTCGATTTAGGTATCTGTCACGCACACTGATGCTGAGGCAGAGTTCATAGAAATCTGGGGGAAGTGCTCTTATTTAAAATTCAGACCCGCAAAGTGCATATAAATTTAACAGTTAACCAAGCTACATTTTAACATACAAAGAGGTTTATAATTCAACAATTCATGATTTTGGACTCTGGCACCAAAGGAATCTTATGTGATATGATCAAAAATTGCCGTTACACATAAACAGAATTAAACATGGTCTTGTAAATGCAACAGGTGCCAACAGTAACTTTCTTGCTTGACTTCATACTCTGAACATAAACACTCATGTTACATACGCTTTTGAGGGCACTTGCAAGCACACTTTTACTATGGGGCAATACTATCAGACTGTGTCACATCTGCTAAGAATTAAAGGCCTGGGATCAGCCAACCTTCATTTTGAAACATTAGGTGAGAAGAAAATGTATTATATTTCAAAGAATTTCTCTCATCTTTAGAGCCCCCGGCTATTAATTTTGGCTTTACATTTATGCAGCTGTTAATGAGGATTTTTCAGTGAAGGATAAATAGTAGATATTATTTTAAGAATTTATAACCAGTTAATCAAACTTTCTGAAAAATCCACAGGAGACACAATTATTCTAAATGATTATTAATCGTCTTGAACACAGAAACAGTCTTTGATTATATAAATTTTTGAAATTAAAGTTCATTGGCATTAAAATGTAAAATGTGTATGAATATTATTGCATTTAGTAGATTTAGACAAATAAAACATACTTCCTGCTAAATGATAGAAATATACAAATCTATATTAATTGTACACCAGGCTATAGTCCTACTATTTACACTAACAGACTATGAACTCTTAATATTTAAAGATTGAACAGCATTGCATTTAGAGACTGAGTTTGTAGATTTATCACAATCTTTAAATTTCATGCTTTACTCTTTGTACCACTAACCTAGTGGAAATTGATCTTTTTATTAATAAACGTTTAAATCATAGCAGTTAAAGAATTACACCTCTAAGATAGACATGCTCTCGATCAGTAACCTGTTCTGAAGGACGCTGATAACATGATAACAAAGTAATTATAACAGGTTTGCATAGAATGTTTTTATTTTTATTTAAAAACTGATTTGTTTGGTATTTGCAGCCAATCTTAAACTAAAACATTATTAAGACTTGTTGCTGTTGCTAAATAAATGCAAAGACATATCTCAGACATTTGTATAAGGCTTGCGTGGTTAACATGCAAGTGTTTTTCTCACCTCCGCCTCCAGCTCAAATTAAACACTTTTTTCAGGTGCTGCCAACAGCCCTCTTAAGGCAACGTTTGTTTCTTTCCTTTAAGTAAATGGGTTATCATTATTGGTATGTTCATCTCAGGCAGGTCATTTAAAACTAGCACAAGGTTAATTAATTAATCAAGCTTAATGGAGGACCTTTAAGAATCTCATGAAGAAATATGTGTTTTATAAAGACCTTAAGAAATGTGGCCTTACTCTTCGCCAGGAGTTTATTGATTGGGCAACCTCATTCTTTTTAGAGGTCTAAGTAAGTTTTGTGGGTGTAAGTGAGACGTACTCGTTCTTTTTTTATTACCTAAGCAGATGATACGCAATTGAAAATGTAGTTTTTAAAGGGTAAAATATTTCAGTGGATATTATGCAAACAAATACATTGCTTGTCCATAGTTTAAATAGTAACTAAAAAAACATATTACTCTATCAGGATCTAGATTTGAACAGTGTGTCAGATACGTAGTTGCCCATAAGGACTTCAATATTTATGTAAAAAAAAGAAGCAATCTTTGGGAAAAGCTAGGGCAGTTCCCTTATTTATTATTAGTAGCGGTTACAGAACTTCACAGAGTACTTTGTGTTGAATGATTCATTTAGCAGTCCAAATTAATTTAACAGCTTCAATTATCGTCAGAGCTGTAATTGCTTTATTTAAACAGAAACCATTACTATTCTTGGTTTATTGGAAAACAATCAGTATGTTCTTTTTTCTGTTCTTGTTTTGTCATTTGCGATAGTGCTCAATCATATATAATATCTCTTATAGATTAAAGTTCAGAAGACAAAGAAGCGTTCCCTATATTTTCTATACTTCTGAACATGCTAAGTGTCTAAGAAATGTACAGTCAAAAAGCAATTCCCCAGTAAAGGCAAAATATTGAGATTTTCTTTCCATCAGAATCAAAATAACTCCAGCGAAGCAAGGGTTAAATGATATTTTAGTGCCATTATTTTGCTTATGATCAAGTGAGGAGCACAGATGATGATTACACACTTGGTTCAAAGCATCACAGAGACTCCTGTGGTAATTCATGTGTTTGTTGATTTTAGCTCAGCTTTTAACACTGCACAGCTGCATATCTTAATGCAGTGGATGCTTTGTTCTTCTTGCCACACTATGAAAGAAGTGTTTAATTATTTTTCTTAGTTTGGAGTATGGCTAATAACTGTCAGAACCAAGATCAGTCAGCATCAGCGCTCTCCAGGGTTGTTTCTGTTTAAGCTGTCAACCGTGTCACGTTCTCTTATGACACTTGTTCTTGGCTTGAAGCACAATAACAGTGGTTTGTCAAAATGCCTCTTTTAAGTATGCATTTGCAAAGTGCAGTGATAAGCATGCGCTGCTTTGTGAGCGAATGCATTCCAGGTTTAAAACATTAAAACTAACTGCCTAATATTGTGTAGGTCACCTTGCTTCAACCTAAAAAACACTGATCTCTTGAGTGATGGACACTGGACCTGTGAGCATACTGCAGGATTTCTATGGATAAATGCCAGCTCATCACCATCAGACTGGGATCTGCAACTCAGTCATGTTTTTTTTTGTTATGTTCTTTAAACTGTTCCTGGACACTCTTATAGGGTTTGTTTACATGTAGGGTTATTGGTCTGCCTCAATGTTTAGGCGGGTTAGAAAACTCAAAGTAACATTGACTTAAATGCTGAGACCTAAGGTTTTCCAGAACAACATAGGAAGATGTGTGTGATTTTAATGTTGAGACTGTTCAAATATGCAGCTATTTAATCTCTTGGGTCCCTTTTAATGAATTTGAAGTGTTTATGATTTTTTTCCTTTCAACAAATATATTTTCATACTGACTTTGGGTTTTTGGTGTCAAACACAAGCTTGTGCAAGATGTGGGATAGCAAAATAGTATGGTTTATATTCAGACTCAGCACAATAAGCTATTATGTCCTGGGGGGGCTTCAGTGCAGCATATTGTTTGAGGCTACAATACATTTAATGATGAAATAGAAATTAATTTTTTTTCTTTGGTAAATGTGTTTTTTATTGTAAATGTGTGGGACATGTCGTCTACCTGATGGCAGGAAGCTCTGTTTTGTTTCATGATTTGTAATTATGGTGGATCAACTCAGCTGTGAATCCAACTTTCCCCACAGGGACAATTAAATGTATTATCTCTAATCATAATATGTAGCAGAACTTTGCAGTCACAGTTATGCTGTCTCACTGCGCCCATGTCTGGGTGCAGACTGCATGTTGTCTGATTTTGTGCAGTTTCTGGAGCAGGCAATTAAATACTATGTGGCATAGCTTAAAGAAAAATCACATATTCATACAACCTCTTGCCACAAATATTTGTGTAGTTATGACAAAATTTTATGTCAAGCATTTTCAAAATTAAGGGGTATATATTCAATATTTATTTCCACCACATCAGTCCATGTTTACAATATGTTAAAGGTTAATTGAAGAATTTTGGCAAAAATACTTGTTGAAGTGATGCAACACGAACTGCGGTCTCTGGGGCACATCATATTTTACACTGACACTATATGTAAATTGAGCTGCACATTTGTCAAATGCATGTATGGGTTGAATAATTGTGAGCTGTCCTCTTCAGTTCAAGTGTCATCATAGAGCTCAGCATACCTTCCAAAACGTGCAAATTAGACAATATGACTGGAAAGATCCCCCCAAAAGGGCCTGAAATAACTAAGTTTACTGTTATAACATTGTTATATAATACCACTCTTGTCAGAATTAGAAATAGTGGGCCTTCACATCTTGGTGAAGGCATCATCAGTTCCAAGTATTTTGCTGATTTTCAAACTAGCTAATTAAGCTCAGATGGTAAGAAGACACACATCATCCTTGTGTAATGCACTGGCAGACACTCTTACTTGTTTCATAAACATAAGAGAGCATCCCACCGTGAAATGAAAAGGTGTCCCTACTGGTAAATGTTTGGTTTGTTTTCCATATTAGCATGCAAAGTGTAATTAAAAATTGAAGAAAACTACCTGCACGTGGCCTGTGAAATGGAGTGTGCTGATGAAGCTGCATTAAAGCATTGATTTTTAATTAGCAATTCCTAGGTGTGACATGAGCTGAAACGTGAGTCTGATTAAATATGGTCTCTCGTTTCAACTCGCTATTTATGATAAAGACATTTTTCAGTATTTAATAAATTATTATTCATGTTAATAATCATCTCAGTTTTGTAAGTATAACAAAATATTGTAAAACATTTAAGTGTTCATTTCCTTTTCATTTGAATACCATACCCTCCATAAGCATATTGCTTTCTTGTCAGTGGCTTATTAAATATACAATGGTGACAACATAATGGAGCACATTATTCTTCCTTCTTTCTTTATATCCATTACCATAATATAACTGTTGAACTGTTGTGATAAAAAGGGGATCCTGGTAATGAGAAAATCATACTTTGCAGCAAATAATCATTGAATATATAGTATACGTCACTCTAATCTACTTTCTGTTATTCATCCTCAGGCTTTCATAACATTGTTGTGCTGCTGAAACATTTGCCAGAGTGTATTTAACCTGCACTCATTTCCAGAGAATTGGCTTGGTAGTTTGCTAAGCCAACAGTCGTTTCTCTTCCACATCACATTCTCTGAATGTATGCTGTTTGTTTTTCCCTTTCATTCTTAGCTCTGTCTGGTTTTGTCAAATGTTCAGCCAGAATTTCAATCAGAATAAGAGGTAAACTTACACTGAAGCAAATGATTTAAATATCCTATGTCTCTGATATAGCATACTCACACATGGACACATTTGTTGCACACTGCAGGTTTAGAAGGCCAGGCTGGCAAACTAGAATGCTAATGGAACAGTAAGTATTTAAAGTATAACAGTCCAAATAAGTCATGCTAATCTTTATCGAACCGGGAATGACGAACTTGAAAAAGCTCATCTTTATAGCACACACGCAAACACACACACACACACACTCTTATTAATACAGTAATACCATGCATAAATATGTTTGTGTACATAAGTACATGCACAAGTGCAGTCAATTGGAAAATTGTTTGTTGGTGATTTACTGCGTGTGGCTCGACAGACTGGTTAAGAGACAGTAAGAAAAGCAGCGGGTGTCTGTTTAAATGTTGACAAATCCCTGACACTTGGACAGTTTGTTATCTTTCCACCCGTCTCCCATAGTGTCTCATCACACACAATATCATTTTTTTATATTTTACATGGATGGATTATGAAAGTGTTCGCTGAATTCACAGATGTTAAACAGCACAACTTCAATCTTTCAGCTCAAGAGAAAGGTCTAGTTGGGCTTGTCAGGATTTTCTAGCATATAAAATATTTTTAGAAGTAGCTAGCCTGCTTGTCTTTTATTTTAATCACCAAATTTAAGCCAACCCTTCCAAAGAACGAATCCTATTTGATCCTGTGTTTTTGTTATTAAGAAGGCCCCTTCCCCTTCTCCTCATGCATAATGCAGACCAACAAAGCTGCTGGCACAAATTTGAGTTCAAGACCATCAAGGACAAGAAGCTGCCTCTACAAATACACAAATTCCATATCCTGAGTGTTTTTGACAAGATCAGAAGTAACAAAGAACAAATAATTTATTACAGTACTTTTCTGATATTTGGCTGAGTATTTATTATTATAGTACTATTATATTAGTATTTATTTTTGAGAAGAGTTATTATTTCTGGTTCACTTAGTGCCTTTTTGACATAAAACTGATTTGAACCTAAATAGCCTGAATAATTCATAAAAGACAATCTTATTTTTGTGTCCATCACCATTACTTCGACTAGGCCAATCTGAAACCTTCATTTCTTATTTTTTTTGTTTGTTTTTCTAGCCATTCAGAGGTGGATTTGCTGTTGTGTTTCGAATCATTGTCCTGCTGTATGGCCCAAGTACGCTTTATGGGCAAGAACTGCTGATCGGATATTTTCCGTCAGTTTTGTCACGTAGAGACCAGAATTCATGGTTCCATCAATTACAACAAGTTGTCCCAGTCCTAAAGAAGCAAAGCAGTCCCTTTTTCAAAAATCTTAGAGATCATCAAGATGTTTTTCGGCAAACATGAGACAAGCCTTTGTGTGTGGGTTTTTTTTGTTTGTTCATTTTTTGATCAGCAGTAGTTTTGCCCTTGGAACTCCTATCTCCCATTTTTTGTCCAGACTCTTTCTTCTTGTTGAATCATGAATACCGACCTTAGCTGAGGCAAGTGAGACTTGCAGTTCTTCCGATGTTATTCTGGGTTCTTGTGTGATGAGTCATTTATGTGCTTATTTATTGTGGTAGACGTACAACGCCTGGGAAGGTTTAACACTGTTCCAAATTTTGTCCATTAGTGGATGGTGGCTTCCATCGTAGTTTGATAGAGTCCCAAAGCCTTAGAAATGGTTTTGTGACCCTTTTCAGACTGGTAGAGAGACTTTGTTTCTCACCTGTTTCTTTAGATTGTGGTATGATGTGATGGTATGTATTTTTGAAATCTTTTAAATTATGTCACATTGTCAAGACATGTTCTATTTAAGTGATTTCTTGATTCAAGTCTAGCATGAATCAGTGATGGAGATAAAGATGGAAGCTTGGGTGGAACTGTGAGCAACTTGGGTGAGGCAGAGATGGAGAGGAGGTGGGTTGCACTAATGAGTCTGAAAGGGAGACAGAAGAGCAGTGAGATTTCAAGTATACAGAGTGGAGGCTGAAAGAAGGCAGGCAGAAAGGTGATTGGACTAGAGCATGGGTCGGCAACCTTTCTTATGTTGAGTGCCATCTAAAATTTCCTCAGAAGTCAATGTGCCATATGATTGCATTAGCAATAAATTTAATAATGCGCTATATTAACAGTTACACACTATGCAGAAAAACTTTATAGAATTATATTTGTTCACAGATGTTGGCAACAATCAGCGAATAGTTATCAGCTATTTTGAAACAAAAAAGTCAGTTTTTATCCATAACAGCAAATGAACTGTACAACAGAAAATGCAAATGCTATTTATGATCTGCTCACAACAATGATAAGAAAAATAAACTGGGTCAATATGGCTGTTTGTTAATACAGAGATACACATGTTAATGTGATCTCTGGTCTCCCACTCAGAGACACAGGTCTCCGAGTGTCCAGCATTCAGACGGCTACCTGAGGACATTCTTCGTGTGAGAGAAAATCTGCTCACACAGATATGTAGAGCCAAATACTGTCAATAAGGCCTCTGCAATGTTCTGAAGACAGTTAAACTTGTCAGGTAGTGATGTCCAGCAGGTGAAAATACAAGCTCCATGAACACGCACAGCTATGGATTCCAGCTGCGTTCGTAGTTCTGCAAACTTTGACCCCCACAGAGTCGAGCTCTTCAGTTCAATCAGCTGCATTTCGATGTCCTCTGTGTCCAGCCAGTTAATGCGAGACAAATTCAGCTGCTCATTCCGGTTTCATCAAAAGAAAACATTGGTCCACACACCTGAAAGTCCCAAAAACGCATTGTGAATTCTGTCTCGAGTCTAGGGATGTATCCGTGTATTTCCGTGGTGCTGATGCTGCGCTGAGCAGACAGCTCCTGAAGCATTTGAAGTGTCGGAATATGGAAATTTCAACATCGCTTGAAAAAACTGCCAGCTAGCAACGTCCCTCTCATTGGTAGGCTAAGCTATTTTTAGACAACTACAAGTTGAATCTGGTAGTTGGGATTGTTAGCTAAGATATCATCATTAAGAAGCGGCACAACTAATCTGTCTATGTGAGCTAATTTGCGATGTGCACTGCTGGCCCGGGCATTTATTTTTTAATGCACCTTCTCAGATTAATTCACTGCATGTCGTGCCCAGGGCTGGACTGGGACAAAAAAATCGGCCTGGGCATTTTGATTAGAGACCGGCCCACCAGGTTAAAGCCTTTGAATGAAAACGAACGCTGTTGTGACAGTGATGTACACTGTCTTGTTGGTATATGTATGATTTCTATACATTTTACATCGGATAAAAACTTTGGTTGTAGGCGTCAGATAATTATTTGTTAAAAGCGAGACATTTTAAATGAGAATGAGAAAAAAAAGTATTTCTTTGCGCCCCCCCTTTCCCTGTTAATGCCCTACCTGGGCCCCTGGCAAAACTTTGCTGGAGCTGCCCCTGCACAGTTACCAGCTGTCAGCTACTTAGAAAAGGATCCTGGTGTTTTTTGTCTCTCAGAAACAGTTCATAACTTCCCTTCAACTCATTCATGCCCCCTAAAAGGTAAACCTGTTTCTCCATCACCTGTTCAGCTCTGATGATTCAGTAAGGACATCTCCTGGTTTCATCTTCATGTTTCCCTCTCACCACATATCCAAACCGATATCATGACCAGCAGCTTTTACAGCTGTGGCTCCAGCAAACATCAGCTGATACTGGAAATTAATATTAAATAAATTCTAACAACAGCTGATCAAGCTTAAACGTGCTGCTGTTGTTTAGTGCGACATCCGCTGGTTTCCTCTTTCTGAGGTACAAAGTGGGAGATAAACCAACAAGAGAGAAAAGCAGATCAGCAGATCATCGATCAGTTTCATGACTGAAGTAGCAACAGGAGCGGAAGGAGGAGAGAATGAGAGAAGAAGAAACAGCTGACAGCGTAAAGACACAGAATAACTCCAGCTTTGTGTCTTTTTCATTCTAGCTGAAGTACGGGACAAACTGTGTTCCTTCTCAGCTCAATACGAAACGCGTAATATTTTCTCTGAATACGAGACGATTCCGTGTTTTACGGGACGGTTGGCAACTCTAATAACTAACCTTGTACTAACTAACTGTGTACTAACCAAGCTAGTACACAGCTAAGGAGCACAGATAACATGACCAAGAAAGTAGACTCTGTGCATTATAATAAATCCTCAAGCAATAATCCCCCCCTTGGAGAGAAGCTCTTCTACCCCTGTATACGGGAGGAAACAGGACTGGACAACCGTGAATAGGAAAGTTAACAACAAACCTCCAAAACAACTGAATGTGAAACTGCAGAACAGATTTGCTCCACTATCTATCTGCATCTATATCGGACAACCATCCATCTAAAAGTAGCGAAGTAAGGTCTGAAAATCTGTTGAAAAGTAAAAGACCACAGGGAAAGCTAAAGGGCAGGCCTGAAACTCTGATTGTGGGTGACTCTGCCGTAAAGGATGTACAAAGGATGTGCGGTGAGAATTCTCCAATTTGCAGATGAATATCCAACTCTGACAAACATTGTTCTGCATACAGGGTCAAACGATGTGTCCAAACAACAGTCGGAGGTTCTGAAACGGGACTTTACAGGGACCACGACCTTCCCTAGTCCCCCAAACCCCTGACAGGCCATCACCCTCCTCCCCCTCCCTTTCTCCCTCCTCACCACACCTGAAATTCACTGAGGAGATGATGGAGCGGGTCAATGCTAGGCTCAGATCTACCCCCCGGCCCAATCCCTTTTTGTCCCCCATAAACCCCCCACCATAGCAGCCAAAGGTTCGCCATCAAGCCCCGCCCTCAACAGAGCAATCGAAGTTACATTGCCCAGCCTCGCCCCCTTTAGTTCCTCCCTACCACCTTCATGCTCTGTCTCCGCAGTCTGATGTGTGATGTGTGGAGAGTCCGGGCTGCGAGGATTATGGCAGTGGTGACTTTTCCCAGGAGAAGCTGGGACCCTGTTTACTAGAAGGTTTTAAAATCTCTGTACTTTTAGGTGACAGGAGACATGTGGCCTGGTCAAAACACAGAGAGCTGCACTCTAAAAGATCTTTAAACATAGTAAACATACCTTGTGTGCCACAGACTGCTCCCAAACATGAGGGGACAAGTAATACCTCTAAAACACTTAACTCATTCACTGCCAGCCATTTTCAAATCAGGTAACTCCCCACTGCCAGGGTTTTTGAGCATTTTTACTCATTTTTGAAGAGCCACAGAAAACTGTGTGTTATGATCATATAAACGCTGAACCTACCAAAATGAAGAACAGACTCTCTTCTTTCATCCAAAAAAAAAAGCTTGTTTCTACCATTTTCCATTCTTTAGTAGTCAGCTGTAGAAGAGAGGTGGGTTCCACCAAAAATGCCTGTTATGACCAAAAAAAGGGAGAAAACGAGCTTTTTGTGAAAAATACATTTCAAGCAGAAAAGTGCCTTTGACACTAATATTTCTTGCTTTGTGACACCTCTAACATATAAAATAGTTTTTCACTTCTATAAAACAGAAATAACACTGAGAAAGGTTATGTTTTATCAAAACAATTTATTTACAAATATATGAAAAAATAAAATGTACATAGTGAAACATTTATTCACAATGAATAATTCACTTTTGTGTGGTAATCATTATAACACTTTCCGGGATGCAAGGGCACACAACAAGACTTGCACCACATTTTTGTCTCACTGCGCAATCCCTTACGTGCGCAAACCCTGCACCTCCTTGCAGGTCTACTTTTACTGCTGGTGGGCTTCAGTTTTTCAAGTTGCCCGAGGTTGTATTCTAGCCCCTCCCATTGAAAAACGTAATTGACGTCTATAGACGTCAATGGCAGTCAACGTAAGTTTTTCAATTGACGTCTATAGATGTCAATGGCAGTGAATGAGTTAAGTTGGCTTTATTAAACATTAGATCTTTAGCTGGGAAAACATTTTTAATTAATGATTTAATCACTGAGACAGTTAATGCAACCTCAGTCAGTCACATATACCTTCTGACCCACAACGGCATGTGTTTGAATTTATTCCTAACTTTTGGCCAGTGCCACATGTCGAATCCCCATTCAATACATTTAAGAGAGGTTTACTTTGGTTTGAGGGTCAGTTTCTATTTACTATAAAATCCAGTATACTATATGACGATGCTTCACATTGACAGGAGTCAGCATAATAAATTAATAAACAACCTGAAAAAAATACATAAGTACACCTTTATACTTTAAATATTGTTACTGTGACTTTGATGGAATATCTCAATGGATTTTGAAAGTCGCCATAGTGATTAATAAACCATGGTCACATATCCAACATCTACGATTTAACATGATGAATCTCACATATTATTTTTGGCCTTTCTGATATCTGCTAAAATGACTAATCACAGGATGAATTGCTCAGCTCAGTTTCTGGATACAGTATAAATCACACTGTCAGAGCAAGCCTAGCATCATCCCCCCCTGTTGGAGTTTGCATTTCTGAAGGCATGAAGCAGAATGGTGATTTTGTGATTTTTAATTACAGCCGTTGGTTATGTCTTTGGCTTCATTATAACATTGTCGCACAGTTCTGTTTGCAGTGAAAGAAAGACGCAGCTCTCTCACATTGCTTCTCATTAGAGACACTCCCGGGGCCTCATCAAAGATCCCCCCTCCCTTCTGCCACTTTCCTCCCTCACTTTTTCCATAATGTGCCGTTTTCCCAGTACACTGCTCCCTACAGCTCCAGGACATGCTTAACAAACACACCAGCAAAACATTCCTCCTGATGCTAACTTTTCACCATTTTGCTTTACCAGGAAAGAAAAATCACAGCAAGTCTCTTCCACTACAAAGTTCACTGTAGCTTCGTTGCCAGCAAATTGTGTTTTCAGAGATGGATGTTTGATCTGCACAGCACGAAACAGGATCTAGAGTCCTAATATTGTTTGAGAATTATTGGCCCATGGATATATATGGGATTATACATGTGAAAGATAAAAGAGCCTAAAACATGGCACTTTTCAGCATTGTATTTCTATAATCAGTGTTGACCAGTCAAATTTTGAACAGCAAATTAAACTTGCATAAAACCAATGATAAAAATGCTGAGCCTAGTTAATAGCATTTGCAGTAATAAAATAGATTTTACCAAAAACTCAGTTTTAAATTTTTTAGTGTATTATCACTGCATGCAATATGCAAAAGAAAAAAAATATTCTTCCCAAGTCTCTCTTTTATTACTCACAAACCAGGTGATACTTATTGCCCCAGTGACATTTCTATTCTCGAGAATTTGTTCACTACTTCCTAGTCTATGGTTTTCCTGAGACACGAATGGTCTGGGAGGCATCATGCCACACCTGGCCTATCTATTATTCATCATCAAAGTACTACTGAGGCATTATAATAATGCAGGTACCCACACAGGGTTCAAAGGCCCAACTGAATGGAAAAACAGTCAAAAACTCAGTTTGTAACAATTCAGCCCAGCTTTCAGTGCAACAATAATGGAATTGTTATTGATCTACAGTTTTTGAGACATACAGTTAAATGTGTCTATCACACACCCCACACTCATAAACTCTTTTAAATACAAGTCACAACAGTAGGAGAACTAGTGGTGAAGTTGGTTAAGAGGCAGAATAAAGGAGTGAGTGGCAGGAAATGGGGATATAGAGTTTTCGTTTCTAGTTTAGTTTTGATTTTTTGGTCTGATATACTGATTTCCTCTAGTTTTTGGTACAACAGACAGGTTTGCTCTACAGTGCAAGAATAAGGAATTATTTCAAATTGACTTTAATTACTGGAGAAACAAATATACGAGGTTAAAAAATATGTACTTTGCAATGCTACTAACAGTAACAGTATTACTAAATTAAAATCGTTTATGCAGTTAAAAATTCTGTTAAACAAAGACCAAATCAAAGACACTGAAAGCAAGCAAAAAGGAAAATAAATCCACAACCACAGTGTCAAAAAAAAAACAACCCAAACATCAACCATGTTTGATTATGTGCAACATTTTAGATCACCAGGACACCTCAGTTAAACAATCAATATTTCCCACCTTGCTGTGAACTTATTGCATTAATGACGGACTAAATTTCTTTCTGTATTTTGATACAAACATAGCTAGTGTTGTAGTTGAATTGCAAAGCTGTAAACATTAACACTGTATGCATGTGTCATCTAACATATGGGATGAACGATGGTTACATTAACCCCTACAAATCCCTACCAGTAGTCAGCCACAGATCCCAACAGTTTTTTCTATTTATTATGGATTTCCATCTATCCACCAACAAAATACAGCTCATGTCTTTAATTTTGGTTTACAGTACACATGGACAAACTGGTACACTACCATGATGGGATAGGTGACCCGTAGTTATTATATTTTACACTGTATTATTCATAACTTCAGAGAAGAACATTATTTTATGTGAAACATGGTTCACAGAGTAACACCAAAGGGTTTCATTCCTCACTTTGTAGGTTATGCATTTTTTCTTCTGACGTCTGACATCAAAAAAGCAGAAAAGAGGAAAAATCACTACAAAGATCAATGTTTTACACAGACTGGTACACCCATCATCATATATGAAACCCGTCATTCAAATCGAATGAGACAGTTCATAAATCTTGACAGCAAAAATCTGAAAAAAGATACAACAGGGAGATGCATTTGTTATGTTTGTTATATGTTTTGAACAGATTTGTTCTTTTTTGTATCTTTAGGAATTTGCTTTTACTGGAATTTGCCAGTGAGGTCAAATTAAGTTGGAACTAGGTTCTTCAGTGCAGCGCTACACCATGGACCTTCATGTGATATTTATGTGTAATAGTTTTCAAGACCTTGGTTAACCCTGGGGGTTTCTCCTCTGTAAGGTAAAGACATCTGTCTACTTTAGCTACTTTAGCTATAAGGGTGGCACCAACTAGCCTACAGTCTTTCTCTTCTAAACAAAGAAAAAAAGCACAAACAATCCTTCAAATTTTGTCTACCAGTGAAGAACTTCCCACTAGTCTGAACACTTTCAAAGGACATGCAGACTCTTTTCAAAACATGGCTTTAACATAAAGGCCAAAGCCATGTTTTGAAAAACTCTTATAGCTAAGTACAGGGATTAAAAGAAGAAACCAGACAGAATATGGATTGCGGTACCATTAAAGAGTTGAAAGAATGCCAGGCCCATCCATGCGCATTGTGTTGCACACATCTCTTAGAAACCATCAAAGCACTGCTGAGCAAGGTTGTGCAGAAGGGGTTGTTGTAAAATCATCAACTACAGGCAATCAACAATGCCACATATTGTTTGAGATAGCAATCATGCCTTTGGATACAAAGTATGCCTTAGGTCTAACAACTGCATGAACAGCACAAACGTCAATCACTATATCAAATAAGATACATAGAGCCATCAAAGCAGTTCTATTGAATAGTGCTCCATCTTCAGCAGGTTTTAGTGGATGATGCTTCAGTATGTGCAGCTTCTGTCAGTGCTCTCCTTTCAGCTCATAGTGTTATTACTAAAACTATGTTCAGAACATACAAGTTATGCACAAGATGGAATATTTTGTGGCAATTCACACCTATGAATTACTGATCTTTGAGAGTTGTCACTCATTTTCTTCATAAATGCATTGTGCATTGCGTTGAACTGTGGCATTACCTTATTTGCCAAAGAAAATAAGGAAGTATTTAACCTGACCTTAGGATTTAACATTATTATCACTAAATAATAATACATATAGTAAAATTCTCACAAATCATAATTTTATTTGGTTTTATAATGTTCCAAGCACCTCTGTCATGACAAATTCATTTAGACAAAAATGGGTTGGGGAGGGGTTGGAAGGTGTCAGATTTGATAGTTTCAGATTGTAATGGTGACATTCAGCTTGCACTTAAGTTGTTTTTCAGCGGAGTGTAAAGGACCTGGAATGAGAATCACCTTCATGTCTGAGGCCATGGTTCACAGCTTGAAGAGGGTGGCTTTCCCATTCCTATGTGGGAAAGATTTGCTGTCCCAAGTGCAAAAATTCAACTGTTTCTGTGTCATGCTCATGAGTGAGATAGTTGAACATGAAAACAAAGCTGTCGAGCTACCTCTCAGTCTGCATTTCCACCCTTACGCATGGCCATGAGCTAGCTGTGGGTAGGAACGAGATCACATATGCAAATGGAAGACATTTGTTTCTTCTAAAAGTTGTCTGGACTCTCAGTTAGATATAGAGTGAGGACTTCCAAAGATGCCAGTTTAGGGGGTTCAGCCATCTGACTAAAATGCCTTCTTGTTAAATTAGGTGTTTCAGGCATGTCCAACTGGGAGGAGACTTGGGGTTGGGCGAGAGCATGATGAAGAGATTATATCTGTTGGCTGTCTTGTGTCCTACAAGAAAAGCTAAAGGAGGTGGCTGGGGAGAAAAAGGCCCTGGCAATTCTGCTTAGAGTGTTTTTCCTGTGACTTTGTCATAGGGCGGATAAATGGCGGTGGATGGATGGATGGATGGATGGATGGATAAAAAACAATATATAATTGTTGAGGCAAAAAGCTTCAACAATGAGCATTAAGTGATTCTCACCTCTTCAGTGATGTTCCTAAAGTACCTTAACCAAAAGCTCATTTAAACTTGAAAAAAAAAAATCCCTAACAAAACACCACAAAAAACTGCAAGTATAAGGACAACACACAGAACGGGATTCATAAATTGCACAGATCATGTACTCCAATGCACTGTAATTTCCAGTCTGGCTACAATTTGATATTTATCAAGTGTTCCACAACAACTTTCAACAAGCATGCAAGGCAATATACATTGGAAGAAAGGAATAAAGGAAGAAATAAAAAAAGAAAGAAAGGACCTGTTCAAGCCTGCATAATAGAGTTTACAATACTGAGAACTGTCTTGGCTTAATTAACTTATATTTGGTATTTTTTTTGGCAGTTAAAGAACATTTATGAAAGGCAGATGGAAGTTTTGGACAAACAAATGACATGATTTTTATGTATAATTTCACTTTGTATCCCAATCTTCCTCTTGCTCCCTCTTTATATTCCTCTCTCTATTCACAGCAAATTGGTCTGAGACTTATAAAGTGCCTCTAGCAGAGTCCTCACCTGGGAACTGGCCCAGGTCTACGATCTATGCCTCATGCACTTCTAACTTTAAGTGTGTTGCCATCAGCTCAGCCAATTAAGCCTCTTGTTTCCCTGAAGTCCTGCCTTCCTCCTCTAACACCAGTCATTGGAAATGAAAATAAGGTAGATGGTTTTCCCAAGGCATTTGAAAGGAATAGTCTCTTCAGGTCTCTGCCTGCTCTTGGAGATACATATCAAGCTACTGATGTGTGCCTAATCTGGAGTTTAAAGAGTAAAAATAATACAAACCCACAGAAATCTGCCAGTTTTTCATCATACGAGGTTAATAAATACCCTTTCACATAGGTTTGTCACTGCATAGTCTGCTGCTGTCAGTTGCCTAATTATGCACAATCCCAGACCTTGCATTGAGACAGGAACATTGGATAACACTCATGTTAACCCCCTGTACACTAAAACATTTACAAGTAAATTGCAGTTAAGTGCTGTGGAAAGAATGAAAAACACCAAGTGTATTAGGCTACAGGTTTTTAATAGTTTCCTCTGAGAACCAACTGAAATTCCATTTGTCCAGAACAGACCATGGCTACTTCAGCTCATTGTAAATAAATATCAAGAAACAAATTAAATAAATGTGCGTTCGTAAATATATGACCAAAAGAAGTTTATGCCAAAAGAACAAGCATTTTTTTGACTGGTTATGTTTTATTTTCACCATATCCTACTTGTGATTGTGGTTTGGATTTAATTTCTTTGCGTGATTGTTCTTTTTTGCATGGGTATTAAAAGAAAAGATTCAGAAATGAGACATCGCCTAAATAAAAATAAAATAAAAATATTTTTGAAACATAAAAATACACAATATACACGTGTAACCAATGCAACGTCCTCAGACCCGCTAAAAAATAGAGGACCAGTGCTTAGGTTTGAGCGGCAGGCACTAAAAGATGTAGGAGTACAAGGAAATAGCTTTAGGCTTTGACAGTGTTTATAACACTTTATTTTGCAATACAGGAGCACAATGAATAACTTAAAAGACTGCATTTACTGCACGCTGAAATAAAATCTTAACATCAGTGGTATATGGTGTAAACCTTACCATTAGAAATAAATACAAATAAAAACAAAAACAAAACAATGCCACTACAAAGTGGGTATCAGTAGGATTTTTACAAATAATAATAATAATAATAATAATAATAATAATAATAACACAGCTGTTTAATTCCTTTCACTCAAGTTCAAGCACCTCTCCAACAGCCAAACCCATCTGTTTTCTGATTGGATTGTTAAATTTGTGATTGACATGACATTGACCAATCAGCTGAAAGGAAGAAACATCGGGTCAAGATTTGTACTTGTAACTTTAAACTTGCACTCAAGCGAAGGAACTTGAGCGCAGAGTTTTACACATGGTTTTTTGCTTTGTGTGTGCAACCACACCTTAACGAAAAATCTTTTAACTGTAAATATTTTTTACCAACACAAATCTTTTTTTACACACACGCACACACGCACACACAAATTTTCATCTACAGACAGCACAAACACAATATTTTGGTTTACAAGGTTACAAAACCCAGTTCACAAATACGCATTTGATTTACAAGTACAAATGATTTATGCCCATACAAAACAGACACAGAGACATTAGCAAGACGCTGTGCTGGCTGTCATGCCAACACTATAGTTAGCTACATTAGCTTAGCTAAACTCTAACTTGATAATTCACTCACCAAGATGGAGTTTGTCTTGCTTAGGTGGTATATAAGTCACCTTATATAATGTAAACTAGCATTAGAAAAAAGCTTTAAAAAAAAAAGTATTGAAACTATAAAATGAAATACTAGCACAAAACAAAGTGCTATAAAACAGATCAAATTAAAAATCTCTAAAAATACTTGCTTAGCTATTTATGGTAGATAACTTTTTTGTTGACCCATCTATCCACCTTAACCTTCTGATAGATTATAAGATTAAAACCATTGTCAACTAACTTCCTTCTTTACCCCTGTCACAGGAGTAATTTTTCATTTTAATATGAACACATCTTTGAGGTACTTGCTTAAAAAAAAATCCTTGACAGCCAATAAAATGAACTGGTCCCAGTAAGCTTAGGATGTGGAAAACAAATAGCAGTTGGCCTTGTAAGCGGTCTTCTGCATCCACTCCCTCCTTTTGCCTCCTTCACTAATTGCTGTGATGTTCATTTGCACCTTATAATTAACTCAGAATATCGCTGTCATAATGTGGAAATAAACTGCTATTTAGCTCAAATGGTAATTTAAGCATGTGTTTGTGTGTAGAGGGGTAATGGTAAAACAAACGCTAGCAAGAGGTTAATAGGAAGTGAATTAAAAGTGAGATTAGACACTGATTAGCTTGTGTAGTGCGCTAAAAGTAAATGAAGGGAGGAGGGGACCAGAGGAAAGGAGAGCCAGGAAGAAGTGCAGAAAAGAAGGAGTGGTAGACATTAACTGCAGAAGGGATGAAAGGAGTTGAAATAAATATGAAGTAAATTGTCCTCGCATAAAAGAAAATTTCATAGGTCATTTCTAAAAAGCAGCTTGTTAGTACTCCTGCTTGCATTTTATTTTTAAGAACCTTGAGTAATGCTTCAGAGGCATTATGTTTAAGTAATCAATTACTATCCAAAGTGTGACACAGATCAATTAGCTGCCATCTCATCTTGACATGAGATACTGTTGAAGTATTTGTCAGATGTATTTTGGCAATTAATTTTTGACCTTAAATCCTATCTGATATAACATCCAATGGGACTAAAGGAGCGGGTAGGCTTACCAGTAATTATGATAATGGCTAAGAAAAAGCTAAGGAGAAAGTGGTTTTTTTTACTCTTCTTTTTCCCTTTTTTTTAGACTTTACTATAGACACTCTTTTTGAATCTATACGAAACTATCTGGAATTGCAGGAATGATGATATTAAAGGATTCATTTTCATTTGATTCAAGTCAGGTGGCATTGCTGTAGAGCATTCTGGATACCATTAAAGATGACAGCTTATTTTTCCCAGTAAATGCCTACAACTTATTCATACTACTTCTTTCTTTTTTTTTCTTGGCCTGTAAGGGATTTGAAATGGCAGCTGTCTGGCTGACTTCATGTTGGTTCACTACCTACATTAATGGAACATAATACATTAATCAAGCTAAGGGGCGCACATTTGTTTCAATCATTTAGTTGTCAAGCTTGGGTAATGTCTAGTGTCTGATGTTCAGATCACAAATACACAATGCACAATGTGTCTGTAGGCATACTGCCGCTGCAACTGTAGCAATCTACAGTTATGTTGATATGCTGTAGTATTTTCAGGACATTCTCAAATTTGTATATGTTCGCAGCTAGGCTCAGGTGGTGCAGTGGATTGCCAACTAATCACAGACATTGCATCTATTTCAAATGCCAAGTTGTAGTCGAGCAAGATAATGGATACAGAATTTCTCTCAATAGCAGTACAGTACCTTTATGACAGTCCTGCCACAACTGGTTGATATCTGGTCGGTATCATGAAGGTTGGGGCCACACTAAATTTATTTTAAACAAGTAAATATTTTAATAGCTTTGTAAAGAGTACATACTGTACTTCTGCAGATACTCCCAAGCACACAGAATTTCTTTTTCTACTACTTTTTTTTTTAAACTGTACCACTATACCTCTGTGTATACTTACTGAGAGACCATGGTGTGAGTCTGAGTTCTCTTCATTTTCTGCTTCATACTAATAGAAAACACTTTCTCTTCCTCATGTCCACCAGTGAGATGTAGAGTGAGATCAAATGAATCCCACCGTGCACAGGTCTTGGAGAGGTTCTCTCAGGCTGGCTTCAGTTTAGATTTGTCAGCATGAGCTCAAATGAAGTCTCCATTAGCTGTGCCTGAGTACCTAAGCCTATTAGTTTGGGGTTGAAAGAAACCACAAAATAAACTAAGTAGAAGAAATAACCATATCTACTTCCATGCTTGCAAAAAAGTTCTAAAGGAGCAAGTGTTTGAAAACAAGTAATTGTGCTCCTATACCTACTAAATTACTGATTTTCTGTTTCAAATTTATGGTAAAACTCATCAGCAGAGATACTGCAGTTGATATTTTGATGGTTATTTTCAGCTCTTATACCTGTAAAGATTATCTTATTGTGAAAGATGAAGGTGGTTTTACGGCTTTTTAGAAACTTGTCTATTGATTCTAAAAATGACAAAATGTAAAAATTAATGAATAACTCACC
The DNA here is from genome assembly GCF_057382275.1 of Copadichromis virginalis. Taxonomy (NCBI): domain Eukaryota; kingdom Metazoa; phylum Chordata; class Actinopteri; order Cichliformes; family Cichlidae; genus Copadichromis; species Copadichromis virginalis. The sequence goes on from NC_140618.1 coordinate 14,025,830, forward strand.
AACATCAAACACCTACTACTGATGTTTATATGCTAACAACAAATATAGTCCAAAACATTGGCATCCTCGAAAGAGTGATCTTTGTCCTTTTGATGCAGATGAATAGCTGAGTCTTGTCCCATCGAGGTGGCTCTTCTATGTTGTGCCATGCTTTTTTTGCAGTGGCTGTTTGTTGAGGTCTTAGCATTCCTTGTACAGCACAGTTAGGTTTGTGTTTGGGAGATTTGTCTGAGTGTGTGGCTGGGTCTGAAGTACACTGGGATGTTGTGATTGGAGAAGACTCTCCTGAGTTTCTCTGATAAACCTGCTGCATAAAGGATGGCAATATTGTTCTGTTTGTCCTTCTGATTCCCCCTAGTTGGTGTCTGGCCTTCTTTTCTTTGTACCTTGCAGATTTGATGAAAGCCCAATTAGAATAACCACATGTTTTAAGAGCTTTCTTTACAAGTGTGTGTTCCCTCTTTTCCCTTCTGGCTTAGAGGGAACATTTTCTACCTGATGATGTAGGGTCCTGATTACTCAAGGTTTGTGTTCCAGAGGGTGGGAGTCAAAGAATAAGTACTGATCCGTGTGTATGGGCTTCCACTAAACTTCAATGTTGAGGTTTCCATTCTCCTAAATGTGCACGGCACAGTCCAGAAATGGCAAACTGTTATCCTTTGTGTCTTCCCTGGTGAACTGTTTTTATCCACTGAGTTGATGTGAGCAGTGAAGGATTCTACTTCTTGGATTTTAATTTTGACCCAGGTGTCAATAAAATATCTGTATCAGTGGCTGGGTACTATCCCTTTAAAAGAGCTGTTATGGTTCAGTGTTATGGATATTTTGCACTGTGTTTTTGTCTGCCACACCAGAGGGTGGCATAGTTTGTGTCCTGTGTTATTGCTGCTATGTGATTTCCAGGTGGAGGCTGACCATTGGTGGAGGACTGGGAGAGGCTGGCTATAAATGAGGACCCTTCTCAATTGGCACGCCCCCGCCTACTTCCTGTTCCCAACGAACTGTGCATGTGGCTGCGTGTGAATCTGTGTTCTGGAAGCTTTTGGCTGTATTGTAAATAGTTTGTTGTAAATAGTTGTCAATATTTTTTATTCAGTAGGTGTAGGGGTGAGAAGCCATTTTTTTTCGAACCTTTTCTCCTGTTTTTAGTTAGGGAGGCAGGTAAGAAACCTGTATTTTTCTTTTGGGTTTCTCCGTGTAGGTAAGCCAGTTGCATTTCATTTCTAGAGTTTTGTTTGTTGTTTTGGCCATGCTCACCCTCACGCCCGCTACCTTTTGGAACTTAATAAACTGACTGGCTGTTGCAACATCCGTGGCAGTTGTTTTTGGTTCGTGTTCCTTGAGAGCAGGGAGTGTGGGGGCATTTTCCTCTTTTTTATTTTCCTTGTGTTGCACTCCGGTTTTCCCCTGGGCTTGGGTGTAACAGAGCCAAGAGCCTTTCTTTCCACTTCCTCCATGTAAAGATTGGCTGCAATAGTTAACACCAGGGAGCCCATGGCACATCCATGTTTTTAGTTATGGTTTCATCTGGATCAAGTGTAAGTTTCTGGACTTTGTTGGTGAAGTCGGTAGAGTTTTTGATGTGATGGGCGTGTTCCCCACAAGGACGCTAGGATGGTGGCAAGGAGTTTGGAAACATTGTTGGTGGCTGAGTTTATGCTGCTAACAATGGGTCTGAGTGGGACTCCTCTTTTGTGGATCTTTGGCAGTCCGTTAATACATGGTATAGCACCCCCTGGGTATAGACAATGATATGTAGAGCAGCGGTCCCCAACCCCCGGGCCTCGGACCGGTACCTGTCCGTGAGTCGTTTGGTACCGGGCCGCGAGAGTTGAGGCTCAGGTGTGAAATGTATAGTTTTTATCAGTTTTCAGAGTTATTTTGTTATCATTTTTATCGTTTACTCGGTTTTCCTTGGTCTTTTCACGTGTGTTATGAATACATTTTCTTTTTTTCGGTACTGGTACTAGTTTTATTTTGTTGTATTTATCCGCGACACCTTAAAGGCCGGTCCATGAAAATATTGTCGGGCATAAACCGGTCCGTGGCGCAAAAAAGGTTGGAGACCGCTGATATAGAGTGTCATTGACTTTGCTCTTTTCAAGGTCTTGAAGGCAGCTGATAACTTTCTTTTTGTAGCTGCTTGTGGGGTCTCGTTTTAAGGCTTCATAGGTATTGCTGTCGCTGAGGAGTGTAGTAATTTGTGTGATAATCCGTTGTGTTTAGAACAACAGTGCACCCTTGTCGGCAGGTAATGTGGTGATTTATGGTCTTTGCTCAGGGATGTGATGGCCTTATTTTCTTATATTGTAAGGTTAGACAGAGGAACCTTTGCACTGGAGAGGGTAGCTGAAACCTTCATCCTGATTTGCTCTGCTTCTGTTGTGTTAACTTATTAATCCTTATGGCAGTTTCCGTGGCTGTGATGAGGTCCACTATGGGAAACTGTTGAGGAGAAATGGCAAGACACAGACACACACATCTTCCGTATAGGATCCAGAGTCTGGGGATGAAGGGGACAACTCATGCATCTCCAGGGGCGAGGTCACTGAGGCAGTCAAACAACTCTTTGGCAGCAGGGCTGCCAGGATGGATGAGGTTCGTCCTGAGTTCCTGAAGGATATGGATGTTGTAGGCCTGTCTTGGTTGACATTCCTCTACAATGTTGCGTGGAGATCTGGGGCGTTAAATCTGACTTGGGTTGTCTCTGAATTTTGCCTCTGCTTTTAGCAGGTGATGTGGTTCTGTTGGCTTTATCAGGTTGTGGTCCCACTTCAGGTCCCACTGCAGTGGTTCACAGCCAAGTGTGAAGTGGCAATGGTCCTCAGTGATAAAAAGGTGGAGTGCTCACTCCAGGTCAGAAACGAGTTATTGCCCCAAGTGGAGGTATCTCCAGTATCTTAGGGTCTTGTTCACAAATGAGGGGAGAGGGGAGCAGGATACTGACAGACAGATTGGTGCTGCAGCTGCAGTGATGTAGATACTGTACCGGTCCATCACGATGAGAAGTGAGCTCAGTGTAAAAGCGAAGCTTTTGATTTACCAGTTGATCTATGTCACTATCCTCACCTACAGTCATGAGCTCTAGGTAGTGAACAAAAGAACCAGATCATGGATACAAATGGCAGAAATGACCTTTGTCCGAAGGGTGGACGGTCTCTCCCTTGGTGCTGAGCCGTTCGGTACAGTACCTGGGTATCCCATATTCTAACTGGAACCTAGATAAAGATGCAAGGTCAGCTACAGCCAAATAGCTCCAGAAGATAACAGGGATGCTGAGAGGCGTGCTCAATAAGATCAAAGGTTTTATTATATATGGCCATCAGATACCCAACTGAAACAATAAGTGGAATTATTATATTTGCTTATTTGCTTAATAAAGAGCAGAAAACAGGATAGCATTTCCCACTGACAGCAACAAGGAGCACTGGAAAAAACAAGAATTAACAGGGACTGACAGAAATGGATGGTTGGAGCAGATGTGGAAGGTGAACTCCAAAGTTGTCCCAGTGGTAAGAGGGAGATCAGGTCAGTTCAATTCAATTCAGTTACAATTGGAAGTGTAGCTCTAGGATAACCAGGGCTCGCAAAAACGCAAGCCCGACGTCCCTAGCGATTTCTCCAGTTGGGCTACCAAAATCGATCTCAGCCCTGCCCGTCGGGCTATCATATAGGTAGCCTGACTGGAGAAATCGCTAGCCCCGGGACATCGGGCTAGTGATTTTGTGAGCCCTGATAACATTAGAGGTCTCTGTTCATTTGAGTGCAGAGCGTAGAGCAACATGTCTGAGAGGGGACCAAACTTTGAGGAGGAACACGTGGGGGATTATAAATATTCAACTAGCAAAGAAAGAATGCTTCAACTTAGCAATTATTGTTGAGTACATGAAATATAATGTATTTTTTCATCATCGTGAAATGATGAAGGAAGCTTTAACACAAGTGTTACAACAAGTAACAGAAAAAAACAAAAAAAACCCAACAACAACAGAAACTTAAATCAGACCTCTTCATTTACTCATTTTCATCATGGAGAGTTACTTTGTATCAATCACATCTGCACACAATCAGCCCCAAAGCAGATTTGTTCTTGTTTTATGCATGCACCCCACTTGTTTGTTTGCTCTTATTATTGATGGCTTTTTTCTTTTGTATTACCAGAACAAATTTAATTAGGGCTGAAGGAATACAAATCAGAGTTCACCCACCAATTGCTATTTGGTGCTCTAATAAAGAGCGTGGAGAGGGGAAGGAAAGAATTAAAATGCATTTCAAGAGCTGGAAAGAGAATTGCTTGAGGTATGTGAGTCTTTTAATAAATGGATTTTACAAATTGGCTTTATAAACTTGAAAGAATATCCATCCATGCATCCATAGCTGGATAGACAAATAGATAGACAATCACAGACAGGGTGTCTCAGTGACATAAAACATGAGAGGTTTCTAAACCTCTAGTAGTTATAATGCAACTTGAAATGACACACAAAGTTTTCAAAGCTCATGCATGGTGTTATAAAAGCTGCATTATTTGTCTATCAAGTTTTTATTCCAAACCTGAAAAGAACCTAAGGTCTATGAATATTGGAGAAACAGTTAGATGTAATATTTGATTTAACACTTGTTAACAGCTCTTTTATTTTGATACAAAGTCACACAAAGACAGACTTTGAGCTTATCCTCCTCCCACTCACTTTGTACATATTCATCTGAAAGCACGGGGAGTATCATTCCACCAGGGCTCTGATAGTGGATTATTGCATTTAATCCTAAATGGAGCAACACAGTCCAGGATATTAGTGTATGTTGAGTCAAAAGGGGTGATTAGTTCCTCAGCACTTAGAACATCCAGGGTTAATAGCACACAGGGTGCATGAAGAACAGAATTCTACCCCCAAAAGAGCAGCTTTAGCAGAAAATTAAACATAGAAAATATCTTGAGACATAGTACATGTGTCAAACATTTCATACATGTATATGTTAAGGTTGGACAATATGTAAAATTTTCCAACGACATTCATCAGACCAATAATTGACGACAGGCGATATATTTGCACAGGTGACAGGTACAGTCAATTCCGATTTTTGATCAAATCCGATTTTTTTTGTCTGCTTGTTCACACTACAAATAAAATGTGACAGCAAACGCGCTCTAGTGTGAAAGCAGCCTGCATGCGCAAAAGAAGACGTCACACACAACGCGCTCTGTTTAGACCCAAAGCAAACAGTATTGTTTGACTGATGGCCGTTGATATAAAGACTTGTTTCCCAATTTTGCTTTAAGTTATAAAGTTATTTTGTTATTTACATATGGCCTAATAATTATCCTTATTGCTGTTTTAGAGAGGAGCGGTGCTTCAAAGGATAGTTGCAGATTTCTGTCAGAATCTGCAGATTATACAGTACAAATAAAATGTTTATGTTTCTCCAACGTTGTCTTCCCAACAGTTTCACTAACATCTACACTGGATGGCCAGGAAGCGTTCGCGATGTCTTCTCCGGCGCTGATAATTGGCATCTGTCTTGTGTCAGTGACATAAAAGACGGATTTAATGCAACATGACCGTTCAAACAGCAGTCGCTTTCTAAAACATCGGATATGTATCGGATTCAGTACCACATATGAAAGTGACCCAGATCGGATTTGAAAATATCGGATTTGTGCTGTTCACACTGTCATTCCAACAGTCACTTTCCTGCTGACCCAGTCCTTTTGGGAAATGTAGCAAGATAGGTAATGCAGATGTACACTAGTATATCTGCATTACCTAAGTAATTAACTAATTTAACTTTGTTTCTTCCCAGATATTTTTTTACACTGTTAAGTAACAAAATTTTTCTTCACTATGCCGTCCAACTGCACCTCCAATCATTTTTTATTTGTTCCTCTTTCCCTCTAGCTTGTTCTGTTCCCTCACTTCACATTTCAGCCAACTTTATGTTATATTGAACCTCCAAACCTATCTTTTCTTCCTTGTATTTCTTCTCCCCTCCTAAGTTTACCACACGTCCTTTCATGGCCAGGGATTGGCCCATCAAGAATCGGACGTGCAGAAACATGTAAGGCAAAGCTCAGGCTTAGTAAACTGAATACATGCTTAACCTTGGATTTTCTTGAGGTACTCCAGTCCACACACATGCAGGTTAGTTTCATTGTTGCATCTACATTTGTCATGGTCTTGGCAGTCTGTTTTTGTCCCCCTTCTTTGTCTTTCTTCTCTTCATATCATCTCTCACTCTCAGATGGAGTTGTGGGCTGGCTGTTCTCACTGGACCTGCCCACTGGCAGAGCTTCTGATTTTCATGAACTTCAGTCATCACACCTGATTTCCATCTCCTTATCAAACCGGCTTGTGCTTCCACTCTCCACCAGATCATTGTCACCTCCTTGATCATAACTGGGTCTTTCATGCTTTTGTGCTTGCCTCCTACTTTGTTTAATCCTGCCTTCTTGTCTAACTCCAGTGACCTCCCTGGTGAGAAAAGGTCCCTAACTCCTCTGCTCTGTGGAGAGTTCTGAGCTAACCTGCAATACAAGACCACATACCTTTCAAAGGAATACTCACCTGTGGCTCACCTGCCTGCCTATTGCTGTGCTCCTTTCCCCCCTTGGATTCCTTCAACCCACCAGGAACCCCTCTTCTACCTAACAAAAGAAATAACTAAGATTTTTTAACCAAAATCCATTCATTATTAAGATTAATTATAAAACACTCATCTCTGGCTGTCTTTCAGAATTGATTTCAAATAACACGTTATTAATCTGGGCAGTTGTAGAGCATGTAAATCCTTACAGATAATTAGCAGATGCAGTGCAATTCACTCTTCAAGGAGAAATCCTTGACTGCCATTAAGTAAAAATTAATCAAATCACAGGAAATGCATCTCATGTAGACCCTAAGGAATTTGCATGTAAAATATCATTGTATTTTTTTTTCATTACACATCAAGTTGTTGAATTGAACTGGGAAGCTTTGTGATAGATATTCTTTGGACAGTGTAACTGACACATATGAATAGCGTAACCCTAGCAATGTTAATTAAGTGTAAAGAATTTGACAAGCGCAATGAATTTACCTTTTTTTCTACAAGTAGTTTTTTTTTCTCTAGTTGTTAAATGGTCACCACTGGAGTTTGCTTATTAGCTCATCAGCTCAGGCTGCAGTGAGACAGTGTCTGCTACTCACAATCCAAACTACGCAGTCTGAAACAAAGCTCATTTACTACATTCTGAAGCTTCGAATCTTTATAAAATCGAATTAATGTTTTAGATCTTGTAGCAAGCTGATCACTGAAACACAATTGATAAGATACCAACTACCGTCAAATAGCTTGTGAGGTTTTCGGAAAAGTCATTGTTTTGAGGAATTGTACACTTCTTAACTAAAAAGGCTTCATGAACTATGTGCAGCTTTTCTTTCAATGAAATCTCTGCAGTCTTCACTACCAACAAATTTATTCTGCAGGTCTGCCCTATAGACTTCTCTGACTCTCCAGCTTAGTAAGAAAGCTCTTTATACCAGACAAACACATTGATTGATTGACTGGTTTATTGACATTTTGAATGAAATGAATCAATGAAGCAATAAGTACAATGTAAACATAGAGCCATACGAAATATCTGATGGTGGATTATGAGCCAAAATGTGCACTGCCGTCTGCATTACTGCAAGACACAGGATAACTTCAAGGCAAATTCAAAAAAAATGTTGATATAAAAATACACATTTTACAAAAGGTGTCTGTGTTACATTAAATATACATTACATTAAAAATAGTGTAAAGAGCACTTACATACAAAAGACAGAAATCTTGTGCGCTTAAGCATACTTGGACACATAGCTAAATATAGGATGTACAGATACTTTGCTTACAATGTTGTTTCAGTGCATTTTCTACATCTCATTTATCATTCAGAATGCAGGACCAGTCATGGCTTTACGTTCGAAGCAGTGCTCACCTCGAGCCCTGCTGTATTTATGGCCATGTTCCTCTGTGGATGATACAATTTCCAATTCATTAAGCTGGGTTTTGTTTGAGAGGGCTTGCAAATTAAAGTGCCGGATGCATTTTTTTCACCCTCTTTACACCCTTCATTTGTGTGGCTCGTTCTCTACCCTTACACAGCGGAGTGTTGCAGTGAGCATGACTTTGTCTCTAAACCTCTAATATAGAGCCTGGCTCCTCAATGCCCTCCACTGTGTGTGTGTGTGTGTGTCTGTCTGTCTGTCCTTTTTAATCTAACAAAGAAACTCCACCCAACTGTGTTCTTTCATTAGCTTTCCACCAATGCACCCTACCAAAACAAGCAGAAGTACTTGTTTACTGTGTAACAATACACAACAGGCATAAACAATCTGATTCAGCAAATAACCATCTCTGTTATCCTGTTTAACCTCTTTGCTCATCCCTTATGAACTGATTGTTTAACCATTGGAGCCAGTAAGCCAGTAAGGCTTTTTTCTTCCAACAATAGCTATTTTTTCAGGATAGCTTCTATTCAGACCAAACAGCCACTTCGCAAGCGCATGGCACAACATAGAAGAGCCACCTCCACGGGACAAGACTCAGCAGTTCATCTGCATCTAAAGGACAAAGGTCACTCTTTCGAGGATGCCAATGTTCACATTTTGGACAGAGAGGACAAATGGTTTGAAAGAGGAGTGAAAGAAGCCATCTATGTCCACTGTGAGCGACCATCTTTGAACAGAGGTGGTGGTTTACGACACCAACTGTCTGCCATCTATAAGCCAGTTTTGAGATCCCTTCCCAGACGCCTTAACGACCACTCACATCCTGGGCCATCTGACCTCAGGAAATCACATGATAGGTTGGGGCCAGGTTTCACAATGACCTCACCCGCAACCCTGCGTGATTGTGACCCACACCCGTTTTCACACCTTGGCTCATGTGATTAGGTAGAGGATCATCAGGGGGTCCTTTTGTCCCTCTATGGGGGGAAACTCCCACTGGGTTTAAATCTGGGACTCTCCACCATTTGACCTTAGAACTGAAGAAGCTTCTCGGATGAGAGGTGAAACGTCTTCAAGCAACTTAAAGAAGTCCAGACGCTTTTCTTTGCAAGCTCCTTAGACTTCTATTTAGATAATTTTCAAAGAAACCTACTTACCTTAAAATATTACATGGTATATTTGTTATTTTGATTCAGAGACCACACTATCAGCTTTATAAGCTATATATACACTATACAGGTACTGATGTGCTTTTACTTAATGCTAATATCATCATGTTAATTGTAATTTTCTGATGTTTATCATCATGCTAAACAATGCAGATATAAACTCAGACACTGCAAAAGGTGATTGGAATTGTTAGGAGTTTTTTTTTATTTCTTTTATGGGAAATGGAAACTATGCAATGTTTATTTGGACATTTAAAAATGATAACTTCAAAGTAGCAGAAAAGTCAAGAGATTCTTAAAGGCGTTGGTAAAGTCCTTTTGATAACCTTTTGATAATCAAGGAGCTGGTGATTAATAATGTTATTTTGATAATCCATCCAGTTATCACATTTCATCTTTCACCAAAATGAGAAGCTGATTTAAATTCTCAGACCTATATTGTTGGTACAACTAAATACAAAATGCCACATTTTGGATGTGCTGTTATGGTACCAATAGAGGCACACCTAAATTTAATAATATAAATAAATATGTTTTGACTAATGTCACAGGGAAATCAAAAAAGCAGAGTGTGTATTAGATTTACTGTATTCTTTCACATTCTGTACACCATGCTCCCTTTGTTTCAGGTAGGAACAATATTTTAATATTGCATCTGATTCAAAATTTCACAAAGGGGGGGGGGGGATGGACAATATAGAGAGAACATTAACTCAAAAATATATTTTGGTTCCTTCTTGATGACTACGTTAGTTTTGTTTTCTCCCCACACCAATAAATCCACAAAAGGGTTTGAACAGGATGCATTAAAGATTTCATTTTAGCTTTATTTATTTATTTTTTCGCATCAGTTTGTACCTTTAGTATCTTCACAATATGTGTCTCCCTGAAGTGCATTTTAAGAACTAGGCTATCTGAGTTTATCAGCAGATACAGATGCATAGAAGTGTTTCAGTAAAGTGGACAAAAAGAAGAAGGAAACTAGTGGTATCACTGAAACCTTATTATCTTTTACAATAGAGGAGCAAACTTGGAAAGCTATATAATTGGTGGGGAGGCTGCCTGTGCGTGCACAGTGTGAAAGGACCCTGTGCTACAGATGAGCCACAGTCAGAGCAATGTGGATTGGAATACATTAGAATGTAATAGATTTGTGGCTATTCCTCACTTACCATCTGTAACTCAATGTTGTGCTGCTCTGCTCTGCCTTATCTGTCTGTGAGCTGTCAGTGTCTACTTTATGCCCCAAAAAATTGTCAGGTCTGTGTAAGAATGGATGTGCATATATAATCTTACAATAAGTGTATAAGAGCTGGGAGCCTTGTTAGTAACACTACACTTGTTGTAATATTCACATTACAAGCAGTGCAACTAAGAGTAGCAGTAGAAATAATTGAGGCAAAAATGTATTTCAAAAAGATAAAAAGTGTGGTATCAGAACAATAGTTTCTCCCCTAAATAATGTGAATGCATTTGCTTGCGCCTTTACTCCAAAGTGTATATAGAGATACCACAGCCATATATGAAATGCAACTCAATCAAGCTCCTGCTCCCAACTTATGGAGTATATGTCACTTAATACAGCTCTGAGACTGGAGGACTCCAAAGGCAAAACAATAAAGAAAAAAGAAACAGGTTAAGGCCAAGGCACAGCCAGAACTGAGACCAACAGTCAAGGGAACAGAGAAATGAGAAAGTACTTACAGAGACTAGGCAACAGAAAGTTAGACAGCACATACACATGGTTTCATTTAATTCATTAAGGATTTTAATATCCTTGATGAATTAATGAAATCTCCTGTGTATGTGAACATTTAATGTTAATTGAGATTTAAAAAGAACATAGTTCTATGCATTTGTTTTCCCTTTGGTTGACTTTTTGATAATCACAAATGGTAAAGTTTTGCTGTAATACTTTTCCAGTAACTTTTCAACAACAGAGCTGAAAGATAAGCCAGTCACTTTGGTGATTGTATTAACTGTTATCTAGCTGTTAGCACCAATGGAGAGCAAACATACTTAGCACGATGTTCTCTATCTGGTCCATGCTGAAGCAGAATACACACTTTATGCTGATTGTGCCTGTTAGTGTGTGTGTTTGTGTGCGTGTGTGTGTGTTTGTGTCAGCACATTTATGCAGAGAGTGTGCAAACACAGAAACAGATAAGCAGGCGATTCAGTGAGAGTGGGTATCAGACTAATTGGCCAGTAATAAAACCACTGGCTTAATTACTCACACGGATATTTAACTTGTTCGAAAAAGAAATCACAGGACTGGAAAAATCTGCACAAGGTCAGGGATGTGTTGTAGTAAATCAGCAGTTAGGTCACAGGATAAAATGCCTATTGCCTGTCTATTTATCTGTCCAAAAATGATTTAAGTCTATCGATTCTAACAAGTTCTTTTCAGATAAAGTCACTTGTGAATGTGAACACTGCTGTTCATCTGGACATAGGGTCCGGATGAACAGAATCAGCTTTTTGGGATCAATGCCAAAAGGCTGGTGGGAACTAAGAGTAGACCACAGCAACCTCACGAAGCAAGAGTCAGTAAATATCACAAAGACAAACATCCAACTACATGCCTCCAGAATGAAGAACTGGACAGCATCAGGATCTGACATCACCCACCCCTACTGGGTGAAGAAATGGCACCTAGCAACACAACAAAGGGGGCTGCTAATACCTGGTTCTCATCAGGACCGACTAACATAGGACAGGACAATCCTGATCATGGAGAATCTGCACAAGGGTATGACACCATTAAACTATCGACCGATTACTTGCCTCCACAACGTGGAAGCTATTCTTGGGGGTCATAATAATACAGCTGAGTAGGCACATGAGTCAATACATGAGCACAGATCAGAAAGGGACTGAAAATAACACCAGAAGGCCAGGAGACCAGGCCAGGCAGAGTGACCTGAGAAGTGCCTGGATTGACTACAAGAAATCCTGTGACTCAATGCCCCACACACTGTAAAAGGATTCAAGAATGGCGCAAACATCATTTCTGTACATGAATGACATCAACGCCAATGTCCTCAAATCTACATGAGAACATTGAAATGTGATTCGGACTTGATAATGAATGCTGCAAAGAGAGAGAAGGTAATCCAGACTGAAGTGGAGGAGCTACTAGAAGGCAGAATAGCAGATATACAGGTCACAGGCAACCAAATCCATGATAAAGACGCAAGAAGGCCAGCCACAGCTAGGGCTGTGCGATATGACCAAAATCTCATATCCCGATATAAAACATCTATCGTCCGATAACTATATAAATCACAAAAGTTTAACATTTTCTGTAAATTCTGTGAATCTCAGGTAACTGAAGTGTTTCCAGCTGGGCGTCGTGTATCTGGAGTCGAGTGTTTTACCGATGCATGAAACTATACATTTTTAGACATAGGTTGTAACGGCCGCCATTTTCTTTGCAGCGTGCTGCAGGGAAAAGCCTGTTCTAACGTTTGAGTCTAAGGTTTATTTGTTAGGACCTGACGGCTCTTATTTGCTTCTCATCGGTAAATACTCTGCATACTATTTCACGTGATTCCGTTTATTTTGAAAAGTCTCAACAGGATCTTGAGCTTTATTGTGAAAGGTTTATGTGGAAAATAAACAAGCGGACACGTGATGGTTTTTGTTGCTAACGACAATGCATAAAAACAGGCGCTTGTCCGTCCATAGTGTGGTTATATTAAATATAAGAGAAAGAGAGAACTTTAAGAAATCAATAAAGCCACTACAGTGACCATCAAAACAATGAAAAAATATTGCCGTAAATAGTTTATTTTGCAACACCACGAAACAAACAATAGCGTAAAATGAAACGATAGACGTTTTTATATCGTCATCCGATATATATCGTTATATCGAACAGCCCTAGCCACAGCCAAATACCTCCAAAACGTAATAGCCCTTTTCCACTAGTACCAACTCGGCTCAGCTCGACTCAATTTGGTTTTCAGGGTTTTTCATTCAGTAACCCTTAAAACCTATTACCCGCTTGGCATTAGGGCGATATGAGGAAAATCTAATATCACGATACTCAATATATACTGCGAAATGTCTTGAGCCCCAGCACCCCTGGTACAGGGGGAGAAGGGGGTGAGCTGCAGTTTATATCAAGTTGTGGAGGTAAGCATCAACGACACAGAGCTCTCAGTTCTCACTCCTTCTTTATTTGTCTCCAACATCAACTGCGCATATCGCGCCACAAAACACAGGAACACACTTCCTATACACTGGGTGTGAGTGGAGCCCTCTAGTGGTCCACCACAAAGTCAAGTTTTTTATGTAAATATCAGCATGCGAGGTATCCACAGAAATATCTGAATCTCAGCTAAACGCTCATATAAACAATTTCTACAACCAACAAACAGCGAAAATAACAAAAAATTTAAAGAGTAGTTACATAATTTTCCAAAATGTGCCTAAAGACAAACAACAAAGCAGCAAACTTGCTTGACTTTATGTAACCAAGCAAGCTGCACACAAAAGCAGAGATCTCACAGATTCCAAAACTGTTAGTTTCGTCATGCTCCGATGAAAATTCACTGAACCAGCCGCAAAAGAAGACCAGAAATATGCTTCTTGTTCTGTAAACAATAAAATGGAATAGACTTACCGTGCTGTTGCCGTTGTAGCTCCTGTCACAGCTGGTATAAGTTTTTTTTGGTGTGGGAGACGTTCACATGCAGATTTTAAAACAGTCTTAATTTGGCAGTAGATGACTTTTCAGCTGACGGAATCATTTTGTGATACTGCTACCTTTTGTTGCAATAGTTTTATGGCATGTTTTGTACATTTCCGCATTTTATTTGACATCCTTGTGAAATCCAAACAACGACCAACGAGGCCATATTTTTCTCTAAACACGCAGGCTCCGGGTAGAAAATTTTCTGGTTGGGAGGGGGGATTAATGATGCATTTGCAGTGTGTGGGAAAAAAAATTCTCACACTGAATTATGTGGAGACAGCTTAATATTTCCATGGCAACCTATTCTCTGTCGTTACATAAAGCTATTTTAACCATGGTACGTAGAAAAGACGATATATCGAGTATATTCAATAGATCGCTCATCCCTACTTGGCAGCGGTTCCAAATGAACTGAGTTAATTGAAAATGTGACATCAAGAGACTGTATGCCACCAATTGGCCAGTTAGTGGCATCACTTGACAAGTTATGAGAGTGACTCTCTCACAAAAATTAAAACTGCCATTTTTGAAATCCGACAGGAAGGAAATGGCTGCACAAGACCAACACCATGGTCCCTGAGTGAGTCTCACAAAAACCATAGACTGAGCAACAAACCCCCATTGTTTTGTTTATAACACATCCAAATGATGTCACATTACTTTTGGCCCCATTGCTATGTTGACCTAACACCTAAGTTGGTACTTAATTGTAATGATAAATGACCGAAATCCAGTAGAGCTGCATCGAGTCGAGCTTAGTCAAGTCAAGTAGGTACTAGTGAAAGAGGCTTAAGACAGGTGCTGAGAAGTCAGCTGAAAGGTAGGAATAGGATCCAAGCCATCAATACATAAACCATACTCCACCCAAAATCCAACACCCTGAGGCTCCATAAGCTACAGAAGGCAGGAGGGCAAGGATTATTGAGTGTCATAGCCACAATCCAGGATCAAAACTGAGAATCTGTGATTACATCAGAAAGATGACCTCCCTCACTCGTGAAAAGAGCCACTCCAATAATACCTCAGGACACTTTTACTTGCCACTTAAACCTTGTAACATTTGATGATGTGGCATCAAAACTGATACCACATTTGCTGGTGCAAACCTCTGTTTTGGTGTCAATTTAGTTGGTTGTGCACTTCTTGATTTTTGTAAACTGGAGCATGGTGGTGCTGCCACTGAACCTGGGTTGAAGAATTGTTTTGGTTTTACCCCCATTTTAATAATATATCTGTTTCAAAGCTCACATATTACACAGTTGGGTATTTTGCAACAGTTTGAAAATATGAGACGTTGTGAAAAATAAAACTATGGAAAAAAATACTCTGCAATGCCTTCTTCTAGTTCTGATTTATTTTTCTGCTATATGAGTGCTGAGGTGGTGGCATGTTTTGAATGGCAACACATATCGGTCAGGAGAATACTACAGTTGCTACTTGCTACTTGCTCCTTAATGGCGAGCATAAATGAAAGTGACTGTTTGATGACATTGCAGCAGCACACGAAGTAGCCAATTCAAAAGCCATATTGGCACCTTTAGGCAGCTGATAACAGAAAGCCATAAGGAACAGGAAAGGGAAATATCATGGACAACCAACCCCCCTGCATGGGATGTACCATAAACACATAGTGGGAGCAGATGACATTAATAAATCCTACCAGTGGCTAGAAAAGGCCAGTTTAAAGGACAGCACAGAAGCTCTGACAAAGGCAACCTAAGAACAGCCTAAGCACCAGATCGGAAAAGGCAGGTGTCTACCACAGCTAACGGGCCCCAAGTTGCAGACTGTGGGAGAGTAGCCAACACATAGTAGCAAGATGCAAGCTGGGACCACATACACAGAGAGGCACAAGCAAGTGGCTGGGAAATTATACAGGAACATATGTGCATCATATCAACTGCAAGTTCCCAAGTCCTTTTGGGAGGTATTCCCAAAGTAGGTTGAGATCAATGGTGCTAAGATCGTGTGGTTAAAAAGAAGAAAAATGTTGTGTATCTAGCCCTAGCAACTAATTTATCGACTAAGCATTACTATATGAATAAAACATTTTATTCCACACTTTTTGAGAATCTTTAACAGCTTTTAAAAGGGTAAACCCACAAATTCCAATCTGACAATTTAAATGTTGCTGCAGAAATCAGGACATATCAGACCAGGCAACATGTTTTCAATGTTTTTCAATTTTTGTCTGAATTGTAACCTCTGCTAAGCTTTGTGTTTGTAGCCTTAGCAGATCACTGAGAAGGGCAATCTGCTTTAGGGCTGTATCCTTTAAACTGATGTGTTGTGTGTTGTCCACTGTTGCCTCACAGCACAAATTCCTGAGTTCAACCAGATTATCATCTGGCCAGGGTCTTTCTTTGTGGTGTTCTGTGAGGATGTTCTCCCATGTCTCTGTGGCTACTATGGCTTCCTCCCACAGTCCAACCACATGCAATTAGTGGGGTTGGGTTAATTGGTGATTCTAAATTGCCTATAGGTGTGAATATATCTGGGAATGCTTGTCTGCCTTTCTGTGTTAGCCCTGTGACAGACTGACGACCTGTCCCGGTGTACCCTGCCACTTGCCCTTTGGCAGCTGGGATAGGCTACAGCCCCCCATGACCCTGAATTGGATAAATGGATGAAGATGGATGGATAGAGGGCTAGACATTCCTAAACCTTGTGGAAAGCTGTACTAGAAGAGTTTAAACTGTTATAAATTAAGGAAGTGGGTCACCATCATATGAAACCCTATGCATTAAGAACCAGATGTCACTGACGTTTATATGTGTGTGAAAGCAGATGAGTGAATACTTTTGGCAATATAGTGTATAAAGGCTCCTCTTAGTGCTTCATGATCACATAGCAACCTATTGCTTTCTCTCTTTTACTTTGTTTCTCTTACATTAGATATACACACACACACACACACACACACACACACACACACACACACACACACACACACACACATGCTCTTCCTACTCTAACTCAGTATATCTTGATCACTTTAAGAAAGAGCCCATTTACAGATAATAGGATAGTAGAAATACCAAATAAATACTTTTAAGGATCCCTGTGATGGACTAGGTAGCAATATAGAGAGTTCATGATAACAATGATAACATACACTATATATATATATATATATATATATATATTATATATATTTTATATATATATATATATATATATATATATAAGTTGGAAGATGGCCCCAACTGACCGAGTGCTCAGTGAATACCTCAGGCAGCAGAAACCCAAGAAAGAGGAGGGAGACGAGGAACCATCATGGAAGGACAGGCCCCTGCACGGTATGTACCACCGGCAGATAGAGGAGGTGGCTGATATCCAGAAATCCTACCAGTGGCTGGACAAAGCTGGACTGAAAGACAGCACAGAGGCACTAATCATGGCAGCACAAGAACAAGCTCTGAGCACAACATCCATAGAGGCTGGAGTCTATCACACCAGGCAAGACCCCAGGTGCAGGCTGTGTAAAGATGCCCCAGAGACAATCCAGCACATAACAGCAGGGTGCAAGATGCTAGCAGGCAAGGCATACATGGAACGCCATAACCAAGTGGCCGGCATAGTGTACAGGAACATCTGTGCCGAGTATAACCTAGAAGTCCCGAGGTCAAAATGGGAGATGCCCCCAAGGGTGGTGGAGAATGACCGAGCTAAGATCCTGTGGGACTTCCAGATACAGACGGACAAAATGGTGGTGGCTAACCAACCGGACATAGTGGTGGTAGACAAACAGAAGAAGACGGCCCTAGTGATCGATGTAGCGGTTCCGAATGACAGCAATATCAGGAAGAAGGAACACGAGAAGCTGGAGAAATACCAAGGGCTCAGAGAAGAGCTCGAGAGGATGTGGAGGGTGAAGGTAATGGTGGTCCCCGTGGTAATCGGAGCACTAGGTGCGGTGACTCCCAAGCTAGGCGAGTGGCTCCAGCAGATCCCGGGAAAAACATCGGAGATCTCTGTCCAGAAGAGCGCAGTCCTGGGAACAGCTAAGATACTGCGCAGGACCCTCAAGCTCCCAGGCCTCTGGTAGAGGACCCGAGCTTGAAGGATAAACCGCCCGCAGGGGCGTGCTGGGTGTTTTTTTATTTATTTATATATATATATATTTATATATATATATATAGCTGGATAGCGTAGTGGTTAGACTACACGCCTTTGGAACCCAGGATCGCAAGTTCGATTCCTGCCTGGGGCGTCTGTATCCAGTAAGGGTCCTAAGGCTAGACCCCCTATGCTAAGCGAGCCTACCGCAGACATGAGCGAGACAGATAAATATGAAGGCATGCCGGCTCGGACGTCGCCCGGATCAACAAGGTCCGCGTCAGGTGTTGAGGAACCAGGGCACCCTGACGAAAAGTGGGCTACTGGAACAAGAAGGCATCGGTGGGCAAGAGATGAAAACAGGGCGTTGTTGGAATGCTACTACGCAAGTAACCCCGGCGGAAGGGGCTACATGAATAGGATGACGGACCTATGGATTCTTCGATACCCAAGATCCACAATGACGGCGAAACAACTAGTAGCTCAGTGTTCCAACATTCAAAAGAAGGGACTGCTCTCACAGCTAGAGATTGACGAGGTACAACACAAATGCCACGGCAAGGAGGAGTCAGGACGCCAGGTCAGGGGGGAGATATCATCACCCCCACCCGAGATTGGGTACATAGCCCCAAGTGCGATAGGAGAAGGATCGTTGAGTGCGAGAGGAACTGACCTGAAAAATAGGATAATGGCCAAGCTTGAAACCTGGATCTCCCGTAGCCGGTTACCAAGATTACGTGAAGTACCCTCAGAAGGTCTGCTAGATGATGTTAATGCAGCATTACGGACAATACCTACAACCACTATTACCGACACTAACAGGCTGATCTACAATACGGCAGCAGTGATCAGTGAGATGCTTGGCTACAAGTTGAACAGCCACAAGGGGCAGTACCCTCCATGGAGAAGAAGGCTAGAGGGCAAGATCAAAGTAGCACGGAGGGAGGTTAGCCAACTAACGGAGTTGCAGAAAGGTGCGACAAAGAAGGTGCATAAGAAATACAGCAAGCTGTCCATACCTGAGGCCTTGGAAACTGCCAAGCAAAGACTCACAGCCTTGGCCAGCCGCTTGAGGAGGTACACCAGAGAGATAGAAGGCAGGAAAATAAACCAGCTGTTCTCCACAGAACCAGCAAAGGTGTACTCTCAGTGGCAAGGGAACAATAATAAGAGAACAGCACCACCAAGGCTGGAGATGGAGCAATACTGGAAGAGCATATGGGAGAAGGACGCAACCCATAATGGCAATGCTCAGTGGCTAGTGGATCTGAGGGCAGACCACAGCGACCTCCCTGAACAGGGTCCAGTAACCATCACAGTGGCAGATATCCAAGAAAGGGTCTCCAGTATGAAGAGTTGGACAGCACCAGGGCCCGACATGGTTCACGCCTACTGGCTAAAGAAGCTGACTGCACTCCACGAGCGTCTGGCAGCACAAATGAACCAGCTGCTAGTTAACGAGAGACACCCGGAATGGCTAACCGAAGGTCGGACGGTC
This sequence comes from Copadichromis virginalis, assembly GCF_057382275.1. Classification (NCBI taxonomy): domain Eukaryota; kingdom Metazoa; phylum Chordata; class Actinopteri; order Cichliformes; family Cichlidae; genus Copadichromis; species Copadichromis virginalis. Next base: position 14,045,228 of record NC_140618.1, read on the forward strand.
CTGATCCCCAAGGACCCCAAGAAGGGACCGGTCCCCTCCAACTACCGACCAATAACCTGCCTCAGTACTACATGGAAGCTCCTGTCAGGCATCATATCGGCTAAGATGAACAGGCACATGGGTCAATACATGAGTGGGACACAGAAAGGAATTGGCAAGAATACCAGAGGTGCAAAACACCAGCTACTGGTAGACAGAACAGTCAGCCGAGACTGCAAGACCAGACTGACCAACCTGTGCACTGCCTGGATTGATTACAAGAAGGCCTATGACTCAATGCCCCACAGCTGGATACTGGAATGCCTAGAATTGTACAAGATCAATGGGACCCTAAGAGCCTTCATCAGGAACTCAATGGGGATGTGGCGTACAACACTAGAGGCCAACTCCAAGCCCATAACACAAGTCACCATCAAGTGCGGGATCTACCAAGGAGATGCTCTGTCCCCACTGCTGTTCTGCATAGGCCTGAACCCCCTCAGTGAGATCATTAACAAGACTGGCTACGGATACCGACTACGGAACAGAGCAGTTGTCAGCCACCTCCTGTACATGGATGACATCAAGCTGTATGCCAAGAGTGAACGAGACATCGATTCACTGATCCACACTACCAGGCTATACAGCAATGACATTGGAATGTCGTTCGGACTGGAGAAGTGTAGTCGGATGGTAACAAAGAGAGGGAAGGTAGTCAGAACTGAGGGGATTGAACTACCAGAAGGCAACATTGCAGACATAGAGGACAGTTACAAGTACCTGGGGATCCCGCAGGCAAATGGGAACCATGAAGAGGCCGCTAGAAAGGCTGCAACCACCAAGTACCTGCAGAGGGTCAGGCAAGTCCTCAGGAGTCAGCTGAATGGTAAGAACAAGATCCGGGCCATCAACACGTACGCCCTGCCCGTGATCAGGTACCCTGCTGGGGTAATAGGCTGGCCAAAGGAGGAGATAGAAGCCACTGACATAAAGACAAGAAAGCTCCTTACCATGCATGGAGGGTTTCACCCCAAGTCCAGCACCCTGAGGCTGTACGCTAAGCGGAAGGAAGGGGGCCGGGGACTGGTGAGTGTCAGCACCACAGTCCAGGATGAGACAACGAACATCCAAGAATACATTGGGAAGATGGCCCCAACTGACCGAGTGCTCAGTGAATACCTCAGGCAGCAGAAACCCAAGAAAGAGGAGGAAGACGAGGAACCATCATGGAAGGACAGGCCCCTGCACGGTATGTACCACCGGCAGATAGAGGAGGTGGCTGATATCCAGAAATCCTACCAGTGGCTGGACAAAGCTGGACTGAAAGACAGCACAGAGGCACTAATCATGGCAGCACAAGAACAAGCTCTGAGTACAAGATCCATAGAGGCTGGGGTCTATCACACCAGGCAAGACCCCAGGTGCAGGCTGTGTAAAGATGCCCCAGAGACAATCCAGCACATAACAGCAGGGTGCAAGATGCTAGCAGGCAAGGCATACATGGAACGCCATAACCAAGTGGCCGGCATAGTGTACAGGAACATCTGTGCCGAGTATAACCTGGAAGTCCCGAGGTCAAAGTGGGAGATGCCCCCAAGGGTGGTGGAGAATGACCGAGCTAAGATCCTGTGGGACTTCCAGATACAGACGGACAAAATGGTGGTGGCTAACCAACCGGACATAGTGGTGGTAGACAAACAGAAGAAGACGGCCCTAGTGATCGATGTAGCGGTTCCGAATGACAGCAATATCAGGAAGAAGGAACACGAGAAGCTGGAGAAATACCAAGGGCTCAGAGAAGAGCTCGAGAGGATGTGGAGGGTGAAGGTAATGGTGGTCCCCGTGGTAATCGGAGCACTAGGTGCGGTGACTCCCAAGCTAGGCGAGTGGCTCCAGCAGATCCCGGGAAAAACATCGGAGATCTCTGTCCAGAAGAGCGCAGTCCTGGGAACAGCTAAGATACTGCGCAGGACCCTCAAGCTCCCAGGCCTCTGGTAGAGGACCCGAGCTTGAAGGATAAACCGCCCGCAGGGGCGTGCTGGGTGTTTTATATATATATATATATATATATATATATATATATATATATATATAATCTTTTGAATCCACAATTAATTAGTCACTTCTTTTTTTATCTTTATCTTTCTTTTATTTCTCTGTAAGTAAATGCTTCTCTGAGTCTGGAAGATAGCTTGCATGTGAATGAAGGAATTGTCATTTTTTTGATCCTTTAAACTCATGTATTTTATATATATATAAAAATACTAAGCGTTAAATTCCTTAGTGGCAACATTAGCTTGTTGTTCACCTTGACTATTAACTTGTGATATCTTCTGGTCTGTATGAATGGATAGCTTAGCTGCACCAGTTTAAAACGTAAAAACAACAATTAGTATCAGGGAAGTATCTCTTGTAAAATGTTGTGAATTTAAAACAGTCTGAAGCTGCATTTTCTGATTCCACTTGCTTCTTGTACACGAGCCATTCCTGTCTCTGTTGTTCTGTATGACCTTGCTTAGCCAAAATCAATAGTTGTGATTTTTAAGTCACTTTGATTCCATCCGATGCCAATGAACATTAGTATTCATGAGGACAGCTCACGGTCTTCAGTATTTACCATTTTCAAATAAAGTTGCATTGATTATCTGATTCTGTCTTTTTGGCCCACCTAATATTTTGAATTTGGAATGATAAAAAGAATATATTTTATTAAACTATGACTGACATAAGCTAAACATGGAGGCTAAACATGTAACGGTGGGAAAGGCAATAAGATTATCACAGAAGAGTCTGTAAGTGCTACCAGGTCTTTGGGGCTATATAGCTGTCCTTCCGTTAAATCTCAGGAAAAACTCTTGGAATAACTGAGGCATTCAATTTAAAATCACATATTTGAAATCCATTATGGCACAAGAAAGGTCACATTTTCATGCCAATTCATCCAATATCTATTGGAATGCTTTCGTCAAAATGTGGTGCTATTGTTAAAGTTACAGGATTACTAAACTACTGTAGGCTGTTACTGTCTGAAGGTTGATTATACTTGATTATATTCCACATACCCAACATAGTATCATGTAATTATAAGTAAACAAAGTGGCAGTTAAGGCACAAATTTTATGGCAAGTCATTGTCAGTTTGAACTAGTTAGAGTGAAGATGTCATTCTTTGAGACTACGACATAAAATTAAACCTTAAAATATGATTACTAATAATTTAATAAATAAAAAGTGTGCTATTATTACACAATTTCATTATACCAGCCTGTACATACATTTTGTATGTGCAGTGTGTGCGTGCGGACTTCACTTGTTTTGTTCAGCTAAAATCAGAAAACTGATAGTACAGTTCATCCAGGTGATTGGAAGTAATGTTGGAAATGTTGCTTACTCTAATGAGTTTCAATTTCTGCTGCAACATTTGGATGTAAGGGCCAGAATGTGTAGTAATAAACACGGATACATCCTGCATCATATGAACAGTTTAATCTGCTGCTGGTGTAATGATGAGGAAATTGATTATGGAAATTATGCAATTATGAGGAAATGAAACAATTTCCTCTGGGATCAATATAACGTATTGAGATTCTGACTGATTCTGATGATGTGGTGGATAGTTTTTCTTAGTACACATTGGGCACCTTAGTGCCTGATGACCATCATTTAAACACCACTGACTATATGCATCCCTTTATGATCACAGTGCAAACAGTGGAAGTGGCCGCTTCTAGCAGGATAAGGTGCCATGTCAGAAAGCTTAAATAATCTCAAACTGGCTTCTTAATCATCACAACATGAACTCAATCGTAATCAAATGGCCTCCACAGTCACCCGATCTCATTCTAAAAGAGGACCTTTGGGATGTAGTGGAACATGAGATTCTCATTCATGTGCAGCCACTGTGTAATTTTATCATGTCAATATGCACCAAAATCCAAAAAGAATTTTTCCAGCATCTTGTTGAATCTGTGCCAGGAAGTCAAATGGTAGTCCAACCTGGTATTAGCAAAGTGTAACTAAAAAGGTGACCAGAGAGTCTCTGTTATGTTTACTATCGCACAGACCAGCGTGTGCAGAAAGTCATAAAACTGTGTGTGAAAAGAAGATGTGACCTTTTTTTTGTATAGTAAATCATTCTCGTGAGACCCTGAAACATTTATCAGAGCAATTCAGCATTGTACCCTCAGATTTCTGCCACTGAAGTAGCATTTAAAAGCGCGACAGTAGAGCAGTGTTTGATGAATAATGTAAAGAGGACAATCATAAGAATGTAGAAGTTTTCCCCCCTAGAGTGTAGAATAAACCACATAAGACCTCCAGTGGTTGAATATCAAACAAGTGAAATTCACTCCTCAAGCATAACAGAATGTTTCCTGTGTAAGTTTGCCACTCCTTTGAGAGCAATGCACATGTTAAAGTGTGTATGTGTGAAGCTCTCAGCCATGAGATGCACTGGTACTCTCAAGAGGAAAGAAAGAATGGAGGTAAGACAGGTAGAAAAAGTAAAGTCCTGAATTGTACTTCTTTAAATGTGATTCTCTTAATCTCTGTTTTAAAGCTTACTGATGGCTCAGTTTTTGAAAAACTTGAGTTATATAACTGAATACAATGTACCAGAGATTAAGTTAAGTTACTAAAAGATACTTAGGAATAGGTTTGTGCAATACACCCCCCAAATATAGTCAATCTTTCAAAAACAGTGCAAATAATCGGGTCAAATATGAGCAGATCTGATGATGGAATTTTATCCACGTGTTTATCTCTGTGAGCAGCAAGGCAGGTTTGATTGGGAGAATCAATATGTTGATGTTGGTGCAAGTGGAACTCTTAACCTAGGGGCGGCTGTAGCTCAGGAGGTAGGACAGGTTATCTACTAATCAGACGGTTGGTGGTTTGATCCCTGTCTGCTCCAGCCTGCTTACCAAATAACCGATATCTGCTCTCTGATGCATCTATTGGCGTATGAATGTGTGCGAGTGTTAGAAAAAACATAGAAAAAGCTTCGAAAAAAGTGCTTTGAGTGCTCAGGTAGAGTAGAAAAACACAATATAAGATCCATTTATCTAACTCAAAGATTGAACCAGTGTTGTGTCCATGCATGACAGACCACAAATATAAAGAACCAGTTTTAAATTGTATTTTTAGACACATATTAGACATTGTGTACAGTGTGCGGACAAGTGGAGGACAAAGTGTCAGCACTAAAAAAACTATCCACAGCAAATGAACAGTATTTTGAAGTCATGTCCTTAGGAAGTTAAAAAAAAAGTCCAGCAAAGACATGCCACAAAGACATGCCAGGATCTGAGAGATGAATCTGTTGCTTCCGTTGATCTACTGAAGCCTCTTCAGGAATGGTCTCAGTGGAAGGCTGGCTTCTAAGAAGCCATGCTTAAGGTAAAAAAAACATGGAAAAAAGTTGAGATATTTGAAATTACACAAGAACTAAACTGATAATCAATGGCAACAGGCCTTATGGAGTGATGAATCAAAATATAAACATGATTAAAGCAGTGTGGGATCATCTTGACAGAGAACAGAACAAAATGCAGCCAACATCCAGAGAAGATCTTTGTAATGTTTTTCAAGAAGCCTGATGAACTATTGCTTAAAACATTCTTAAAAATAAAGAGAGTTCAGACTATGCTGAAGAATGAAGGTGGTTATATCACTGACTTTCAAGTTTTTTAGTATTGGACAAGCTCTGACTTTGCCTTGTGCACTGCATGTATGTTTAGACATGTTTCATTTTTCTATAATCCAAATAAAAATAAAGAATTGGGGGGTGGCTTAAGAGTTTTGCACAGTACGGTACATTGATAAAAAGTTGCTTCCTATATTGGCAACTCCCTCTCCCTCCGACACTGTTCTGTACTCTCACATCAAAATTCCAATACCGAGTACCAGAAATCAGAATCAGAATCAGAATCAGAATACTTTATTGATCCCTGGGGGAAATTATTTTTTGTTACAGTGCTCCATTTTAAACCAACATTAAGACAAGACAGACAATACGCTAACTAAGAATAGTACAATATATACATATATATACATACATACATACATAAGTCACTTATAAATAAATATTTGGAAAAGAAACATGTGTAGCTGTAGCAGCAAACAGTGTGTTAAGTGGATGCGTTAGGGTTAGGGGGTTAGGGTCTCCGACACCACCTTGAGGGAGTCCAGCTCCATCCCCACAACATTGCTGGCCTTACGGATCAGTTTATTAAGTCTGTTGGCATCTGCGACCCTCAGCCTGCTCCCCCAGCATGCAACAGCATAGAGGATCGCACTGGCCACCACAGACTCATAGAAAATCCTCAGCATTTTCTGGCAGATGTTGAAGGACCTCAGTCGCCTCAAAAAATAGAGACGACTCTGGCCCTTCCTGTAAAGTGCTGTGGTGTTTTTAGCCCAGTCCAGTTTATTGTCAATGTGTACTCCAAGGTATTTATAGTCCTCCACAATGTCAACACTGACCCCCTGGATTGAAACAGGGGTCAAGTGTTTCCTGGTCTTCCTGAAGTCCACGATCAGTTCCTTGGTCTTTGCCACGTTGAGCTGCAGATGATTCTGCTCACACCACGTGACAAAGGAGTCGACCACAGCCCGGTACTCTGTCTCATCATCCCTGCTGATGCATCCAACCACCGCAGATAAACGTGACCCTGCTAAACATTTGGGGTGGCAAAGCTTTTAGCACCAAGCTCACAGCAATTCACCCACAACAATCCTGCATATATTCTAACAAAATTTCCCCATGCCATTGCAAATGAATAAGCAGATACTATTACTGCCATACCAGGTGCAAAATAAGAGATTGTTTTATTTTTAAGCATTAGTTTCATTATTGTGTTTTTATAGGAACATTATGGCAGCATGTAGTTGACTTATTCATAGTGAGAAACCCAGAAAAAATATATTAATGCAAACCTTGGTAACTGTATATTGATTGTAGGTGACTTTCTCAATGTAACAGGGATTTCTCAGCAGCAAAACGTGGAACTATCAGCAAGGAACTCTGGTAAATCTTTGAATTAATGTGTGCTTTCTACTCTAAGCTGCCTCTTAGTGGAGAGCTAGGTGGAGTGGTTTGAGCTGAATGGTTCGGGGCTGCACTGTTCTCCTTCATTTGTTTTCTCCGACACTGGGGAGGTAGGATTTCTTACTGACTTTGACTGCAGTCGTCTTGGACTTGTATGAGGAAGGCAGATGAGCTTGTCACTATGCCTGCTTAATTAAACTTCTATCAGTACATCTCTGCCTAGTTGAGTTGAGGGAGTAAAGGAGTGGAGGAGAGAGTAAAAAGAAAAAGAGATGGGAAGAGAAAAAAAGCTTTATGTCAGCTTTGATACTGTGCATGCAAGATGACAGGATTGTTTCTAATTATTCATTTTTTAAACATATAAGAGTAAGTTATAATATATAAAAATCAATACGAATGTCAGTGAGGAAAAAAACAAAATACATATACTCGCATGCATGGACCTGACTGTGACAGAGAGAGAACAGCCTTGTCTCAAACAGACCTTGCAGTTTATTGTGAGAATAGAAAGCCCTCCTGCTAAAGCCAAAGGCTGAAACTTAGAGCAAATAATTTGAGTAAAAATAGCCGAAAACCTCAACTATATGACACCCATCACTTTTCTCAGCTCTTTACACTGAAGTGAGCAAGCTAAACAGGAACAGCCTGTTATAAGAAGGTCAAGAGCAGACAGAGCTGTTATACTTACTGTACATTTTTACATCCGATATCTATTTTAGCTGCCATAGAACAGCAATCGGAGTCAGTGTGGGGAGATACCAAAATAACAGGCAGAATGACAAAAAAGACAGACCAAAAGTAACGGATAGGAAAAGAAAGTGTTTGCAAAAAAAAAAAAAAAAAAAGGCGTTTATAGACAGCGATAATGTTAATTCAAGTGAGAAGATAATCGCACACTTCAATGGAGTGTAAATTACTTCTGATTACTGTATTCATTGTGATGGTATTACTTTGTGGTGACATCCGAAACTGTGGTGCTGAAAGACAGAAGCCATTTGTGTCGCTTCATTACACTTGTGCAAACATTTTAAAGATTAGGCATGCATACTCTGGGAATCCTCTCGATTATTAGTGTAATTTATTAGTGTGAAAGCATTTTTTTGTGTATATATATATATATATATATATATATATATATATATATATATATGTATATATATATATATATCTGCCATTAATTGTTTAGCAGAAAGGGTTCATCCAAACATCATCTCTTCAACCTATAGTCAAGCTATTTACTTCTGTTCAGCTGTCCTCAGAACAATTTAGTGACTTTACTCCATTATTATGACAAGTTGACAGTCATCCAAACATGTTTTTCTATTAATCAACGTAGCATTAAAAAAAAAAAAATCTTGCTGTATACAAGCGCCTTCTGATTTGGTGTATTTTGTAAAAGAAAAATAAGTGGCAACAACCTGTCTGAATATTAAATTTGACAAGAAATACTTTGCAGTGCAACAAGTAACTCATGAGCTACAATTATTTACTGTGCAGGAATGTAAATGAACATAAATAAATGCTTTGTTTCTAGTAAAAAGTATGGTCTGGGTTAACAACACTAGATTCAACCACTTGAACTCCATTTCAAAGTCTCAATACTAAAGCCTTTTTTTAAACTCAAGCTGATTTGTTATCTTTAAAGACATGCAGATAGAGTCCCAGATTTAAAAGGGGCTTTATTCATAAGCTTGAAAAGCCTGCTTCATTTTACTGTTTTCTTGCCAAAAGTTAGATGACAGCAGTTGGTCAGCTTAACTAAGCGCAAACTGTAAACTGAAAAACAACTAGTTCAGCTTTAAGTAAAGACAGTAAAATCTGCCAACCAGACAATGACTATTTAATGTTTAGGCTAACCAACTGCTGGCTGTTGCTTCAAATCCGGCATAGAACCGCAACTCAAAATATAATATAAATACTTTATACTTAAAATATAGTCAGAATCCGAAGTTACAATGATATAGTGAGTATATATAATATATATGAAAAGAAAAACGTCTCTTATTTGAGCAACTGGTTAAATTAATTAATAGACACCATGTATTTAGAGTATGTGTAGGGTATTGCTCTCATCCAACACTGTCCTCACCCCTATTTGAGCGTTCTTTCCCATGTAACAAGAGGCACAGAAGCATTAATAATAATAATAATAATACTACAAATAATAATAATAATAATAATAAACACATCTATTTGTTGAATAGTTTTTTTATTTATACCTCTTGGGTAAAATTTCAAATATATTCTCCTTTAAAATGCTCAATTACATGACAGAGATGTACAACACGCAGCATCGTTTGCTACCGCTCTTTCTTTTCTACCCGTTAAAGGCGCATTTCACATATTCTGTTCCAAAATGGATCAATATATCGACTGCTGCATGCTGTAAAATCTGACAGTCTGCACTGTGACCGGTGTGCGGGTTCCCAAAATTGACTTGATATGAAGACGATGTTCTTACAGTGTGTTACAACAGTCAGGTGAGTCATAAAAAGTAATTTATAAGATTTTAAGGCTTATCACGTTGAAGGTGTTTGCTGTCATACGCCACAGCACATAGATACTATTGTGGGTGTGTTGAATATCAAAAAGTCCACTTGGACACTGGCATTCAGTTACTTGTGGACTTGCAAGATATATGCATCGGCCACATGTTAATCAATTTCAAAGTCCTTGTGTTTTTGCAGAGAGTGTACTCCATCAAACATTGAGCTGAGATGATCTTTGTCTACAACCACATAACACGGTCTTGAACCTTCTGTTGAGAAATCAGGCAAAGGTCAAAGTATTTAGTGAAAAGGGTTATTCCGGTGTATAAACAAAGGCTGTAAGACCTAAATGATACTTTAAGGAACATCACAGGAAAGACTCTTTCAGGCATGTTCAGCACTTACATTGTGATTGTTTCACATTATATCATTTTGATGTAAAAAAAATAAAAAATAAAGTATGTCTCAATTTTTCTGTTGCTGGGAAGAATATCGCCGCAGAACTGCTCAGTGCAGACGCGTTGTTCTCTGCTTTCACATTGTTTCATGTAGGTCCACAATTGCAAGACAGTAGACATTTTATAGTAGGTGGAAGATTAACAGTCAGTGTGCCCACTCCGTTTGTTATTATTCATCTGCATGATAGCAGAAATGTGTGTTTGTGTGTCAGTGTTTGCCTAAGCCAGCAGATGAATGATATTGCTGCAAATGGAAAGTGGAAATGAGTATTTAATGGACACAAACATGATCCAAGAATTCTGTAATTTTAGGAAGACTACATTGAGCACTGGTGTGATCTAAACACTGGAGCAGATTTTATAATTACCAAATCACCAAATAACTTTATACTGCTTACATAATATTAATCCCCAGTGTGCGTATATTAAGCATTTAAATTGTTTTCCTTTCTTTGGTTCACTTTTCAATTGTTTTAAGTATATTATTATATTAAGAACATCACTAAAACCACTATTAACCATCTTTAAAAAATAATGAGTTTATGACAGATGTTACTTTAAAACAAATGAAGTAGATAGATTTATTGTATGGTACTCAAATAATGAATATCACTTGAATTCAAAAGCACGTAACTAGCATGTCATTTTATTATGGAAGATGTATGCAAAGCTTTTTATCTAGCCTAAATACAAACTGTTCCTACATGTGTGATTACACTCAACATATTAAAAGGAATCACTGGATAGTAACTAAAGGGTTATTAAAATTGTTTATATAAAAACAAATACAAACATAAAGCCATTTAATTAAAAGTTTGTTAATTTTTTTTTTCCAATTTAGAATTGAACAGGGATCGAGTACTGCCAGTAACAGTAAGGTGCAAAACTTGTTGGATAAAAATACAAATTTTGTAAATCTTTAAATATTGTGTTTGCCTAAAGTGACCCAAGACAGTGTTCAGAATTAATCTAATTGTATTTCTCAAAATTTATTATTTTGTGTCATACATACTTAAATCAAAAAGTAATACATTGATTTTTAATCCGGGAATACTAAATAACAATAATATGTGTATCTTTATGTGTTAACATTTTATTCCTATGTGGGACCACTAATATGATGGCTTTGCCTTTAATTATAAGTTGTCATGGAAACAAAAAATGAAAAATGAAAAGCATTTGCATCTCTTTGTGAAAAAGATAATGCATCATACAACATCCATCTTTAACTCTCAGTTCTAACAGTGTTTACCTTGTTATTTCTAAGGACAAAGAACTATGAGGAATGATATGATGTAAGCATGATAAAATGCCACATATAGCAATGCTTAGTCATATTTCTAAAGTGCATTATCTACTGCACTGTTATTGTGCTCATTAATGCTTCTGATGATGCTATACAACTTAAGCTGATATGAATGCCTCATGTAACGCATTTGCCTACAGACAAGGTGGGGAGACAATGAAATCAATGCAAAAAAAACAAAACAAAAAGAGCCACTATGCTGTGTTGTGTTCTATAAATTGATGGCTATTTTGAAGACATTACCAGGAACTGAAAATATTTTAGGCCACTTGCAGAATGAACAATCTACATTTACAAGAAAGCATCTCCCTAGAATTCCCCATCAAGTAATTCAAATTAACTCATCCATCAGATGCACTTATCAGATCAAAGTAAATGGATAACGACAAAGCTAAAGCTAAGATACAGGACTATTTTTGTAATATGATGATTTGCTTAGAGTAGGCTTCAAAGGGCTTCAGTGTTCATATAATACAGTGCAGTCTGTGGTGTTTCACAGAGATATCCTACATGTGTTGCACAACTTTGCAGCAATTACACAATATGATTTTATACACATAAGCTGTGCAAGCAGGCACATAATCTCTTCTATTTATGAATGAAAAAAAAATATGAATAATGTATATTATTTACCAACTACAACAAAGAAAACAGATATAAACAAAAAAGTGAAATAAATTCAATGATGAACTCGCTGTGACATAATGCAGAGAAAAGAGATGATGATCAGCATCAGCAACAGCTGAAGCACAGTACAGAAAAACTGAAGCACACTAAAAATTTAAATGGCTACAATTACCAGAATTACACTGGTAACTGCAATAATTGATGAAAGATGACAGATAAAACCTTTCTGCTGTGCTTTGGACACAATGATTTTTTTCAGAATACTTTTAAATGCAATGAGAACAATTATGTAGATATATAGATATGAGTATTGCTTAATTTTAACAATCATATCTATGGGACTATGAGAAGTGCTTATAATACAGACATTCAGTAATTAAACAAAGAATGTATTATTCAATCCACACTGCACATCTGGCAGAGACTGCTAATCTTCTCCACCTTTGACGCATTGGGTAGGGGAAATCCATACATGACATTCAATAACCCGCGAAAGAAGAAGTGCCGAAACTTACTCCAGGCGCTTATCCATTTCCCATAAAACACCACAATTTGCTTTATGTTTGAGGCACGTCTGCCTGCTGTGTTCTGATTAATTCAGATATTTGACTCCTATATCTAGTAAAAAGAAGTTAATGAAATAGACAGTACAAAAGTAAAAGTTGCATCTACCAGCCAAGGTTTTCCTCCTGTGTTCCTCATCGGATGACGTGTGTTTGACAGTGATTTCAGCAATGAAAACGGAGTGTTTATTTGTTTATGTCTGGGTGTATATGTGTACTCATCTGTATCTGCGAAGAAAATTTGAGGTTACCAGTTGGTTTGGGTCATTTTTGCATTTCCATTCACGTGCTCAGTCAGGTTCTGGATCACAAATCATCCTCTCTGCCTCTCATAAATATGAATGTAATACTTTAATTACCTTGACCCTCATGATGCCATAACAGAACAAAAAAAGCAAATATCAAAAACACTGAATAGGTCTGACAAATTGCAATATCACATAAGAAATTGAATAAAATCCAAAGGAACAGCAGAGGTTGTATAAACGTTGTGCTTCTTTAATTTCACTTTGTAAAGTCCTCCACTGCCCTAGCTGTGTTTTTGTTTAACCTTCATTTTATTTAATATATATTTATTTATATATATGTATATATATATATATATATAAGATAAATGTACACGTATGAGGTTCGTCTCTTGTGGCAAGCAGAGAGGCTACCAAGAGGCTACCAAGGACACCCTTCTTTTATCCTCAGTCCTGGTTTGTCATTTCCTCAATGATTGATTTATTTATTTATTCATTCAGTCATCAGTTTTTAGTGTCTCCTTATCAATCAGTAGCTCCCATGGTGCCAAAGGCTGGTCCGGAAGGGAGACTGTCTTTGTGGAAAAGGTTGTTTTGACCACTTTCCCTTTTCTCTCGCTCTTTCTTTAACTTTCTTCCTAGAATCCCCGTTCCCCCATTTCATTCCCTCAGGTCCTTTGTCATCTTTGGTTGAGTGTCCGACACTTTGGTGTGTCTGGGGAATAGGGTGGAAGGACTTCCGAGGATAGCGGTTCAAGGGAGTGAAGATACATGAAGGGTACACATATGGACCAAGAAGGATGACAAAGGAGAGAAAAAAGACAAAGTTGACAAAGTGGCACACTGACATGGATAAAGAGAATCTAATCAAGGGATAAAGGAGGGAATTTCAAGTCTCTATGTCAAAGACCATTAAGTATGTTAACCTTAAATACAGTATGAGCATTGATTGGTTATATGAAGCGAATAGGTGAAATATTAAAAAAAAAAGAGAGCAGAGGACAAGAAGATAGACAAATACATAGTGTTTCTTGTTGGATGCATGAAGGACAGAAAGACTGCAATAACTGAAGAGGACAGACAAGTAAATGGACAGGTACGCAGAGGAAAAGACAGGTACAGGGGAAGAGAGAGAAGTAAAAGAGCGCAAGTCAGGGCAGTGTCTGTCAGCACAGACAGTTGGTGGTGCTATGGGGAGTGCTCATCATCTGAAGAGTAGTGAAACAAAGCAGGAGAGGCCAAAGGCCAGCCATTTAGCCAGTGGGAGTGGGTGTGATCCTCCAATCAGAACTACAAAAAAACAAACAAAAAAAGAGTCATGTTAGCACAGAAATAACATATTAGCAATTTTTAACAGCTTCTGCTATCAAGATTAAATAATTCCAGTATTCTTCCAAAACTGGCCTGTGCTATAGAAATGTAGGCCTTAGTAAGGTTCATTTCTGCTACGCTAACTTACTTTATGTTCAGAATAAAAAAAGAGATACAAAACCATAACCTAAAAACCCCTCATATCTAGGGGCACAGATTGCAATAGTATACATTTTAAAAAAATATTGTCTATCACACACAAAAAAAATCTACTATGTTTTTTTTGCAGCTGGCCTTATTGCATATTTATGTGTCTAGTTTGGGAGGAGACTATTTAAAGAATCACACGCATGTGAAAAAAACATGTAACAGGAACAGTAACAGCATGTTTCCTTCGTGCCTGTGATATCTGCCACAAAGAATGTTCATTGCTTTGGAATAAGAGGGGGTAATGTTTTCAGAATAATTCTCACAAATGGATGTCTCAAATTTATGAGTATGGAGCCAAAAGTCTGGCTATGTCTTGTAACTTCTCCCTAAGTCCTACATTCCATCTGAGTCTTAACTCATATGACTCATTAATAACTCATTTTCCCATTAATTCGCAATACAAATCTGATTCCAAAAAGTTGGAACGTTTGGATGTGTAAACAAAAAGAGAATGATAAGATGACAATGAGATTTTTAATTACTTGCAGTCTCATAAACCAATTTTTTTTAAATGTACCATTTTAGGAAAAATAGCTCATTTAGAGTTTGATAGCAATACTAATTCTCAAAACAGATGGGACACGGCCCAGTTACCATTATGTAGTATCCCATCTTTTAGCAACAGCTTGTAAACAGTTTGTAAACTTGGGAATTTGGAACTATGGAGACCAGTTGCTGGACTTTTGGAAGAGAAGTTTTGTGCCATTCTTGTCTGATATAGGATTCTAGCTGCTCAAAAGTCTTGAATCTTCTGTGCTCCAAAACCAGTGTATACCTTTTCAAATGTGCAAGCGGCCAATTCCATAGACACTAATGCATACCATCAAAAATGCAAAGATTTTAACTGAACAAGCCAGATAGACCATATCCTTTCAGTCCTTCAGTTCTGGATCATGTTCACATATGGCTTCTTCTTTGTACGATAGAGCTTTAACCTGCATTTTTGGATGGCACGATGAACTGTGTTCACAGATAGTTATTTTTCAGAAGTGTTCCTGAGCCTATGCTGTCATTTCCGTGAGAGAAACATGATTATTTTTGATGCAGTGCTGCTTGAGAGCTCATGGACATCCAATATTTGTTTTTCAGCCTTGTCCCTTGCACACAAGGATTTCTTCATATTCTGGGAATCATTTGACATTACAGCTAGCAAGATCATTGGTTTCAACATCCGCCTCACCCACAAAGCCATCAGCCTTGTGGGTGACACCTCCGAACCCTTCACAGGCCCTCTCCAGCCCCCTGCCTTCGGGGAAAAGGTACCAGAGCATCCGGGTTTGGTCCAGTAGACTGCTGATAAGCTTTACTCAACAGGCTGCCAGAAGATTTAACTCTGTTCATATATTGCCTGCAATTTTGCAGAATTTCCTAATAAAAGGTGCTTTTGTGTTAAAAACAAGTTGTCTCAATGTTTTTTCCCCCTATAATTAAATTTCAACAGCAACAAATTTAAAAATGGCCCTTTCCTGTTGTAAGCAATATATTTCTAAAACAGTTTGCCTAAGCCTTTTACAGTACTTGTTATTTTTTAACAACCTCTTTTATTTGAACACACTCATAGCTACATTAGTAAACTGGTTTGAGTTAGCCAAATCAAATAATAACCTTTTGGTGAATATTTAGTCTAAATGCTGAGGTTAGGTAGACAAAGCCAGAAAAGCAAAATTCATCTAAGGTTTCTTGAACTTGCTTTTTAGTACAGGTCTCGACTGATGTGCTTTTTGTAATTTCCCCAGTTAAAGTAGTAGTGAACAATCACAAAGGCTTTGTAGCCATAAACAAATATATATTTTTAAAATTATAAGAAAGTTGATTTTTACATCTCACCGGAATTAACTGGTTGCAAAGGCTGTATAAACAGGATGGTTCAGAAGGTTTTCTGAGATGAAGACGACTTTTAGTAAGAGATGTATGTGACAGTTTACTGAAATCTAAAAACTATCAAGGACACTTATAAGCATTTACATAATAATCATCAATGATCAAGGATACAAGGAACATTACACTAAAGCAGACAGCAAGCTTTTTTGTGACAAAACTGTCATAGAAGACAAACCGAAGATTGAAGACAAACTAAGTAAATAACTGTGCGTGTGATGATTGTGTTTATCTATGTGGCTTAAGACTTCCTTAAAGCCTGCGGGTGTGTTGTCTGAATCTTGTATGACTGTATTTGTTTTATTGTGTTCCTTTTGATATTTTATGTCTCTTTTATTGCATTTTTAAATGCATAACATGAATGTAAATTGGAGCTAGCCTTCAATGATTTATTGACTCTAAACAAATTGAATTTTATTTGAGCATTAAAGAATGCCCTGAAGTGGTAGTTTTACTAAGAAGTATCATGTGAAAATTATCAAACTGTGTTGTGAATGTTATGAAGAAAGAAGGTGGGTTTGTAGAAAAAGGTTCACAGAAACTGTCAGGGAAGAAAGAACAGGTTGTATGGAGAAGAAAAGATGAGAAGACAGTCATGGCTGAGAAGGTGGTTGAGTAAACAAGAGAAACAGAAAGCTTCACCACTGAGATCCCATACATTGCCCTGACAGCTCCGAGATTTTAATGGGAGTAAAGAAGTTACGATTGATGTCATCATCAATATTTGTTGAACCGTTTTCCTTAGCTTTTTTCTGAAGGTCGTGATTGTTAAAGCACAGTTGGAAGACACAATGCAGACATTTTTTATATGGTGTAATCGAATTGTTCAGATTTGTTGAATTTGAAAATTAAAATACCAGCTCAGACACAGCACACAGGATCATCTAAAGCTTTCATTTATATTCATTTATATATACAGTCCTATAAAGCAAACTACAAAACACACATACAATACACACCTTCCTTTAATACATAAATTACAAATGCAAGCTGTTCAGACACAGTTTCATAAAAAAAAGCATGGGTATTGTATTTAAAAGATCAATATGATTTCATATCAGGGGTCCATCCTTCAGGCAGAAAATCAATATTTGTAATAAATTTTGTATCTGTATGCAGAAGACACACATTTAAACAGGCACACACTGACACACACACATTCCTATAGTAGAGTCTAAAGTATGCAGGCGACCAATTGAGTGGAACATGGTGTTTAGGATACAGAGTAATAGGGCACTCAACTCCAAGTCTTTGGAAGATAAACAGGGTGCAGTCTTTTGAAATGTAGCAGAAAAGGGAGAAAACACGCTGATAAAAACACTAAAGGGCAAAAAGACATACAAGTTTCAGCAAGCCGCCATTAGTATAATTTAAGAAAACAATAATAATAACAACATGTAAAACCAGGTGGTATTCAAATACCAATCAAAAAGCAGCACACTGTAAAGAGAACTGCCCCAGAGGTTAGCAGATAAGAGCAACTTGTGTCAGCATTCACAGCCAAATTACAACCAGATTCTAAATATACTTCTACACTGAAAGTATCAAAACAGTATCAATATACACAATCATTTTAAAAACTAGAAGTAAAAATATAGCAAAATTAACTAAAAAGTATGACTAGAAAAAAATGTTTCCACTAAAGTTGACAGACGTTAAAAGAATGCATGAAATACTCGATCACTAAGCGACCCCATCAACCATATAAATTGGTTTAACAATTAAAAATTCTTCATTTATGCTTTATTCAAGATTTTAGGGCTTTCCATGTGTAATGCAGTTAAATATGCTTCCCTCTGTAGTAATAATCTCTATAATATTCTCCCTTCAGAAAAAGTAGAAAATGTGGCTGCAAATGCCAATTTTTTAAAGAGTTAATAAGAATTCTGGGTAAACACTGGCATATCTGATGAACCGTCCATAAGTCACTTGTGCTAAGAAACTGAAAAAAAGATATTATTCAGGCCTTATTGCCATAAATCACATAACGTTTCTTTTTCGACTGTAAATGATGACATGATTTTCTCATCTGCTATCCTATGTGGTGGTTCTGTTTGCAAATGGTTTTCATTATTTAACTACAGCTCTGATTTTTGATTGATATTGGAACATTGTATTTCAAATACTTTTGTCTTGCTTCCTCCCTTTCATTTAGCAAATGTTCTCTTTACGCACTCATTCATTCGTCCTATTTCCAAGACCAGGGGTGCTGGAGGTGTTGCAGCACTGCCAAAGGCAGCCATCACAGCACCCCCTGGCAAATGGGAAAAAAAATTTTGTCGAAACACTTTTGCCATTGATATTTTACTTGGAAATTTGTCATTCAGAAAGTTGTGTGAAATAAATTCAAATACGCTGTCCCTCTGACCCCCCCGCTGCACGTCTTTTATGCTCCAAAATGCGATTAAAAGCATGACTA
Source organism: Copadichromis virginalis (assembly GCF_057382275.1). Taxonomy (NCBI): domain Eukaryota; kingdom Metazoa; phylum Chordata; class Actinopteri; order Cichliformes; family Cichlidae; genus Copadichromis; species Copadichromis virginalis. The sequence continues at coordinate 14,063,760 of NC_140618.1, forward strand.
AGGATAACCATGGTGCAAAAGATACTCACACACCTGCTGAAAAACTTTGGACATCAGTGCCCGTAAATTTATCAAATTAGAGAGCTTATTATAAGCTGCCCAGCACAGGTTAACAAAATAATTAAGCAGTAATTCCACAGTTCTGCCTGTGTTGCAAAGGTTTTTGATTATCTCAATCTGGCTATTGGGTGGAGTTAAATAATATCCACATTTGGACACGTTCTCGTCAAGTGTGCAAAAATGGGTTTATTTATATCTTGACTCCTCATTCTCATGAAAATTCACAGTTAGAAGGCTGGTATAGTTTTCATAATAAATTTGATCACCTGTGTGTGTGTCTGACATGTGTGCCCTGTGGGGTTTAATTAGTATCTGTGTTAAAACCTTGCGTGTAAGCTGAGGTTTTAACTTCGTTATTATCTGTGCGACTAAGTTCAGTTCTATTTTGGCTGCTTATTCTTGCCTGCTGCGTGCAGCAATGGAATCAAATATATTGTAGTTTCCAGTATTATTTTCTTTAAGAAAGAAATGAGCTTTCTGTTGGAACTTTTACGCACAAATTAAATTAAACCTTGAAAAATAGGATAAAGCTCCATTTGTATTACTGCATAGGCAGACATTTAATATCACTACCAGAACTCTGCATGTCGTTGCCCAATAGGTCTTTTTGGACTAATTTCAGCCTTTTGTATGTACTGTTCATGCACTTTTTAAAAAAAGTTTTTGTTTAATTATTTGAGAATGGACCAGCGTGACAGAAGAGCAACAGAAAAACAACAAAGATTTCAGTTTAAAGTAAACTGCCTCTTCTCCTGCAATAAAACACATATGAGCCAGGTGGGGCTCTGTGTTTTGTGCAGGTGGAGTTGCACCAAACATGTCAGAGGCAATCATCCTTCATTTAGGATAAAAGTCTCTTGTGTGTGCACAAAGCTGACCTGAAGTAAATGTGTGCAGATGTGCATGTGAGTATGCTTATACGGCAGCTGCAGCGGTCGCATACACAGTAAGCACCTGCTCAAAACACTTCCAAGGTGGACGCACATGTATGCGTGGGAGTGTGTGTGGGTGTATGAACTTTATGTAAAAGACATAAGTGTGATCACAGCAGGGCAATGCTGCTGGTCACATCTACATGTACTCCTGTCACATATTGTGCAGACAAGTGCCATAGTACTGACTTTTCATCTCACCCCCCTAATATCTATCTCTTCATTGATAACCTAAAAAAGGTTTAGATCTATATTTTTCACAAGGTTTCAATTATGACGCAGACTTGTACCTTTCTGTTAATCAGTTATAAATGCGTGCTCCATGGTTCAATGCCAGAAGTGGTAAATGTCTGTACCTAGCCTTCCTGCCTAGAACCTGGTCACGAATTAACGTTATGTATTCTAAATTAATTTGCATTTTTCTCAAAGTCATAAATGAAAATGTACAATTACTGACAGAGTTGCACTAAAAAAAGTAAATTGGGTGGTTGCTACATTTACAAAAGTCTAACTTGTCATTTGAACAAAATAATTTCATGTTTCTATGGTGAACGCAGTTAAATCATGTTGGATGTGCATGAAATTCAAAAACTTAATTTGTTCTTGTTCAGATGACACGATACAATCTAGGAAGAGTGGTTATAGTTGCCTGGACTCACGAAATTCACAAGATCATATGAGATGTCAAACCACAGGAAAATCACTGGGGTTGTAAGAGGCAGACAACCATACACACACCACGTGTATGTACAGGGAGTGCAGAATTATTAGGCAAATGAGTATTTTGTCCACATCATCCTCTTCATGCATGTTGTCTTACTCCAAGCTGTATAGGCTCGAAAGCCTACTACCAATTAAGCGTATTACGTGATGTGCATCTCTGTAATGGGAAGGGGTGTGGTCTAATGACATCAACACCCTATATCAGGTGTGCATAATTATTAGGCAACGTCCTTTCCTTTGGCAAAATGGGTCAAAAGAAGGACTTGACAGGCTCAGAAAAGTCAAAAATAGTGAGATATCTTGCAGAGGGATGCAGCAGTCTCAAAATTGCAAAGCTTCTGAAGCGTGATCATTGAACAATCAAGTGTTTCATTCAAAATAGTCAACAGGGTTGCAAGAAGCGTGTGGAAAAACCAAGGCGCAAAATAACTGCCCATGAACTGAGAAAAGTCAAGCGTGCAGCTGCCAAGATGCCACTTGCCACCAGTTTGGCCATATTTCAGAGCTGCAACATCACTGGAGTGCCCAAAAGCACAAGGTGTGCAATACTCAGAGACATGGCCAAGGTAAGAAAGGCTGAAAGACGACCACCACTGAACAAGACACACAAGCTGAAACGTCAAGACTGGGCCAAGAAATATCTCAAGACTGGTTTTTCTAAGGTTTTATGGACTGATGAAATGAGAGTGAGTCTTGATGGGCCAGATGGATGGGCCCGTGGCTGGATTGGTAAAGGGCAGAGAGCTCCAGTCCGACTCAGACGCCAGCAAGGTGGAGGTGGAGTACTGGTTTGGGCTGGTATCATCAAAGATGAGCTTGTGGGGCCTTTTCGGGTTGAGGATGGAGTCAAGCTCAACTCCCAGTCCTACTGCCAGTTTCTGGAAGACACCTTCTTCAAGCAGTGGTACAGGAAGAAGTCTGCATCCTTCAAGAAAAACATGATTTTCATGCAGGACAATGCTCCATCACACGCATCCAAGTACTCCACAGCGTGGCTGGCAAGAAAGGGTATAAAAGAAGAAAAACTAATGACATGGCCACCTTGTTCACCTGATCTGAACCCCATTGAGAACCTGTGGTCCATCATCAAATGTGAGATTTACAAGGAGGGAAAACAGTACACCTCTCTGAACAGTGTCTGGGAGGCTGTGGTTGCTGCTACACGCTATGTTGATGGTGAACAGATCAAAACACTGACAGAATCCATGGATGGCAGGCTTTTGAGTGTCCTTGCAAAGAAAGGTGGCTATATTGGTCGCTGATTTGTTTTTGTTTTGTTTTTGAATGTCAGAAATGTATATTTGTGAATGTGGAGATGTTATATTGGTTTCACTGATAAAAATAAGTAATTGAAATGAGTATATATTTGTTTTTTGTTAAGTTGCCTAATAATTATGCACAGTAATAGTCACCTGCACACACAGATATCCCCCTAAAATAGCTAAAACTAAAAACAAACTAAAAACTACTTCCAAAAACATTCAGCTTTGATATTAATGAGTTTTTTGGGTTCATTGAGAACATGGTTGTTGTTCAATAATAAAATTATTCCTCAAAAATACAACTTGCCTAATAATTCTGCACTCCCTGTATTACTATTTACTATGGTTTAACTTGTCAAGGACAAAAACGTAAAGAAAATTCTGCATCAAGCATAGCTTTCCTACTTTTGTTGAGTCTGTATTGACAGCTCAACGCCATGGTGGCTCGTGCTGTTGCCTCAGAGCAAGAAGGTCCTGGGTTCAATCTGGCCAAGTTTGCAATGGGTTCTCTTTGCGTACTCTGGTTCCCTCCACAGTTAGAAGTCATTCAGTTATTAGGGCAAGGGTAATTGGTGATTCTAAATTACCCAAAGGTGTTAAAGAGCAAATGGTTGTTTGTCTCTATGTAATAGTCTGGTGACCTGTCCAGGATGTACCCTGCCCCTCTTACCTTATCACTTCCGCAGCCCAGATAAAGATAAGAGGATAGCTGGATTGGAAGTTGCTCTAAGTCTGTTGAATTTTTTGTTGAACATTATGTAATATGAACACAACATGTACTACAGACAGAAGTTACATTTGTTCATTCAATAAGATTATCACTGGTGTAACAAACAAATATTGTACTAGTTCATGTAACAAGACTGACTTTTGATGTATGTGTTTAAACAATATAACATGACTTTAACTAAATTTAATTAGACTAAGTTGGTACAAACAACTTGTTTGAATAAAAGTCAAATTAATGGAATGTTACTGTTAATATTATGTTAAACTTACAAACATATATCGTGTTAAAACAACCCAATCAAGATGGATTAATATAACATGATTTTTTAGATGGAATATAATTGGCAAGATAAAATTACGTTGATCCAATGAATTATTTTTTTGAGTGTAGGTTTATTCTTCTCTAATCCCTATTTTACCTCACCAACTTCATGGAGGTAGAGCTTGTACCCAAGACAGATGCATTTTGTTTCTTGCAGTGGCAAAGACTTTTTAGTTACTTGCCTGATAATTGCCCATCTGTCTGCACTGTGAGTCTCTGCCTGCATAAAACCTGCAGGACACAAATGCACACGCGCCCGCTCTGAGAGCTCAAGAGCTTTCCTCTTCCTGTTTTCACCTTCATCCATTATTCACTCCATCCGCCAGTGTTGTTACATGCACATATGTGTGAGATTGCACTGCACATCCAAGCAGACAATCATCAGCACACTCAGACACACCAACTCACACTCAAGGTTTGAGGAGGTAAAAGGAGGATGTTAATAATTTATTAGATTGTGTGTTTTCAATTTTTTTCTTTTTGTTTATTTCTAATATTTTTTCATAATAATTTCTGGCGAAAGTTAACATGAACATTCTAAGTACATGTCGCTGTATATTATAATGCAACACACAGCATTTGCTTCTGTATTTCATCTATGTCTGTACCTGGGGTCCTTCCTATTTTGCTCCGAGTCCTAGTAAAGAGTGTATTTCAATCTTTTTTTCTTCATGTTGGGCTGTGTAAAATTTGTCACTTAAAACTGGTTAATCAAATTGTAGGGTCAAATTGTAGGGTCAATATATTATGATAGAAAGATTTTTTTTTCCTATTAGAAAAAAGTAAGTGAACAGTCTGAAATTTCATCAGATGTTTCCTGTATGTGATCTGGAATGCCAGTAAGGCCACTGTGAAAGATAATGATATATGTATTGATGTCTGTACAAGACTGCGTGTGTGTGTGTGTGTGTGTGTGTGTGCATGTGTGCGTGTGTGTGTGTGTGTGTGTGTGTGTGTGTGCATGTTTGCCTGCATGACTTGGTTTGCAGAGGACAGCTGATGGTAGCCATATTTTGTCTTTTGGATCACTTTCCATTTGTTTTTGTTTTGCTGTTTCTTATATTAACAGACACATATACATGCAAATGAACAAATATATATATAAATAATTTTGAACACTGTGTTTTTGACCTCTTCTCTTGCTATATCTTCTCTAACCTGCAGGCTATTGGAATCCCTCCACACACTTACATGGACCGAAACTGCTTCACTGACACTTTTTCTTGTTGGATTCCCACCTCTTGCTAAAGTTGCTCGTGTCAAACAGTATTTGTATGTAACAAAATAATATTATGAGTACAGCTTAGCTTGACCTAGGATACATTAAATGGTAAATGGCCTGCATTTGTATAGCCCTTTACGTAGTCCCTAAGGATCCCAAAGCGGTTTACACAACCAATCATCCACCCATTCACACACACATTCACACACTGGTGATGGCAAGCTACATTGTAGCCACAGAGGACGAACTGCCAGTTCTTGAGCCACGATCGCCCCTACTAGGAGCAGATTGCTTGATTTAACTTACCATGCAAACTTGATTGGTCAGTTTATTGTGTATAAACATTTTTTCCTCTTCTTGTGCATATGTTTCTGCATTTATCTTCTTTTCTTATCTAAATCCTTAATTATCACACAGTGTCTCTGTAATTTCTCTACATTTCTAAAATAAATAACCCAAGCTTTTAAAGATAAAGAGCAGTGAGCAGAGCTATGCTGATGAATAAAGGATAGATGAAGAATGTAGGGTAAAAGGAAACAAGAATAGATATAATGACAATAAGTGTGGAAGACGCAGCAGGATGTGGTATGGACAGTTAGAGGATGAAAAGATAGCAAGATAAATGCAGTTATTAAAGAAGAAGAAGAAGAAGGACCACAAATTATGATGAGCCTTCCAGCTTACCTCCATGCTGGTGCCCTGTGGTGTCCACTTGTTTCTATACATCCCACACAAAGACAATATTTTCTCTGTGCTCTATATTCCAACACCTCCCATACACTACAGAAGACTTTTAGTTCTCATATCGTGACAGCTCTAAAAATATGGTTTCTATAGCAATTAAATTCTCTATTGCCTTAGTTTATTTTCATTTTAACTTAATCCAGCTCAGGTGAATTTAGTTTGATAATTCATTTTCTTAGTAAGTCGTTGATTTTTATGTATTTCTGCTGAAAATAATATCAAAGCTATACATTTTTTTAATAGAATGGCATTGCCTGTCTTATTTGGAGTTTCTCTGAACGTATGAAGATGACCCAACCACAAATTCCAAAAGTTGCTTTTGTGTGCTTCTTTGTTTATTAAGTATATTTCTACACAAAAATCACAAAATATCTTACCTGTCTTACCTGCGTTGGCTACAGTGTTTTGTTGCTTGCATTCTCCTCTGGTGATAGACACGTCGTCAATGGCAATATCCCCCTCAAAACCCGAGCCTCGAATTCCTTCAAACACAATCTGTTTAGAAAAGAAACATCAACAGATGAATGCTAGCTGAGTATGTCCAGAGAAATATATACAAAAACACAGCAAAAGTTCACAGAATGGCCACTGAGGAATTTTGCCAGAATTTTGTACACTTTGTACACAAAAGTTTGTACACTCCATGATGTTGCTTGCAAAACAACCTTTACTAAAAAATAAGTAGTTGCTTCCTTATGTCTTTATCAGTGTCTCATATTGTTGTGGTGGAAGTGGAGGAATAGCCCGCTCGTATTTACGGTGTAGCTTCACTTCATTTAGGTTTTCAAGCATTGTTGATACACAGCTCTCTCGGCTCTCTTTAGGATCATTGTTCTTTGCATGACTCATTACGGGCCAGCCTTTAGCTGTTGGGATGAAGGGCCTCATATTTGATTCCAGAATGATTTGGCATACAGGGGTTATTTGTGTGGCTGTAAAACACGCCCAAATCACCATCCCCATAGGTGTTAAGTGTTTGTGCTCATGTGCTGTGTTTGGTATTTGCCAAATGTGGTGTTATGCTAAAATATATCAACTTTGATCTCATTTCTCCAAAGGACACTGAACTAGAAGTCTTTTTAAAACCTAAGCTATGTCCTTTTTAGAGAGCAATCTTAGCAACCCTTCCAAATAAGCCATAATTGCTCTTCTTTTTCTAATTGTGTCATTAAACTTAACTTTTCACACACTGAGATATCATTCTTTGGTTTTTGATCATTCTCTGAGCATTTCCAGGTTTGAAGTGAATGGCAAACCAGCCAAATCTGCCAAAATTTATTAAGGTGATGCTTACTTATTATCAGCACCTGCTACTTCTTAATACCTATAAAGGCAGTAAAAGTATACTTAGTTTTTCACAGGACTGGATACTCCGTTAAAACGTCTTAAATTTTGTAAAAATGAATTTAAAATTAAAATGCAAAACTAATTTAATTACTCTAAAGAACCTACTTTCTGTATCTGAAGTTGAGCAATAATAACAATAATAACAACAACAACCATATAATTAATAATTATAGAAAATATGAATACTTTAATTAAATAAAGACATGGAAACATCTATTACAGATAGCAACATGCTAGTTTATTCTCCCATCTCAGGAATTTACAAGCTGCAGTCATATCCTAACACAGCGGTTCTTAACCTGAGTTCGATCGAACCCTAGGAGTTTGGTGAGTCGGTCTCAGGGGTTCGGCAGAGCCTCCACCACAGAGGTCGCAGAGGTCCAGACACACCCGAATTATCGTGTAAATTTGTGATGACACGCCCCCTACAGAACGTGATGGGAGTGAGCGTCCTATCTGCATGATTTGCAACGCCAAGTTGAGCAACTCCAGTCTCGCACCGGCAAAACTAAAGGAACACTTCTTGAAGCTGCATAGAGATGGGGAATACAAGAACACAACACTTACTGAATTCAAGGCGAAGAGAGCCAGATTCAATGAAAGGCCCACTCTGCCTGCTCTTGGATTTGTACCCGTTAACAAACCGATCCTCACACCATCGTATGAAGTTGCTTATCTGATCGCAAAGCAGGGCAAGCCATACACCATTGGTGAAACACTTGTGAAACCAGCTGCGTTAAAGATGGCAAATCTGATACTCGGAACAGTGGCCGAAGGTAAATTATCCCAAATTCCTCTTTCAAATGACACCGTCAGCGACAGAATAGAAGACATGAGTAAAGACATCTTGGCTCAAGTAGTCGCCGATCTGATTTCAAGCCCGGCAAAATTCAGCCTTCAACTCGATGAGAGCACAGACGTTGCTAATCTAAGCCAGCTTGTTTTCGTGCGCTATGTGAAAGATGACATGATTAAAGAAGATTTTTTATTTTGTAAGCCTCTTACAACAACAACTAAAGCAGCCGATGTGAAGAAGCTTGTGGATGACTTCTTCAGAGACAACAATCTTTCACGGGACATGGTTTCTGCAGTTTGTATATGGTAAATGGTAAATGGCCTGTATTTATATAGCGCTTTACTAGTCCCTAAGGACCCCAAAGCGCTTTACATATCCAGTCATCCACCCATTCATACACACATTCACACACTGGTGATGGCAAGCTACATTGTAGCCACAGCCACTCTGGGGTGCACTGACAGAGGCGGACGGAGCTCCAGTCATGCTGGGAAGAAACTCTGGTTTTGGTGCGCTAGTAAAAGCTGATGCACCACACATCATTGTGACTCATTGTATTTTGCACAGGCATGCATTGGCAACAAAACCCTTGCCTCCAAAAATGGCAGAAGTGTTAAAAACTGTGGTGGAATGTGTGAACTATGTGCGAAATAGTGCTCTGAGGCACCGCATCTTCAGTGAGCTGTGTAAAGAAATGGGCTCTGAATTTGAGGTACTTCTGTACCATTCTAATGTTCGGTGGTAATCCCGGGGACAGGTGCTGAATCGTGTTTTTGCCATGCATGTGGAATTAGCCCTGTTTTTGCAAGAGCACCAACACTGTCATGCAGATTGCTTCAAAATCCTGAGTTCATTCTCATTTTAGCGTACATGGCTGATATATTCGCAGCTCTCAATCATCTCAATCAGCAGATGCAGGGTGGTGGAGTCAATATCATAGAAGCGGAAGGACAGCTGAAGGCTTATCAAAAAAAGCTAACGTTATGGAAATGACGAACAGAGAACAACAACTTCGCAAACTTCCCCCTTCTGGACAACTTTGTAAGTAAGATCGAAGATGTGTCTGGAATCGGAGATATTTCTGTATCCACGGAACTGAAGCAAACAATTGCAACGCACTTAGATGAGCTTGCAAAGTCTCTCGACAGATATTTCCCTACAAGAGAGTCATATCCAGCATGGGTGAGACAGCCGTTCACGTTTGCTGTTGAGACAGCAGATGTCAATGATGAATACCTTGACGGAATCATTGAAATTCAGCAGAGCCAGGTTCACAGCAACTCTTCAGAACAACAACGCTCTCAACGTTTTGGTGTCGACAAATGGACAAGTATCCAATTATTGCTAAGAAAGCTCTGGATTTTTTTTATACCATTTGTTACAACATATCTTTGCGAGCAATCCTTTTCGACAATGCTGGATATAAAAACGAAGAAAAGGAACAGACTTTTCTTTGAAAATGACACAGACTTGCCAAGGTGAAGCCACGCATATCTGAACTGGTCTCTCAAAGGCAACAGCAGAAGTCACACTGATTTGCAGGTATGTAATTTGTTGTAAGTTCATGCATTGTGTTGGTTTTGTTCTTTGAACAAGGTGATGTTCATGCACGGCTCATTTTGTGCACCAGTAAAAAACATATCTATGTCTTGAATTTGAAAAAAAAAATTAAAAAAATTCACTAAAGAGGGGTTCGGTGAATGTGGATATGAAACTGGTGGGGTTCGGTACCTCCAACAAGGTTAAGAACCACTGTCCTAACATCATTTCTGGACCCACAACAAGAAAACTAAGCAGGAGACTCTTCTGAACACTTCCCCCATTTTAGCCACCAGCCATCTGGTTTTGACTGACAGCCTAATTACTGTGGTGTACCAAGGCACCAAAAGCCCAGCGCACCCAGCTAATCAAAAACCAAGTGTATTCTGTCTAGCTTCTGAGGAGGGAAAAGCAAATAAACAAGAAAACTTTGTTTCTCCAAAATAACAACAAAAGTAACTCTCTTGACTGCAGTTGTTATTGACTTTTACTGCAGACCCCAGTGCTTGATAATTTTAATTCTGAAAACAATAGTCAGAGTTGTTGCTTTGTAATAATATTTGAGTGTTTCTGCAATTCCAATGCCTCATTCTGTTTTAATTTTTTTTTCAACAGAAAACAGCTCCATGTGAAAATTCCTACATGGGCTGAAGTATACAGCAATAACTTTTTTTTAAACTTCAGCATCTAGCAGCCCTTTAGCAAGGTATTTAACCCTCAATTTATTCAAAAAAGTGAGAACGGAGCAGGTGTTACTATAGAAAGGAATGCAATACTAATGAAAATAAAAAAAACTGCATACACTCTACTTGCATAGTATGTCTGTATACCTACAGGTTAACAAGTGAGCAGGTGCAAGCATGGAGGGGAGGCATGCATGAATGGGTTCACTTTAAAAACTCCATCTGTTAACAGCAACATGCTGCGGTTAAAGTATCAACTGAGCAGGCTTGCTATCAATTTGTGTGTAAATATATCGAGCCAGAGCAAGGGTGGGTCCAATTAACCTGAGTCTGACCCAGCAAGAAGAAAAGAGTGACCTAACCCCACATGTGCTCAAAACAAAACATATACAATGGCAGTGCAAACACACTGTTAACATGATCTTAGTTTTGAGGCATTCTGCTATTGTGTTTTAATCTATGAGTCCTGTTAGTATCTAACAGCAAGTTAACATTAGTGGGCAGATAATAACACTTGTAACCTCGTAATAACAACTTAAACTTTAGAGTAGTTTTCTTCTTTACTTAGCATAAGTTAGATCCGCTCTTGCACAATTTGGCCTCATATATACTTATATATTTCTTATATACTCCAATATATTCTACTCCAGCTGCTAACTAACCCTTGAGTACACCACATAATCCACCAGTTATTTCAAAACAACAGAGCGAGGAGCAGGTGTCTCTATGCATACAAATGTAATTTTGATAGAAAAACTGCACATACTCTCATTGTATACCATGAGTACATAGGTACCCTAATCATTTTCTTATATTTTCTCTCTACTTCTCTCCACACAGAGCCAATTCAATTTCATTCACAAAGGGGAGGAAAGTACAAGAGCATTATCATTTATTCCCCATTTGCTTTCTAATTTATTCCCCGAATGAGAGATCCTCTTTGAATTAACAAATAAAATAATTAGGAGAACCTTGACGCTGATTGCGTGGTGGCGAGGGAGCAAGTCCAGCAGCACAAGCTGTATGGCTTTAACAGGTCTGCTCACATATACAAAAAAGATTTTCTTCCGTATAGGCTGTAAAGAAAATTCTGTGGTCTTCAAGTGAAGAGGCTTATTCGCCACAAGGCCACGATCCTTTAATTTATAAATGCTACAATGAAATTTCCTTGCTGCTTGACTGTCGTAAACATTTTGCTTTATTTATGGTTTTTCTTCCTTTAATTCCAGTTTTCTTTGTATATTTGCCAGCCATAGTGTGATTTCTTTAACATATGCACACATGTACTGTACCTTTACAAACACTTAATTAACATCTTTATAGACTAGAGACTAGAGTATGATAATTGAAAAACTGAAGCTAAATGACTAACAAAGAAAGGTGCAAAACTATTAATTAACAGTCTCATTTACATATTACAATCTGACCAGCAAAGTTTTTTTTCTCTAAGATATCAAACACAATAGCATGAATAAAACAATACAATATATTGTATTGTTTTATATGACAGGATACTGTATACAATATCCTGTCACTGCAAAATAATGACTTTATATGTTTAGTTTTTGGATATGGCTCAGAGACATAACTGACCAGCAAGTTTAAATGTGAGAACCGACATTGTCTCACATTTAAATATTACTGCTGGGCACTTTGTGGGGGCCTCAACAGTAATGTGCTTCTCAGAGTTTCTAAACCTTGGTAGTTGTGTTTGGTGACCTGCATTTTTGCATCACCCGAGTTATACAGAAATGACAAGTTGGAGAGCTGTTGTCAATTATGCAGTTATCAAATTTTGGGACAAAAAAATGTGATCATAAAAGATACATGTCATATATAATAAAGCTGATATTTCTGTCTTACATTTTCTGAATATTTAAATAAATAAATAAATCTGCACCCTTCATGAAAAAAACATGACATCATTTTTTTTTGAAAAACTGTAAAATTTTCTGTATTCCAGTTCTTGTTATTATACTGCATAACGTGTGGGTGTGAAGGATCTTGAGAGAGATAGAAAACTTGCGCATGTGTGTGCGTGCATGAGTGCGTGAATGCAGGATCAAAGGGTGTGCAGTAAAGTGTCAGGTTGAAGATGTGAGTGTGTCGTTTTGTCACGCCTTGTAACCTTTAATGTTCCCATTGATGTGCTATCCACATACCAGAGGGGACACAGCTGTGAGAGCGAGGGAGTAAAAAAGAGAGAGACTACATGCACATGTGTGTCTATGTGTGTGTGTGAGAGAGAAAGAGAGAGAGAGAGCTTTAAAATACCAGTGCAATGTGAGGCACACAAATGTGGGTTGGCCTGGTTTCCAACAAGCCCCCCAGGTACCAAACACTGCTAGGAACACAGATGGCCTCTGGGTAATCCACAGAGGAGCAAGTAGGGACACAAATACTACTACAACACGTTACCGCCTTCTTTGCAACTCCATTGATTTTATGTGTTCATGTAATTTCTGCTATACAAGTTGGTCTCAATAAACAACATTAAGATGAATTTATTTACAAGTAACCTGAAGAGTGGAAGCTTGGGAAAGTAAAAGAGTGCAAGAGAGATGGTCACAGTTATACTGATATCATAACAAAACATACACCCCTCTATTAGGTACACCTGCTGTATGCCGGTTCATGGAGGTTTGAAGCCTATCGCTGCTATTACTGGGCAGGAGGCCGGGTAGATAGGTCAGCAGTCCATTACAGGGATAGGTTGAAGACACAACACTTTGAAAGCTAAAATTCCCACCTGTGGCCAATTTACAATTGCCACTTAACCCACTGTGCTTATCTTTGAGCTGTTGTAAGAAGCCATAGGTTCCACAGTAAACAACAACACACATTTGTTCCTAAGGATATTATGATCCCTGATAAAGAGCATTAAAGGTCTTAAAGTACCGCTTCAAATTTCCTGACTTTACAACTTTAATATATATGGAAAGTAGTAATCATAGCCTGTAGAGCATACACAATGTAACATCTTACACTTCCTTATCAGTTAGCTCGCCACTGTTTACAATGAGAATCTTGTACTAATGCTAGCCAGAGGCTGGGCTCAAGCCCGGGCTGTTGTAGAGAGGCAGGAAGGAAAGCTGTTTTTCAATACATCATTACTTTTGTTGGATGGAGCACAAAGAGAGAGGAAATGCAGAGCCGAGTGGCAGCACCTCAAAGACTTCCTGGGTATGCAGTCAGTGAGGTGTGCACACGACTAGAGAGTTTGTGTTCTCCATGGACAGCTCTCAACACTAAGCAGAAATGAAACATGCGTCAATACGCAGTCACTTCTGCACTCCGTGGAACTCAATAACATCCACATCAAAAACCACCTCTGGGAATTCAAGCGAATTAGAAAATCATATTGTTCAAAGGGTACATTTGAGATAACAGATAATGGACACAAAAGGCTACCACTGTTTGTTTTTCTATTGAATTTGGATAAATGGATTATTTGGTGGCAGAGAAAAAAGAATTAACATTTACATTCAAAGCAATAGTCACAGACAGAGCCACTGCTGCACTGACCAACTCAGCGATGGGCTATTTAATAGTGGCTAAAAGAGCAAGCTACTGTTTAGACATGCTAGAAGAAGGGAAAGTCAAACCATATCATCAGATTGCTTTGTAGAAACCCACGTTGACAATGAAAGTAAGTAATTTAAACTTGCATGGATATTAATACGAATTTATCATCTTAGACTATTCTATTATAGCTATTACCAGACACAAGTAATTTTATTAGAGATATATTCATGGTTCATACTCTAGTGTGTTCCAAGTCTAAAAAGCACGGATGGTGGCTAATTACATTTTAGCCCCTGGCTCAGCTGCAGTGGAGGGGTGGTGCAGTGAGCCAGAGACCACACCTCCGCCACAGTAGTCAAAAAACAACAAAACATATAACTCCCTTATATTTTAACCCTGGGGAAAGAATTCAAAGTCTAGGCTGCTCAGCTTTAGATGGAGAATTAGCCTTCGTCACCAACAAAGCTACTTGAATTTGAAACCTAGGTCACTTTGAAACACAAATTTTGTCTCTGCATACATCCAAAGTCAAAAGGATTTAGAAACACGAAGCGTGGTTTCCTGTTTTGAAAATCAGAACATGGGTTTAGATTTTTAAGAGTTGGTTTTAAGAATTAGTTGATTACATCTTGTGCAGCACATAGAGGCCGTATTACATTTCATTCATGTTGATATAAGCTGGAAGAGAAATTCTTGAGATTCTTGCATGTTAGTTCATATTAGACTTAATATGACTTAATTAATGCAAATATATAAACATGGGGCAATGCATTTAGGTGTGCAAGTATGGTCACAGCATGTTTAAGTTTAAGCCAAGCACCACAATAGGGAAGAAAGGTGACTTAAGTGACTTTAAAAGTGGCATGATTGCTGGTGCCTGACAGGCTGGTCTGAGTATTTTAGAAAGTGCTGATCTGCTGGGATTTTCAGCGCAGATATCTCTAGGGTTTATAGACAATCATCCGAAAAAGAGAAAATATCCAGTCAACAGCAATGTTCTGAGTGAAAATACTGTCTTGGATAGAGGTGGATAGCAGAGGAGAATGGCCAGACTGTTTCACACTGATAAGAAGTCAACAGTAACTCAAATAACTACTTGTTGCCACCATGGAGAAGTACATCTTTGAGCACACAACATATCAAACCTTTAAACAGATGGGTTTAGAGCAGCAGAAGACCACACTCCTGTCGTCTAAGAATAGGAAACTGAGACTACAATTTGCATTCACTAAAATTGGACAACAGAAATTGGGAAAAAATCTGTCTGGTATGATGAGTTTCGACTTCTGCTGCAACATTTGGTTGGGATCAGAATTTAGCATAAACAATGGGCATGGCTCTATCATGCCTGGTATCAATGGTTCAGGATAGTGGTAGTGGTGTCATGGTGTTTAGATATCTTCTTGGCACATTTTGATACTCTTACCACTAATTAAGCATAATTTAAATACCACAGATAACCTACACTGAACAAAAATCTAAACGCAACACTTTTGTTTTTGCTCCCATTCCCCATGGGATGGACGTAGAGACCTAAAATTCATTCCAGATACACAATATAACCATCCCTCCCAAACAGTGGTCACAAATCAGTCCAAATGTGTGGTAGTGGGCACATCTGCTATATTGAGATAATCCATCCCACCTCACAGGTGTGCCACATCAGGATGCTGATCTGACATCATGAGTAGTGCACAGGTGTACCTCAGACTGCCCACAACAAAAGGCCACCCTGGAATGTGCAGTTTTTTGCGCTATTGGGGGTCTGGGGACCCAGAACCGGTCAGTATCTGGTGTAACCATTATTTGCCTCATGCAGTGCAACACATCGTCGCATGGAGTCTATCAGATTGTCAATTGTGGCCTGTGGAATGTTGGTCCACTCCACTTCAATGGCTGTGCGAGGTTGTTGGATATTCGTGGGAACTGGTACACGCTGTCGTATACGCCGGTCAAGCACATCCCGAACATGCTCAATGGGTGACATGTCCGGTGAGTATGCTGGCCATGCAAGAACTGGGACATTCTCAGCTGCCATCTGCCCTGAACAATGTGAACCATGATTCATCCGTGAAGCGCACACCTCTCCAACGTGCCAGACGCCATCGAATGTGAGCATTTGCCCACACAAGTCTGTTACGGCGACGAGCTGGAGTCAGGTCAAGACCCCGATGAGGACGACGGGCATGCAGTTGAGCGTCCCTGAGACGGTTTCTGACAGTTTGTGCAGAAATTGTTTGGTTGTGCAAACCAATTGTTCCAGCAGCTGTCTGGGTGGCTGGTCTCAGACGATCTTGGAGGTGAACCTGCTGGATGTGGAGGTCCTGGGCTGGTGTGGTTACACGAGGTCTGCGGTTGTGAGGCCGGTTGGATGTGCTGCCATATTCTCTGAAACGCCTGTGGAGACGGCTTATGGTTGAGAAATGAACATTCAATGCATGGGCGACAGATCTGGTTGACATTCCTGCTGTCAGCATGCCAATTGCACGCTCCCTCATTGCTTGTGGCATCTGTGGCATTTTGCTGTGAGACAAAACTGCACATTCCAGGGTGGCCTTTTGTTGTGGGCAGTCTGAGGTACACCTGTGCACTACTCATGATGTCAGATCAGCATCCTGATGTGGCACACCTGTGAGGTGGGATGGATTATCTCAATATAGCAGATGTGCCCACTACCACACATTTGGACTGATTTGTGACCACTGTTTGGGAGGGATGGTTATATTGTGTATCTGGAATGAATTTTAGGTCTCTACGTCCATCCCATGGGGAATGGGAGCAAAAACAAAAGTGTTGCGTTTATATTTTTGTTCAGTGTATATACCTTTATGACCACAGTGGTACGCATCTTTACATTTTACAGTCTTATAGTTCTCTCTGAGCTTTGTGCAATGAATCCCTAATTACGTAACATTTCTATGATTTATATACTTGTTTTTTCTCTCTTCCTTTTTTGGGGTGGAGGAGTCCAAAATTTTTAAATAAATAAATAGATAAAGTTTTTCTTTTCATTTTAACAAAATGGCCCATAAAATGGGGATTCATTTTATCATGCACCACCAAAATCTGTGCAGCAGAAGATGCCTGAAAATTCTCCAACTGTAATTTTTAATCTTTAAATCCCCAACATTTGCACTGCAGACAGTCTTATACCCATTAAAAACTGTGGGAAGGTTATATAAATAAATAAAAATGTATTGAATATCACACAGAAATCAACTGGAAATTTACTATCTTTTCTACATTTGCTTAGCCTTAAGTCATTTAGGCGTGGAGCTTATAACACACCTAGACAGTACCAGAAAGCATATTTGTTTTCAACCGCAAATAAGCGTTAAAAATCCATCCTTTCTAGATATTATTTAGTTGCTAAAGGCTGCTGGTCCTTGCATCATATCCTTGTGAAGACACAGCAATATCTAGCTACATCCTTGTAGCGAAAACACCATCCCCCTTTAACACTCATCTCCTCCTATCAAGAGTTTTTGAAGCGGTGAACTGAAAGCAAAAGGCAAAATGGGCTTAATAGACCCACTGAGTGTATAAAAAAGAAGCTATGCAGTACAACACAACAACACCAATTGTGTCATAATTCCCACCGTGAGCAGACAGCTCAAGTCATTACTATTGATTATGAGGATACCAGCACTCCCCAAAGACATACAAAGAGGAAGAAGAAGACACATACAGAGGATGGGTGGAAAACAGGATAGCTTGAAAACCCACAGCAACAGAGAGTAGTGGCAGGCAGGACTAACCACTGAGATGGGCCATGCATTTAAAACCTTTATGATATGTATAAAAGTCTTTTCAAAGACAACAGCAAAAGTTATTGATCAACCATTTTTTTTATAGCTTTTCTATAGTAATCTCAACATTTTGAGGGGTTTTAATGCCAGATTCGGGGGTTTAATGTGATAACTGGCTAATAATGGGGATTTTCATTTGATGATCACCATTGTTTGTAGATTTACAATTATTTTGCAATTGAATGATGACATTTCTTGTGTGTTAATTACTTATATACATAAAAAGAAAGAAAGAAAGGCAGGGAAAGAAATAAAGTTTGATCAAACACAACTTTAATCTATCAAAATTATCTAAAAAGTTGTCCTTCTTAGATGCTCCAAACATATTAATTAAATAATGTATTAATTAAACCATGTAGGAAACAAATAATTCAGAGTGATCCTGTGGCCTTACACTGGCCTGCTGGTAATTCTCAGTTAATGATAGAGCAGTAATAGGAGCTGAATGGAGGAGGAGGAGGAGGATGGGCTGCTCAAAAGAGTAACTCAAGGAAGACAGACAGGTATAGAGCAGAGGGAGAAATGGGGTTTACCCTTCTTATTTCATTTCATCAGGCCCTTGAGGAGCTTGGAACATAACAGAATGTCGTAAGAAATGAGGCAAAGTGAGAGACGGAGAGAAAGAGTATGTTTATCAGCTCACCTCCTCTGGCTGGCTCGTAGGATCAAGGCTGCTTGCTTTGTACATTATTAAACAACTCCATTTGTTACACAGCAGTGGTTTGTGTGTATGTGTGCATGTATGAGCTGAACAGATAGATCACACCGAAATACTGGAATATCTGTTGTTGTAAAGGTAAAGAAAAATATGTTTTTAGCTAAAGGAGCGAAGCTAAAATAGCCCATAGGATTTTCTCAATATTTATCATACCCGAAAAGTTTTGTACAAGTGAGTTTTCTGATATTAGACTGTGGCAGCAAAGGCATTAAACTGTATAAGTCAGAAAAAAGAAAATGTTCTGAAAAATTTCAGAATTACAGACTGACTGATGTCGTGTACTTTGTATTTTTGTCAGGATTGTGCTGCCGAGCACTCTTAAATATTCTTGCTGAGTGTTAAGAATTAAAAATTAGAATTAGTGCAATCATCCTAAAATACAGCTCAGTGAGGAGTAATTGGGAACCCTTCCATTTCTTAATAAAGTTGAAATATTTTAGGGTCATACATAAAAAAGGACACAAATACAAATATAATATGAAAAAATATATATGCAACAACAAATCTGAAAGACAGTAATGGCATAATGCACAAAGTCTCTAAGACATGTGCTGAACCAGACAAGCAGTACATGCATATGAACAAAAAGTGTACACCTTAAAGAGAGAGACACCAGCCATGTACAAGGCAACCCTCAGTTGCCAAGGAGACGACCCCTATCGTTCATGCATCCTTCCTTATTCATCCATCCTGCCTCATCTACCTTTGCAAAGTCACGTATAAATGGGGTGGATGAATAATTAAGCTGCATTAGGGGCTTTATTGATGAAATAAAGACATCCCCACCTGACTCACTCCATCTTGTCATACCCTTTTTGTAAAGTACCTTTTACTTGGTTTGCAAACACTTACACACAGTTTCCTTTTTGTCTTTTTCTTGGCTGTATAATTGCTGTTGATAACCAGCAGATGTTAGTACCTTATGCCTAAGTCACACAGACCCAAGGACCTGTCAGTGATCCCCTGGGAACCACTGGTCGCAAGGAAAAAGGTATATTCCCTGACTAGTTGCAAGTGTTTGCAAAATGTCCCATCCATGGTATGAAACATATACTATTGCCTTCAGAGTGAGATCTCAACTTAAATGAACCTCAGTGAGCTGCGCAGTTTCAATGGTAGAGCTTTCATATTGTTTTAATACGTGACCGTTTATATTACTTCTGAAAAAAGTATGATTTGTTCTGTTGTATGTGCATTATGTGCTAAGAGTGGATGCTTGTTTTCATGGGTAAAGAGATTACCTTACTGCAATTTAACAACTGTGTTGCACTTCAAAACATTGACGTCAACTACCATGCCAATACAGTATTACAGAAGAACCTTAAAACATACACTTTGCCCATGGGTTTAGTGTTCGCTTCCCCTTTAATAGTTAAAGAAACATTGGGTAGCAAAGGCATGGTTAATGATGAGCAAATGCAGCCCCTAGCTAAGACCTTCAGCCCACATTCATCATGAATTCAATTTCCCCAATGCACGTACAAAGAGTATCTGGAATCATTACAACACAACTAGCAGGCATCCCCTGCTCATAAATAAGCCTGTTAATTGACCTGTCATAGCTAATTGCTGCAGGGGATATGAGACTGGTGAGTGTGTGTTTAAGAAAAAGAGTTTATCTGTACGTCTGCATACTGTACTGTGCAACAACCACCCTTTGTATTTTCCTAGGCAAAGGGGAACTCGATAAGGTGATTTATTGACATGTAAAAACTAGAGATGGACCGATCCGATATTACGTATCGGTATCGGTCCGATACTGACCTAAATTACTGGATCGGATATCGGAGAAAAATAAAAAATGTAATCCGATCCATTAAATATCACGAAAGCAGCTCACAAAACTTGTGACACGCCTTAACTCACCTCAGAACGTTAGCACGTTGGAGCAGTATGCATCACGTGATAGAGCGGCTGTGGCATGCCGGACCGGTCGGTGGTCTGGATAGCATTTGGAGCTTCGCTAGCAACCCGGCATTTCATCTCCGACAAAGTTATCCCGAGAGAAGTAAAGCAAGTGTGTAAGTCCATCTCTGAATGTAAAGCATTCCTGCGTTAAGCTTAACAAACGACTGCCTCTTCTTGCTGCTACTTCAATCATGAAACTGCTTAACGATCAGCTGATCGGCTTTTCTGTTGCGAGTCCGTGTCTCTAGTTTGCTTTTGGCCCACTTTGCACCAGAAAGAGGAAACCAGCGGCTGAACAACAGCAGCACGTTTAAGCTTGATCAGCTGTTGTTAGAATTTATTTAATATTACTTTCTACACCAGGATCTTTTTCTACATAGCTGACGCTGGTAACTGTGCAGGGGCGGATCTAGCAAAGTTTAGCCAGGGGGGCCGATAGGGCATTAACAGGGAAAAGGGGGCACAAAGACATACTTTTCTTTCTTATTCTCATTTAAAATGTCTAGCTTTTAATAAATAATTATCTGACACCCAAAGTTTTAATTTGATGCAAAATGAATAGAAGTCCATTACTGTATATAGTGACTATTAAGTCTAATATATATATACTGTAAATACCCTAGTAAGCTATAGTACTTTTTCCTTTGGGAAGGTACCATCTGTGCAGTCTGCAATTTTGTTGAAGAAAGATGTTGAATCTATTTAATATTTCTTGAAAAATAATTGATTTCTGTGCATTTTTTTTCACACTGCATCAAATTAAGGTTGATTACGTCGATTAAGCATCATGAGGTGGAGCGTGAGGGGTGGTTCCCTATTTTTTATTTATTTATTTTTGTTGTTGCTGGGAGTTGGAACCCTATTAGTTAGGTTGCTTAATATTTATGCTAAGTACTCTTTAAAATACCAGAATAGGGAGGATGGTGTAGGTTTAAGTTTATTAGATTGATCAGTATTGCTGAACTATGAAATTTTTTTTTTTTGCATACAGGTATAACAGAATAGCTTTAGTGTAGTTGTTGTTTTAAACTTGAGTATGAACTTATACAAAATGCAGCAAGATATTTAAAAAACAGCTTTGTTGATTAAAAAACACTATATCGGATTCATATCGGTATCGGCAGATATCCAAATTTATGATATCGGTATCGGTATCGGACATAAAAAAGTGGTATCGTGCCATCTCTAGTAAAAACATACATGTAGATGCAGTATGCAAGGCAAAAACAATCCTAATGAGGCTGAAAGTCAGTATTTGGTATGACTACCTTGATTCTTTAATGGTGAGATGGAGGAGGCAAATCCATATTGTTCATTCGTGTTGTGCTTTTCTTTTAATCCAGGTTTGCTTTTACTGTATTTGGGACCATTGCTATACAGAGAAGCAAAGCCTTTTCAAGTCAGGTGCTTTCTACACTGAATCAAAATCTAATGGTAATTTTTCTGTGTTCATAATTAAATCATTTTTAACAAAACCACTGGCTTAAACACAGCCCAAACCATGACTGAACCTCCACCATGTTTTACATTGGCTGCAGACACTCACTGACTTGTTTTGTGTATATAATCAAGTGATACCTGTCAAGTAATTGAGTGCAGATCTTTTAACTGTTCCCATAATTAGATCTACTGTAACGGGCTAACGAGAATACTTTCACTTTACGTGATCATGTGATCCTGTTGTTTGGAAAAGGTTATCTGCTGGCCTGAGGTTAATTATCACTTTAAAAAACAGACTCAAAACAGTTTTATTCTCACAGACTTGCATTTAACTGTGTGTATGTGATTATGTGTGTGTGTTTTAACTTATATTTTACTTCTTTACAAAGCTTTTTAAAGCTTTTATCTTCTGTGTCAAGCACATTGAGTTTATGTGTAAGGAAATATGCTACATATATGCTGTACCCCTCTTGACCTCTTCACATATATTTAGTGATGATTTGAAACAACAATTTCAAATTTGAATTCATGATTCCACAAGACCTGCTGCCACTGATCTTCTGTCCAGTTCTTGAGTAATATGGCATACCTCAACTTTACTTCTATGTTTCTCTTTCTTATCAGTGGCTTCTTGATAGTAGGCCATCCACTGAGACCATTTCTGATGAGGTTTCAGTGAACAGTAGATGTCTCAGTTGAAAGGCAAGATGCACTCTCAGGTCCTGTGTTAGTTGTTTCATGGGTTTTCCTATTTCTTAAAGACTGCTATAGATAGTATTTTAGGCTTGCAACGTTTTCTTTCCTCCTCAGTTTATTCGGTTTCCTTTTTTTTTTCCTTAACAGACTACTGGTAACAAAGTGTCTAAAGGTTACAATCTAAGATTAATTATTTGCTAAGTTCTCTGTCATATGTAGACACAACACTGGGGGATCCCTCAAGCTATAGGTGCCTTTTTATGTTTGAATAATTCATAGGTCATTGTTAAGTGGAAAGAGGAACTGCTCAAGACCACTTGAAAAAGACCACAAATTAAAGAAAGTCTAGTTCCTTAAAAACAAAATATAAAGAAAGGAGGGTTGCTCAAGACTTTTGCATAGTACAGATGCCTGAATCTACACTGTATGCTTGTGATTTTATTTGTGCATAGATGTATGTAGAATGTAGACAGATATATGGAAAAAGAATGTGTGATGGGGTATTGGCAGCCTGATAGCTGAAGACTGTCCTTTTTAAATTTAAAGCCATTAGTCATCAGCCCTGAGTGAAGATATCTTAAAAACAGACCAGGACAAGAATCAAGCCAGTTACTCCACTTGCCCCAACACTCCACGAGAGAGAAAGACAAGTGGAGAGAATGGGGACTAAACAGACAGAGACAGCAAAACACACATAGCAAAACTTAATTGTCATCATTTTTGCCCTCCCTTTTTCTCACCCTCCGCTGGATTTTAAACATTCTAAAATAGACACATATACACAAACTCACAAACAAACCCATGGAGTAAGAAAAACTGGAAAAATGAGTGAGAAAGGAAACATCATGTCCAGTTAGAAAGAAGGACTGAGTCATCTAGTTTGTTCTGCCACATGCCAACAGGGAAGAACTAACTGCAAGCGCAGCTGCCAAAGAGCCGAAGGGACTTCAAGGATGTGTCAACAGACAGTGCTCAAACACGGGCGCTTCTTCTGTTATGTCTTCCAGGCTATTTTCTTCCACTATTGACTGAATGTGCACAGTTACTGTAACCCAAACTTTAAACTTCCGGTGAACTTAAACAAGAAAAGATGACTGTACAGCTGAAAGCATGAAAAATTGCACCCCTTGAACTGAACTGAGAAATAGTTCGGATAATTTTCTAATCCAGTCGAACAGACTTTTAAATGGAGTTTCATTTGAGGGTAACAGTTCTTGTATAAGCAACAATCAGAGATCGGAAATCACCAGCTAGTGTAGAAGGCCTGAGGTAGTTCTCTTGCAATTGTCTTTGTACAGTAAATTGAATTGTCACCGTCCAATCAAGTGCGTGTTCCTTTACTGAAGTACTAGGTTTCCTACTGTACAATCACAAGTTAGTATGCCAGTTCTTGTCAAACTAGTGTTTTCATGAAGAGTTTTTTGCAAATGCAAGAACATTGAGTTGGTGCTCTCTCTTTGTATCAGCTGCATTACTTTCTCTTCATGGGAGAAGTTGAAAATAAACTACCTACACTGTAACTAAGAAGCACTGTTTTGTCTGTGACACACAATTCACAATCCACCAGGCTTTTAACAGGAGGATCTTGCAACTTTAATCAAGTGCAAGTGCAAGTCCAGATGTGTGACTAATGAAAAGGAATAAAAAGTGCCCTTGACCCCCACAGGTACAAAATCTGGTGTCTTAGTTATGCCCTTTGGATTCACTCGTACCTTTAGAGGTAGAAGCCACTGTTAATCAATCCAAAGTTATTTCGAGTCATCACTTTTATCATGTGATCAGACTGGTCTCTTCCAGGCAGACAATTGTCGTATTCATAGTGCAAAAATTGTGTGAATCACATGCCGGGGCCTTCGCAGTCAGATCTGAACTACAGTATGGGAGGTTTTGTACAAACGAAAATAGCAATGAAAAAGTAATGAATATCTTTTTGAAAAATGACATTTTATTCCTCACGTGGACCTCATTGTTGGATTAATTCCAAGTTATACTGAAGCTGTTATCCTTAAAAAAAAAAAAAAAAACCCCAACAGATTTGGTCTTGTATTTCTGTCCATTTGTGTACCTCTAAAACTAAGGAAGCAATATAGGAATTAAACCAACCCAGAGGCTAAAGAAATACGCTTGCAAGCAGTCCTCAACATAAATATGCCATCCATGCAGAAGGTACTATATTAGGTTGAATGCTCATTGTATAAAAAGCACAACAGAGTTAACTACAAAAGAAACAATCACATTTTTGGTTCTGGTTCATTTACTGGCTTGTATATTTGGGACCAACACATTTGCTAGCACCAAAACAGAGCCAGTCCAGTCTATACTAAAGACCTGTTTGAAATGCCAGGATGTTTTTCTTTTGTTTTGTTTCTGGAAACAAATAAATTAAGCGTCAGTATTTATAGAAATTTATTGTATTTGATCACCACTAGCTACAGATGTTTATGTCTGTTTACTTTCATTTAGAGGTCAAAGCTGTATGCATAGCTGCACATTTATGTCATTTGGACCTTTCAAATCTGTGTGAAATCTTGCTGCCAGCCGTGAGATTAGCACATTCTTGATGAAGTGAATGATTTTCTGGTTACTACGTGAATAGGCTTGCTGCTGACATTCAGCAGAAAATGAGCCCGATGTGTAATCAAAGGTCCCCATTTATCAATAATGCCCTCAGTGCTAAAATGTCAAAATCCTGTATCCACATTTATTTAAGAAATGAAAAATGCACACAAGTCATACAAAAAGCTTGGGGTTAATTTATATGTATCATATTTTTCATTGCCTTCATTAGTACTACTTTTGGCACAAATTTGTATAACTTGATATATAATAATGTCACATTATATTGATTCCATTGGGTGTACTCTCACATTGCAGAGCATGTCCACCTGCAGTGTCGAAGCCACTGAGGGGAGGACTGACTGGATATATGACCGCTAAAAGGGGTATGAATTCTTTCCCAACACACTGCACCAACCCACTCCTAAAAGCTTAAATACTGTATTTGTTTTTATGCTAGCTGAAAGTCTCTTCCAAAACAGAAGAGAAATGAGATTATTGGATATTAGTTAACTCAAACATCAATAAATATAAAGCGATAGTGATTTTGGGAAGTAGATCTCTGGGCGGTTTAAATGTCAGTCTTTAAAATATGTTGTGAAAAATTCAAGCAGTGTTTCAAGACCAACCCTTTTTGGGAATTTCCTCATTTCCATTAATTCATGGTATACAATCCCAGTGCTGGCTTTGCGCAGTGGAGAACTTTTCTCTTGGGAAAGACACAGTAGAGAGAAAATGGCTGAGGCAGAGGGACATCCCACAGATGAAAGAGATGACAAAAAATAGATTTTTTTGTGTGTTTTGTCAAAATACAGTTAGGTCTATGATTTGTTGGACAAAGACACATCTTCTGTAGTTTTGCCTTAGTACGCCACCACAGTGGATTTTAAACTAGCCAATCAATATGTGATTGAAGTGCAGACTTTCAACTTTAGTTTTAAGGGTTTTTCAAAAGATTTCGCATTAACTGTTTAGGAATTACAGCCATCTTTATACACAGTGCCCCGTGTTCAAAGGGTTAGAATTAATTGGAAAATTGACTGACACACAGTTTTGTGCACTAGGTGAGACCTGTTTTCTTGTTATTTCATGGCAAATGAAGCAAACATAATATCTGAACTGGATTCAAAGAGTTGAATTTCTACGTCGGAGCTTTTTGACAGAATTTTAAGTATGAGAGATGTCTGTGCAAGTGAGAGAGGCCATCATTTGTCTGAAAAACCAAACAAAAAAGCGAAACAGCAACAAAAAAAACCAATCAGAGAGATAATAAATAACTTTGGGAGTGGCCAAATCAAAAATCTGGTACACTATATTAATAAAACAACGAAATACTAAGGTCTACAATCAAGAGACATCTTTGCAAATAGAAATATAGACTGGAAAAGCCACTCACGATATTAAGCATACCACATTATCGACATGTATGGCTCCTACTGGTCACTAGGTCACTAGTGTTTATTATTGATGTGACTGCTGATTCTGTAATCACCAATCCTACGAAGCAAAGAAATCAGAAAGGCCTTACCTGAAAGGGTCCACTGGGGGTAACATCAAAGAATGCTTTCTTCCAGTCTGGGCCTTGATGACCAGATTTTGTCCACATTGCTCGGTCCACAGAGGCTATGCTTCTCACTCGCAGATAAACATTGAGAGTACCTGTGAAAAAAAATCCCATGCGCAGCCACACATCCAGACAAACACAGCCACAAACATGTACAGGAATTTAGAAACACTCAGTGTCATTGTCACTCTTGCTGGTTTTATAGTTATGGTCATTACCAAACACAGATATATTCCACTGCAAAAAATTATAATAATAATAATACTAGAGCAAAGATCAGTTTGTCTTGGAAGAATGGCCAAATATTACTCCTGAAATTTGTGAAACACACTATCATCCTGTTGAGATTTGAGTCTGTCCCCCAAAATAAAACTGACTATAATAAATATTTAAACAAGATTCCGATTTCAATAGCTAAAGGTGCCGTGACTTTTGTTGCATTTTATTACCATTGTGAGGACTGTATATTTAATATAGCAAGTCTAAAACTCTACCCTTTTGTTTTACTTGCCATGGAGAAATAATCCAAATAGTGTCCATCTCTTTTTTCCCCTCTCTCTGTCTCTTTCGGGTCTCTAAAAGTAGGTGTGAGAGAATCATTCATCTTCTTAATGATCCCCAGCCAGCTCCTAATTGGAACATTAACCAACCACGAGTCTCTTAAACAAATTTGCAAGCAGGAGGCATGCTATGCTATACTATATTTGTGTGTGTGTGTGTATACGTACTTATAGACTTATGCTTACACAATGGAATCAATCATTGTTTTGTGAAACTATAAGCCTATATTCTTTAAATCCTGGAAAAATCACCAGGCTGGCAGCACTAAGCATCATACTTTGTCACAGGAGATTTGTGATACTAGGGGAAGGATCCAACTGAGCAGTTAAGCAACATGTTTCAACTGTCTGTGGGCACCGAGGGAAGCAGTGTTATCGGACTGTCAATCCAGTCTTCACCTTAACCCTACATATTTTAGCACTGTGAAAATGTCAAATAAAACAAAAGACGCTGTTTAATTAAACATTTCTGGCACATTTACACAGATTTAAAGATTTGTTTGGCAAGTGGCAGATGGCTGTTTTGATTCCAGTTGATAACAGGAAGGGCATCTCATTTAAAAAAAAAAATCCAGACATGTGGAGGTGCTGTAGTGATCGTTGTGACAAGGGAGGAGGGGAAAGTAGCTTTAGTGGAAGCCAAATTGATAACAGCTACAGCCAGTAGCTAGTCAATATATATTGAGAACCACCAATACCTCCAGCAAACCACTAACCAAACATGACTCCAATCAAAGAACATCTTGTTCTTATTGAGTTTTTAGATTCTGTGTGAATTACATAAAATAATATGCCATATTTAGTTGCTTTTGAAAGCCATGATTCTTTTGCTGCCTTTGAATCAGTAAAGCTGTTTTCCCATGGTTGTGATCATTATAAGGAAAGTCTAGTCTCCGCTAGAGATGAGCAGTAACGCGTTACCAATTACTATTTTCAAGTAACGAGTAAAGTAAGGGATTACTATTGCAAAAAAGTAATGAAATTACTGTTACTTTCCCCATACTTTGCCTTACTGCATTACTAAACCGTGATTTTGTTTGTGAGAGTGTCTCATGACAATGACGTACGAGTGTGTGACGTCTGTGGCAGCAACAGACGTGCGTAGTAGATCAACAATGGATAATATAGAGTGTGAGAGAGAGTACGACCATGCAGCATTTAAAGCTTGGAAGTCCTGACATTACTTTAGTCCGTGAAAAGTGGCAAAAACATTAGCGCCCACTGTACACTCTGCACGGGAAGGAAACTTCGTTCTACAGTGAAAAATTAAAATTAAAATCTGAGCAAGCACCTAACAAGCTGCCACAGGAATGTGAAATTCACAGAGAAACCCCTGGATCCCCCTACTGACATGACCACTGCAGCACCGGGCAAATCTCCACCCACTCCTGCTAAACAGGTGAAAATAGACTTAAGAGTGACAGGGCTTTGTGCTGCTGAATCTTTGATTTTATTTATGTTTTGATGTGTTTTACTTGCATCTATTTGAAAGAGTGAGTGTAAACACAAAAAAAGTATTTTATTTTATATGCTGATATATGCACAAAAAAGGTTTAAATGTTAAACTAATTTCTTCGAGTCAAAGACTGTTGCATAATTAAATTTTTGCTTGATGCAATTTGCATAAAGTTAAAAGATTAAAACCAATAAAAAAAATTTTAAAAAGAGACTTTTTCATTTGATTCAATTGTATATGATGGATTATGCAGGAAAAAATGGGATTAGGCTGAAAAATATGGAGTTAAATCAGGGCCATAATGTTTGTGTAGTTAAAAGAAAAATTTGAAATCAAAAATATGTAAACTGAAAGCAAAAGTCACATTTTTCGAGTGAACTTTTTAAAAGAAAGAGTTGGATTTAAAATAAAATCAAACGTTTTGAATATTTGTATTAACTGAAAACCCAATGGTTCTTTTATCTATTTCTCTGAGTAGACTTTATTTAAAAATTTTCAGTAATCTTTTTTTCATTATTATTATTTTTAAAAAATCTATTCAGTCTCAGATTACATTTTTTCAGATTCAGATCTTTTAAATTAATGTACAAAAAAAATTCTTCAGGTTCGGATTTTTCTCTCAGCTTCAATTTTTTTTTTTCACTTTCAAATCTCTATTTTTCAGTTGCAGACTTTTGGCCCTGTTCTGGCCTGGTGGGCGTGGCTACACAGAGAGGGGCGGGGAATCATGAGTGACAGCAGACCGCTGCAGGCTCAAGATGGTCCATTTTTCATGTTGCCTTCAGGAAACCTGGATATGAACATAATTTATCAAACACCTCCTGCACTGTATTATTTGATAATGTTTAGAAAACATGTCATGCATAACTGCTAAAAGTCAGTTACTAAAGCTCTTTCAAGCAGTAATGTGTACAAATTACGCCGTAACTGATCAATGTCTTAACCAAGACAAGAACTAACAGACTTAAAAACTCCTTTGTCCCACACGCCATCAAACTGTTTAACTCCTCTCTGGAGGGGAGAGGGAGGGGAAACAGGAGGACAAAGGAGGGGGGAACAACTAAGCTGCAGTGCCTCTTCACCTCACTGTACAATACCTTGTGCAATACTTTTTGTAAATAGTCAACAGTGCAATAGACTCAATACTTGAAATGTGCAATTCACTTGTATTTTTATTTTTTATTCCTATTTATTCTATTTATCCCCTTTGTATATTTTATTTATATTTGTCTCTGTATTTATATATGTGTGTGTGTGTGTGTGTGTATATATATATATATATATATATAACAATTCTGTAACTGTAACTTCGGTCGTTGCTGTGCTTTTTGGAAGTCGAATTTCCCAGAGGAACCCACCCGAGGGATTAATAAAGTTCTATCTTATCTTATCTTATCTTATCTTATCTTATGAGACGTTTTCCCAGCCACTACGTGAGAAGTGGTCATTTCCCATGCTCTCAAAGTAGCGCGCATTGTATCGGGTGGGGGCTGCTGTTAACTTGTCCCTCAGTGAACGATGGCGTCGTCTTCCAACAACACTGCTGGCGCGAACAATCAGGTGAGTTTTTAAGTTTGGAACAATTACACTGCAGTCTGTGAATACTACGAATTTAAGAAGTGGCTATTGTTACGGTTAATTTTTCGGCTATTCTGTTTTTTTATTTTATAACGTTTTTTGCTGAAATGCTAGCTCAACAGAACCAGATAATGGATGGATGAGAGTCTTGCAATAAATTGCTGTAGCGCAGGTGATGAAGACTGCATCCCAAGCCCGATTAGTTATGGAGTCTTTTAAAATGTTTTCCATATTTTTGGGGAAGGATCAAATTGTTAATATTACTTTACCTTTCGAAGTAAGTTTCAGCCGAAAATGATAGCGAGGCGTTTCTGTTGAGCTAGCAAAAAACGTTATAAAATAAAAAAACAGAATAGCCGAAAAATTAACCGTAACAATAGCCACTTCTTAAATTCGTAGTATTCACAGACTGCAGTGTAATTGTTCCAAACTTAAAAACTCACCTGATTGTTCGCGCCAGCAGTGTTGTTGGAAGACGACGCCATCGTTCACTGAGGGACAAGTTAACAGCAGCCCCCACCCGATACAATCCGCGCTACTTTGAGAGCATGGGAAATGACCACTTCTCACGTAGTGGCTGGGAAAATGTCTCATAATTGATCAGTTACGGCGTAATTTGTACACATTACTGCTTGAAAGAGCTTTAGTAACTGACTTTTAGCAGTTATGCATGACATGTTTTCTAAACATTATCAAATAATACAGTGCAGGAGGTGTTTGATAAATTATGTTCATTCCCAGGTTTCCTGAAGGCAACATGAAAAATGGACCATCTTGAGCCTGCAGCGGTCTGCTGTCACTCATGATTCCCCGCCCCTCTCTGTGTAGCCACGCCCACCAGGCCAAAACAGGGCCAAAAGTCTGTAACTGAAAAATAGAGATTTGAAAGTGAAAAAAAAAATTGAAGCTGAGAGAAAAATCCGAACCTGAAGAATTTTTTTTGTACATTAATTTAAAAGATCTGAATCTGAAAAAATGTAATCTGAGACTGAATAGATTTTTTAAAAATAATAATA
Organism: Copadichromis virginalis; assembly: GCF_057382275.1. Lineage (NCBI taxonomy): Eukaryota > Metazoa > Chordata > Actinopteri > Cichliformes > Cichlidae > Copadichromis > Copadichromis virginalis. The sequence goes on from NC_140618.1 coordinate 14,094,945, forward strand.
ATGAAAAAAAGATTACTGAAAAATTTTAAATAAAGTTTACTCAGAGAAATTATAGATAAAAGAACCATTGAGTTTTCAGTTAATACAAATATTCAAAACGTTTGATTTTATTTTAAATCCAACTCTTTCTTTTTCAAAGTTCACTTGAAAAATGTGACTTTTGCTTTCAGTTTACATATTTTTGATTTCAAATTTTTCTTTTAACTACACAAACATTATGGCCCTGATTTAACTCCATAGCTGAAAGGTCTGTTGCTTTATTACATATTCAGGTTGTGTATCATGTTTTTAAAAAGTGACTCAGTAATAAGTAAGTAATTACTTTTAAAAATAACCAATCAGTAAAGTAATGGCATTACTTTCTTGGAGAAATAATCAGTAATTAGTAACTAAATACTATTTTCAAGTAACTTGACCAACACCGTTCTCCACAGTGAAAATGCAAACGTAAAACAGATTTTACCTTTTTTATGTAACTGTGGGAAAAAGAATAAGATCACATATACCAAAATGTCTAAAATCATTTTTTTAACACTGAGTATATTTTGCATGGTTTTGTAAAGTCTGGATCTCAGTAAAAATAATGATCTGATAGCGTTGGAACAGCTATATTACTACATTAAAAACATTACAGGTTACTTGCTCTTCTATGAGGTGAAATCTAACAGATAGGTTTTTCAGTGTTCTACAAGGTTTTCCAACTGGAACTTAAATTTCATTTTCAAGAAGTGAACAAACATTAAATGTTAGAAAATATTTACCTCCCAAAGTTCAAAAAAGCAGCATTTCTGCAAGCAAGACCTAATCTTGATGTATAGTATTACCTTTTAACCCAATCTCTTAATGTAACACTACATTAACACTACTCATAGTTCCTTTCTTCTCTCTTTCTCCTCTTACCACCATCACCACCTACACACACACACAGCCAAACAAGTGTTTGCGGACTCTGATAAGCAGTCTATTGATTGGACTGAGGTAAGACAGTATATGCTGGTGAGAGTGTCAGGCAAGCAGAGGAGAAGGCACAGCTCTATCAAGGCTACTTGTCTGTGGAATCATGATTGGGGAAGACAGAGCAGAGATACACAGACCCACACACAGACGGGCATGCACTGCGATACTTGAAATCAAATGAGTTGTTTTTGTTTTGATATCTGAAAGGCCTACATTGGGTTCTCATCTCCCCCCATCCCTCATCTCATCCTAAATAAGGCTCATGGCCTGTCTGGTATGCTTCTGCTGCTGGTTTGCTTTGAAAGCAATGCTGAAGAGTCCAGAGTAAACTGAAGCTTGTAGCCTCTGTCACCAAAGGGCAATACTATTCAGTGTTTTTAGTAAATGCCTGAATCCTTTTTTAAATCTTTGCCATGCAGAGGCTGGTTCTGATGCTTTCCTGAAGATAGGGACCTAAACCTATCAAGTGAGAGACAGACATAAAAAGCATCTAGAAAACCTGTGTATAATTAAAAAGAAAGTTGTGTGTGCAAAATACTATGCTAACATTTATATCGCCAAAGTGATTTAAAGTGTAATAAAACTTTTTCAAACAGCATACAGGAACTAATTGTCTTCAATCACTCTGGAGTGAAAATAATCCAGTAATTCCAAGTAAGCTTGCCAATGGCATTGCAAACCTGAGCCATAAAAAATACTACCCAATGCCAAACAGAACTAATTAAATGTTGTTTATTGTTGCTGCCAGCAAGCCCACAGATAAACATATTAAGGTGAAAAGAAAAACACATCACCTGGGGAGGTCTTTATTTGTGCTGCCCTATTGCAAACCTGCAATCCAAAGTGAGGAAAGGGCATTATTCTTTCTGCCCTCATTTTATTTTGCAAAATCTTTGAAAGGTGCCTTTACCTCTTTTAAACTCTCAAACTCTTAGGATTGCAAACAAGCAAACTATATGTGGGCTAGAAAAGAGCAGCATTTCAACATCTTGTCTGAAAATTGTGTGGCGTCAAAGTGCCCAAATGCTTTCAATATATACAACCTTTTAACACTTTTAGCACACTATGTATCAAGTACATTAAAACTGGCTAGCACTACAGCATGCTCTCACTATTTCTGGACATCAACAGGCTCTCTAAGGCTCTCTATTTTCTGTGCTTAATTTTTCTCAGTATTTTTCTTACCATTCACTTTGGTCTCAGTCTCATCATTAACCATCTCCCTTTTTCAAAAGGTTGGCCAGCCCTCATCCTCCCCTCACTTGTCTTGTCTCATCTCTCACTGACCCCCTGTCTTATCCTCATCTAGTCTCTTTCCATCATTAAGAGGCACACTGTGTCTCCCTAGCAAAACTGTTAGCTCTGCCAAGGTAAGGCAATTAAAGCAACAACAAATTGGACAGACTGGGATGAACAGCACTGGAAATTGAGAGAGGGCTTGCAGCGGTGGTAACACAATGTGCTAATCATATGCAAACATAGTGCAACTGATGTTTCACTGTCTCATTACAAAACATCGAAAATACCTTTGACCAAACTACCCAATAAGAAATGAAGTGCTCCAGTATCTCTTATAAATCTGCCACCTATAAACAGCCATTACATATTATAGTAACAGTCAGGCCACCTCTATTTTAAGCAGAGACATTTTGAGTAGTAGCCATTTTTTGGCTCATTCTTTCTGATCTATTAAGGTTTCTCTCTTTACTGCAAAAGCCTGAATAACCTGACGGAAACATTTCTACTCTATTGTTAGCATGCCATTGAAATATTTGTGCGTGCAAAGCTATTTCTCTGTGGTAGATGTGCCCAAATCTTTGTCTTAATAAACTGCCTCTCATTTCTGAACTTGAATATGCTTAACTATTACATTATCACACTTGGTTACACACACACACACACACAATACACTGTGCCCTTTTAAACCAAACACATCCTAAGGAGACAGGGAGGTCAGCAGGTAACAAATGCTAGATTAAAGCATGTATGCTTGGGCTATGGACACATAAATCAATATTGTGTGTGTGTGTTTGTGGATAAATGTAGGTGTGCCTCTATGTATTTGCTAGGTTTGCCATTTTCCCCCTTTTTTAAAAGAACACATTCGCACGTGCGTGCATGTGTGTGTCTTTGTGTGTGCACAAAAGTGTAAGAGTGTGCATGCAGGTGTGTAGGGCTCCTAGATGTATGCATTCTAGCTGTGTGACAGAGCATATTATGATGAACAACTCGCCCAAGTGACTGATTGTGTCTCGCCACTGCCATAAATCACACACCCACTGCCCCCTTCAACCACCTCTAAACACACAAAACACACACACACACACACACACAAACTGAGACCCAAGAAGCCACATACAAACAGAACTTTTGTAGCATCCTACGTCCCACCCTCGTCCCGGTCTTTCCATTCCACCTCTCACCCACATATACACACGCACTCACGTACACACTCTCTCACACAGACCTACAATTTTCTGTCTGACACGCTCTGCAAGCAAGGTTCAAGCATAGGGTTCAGCTTTTGACAGAGGCAAGAGCGATATGAGAACCCCGATAGCAGAGAGCACCAGTACACTGTTCCCTGTATACCCATGTGCGCCATTGTGCTCTCATATGAGAGGAGATAATAATGTTTGTGTATGTGTATATGTTTGTGCGAGCATTATTCTTCTTTCTGCGACTTACCAATGTGTTTGCCCTTCATGTGATAGTAGAAGGAGACGCAGTATGGGACTCTTCCTTTGGGGCCCTTGCTTGAGGTAATATTAAAAAGTGGCGATAGAAGAAGAGCCTTGTCACCCTGAGTACGTGGGCGTGATGCTTCAATGTACATGTAGTAGCCTAGAGTCAACAAAAAAGATAAAGAGTAGAAATATTAATAATAATAATAAAAGGCTAATAAAACCCTCTAATGTAAATTATAGACTGTAGGTATTGGGATAACAACACATTTTTGGGAGGTTTGTGGTAACATAATGGGTCATAAGCTACTGCCAAGTTTCTGCTTTATTTTCTATGTGATAAAAATATCTTAACACATTTAATCACATGTTCCACAAGTAAATTAGACAAACTGAGGAAAAACAATCTAATTTTTTTCTTGGTCTTCCAAGTTGTTTGACATTTCATACACCTCCTCAAGTCCTAATGTTAACTTCAAACTCTAAATCAGCTTTGAGAGTTGAACATTTTAATGCATGAAATGATGTCAGAATAAAATATCTTCCACAGCAGTCCTTTATACAGGGAGTGCAGAATTATTAGGCAAATAAGTATTTTGTCCACATCATCCTCTTCATGCATGTTGTCTTACTCCAAGCTGTATAGGCTTGAAAGCCTACTACCAATTAAGCATATTAGGTGATGTGCATCTCTGTAATGAGAAGGGGTGTGGTCTAATGACATCAACACGCTATATCAGGTGTGCATAATTATTAGGCAACGTCCTTTCCTTTGGCAAAATGGGTCAAAAGAAGGACTTGACAGGCTCAGAAAAGTCAAAAATAGTGAGATATCTTGCAGAGGGATGCAGCAGTCTCAAAATTGCAAAGCTTCTGAAGCGTGATCATCGAACAATCAAGCGTTTCATTCAAATTAGTCAACAGGGTCGCAAGAAGCGTGTGGAAAAACCAAGGCGCAAAATAACTGCCCATGAACTGAGAAAAGTCAAGCGTGCAGCTGCCAAGATGCCACTTGCCACCAGTTTGGCCATATTTCAGAGCTGCAACATCACTGGAGTGCCCAAAAGCACAAGGTGTGCAATACTCAGAGACATGGCCAAGGTAAGAAAGGCTGAAAGACGACCACCACTGAACTAGACACACAAGCTGAAACGTCAAGACTGGGCCAAGAAATATCTCAAGACTGATTTTTCTAAGGTTTTATGGACTGATGAAATGAGAGTGAGTCTTGATGGGCCAGATGGATGGGCCCGTGGCTGGATTGGTAAAGGGCAGAGAGCTCCAGTCCGACTCAGACGCCAGCAAGGTGGAGGTGGAGTACTGGTTTGGGCTGGTATCATCAAAGATGAGCTTGTGGGGCCTTTTCGGGTTGAGGATGGAGTCAAGCTCAACTCTCAGTCCTACTGCCAGTTTCTGGAAGACACCTTCTTCAAGCAGTGGTACAGGAAGAAGTCTGCATCCTTCAAGAAAAACATGATTTTCATGCAGGACAATGCTCCATCACACGCGTCCAAGTACTCCACAGCGTGGCTGGCAAGAAAGGGTATAAAAGAAGAAAAACTAATGACATGGCCACCTTGTTCACCTGATCTGAACCCCATTGAGAACCTGTGGTCCATCATCAAATGTGAGATTTACAAGGAGGGAAAACAGTACACCTCTCTGAACAGTGTCTGGGAGGCTGTGGTTGCTGCTGCACGCAATGTTGATGGTGAACAGATCAAAACACTGACAGAATCCATGGATGGCAGGCTTTTGAGTGTCCTTGCAAAGAAAGGTGGCTATATTGGTCGCTGATTTGTTTTTGTTTTGTTTTTGAGTGTCAGAAATGTATATTTGTGAATGTGGAGATGTTATATTGGTGTCACTGGTAAAAATAAATAATTGAAATGGGTATATATTTGTTTTTTGTTAAGTTGCCTAATAATTATGCACAGTAATAGTCACCTGCACACACAGATATCCCCCTAAAATAGCTAAAACTAAAAACAAACTAAAAACTACTTCCAAAAACATTCAGCTTTGATATTAATGAGTTTTTTGGGTTCATTGAGAACATGGTTGTTGTTCAATAATAAAATTATTCCTCAAAAATACAACTTGCCTAATAATTCTGCACTCCCTGTATGTCAATGTAGAACTACTCACTCTAAAGTTGAGACCTGACACTAATGTATTATCCCATATTTTATTTATAATTGCCGTGAAACACAACAGTGCGTGTACAACAACAACAACAACAGCAAAAAAGCACATTGTCTGAAGATGAATGATCTTGACTGTACATACACATTTGTTTTGTTTCTGTGCCTTTGAATTTACACTTCCACATTACATTTGTATTTCAGTTTAGATGAGTCATAGTTTTCTCACCCTCCTTTGTTCCACTGCGGTCAGTGTCTGGCCCAGTGTTCGCAGACCGCTTGGGATTCTGCGTCAGGTGATTTTGTCTCGTCCAGTCAAAGATATCACTCCGGTCTTGAGAGAAGCCACATATGCGCTCATCTTCAAAGCCACACACATGGTCTGAGGTGTGTGTGTTGTTACAAAAAAAAGAAGATAGAAAAACACATTAAATCACTGACATGTCAAGTGGGTGACATTACAAACTGTAGATGACATACAAGGCTGTTTCTTTTTTTTTTTTCACCCACCTTCCCCAGGAAACAAATGGCAACATCTATAAAGGTCTATAATGACCTCTGCAATGTGCACTTCAAACCAGACAGCTAGGCAATTACTGACAAAGTGATAGGCACCACGTAGGAGGCACTGGTATACATATTATGTATAATTGAAAGTATGACTCTTACATTCTCAGACTAAAACTGTGTAAAACGATTAAAAAAAGGAAATTAAAAATACCTGGAATAATGAATTGCACTAAAGTAGGCATTAGATTCAAGTCTTCTCCTTTGTATTGACTGTGCAATTCAGTGAAAAAATGCTCACCTGATATTGTATAACACTACTACTCATCATGAAAATAAAAGCAGTATTAAATATTTAGTCATCCAGACATATGGCAATTACAAATGTTGTAAAATTTGTGGCTGTTCATCTAATTCTGTAGTTTTAAATAGCAGTGAGAGTCAAATACAATGTGCCAGTTTGGAAACTTAAAGGCTAAAGACAGGTTCTAGCAAAGTTCGTTGAATATGCAAAGTTCATATTGTTAGTGTACTAACGACTGCTTTGATTTATGTTTAAAATCAAACCAACAAAACAAGAAAACACTGGCATGTAGGGAATATACCATAATACTGACTCATTTTCAAAATAAAACTGCAGACGGGTGGTACAAGTGTATATGCCTCTGCTCTTATACATACTGTTGGGAGTGCTATGGTTCACCACACATTCATGGTACAGTTTGACATGCCTCAAACTGACCTTGTAAAGTGCAAGAAAGATTGAGACCAAGATTTTATTAAATCTATCTTGAACTGTGTGATATGAAAAAAACAAATGTTGTTGGACCAAAACACATTGTTGGAGCTTCACCTCAGCACACCTACACAGTTAATGTTAAATCAATCAACCAATATGTGATTGAAGTGCAGACATTCAGCTTTAATTCAAGTGGTTTTACAAAAAAAAAAAAAAAAAAAACTAACAGGATTGTTTTTAATGCTTGGACGAAAATCCTTTCCTTTTCTCCCACAAGATGCTCTGCTAGGCCTTTACTGTAGCCACCTTCAGTTGCTTCTTGATTGTCGGTCATTCTGAATTCAATTTTGTATTTAATAATGAAGAAGTATGCTCTATTGGGTCCATCACGTGACTGCCCAATTTCTTTGCCTTGAGAAAGTAGTTTTCACATTATGCTTTGGGTCATTATCCATTTGCACTGAAGCATTATCGGGTCAGTTCTGCAGCATTTCGCTGAATCTGAGCAGAGAATATAGCCCTGCACACTTAAGAATTCATTCTGCTCCTTTTGTCAGCAGTCACATCATCAATAAAGACTAGTGTCCTGGTTCCACTGGCAGCCATACATGCCCTAACCTATGTCCGCTGCCTCCAACATGTTTGATGGATACTGTGGTATGCTTCTGATCATGAGTCGTTTTTCTCCTTTTCCATACTTTTCTCTTCACCATCCTTCTGGTACAAATTTGTAATTAGTCCAAAGAATTATTTTTTTTCGGCAGGCTCTTTTATGTGTTTTCCTTGTTGTAAACCATCTTATTTCCACTCCTGAAAATGTCTCTGATTTATAAACCTTGACAATAATATGTGTAACTCTTGAAAGTGTTCTTGAGTTGGTTGAATGTTTTTTTTTAACCATATAAATTCTGTCATCACACTTTGGAACTGTCTTCTGTGGTCTTTCAGGCTTTTTGCTTTTGCTGAGCTGGTACCACAATCTGGTACAATCTTGAAAAGAACGTACCAGATTGTGATATTGGCTACTCCAATAAAGTTAATTTTTACTATGCCTCTAATAGATTTATTTTGCTTTATGTTTTGTTTTGTTTTTTTAGCCAAATGATTCCATCCCTCACATGTGCTCTCTTTGGGTCTTATAATTAAAATGACTGTAAAAAGCTCTAAAATACAAATTAAATATTTGATTAAAGTCAAATATGATGTGTCCTTTATTAAAAACGACCATAACACTACGTGTCAGTCAACTGTTGAATTAAAGCTGCTACAGAGTTATGCAATTTCATTTTGACTGTTTTGTTTTTATTTCAGTTTTGATTCAGTAGATTCATTTAGTTTTAGTCATTTTAATTATTACTGAATGGAGCCTGCATATGTCAGAGGCAAAGATTTTGAAAAATCAGTACAGCTATTGTAATAAAAAGCAGCACTTTTTGAAAGCAGTTGATTCGCAGTCTTTTTGACATCCAAAATCTCAGTAAACGCACCCATCACAGCCTCATGTGGTAAGTTGTAATATCATTTTTACCAAACTAGCAGATTCTAAAACTGAGGCTATTTCCTCTGTATTTTCATTTTATTTTTGGTAGTTTTTTCACAAAATCATTTCCGCCAGCTTTAATTTTCTTAATAAGTTTTTATTTTATTTAACTAAAATGTTTTTTGCACATTTAGTTTTAGTTATTAGTTTAGTTTTAGTTAACTATAACAACCTTGGTCTGCACTTTATTCGAATATTGATTATCCATCCATCCATCCATCTTCATCCGCTTATCCGAGGTCGGGTCGCGGGGGTAGCAGCCTAAGCAAAGAGGTCCAGACCTCCCTCTCCCCAGCCACCTCCTCCAGCTTGTCCGGGGGAATACCAAGGCGTTCCCAGGCCAGCCGAGAGATATAATCTCTCCAGCGTGTCCTGGGTCTGCCCCGGGGCCTCCTCCCGGTGGGACATGCCTGGAACACCTCGCCCAGGAGGCGCCCAGGGGGCATCCTTGCCAGATGCCCGAACCACCTCAGCTGGCTCCTTTCGATGTGGAGCAGCAGCGGCTCTACTCTGAGCCCCTCCCGGATGGCCGAACCTCTCACCCTATCTCTAAGGGAGAGGCCAGCCACCCTTCGGAGGAGGCTCATTTCCGCCGCTTGTATCCGCGATCTCGTTCTTTCGGTCACTACCCACAGCTCGTGGCCATAGGTGAGGGTAGGGACGTAGATCGACCGGTAAATTGAGAGCTTCGCTTTTACACTCAGCTCCCTCTTCACCACGACTGACCGGTGCAGCGTCCGCATTACTGCAGCCGCAGCCCCAATCCGTCTGTCGATCTCCAGCTCCCTTCTCCCATCACTCGCGAACAAGACCCCGAGATACTTGAACTCCTCCACTTGGGGCAGGAACTCATCCCCGACCCGGAGTGGGCACTCCACCCTTTTCCGGCTGAGAACCATGGCCTCAGATTTGGAGGTGCTGATCCTCATTCCCGCTGCGTTACACTCGGCTGCGAACCGCTCCAGTGCGAGCTGGAGGCCCTCACCCGATGAAGCCAACAGAACCACATCATCCGCAAAAATCAGAGATGAGATTCTGAGGCCACCAAAGCGAAAGCCCTCCGCCACTTGGCTGCGCCTAGAAATCCTGTCCATAAAAATTATGAACAGAACCGGAGACAAAGGGCAGCCCTGGCGGAGCCCATCACCCACCGGGAACGAGTCCGACTTATTGCCGGCAATGCGAACCAAGCTCTTGCAACGGTTGTATAGGGATTGAATGGCCCGTAGCAATGGGCCAGACACCCCATACTCGCGCAACACCTCCCACAGGACGCCCCGAGGGACACGGTCGAATGCCTTCTCCAGGTCCACAAAACACATGTAGACTGGTTGGGCAAACTCCCATGCACCCTCAAGTATCCTCGAGAGGACAAAGAGCTGGTCCAGTGTTCCGCGACCAGGACGAAAACCGCATTGTTCCTCCTGTATCCGAGGTTCGACTAGCGGACGAACCCTCCTCTCCAGCACCCTGGCATAGACTTTCCCGGGGAGGCTGAGGAGTGTGATCCCCCTGTAGTTGGAACACACCCTCCGGTCCCCCTTCTTGAAGATGGGGACCACCACCCCGGTCTGCCAGTCCACAGGTACTGCCCCTGATCTCCACGCAACATTGCAGAGACGTGTCAACCAAGACAGCCCTACAACGTCCAGAGCCTTCAGGAACTCGGGGCGGACCTCATCGACACCAGGGGCTCTGCCACCAAGGAGTTGTTTAACTGCCTCAGTGACCTCGCCCCCGGAAATTGGTGGGTCACACCCCTCATCCCCAGACTCTGCTTCCTCCCCGGAAGACGTGTCAGTGGGATTAAGGAGGTCCTCGAAGTATTCCTTCCACCGCCCGACAATTTTCTCAGTCGACGTCAACAGCGCTCCGCCAGCACTATACACAGTGCAGGTAGAGCACCGCTTTCCCCTCCTGAGACGCCTGACGGTTTGCCAGAATCTCTTCGAGGCAGTCCGAAAGTCTTTTTCCATGGCCTCTCCGAACTCCTCCCACACCCGAGTTTTTGCTTCAGCCACTGCCCGAGCCGCATTCCGCTTGGCCTGTCGATACCTGTCGGCTGCCTCCGGAGTCCCACAGGCTAACCAAGCCCGATAGGCCTCCTTCTTCAGCCTGGTGGCTCCCTTCACCTCTGGTGTCCACCATTTGGTTCGGGGATTACCACCACGGCAGGCACCAACCACCTTGCGGCCGCAGCTCAATGCAGCAGCTTCGGCAATGGAGACGCTGAACATGGTCCATTCGGACTCAATGTCCCCAGTCTCCCTCGGAATGCTGTTGAAGCTCTGCCGGAGGTGCGCGTTGAAGATCTCGCGGACTGGGGCCTCTGCTAGACGTTCCCAGCACACCCTCACTACGCGTTTAGGTGCACCAGGTCTGTCCAGCGTCCTCCCCCGCCACCTGATCCAACTCACCACCAGGTGGTGATCAGTTGACAGCTCAGCCCCTCTCTTCACCCGAGTGTCCAGAACATATGGTCGCAGGTCTGGTGATACGATTACAAAATCGATCATCGACCTACGGCCTAGAGCATCCTGGTGCCACGTGCACTTATGGACACTCTTATGTTCGAACAGGGTGTTCGTTATGGCCAAACTGTGATTAGCACAGAAGTCCAATAACAAAGCACCGCTCGGGTTCAGATCAGGGAGGCCGTTCCTCCCAATCACGCCCCTCCAGGTCTCGCTGTCGTTACCCACGTGAGCATTGAAGTCTCCCAGCAGGACAACAGAGTCTCCAGGTGGAGCACCTTCCAGCACCCCCCCCAGGGACTCTAAGAAGGCTGGGTACTCCGAACTGCCACTCGGCGCATAAGCGCAGATGACAGTCAGGACCCGTTCCCCGACCCTAAGGCGCAGGGAACAAACCCTCTCGTCCACCGGGAGAAACCCCAACGTACCGGCAGCAAGCCGAGGGGATATAAGAATACCCACCCCAGCCCGCCGCCTCTCACCAGGGGCAACTCCAGACTGAGACAGAGTCCAGCCCCTCTCCAGGAGACTGGTTCCAGAGCCCAGACAATGCGTAGAGGTGAGCCCAACTATATCTAGCCGGTACCTCTCAACCTCACGCACCAACTCAGGCTCCTTCCCCACCAGAGAGGTGACATTCCATGTCCCTATTGCCAGTCTTGGCAGCCGGGGGTCGGTCCGCCAGGGCCTCCGCTCCTGGCCGCCACCCGGCTCACAATGCACCCGACCCCTATGGCGCCTCCTGCGGGTGGTGGGCCTGCGGGAGGATGGGCCCATGTCTCCTCTTCGGGCTGTGCCCGGCCGGGCCCCATGGACTAAGGCCCGGCCACCAGACGCTCGCCCTCGGGCACCCTCCCCGGGCCTGGCTCCAGGGCGGGGCCCCGGTAACCCTATCCCGGGCAGGGTAAACTGTTCCCTCGATATTCTTTTCATGGGGGTCTTCTGAATCGCTCTTTGTCTGGTCCCTCACCCAGGACCAGTTTGCCATGGGAGACCCTACCAGGGGGCAAAAGCCCCCAGACAACATAGCCCCTGGGATCCCTGGGACACACAAACCCCTCCACCACGATAAGGTAGCGATTCAAGGAGGAGCGAATATTGATTATTTGATTAAAAATCCACTGTGCAAGTGTGTAACGGCAAAACTGCAATTTCTTTGTTCGACATATTTTGGACCTGACAGTAGAAGTACGAGTCTACCTTTCTTGTTTTTGAGTGCTCCTACTGGCTGTTGACACCTTGTGAATATAATCTATAAACACAATTAGGTAAAAGCTTTAATGAGATGCAGTTTCCCTGAACATTTAATCTTCTCTGAGCTATGTGATTCTTTTAATGTTTTCCCATTAATATGCTTTGAGAGACACTTTGATACTGTCACATAGATCATTAAGGACAAAAAAGATATTTTGAAGAACACCCCGAGTTTTGTCGTCGTTGATGTTAATGTCTCTTGTTAAGCAAGATAAAGAGCCTTCTTTCCGTGGTGTAGTCACCTTCATTAGCCCATCTGGAGAGCAATTATCAGAGACTCACTAAACAAATGAAAATTGAGCCAAGAGAGTATAACAACAGCCATCTAAAACCGTCCAAGCTGACAGCATCAGTGAAAGCTTCCCGGACACACACAGTCCGCTGCAGATGCATATGGCTTGTGCTCCCCAAGAGGACGGCGTATGTGTGCCTCTTTGTTTCAGGGAGCTAATCTATTACTATTCACACCCTGCTCTAGTACATGCGCTCCTTTCAATTTACACTGTTGTTCTCGCAGTCTGTTCCAATCTGCTGTTGTTTTAATTGCCTCACCCTGATGGAGCCAACTGACACTCCTGCCAGAAAAATGCTGCGTGTCTCTTAATGAAGAAAATAGACAAGATGCAATTGACTGAGAAAAAGAGAGAGGGATGGTAAGAGAGAGGATAGACGCTGGTGGAAAACTGTGACAGACAGAGGGGGCTAACAGAGAGAGAAAGGAACTAAAAATCTATGATGAGATGGAACATAGTTTTAATATAGCCTGATCAAGTTTAAAACATACAGAATGGCCCACATTTTGTATTTGAAAATTTTCAAGCCTAGCCAATCATATCATCATAACCGACCTGATATCCTTCTCCCATTGTCACCATTTCAAGACATTTAAAATTCTATAGAGCTTGTTTCACCCATCATTTTTTGTTACCCCATTATTTTCATCGCAACAATATGATTAAGGGTCATGAGTCACGGGGTCGCGTGTTGGGAACCTTTGCCTTGGCAGACTGGTGCTGACACTGCTTGGAGCAAACATGCTTATTTAAACCTTCATCAGAATTCAACATGCCTTCATCTCTTTACCACTCTGTCATAAATCAGGTTGAAAAAGAAAGTTAAAGATGATCAAATGTACAAGAGCAAAGGATGGCAGTTGAGTCTCACCTGAAGGTCTTGGGTAAGTGTAGGCTGTAAAAAGAATTATGATAATATTGATTAGCACTCAAACATGAACATCCCATCAATTGATCTATGCTCTGTGTAAGTATATGGTTGGATTAAAAAAATATCTAATGACTGCAGACAAAGATCGAGGATTTTAAGAGAGACTCACGTTCTGAATACTGGATGATTCGACTGACATAGTCCCCAGTGCTGTAGGTGGTAATAGGGGCCAGCCGGACCTCGTAGGACAGAGGGATTTTCAGGTCTGATACTGCGTAGGACATCAGAACACCCTTTTCTGGTGTCTTACCCTTGAGGTCTATTTGTTTTGACAGCAGGTTTTGCTTGTTCTGCATTCATACATAGGTACACAAACACATACACACAAATAGAAAAGATGAAGGCTTGTTAATGTGCAAATGTACTTGGTCAAAAGTGTAAAAAAAACTGTACATACAATGATTTGACTGAGTAGGAGAAAGGGTAAAGGAGTCACATAAGGACGTGTCAGTGGTGTCAGGCATATTTCCCATTCCCCTTTCTTTCTTTTCATTTTGGGTTCGTTCATCTTTGGTCATACCCCAGCTCTATCACTTTACTTGGATGTCCTAAAATTTCGTCATTCAGAAGTCACTGGGAAAAAGCCACAACTCATTTAACAACTCCAGCTCATCTCGCATCTGGAGGATTTTCATGCAATCCTAATCCTTACTAGTATAATAGTCATAATACCCCAGCACTTTCATTTAAATACACAAACAACATCAGACACAGGGTTGAAGTTTTTTTGGAGCAAAAAATAAAAAATAAATTAAAACATGGCAGCTCATTTTTTAACAACTCATTATCAAATCACATTAGTGTATGTTTTTATGTGAAATTACATATAGGGATAAACTTACCTTTCTGGGGTATATTCCCAACCAACATAGCTTAGGTATGTTTTCAGTCTACTTTATTTTCAAAATAAAGTATACAAGCTGCCTTCCTAAAATTGATTCTCTCTAAGAGCTTTAAAGGCCAGAAGAGGCTACATTAGTTTCGGTATATCAGTGGTCTCCCACATCAATTTTGATGTTTAAAAATACCTGTTGGTTAGTTTTAGTGCTCTGAGCAAGTTATGTGATTTCCACTTCTGTTTCCACAATAGGGACTCAATAAGTTTGTTTAATAGCAGCACTTTTCAATCATGCATGCTTTTAAATATAAATACAATCTTTAAACCCCCCCCCCCAACTTCCAATAACTTATTTAGCTGTGTATCATGAAATATTAAAATGGTTAAGATATTGAGCTCAACCAATTGGCGTCTTCTCATTCTTTTAAAGTTAAGTCTTTTTTTCCATTAAATAGAGTTATTGCTGTGTTATTCCACCCACGGAGAGAAGGATCCATTAGCTGTGTATCTGCCTCTGATCCCAGCTACTTAAAGACCTGACAGTGAGCTCAATCTAATGCATTAGGTCAGCCACTCCACCATAACAGCTTAGTACACCCACAGCATGCCATTATCAGGTAACACATGCAGCACAGAAGTGTGTGTATACTGCGGGTATTGTGTGTTTAAGTGTGCACATGGTTTTGTGTTTATGATAAATGTCTCCTGTACAGTTTTCTCAGATAGTCAGCAGCTGAAGTTTTGTGAACATCATATAATTACAGACACATTTTTTTTGATATTCAGCATGAATTTGGATTTAGGATCTCCTAGATATGACATTTCATACTTCTTGAGTGACACTGCGATAAAAATATATATATAGATTTATATAAAGGTATATCTATTAAAAATGCCCTTATAGGCTCAATTGCTGTTCTAATTTAACATTAAATCACTGGTGGATTTAGTTACTTTTGCTATAATTGCTATAGTACTCTATGCTCTGACATCCTCCCTCAAGTTAAGGTGTGCAGTTTTCATTGGATGTCTACATACTGACACAAATTCCAACTCTGCTAGACTGAGCTGACTCCTGCCTGGCCTGCCAAAAACTTTGTACAACTCCAATTACTGTGCGAGACCCCAACGGCAGCCACAGCCCAAGTGTGTGCTCAGCAACATGCTTGGTATCAAGTCCATGCATCCTCACCAGACATTGTGCCATGATGGCAAACTTCTTTTCTCAGTGCCACTTTTGGTGTTTCCATTTCAGTTCTTCCAAAATGAAGTTTGCCCTTTTTGCCAGACATTGGCGATCCCTTTTGTAGCTCCACCAATAGAGACCATGAAAGCTAAATAACTGCTTACAGAAAAAAACAAACAAACAAAAAAAACCACTTCTTCCACTTAAATATTTTTAAGTATAAAATAGTATAAATTGTATCTAAAAACTGAACTGCTAAAAAACAAACAAACATCCAAACATCCAACATTCCTGTTGCAATGCAACTAACCAAAATACTTGAGACCATCAGTCCATGGCTGATATACAATGGACCTAATGATCCATTCACTAAAAACTCGAAGAAGGTAATTTTAAGTAAAAGCAATAATACAGCCTAATAAAGTTTTAGGCCAAAAATGGTTTACGGCTTCAATTTCTCCAAAAGCAACGAGTCTTGTCAAGTACTATAGGGCATGATATGAATATAATTTGTCCATTCTTTTGGTGCTGTTGTTGCTTATTATTTATTGTAATCAACTGCAACTCCAACTGCAGATGAGTGATTTCCTCAGATATTTGCTCCGTTGCTGGAGCATTTACACTATCATATGATGCAGAAGACTATGAATTGCACCCTTTTAGCACCAACTTATGCTCATATTGAGCCATAAAAAACATTTACACTCTGCTCACACATCGGATATGCATATTTATATGGAATACAGCAGGAAAGAAAAGTTATGCACATTTAAAATGTATAGAGTGTGTGTTAGCAAGAAGAGATGAGTGAATATCTGCCTGAGTTTTGGAAATATATTATCCTTTATTAATGAGTGGGCAGTGTGTATGTGTGTGTACACGTACATGCAGTGCGCTGGAGATTAATGATACTGAAAAACTATGAGGGGACTTTAACACACATGCACATACACTCTTTGGAACTAGGACCACTGGATCAATGAGGTGCTGAAGTGTGACTTAGAGAAGCCAGCTGCTCCTACCACAGGTTGAAGTCTGTTTCACCCTGCCTCTGTCTTTCTCTGCTTTCCTCAGCAGGACATATTGTCAGTGTCTCTATGCTTATTTGTGTGAGTCTATGTGACAGGCAAGGGGAAAGGGGTAAGAGTGCAACAAAATAGTACAAAGGGAACAACAGAATGAGACAGGAGTGGGACTGACATATTGCCTGCTGTACAGACACTTTCAGCCAAACAGCATTTTCATCTGTATTGCCATCGGACTTTTAATAAAGACACAACAAGACAAATATTGTGTAAAAGAGGGCAAGAGCAGGAGAACTTGTGCTATGAAATAGGACCATGGAGGCAGAGTGATCTGTAAATGACAGAAATGTGGACTGACAGCATACGGCGAGGCAGCCTTGTGCTAAGGTTAATTTTTCTATTATCGTCTGTTAATGGTTCTCTTTTATGACTGATCCAGCAATTTACTGATACTTGATGCATTTCTTTGCACTCTGTCTATTGAAAAGTTATGCTTACAAAGGCCTATGTGGTCTATCTGTGTGCAAACATACGTGTGTGTATCTGCCTTGTTGGGCTAGTTATGTACATAAATTATTCCTATATTTGATTTAATGTACAACTCTAATTCATCATGAATATTTTTCATCTCTCATATATATGGTAATGTGGACTGTGTGCTTGCACAGAGACACTTTGTGTGACTGTGTGTGGCTAAATCTTAGAGTGCAAGAACCTGAATAGTTATTATGTGAAGGCAGGTCAGCTACTAGCTGAACAACTTCAGTGATATAACACACACAACTTGGGTTTAGACTGGTCAATATAGAAAAGAGGTGAAGAATATTCAGACAGGAAAAGGATTTTTTGAATAAAAATGGATAAAAACAAACAAACAAAGAAATGGAAAGAATACAAATATAAATTATATTTGATTTCTGGCAATAGCTGAATTTGAGTAAGTCACTTTGTCACCAGAATCACACACTGAATTCGTGATTTTTACACTTTCTTTGGTTTCTTTTAGGCTTTAGCTTCATTTTTGTGTGTTGTTTGGTTTGATCTTGATGTTTTCTTAGGCTTAAGCAACATACACACTGAAAGCAATTCACAGCAATGAGCAAATCGCTTCCACTGTATATGCAGGTTTAGGCACCAAAACCAGTCAATGTGGTTTAGGCAATAAAACGAGTTGGCTAGTGTGAGAGAGAGACTATTCGCTCTTTAAGTCTGATGTCATTAGCTGTTTCCAGGTCCTCTTCAGGTTCCAAAGTCAAACAAACACTGCAACATCACTGAGAGTTAAAAACTGTCTAAATTCTTTCATATTAAATAAAATGATGAGTGTGGCTGCTCTACCAGGTGTAACAATTAAGTTTAACATCCAGTCATCATGAGAAACAGGATTTATGAAGTTTAATGGACTTAGAAGTTAGAAGGGAGTTAGCTGACTAATTTCCATCTAAAGATGGCTAAAGAGGTTTCTTGGTTACCAGGTTGATATTTTCCTTACATTAGTTTTAAAATCATGCTGACTGTAAAAAAACAAAACAATGGGAGAATATGTGTAACGTTCCTGGTTTTGTATCTTCTTGAAAACGTGTATAACATGTTTTCTTAAAATGCAAACATGCTATACACTAACCAGCCTATTTTATTAAGAACATCTTTTCACAAATATCTAATCAGCTAATGACATGTCAGCAACTCAGGTCACTGAGGAATGTAGATATGTTCAATATAACCTTAGAATCAGGGAGAAAGGCAATTGAAGTTATAGCAATAGGGACAGTAAGGCAACAGTAAATACAATAATGAATCTTTACAGCCAAGATATGCAGAAGAGCATCTGTGATTATACAACACAACCAATCTTTTTGGGTAATCTGTCTTTCACTAAACATGCTTCTGTGACTGGCTACCTCATCAGGGAGTGGGGGGGGGAGGTATTGTCCAGCATTGTCCTTATCTTGGACAAGATCCGCCTCTCCAACACCACCTTAAAGGAGTCCAGCTCCATCCCCACAACACTACTGGCCTTGCAGATCAGTTTATTGAGTCTGTTGCCATATGTGACCCTCAACACGTGCATAGAATGGGAACAAAACCACAGAGGAATGTTTCCAGCACCCTATTGAATCTTTGCCCTAAATAATTAAGGGAGTTCTGAAGCAAGGTGTACCTAATAAACTGTCCAGTGAGTGTATGTAAGGACAGAAGTAAAAAAGTAGTTTCTGATTGGCAAGAGTTAATAAGGATATTCAAAAACATTCACCAAGGCCATGTTATTGCATACGAGGTTAATGGAAAGATGCGGTTAGAGTCAGTCAGGAAAAAGACCAGAGTTTTATAAATTTGATTTACAAGCCTACAGAAAAAAATCATAAAATGAAGAGAGAGCAAAGTGAAATAACAGAGTTCAATCAGCTAGCTTCAGTGTAAGCACACACAGTGAAATATTTCAGCACACAAGCAGTGAGAGACTCCAGGTGTCAGCTAGTCATCGTTTGTACAGTTGGTAGAGGACTGTTTTGAGTGGATCAAAGGAGACTTCACCAACTCGACTTCTCAATCAATTGGAAACACCCGCGTTTCCATAGCTGTGGCAGCTGCAGACAACCACTGCCTTCATCCCTCTAAGTGGAGACCTCTCTATGTAATGCTCTCTCTGTGCTCTTCTTTCCTTTCCCCTTACTCCAACAGGTCACTGCAGATGGTGCACGTCCTGAACCTAGTGCTGCCTTTCTTCATGTAATCATTTATTTTTTGTTCTTCGCAGTAGTCAAGTGTTTGTTCAAAGGTACATTTTTAATCAATGGGATTTTTATCTGTAATATACAATAGCAGGAACTTTATTTTGCAATACATAATAAAGTGTCTTGAGCTGCCAATTGTCGCTAAATTGTTGATGGTTGAAATGAATTAAACTGAATTGAAAACTTCAACATAACTGCATGCAAATATATGCAACTAAAGCAAAGCAAAAGACTGATTCACTTTCTCTTAGAGTTAAAGACATGTTTACTAAGCAGCTTTCTGAATGTCCATTTCAAGTTTGATGACCAGCACGTTAAACCTTTCTTGTTCTTCCCAGTTGTTTATGTGTATTTCTAGATTTTGATAATGTGTAACTACTTTTCAGCAAAGAAATTCTACAAATTTGACCCTCTTGGGTTTGAATCATATTTATTTACATAACACATGAGTGCACATGCATCACAGAAGAATTCTGATGACATAAACCCTGAGCTTTCTATGTGTGTGAGCTAGAGCTGGGCGATAGAACGATATGTATCGCGATATAACTTTTACTCGATAGAGAAATTAAGCTATCACGATAGACCTCGCCGCTCTTGTCCTCTTAAAATAAAAAAATTAAAATTAAAAATAAAAAAAAAGGTCAGCCAATCCAAACTAAGTAGCGCAGAGCCAAACCAATCACAGCCGCAGCGTCACGTCGCGTGACTTGTTACGTACAGCACAAGTGCCAAGCCGCACGTGTGTTTGTTTGGGAAGCAGCCAGCGGGTAATGGAGGAAATGAGTGTGCCGACTAGAAAAATCAACCGAGCGTGACCGAAGAGAAAACAGATGATGGTTCCAATGCCGGAGAGATTGTCGAACGGAAGAGCCATAGAAGTTCCGTAGTGTGAAGGTATTTCGGCTATTTCAAGTCTGACAAAAAACAGAGTAGCGTGCACTGTAAATTGTGCCGAAAGCAAGTCTGGAAATACAATAAACTGGTGCATGCGTCACACTGTGCGCCACGTTATTGTTTCAGTGAAATGAATTTCTACAATACTGTTACTGTTAATTCTACTCTCTGCAGTGTTTAAATGCTTACACATACACACAGTTACTGTCCGTCCACACATACGACTCGGTTCTGCTTCTATGCCGCAGCTTTGTTTACTTTTTCCCACCGAGGCTTCTAGACTTCTGATTGGCCAACATTTCTGCACGGTTAGGAATCTAGCGCCACCTGCTGCTTTGGCATGTTCATAGCAGCGTTTTCCTTCATTTCTGCCTTTATGTGTGGACGGGATTATTTTTTAAAACGAAAACGGAAAATCTCCGTTTTCAAAAATACCCGTGTACGTG